>NC_090983.1:91032500-92282500 GCF_041146395.1 Eulemur rufifrons | reverse complement strand
AGAAGGATATGGAAAAAGGGAAAAAAGCCAGGAGTTTAACGTCAACAACAAAAAGGAAAAAGAAGAATAAAATAAGTTTAAATACCCTGCTCTTCATTCCTTGCTATCTTATCTCAGCACTTTAGTACTCCTGTTCACGTGCTATTGCTTGGTAGATGGGTGGAGTAGGTAGCTATAAAAAATAAGAAGGTTCGATTCTACTCTTTGCTTATATCCCTCAAGAGCCATTTGAGTTTTTAAATCTCTCTCTCATTCCCCTTATCCTCTGTGTGCTGTGTGTCTTTCATGTTAACTTGAAGCCATAACCAGTAACTGTTAGCAATATTTATTTCCACACCTGTTTCCCTAAATCATTGTTTTCCAAAATGAATTCCATGAGATGTTCAAAGATGCTCCATGGAAAATGGTTCTGTGGTCAACCATTGGGAAAATTTATGGTTATCCAAGTTAAAAAGATTTCTTTGCAACAGAGCTTCTCATGCCCTTTAATTCACCAGTGTACCTTGTCAATCTCCAAGAGGAAGCATGGTTTACGCCACAGAAGCTTTTTTTCTGGAATCATCTGGGCAGACTACCATTCTGATTAATACACTTTAAGAAATGCCACCCTTTTGACTTAAGTGTTTGGCTTAAATTGGGAGCTCTTGTCATCAGAGACACAGACATTCAGAGCTACCTCAGTCACTTGGCTCTTGGCAATGATTGGCATGCAGCTCTTGACAATGCGGAGAAAACATCACAAAGAAATTCTCCCAAATACTCATACAACTCTAATTTCATTACCCCTCTGGGCTGACATCTCTGTACTCTGGAGCCTGCGGTGCCAATCCTTCAGAAAAAGAGATAGGCTAGAAAAATAGATGGGTGGAAAGGCAAAAGGACCTAGACCTGGCACCATGGTTTGAGGAATATACAGCTCAGGACCTGACTTGTGCATACAATCTCAAATAAAATGCCCTTCCCTTTTGGGGTGTGATATGGTTTAGATGTTTTTCCCCTCCAAATCTCATGCTGAAGTTTGACCCCCAGTGTTGAATGAGGGGCCTGGTAGGAGGTGTTTGAGTCATGGGTGCAGATCCCTCATGGATGGCTTGGTGCCCTCCCCACTATGATGAGTGGATTCTCGCTTTATTAGTTCACACGAGAGCTGGTTGTTTAAAAGAGCCTGGCTCCACCTCCTCCCTCTCTTGCTCCCTCTCTCACCATGTGACACACCTGCTCCCCCTTCACCTTCTACCTTGATTGGAAGCTCCCTGAAGCCCTCACCAGAAGCAGATGCCGGTGCCATGCTTCTTATACAGCCTGAAGAACTGTGAGCCAAACAAATCTCTTTTCTTTATAAATTACCTAGCCTCGGGTATTTCCTCTATAGCAACACAAATGGACTAATACGGGGTGCTTTCATGGAGAGGCCCGTCTTATTCTGTCTTTACTCCCACCCACCTCTACAACAGAGCTTCGTATTACATAATAGTTAGCTTTTTGTTTACACTGTGCTCCCACCAAAAATGCCCCTTCTCCACCTAGATCCTACACAGTCTTCGATCACCTACTATTGCGTAAAGACTTCTCTTTCCACCCACCGGAACACTTCCTTATTTTTCTAAATACCCATAGTATTTAATGTCTATACCAGGGTTCAGGAAATTATGATCCTCCAGCTAAATGCAGCCTGTCATCTATTTGTGTAAAGACAATTTTATTGGAACACAGACATGCCCATACATTTACATACCATCTGTGGCTGCTTCCTCACTACAGTGGCAGAAGTGAGTAGTTGAGACAAAGAATGTATAATATGCAAGCCTAAAATATTTACTATCTGTCATTTCAAAGGAAGTTTGCTGAACTCTGGTCTATACCATTCCTTTAGTACTTAATCAGATGCAGGTGATTCATGTTGATACTTACACTTTGACATTTCTGTATGTTTCTCAATGAATTTTAAGCCCACTGAGAGCAGGGCTATGATTTGTACTTTGTTGAATTCTTTGTAATACCTAGCACAGGATAGGTTATCAATAAACTAGCTAATTTATTTTTTTTTGAAAAAGCATAATTTACCCAAAATTCTTCATAAGACGTTCTTGGTGCCAAAAAGAAGAAAATAAAAGATCTCCTGTTGTCTTCATACCACTTCAGTCTAGTGGTTGGAGATGGGAAGTAGTCACAGGCTGTTTGCATTGGTTAGCTTCAGATTTTCTCTGAAAGTAAAATAAACCTCAAAGGGACAGCAATGTACAGTCATGTATTACTTAACGACAGGGTGTGTTCTGAGAAATGTGTCATTAGGTGATTTCATCATTGTGTGAACATCATAAAGTGTACTTACACAAACCGAGATGGTATAGCCTACTACACACCTAGGCTATATGATGTAGCCTGTGGCTCGTACCGTAGGCTACAAACCTATACAGCATGTAACTGTACTGAATACTACAGGCAACTATAACACAATGGTAAGTATCTGTGTATCTAAACATACCTAAACATAGGAAAGATACAGTAAAAATGCAGTAAAAAGATTACAAATGGTACACATATATAGGGTGCTTATCATGAATGGAGCTTGCAGGACTGGACTTTGCTCTGAGTGAGTCTGTAAATGAATGGTGAGTGAACGTGAAAGCCTAGGACATTACTGTACACTACTGTAGACTTGATAAACGCTGTACACTTAGGCTACACTAAATTTATAAGAAAATTTCTTTCTTCAATAATAAATTAACCTTAGCTTACTGTAACATTTTTACTTTATAAACTTTTTAAATTCTTTTAAACTTTTGACTGTTTTTGTAATAACACTTTAAAACACAATGTACAACTGTATAAGAATATTTTTTCTTTATATCGTTATTCTATCAGCTTTTCTCTATTTTTAAATTTTTTTCTTTTACTTTTTAAATTTGTTAAGGACTACGACACAAACATACACATTAGCCTAGGCCTACTCAGGGTCAGGATCTTCAATGTCACTGTCTTCCACCTCCACATCTTGTCCCACTGGAAGGCCTTCAGGGGCAATAACACACCTGGAGTTGTCATCGCCTATGACAACAGGGCCTTCTTCTGGAATACCTCCCAAAGGACCTGCCCGAGGCTGCTATACAGGTAACTTTTGTTTGTAAGTAGAAGGAGTACCCTTTAAAATAATGATGAAAAGTATAGTATGGTAAATACATAAACAGTAACATAGCTGTTTATTATTATTATCAAGTATTATGTACTGTACATAATTGTATGTGCTAGACTTTTGTAGGACTGGCAGCACAGCAGGTTGTTTACACCAGCATCACCACAAACACATGAGTAATGCATTGCACTATGATGTCACAAGCGCTAGTTTTTCAGCTCCATCATAATCTCTGGGACCACTGTCGTATATGCGGTTCATTGTTGACCAAAATGTTGTTATGAGGCCCATGACTGTATTTCTCCATGGTAACTTAGGAAATATTATCCTTTCATACATAAATTATGTAACCTTAATACATTCCCCATACACTATATAGTACACTGATTGCAAATGCCCCAAAGTAGTCGCAACCTATCCCTACATACACACACTACTAAGGGGCTCTGTGTATACAGAGACAGACAGAATGTGGACTTGCAAAAATTGATTGACATGTTTCTCTGATGACCATCACACCAATCCTCCTAATGGACACTTGGAATCCTGGTCTGGGTGGAACAAATAGCCTGGCTGAGACCTACAGTTCCAGGCAGGACTGCTCGGCAATGGCTTGTCACTGTAATACAGGAGGTTGCTTATATAAATAAGCAGATGGATCAGTTTACTGGAGGGGACAAGAAGCTCTCTGCAAGGCCATATAATCTATTCTAAAGACCTCTCCATGAATATTTGTCAGGGCAAATGAAAATCCTAAGCTGAAAGTGCTAAAAGAAGCCTCTTTTCAAGTCAACAAGGAAATGGTCCTCTTTGTGAACAGCTTTTTAACACTCAAGTGGAGTTAAATAGGCCACTCGAAATGCTTTAGTTTGTTCAGTGCCAAGGAGTGAGTCCTAATGTTGTGCGTGTGGTTGGCAAATTCGTATCTGCATTTTCATGGCTCCACGCGGCTGTATGTGCTGGGCTGAATTACAGTTTGTGTAAAGCCACCTACAATTTGTTCTACCCACAAAGACAATTGCCTCAAAAAAAAGGAAAGGCAACGTTCTCAGAGCTCTCCTGCAGCGGGTCACCAGCTCCACCACTTCCATCAGGCTGACTCACTGTTATTTCTGAATAAATGGGAACCTTGGCTTGGGGCTGGATGTGATGGAGTCCTTCCCCCGGCCTGGCCCTCATTGGTGGCCCAAGCAGAAAGGTTCTGAGTTTTTTCTATTGTGAAATTGCAGAAGTAGATTTGTTCAAATCTATAGAAAGTAGCCTTTTATAATACTAACAGTTTTCTGTAGTTGTAATTTTCATGGTGCCTACTGGTGGAGAGATGAGAGGACTTATTCATGGAATTTACACTCTGGTGGTTTGATAAATATATAACATGTTGGAAAGGAGTTTCGTGGAAAAGTAAACGTTATTCATCAGGGCTTTAGTTTCTCTTATGTTTGCTTTCAGCTGAGCAATATTGTAAGTTGTTTGTTTGATTTTTATTTATTTTTTATTTATTTGGCTTTCTTTCCAGATCCTTTACCTAATCTAATCCAAATAAGAACAGCACTTAAGCAACTCTAAATATGGCATAGGGGGAAATGTGTATATCCTTTTCTTTATATTATCTTTTGTTCACATACTGAGGGCTACGGAAGGTAAAATGTGGCTAGGTGCTATTTTACAGCATGGTTAATGCTTATCAGTAATTTTTTCCCTCTGACCTTCTGCCTCAGACAATTAATTTTCTTGAACTGCTCACACACTGGCAGAACATGGAGGGGGGAATAATGTTGGTACTAGTGAATATAATCTTGGAAGAAAAGCTGGGCAATTATTCAAAGACCTAATCTTATCTCTTGTTTCATTTTTATATCACAAGTCTACATTTAAAAGTATTAGATATCCTGTTCCGCTGTCCCACACCTTCAAACCTCAGTAAATAAATGCTGCTAAGTGCCACCAGGAGTGAAAGAGCTTGTAATGAGAAGTGTGAGGAGATATGTGCTCCATTCATCATTCTGTTCAGTCCAATATTGAGGCTCTTGTTATCAGCAGGATTCGTGGCGATGTCATCACGGCTGGCATAAATCTTCTGTCAGTGTGGGTCGGACTGATGCCCTATTAAAACTCTGCTTTCACCTAATCACAGGATGACCTTTCGATGTCTTTAATTAACCTCTGACCTGAACCATGCCAATGTCTTGTTGGTAGGTAAATCTATGGCATGACATTTGCTTATGACACTACATTTGTCTTGGTTTAATCATCGTACCTTTCAGATTATGGCTTGAATGAAATACAGTTGGGATCCCTGTTAATAGTTGGATTAATTTTTAAAAGGTTAGAACATAATATTTTCCTCTGAGCTCCCAGTGATATCTTTGCAGACATTTCCCTCTAGGGAATTGGGGTCCCCCATTAAAGCAAATTCAGGTGAGCCTTCACGCTCACCAATAATGTAATCTTTTCTACCCAAGTTATTCCTTTTGAGTGGCCTGAGGAGCCAGAAGCATTCTCGGTCCTGTGGCCAACCAGAGGACAAAAGCTGTAAAATACAATCTATCCTCACTTGTCCAAGACAATAGAATGCAGCAGTGGCATGGAATTAAAAGAAATACAGAGGAAGGGAGGGAGAGAGGAGGAGAAGACTTTCATCTCACTTTGGGAATGTGCTTTTCTACTCTGAAGTATGTGTGTGCCTCGGGTTCCGAGAGTTTTTTGGATAATAAAATAGCCTCCATATCTCATTCCTCCACTAGGAGGAGGAAACCTGTTGGTAAACTCCTATCTGAATTAGTAAATATTATAAATGTGAGATATTTATACAGAAATATACTTTCTTTCATACAAATATAGTTAGATTGATTGAAGCTGTTACTATTAATAATTCATTTAAATTGACTAGGTTGTTAAAAATGGCAAGTTGTGGCTGGGCACGGTGGCTCACACCCATAATCCTAGCACTCTGGGAAGCCAAGGTGGGAGGATCATTTGAGCTCAGGAGTTTGAGACCAGCCTGAGCAAGAAGAAGACCCCATCTATACTAAAAATAGAAAAATTAGCTGGGCATCGTGGCACATGCCTGTAGTCCCAGCTACTTGGGAGGCTGAGGCAGGAGGATCGCCTGAGCCTAGAAGTTTGAGATTGCAGTGAGCTATGAGGACACCACTGATCTTTAGCCCAGGAGATAGAGCAAGACCTTGTTTCAAAAAAAAAAAAAAAATGGCAAGTAGTGATTGGCCTATAAATCATAACATTGTAAGAATAAAATAAAAAATTTGAGCTACCTAAGATTTATCCAATTTTATACTCAATCAGAAGCCGCATGAAGAGCTTAGATCAGATAATCTCTCAGGTCTTTTTCAGTTGTAGAAGTCTATGATTCAGTGTCTCAATATTACAAATTCTGGGTTTATTGAGTTTGAATTTAAAAAGTTTTCCTGCCTTTAAAATACAATTTAAAAGTTATACTGCAAAGACTTTAGGAGCTGGAAAATGTTCAAGCGTCCCTGTGCCTTGGCCCTGTTCCCTGCCTATTCCTCCTACCTGAGCCTTTGTTGACTCACCTGTAAAGTGAGGATAATAATACCTTCTAGTAGACTTGTTCTGGAGATTAGCAAAAACATATACAGCACCTTAAACATTACAAATAACACCTTAAATATTACATATGGTAATGCCAATTCATTGTATTAATAGATGCTGGTGCATCTATTAGTATCTGCAGCACTTGCCAATAGATATTACCTCTTAGGATTAAACCAATCTCTTTCTTCTAAAATTATGCAATGTAATGATTAACAACTTTGGAGTCACTCTTGGGTTCACATAACTGCTCTATCACCAACTTACAGGCTGTATGATCATGAACAATTTACTGAAGCTTCCAATGTCACAATTTCTCATCTATAAAATGGGAAAATAATTGTACCTAATTAATAGACCTATTAAATGAACAAATGTGTGAGAAATACCATGTCTGATTTTGCTAAATAGTTTCTCCCCATTACCTCACATAGTACCTGGTGGCATATAACAAGCACTCAATAAATATTAACTAAGATTTAACTATCATATACAAGTATTTTATTATTTAACTATATATTGATATAACATATGTATTACCATAAGCATTATCATCAACATCAACAAACTTGTTCTATTTCTATCTCATATCTTCCTTGGTGTATAAGTTGTAGTTACATGTTTTGACAAAAGTTGGTTTTGGTTAGGTCCTAGACTGAATAATGATATTATCTATATTGTTTAATTATTTGTGTATTTAAGAAGTCTTGACTGAGCAGCTGTTATGTGCCAGGCTCTGGGGAACTTTGAAAAGCTAAAAGATACACAATCCCAGCTGCCATGGAGCAGAGTTTATGAGAGAGACTAATGTTAATGAAGGAAGGACACTAAAAAGTAAACAATTGCATAACTTTGCCAAGAACCAAGAAGGAGAGAGACGCAGCTCTGTGAGGGGGCTTTGACATAGTCAGGGAGGTAAGTTGAAGTCCAAAACAAAAGATGGAAGAGCCTGACCAACCACAAGGGGGTTTGCATGCCACATTATGAATTTTTTTGTATCCCAAATTTAATAGGGAGTAGGGGATAGTATCATGATGAGATTTCTGTTTCCAAAAGCTTACCTTGATACTATATGGAGAGTGAATCAGAACATCAGAACAAGACATGGAGATATAAGGAGATGTTAAATGTCAATGATTTATGCTATATAAAATCCTAAGAAAGTAGTCTCCATGATAATTCCCTCTTTGAATCTCAGAAAACAGTTAGGTCGATGCCTTGTTCGTAAGCACCAAAAAGGCAGAGGGAGAAAGACCACTCCTTTCCCCCAACAATATGTAAACTTTTCCTTTTATAATTAGTATCAATACTGAGGACCAAGAAATACCACATAGGCCTCTGAATTTATTCTTCTCCTCTGCTGCATTTGCTGTGACCACAAGAGAACAAGGTTGTCCGTGTTTACTGCTCTATATTATGGGCAGTCACATGCCTTCTAATTGGAGGGTTGCAAGCCAAGCCAATGGTCTAACCTCATAAAACTTCACTAGTTATTATAGTGATGGGGCCAGGGTACAATGCAATTACAGTTATGAAACTTATCTCTAAACCTTATATCTAACAATCAAAGAAAAAACGAAACACCTCTAGCTAGAGAGCTCTCATAGCAACCAACCACTTAAAGAGGTAAGGTGACTTGTTTATTCATATTTCATCCTGCAAATATTTATTCAACTCTTATTATGTGCCAGCCACTTCCTAAGTATTAAGTGGTGAACTGAGCCTAGTCTTGAGGGGGACATCTGCTACATCATGTGATTTAAGGGGAAGGGCTAACATTTATGAACCTACTGTGTACTTGCTACTTTATATAGGTTATCTGATTTGGTCATTAAGACAACTCTACAAAATAGAAATTATGCTGTCAGCTTCAGGAGAGTTAGAATCCAAACCCAGATTCATTGACCACAAAGCCCTTGCCTTGCCATTGCACCATGCTATTTCCCAAGAAGGAGACCCTGTGCAGCAATAACACCCCAAGGGGACTGGAAACTCTGCCATTAGTGAGTTTTCTATGTGCCAAGATTCACCCTGTCTCCAGCACCCTCTGTTTAAAAACCACAGCAGGATTTCTCAACCTCAGCACTACTGGCAACCAGGACTGAACAGTTCTCTGTTGTGAGGGCTGTCCTGTGCACTGTGGGATACACAGAAACAACACTGACCTCCACCCACTAGGTGCCAGTAGCACCCCAGTTGTGATGACCAAAAACCTCTCTGGACATTGCCACGTGTCCCTAGGCGGCAAATCATCCCTGGTAGAGAACACTAGCAGAGAACAGAGGCAAGAGGCCAAAGGGCTGTACCCTGAGATCGACCAATATTTAAGAGGAAGCCAGAGGAAGAGAAGTTAGTGTAAACAACCAAAAGATCCCAGTTGCAGGAAATGGCTGGCAAAGTTGGCTATTCCACAAAAATTACATAAGACATGGACAGAAAAAAAAAATCTTTGAATTCAGTGGTGAAGAAGTCCTTAGTGAGTTCAGGGAGGGCAGTTTCAGAGGGCTGGTGGGTTCAGGAAGCCAGAGGAATACATGGAAAGCAGGAGAATAGGGTCAATAAGAATAAATTCCCCTTTCAATAAGCTTGACAAGACAGTAGAAGTGAGGCTGTGCTAACTCTGGGCTCAGGACTCAAAAGATTGGAAGCTTCTGCTTTCTATATCTTGGAATACTCTCTCTGGGAGTCCCTGAGCAGGCAGAGAAGAAGTTGACCAGACTGTGACCACCATGTTGTGTTCACAGTCTCAGCTGAACCCAGCCTCCACCCATCCCCATCAAGAGCAGTCAAAGCCGTCTTGATGCCTCAAGGCCAGCCCATCCACCTGCTGAATGTCAGTTAGTGACCTAAGTCAAAGTCCTAGGAGCAGAATTGCCCAGGTGAACCCTGCCTAAATTTCTGAATCACAAAATCACAAGATACTATAAAATGGTAAGTTTTACAATGCTTTAATGGTTTGTTGCCCAGCGGTATGTACCGGGACAGACTACAGTGCTAGTTCTGGTTTCTTTCTCCCAGTCATGAGATTTAAAGAACAGGGATGATAGTCTAAATGCTATCCAGTTCTCTCTGCTCTCAGAGTAACTCCTAAGCTCAAGTTTTGTGTCATTAGTGTATGATGGTCAAGCTCTCAGACTCGACTCCAGAGTCATACAGACCCAAGGTCAATTCTCAGCTTCTCCACTTCGTGGCTTTGCAAAATAGGGGCTATTATAGGTCCTATTCATCAAAGTGTTGAGAAAGATTGACTGAAATGCATTTATGTAAAGCACTTTTGCAGTGCCTGCCACAATAAATGCTTGCTAAATGTTGGCTCTCTATTAAACCATGAATGGACAGCAAATCATCACATTCTTTATTAAATGACCCTGACTTTGACTTCATAAAAGTTTGCACAAACTTCATCCCTCCCCACTGGAGAGACTAATGGGGACTTATCCTCTCACTTTCTGTTTATTCACAACCACAATGGACCACAAGTCCATTCCTGTTGGTTGTCTTGTAGCTTCCAACCTCCAGTTATGTTTGACCTACAAACCACACACACACACACACACACACACGTGTGAACACACATACACACACACACGCACACACTGAACAAGAGAATGCCTCCAAACCACAAATTCTCCTCTGGGAAATGTGTGTATTAAAGGATTGACTTCTGAATGGACTTTTAGGAACCAAGAACATTTCAGTTCCAGTCTGTATTATTTGTGAATCACTCATTTTGGAAATAACCAGAACAGGAAAGAAAACTAGGTGTTGGGAACATAAGTAAAGAATAAGGTAGAAGGCAAAAGAGGAGTAGATGTTTTTGCAGTGAAGCACTGGGCACTCCAAAGGAAACTGAAAACAAGAATGAGATGCCTGTTTCTACCAGGAAGCAAAGGGGCTTGGTGTACAAATAGGGCCACAGGCAGGGCTGAAGCTATAATCCTGGCTACTGGACAGATATTCCAAATACACCAACTTAGCCATGAAGGCAGCCCAAGGCCTTTTCCATATCATGTACCCTAACTAGTCTGCATTTCTGGACCCACAGGGAACCTGGGGGCTTGGTTGTGTGAGTTAATACTTCTGAGTCAGAACATTAACAAATACTGAATGTTTAAGCAGAGGAAAGACACAGAGAGAAAATGCCTCCTACTATGCATATCATATGAAACACCAGTGTACAAACATCTCAGTGATCTTCTCTAGGAGGGAACTCCTGCTAAGTTGCTAATAAGCAATGGGTGTTAAGATAAAATTAGTTACACAGCACCCATAATAGCTAATTTAAGTGGGTAAAATGTTACCAGAAATTTATTTAGTGTGCTCTGCTTATTTTTTTTTTTTACCTTCAGAAACATAAAAATATAAGGTGAATGGCAACCTCTGACCCTTAACCCCAATTTTCACATTGCCAGAAGTTCCTTATATTCATTCCATGAGCTTTTCAACAAAAGGACTGAGAATTAATATTAGTGTGAGTGGAGGCGGCAGTGGGGAGGATGGTGACACTATCAAAGGGTGGGCTTAACAAAGTGGCAGCTGGTAGCCAGGTACTCCATAAGGGTCTTTTGATGCCATGGGAACAGGCAGACTTTGTAGAAACAAATTGATTTGATGCCTTTTGAGTCAAAGCACTTAAGATTGTCTGCCTTGCTGAGAACTATTCTTTGTGACCACAGGGCACAGAGCCATGGACCAACTGTGCTTCATGTCTGCAAAGGTTCCTCTGAGCATTAAAACAACTCCCCTTTCAGCCCCATTTAGACCTCCTTCCCCACAACCAGGGCTTTTCTTGGCAGGGGTTGAGTGTGAGTGGGGAATAGGAAGGAGAGGAGCCAGATCTCACATTCTTAAAGGGCCTGGAATTTAGACTTTTGACATTTTCTTCAAATGAAGTTATATAAACATTATACTTTTGGAGTGTTAAAATATTAATTTATCTACCACATATGTGTACCCGTTTTGGCATCTTTTCTAGTTTTAGTATGTCTGGGTCCTCAAAAATGGAAGTGGCCTGGGTTCTTTCCATCTCTGGGAGGCCCTGCCCAACTCAGCAATCACCTACAGTGCTTCCCCCAAAATGTTGAAACTTCTCAAATGAAAGGAGTTAGATGAGAAGTTGAAAATGGGAGTGCTAAGTGAATATGCAGTGGGCACGTACAGGTCCAGAGGAAGATACTAAAATATATTCCATTAAGCTACACTAGAAGGTCTGCCCCTTGAGGGCTGGGGCTCAATCTTTCATCTCCATTGGTCTAATTCATTGTACAGTCCTAGAACACAGTAGGAGCTCAATGCATGTGTGTCGAACAGGTAAATGAATGAATGAATTAACAACACTAGACTGGGCAGATGATTCTTTATGCAATATATGATACTGTCAAATTCAACTGCCTGCAAGGGAATCATTTGTCTATGGAGTAGGCAAATTTTCAATATGAAGCTGACTTCAAGCCATTGCTCAGACCAAGTGCCCAACTAAAGGAACATAAATGATTCTTAATGTCTGACCAAGAAAAGCGTAAGGGGGAGAGAAAATCTGCAGCAGGAAAAATCAAAGCATATTCCAAAACCAAAGAGAAATTCCTTTTGGATTGTCCATTATTTGGGATTACCTGGGCCTGGGTCACAGACCATTGGTGTGGATAATCAAGAATTGACTGCACATGTGGATGTTTAGCCTGCTTGGACTTGGGCATCCCCCAGTGGCCTGATCCCAGCCTCCACTCCTCCCCACCATGCAGAACCCAGGGTAGGAATTGAGGTGTGGACTCACAGCAAGGCTGGGGGCCAGAGGCCTTCTACTAATATCCTCAAAGATTGGAGTCTCCCCCAGAGCTGCAGGAATGAACTGGGGTTTATTATGAACTCTGCAAGCAGAACAAAGTTTAGCAGGAGTAAGGGGGTCATGGAAGAGAGAATTGGGAGTTCTCTGTGCTGCTTGCATTTTCCTGGTTACTCCAACCTCAGAATTGTCTGTCTTAACATATCACATGTACTGCTGCTTGCATTTTCCTGGTTACTCCAACCTCAGAATTGTCTGTCTTAACATATCACATGTACTAAAAGTAGGGATGACTATGAACAAGGTTGAAGAGTGAGAATGTCTGCTGTGGGCACTGCTGCCCTTGTCTTCACCTCCCTGTCCCCGTCACTTGGCCTCCACCCTTGGTCCATGAGTGGCTCAGGGTCTTCCCCTGATGGCTTCCTCTGGGGATGGTCCACATCCCCGGCCTTTCTTGCATCATGAGCGATTTCCTGTTCTACCCTCTGTTCTGCCAGAGGCCTGCCCTCAGCTCCCAAAGGTCAGGTCTAGGATGATTTGACAAATTGAACTGGGTTTTCAGATCAACGTGTTAATGAGTACTCTTTCTGACAACGGTTTTCAAGAAAGTGGCCCCAATTGTGTTGGCCCACCATAGTGGAGTCACTCAGAAGGAAGAATTCACAGGACAGGGTCAGGTGCGGTCAGCCACAGGGTGACTATTTTGAAGTCTAAGAACTGAGTCTTTCAAGACACTTCTGGCTTCCGATGGCTGGGTCTGTCTGGGAGAGGTAAGTGAGGATTGGGATTTTCTGCACCGAGGGACAAGTCTAGAATGTCACTTGATAGTTTTCTACCCCAGTGGGCTCCAGAGGGTATTTTATAGGCTTTCCATTTTATTAGTCTTATTTCCTGAGAGTATATAAGCAAACACAAAGGGGGTCAATTTGAGAAAATAAATGCTGGGAGAGGGATTCACGATGAACAGGAGATTCTGTGGCCCATTGTAGTGAGGGAAGGGCATTGGATGCACACAAACTGAGGCTCTGCCCCTGAGGTTGGGCTTTCTAAAGGAGTCCTTAGCCTCACCAGAAAGAGTGGGATAATTTATAGGTTAACATTTTCTTTTAATGTGGATAGCATTTTCCTCATTTATAGTTAATTAGGTTAAGCATGCATGGGGAGCGAGGGAGAAAGGCTTTTAGTGATGCTCTAAATGATTAGTAATTTGAATAAAGAACCTCTAAAAGATGGAGCACTGGCACACGTTAAACATACTCTTCTAAGTGCTAGAATCAGCCACTCTCATTTTTGAAGATACCATGGTAATTAAAGCACTAAAGAAAAAAGATACAGAATGTGCTAAATATTTTAAACAGGTTTAAGCCGTATATATGTGTGCTATTAAGTGATATCAAAACAAATGGCTCAAGACTGAGCGTGTTGGATTTTTGGTGTCCTGGGAGCCTTGGTGTTGAGCTTTGGTCCTGAGTCCCACTAACTTGCTAGGGCCCAGGAATAAAGTGGTGGTGATGGACAAGGGCATCATGTTTTAAGCCTCAGCCTCCTCGTTTGTTAAATGGCAATAATAATAGTGCTCCCCTGCCCCACCTTGGTGCTGTCATGATGCTTAGAGGTAATATGTGCATCTCACTTAGCAAACAGTGGGCTCCAGTATGTAGTAGCTGTTGGTATAGAATCAAAAACATCCCCTCCTTTGTTTAACAATCATTTCTTGTCTTCTTCTTTTTACCAATCCAGACCTGTTATGTCAAGGGCCACTATCTCACACAAACAAGGTGCACGTTCTTATACTTACAGTTTTCTGTAGCACTAATCCAGGTGGAAGAGTTTCAAGTATGGCTTCCTTACCAATAATCGTCAACAAACAAAAATTTAAGCAACACAAAGTCTTTACTACAGTTTACAGAAAATAGGATTTGTTTCTATCACAATGTATCAGCTTTAGGGGTTCCTGAAATATCAACAAACCTTCCTCTCCTATGCACAGATGAGTGTGTGTCATCAGGAGCCCAAGGAACTTTGGTCAGGTTGGGTTTCATCACCTCTCCCTACGTGGTGTGCAGTCCCAGCCTCTCCAGACCTCTGTTTCACTCTCCATACAATGGGGACTGTCTTCATGAAGCAAACAAAGTAATTTAAATGAAAGAATTATAGGTCTCAAGGAATTAGTTTTCATAACACAAGGTTTTAATGGCACAAAAGGACTGTTTGCTCCCCACATTTCTCTGGCTGGCTTCTCACTCAGCTCCTTCTTCTTTATCAGTCTCCTGGTGAGGGGGACGAGGAGATTTTGGGTGGAAAGGACTTTGGGCTTTGGAGCCAAGCAGACTGCGATTTGGATCTCAGCGCTTCCATTTACCGGCCATGTGAGCTGGAGCAAATGTCTTAGCCATATTAGACCTCTGTTTGTTCCCCTTTAAAATGGCTAAAAAAGCACAGAGCCCACTCCCAATGTCAGCATGAGGTTACAATAAGGATAAACAGTGCCTGGCATATAGCTGGTGCTGAACAAGTTTCAGTTCCCTGCCTTCCAACAATCAAAGAGAAAAAGTGGTGTATTTGCAAGACCCCTCTCCCCCATGAATTCTTGCATAAGCTCCTGAAAGTACTCAGTGAAAAGATGCTTTTTATCTATCTCTTGCACACACACACACACACACACATACATACACACACACCCCTACACCCTCCCCCCTCCCCACTACCTCCACTGCCCTAACCCTTTGCCCTCCTTTTTCACTTTCCCCAGAAATGAAGCCAGCTTAACAGTGGGGCCCAGAGAAGAGAGGGGCATTTAAAAACCGTGTGCAGATCTAGGCAGGGAGGGGTCACTGCCTTCCAGATTCCTAACCACCCCACCCCCTCCAGGCAGCTGGCCTGATGAGGAGCAGGTGATTCTTTTTTCCATTGTTTTAATTTAATTCTAATTGAATGTACGGCTGGAGATGCCTTCAAAGGGCTCTTTTTTCTTTCTGGTTAAATTTCCTTGGGGAGTGTGTACCCCAAGACCTCTCTCTTTGTGATAACTTATTCTGGCCAGCAGAGCCAGGGTCTATTTATTACATCTCCCAACCACCCCCCTCCACAACCCTAGCAGGAGGGGCCCCTCTGCAGTTGCTGATGACTAGAGAATTACTCAAGTGTGAACTGTTTCACTGTCTGTCACTTTGCTCATTAGGCAAGTGAGAAAATGTATCTATGGCTCTGTCTCACAGTCCTCATTAGCTTAGAGGCACATTTTTACTTCCCTTATTTGTTTTTAAGATGAATGCATAAGAAACAGTATTAGGTTGTGTTCCTCGGTATAATTTTAAGAAGCAAAAGCCTGGATAATCTTATTATCTTCCCAATAATTGTGTTGTTCAGACGATAGGGAGAGGGTAATTGCCTCCGCTGCATTTGCAGCCAGGGCAGGGAGTGTAACTGCTTTAGCTGTAGTAAGGATTCAAGTCTTCAGTGTTGGGGGAAGATCATGGGGTTTTTAGAAAGATGGTAAAAAGATACCCCACTAAGGACAACTATAATACATAAACTAATGAGCCTGTTCCCTGAGAACGTTGTTTTATTTCCTTCCAATACTCTAGTCCTTGTAGGTTGTAGGTAGAAGCTATCACTACCTTTGTGTTAAATGTAATTCTCTTTCTGCCTGGAGATTTAGCGAAAGGTTAGGGGTTGGGGGCATGGTTATGGGGAGATGGTAAAATGAGAGGGGTACATTTAAAACTTGATTTTTATGGAGCATTCTTTATAGGCATTTATGTTGTTTATCATCTCTAGATTTATTTGCTGAGATGATAAAACAGAGTTGAGATCACCCCACATCATTCAAGAGTTTGACATTCTGGTTGCCTTCCTGATAGAAATGTGTCAGCCTATTTCTTGTTTGCTGCACTTGACTTGGGGTGTTTAGGATCCATTTTTGTTCAGCCACATAAATGTTGTTCCAAATTCATTAGCATCTGTGTGGAGTCCCAGCCATGGTACCCTGTGGCTGGTGATTTAAGTGGAAAATGTCAGTCCCACAGGGCTAAAGGAAGAAAAATGCTATGTTCTTTATCTAAGCTTAAAACTTCTAACACACATGTAGTATGTTGGGATTGGCATTAGCTACTAGCATCAATTCACACAGTGGTCTGCAAAATAGAACAAGCTGATGAACAAGACTGGTAAATATGCAGAGTACATTTTTGTTTATTTGCATTTTCAGATCTGAGTCTTAAAATCTAAGTGTGGAGAAAGAAGCATTCTCTTATTTTTTTAAAAAAGCTTGATTCTTGTAACAATGCCAGCTAAAATGCCTGAATTTTCATCTCCCTCAACCATTTTCTTCATTCAGAGAAATGAAAATGCATATAACCCATTCAAGGGAAATATAATGCATTATTATAATATGACTTGGCCTAAGTAGCTAATCACTTTTTATTAACACTTTTTGGCCCAGGGAGTTGGGATTTCTCCAAGCTGCCTGTCAGGGCAGGGATTCTGGGAGTCTATATTAGTAATTAGCATTACAAGATCTTGACTCCTGGGGTGATTCAAATTAATACAAAATAAAAGTGCAAATTTCCAAATAGCTTTGAAAGCCATATCTATTATTAAATTTATGTTATTAAAGCCCTTTCCAGCCAATATGACAGGAGTCTAAAGCAGAGGGTTTCCTTAAATATCTGCACAGCTCGTCTTGGATTCTTTAAAATTAAATAAAAGAACATACAATGAAAGATCAAAAGAATTTTCTGTACAATTGAGTTACGCCTTGGCAGTAAAGTTTTCCACCAAACCAAATCCCCACAAAGCAATATTAGTTTCATGGTCACAGTTGCTTTTGGACTTTCCTTGATACATTTGGCAGCTATCTTGAGAGCATCCAAAGAACCGCTGGCAACATCAATCACTCATTTCACAAGTAGGCGCTAAGAGGCGACAGGAGGGCGCTTGGCACAATACCATCTCTCCACCATGGAGCCCCTCCCAGGCAGGAAAAAGAGAAGCGGTGCAGCATAGAGACATTATGGAGCACTCGTCTTTCAATAAGGTTCTACTAATGTGTAAATAACCTGCTTTCTCTAACCATGTCTTTAGCAGACTAAGTGGTTAATTGTTATTGATCAGCTCTGCCCACTGTTCCAATATCAGTCATTATTGAAAATAATCTCAGTATCCTTCATTAGGCATGCATCTGTTTCCATGGGAATGCATTTTAAACACAGAGAGCTACTTGAGTGTTATTGGTTTCACTGGTAGTGCCGGCACTGAGGGCTGTGGTTGCCCAATCTGTCATAGTTAATCAACTCTCATCTCTTAACACTGGCTGCAGTTATCAATGAGGTAAGGATTAATATTCTGGGCGAAGCAGATGATAAATCATTTGTATATAATTAGTGTACAGCAAGGTTACAGCTGACATGAATTTTTATCTTAATTATGAGAGAAATTTGTTCCATTAATTTAATTTAGTTTGCATGAGTGGCTAGACACCTAACAAAGTTAATCTTACACCTGTCATTACAACATTAAGGAGAAAGCCTCGTGTTCAGGCGCTAGTCTCAGATCCTCCTGCTGATGAGGATAATGTTGTTCATCCTGATGTGAAAATAGATGATCATAGACAGAAGATGTAAAGTCGACTCTTTTTAAAGTTGTCTCAGGAAATTTATGGGAGAATATTGAAGCGACTCAACTCAAGTTGCTGTGCTTTGGATGCCATCGTCCCCTTTCAAAATTACCTCTCGCCTACCTTGTAAATCAGGTGAAAGACATAGACACAAGAAGAGATTTTTTTTAATGTATATATGCTAACTTCAGAGCATTTGGCCAAGTAAAGCTTTGCCTCATGACAAGCTATTACATTTGCATCAAATGCAATGAATTAAGAAATGTGTGCTAGCTCAGGTTGTCTAGTCTAAGTACTTCATGTTTATATTATAATTGACTAGCAGAATTCATATAATTCGATCTACTGTACCAATGGTAATTATGCAGACATCCCAAAGGCTTCAGAGTACTGCACAAACCTAAACCCTGTACTAATTATCCTAGTAATCACTATGTCTGATCAATCATATTTGATTGATAGATTAGGTGGGGCTGTTTATGCAGCAGAATGTGACTTCCTTTATTTTCCTAATGATTAGCTACACATTTAAGATTTTAAAAAGAAAGAAAAGACTTGCTGACTTGGCTTACGTAAAATTGTTTCCCTGTAGTCTTACGTTTTTGATAATTATTTTGCCCTGATGTCTGACCTAGTATAGGAGAAATCTTTAAATGAAAAAGGGCAGAAAGTCCCAAAGTTACAATATAAAATCCCTGTAAACAGGATGACCAAGGAACAATTCCAGTAATGTGGAAACAGAACTACAAATCGCATCATGGAAGAACCCATTTCCGAAACTGTGTATTTGTTATATAAGCTCTGGCTTCCAAAGGAGTGGGCCTTCGCATTTAGGAAAACCCAAAATAAGTCTGCAACTGAAATGCTAATTGCACAGTAACTCAGATTAATGTATTGTAATATTAGTCCACAATTATCTCTTGGAGATAGGGTCAAGAAGTGTATAGTTGGTTATTCACAAGAAATGACTGATTTAAAAACAAAGAGCTCTAATGGAATTCAATAGTGCTTTTCAGTCATTCTGCTTGGCATCTCTATTACCTGCGATGATTCACAGTCCATTATGGGAGCTTCCATGCTAATAGAATGTCTATCTTCTGTAATACAGACACATCAGAGCACTAACTGGGAATCTGTCACAATGAATTTCATCTAGATTTCACTTCATCTCTTCATGGACTGTAAAATTTGCTCTTGCACAATGCCTAAATTTACTGTGGGTAATTGAGAGAGATCTATAGATGCAGCAGCACTCGGTAAAAAGCAGTTTTCCAAAGATCTATTGTAAATTGTGCAGCTTTGCCTCAGCTGGGAAAAGATTATGGGGAGCTGAATCTTGCCTTTACTAATGAGATGTTTTGGTGAGTTCAAAAGAGAGAGGGGGGAGATACTTTAGTGGATTCTGCCACGTGGAAAAAAGAAAACAAGGAAGGGACCTATCTTTCATTCCAAGGGAAGCTTTGCAAAAAGGACAAAAATAAGTTTGGATCCAGGCTTCATTACCTTCCATGGGAAGCATAAATCAGGGCTACGATAGACATAATATTTTCCAAATCTGCCTGCATTTACTTGGCAGAAAAAGAATGTCTCATGCATGACCCAGTCTTCCAGTAGCTTACGCTCACCTCCTCGTGCAGCTGCAGGTAGAACAAATTCCATCTCTCATTTGCTAAACCTTCTGTTTCACAGATTGTTAATCCTAACTAAAATATTTGGTATTAAGCTATCTGCATGAATTGTTGATAAAGAATTAAGATAACATTTGAGCTATTAAATATAATGTGTGCTCATATTTTTTCAATGGATACTTGGGTTTCTGCTCATAAAGTATACACACTAACCATTTTTTTTTCCTTCAAACCGTTTCCCTTTCTTTATTTTACTTATTCCCATCAAAAGCTAAACAGAATCACTGGGTGCCCTTAACAATCGTAGGGCTTAATATTTGTTAGCCAATTAGAATTGTGAAATATTCTATAGCTTTTTTCCTAAGCCAGGAACTGAATAATAGCATCATGCTTCACTGGCGGTGAAGTGAGCTGAGCCTTTACATTAGGAGAAAATCAGAATGGTATGACTGCAGTTCATTACTGAAATAGGTAACTGATGAACTGAAAAGACAAAGGGCATTGTTAAATGAAATGTCATTATTAGAGGTGCTCATGTTTAACAAATGTACTGTAAGTTAATTCAGTAGTGTTTTCTATAAAGTTCTCCACTGAATGTTCGCTGCTCATTTTTACTATCTCTGCATACCTAACATCCCCTTAAAAATGTCTTTAAGGAAACAATGTCAACTCCCAATCATGAGGAGTAATTAAACCAAGGTCAGAACCATCTTCTGGGCTCAGGTATTTGTGTTACTTTCACTGAAGACCCTGCCCAGATGCAATTGTGTTTATGTTCCCAGATTCACAATACAACATGCTAGGATGTTAATAATGCTGGAGGTGGGGGTGGAGATAAGCATGATCATCTTGCAGAAGACTTGAGAAAAATGTTTTCAGCTTAAACAGAATTAAAAAGCAATGAAACCCCTTTGGCATCTGTGCAAAACTGTTTGCTTGACTCTGGAGGTGATAAAAATAATTTATGAAGCTCCACGTTTTTAGCAAGAGGAAATGACCTCAGCTTTTGGCAATCTGATGCAGTTAGTGAAGCCTCTCTCTACTACTTTTATGGATTTCCTTGAGCTACATATTCTGTGACCTGTATTTCAGATTTATTGGCAGATACATAAGCCACATTAAGTAATATAAAATGCAGTGAATGCATCAAACAACTCAGCAGGGACCAACTGACAGCAGGCGAGAGGCTGCCTCTTCGAAGAAGTCACTCTAAATCGGATACCTGTTTATGCATTTGTCGAACCAGACTCTGAATTTTTGTTTTAAATAAAGACATTAGTTCAAAACAAAAGAGTCTCCAGCCAGACCCATAACATATTGGGTGGCAGGAAGAGACTGTATGGCCAACTTTAAAATCTAATCAAACCGTCAGAATTCTGAGTGTGAACATGCTTTGCTTCCAGTTTGGGGGGAAGCATGACTTCTCAGTAGAGGAAAGGGGGCCCCAGCATATTGTGTTTGGTTCTAAGCAAGACAATAGAGTAGCATTTTGATGAGGGAGATGCAGACTGACCAATGTGTCTTTTGGTAAATACTTACTGCTCTGAAAAAGAGAAGCTAAGTACTATCGAGAAAATGAGTATTGAATGATGCTATACACTAAGCGCTTGAAACGGATTTCCGTAAGACCTATACCCCCATCCCTGATACCATCAAAGGCAGGGGCCCCATGCAGCAAAGTGGAAAGAAGGCCAGTATGGCTGTCAGGAGACCCAATTTCTAGCTGGGCCTGCTGTGTCACCTTGGGCAACTCACACCCTCTCTCTGGAGATCACAATGGGATTCCTGGTATCCCTTTCAGCACAAAAATTCCGTGATTATTTAAACAATGAGGTATGAATGATTGATGTACAAGAAATGAGATCACAGGATACAGGAGACACCTCAAACAGCAGTGAAGTACTTGGGAAGATACAGGCCCTGGCAAAAACCCAAACAGAAAAATGATGGACATGGGGAACTTCTAATTCACCTTCTTGTTACTGTTACCTTTTACTGTTAACCACTCCCTTCTAAAGACAGTCCTGTAAGACTCGGATAAAGGTACACTGTCTTCAAATAACCTTTGGAGTGAATTCTACCCTCCAATGGCCTCTCCAGTCTCTGAAAATTGACAGCTATTTGTCTACACCACTTAATACTGCCCATATGAACAATTAAGCACAGTGGTTAACAGCTCAGCTTCTAGAGTCAGATGGCCCAAGTTTAAGTCCTGATTGTGCCACTACTGGCCTTGTAACCTTGGACAAGATTCCTAACCTCTCTGAGTCTTATTTTCCTCTTCTGTAAGATAGGGATGGCAATAATAGTATTTGTTTACTGGGTTATAATGATGATGAAATTTCATCCAATTTGTAAAGCATTTAACACAAACTATGCCACAGAGTAAAATTCTCAATCTATATTACCTATTATTATTACTGTTTCATACACACCCCTCTTGTCTTTTCTTCACAAGAGTATAATTCATTAAAGGCAGAGTCACAGCGGCACATGTCATTGTGTTCCCTATAGTATTGGGCTCACATTATGTTTTTAGAAAATAAGTATTGAGGGGTACTGTCCTGTAAGGTAGAGAAAGGAGAATGAAGCCTAACAACAATAGAATAAAAATACCTGTGTTTCCATTGCATAAAGAGCAGTTCTAACAATGGCTACTGTTATTAAAGATTCACCTCTTGCCAAGCACTTTACATAAGTTATTTCTAATTACTATTCTACCAGATATGTATCACTATTCCTATTTCACAAAAACAAAAATGGAAATTCAGGGAAGGTAAGAAATATTTCACATTATCGAAGTGAAAGAATGGGATTCAAACCCAGATTCGTCAGCTGCCAATTCCATTTCTATCTTCCAGCCCTTCCAGCCACATCATGCCGTCCAATGAGATAGATGTGACCTCGGAACATGCAACATAGTTATCTCCTGCTGGTGAGTGTTAAGAAATTAGAGATAAGGTAGCCAGAGGAGCCTACAATGCGGAGTCACATAGAGTAAGACACATTGCAGGCAGTGGCAAAAACTAAAAATTGAGAGTTGGTCTTCAGAAAATGCACAGTATGAAATGCAGATCCTAGCCATTTTGGGCTCACACCATGGCAATTACCATAACCAGGGCTCTCTTTGAAGCCCAATAATGGTGACTTAAAGACAAAAGGTGCTAAATAATTAAGACGTTGAATATGGATATTAAATAACAACAACGTGATTCCTTCTTACTTGAAAATAACAGTCATGCCCTACACTTGCAAAAGATCCTCTATCTCGCTACAATGTTCATTAGCATTAAGTTAGGAGTAATAAGATAGGGGAATTCACATTGGCAAGGTTAGGACATGGTCTGGGGAGAAAGATGGAATTAGGAGAAGCACCCAGAATCAGCCATAAAATCCCAGTGGGAAGTGCCAGTACAGTTTGTGACTTGAACTGGGGCCAGCGAAGAAACATGTGGTCTACGCAGGACATGTTGGGAGCCATATTGTCAGGAAAGACTTGGTATTTTGAATGTCTTTGTCTGATTGAAAATCTATGGTCTCTCCAAGCAACCATTTCCAGATCTGAGTGTTGTCTACCTTCCAGAAATGTTTCATCCTAGACTTGAGTTATTCACATTGTTTCCCCAAATACCAAGTAGAAATGCCTGGGATGATAAAATAGAAAGCACAGAATACATTTGCTTTGGGTACACATTCTCAGAGTACTTCACACAAAGGAGTCCAGAGCTCCGCTAGCTAATTTAATAAGAAAGTTGAGGCAAGAACCACCTCTAATAATTCAAAACTAAAATTAGACATTCACTTGAAAAATTCAGATAACCAAAACAAAAACGAGGGGAATCTTGTTTATTTAAATTATGAGGATAATTGCCTCAATTCTCCAATTCCCCTCACTAGGGTAGTCTTGGCTTGAGTGTGTCAGTATCCATGGTGACTCATCTAATAAGTAAACTGCATTAGCTCTGCTACCAGAAAGGAAGGGAAAGGTCTTGAAATATATCTGTTGTGGCTTCCTTCCAGAGCAGGGGATTTCATTATATCCTGAAGACATGAGGCAGTTCAAAGAAATTTGAAATATGGAATGAGAAGGCAGAGGAGGAGAAGTTTGGGATTATACACTTGTTTTTTAGTTTTGTTTTTATATATGAGAATCAGACGCTAGAGACCGAGACTCTAGGGAGAGACTTTATTCTTCTGGTCCAGGGTTTTGTTTTGATTTGCTCTAGGTTGATATCCTTCCAAAAAGTTCCCCCACATGAGCAGGCGTTCACATTTACTCTTGTGTACATAATTTCAAATAAGTCTGACAGAAAATCCTTAAAAAAATACACATACATGATTTTATATTCCATGGCTGAACTGAAACTTGATGGAAAAAATGCATAACGGTGCCTGTACAGTAAATCCAGACAATGCGGAACGATAATAGAAATCATCCCAAAAGAGGCGCCACGATATTCCTATAACAGAATAATAACTCGCTTTGCCTCCATCTACTTTTGAAAAACATGTTATGATTACGGAAGGTAAGCTATTCTAATTATTACTAGAAATAATTAATCATTTCCTCTACAATCACTTATTAATTAGCTGTCATAACATTGTTGTGAGTTAGGTGGAAGACAAGGATTCAGTATTCAGTTATTAACACCTAATTAAAATATTCATTGTTTTCCATATGTTGTTTATAACTTTGCTTCCTCACACTGGATTTCAGAATTTCTCTATCAACGAACAATGTCCTTCATTTGCTTAGCTAGATCGCCATCTGTTGTTGAGAAGTAGAAAACATCCTTCTCTGCTTTTCACGTAAACAATAGCTTAATCCTTACCTCTCAGTTTTTATTTGGAATTATAGAAGTTTGATTCACAATATTCTCCTCCTGAAATATTTTTTTTACTTTATTTGTCCTGCCACTGACTACATAAAGTATTCTGCTGACTAGTTTCAATGGTATCATGTAAGTAGTAAATTAAGTGAACCCATTAATGAAACTAGTGAAAAATTCAAACTAAACGAAGCAATTAGCTAACTAGCTTGGTTTACATAAAGTCATAATTGAGGGAAACTTAAGACTGAGTAATCCAAATCACCTAAAGATTTACTCCATACTAACTCATCTTTATAATAAAAGCTCACATTTGCCAAACGACTGCTGAGTGCTATGCACTGTTCATTCTTACCACAATCCAATGGAGACACGGTCACTGTGCCCATTTTACAAAAAGGGAAACAGAGTCACCGAGAGGTGAAGTAATTTGCTGATGTAGGACAGGACAAATAATTTGCGGAGTCCAGTGCAAAATGAAAACGTGGGTACTTTTCTTCCAGAAAAAGGAAAAAAGTGCCATTAAAGGTACTAAAATGAAAGCTTTTTGCTTTCTTCCCCAGTCTCTCTGAACTTTTTGTGATTTTTTATTTGCTATTTAATGTCATTCTAAGTAAATAAAATTTTAAATTTTGTTATTAGTATGAATTCTGCCATTTGTTTTTGTATTGTACAATGCTAGTTTTTAATGTAAATATAAGAGCATTTAACTCAGGCAGAATAATCAAAATTGCACAATTCATTATTTTGCAGCTCTTGTATGTGTATTTTGTTCTCACCAAAAACTATAGAACTGCTACACAGAACTAACTGAACTGCCTTTATTTCACTTGAAATGTGTACATTCTACCAACATTGCTCACCTTTGGCTTACTGATGAGTAAGAAATTACAATTCTCTTTCCTTCTATGTTGTTTTCAGTATAAGTGGTTGGTTAACACAGAGAAGTAATATAAGAAAGTATACGGTAGGGCTGCCTGTCATTAGTGTTTCTTAGAAGGTCACTGCCTTCTTCCTTTGTTCAAAGCAAATTCTGGCTCAAACAGAAAGTTGGGGGTAGACATAATGTGCTTGCCTCATACTCGCTGAACCCCCACTTATTGTGGGTCCACCACATTCTGAGTTCATGTAGCAGACAGCCCTGTTGTGTTTATCTTCTCTACTCAAGTTCATGTCCCAACAGCCCATCAGAATTCACTTTCAAAATGCAAGTTCAAAGATAAAATTATTAGGAATTTCAAGACAGAGAGAGCAGAACATTAAACCAACTGTGGGGCCCTCAGAGCCTTGGGGCCCTGTAGGACTGCAGAGGCCACATGCTCACCAAGCAAACCCCAAGATGCTGAACACACGCAAAGTGACAAATCTGAATCCAGAGCGTGTGCTCCCGACCACTGTGCTCTGCTGCCCCTCAGACTGTGCCCAGAGGCTCCTTCAAAAGCTTCTGCTTTATATGTCCATTATTCACAGAATTAAAGAAAATTAACAATGGATGGAGGGCCTTAGAAGTTGTTTTTTTTTTTTTTTTCACCCGGAGCCACGCCCAAAACGCTTTGAGCAAGTGGACTCCCAGAAGTTTAATGTTCTCATTTCACAGACAAGAGACAAGAAGCCTAAAGATCAGGATGACAGCCTATGTGTCCTGAATCTAGACCTTCCCAATCAAATTGTCAAAATGAATTTAGTGTCTCCTTCCCCTCTCCACCTCTTCCCCAGCCCACCCTTCCTTTGGGCATGGAAGGCAGGCAGGCCTGGCAAAGCCACGTCCTCTGCAGGAACCTCGCTACAGCTGTGGGGAAAGGGACACCCTCCTCCTCTAGGACATTGAGACATGGGGACCACGAAGTCCCAGAGCACCCGACTTGTCACCAGGCAGAGAGGGACTCTCTAAGAACGAGGTCAATGTGGAGGAAGGCAGCGCGGAGAGACGCAGAGAGAAACAAATGCTTCAAGGGAGGGTAGTTCTGAGCATCTCCGTGGAGTCATCAGGGACATAAATGAGATAATAAACTCCTCCTTTGTTTCTTACACAAATTTGAATCAGGTTTCTGTTACTTGCAACAAAGAGTCTTGTTTAACATAAATGGAGATACAGATTACAGATTTGGGGATCATCCTGTAAACATGGTAACTGAAACCATGGTGAGAGTGCGAAGAGGGCCAAAGATAAAGCTCTAGGGAATTTCATTTAAGGAGCGAGCAAAGGAAGAGAGGCCAGCCGAGACGGAGGGAGCAATCGGGTGGTTTTCAGGAGACCCAGCACAGGAGACAGCGTCTACCAGGCAGGAGCAGGAAACGGGCTGTGAGCAAGGCCAGGGAATATGGAAAGTTTAAGCAGGATGAGGGTGGAAAAGAGTCTACTGACCTGGAAGTTGGGTCAGCGGAGTGTGCACCGGGCATTTGTTGGGTGTAGGGAACAAAGCCAGGGGGCTGTGGGTTAAAGAAGAAATGAAAAAAAAAAAAAATCCTGTGTTTAAAATGGTAGGCTGAGCCCACATATTGATCAGTTCCTTCTGAGACACAACCAAAATGCCAGGAAAATAATAAAAAGTGTTTTAACCTTGAGGGACAATGAGAACAAGAAAAAAGACCACAGGGGATGAAAATTGACAATAGCAAATGAAAAATGTCAACAAATATTTGGAAGTGGGAAAACAGACGGAGGACTGGCATCTGGCTTTGCAAGAGGAGGAAGCAGGAACACCTAGGAGCCCCCCTGGGGTAACAGCAGGGAGTGATGTGCCACGGAGAACTCTGACAACCTCAGGGCAGGGGCACAGGTATCTCGGAGAGCAGGAGTAAGGCTCACAGCCGGAAACAGGGAGAGTGTCTGAAAGCCCCTATCAGAGCAGTTGGACCCATCCCTAACCTCTCCCATCCTTTACGGCTGGGTCACTGACCCCCTGATTCTCACAAGTAACCACAGAATTATTCTCTGGGAGAGCCCGAATCCTGCCTCTGAATCACCTGGCAGAGTTACAGCCATGGATGAGGTTCTGTGTCCCAAACCAAGGGATTAGCGAAGGCCCACATACTAACGGCGAGAGCCCTGTCCTGTCTCCTGTCTTTTACCAGGGCACCAAGGGTCAGGTGTACACTCCCCACACAAGACAGAGAAAGAGCTTCTCTGCAGAAACAATGCCCCTGTGGTGGTTTGTACTGCGTGTAGCAGAATCTCCTTCCCTGCGTGGTTCTAGGTTGGGACGGCAAGAGGATCTGTGTGCAGCTTGGAAAACAGAAAAGAGAAGCAGCCTCCCCTGTGCTCTGAACGTGCATGTATGGTGCTGGGTGCTGTTGCAGCCCCTACACATCGTTGCTGATGTCTGGCCCACACCTCCGCAGACCAGAGCACCTCAGACCAGATGTTTGTGAGCCACAAACTAGGTGCCTTAAAACAACGGGAATTTATTCCCTCGTACCTCTGGAGGCCAGAAGTCTGAATCAAGGTGTCAGTGAGGCCACGCTTGTCTGAAACCTGTAAAGCCTTTTCCCAGCTTCTGGTGGTTTGCGGGCAGTCTTTGGCGTGTCCCAGCTGCATCACTGCGTGTGATTGGGTTTCAGGATTTGTTTATACATCAGCTTCACTTCTTTATGTTTCAGGTCTTGATTCTTCATCCATAAAATGAGACAATTGTGTTAGCTTATAGAAAGGATTAACACTAACACCAGTAATAAACAATATTCCATTTTTCAACAAAATTCTGGGTTCCTTCTCTATGCCAAGCATTGTACTAGGCCCCAAGGACATTCCAGTCTGTAAGACAGACACGTTCTCTGCAGCTTCGTGAAGTTTACAATCTAGAGGGATGAGAGTCACAAATATTCACAATAAATAAATTCTAGTACATTCATACTACAGCAGTAAAAATAAAATGAAATGCTGCTATACACAACCAGCTGGGTGCCTCTCACAGCCAGAAGGCTGAGCATCTAGAAGTTCAAGGCCAGGAAAGCTATCGCCTGTGGTGATGAAAGTTAGACAGGAGAATGACCTGTGGGGGAGCGGAGTGTAAGCCTTCTGGGATGTTAGAAACCCTCTGTAGCTTGATCTGGGTGGTGGTGCTTCCCAACACTCCCCCAAGATCAGGCACTTTAGTGGGCATATGTTCTACCTCAATACAATGTCAATGAATATTCCCACATAAAATTAATCATTCGCAATGAGTGCTACCAAGAAAAATTACAGTGCTCCACTAGAGGACCCGGTCTGAGATGGGGGATCTGAAGGACACCAGAAAGCCTGGGCACGGGAGCAGGGAGAGGCAGCAGTGTTGCAGACGCCAGTCCGGCCAGAGCGGCAGCCACTTGTAGCCTATAAGGATGTTGGACTCATTTCTGAGATCGATAAAGGGGCTTTCAAGCAGGCAATAGACACACAGCATAGATTACTTTGAAAAGAGTGAATGTTCAATTCAAGTACTTTTTTTACTAGCTGAGTTAACAACTAAGCATCTCTCTGTAACAACACTTCATTTTCCAGTTTGCATTTAGGGGATGCATCCATTTAATATTGACTATAACTTCTCTCCTCACTTTGCCTGCCTCTTCTACACTAGACAACAGTGCCCCTAAGCCAGTGTCTAACATACACACAGCACCAAGCAGATATACCACTCCCAGACATAGCTCTGGGAATGGACCCCATCTAAATCTACAGGCCAAGATTCTTGCAGAACCAGCCAACATCCACATCTAGCGAACCATTGCTCAGACAGCGCTCTGTGAGGCATCAATTGGTATCTTTGGGGAAATATGCTTTTAAAATATTTGGTCAGAATTACACAATTTTGCTATCATAGGATTTCTCAGAGAGTTTCATTATGATTCTCTAAAAATGGGAAATAATAAGTAACATTCCCAAACTTACTTGAAGCACAGAACCCTTTTGTGGGATGAACAGTACTACCAAGTCAAAGTATTATTCAGTGAAGCAGTTTGGGAACTGTTGATCTGAAGCAGTAGGTACTTTCTACTAGTTAGTGATTTGTGACATTACGATGAGCAGTAACCTCCCTTATCTTCATTTGTTTCTAGAATAAAGATAAATAAATGACAGAAAGCTGAGGTTATTTCATTTTTGTCCTTCACAGTTTTATTTCTTCTACCACCATTATCTGCTCACCTTCTCCAATTGCTTTTTGGAAGCTCATTCATCTTCATTGGCTATTGATTACTGTTTTCTCTGGTAATTTTGAGTAGCTAAAAAACTTCCATTGACTTCTCATATTGTGTGAAAGAAATCGTATTGTTGTTTTAGCCCCTTTCAAAAATTGCCATAAAGTTAATTGGACTCAGATCTCCATTCTAACTATCACCATTGACACGTAAAATAGTGTTTTTCATATCTCGAGTCCAAATCATGTTATGTGTTGTAGACAATTTTTGTGGAACAGAATGCAAAGAGCCCCAGAAACGTTAATTCTGCTACATCTAACATATGGAGAATTTTTGGTATTCAACCCAAGCTTTGCATTTTCTTTGCAATTTTCAAAATGCATAGCCTCACACTCTCTTTCAAAGGCTCTGGTATTATCCAAAAGCAATTACTAAGAAAAACGAAATTACCTTTCGTCATTCTATCTATTCAGGGCCTTGGAAATGCAGACTGACAATGAGCTGACAATTATTTGCAATCCACTTTCAGTTAATTTCACCATAAATTGAGCTTGAGGACTGCTGACAAATAAAATATATTATTCATCTGAAAACTTTCTCTTTGGAGCTCCAGATCTCCAATCTATTTCATTAGTGATCACGATCAAACTAAGTTGGGAATTGATTTATGCAATAGTTATCCTTCTACAATAATTAATTAGGAAAATAATACTTTGGTGGAGCTTTGAAAAGGAGCAGTTTCTAAGGCTCTTTGATAAAATTGAAAACTTTAAAAATAATTACGAGGCAGTGTTCCTAAGGGAGTAGATATGCATTGCCTTTCCTATTTCTACTAGACTTAAGTCAGAGTCAGGAATAGCTCCTTGAATCTCAATTTAGTTCATCCAACAATTTTTGAGCATGTAGTACATGCCAGGAACTGTGTGCTAGGTCTGTGAGGGTGACAGAAATGGAGCATCCTCAATGAGTGTACCTGGGCAGGTATCAACTGTCCTAATAAATGCTATTATAAACATTATTGCAAAGTACTTTTGCACACATAGAGCCTCCAGGGATTAATTCTACTTAAACCATTGGGGAATACTTTGTGGGAGAAAGTGGCTTTAGAATTGGTCCTCAGATGGTGGGTACAACTTCAGTTGGCTCAGATGAAGTGCTATGGGCTGACGAGCCTGGACGTGCAATTCTAGGCAGAGAAAATACATAAACAACCACATGGAGCTGGGAAAATTCCAAGTGGGTTTGAGGAGATGTGAGAAATCTGGGTTGGCTGTGAGAGGTTAAGAGAGGAAGGTGTGTTGAGACCAGATTGTGAAGGGGAAACAAAGTCCACAGAAAATTTTTAATATATGGGTTTTTAAGCCAGACAGCCATGTTGTTCAGGTGATAAATCTGATTGTAGTGTCATAGGGTAAAGGAATGACTGGAAGGTATTGTCATTGTGACAGCCAACAAAAAATTGTGGGAGAGGAAAATTGGGATGCAAGGAGGAACAGGACTTGGGAATCATTTAGTTCATCCCCCTTCAGAGAAGTCAAGGCACATTGAGGTCAAGGAGCTGGAAGGATCCTGTGGGTGTTGAAGTCGTGGAAGTTGTGAGCAAATAATAGTGAGGAAAAGACAATATGAATCAAGTGCTAATGTCTTGGCAGAAGGCAGAGGTGTCCAGAAAGGTAAAAGATGAGGATAATGTTTGTTCACTCTTTAGTTCACCTATTCATTCAAAAACCTGTGAGAACCTACTTCATCAGGCACCAGGGGTGCAAACACCAACAACATGCATTAAGTCAGCAACATTGATCAGAGAAGGAATTTATGTCTTCAGGCAGGGAAAGGTTTCAAGGTTAATTAATAGATCTGGAAAGTGGAAAGTCATGAAATTCAGGATAATGTATCCAGGTCAACAAGAACTTGTAAAAAAAAAAAAAAATGGAAAAAAGATGCTGGTCCAACTTGAGCTTCATGTCACTTTTCCAGGCAGAAAGACAAGAATAGAAAAAGGCAAACAATGTGTTGAAGGATTTTTCCCTAGAAATCATACACTTGCATTTTATTGCTCAGAAGAGGGTCACGTGTCTACTCCTACATCTGCATGGAAGTATGTGAACTGTAGAATTTAACTCAACACACTTTTGTGCCCAACACGTTCTTCTAGAAAGGAGGCAAGGAAGAATAGACATTGCTTAGACAACTAGCAATTACACTTTGCATATTTGAAATATTTTATTGTTATATATTATATTAATATATATTATATATCATAATATATTAATTCTGATCAATTAAAACCTTTCTGGAGTATAAAATCTAGGTTAAAAATAATTTTTCTTTAGAATTCTGAATGCATTGCTATATTGTGTACAGCTTTCAGTGTTACTCTTGAGAAATCATGCCCATTCTCACTTTCATTTCTTTGTTTTGTGACCTGGTCATTCTCTTTGTAAAATATGAGTATTTTTTCTTTATCTCTAGTGTTCTGAAATGTCATAATAATGTGCCTTGGTGTAGATTATTTTGCCATTCCTTATGCGTGGCATTTGGAGCATCTTTCCAACCATGATGCTGCTTTGTTATTTCTTTAAAAATCCTCTCCCCTACTGTCTTCTATTAGGATTTCTGATCTCCTGGTCTTTTCCTTGGCCCTATTTTCCAACTCTTCTATTGACTTTATAAATTTCAACTATCATGTCTTAATTCCTAAGAGCCACATTTTATTCTCTAATTATTTATAATTATGTAATTATAGTATAATAGGCTTTTAAGTGAAGTTCTTAATAAATTTGGAGTTTTGGCTGAAGCTCAAAGCCTAGAATGTAATATACCCCCATATTTCAAAAGATGCTAGAAATTCATGCAAGAATGGCATACCATTCACAGTAAAGCAAGTTTTCTACTCTTAGCCCACCTCCTACCTTTAGCCCATATGTGAGGAAAGAAAAATCAATAAAAAGGCTAGAGACTCTTTAGAATAGGTCAGGACTTTTTTTAAATGTGAACATTTAATGTTTCTCTCCACCCCTTGAGCCAAGCAAGGGGAGGTTTTGTGGTGCACACTCAAGACACTAAGATTAGTGAGACCAACACCTCAGCCCCCAGCCAGCTGCTGCTGGACTACAGAAGTTGTGGTCCTGCTCTACGTTGGTACCTGGGCAGAGTCTGGGAAAAGAGTGTTCTTAGGAGAACTAGACCCATGTGCTCTGGAGTTAGGGGATCAGGTGGGTAGAGGGCAGAAGGATCAGTGCCTTCCAGGAGATGCCTGCGTAGAACAAAGAAGGGACTACGTTGGGAATGATCTCAACTTTCATTGTTGAATTGGACAGAAACTCATGAGTTTTTTTCAAAAAGTGAGAAACCAGCAAAGTAATAGTGAACTAGCTTGAGTTTCTACCTAAAAGTTCTAGCTCTAAAGCGTGAGCTTGCATCAGGAGTACTCGGAAGGAGAAATAGGGGTACAACATCAGAGGTCAATTGCATGAGGTTTCACCCAGTAAGGTGTGGGGAGAATAGTGTGAAGTCAAAAGCCTCACGGGAGAGTAGGCAAAAAACATGCAAAAGCATTTTCAGCTTTGGGGCACCCTCCACACAGAGGTACCAATGCCCGATACCAATGCCCAATCAAATAGGATTGTCTTTTTCTAATCCCTGCACCTTTGGGCATGATACTGGGGGTGGTGCAGAAGCATCAGTTAGTGAATAGAGAAAGAAGTGGGATGATGAAGAGAATGAATAGACAATGTACCCCCACTTCCATTTGGCAGAATTCAGAGTCAGAGCAAAGCTTAGGAAGGGGGACAAGGTATGGATTGAATAAAAAATTGATGATTAGATTAGACTTTTCAATACTTAAAAATGAGACTATGTCAATCTCCAAAAGTGCCCAGAAGAGCATTAGAATCTGTACAAGATATCATCCTGGTGTGGGGAAAAGGAAATCTGACAGAGAAAATTTAAAGAAGACGGATGGAAGGAAAACCAGCTTGTTTCCTGCTTATACCTTATTAAGTATAACCTATTTTAAAAACTGGTCATAATAGCATTTTTGTTTCCTCTTCCATCCTTTTTGTCCTTATGGAATCATACTTTCACTATCATTTTACTGGGATTTCAGGAGAGAAACAAGATGGACGCGTATGTTCAGGACCTTTTTAAACTAAAAGTCAATGCAACTGCCTTTTTTTTTTTTTACACAAAAAGCTCATTCTTTAGGGAAGACTAAGTTGACCCACTGATATTTGAAATGAGAAATCAACAGATAACAGGATAGTCCCAAATTTCTACTTACATATTGGGCATATTCCGCTTACGTAAACTTACTTAGGAGAATAGTTATAACTGTGGTTTACTATCTTGTAGCTAACTATCTGAACTCCTTTCTCTGAAAGGATAATCATTGACTGTCACATCTGCCACCTGGTGGCCACTCTAATGCACACATCATGCTAATATGACCACACTTAGCCTACACCTTTTCATCTGATCACCCCCTCATCCATCATTCATTCATCTGTCCATCCACCCAACCATTGATCCATCCATCCACCCATCCATCCACCCGTCATCCATACACCCATCCAACTATCCATCATTCATCCATCCATCCTCTCAACCATCCATCCTCCGTCCATACATACATCATTCATTCATCTATTTATCCACCCATCCATCCCCCATCCATTCATGGTGCACTTACTTCTTGGGGTGGGTTCTAGTAGTGCAGATAAACAGAATACTCAGAGCCCTTATCCTTTCTTGAGGAACTGACAATCTAATGGGGAGAAAACCATGCTTTTTTTTTTTTTTTTTTTTGAGGGAGGTTGTAAAAACTAAGGCTCTAAGGTCTAAGTCTGTGTCTTAAACCTTTTTCTAAATCTCAAATGGCTTTCTTCCTTGCAATTTAATAAGATACTTGAGTCTTTGGTATCTTAACGATAACAACAAAAGCCAAAGAAACAAACTTCCCATCAATCATGCTACCCCTAACCATCTTCTTATCTTTAAAGACTTTTTTTTGAGACAGAGTCTTGCTTTGTCACCCTGGGTAGAGTGCAGTGGCATCATCATAGCTCACTGCAGCCTCAAACTCCTGGGCTCAAACAATTCTCTTGCCTCAGTCTCCCAAGTAACTCATGTCACAACATCAGCTAATGTTTCTATTTTTGGTAGAGATGGGTCTCGTTCTTGTTCAGACTGGTCTCAAACTCCTGAGCTCAAGCAATCCTCCCTCTTCAGCCTCCCAGAATGCCAGGATTACAGGTGTGAGCCACCATGCCGGGCTGGATCCTAATTTCTAAAGGTCTGAGTACTCTGCCTACACCTACCTTTGTCATGTATAAAAATTATGGCCCCAGAAGCTGTGAATGTTTACAAAAGTGGCAAAGTCTTATTAAAGATAATTCAGAATTATGATAACCATTGTGTAGAATGTTCCAGATGAATAACACCTCACTTTAAGATTGATCCTTTCCCTTCCATGGAAAGCTATTGCTTTCCTGTTTGTCTCATTTTTTTGTCCCAAGAACTTGGCTTGACTTTCTATCTGTCGGGAGGATATCGGTTGTTGGGCTTGCCTATGCAGGTGGCCAACCACAAGGCTAAGAGCCCCCAAAATATGGTTGGACAGAAATGTGGCTGCACTCCATTTGCAGCCAGCATAACATGGCCTGACAGAAGTGTGGGTTGCACTCTATTTGCAGCTAGACTGACTGTTGCCAGCTCTCAAGGTGTTGTCTAAGTGTCTCTCTCTCTCTCTCTCTCTTTTTTTTTTTTTTGGTGGGGGGGGCTGTTTTGAGGGAGAGGCTCTGGATCATAGAAGAGCTGACCTGCAGAGCTCCCAAATTAGGCCCACCCAGGGATGCCTATTGATGTGCAGAAGCTTCCAAAAAGATTTCAGATTTTTTTTATTGCATCCTTTAAAAGGCTTTTTACAAAACACCAAATAAAAAGCTCATGTGGCTAATTGATAAGAAAATTAAATCCACTAACTTTTTGCTTAGCCCTATTCATTAAAGTGCTCTACCTGAAGTCAGTAATTTAAATAAGAAACAAACTAATTTGAAAAGACTGCCCATTGAACTAAATTGATCTCCAAAATGCAAGTTTTTGACATTTAGCTGGCTATTTTTGAAACTCTTTGTAAAAAGAAATTTGTATCTATAAAGGAAATCTCCATTTGTAAGGATGTCTCCTTCTCTGCATCTAAGTCACCATAAACTTTAACAAAGGAGAAAACATTGGTATAAAGTTTACATTAATAACCTTACCTTTATTTAAGGTAATTTTCCTGGCTCTGGGCTTAACTGGATCTTTACCTAGGCCCTTCTTTGTCTCAGCAAATGATGTTTAGATGTAAGTTCTATAAATTTTCCACCTTGTTCCACCTGAGTGTCATGCCTTTGGAAGTGCAAATTTAGAACTGGCTGGCTAATAATAACTTAGGGTAATGGCAATCAGGAGACCCATAGTCTAAAGCAGGTGGGAGAGAAACTACTTGAAAACTGGCAAATGAAGAATCTTATAAAAACTATAAGATCTGTTTCTGTCTGTATCTGTATGTCTATATGTGTTATGTATATGTGATATTTTTTCATCAAAATATATGAAAGAGTTTTAATTAATTGGCTTGAAGAAAAAGTAAGTGCTTACATCAAATATTTTAATGCATTTTAGTTCATATGATTTGGGTAAATCTTTGATAAATAAGACTATTTAATATTGGTGTTAGGAAGATATCGAGGGATTCTGGGTCTTCTAGGGACAAAAGTGGGTGCTGCTGCAATTCACCCCCCCCAGTGAGCTTTCAGAGAGGCTCATGGGAGATCTGCATGCACAGTAAGACTCAGGTCATGCAACTTCCAACTATCCAATCAAAGTAGTTCCATGATGACATTTGAACCACAAGGGAGGTCCCAATCTGGGCACTATAAAACAAGATGCTGACCATAACCAGGCCCTTTTTGCACCCTGTCTTTTGCTCTCCTTTTGCTGTGACAATGGGTCTGGCCATCATCTGTGGCGTATATATCACGCTCTGTAAACCTATATCTTGCTCTTGCCCTATAATCCTATCTTTCTCTCCCCAATAAACCTCATTTTTGTGCTTGCCTTACTTTGGACTGTCTGGTCATTCTTCTGCCATGGGTGCACCAAGAACCAAAATTTTCACACTGAAACCTGACATTGGTGGTTTAATAAAAACCTGTGTCTTCTGATAAAAAACTGTCTTCTGATTAGCAAAATATCCATGTATTTAACTTGCTTAGGTGGCAACTGCCTAACATTTACATGCCGTAAAAATGGTTAACAAGGAAATAACTTGAGATGATGGCTAGCTTTGTTTAATAAGCAGTTCAAGCATAATTGTTAAGAATGAGTAAATTAGGTGGGTTATATGGGATAAAAGTTTATAAGTAAACTTTTTATAGTTTTAAAAATCTTTTTCAGTAATTTAACCTTAAAGTTGTGTTATGATTAAGTAGTAGATACTCATGAAATGTCTGAGTCATTTCTAAGTAAAACAGTGAAACATTAATTGCTGAACATAAACTTATTTTTGGCTTCTTAAATTTTATAGAAATACAAAATATATTTAGGTCTGCTAGCAAATATATCCTGTTCTACAATGAAACACTGTACTTTGAGGAAGCACATATTTCTAGAAATTAGGAAATGGTGTTAGTCTATAGAATGCTGGTTCACAATTGCTAAAGATTACAAATTCTAATTAATATATGGAATTAAAACTATAGAAATAAGGGGAACAATTCTGTCTGCCAAGTGTAGAAGGAAAGTGAGATGTGTTTTCATTGAGAAAAGTTATAAGGAAGGCATGAGGATGTGGTTTTGTTTTTGGAGGGGGATAATTTTGTCTAATTTGGAGGTTATTTAAAGATCGTTTCAAAATACGGATTTAGGGAGGAAATAAAACATGGCAGAAAGGAACCAGTAAGTAGGAGAGAGATTTTGTGTTTTATCAAGATAATTTCCTGTGTTTCATGCTGTCTTTACTAGATCTTACTTAAGAAAATGAAATTAAATTGTTAAGGTTTTTTTCTACAAATATGTAACTTCTTTTAAAGTCTTTTAATTATCACTTTGATTAAAGGAATGACTTTTATTTTACAGTGACCTGGGATCCCATTTTTGATGAAGTATTTTGAACATTTACTTTTAACAAACTTCCCAAAATAAAATTCTAAAATTAAGTCTTTTTTACCTCAAACTATCTTTTGGACATTGCAGAAGAGCCCCTGGAAGTCAAAAAAGAGAGATAATTAAACAAACTAGGCTTATAAAAATGTTAAATTATGTGACAAACATTGTCAATAAGAAATGATGTTTAACCTTCTTTGAGTTACATTTGTATATATGTTATTAATATGTGTTCCAGAATTGTATGAAATTGTTACAGCCTTACCAGGTTCATTGTTCGCTGCTCAAGAGGAAGCCGATACCCTGAGACAGCAGGGGTTACAGCAGAGAAAGAATTTAATATCCCAGGCGCCATTCGAGGAGATGAGAGGAAGCTCTCAAATTTGTCTCCCTGAGAATTTGGGAGAAAGAGTTTTTAAAGACAGTTTGGCGGGCAAAAAGCTGGGCAATTGGGTCAGCTAATTGGCTGGGTTGGGGCAGAATAATAAGCTCTTCTTTGCTAAGTCAATTCTTGGATGGGGGTTGTAAGACCAGTTGAATCAGTTCCTTGGTGTGGGCCACTGGGCTGGGTGGGTCAGCCGTTCCACTGGAATGCAGGGCCTGGAAGATATCTCAAAAACTAGCCTTAGGTCTGAGCTTCAGGTGTGTCCATTCCCTAGACAGTGTCAGACTTGGGGGCTGGGGGGGGCATGGGCAATATATATAACCTGAACTTTTGTACCCCCATAATGAGCTGAAATAAAAACAAACAAACAAATACTAGCCTTAGGTTTCCCAAGGGTGATGTTATCTGTGGGAGCAGTGAAGAAAGCTAGAGTCTTTATGAACATCAGCTATATGACTCCTGAATAGAGCAGTAAGCAATTATAGGAAAGGAAGCAGGGAATGATGGCTGGTTTTAAATATAAATATAAATTTCCCCGACCACAGTTCCTACCTTGTGGCCTTTATTAATTTTGTAAAGAGTGTTTTCAAAATTTCTAGAAATCTTATTGGTCATAATTTCTGTTATTATGTTAAGATGTTATATACCACAGAAATGACCGATTTCCTTGTCAATTGCATCATCGTGGCCTCATCAGATTTTTAACTATGGCCATTTCAAGTCTTGTTGTCCACAGTTAATTGATTTATTCTGATGCCTTTCTGAAAGCTTTTTACAAGCAACTATAATCCTAGAGTGTGGTGTCTTCAAGGAGGTTCATGAAAAGGATGGAAAGAATTCTGACAAGTATAGGCTGATAAATTTGAGATTTTTTTTTTTTTTTTTGAGATACCATTGGACTGGGTAAGTTTCTTTCAGAATTTAATGAAGAAACTGATAGGTTTGTGAAACTGTTAACCAAGATCAAACAGAGCAAGAATTGTTAACAATTACATGGGACTGAATGAACTAATAAAAAAGAATGATGGGTTTTTATGGCTTTTTTAATGAAAAAATTGCTGGTTCTTTTAAGGTTTTGTTTTCCAGATTTAAGAAAAGTTTTTTTTTTTTCTTTTAAGCCATCTATAGCTCATAACAATTTGCTAATGCATACTTCTGTAAACAAAAATTGAAATATTTGCTTTTCTTTCCTACCTGATCCCTCCAAAATTCAGGAGACAATTTGTAATATTCTTATTGTTGTTTATGACAATATGATTATTTGCATAAGTTTAACAAGAATCTGTTCTCTTTAACAGGATACAATTGGAAACACTAGTTATATTACCTAGGCTTTGACTGTAATGCCATATTTGAAAATGTGCATAAAATGCCTGGCTTTAAAGGAAAAGTCTGATACCTGCCTTGGTTTGATTTCCTAGTGTCAAGAGGTTTTTAAAAGTCCAATTTGAGATTTCTTGTCAAACTTTCTGGAAAAGCAAATTTAAAAGGAGCCTATATGGTTATTCTTGCTGCACTTATGTAAATAATCAGCCAAGTTTGAGACTAAACTTATTTTACAAACAAATTTTGTTACCCATGATTATCTTCGGTAGAAAGATTATCTTTGGTAGAAATAACAATAAAGAGAAAAATTATGTTTCAGGAGAAAACTACAGTATACCTGTTATTAGATTGTAGCCCTGTTCATTGTTTTCAAGTTTTTATTATCTATCTGTAGATTGGACCAGATCCTGAATTCTTCCAGTTTCCTTCAATACCTGGTTATAACTCTCCAACTAAGAACAAAAACTGCTAAGCTGGACAACTCAATATAATTGTCAAGGGTCAAGTCTCATGCCTGATGTGTGGACCACCACGTGAAGAGTTTACCAGAAGGCCTGATGCCACAACCAGAGACATTCAATTGCAAACCAGGATGAGAAGTTGTCACCTTCATGCTATGGACAGCTTTTCCCAATTCCATTAGAACAAGACTCCCTACCATAATAAGACTCTTACCCCTCCTAATTTTTTCTTGCTTATGCCTACCTATTTCACTTGGCAGGATAATGTAGTTAGAATTGCACAATGAAGAGTTTTCCTGGATAACTTGATAGAACATTGATTTTCATGCCAAACCCAAATTTTTGCAGGACCTAAGAGATCCTTTAGTCCACCTAGTGGGTAACTTTGGCAACATCCCTAATGCAATTGTTGGTTCAAATTGTATTAGTGGTCTCTTATAGACTTAGCACTCTCTTTCGTTTAACCCACCCCCAGGATGCAAGATGATGGAATTGCTACCTACTCACTGAACAGGGAGAAATCTGTGCAGTTGCTGACACTTCATGTAGCACATAGATAAATACATGGTATATTGTAGAGATTCTGTTGTAAAAAGTTAACAAACAGGCTACTTGGCTAAAATGGATAGATTCCTCCTCTGACTCATCCTTTGATCTATTCAATTTTAGTTTGTTTGGTTCATGGAGACCCCGGCTAAGGAGCATATTGTGAAGCCTTGGTATTAGCCTCCTGATGGTCCTAACAGTAGTCTCCCTGGTACACTGTATCTTCTCAGAAAGTTTTAAATGTTTGCATATAGTCATCTGTCAAATGTCAAATGGTCTCTCTGTGGCTAGAATGACAAAAACTTAATGAAATGCATGATCATGAGGACTTGAATAATGTGTTCAGCCTGGAAACCCAGAATGATGGTAACTGAGAGTACCGCTAATGCCCTTAGTTTTGGTCACAGTCTCACCAAGGTGAGTGCGTGACCGAAAGGTGAGAACTGTTAAAGCAAAAATTACAGAATGCCATTGTTTTGGACCAAACTCCTGCACTAGACCCCGATAGACCAGAATAAAAATAAAAATAGTCACCCATACTCACTAAACTGAAACTGAGTTGTAGTTCTTTGTTTCTGCTTCTTTTAGCCTGTTTTTTGCCTGTAAAGCCAACCTCCTCTGCTCATCTCGTTAGAAAACTTATTCCTTTTATAGAATGAAGTGTTGCCGAATTCTAGAATAAAGCCCATTGAGATCTTAAAACCAAATTTGTTATAATTTTGTCTTTTGACACAACCAAAGTAATTCTGATTTCTTTCACTCTTAGTTTTATTGCTATTAAGTGACAATACAATGGTGCAAATACAAGCTTTTTGGTATTACAATTTTTAGGACAATGTTTTATTATTTTTAATTATTTAATTGCCAATTTTACATATTAATGACTTCCTTGTTCTATTTCTAGGTAGAATAATTAAGAGTATTTTAGTTGTTAACAAATCCAATAAAATAATCCAGAAACACTGCAGTAATTATTTTGTCATTGTCAAGAAATGTGTAAGTTCTTAGGATATTTAATAAATCTACAATATTATACTATGAAATATATAGTTGATCTTCTTCCCTCACTTCCTGATATATATCTTCTAAAATTCTTGAAATCTTTGGAGTGATAAGAGTGTCTTTTGTATGCTAATGAGATAACTGGTGTCCAGTGACTCCAAGGTAAATTTAGGGTGGGGGCTGGTCACCAGAAAGACCAAGGAAAGATTAGAGGGTTGAGACTTTCAGCCCTATTCTGAAACCTCTGGGCAGGGGATAGAGGCTGAAGATTGAGTTGATCACCAATGGCCAGTGATTTAGTAATAATGCCCATGTAATGAGATCTCCATAAGAATCCAAAAAAACAGGGCTCAGGGGGCTTCCAGATAGCTGAATACAGTGGAGGTTTCTGGAGAATGGTGTGTCTGGAAAGGGCAAAAAAGCACTGTGCTCCTTTCCTCATGCTTTGCCCTATGTGTCTCTTCCATACAGTGGTTCATCTGTATTCTTTGTAATATCCTTTATCATAAACCAGTAAATATAATTAAGTGCTTCCCTGAGTTCTGTGAGCTGCCCTAGCAAATTAATCAAACCCAAACAGGGAGTCATGGGAACCCTCATTTATAGCTGGTATGTCAAAAGCACAGATTGTTATATCTGTGTATGAGGCAGTCTTATAGGACTGAGCCCTCAATCTGTAGTTATCTCCAGGTAAGTTGTGTCCGAATTGAGTTCAACTAGACACCTCACTGGTGTCTGCTGCAGAATTGCTTGGCAGTTGTGTGGGGAAAAAAACCCACACATCTGGTGTCAGAAGTGTTGTCAATAAAGAATTCCAAGGCTCATAAATTTGGAGAGGACCTTATATAGGGTTGCAGCCTACAGACTGGCCATCCCACAGGCTGGGAAGCATAACCTCTGGCAGAGACCAAAAGCAGGCACTTTGAGGGAGGGAAGGGTAGAACAAAAATTTATGCCAAATAAGTTGGCTAAGCATACATTTATAACAGGTCATAGGAGGAGCTCTGAATACTCACGATGGGGGCACACATATGCATAATAAGAAAACATGCATGTTACATATTTCCCATGTTCACTTTGGAGTGGAGACTTAACCTTTAAATGCATTAAATTAGGCTTTATACATACATCAAGAGGTGGAACAGAAGACACAGAGTCATCCTGTGGGCAGCATCTGTAAACTGGCCAGAATCAGTCCATGGTCAGTAGGCTCAAATCTGGAAGGAATGCTTGGGAGCCTTTCTTTCAAAAGGCAAGTCTTTTGATAGGGCTAGTTTCTGCTTAACCCGTAAGTAAGAAAGTCTAATGGCAGTTAGTGAGGGAGGGGGTATAAGGAGGTGTGTCCACCTCCCCTCCATCATAGCAAGGAACTCAATTTTTAAGGTTTTTCTGGTATCCATTGTTGACTTGGGGGGGGGCTTAGGATTTTATTTTTATTTCTAACTTTTAAGTGACTATGAGTACACTGTAGGAAAGCACTTTAATTTTTCATATACATACACATACACCAATATATGTATAAATCTTAGTAAATTGTGTCCATCTTATTTGATGTCAAGATAGTGAAATTATACTGTTTTATTTCTATTTAAGAAGTCTTTCATATTAATCCAGAAAACAGTATTTTTTAATCTCTCTCCTAAAGTAATTTTTAATTTTCTCTCATTTAGTTTCACATGGAAGCTTGACAGAACTTTAATTCCAAGGATAATGTTATGTAAATGTCTATTTAAAAGTGAATTTCCTGAGTCAATTGTTTCCTGCAACTTCTAGACAGTGTAAGGGAGTACTTCAGTTGTTGTTGTTAACCCCAACCCCATAATGGGACCAATAATAGGAATTTTATGGAAACAATCTTGCCATTTGTGTCATTTGAGACTCAAATCTCATTTCTATGGACCAAAGGCTGAATCACACTAGTGATAAGACTAATACGTCTACAAAACAAATTTTTTTTTACACAAACCAACAAAAAAGCACTTCAATGGCTCTTCTTGTATTTAGGTAGTATCCAATCCCCTTCCAGGAGCACCCAAGGTCCTGTGTGGGCCAGGCCCCTCCAGGTGACACCTTGTGCTCCCACTCAAGCTCCTCAGGCACCAGGAACTCCTCCCACAGTGGCCCATGCACCCAAGTATCTCAGCTGGATGCAGCACTTTCTCCTCTCTGTGTCAAACTCCCTCACCCGTAGGTCTTAAATGTGATATCCCTGGAGAAACTTTCACAGACTTCCTACTCAAAATCATTCCTCCTGTTCCTCTTTTTTATCCCATCTTTCAACTTGTCATTAAAGGCACTTATTTCAACATACCATAGTGACATTTGTAATGTAGTGATTTGCTGACTATGCATATTCGTCCCACGGCTCCATTTTGTTCCTTTTCTGTATCTAGTGTGTCTCAGGCAGAGGTTTGGGGCATGCTTATGACATTGGTGTGGAGGACAGTTCTTCTTTGTGAGGTATATTAGGTGATGCATGATAATGATGCTTAAGAAATAACCTGCAAATCTCAGTGCTCATCACAAATACTGATATCCCATTCCCAGGTCTGGGGCTTGGCTGGGCTTGGGGCTAAGGTCTGCTCTATTCTCTTACGGCTGGTTCTCATTCAAGGGGCCTGGTGGCAGCAGCAGTGGCCACTTGTGTACGCTCTCCTAGTGGATGTCAGGAGCATAAGAGAGTAAGAGAACACAAAATGGCTCTTAAAACCTCATCCACAACTGGCACAGTCTCTTATCTGCTATGTGCCTCTGGTCAAAGAAATTCTTATAACCCAAAGTCAATGCAGAAAGTTTGACATGTATAACATCTGGGTGCCAAGTGTTGGTAATACCTCTGTTATAGTCTGAATGTTTGGGTCACTTCAAAATCTGTATGTTGAAATCCTAACTCCCAATGGATGCTATCAGGAGGTGGGATCTTTGGGAGGTGATCAGGGCTCTATCTTTATGAATGGGATTAATGCTCTTCCAGAAGAGGCCTGAGAGAGGGTGCCGACCCCTTCCACCAAGTGAAGATACAGTGAGAAGCCAGACATGAGAAATGGGCCCTCACCAAGCACTAAATCTGCCAGTGCCTTGAACTTGGACTTTCCAGCCTTCAGAACTGTGAAAAATAAATTCCTGTAGTTCAAACCCCACTCATTTTACAGTAGTTTGTTATAGCAGCCTGAACAGACTAAGACAGCCTCCCAGTCAAGTCACTGTGAAAACTCCAAATGCCCCTTGTGGCTGAGTCACTCCTCCCACCTCCACTGGGAACCCTGAGTACATAGAAGGTACTTCGTGAAAAATTAACTTTGCCAAATTGCCCTCCAGAACTGTTGTAAAAACTTAACTACTAGTGAGTGCTACTGGCATTTGTTTAATGTCCTTATAATAATACCTCATTTTAACTTTTTAAAATGGGGCTGAAAATATTTTTTAATATGTTTAGTAACAATTTCTTTTAGGAAATTTCTACTGAGGTCTTGTGCTCATTTTTCTTTTAAATTTTCCTTCCTCATTTATAAGCATTTTTCCTTCCTCATTATAAGAATTCTTGTTATAGGTAATGAACATTTTTCCAGTTTGCCTTTGAAGTGTTTTGATGATTTTTTTCTGACAGACAGACATTGTTAATATTGATATAGCCTCATCTCTCACTGTTTCCTTTCATGGCCTATTGAAATGCACATTTTTTCTGGCAACATGATGTCGCACCAAATGGACATACTATAATGTACTTAATTAGTCCCTTATTATGGGCTATTTACATGGCTTATAGATTTTTCTCTCAGTAGTAACAATTGTGATGAAGATCTTTGTACATAAGCCCTAAAAATGGAAGTATCATATCCAAGGATATTTTTAAAGTGCTTGACATATTTTGCCAAATCATTATTGAAATTCTATTCCCTAGGCCCCACAACTCAGATCCCCAAACCCCAGGACTCATATCCAGGCACCTCCTCATCTAGGATCTACACCCTGGATCCTCACACCCCAGGCCCTGCTGATGAAGCCCCTACTGGTCAGCCTTGAATAGCAGCAAGCAAGGACAGAGGGCTGAGAGCGGGTGTGGAGGGGTAAAGGGAAGCTGTGCAGAACACCGTGGATGCTACTTCTGCCAGGAATGCTTTTCCTTGAGGTCTTCCCATGGCATCTTCTTGGGATTTATGGTCTCCCCTCCAATGGCACTGGAGAACGCTATCTAATAGAGTTAGACAGGGCGCCTTTGTCTAAAAGAGTCTGACTCCAGCTATTCCCTATCACATTATACTTTTTTCCTTAATAGCACTTATTTCTACCAGAAATTATCTTATTAATTTACATGTTTAATTTCAGTAATTATCTTGTATGGTTTGTTGACTGCAGCTATCTCCAGCACCAAGAGCAGTTTCTGGCACAGAGAAACTCTTCTCAAATTGGCTGCTCATTGGAATCACCTGTGAAGCTTTAACAATCTTCATATTGCCCTCTCCAAAATTAGAAATATTTAATTATTAAATCACTTTACAGAAAAATGTTAAATATCATTTTCTCCAGGAGATAGAGAATGTAGCAGATAGTCTCAAGCATGTTTATTTACTGCTGTGTGGTTGGATCCTTGTCAAATCCTTTTTAATGTAGCTAATAAAGTGTGTTTGTGAAAAATACAGAAGTTATTGGACTTCTTTAATGAAACTATCGTTTGGAAAAATGTACTGAAAGAACTCATCCAAGTGTGTGTGTGTGTGTGTGTGTGTACATGCTGGATTGTTTTACCTTCAGTCCAGAAGTAGAGGGGGTTTAAGTTTGCTCCCATTACCTGTGCTTCCACTTTTTACTATAGAAGTGTGACATGCTAAACACAGGATAGTGTATTGTACAATTCTACTGCTTGAGAATAGAGCACCATATCATTAACAATTTTCAGGAAGAACACATTTAACCTAAGGACTCTTAGTTTGTTTATGGGTTTTGAATTTTGTATGCCACTGTGATCTATACAGAAACACACTCATAATGAAGTCACTGTTCAGTACTGTGTTGTATATAATGCAATATATTCCAAGGCAAAAAAAAAAAAAATCCAATGTTCATGCCTCTCCCAGCCCAGTTAAAATTGCTGAGGGTAGAATACAGGTGATTCCAATGTGTAGCCAAGATTAAGAGCCAATGACATAGAAGGAACTCAGTAATATTTCTTGAATGGATGGTTGGATAGATGAATGAATAAAAGGACATTGTGAATTAGAAATTTGGGGCTCTGGTTCCAGCACTGCCTCTAAGAGTGCCTAAGCTGTGTCACTCTTCTTTTCTGAACACCCATTGTTGCACTAGACGCCTGCTAAGGTTCCTTCCTGCTTTAAGATTTCACTATTCCTCTTGTTCATAGCAAGAGTCCAGAGTAGAAGGACTGGGAGAAGCCTGGAGACAGAATGATTCAGGCTTTATAGAAAACTTCATCCAGAATAAATTTGAGCCTAGTAGGAAGCTCTTTACTATGGTATCCCTTTATCCAGGAATTGGAACGTATTTGTGAGGCTCCAAAGACTCTTGCAATTAGAGTATCACATAGCTCTGTAATGAATGTGCATAAGAGAGATAGAATGACTGATTTCTAATCCCCAAATATCCTACTACGGAGAAAATATGTGGGGGTACCTGGAGCCAGGGGAAAGGGAGAGAGATGCACTTATCTGAGACATTCCTCACAATCCTTCTTGTCTGTCACTGTTAAAGGTCTACTCGAAGGCTATGCTCCAGTTCCCCTCTCACCTATGGGCTGTTCAAACTTTCTTAACTGCTGCCATGGCTGTTTTGCTGAGATCCTAAAAAAAAAAAGTATGGTACCCAACTCTGCTATTGTCACCCTACATAGACAGTAAAATGGGGCAGTTTCTTCCTGGGAAAATTAGTAGTTCATGTTTATTTAAAACATTGCAAGAGCATTTACAACAGGGGACTCACATCATGGCCTGAGACCTATTATTCTCCAGGCCCAAGTCCCCGGCTGCTTTATATACAGCTATTTAGGCTGGCCTGCTATGTGAGATTTTGCTACCTGTCCCTAGGCATCAGTACCTGTCCAGTCATCAAATAGTGGCCACAAATGATTATCATCCTCCGTTCCCCCTCAACCCATGCCATTTCAGTAAAAGACAGCTTTAAGGCTACAAAAATAACATTTGAAATTTATGGGAGTGGGCACCTTAGAAATTGAGTTTCTTTGGCTTCACAATGGGGAAGAGCAAGATATGCAACACGAACAGCAGGGTTTCCATCTCAACACCTTAACCTGAATATTCAGATTACTCAAATTATTGGGGACCAGGGGTAGGGAATGGCACATAGTTTTGTATAATATTTGCTAGCTACATTTAAGAACAAAATGGCATTCTTAGGGCCCGTCCAACCACTTGTGTGTTCTGGTGCCACACATACCTCTGTTCTGTCAGAATCAACTCCAGGAGTACAAAAGGTGCAAAAAAAAATTCTTCAAGGATGAACGTTAACTGCGTACTTACTTTTTAAGATGCTAGGGATGCAAAGAAGGGGAAAAAAGCAAATACAAAAACTCTTTGATCTCAAGGAGCTATAATAAAAGTCTCACATTCCTCCACCCCACACATATAGAAGGATCTTTTCTAGAGCAAAAGTTTTCACATAAGTCATCTCTTTCTTCATTGCTTAAAACTAAGAGAGCTGGGAAGCAATATGAAGTAAGTGACGGGGACCCCTTTATATGGCTGCCATCCTCTGGGACAGACAAGGGGTACATCATGTAAGTGTTGTGGCAGCTCAAATGACATGAGTACAGGAGTCCGCATTCTCGGAGATGTCCTTCCTCCAGAAAGATCCAGAAACCGTGGATGGGGTGGGGTGGGGGACATTACCCCAAGCGAGATTTCCTGGGAACATGATGCCGCTGGCTAGGACGCTGAGGAGGGCAGTGGGCGTGAAGACTCCCTTCTCTGGGTTCCCATCCCGGCCCATATATGGAGCAGTTTGACCAAGTGTGCTAGAATTGGGCCTGGATTCGGAATCCCGAAGCTCATCTGTGCTCAGATTCCGACCCCGACCCCGGAGCCAGGGGGCTTCCGAAGTCCACCTCACGCACAGGACCAGGCCCACTTGGAGATTCCGATGCCCGTGAGAGGCACGCAAAGGAGGAGGAATGCAAAATGTCCCCAAGATGCAGGAATAAGCCCGTCCATGAAGCGCCTTGGAGAACACTTCGGAGCCCTAGCCCGAAGCCTATAGACCCAGCACTCTCCGCCGCGGCCCGCCCAGCCTCTTCCCCGGCCAGTCCTCGCGCAGGCGCAGTCGCGCCACGCTTCCGCCCCAGCGCGCATGCGCCTCCGGGCCGTGGCGCTCCCGGCCGGCGGCTGTGGCTGCGGCGGCGGCGGCGGCGGAGGAAGTTTCCGCTTTGCACTCCACCCCGGTAGCAGCTTGGCCGCGGGGACAGCTTCCTCCGGACGCTTCGCGGGCTTTGCTGCCCCTGCACATCAGCCCGGTCGGATCATGGGGTTTCCTAAGGGGCCGGAGGGCCAGAGTCTCCCGGAGGTAAGAACCCTTCTTCCCTGACACGTCGGGGTTCCTGAGGAGAGGGCCGGGCCCGCAGGGTGGCGGGCGGAGCGGGGCCCTAGGTGTGTTTGGGGCGCCCCGCCCCCTTCTTCAGGTGTGGCCATCGCGGGGAAGCCCTGGCCCTGACCACGGAGGTGGCGAGGGCAGGTGTCCCTGCGTGGGCGAGGGGCAGCGGGGGGGTGGGGACAAACTTCAGCCGCTCCCGGGTCTGTTGGGGCAGAGGTGGCCTTCTCAGTCCGACACCTCCCCTTGACGCAGCCCTACAAGCTGCGGCGTCGCGGGTCCCCACCTCTCCCGCTATCCCGGGCAGTCTCCCGTACCTCCCGGCGCCGAGGGGCTAGCCCCGAGGGCCAAAGGCTGCTGCGCGCAGGAGTCACGAGATGCGCGCGCCGGGACGGTCCGGGCTGGGGTTGTGCAAAGGGCGGTGACCTTGGGGCGCCGGCTGCCGCCACACGGGGTTCGCGGGAACTGGGTGGCCAGCCTCACCCGTCCTGGGGTCGGGAGGGAATGCCATTCTCCCTGCATTTACCGCGTCCTGGCCGACGGGAGGAAGTTTGGGAGCCGTGCGCGCACTGGGGTCGTGTCTGGCTGGGTCAGCCCTCCGCGCGGTGTTCGTGGTGAGGACGCGCTCTCCAGTGGTGCTGTGTGGCCAGGGACCGAGCTCTGGGCGGAAACGCTGCTGCTTCTCCATAACGTAGCGGGTGACTTTCCAGACGTGTTATTAAGTACTTGGTGCTAGGGACAGGATAATCAATGGTTTCCGGATTTCCACGTTTACTGGGAATAAAGGGGAAGTGCATTCATTTTCTTTTGGCTGCAGATATCACTTAGCTAGGTGGTTTGCATCTGTCTTCCCTTCCGGTTGATTTGCTCAAAAGCTAGTCTAGTTTACTAGATTCTGGAGAGAAATGGAATCCATGCTGCACCTTGACCCCACTCCTAAGATTCTGACACAGATATTTTGGCAAAGGGACTGTTTCCTTGACATGATAACTGATACCTTCACACTTACCTGCCTGTGACCAGTCTTGTTTCTTTGTGCCCTTCCCAATTCCTCAATTCTTTCATCCCACAAGTACCCAGTAATTGAGGGATCACTGTGTTCTGTGTCCAGAATTGGGGATATAGTGATGGAAGGACACTTATCTGTCAGTGAGTGCTCCCAAAATGCAAGTCCATTTTGTTGTTTTAAGAAAACTTAGTAAGTATAACGTCAGAACCCCCGTATTAGGTAAAGTCTTATATACATGTTTCTTTGATGGCACCCAGGATTGTGAAGAGTGGGATCTGTACTGTGATATTTGAAATTTTCCTTATTACTGCCTTGTTCGAAGCTCTCATGAAGTTTTTGCCCAACTTTTTGCTATAGACTCCTGCGTGGTCTCCCAAGTTCTGCCTTGAATCCCTCCAACTCAGTGTCCCACAGTTCTGTCTATCAGTGGGGGTCTTTCTAAAATAAAAAGCAACTTGCTCCTGTGTGTCTTTTGTTTAACTTTTCAGTGACTGCTAGGAAGCCAGGTCTGATTTGTCATTATAATCCAAGTGCCTAAGACCTTTCCTAGCAATTAGGAGGTCAGGGTGAATGTAATCAAATTATTATCATTTATTTCAAAGACCAGTAAATATAAATATGAATAGTCTGTGTTATCTAGCTATCATTAGACCAGTTAATTCATTTTTTTTAACCCTTTAGTGTATGTATGTGAAGGATAGAAAGATAGCTAGACTTGGCCCTGCCTTCCAGCTTATGTGAATTGCAGTGCAGGGCAAATGAGAATTTATTGGGCTTGGTTTAAGAGCTCACAGTCATTCATCTTTATCAGAATTTTAGTGTTAACGATCGGATGTATTAACCGGCCTGGGGCTTTTTATGGCTTCAAGAGAGGATATCCTTTCATTCCCTGTGTATTAGTCAGTGCCCTTTTCCATTTTGTTTCAGTGCTAATCTGCAAAGTGAGTTTGGAGTTAAATGTTCCTATTTAGTATCTTGTGCCAAAAGTTACTTCACAGATTCTATTGCAAAAGTACACTTCTCCATTCTGGGGGCGAGTGAATGGGAAGCATGGGTCATGCATCTGCAATGGGGTGGCCACTGGGTGCCTGTTAGATAAGTGTTGAAGCAGAGATGATCCTCCTGTGGTATATTGTTCTCTTCTTGGAAGTGTTTTCATGATAAGTGATGTTTTCATGACAAATGATTGAACAAATGAAGTGTTCCTATTTTACGCCCCAGGAGTTTTAGGAAAGTACTTACATGATCTCATTTTCTTTTTCTGTTCTTTCTTCTTAAACCATAACTACTCTTTATCTTCTTTTTTCTCTGAGTCTTTTCACTTATAGATATTTCTCAGCCATTCTGGATCATTTGCAGAAGGGAGAGAACGTGTGAATAATTAATATTACTTTTTAATTTTTATATCTCCACTAGTAACTGGTGAATGCTAATCTTCAGAATCTTCAATAGGCTGGACCAGGGTCATTGAGGGGTTGTAAAATGAGCAGTGGCTCAAGGCTGACACCTCCCCCATGCCACTTCTGCTCCATTGCAGGGGATTATCAGTCACTTTAATAATTATATGTTCGACTATATTTTAAATGTATATTCCTTTTTCTGGCCGCTTATACTTTAAAATAAACTTCTTTCCATTATCAGGGTCATGACTATGAAAACATTTTGTTAATACATGACTGGTTTAGGTCATATACTTTATTTAAGGTTTAGTAGGTCATTCTGTATTAACAAGTGTGTCCATTGAGCTTAATGCGATTTTGTTGCAGAGGAGTAAACACAAGTGTATAATATATAGGTCCTTCTGAACTAGCCAGTAGTCCAGTTGGAAAGATAGGCATGTGCATAACACCAGACATGTCACTCATAAGAGGCTAGTACTTAATTGTATGAATGCCATAGACTATAAATAAAATAGAAATGCAGAGGAATGACCATTTCAGGCTAAATTTGCAAGGGATGCCATTGAATAGGAGCTAGAATTCGAAGGTGATTTCTTAATAGGTAGAGAATATCAAGAAAAGGTGGGTGATGTGAAGAGTGAAGAAATGGGAATAAGCAGTGCTTGTCTAGGTTCCCCACGGTCATGCCTTAGTTGTTTTGGGGGAAGAAAAAGGATAGGTAAGCTGGAAAGATAGTTTTCTGCCAAAGATATGAATGCCAAACCAAGAAATTTGGAGTTTATCATATAGACAGCGTATGATGCATTGATGATGAGGGCTGGGAGATAAGCTAAAGAGGGATAATATGAAAGCCGTGATTTAGGAAGGAGTGAACAAGACAAATTATCAGGGAAGAAAGATTGAGAGGCATTTGCAGTAGTCCTAGAATGAAGTATGAATAAAAGGGAAAGGAGGATAAATCTGAGATACCTAGTAAAGGAAAACTTAACAGGCATTTTTGGTTGAGGGAGTAGTCAGAGATGAGTAAGAGAATTTACCAAGTTATCTTTTTTTTTTTTTTTTTTTTTTTTTTTTTTTGCGAGACAGAGTCTCACTCTGTTGCCCGAGCTAGAGTGCCGTGGCTTCAGCCTAGCTCACAGCAACCTCAAACTCCTGGGCTCAAGCCATTGTCCTGCCTCAGCCTCCCAAGTAGCTGGGACTACAGGCATGTGCCACTGCGCCGGGCTAATTTTGTCTATTTTTAGTAGAGACGGTGTCTCACTCTTGGTCAGGCCGGTCTCAGACTCCTGAGCTCAGGCGATCCTCCCACCTCAGCCTCTCAGAGTGCTAGGATTTACAGGCATGAGCCACCACGCCCAGCCTGAACCAAGTATCTTGGTGGTGTTTTATATAGAGAGGTATGTATGTATGTATGTATGTATTTATTTAGGGACAGGATCTCATTCTGTAATCCAGGATGGAGTGTAGTGGCACAATCATAACTCACTGTAACCTTGAATTCCTAGGCTCAAGTGATCTACCTGCCTCAGCTTCCATATCATCTGGGACTACAGGCACGTGCCACCACACCCAGCTAATTTTTAAATAAAAATAGAGGTGGGGTCTCGCTGTGTAACCCAGGCTGGTCTCAAATTCTTGGCTTCAAGTGATCCTCCTGTCGCAGACTCCCCAAATGCGGGGATTACAGGTGTGAGCACTGCACCTGGCAAGAGGTGGTTTTTGATTTTCTGCAGTAATGGGAGAGAGGAAAGATAGTTCATGAAAGTAAATGGATACAAAAGCACTAGACTATTTAGATGGACTTAAATAGTAGATAAACAACTAGGGTGAAAGGAGGATATAAATTAAAAATTTTAAATCAAATAACCAATTTATATATATTAGATGAGTTTATAATTTTTAAGGCAATCCTATTGTGTGGCAGTCATCACCTTTTACTATATCTGGGTTGAACGCCTTCCTTATATTTGCTTTAGAGATCAGAAAGGCAAGTGCAGAGATGGATACATATTTGAATTCCCTTCTTACCCCTCTTGTGAGTAACTTCTGGGACCTGGATGAGTATAAAGTTTTTAAAAAAAAAAAAAAAAAAAAACACCAAAAACAACCTTGTTCTTATCTATAAGGAGCTTATAATCTAGTTAAGAAGCCTGTCAGTGCAATGGGGCAAGATCTAAAAAAATGAAATCTGTCAAGTAAACCATGTGTTAGAGAAAAAGAAGGTATTGTGCTCTAATCTTCCTTTTCCCTGAATTCCTGCGGCACAACTAAGTAGTCTATGGTACTTGTCTTCTCCCCCCAGCTATGACACTTAACAGCTCATTGAGGACTGGGGACCTGTTCTTTGTGACTCTAGCAACGCTGTCCACATGCTTTTTTTTTATTGTATGACTCTTGCTGAATTCTTGCAGAGAATCTGGTGCAGTGATACAGCCAATGTTACCTGCTCCTTGACAATGAGATTATGGCTTCAGAGGGTATACCTGGTGTTCCTTTATTCAGGATAGCTTTTACCAGCCAAACTTTTACCTTTTTTTAAGGTGGAAACAAGAGAAGATGAAGAACAAAATGTCAAGTTGACTGAAATTCTGGAACTCTTGGTTGCAGCTGGGTATTTCAGGGCAAGAATTAAAGGCTTGTCACCTTTTGACAAGGTAAGAGGAAATGTTTCTAACCATTAGACTATTTTTTTTTTTTTTCCAGAATGACATGGTTAATCATGGCAAAGAAAGGAGGAAGAGATTACATGTTTATGTTTCCATTTCTTTCTAATTCAGATTCATTATGGAAGTGTTCAAATTTTCTTTTCAAAGAAAGTAATGATATATCAGTAAATATGTCTTGAATTTTTTATCTGTGCACAAAGCTTTAGGAAGTAGAAAGAGGCAAAATAGATAGTTCCTCCCTTCAAGGAATTTACAGTTTAGATGGAGATTGTAAAGCTTATACCAGATAAAATATTCTCAGTGCATAATGGGCCATCCCAAGTCAGTGTGCAAACAGACAGTTGCCAGATGTGGTTAAGTGCTCTGATTTAGGAGGAAGGAGAAATCACTATGGGATAAGTCTTAATTCAGCAGAACTTTAAACAATTGTTATGCCCGAGGCATGGTAATAGGGGTTGAGGGTACAGAGGTTAAAACAAAGGCACTGTGCTCAAAGAGCCCACCTTCTGTAGAGTAGGGACAACAGACAAGTAACCAACATGCATAGAATAAGTAGCCTGATGCAGCAAGTGCTACATTGTACTGTGCATAGAAAGGAAGTGTCCAAATCAGACGGGGTAGGCCACAAAAACTTTCTGCTGGAAGACTGTGCTAGTGCTGCAGGGGTCACAGTCCTGGCTGGGCATAACAGAATCACCCTGGGTTGTTTTTCTAATACTGATGTCTTAGGCCTCCTCATTGAAATTCTGGTTAGTTAGATCTAGGCTGGGGCCCTGGAATCTGTACTGTATTGGGCATCTCACAAGAAACTAAAACATAGCCGTAGATGAGATTCACTGTTATTTTTTCTAATACCAAGCTGTGTCTGAAAAGGATTTTGTTTCAAAGTGGGTTTTTAGCTTTAATCTCATTTGCATCTCAGATAAATCCTATGGGAAAAGTAGAGTAGGGATTCTCAATTAGGTAGATGAGAAAAATAAGATATATGGGAACAATGTCAGCCTTGCTGCCTACATTTCTGATCTATAAAACACATAATGTCTGTCTCCTTCACTGTAAAGAGGATCTATGTGTACTATGTTCATTTAATGACAAAAGTCAGCTTCTCAGTCATACTAGCCACATTTCAAGTGCTCAGCATTCATGTGCGGCCAGTAGCTACCGTATTGGCCAGTGCAGATGCAGAATGTTTCCTGCACTGTAGAAAGTTTTCAACAATGCTATTTTAGATGAATCGTAGTTGATGGGGTAAGGAAGACTATTTCTCTCTCTCTCTCTCAAGATACATAATTTTGTATGTTTACTGAGTCTGTAAGAGCTATTTATAATTTACCTACCTTCCACTTCTTCCCCTCTCTCCAAACTAGAAAGAGGAAACAAGTATGTTTTTTGTGTCTTGCAGGTAGTGGGAGGAATGACTTGGTGCATCACCACTTGCAACTTTGACGTAGATGTTGATTTGCTTTTTCAGGAAAACTCTACAATAGGTCAAAAAATGTAAGTTATTAGGTTTTTCCATGGAAGAACCTAAAGGTGGGGAGAAGGAAACTACCTTTTGAATGTCTGCTATGTGCCAGAATCTGTGCTGGATGCTTTATATATTTTAATTTTTATTACTACAGGTATTATCCCTGTTTTATAGATGAAACTGAGACTGAAAAAAGCCAAGGTCACACAGCTAGTATATGAGTCATTTAATGTTCCGGTTATTTCTAATACTTTTTCTTGATCAAAGTTTTTGGTGACTGCTTCATTTATCTCTTTCCAAAGGCAGCTAATTTGGGTGGAAGTTGACTAGGAGAAGGAAAGGAGAATCTTTCCTTGCCCTTTGCCTCTGTGTAAGGCGCAGCCTCACTTTGTCTGCCATTGAGAGAAGGCAGTATGGGCTCCTTGCTAGAGATTTCACCTGAGGGTGCCCTGCCCAGTCTTTCATAGCTCACCAGGGACTTGGCCATTTCATTAGACCATTTGAGATACCAGGTTCTGCTCCCAGCACTGTCACTGGGCCACTGTGTGACCTTGGGCAAGCCACTCCTTTGGGCCTCAGTTCCCTTATCTGTATGAAGAGAGATTTCTTGAACTCAGACATGTGTAATTCTGTGACTTACTCTATTTATTCATTTTTCTGAAGTATTACACTTCCCCAAGAAAAAAACACTTCCAAAAGGATTAAAGAGATTAAAGATGGCTTATAAATATGCATATGAAACCGTAATGGTAGAAAAGTGAAGCAAAGGAAAAAGAAAAAGTGGGGACAGAAGGCAGAGTTGGGGAAAAGGCTACCAAATGAGTGATGGGCCACAGATGCTTTGTTTTCCTTGGGTGGGTCAAAGATTTCCCCTAAGCTTGCTGGCAGCCAAGTGGAGGTGATGTCTATGAGTTACTAAGAATCAGGCACTTTTTAATTTTTTTAATTTTTTTCTTTATTTCAGAATATTACGGGGGTATAAATGCTTTGGTTACATAAATTCAGGCACAGTTTAATTTGCTTCGTATTTATATAGCTTTTTTTCCTTTGAGTTTCTAATTGCCTTTTTTTGTTGTTGTTGACAAAAGAAGCATATGCCTTTACCTGTAGCTCATATCAGCTAGATTTTTTTTAATAGGTTTAGTGGGTACAAATTGAATTCCGTTACATATGTATATTGTATAGTGGTGGAGTTTGGGCTTTTGATATACCCATCATCCAAGTAGTGTACATTGCACCCCATTGGTAATTTTTCATACCTCATCCCCTCCGACCCTCCCCCATTGTGAGTCAAATGTGTCCATTATACCATTTTGGGCCCTTCTGTAGCCACAGTTTAGCTCCCAGTTATAAATGAGAACATGCAAGATCAGCCAGCCTCTTAATCAGACTGTTTACTGGCATGATTTCACTGCCTTCTTGAGGCTACTCCTCTTTGACGCCACTGACTTTCTATTCCAATTTTGAGCTGATTGCTTCCTATACCTGTGGCACCCGTGATGTGCTGGGATTTCTTTTCATTACATTCTTTCTGGACTAGTTTTATATTTCTTGGATTCTACATGTGCCTCCTTGGTAAATTCCTTTTGAGTTTCACAGTGGTTTGTAGCCCCCGTTTTCATCTTGTTATCCTTGGGGGATATGACACACTCCTATTGGTGATAGTATCCCACTATCCTTTTTCTAATTTTATTTTTTTCTTTGACCATCTTAATATTAAGAACCACTGTACTTTTAATAGCTATTGGAACATATTTTTTTCATATGTATTCTCAATCTCTCATCTGTATTTCTGAAATCTAAAGAAACTCTGAAAATTGGTTTTTTTCTTTTAAAGTTTATATGCAAAAGTTTTTTGGAGCCAGGCGTGGTGGCTCCCACCTGTAATCCTAGCACTCTGAGAGGCCGAAGCAGGAGGATTGCTTGAGCTCAGGAGTTCGAGACCAGCCTGAGCAATAGCAAGACCTGATCTCTACTAAAAATAGAAAAATTAGCTGGGCATTATGATGCGGGCCTGTAGTCCCAGCTACTCAGGAGGCTGAGGCAGGAGGAAGCTTGGGCTCAGGAGTTGGAGGTTGCAGTGAGCTATGACGACATCACTGCATTCTACTCGGGGTGACGGAGTGAGACTGTGGGGGCGGGGCGGGGACACAAAAGTTATTTGGAAGCAAAACATGACCCGAACTGACTTAAGGCAATTAAAGTTTTAATGAAGAAGTATTAATTCTTTGGTTATAGGGTACTATTCTAGATTTCCCTGGAGTTTTACATAATGCATAGTTTATGCCCCTTAGATATACTAAAATACTATCATCTAAAAATTTAGAATTCCGAAACACATCTGGTCCCCAAAGGGTTTGGATAAGGGATTGAGGGTGTATTATATTCTCTGGTAAGTGCTTGATGTGTGTCTCTTTAGTGCAGGGTGATGAACTGTAATTGTGGGCAAAGCTGGGAACAGGGGTTTACATGGCTAAGGACCCCTAGACTCAGTATTGCACCAGGGAGCTGGTTCTGTATTTTCTGCAGGAAAAATGTCAAAGCCAAAGGGCACTGAATTATCCAAAAATCTTTTCTGTTTGGTTTTGGAATGTGTTCTGTGTTTGGGATTCCTCCCCAAAGTTTCTGGTTAGGTGTGATTTAGATTAAAACTACCTTATGTTTGCAGTTTCTCAGTATATCCCAGTCCATGTAATGGATGGGCCAGGCAGTACCTCTGAGGAGCACACTTGCCTATTGAGGGCATGATTATCTCTCAGGCTCTCTTCTGTATGCACCCGGTTGGGGCCTTTTTCTCCTCCTCCATCCTGCTTTCCTACGGGTTCCATAAGCTTCTATCTCTACCCCCAGCTGGTTCTAAAGCCCCGTTACCAAAGGATCCTATGCTCAGAGGCTCATAAATGAGATTTTAGAGATATAACTAAGTTCATTTCAGCAACAGACATTTACTAGGCAACTGTGTTCCAAGCACTTGCATGTGCATTTTATTATTTTACCTTCACAACTACTTTTGAATAGACAGGACAGAGATTATACCTAAGTTTTATGATAGGCATATTGGACCAGGGGGACTGAGTAACTTGCCAAAAGTCCCAGAGTTGGTGATGGAGCTGGAATTTAGACCTGGGTTTGATTTACTCTCTTTGAAACTATTTGCAGTGGAGGAGAAAACTGTACTGAGCACTCTTAAAATCTAAAGGAGGGCCCGGCGTGGTGGCTCATGACTGTAGTCCTAGTACTGTGGGAGGCCAAGGCTGGAGGATCCCTGAGACCAGGAATTTGAGACCGGCCTGAGCAAGAGCAAGACCCTGTCTCTACAAAAAATATTAATAGAAAAATGACCCGGGTGTGGTGACACGTGCCTATAGTCCCAGCTACTCGGGAGGCTGAGGCAGGAGGATTGTTTGAGCCCAGGAGTTTGAGGTTACAGTGAGCTATGATGACTCCATTGCACTCCAGCCCAGGTGATAACGTGAGACCTTGTCTCAAAAAAAAAAAAAAAAAAAAAACAAAACAAAACCAAAGAAAACTGAAAACTAAAGGAGTCAAACTGATCACAACTGGGCATGTTATAAAATCTTAGGCTTAGAAACCTGCGTGATGACCTCTGCGATTGTCACTGTCTCTAATTTTTAGAAGATCTGAAGGATCCACCCTGAGCTCCAGGGAGAAACTGAATGAAGACTAGTAGATTTCTGAAAGTCTTTCTGACTTTCTTCCCTTGTCCCAGCCCGCCTGTGTTTCCTCCCACGTCCCCACCTCCCAGCAGTGTCAGTACCTTCAGTTGCTTCTGCGCACTGCTGAGACTGTCCAGACTGACTTGGCGGTAATTTCTGGGAGGTGGGTTTAAGAGGTTTGTAAAGCCTGAGATGACCCAAAATGTCCTTCCCTCGGGGACTTTATGAATTGGGTGAAAAGGCTGGCTCTGAGGAGTGGCCAGGGAGAACCTTGTTTAAAGACAGGAGGTTAGACTGGATGGTGTTGGAGGTCTTGGCCTCTTGTTTTCAAGCTGCTGAATGGTTCTAGGCAATCGGTAACCCTATGCAAACCGGTAGACCTGTAGCCACAAGAGGGAGCTCTCCTCCTACTGAACCAAAATGTAACTAAGAGGAAAGGCTGTAGTGATCATGTGCCCCCATGTGTAGACAGTTGAGACCTGTGTTGAGCAAGGAAAGGCTGTATTGAACACATGCCCCCACATACAGATAGTTAAGAACTGTGTTGAGCAAGGCCACAAAACTAGGGTTGATACTCTTCATTTGCTAAGGCTAGAGTTTGGGCAGCAGAGTCACTTAAACATTTACAAATGTTTACAAATTTCAATGAAAGTAATAAACAAGGCTTGGGAGTCTGATAGAGATTAAAAATAAAAAATAAAGCTTACCATAGAAAGAGCCGTAGATATGTTGCCAAATGGGTTTGTTAGTACTTCCCTACCAGACCATCCCATTCAAGTCCCAAGAAGACCTGGACAATCACAGGCTTCTCCACCAGGGCAGGTCACACGTGGCAGAACAGACACATGGGTCCCAAAGACAGGCTGCTCAGAAAGGAGGGGCCCCAAGAGCAGCTAAGAGCCACATGACAATTTCCTTCTCTCAAGACTTTTGGATAAATAACTCTTCACCCCAACTTCTGCTGGGGAGGAAGGGTGAGGAGGAAGGAGCAGAGAATGTTCTTCCCTGTGCTTCCGTCCTGGGAGATGGATGTTCCCTTTCTTCACCGAATGTGTGCAGTGGGGTATCAATCTTCCCTTCCCCACATTTTTTCTCTTAACATATTGGACTTGACATTTGATCTCATGATCAGTGGGGTGTGACTGTTGTCCTCAGCAGGTTTTAATCCTCGTCCCACCTTGTGAAGCTGTTTTCTAGATACCAGATACTGTTTCTTAGTATGTTCTCTGGGGACTGTTTGCTGGGGGGCTGTTTAGCTTTTGCTCCTAGGTCACCTAGTTCCAACTAAGACTGAGGAGGTAAAAACTGCTTAGGGGAACATGGGTAACATGATAATAACTCTCACCGAGGCCTGAGTTAGATGTTGGTCTTGAAGCTACGTAGAAGGTTTATTGAACTGCAGCAGAGAGATAAAGGTGGACAAGATTTCTCTGAACAAACAAGGAACACTTTTGGTACATCCAAACCTTGTTAAATTTGAAGCATCTAGTAAGATAACTGACCCCTTGTTCACCAGGGCCTATGTCTGTTTAAAAAATAGTCCTGCACTTGTAGGCAAGGCCACAGTAGCTGCTGTGACTGGCTAAGTTTTTTGAAAAAGTGTTCTTGAGTGGGGATATAACCTAAACTATCCATGTAGGCTGAGCCAGAAGCTCCCCTTTCTCCATATGGCCAAAAGGCCATGCCTGGTGATTGTTTTTCAAGGTTCCCAAGTGATGTACTTCGGGGTTTATCAGACCTACTAAATAACCTCTTTCTCTCTTCTTGAATCCGATCCAATTAAGATAGTATAAGAAACAAGAATCACACAGTTAGAGATCAAATACCAGCTGATTAAAGAAGGCAGCTTCAAGCCATGATAAAACAAACTTGCACCCAAATCCCTCTGTCACTCCTGTCATAAAACTGTCCTACCCAGGCTAAGCTGAGAACCTCTCCAGCAAGAAGAGGATGCTTACCTCCTCACCTAGGTAGAAGAACACTCTGGAACCTCAGGGAGCCCAGTTCCTCCTCTCCCAATCCCATGCATTCCATAGGAGGAAGATTGAGGCATGGTGTTAGAGGTAGGTCAGAGCACCCCTCATGAGAAGCAGAACGTATCTACTATCTCTGGAAATAAGGCTAGGGATACACAGTTTCCCTAAAGATAGGATTAATTTTTTCTTTTTCTTTTTCTTTTTTTTGGACATGAGGTCTCACTCTGTTGCCTAGGCACGTTTTGAACTCCTGGGCTCAAGTGATCCCACTGTCTGCCTCAACTTCCTGAGTAGCTGGGATTACAGGTGTAGGATTGATTTTACAGTATCAAAAAAATTAAGAGACACTATTTATTTAAAAGATACTTTTGTACCAGAGTAGAGAACTCCAAATTTATTTTCAAAATGAGGCCTTATGTTTTATCTTAATATTCTGAGCACCTTGCACTGGTAATTATTTGTTGCCTGAATAATATTTAGAATGATTTTTTTTTTTTAATGTATAATCTAGTAGTTCCCAAACTTTTAGAAAAGTAGATCAGTAAAATGAAATGTAAAAGAATATGGGGCACTGAAACTTTTTATTTTACTAAGGATGTTAAAAAATAATAACTACCGTCTCTGACATCACTATTTCATAAAGAAACAAAATATCTTACTATCAAAAAAGTGAGAGGAACATCTTAGAATAAAGGATGAAGGCAGTTCTTTGGCCATATATGCACACATCTAAATTGTGCTTATTTTTCTCATTTGTAGTCATCCAGGAGAATCTTGGTCATGGTCTGTCACTGGCCTGGTATTAAGAAGCCCCAGATTCTTCTGGGATGCTGACCAGACGTTAGAGGTACGATAGGACCACTCAATGTGTCTTACTCCTTGCTTGCTCTTTTTCTGAACAGAGCTCTATCCGAAAAAATTGTCTCAGTCCTGCCAAGAATGAAATGCCCACACCAGCTGGAGCCCCACCAGATCCAGGGGATGGATTTTATCCACATATTTCCTGTTGTTCAGGTGAGAGCTTCTTTGTGGTTTCTTGTTCTCTGAACATCGGAATTCCTGTAACGGGCTTGGCTCTTGGTCCATCTTGGCCTGGATCCTGAATTCAGTGGGTGGGATATAGATTTGGTGCAGCAGAACATGATGTGCTTCTTGTCATTATCCTCAAAAGATTGCCAGTACTCCGTATTGCCCAGTTTCACACTGTCACCTATTATGATCTTTGAATGTTCTCATCAGTGGCTTTTCGTTGCCCGTTGGGTAAAGATAGAACTCTGCAGCCCTGTACGCTCTGGTCCCATCTGACCTATCCCGCTTGATCTCATTCCTTGCTTTTTTTTGTTCTTTTTGTTCTAGCCCATCTGACTTTCTTTCGTATCTCCCCATACTTATTATGCTTCCTGCTGTCACAGGGCCTTTGCATTGCTGGTTCCTTGGGCTGTCATACTTTTCCATTCTCTCCTTACGTGCTTAATTCATATTCATCCTTCAGATCTCAGTTCCATCAAACCTCTTCAAGAAAGTCTTCCCTCATCCCCTAATCTACAATAGGTTCCATTCCTGTATGCACCCATATGGCCACATTCCCTTCCTTCACAGGAATCTTCCTTACTACAGTTTGTAATCAATGTATGTTTGTATATTCGTGTGTGTGATTATTTATCTGCCTCTCCCATCAGCCTGTAAGCTGCATGAGGACAGGCAGGCTACATGGCTGTCTTGCTCACTGTTTTGTCTCTAGCAACTACCAGAATGCCTTGCAATTTGCAGGTATTTGGTCCTTATTTGATGACTAAATGACTAAGGGGAGGCTTCTGTCTGCCTTCGGCTTTTTCCTAAGGCTCTGTGATTAAGTGGTTTGTGTGTACAGCCTACAAACAGTTGACTGTTCATATCCAAAGTTCCACATCCACTCGTTCAACCAAACTATGGGCTGAATGTGTTCAGGAAGAGAAAACACGATAAAAGATAACAATAAATAATAAAAAATAATACAAATTAAAAAGTACAGTGTAACAACTATTTATATAGCACTTACATTGTATTAGGTATTATAAGCAATCTAGAGAGGATTTAAAATATACAAGAGGATTGTGTAGTTTATATGCAAATACTATACCATTTTTCGTCATGGATTTTGATATCCTGGGGGGTTTTGGCACCAATTCCCCATGGATACTGAGCAACAACTGCATTCTGTGCAGTTCTTGTGTGTGGGCTTCCCCTTTTAGGCACCTCAAAGAGAGGAGGAGCAAAGGGAATGAGGTGTGTTGCTTGCTTTGTGAAAAGTACTTTGTGTCTGATCCTGTTAGAGTTCTTTGAAGCATCTGTTATCATCTCTTACATTTGAGGAAAGTGAGAAATGTAATTTCCTTACATTTAAGGAAAATGAGACTCAGAGAGGGTAATTGATTTGCTTAAGGGCAGAGAACTAGTGAGTGGACAAAAAAAGGTTCCAGTCTAAACTCTCTTGTCTCTAAGCCTGTGGTTTTCCACTCCACCCTTCATGCATCCACTGAGAAGGAAGCTGCACATCCCTTGCTAGAAAAGTCTTCTAGTTCTGTGTTAAGATTGTGCATGTAGTGTAGGAGTTAAGAGCACAGACTCTGGAGACCTCCTGGGTTCACATCTCAGCTCTGCCACTTTCTATCTGTGTGACCTTGGGCAAATGACCTAACTTCTTATCTGTTAAATAGAAATAATAATAGCACCTACCTGACAGGATGAGAATTAAGTTAATATGTCTAAAGCACTTAGATGAAAGACTGGCACATTTTAGTAAGTGCTTTATAAGTGTTACATAGTTGTGTCTGTTATTGTTACATGTTGAATATTCTCCTGCACTAGACTGCAAATTGAATGCCATGAAATTTGTAAATTTTTAAAATGAAATTTGTAAATTTAAAGCCAAGACTTTAACTTAGATTTGATTTGCATGTTTGTTGGACTTTGTGTCTCTCTGATGCAGAGGGATGCTACTTGATTCTTTTGTGGAAATGGAAAATTTGGGCCCTGGGTTGATTATTACTGAAACCTCCACCACCATCATACTGTGAAGTTGTTACCTTCCCCCCAAAACTTAGATCTCTAGACATTAGACCGTATTTAACCCTATGTTAGAACTTCGAGGGCAAAAAATCTAGTCCAGATATGAGATGATGATCAATTGGAAGTGGTCTTCTATGGTCAATTTGGGCATTTTGAGGGTCTGTGAATGTTCCCCATTGTGAGTGGAATGTCAGAGGGGTTCCTCTCTGGAAGCCTTCTGGATGGGAGAGCCTAGGCAAATGGTTACCAGATTTCTTAATTTCATGGACCTATAAAATTTGTAAGAAAAAATGGAGGTTGATCCAGGGTTGCCACCTGTAGTTGGCCAGGCAAAGACATTTTTTAAAACCAGCTACTGTCTTTCTTTCTCTATCCTTTTCTAAAAGAATGGCCTTTTAATTCCCAGTCTCAGAAAAAAGCACAATCTTTCGAATTAAATACACGTAGCATTATAAAAAGCTCACCATGTGCTTGTAGTTTTTTCCTGTTTTTCTGGGGACCAGTGAAAGAATAATTATGGACCAGCAGTTGGGAACAGAACCATTGACCTAGTTGTCTTGCATGAGTCTAAATAGTTGTCTTGCATGAGTCTAGGCTCACCACCCATGTTCACACCATTATAGCAAAGCTATAGTAACACTCTCTGCATGCCAGCCAAGAAGAAAACAGATCTAACTTCCAGCCACTTGTGGTTCTAAGTTATATCTTTTTTTCCATGTCAGACATCTGAACCCTGTGAAGGTGGATATTTTTCTTGAGTGTTAGGGGCACTCTGTGGCAGAGCTTGGCTGTCCGAGAGGTTCCCTCCATAGCCCGTCATGCTGGGAACTCCAAAACAGAGCTGCCAGTTCTCTAAGGGAATCCTATAACTAAACAGGCATTCTCTTACCTGATCGCACTCTCCAGGATCCAGCCAGGTAGTAATTCAGGGCAGATCTAGAATTAATGGAAGTAGATCTGAAAAGGAAACAGATATGGAAGTCCAGAAACTGAATCTCCTGATTCAGAAGAAAGCAGAGCTACGTTGATTTGAGCAGTATTTCAACTGCCTTAATTGGCCGTTAGTTGTCCTGAGCTGTCACATTGGGATGGGAGTGTGGATGAGGGGCTATACTAGTTCTGAATGCTGTCTGATATTCTGCCCCTACTTCTGAATTTTAGTCAGTGCCTGAGGTCATTGTTTGGAGGTAGGGTGGAATGGTAGAACTAAATGGAAGATACTAACAACAAAGAAATATTCCTCATATAGTTATTTACAGCCATCCCTGTCCTGGGCAGCTACTTCCTAAACATGCACTGTACTCGAGCTGGCTGCCCTTTGTGAACAAGCATCTCTGTTCATCCCTATGAGAGCACCGTTCAGCACCATGTTATGTGCCATGTGTCTACTTTCCTAGGTAGCTAAACCTCACCAAGTGTGCTATGCTCTTGGTGAAACATAGCTACTGTACCAAAACTGCTTTTGAGATGTAGCAGCTCTCTCTGGAGAGGTAATGGCATCCTCCTCCATGATCTTCAGTGATAGAGAGAATGAATGAAGAGCAGGGGAGGAGAAGCAAAGGTTCTTTTTATGCTTTACACTCTTATTCCAGAGTGGCTGGATCTTCTACAGGTTTTTTTGGGCAGGGATTGGGAGGGCTGGGGGGTAGTGGGGTAGGTGTTTTAATTAACTGGAGTTTTAAGTTAAGAGAAATGAAGAGCAGCTTCTTCTGGGTATGAGCCCAATAGAGCTGGGAAACATTTAATGAAGCCCATTCGTCCAGTCTTCTGAAGTGGAAGAGCCTCCAAGCTGTGACTCCTAGCTTTGCAGCTTGCTAGCTACAGATCAATGAGCAAATTACGTGGTCTCTCTGCCCTTCAGGTTCTATAGGACTCAGCCAGTACTATGTACCTTATAATGTTTGAGGATTAAGAGAGAGGCAAGGTTGTTAGTATCAAGCTAACCCAATGCCTTCAGCTATGTACTCAGTACGCATTATTCTCAAATCTGAATATTTCGGGCTTTTTTTCATCCATGAAATGAGGAGTTGCACTAGTATTCTTTGTGGTTCTTTCCCTGGTCTGCGATAGAAGCAACTCAGGAAAGAGATTTACACTAAGATCTGCTCCTGGGACCAGGAGGTTGGGGGGACAGCTATATTTGTTTTGGTCTTCAGGTATCTACAGAGCACTCTAGTACTTGTGACTGCATTTGCTCCCACTTTAGCTCTATGAGGTAAAAAGAACTGATATTCTTGCATTTACAAAAGAGGAAAACTGAGGCCTGAGGATATGAAGTAAGGCTTTACCGCTCTGCACTGCTACTCAGCACTAGGTCCCACTGGATCTTAGCATCTCAGATACCTGGCTGATTGCTTTTCCTGTAGGACAACATGCGTTGGTAGTTTCTTATCACCCACTCTGTTCAACTGTGCTGATTTGGGTTCACAAGTTGTGCCATGTCTGGGTTGGCCTTCACCACAGTGGAATTTTGTTCGTATCAACTCAGGTTTTTTCACTTTCTTTCCCAGTGGCTGGTGAAACGAGCTATAGAAACAAAAGAAGAAATGGGTGACTACATCCGTTCCTACTCTATATCCCAGTTCCAGAAAACCTACAGTCTCCCTGAGGTCAGTATTGTGCTTTGCTTTTCTTGTCCAACTGAGAACCTGAGTACACACTTAGAGACTCTGCAGGAAGGAGCAGCTCAGCTCAGGCTCCCCTGTACTCCCACTTCCCTACTCAGCATCTCTGGCCCTACTTGGTCTTGCCCTGATGTTGAAACTAGGCCTCCTGGTTCATTAGAACTGCCCCTTTAAATGGCTGCTGAGTGTAAAGCCCTACAATTTTGTCATTTTCTCTCAATTTTGATATTTGATCTAGAGTTTTTCTTAATTTACAAGAATATTTACAGTATATTTTTTATAAAGCTTTTTGAGAGACCACTCACCTAGGACATCCCTATACTAACAATTTAATAACAATTACAACTATAATAAAAGCTCCTAATTATTGAATATTTACTACATGCCAGTCCTAGCACATCATATGGCTTCTATTCTTTAATCCTCACAACAGCCCCCTGAGACAGATGTTGTTTTCTTTGTTTAACAGATGGAGAAACTGAAGCTTAGAGGTTAGGTAGCTTACCTGAGATTTCAGCGCTTACAAAAATTTGAAATAAGAACACTTGTCTTGAGCACTATACTTTACGTCCCTCCTTTTTCTTACTGGCTGTAGGTATCTATGTTGGAGCCAACTACAGAGGTCCTAGCTTTTTCCCATGGAGAATATATCAATTTATTAGAAAATTGAGACTTGTCAGGCAAAGTAGTAATTAGAAGTCAATTTATAATATAGATTTCTGAGCAGTCCAGTTGAGTTTTAATCTTCACACGGGATTTGTTTAATTTCTGTTTTGTCTTGTAGGATGATGACTTCATAAAGAGAAAAGAAAAGGCCATCAAGACTGTTACTGACCTCTCAGTAAGTTCCTTGCTGTGTTCTCCTGTCAGAGCACTACATAGCCTTCAAATAGCCCTTTGATTTAAATCACAGAAGTGTTACTTCCTGAAGTTTCCATCTGTTGGGATTGCCCAGGAGCAATGGGTATGTGAGGGAAGCCCTGCCTGGGTCACTGCTCAGGACCGAGATGCCAGCAGTAACAGGTAGAACTTGGCACAGCCACTCCCCTGTGTTCTCGCTTCCAGTTTTAAGGGAGAAATAGCCAAAGGCAGAGCCCTTCCTCATTTATCCCAATGGCAGGTATAAACTTCAAATAGCTCCAAAGAGCAGGTGATGAACTGGAGATAGTAAATTGAGGTTGTGATGGCTTTGGAGAGGCAGAATAGCTTCTGAGCTTTGTGTGGGAAATTCTGGGATGGCCTTTGTCACCACATACAGTGCATTTTAATCACTGGGAGTCTGCACGCATGTACCTACTTCACCAGCATGAAGGGCAGTGGAGAGCTTTGATCCTTTACAGAACACTCCAGGTCAGGGCCAGCAGGGTCTTGTCAGCAGCATCCTCCACCACCTATAATACTTGAGCTGACGAGAATGAAGCCTTGTGTGTATATTGCCTGTGTGTACATTCTCTTTTTTCTGAAAATAATGTATAGTATTATTTTGCATACTTTTTAGTTTATCTGAATCATACACTAAATATTTTACTCAACCTTGTTTGTGAGAGTCAGCCACTCATATATATCTAGTTGGTTTTTATATTAATGTTGTATTATATATTAATACGCCACGCAGCTTAAATATCAGGTGCACTTTTTTTACAAATGACTTGGGTTACATACCTCATGTAATTGTAAAGATTGAAGTTGTCTGGCTTGTGTGACTTTGTGAGCTGACTATGGAGTCTTTCCAGAAAAAGAATTCTTGAACTGGATTATCTTATAATAAAAATAAATGTGTGGTCTCTCAAGGTGATTACTCTGAAAAGAACGATCGTTTGATGATTAAAGATATGAAGTGCTTATGTAAAATGAGCCTTTGCCACTTTATAATTGTGATTCATATCTTTTCTGCACTTCCACTTTGGAAATGGGAGGGGTGGAAAACCTTTGAGATGGTGACACTCTGAAGCCAGCTATTGTTTTCAGATTTGGCAGCAGTATTAATAATAATTAGAAGAAATGATATGACATCAGAGTAATTTCTTTCCTTGTTATGATCTGGGTGTTTAGTTTAGAACACCCTTAAAGTTTTTAAAAAGATTGATAGTTGCAAGGGAAGAAAATCAACCTTAATCTTACAACAGAGAAGCAGCCACACATTTCTTCCATGTTTTTAATGTATATTTTTAAACAGAACTAGAACCATACTTTAAAGATAATTTCATTTTTTTTTTTTCACTTACCAATATAGGGTCTTTTGTATGCTATTCAAGATTCCTCCTAAGAACATTTCTCGTGGCAATAATCAATTGGTTGGATATGCCATTGCTTTCCCCTATGTTAAATAATACTTCATTTCTGGAAAGATGAAAACCAGGTTTACAGCATAACGTCTGATGAACTGGGGGGCCAGCAGCAGGAGAGGAAGGAAAGGAAATTTTCTCTTCCCTGTAAGCTCTGTACTATTTGAATTTTATGCTATTACCTATTCACAAATAATAAGTACAAGTTAAAAAATTTTAATGCTTTCTCAAATATCTTCATATATAAATCTCACTCTGAACCTGGGATAGAGAGAGAAAATGATACAGTTTTTGGCTGTATATCCCAGAATAAAAGGCCACCATAGCTGTCAATCATCCTAGCAATGAAACTGGGCCTGGCATTTCTATTCCTATGGAATAGTTAAGGCCTCTAGAGACACATTCTTTCTTCTTCTCACTTGTAGTGGAGTTGTTGTTGTTGTTGTTGTTGTTTTTAATCTACTTCTGCTTGATAATGTGACAGCATCGAATTTAAGGAAATAATAAAAATGACAAAAACTTACATAGTGCCCAAACGTTGTGTATTTATATCTATAACTCATCTCGTCCTCATAACAACCCTATGAAACAGTAGTTTTTTGTGGGGTTTGGTTTGGTGTGTGTTTGGTTTGGTTGGTTGGTTGGTTGGTTTTTTTGTTTGTGTTTTTTTTTTTTTTCAACAAATGAAGAAACTGAAGCACAGATAAGTTAAATTTCCCTAGGTCACATTTGGAACCAGGACTCAAACCCAGTCTTGTGACTACTTTCTATGAGCCTCCAGATAAAATACTGTTTGCAGCTGATTAGAAAATAATATCAAAGGAAAAATGGAAAAAGATTTGTGAGTTTCTTTGGTTATAGCATGCATTGCTTAGTTTATTTCCTTTTTATGTGTAAACTTAATCCTCAGTTAACTGGCAATACAATTTCAGCAGGAATGAGAAATAATTTTTATGGATAACTCACAGTTGCCTTTGGGTTTTATTTGTTTGTTTTCTCCTTTTCTTATCTACTGAAAATGCTTCTCACTTCTAGAAGCTCTGCTTAGGTTTCTTAGCTGAGCTCCTTTGCATTAACTTTCATCCCTCCTTTCTACTACTCTGCAAGTGCTTCCGTAGCTGACTTGAAACTAGAGTCCCAAAAGCTCATAAGAGACTCCAGGGCTGTAATGCATATATCCCTGGCTTATTCTTGTGAGTCAGTATAAAAAACTAAATAGCTTGTAGTTTTTTATTTGTTTTCATTCTCTCCAGAGAAAAATCCCTATTTTGGTGAAGAGAAGGAAGTCTTTCCTAGAGGACCAGGTGGTGTGGCTCTTTGCAAGTCTCAGGTTCTAGAGGGTGTTCTCTTCTTTCAGCCTTTTCCCAGCTCTGCCTTTTAGATGCCGTGGCAGTGTTTCTTGCTTGCTCCCCATGGATGAATCTAGAATCCTGAATTTAAATTGTGAATGGAAAATTAAGGCATAAAATAAAGCTCAACCTATAGGTGCCTAGTTTCTAGACCCAGCCTTTTATAAAATATATATGTAGCTGCCATGTATTTATTGAGTGCCTGCTGTGCGCCTGGCATCTAAATAGGCATTTTACAAGTATTATCTCATTTACCCCTTATCAACACTCAGGGAGTTATGTTATTTCCATTTTATAAATCAGAAAATTGAAGCTCAGAAAGATTAATAAATTCCCTGTGTAGCTGCAGAGCTAGGAGGAGGCAGCTAGATTTTGATTTTACATCTGACTCTAACACAACAAATGTTGGCACTTCTCCCATTTTCTAACTCTTCACCTGGTCTCTGATTTCCCACATATTCCTGGCACCAATTTTGTAGTAATGTTGCTGACTTACTGCAAGACTCTGGGATGTTACTCGTCTGGGTCCCAGGGACTCAAATTCATCCAGGGCAGTGGGGTGCTCTCCCACTACCCCTTCAGTCCGTATGGGGGCACTTACTGGGACTGTTCTCATTTGAAGACCTTTGCCCGGCCAGCAAATGGATGCCAAGTGGAGGTTGTCCTATTGTCTTTTTTCATTTGTCAACATGATACCATTATGCCTTAACCAATAGGCTTTTACTTATTCTTTCTGAGATATAATATACAAGTATTAAACATTTAGATATTAAATATTTAGCTTATTCTTGTCTTTAGCCATCTTTAGAAGAGTATCTCAGTTGTTTGCATTCATCCTTGGTTATATAGCTCATCCATTTTTTTAGTGTATTTTTTGTTTTAGAAAAGGTTACTTTTATGCTAATACTGTAGTAATAAGAATGAAAAATTAGGAAATGGAGAAAAACTACAAAGACTAAATCACCTGTGATACCATCAGCAAGGGCTAACCACTGATAGTCCAAGTAGGAAATACAGTCCTATGGATATTAATAAAGAGAATTTGAGATTGCAAAAAAAAATGGCATTATACTATATTATTGTTTTGTTACTTGCTCATTTTGCTCAACAGTCTATCAAGGCTATCTTTCTGTGCCAGTAAATATGCCTCCATAGTGTTTTTAGTGGCTATAGATTATTCATTGTGTGGAACTGGGAGGCCTAGGTGGGAGGATCACCTGAGGTGAGGAGTTTCACACCAGCCTCAGCAAGAGCGAGACACCTGTCTCTACAAATACAGAAAAATTGGCGGGGTGTGGTGGCACACGCCTGTAGTCCTGGGTACTCAGGGGGCTGGGGCAGGAAGATTGCTTGATTCCAGGACTTTCAGGTTGCTGTGAGCTGGGCTGACGCAACGGCACTGTAGCCTTGTGACAGAGCAAGACCCAGTCTTGAAAAAAAAATTTTATACACAATCTCTGAGCAGTGTTATAATATAACCAACCATTGGTTCCACGTGATACTGTGGTTACTGTGAACCAGGAAACAAGGCACATGACACAAAGATGAGAGGATTCTTTCCAGATTTTCTTTCCTTCTTTAAAGCAGAAATGAGAACCAATAAAATTAACATGAGAAAGAAAAAAAAATTAGTTTAGTTTATATCTTTTTTTTTACTCCTGGCCATTATGTAGGACATCCTCATGGCTAAATTTTTTCTTTTATCTTTAATTATTTACTTAGGATCCATTCCGTGAAGTGGAATTGGGTCAAAGGCTATGCCTAAGGCTTTTAGTAACTCTTGCCAGATTGCTAGGCAGAAAAGTTGTTGTGACCTTTATCATCTGAGCTAAAAGCTCATCACTTTGGGGTGTTTTCTTTTTGCTTTGGCCTCATTTTTCTTTCTTGTAGAGATTATTCCCAGTACCTGCTTTCTTTGAAATGTGTTACTTTTTAGTTTTTACCTTACCTCCTTTTTACAAAATAGCTAGCGGCTTTGTAGTAGGCCTACCCGATGGGGGGTGGTGTTTTCAAAAGACTTAAGATACAGCACTATTGCCACCCCAGGGCAGGCCTCCGCTTACCACCTTCTGTTTTTGCATCATAATCGTAATGGGCTTTTTAGTCTCACTTAGTGTGCTGTTACACAGCTTTATTCTCCTCTGAGCTGTCAGCCCACCATAGGCATGAAGTATCTGTCCTGTGCAGTGAGATCTTTTACTTCTTAACCTTGAATAAAAGGTGTCCACAAAATTATACCCAAACCCCCGAAAGATATATTCATTTACTATTTTTTTTTTTTTTTGAGACAGAGTCTCACTCTGTTGCTCGGGCTAGAGTGAGTGCCGTGGCGTCAGTCTAGCTCACAGCAACCTCAAACTCCTGGGCTTAAGCGATCCTACTGCCTCAGCCTCCCGAGTAGCTGGGACTACAGGCATGCGCCACCATGCCCGGCTAATTTTTGTGTATATATATATTTTAGTTGTCCATGTAATTTCTTTCTATTTTTTTTTTAGTAGAGACGGGGTCTCACTCTTGCTCAGGCTGGTATTGAACTCCTGACCTCGAGCGATCCACCCGCCTCGGCCTCCCAGAGTGCTAGGATTACAGGTGTGCGCCCGGCCTATTCATTTACTATTTACAAGCATTTTTGGGTAATGTTTAGAATTTTATATGAGAGTAGAGGGAACAGGAAAAAAGGCTTCTTAGAGCTTCTAGTCTCTTTGGAAGGGAATGCTTTGTTGAATTTACTGGATCACCTAGGAGACCATGCCATTTAGAGTTCCTACTCTAGTGCATTCTTCCATAGGTGGTGCTTTGAGGAAGACCTTTTCATCCAGCTTGTAAAATGTAAATGTGATGACATAAGCAAAATGGTGTATCGCAATTTATTAATAATAAAAATATACATCCATATGTATGTAAAATTATATATTTACTGTGTTCAGGTACTGTTAAATATATTGATTGATTACTTCTCATAACTCTACTAATACCTAATTTACAGATAGAAAACCACAGAGGTTAAAATAACTTGCCCCAAATCAGAGAGGCGTAATAAGTAATAAAGCAAAGATTGAAACCCTAGTCTGACTCCAAGCATTCATTCAGTAGTGTTAATTGAGCACTTACTGCATGCCAGACCAGATTCTAGGAGCTGCGGCAACAGCCCTAACATTGCAGCTTGTAAGGGGTTTGAGGGATTTGGGAGCTCATCAAGAAGAAAGCTCTGACTACAAGCTTTATTTGGGAGATGATTTGACAGGTTTCCTTACAGGGTGGGGGAGTGGGGGTCCTTCACACTGTGAGACCATCCAGAGGCTTAGGCACAGGGGCCACCATCCAAAAGGGAAGGAGGGCAAGGGAACTCCCCTATGCGATCATGGAGGAGGCTGCTGAGTCTAGCTGATGCTGCTCAGCAGTACAGGGAGCCTCTGGGTCAGAGATCTCCAAAGATCCCCAGTGCCTTGGGGGCTTTATAGCCCCAGAGCTTGTTCTTTCTATGATTAGTAAATGCTAACAGTTTCCATGGGTGTAGTTTTGGAGGGTATATAAAGTAGGCAGGCTCTAAATGACAAAAAATCTGCTTGTTTAGGCTATGTTTAAAACAATCCGATGTGTAAAAATTTGAGTTTGATGTTGGCCAGCTCTTGAGCTAGTAGGTCTCAGTCTGCTGTGAAGAAATAAACAACCTAGCCGCCATTTTAGCTCATTTATATAACACAGCAACCTTATTCTTACCCACCAAGTTACACTGCTTGGTATGGACTCAAGGAGACCTGAGATTGGACTTGTGCTGGACCTCAAAAAGCAAAAGATACACTTACGTGGCAGAGCCCATATAAAGAGAATGGAAAAGGAGCAAGGTTTGGGGGTGTCTCTGTAGAAAACTCTACAGAATGATCGCTGTCCACCCATGTCACATCATTTTCTTCACTCAGTACCCAGCGACTTCGTTCTGTTTATTTATTGTTATGAATGTGAGAAATTTTTTAAAGCATTTACTTGTCCCAATTATAACTTTTTAATGGGATCTTTCAGAACATTGCACTTGATGGAGAAAACATCTGTGGGGCCACTGTAGGTGGAAGGCAGAGTTTACTCACCAGACTCATGGGCCGGAGGCCGGGTCTGTTCAAGTTGGGTTTGGACTGTGAGAATGAGCTGTTGGGTCATTGGAAGTAGCTCAGGGAAATGTTGCTTCTTGCTGAGTTGGGTGTGGTCTGGGCCACTGGAGTTTTGAGTGTAGACTGCTAAATTGGTAATGGATGTTGCACTGCCTGCTCTGTTATTTCAATAAAGATGTTGTCTGCCATAATTGTGCAGGCAGCAATCAGGGATTTGATACACAACTGCTATCGTGCAGTTCTACTTCCCTTTCCTGCCATTTGGAATGTGAACTCAGAGGAATTACTCTGATAGGTGAACCTGACTTGTAACTAGACCTGCAAAGTAGAGATCTGGTTCTTTGCTTTACAAATGAGTCACCCTGAGTTATCTTTTTTTCTGAGACAGACTCTCGCTCTGTTGCCGGGGCTCAAGTTCATTGGTGTCATCGTAGCTCACTGCAACCTCAAACTCCGGCTCAGGCAGTCCTCCTGCTTGTGTCCTGAGTTGCTGGGACTACAAATGTGTACCACTAAGCCCAGCTAATTTTTTTTTTTTCCTTTGGTAGAAACAGGTCTCACTACTGACCTGGCTGGTCTTGAAACCCTGACCTCAAGCGATTCTCCTGCATCAGCCTCCCAAAGTGCTAGGATTACAGGTGTGAGCCACCACACCCAGCCCACCTTAATTTTTTTAACCCTGCTCATGTGTCTTTTATTATCTGCCACAACAAAATATCAGAACTCAAAGTGTGATCAAAGTTGAAGTATAAAATGTTTTTCAGAGTGCTAAGATTTTGGAATTTTATTGTTTCTGTTACTTACTGCCTTTGTATCCTTGAGCACGTTTTTTAACCTTTCTGTGCCTAAGTTTATCAACTATAGATAGTAAACAAGGATAACTACCCTCATAGATGTGAAGATCAAATGGGCAGCACATGTATCTCAGTATATGCCTGACATGTGCCTCTCATTTAATAAATGATGGCTATTGTTGCTGCCACTATTAATGGCAAAAGGATAAATTGATTTTATATGCTCTTTTTAAGAGCACAATCATGTGTAAAGCATGGTACATTTTTTATTAATTTCAGCCTTTAAATTTTTTTAATGAATTATGTTACCGAGTCAGTATCTTTGTAGGATTAAAAGAACACAAAGAATGAAAGACTGGGAGTATCCTTCAAGATCTGTCAGTACAGCCTCATTTTATAGATACAGAAACTGAAGCCCATTGAGAGGAACTGCCTTTCCCAAAGTCATACAGCTGGTTAGTGGCAGAGATGGGACTAGACATCAGTGTCCTGACTCCTGTTCCTTTAAAGAGCGACTTTGCAATAGTTCTTTATAGTTGGCATAGAAACCTCTAACTTTAGGTCACATTACTTAAGCCGACCGTTGTAATGATGGCAGCTTCACATTACAGAATGAGTCTTGTGCGAGGGCTAGTTATAATGGCTGGTGGGTGGCTCGAGTGTCCACCAGAGGTGAATTAGTGTGGGAAGAAAGCCTTGGGATTAGAAGCCAGGGTACCTAAGGCCAGGCCTAATACTGTCCTAGGGATCTTGGACAAATTATTTTATGTCTGCTTCACTAGTAAAGTGAAGATTATAGTATGTGCCCTGCTTCTACTTCATAGTGTGGTTATGTTATAAAGTTAAAATGTGAGATCTATACACAATTTTATACTTTAAAGGGTAAGGAATAATTCGTAAAAGCCAACGTTGCCATTGTTTGGCAGAATAAAAGGCCCTTTTAGCTGTTGGTTTCAGTATGCTATTGTTTTGGAGTCAGTCCTTTTTTAGAAGAATACAATTTCCTGTCTTGGGTCATTGACTCTTTCAATAATAACTAAAAAAAATAACAGTTAATAATAGTAGAGCTCAGTGGAAATTAAATCATATGCAGTAACTGACGTCATGTGGGTTCATTGTATTAATATTTTTCATTTCCCTACAAGTCTGTTTTATGTTATTTATAGCTTCCTATTCATAGAGACACCAGCAGCAAACTAAGGAATATTTGTGGCAGCAGTTTGTAAGAACCACCTTCCAGCATCATCCCAAGCCCTGTTACAATCCTTTTCCACAAAATTGTTGAGATTATATAGTATGTATTAGAGAAAGAATGTTTTTCCATATGTTTGAAACTTTATAATAAAGTTAACCAGAATTAAGAGAAATAATTCTAATTAGAATAAAATGCCACTATCTGGAGAGACCTGATAGTAAGCTTGTTGTGGTGATGTCCAGGTCAGGATTAAATGTAGTAAACCTGGGTAGTGGAAAAGAAAAGATCCAGAGATGAATTGCTATAGAATACCTTGCTGGCCTAACAGCTGTCTGCTTGCACACAGATTGCTGAGCAGATAGTAGTAGGGCATTATCTGACTGTCAGCTTAGCAGTCAAGGAGGACATTGATTGGGGGTAGAATAACAAACCAGGTCATCTGGGGGTGGAAGACCTACGTTTATTCAGCACCTACTACATGCCATATTGTTTTGTTTAAGTGACAGAGATACATACATATAATTTTAAAGTATGTCCTATACAAAATAGATCTATATTTACTTATACACTTACAACTAAATCACACTCTGATAATTATAAAAGCCAATGAAAGTTTATAGTGCATTTTGTTTTCATAAATTCTTTTGAGGATAAACCTCAAAACACTTTCATTAAAAAGATACATATCTCTGAAGGGTTGTATCCAGTCTTCTTTTCTGGTATTAGGGTCTAAAAGAATTGAAATCTCCTTTAAGCATTTAAGAATTTTTAAATTTAGTGTGAATCTAATGAAAATCCAACAGAGTTTTTCTTAATGAACTTGACAAGCTGACAGTAGAATTCATTTGAAAGAGAAAATGTGTAAAAATAGCCAGGAAATTTGAAAAAAGACCAATGGAGACAAGATGGAGAATCATAAAGCAAAAGGAATTGACGAGAGTAATCAGTTGTTAGATTCCTACTTTTCACTGTATAAAAAAAAATGAATGGATTAAAGAGCTAAACATAAACTGTAAGCTAAATATAAACTATAAAAGTGACATGTGAGAATTTTGTTTTTACCATCCTCGGGATAAGAAGTAAGATATAATATCTGAGAACTATAAAGAAAGTGATTGATAAATTTGACTTCATAAAAAAATTAAAATGTCATAGGACCAAAAAACACTAAGTTGAAACAAAGTTGACAAACAACAGATTGGGTGAAAGTATTTGCTACATAAATAAAAGCCAAAGGTGTAATGCTCCTATATATTGCATGCTTACAAATCAGTAAGAAAATTATGAATTAATCCACAGGAAAACAGTCAAAGGATTTGAACATAAATGGCAAATAAACAAGAAGATTCCCAGCTTCACTAATAATTTGGGGAAGGCTAATCAAAACAGTGAAATATTTTTCACCCATGTGATGTAGAAAAATTAAAAAGCTTGTGAATATTTGTTGCAAAAGACGTGATTAACAAGTTGGAGGGCACATAAATCAGTACAGGTCGTTTTGTTTATTGGCTCAACTTGGTAGCGTAAAGACCCTTCAAACTAGTGATTTCAATTCTAAGTTTCTATCCTAGCAATCTACATACACAAGTTTAAGCTTGTTTCAAATAAGAGCTTGGAAATAACCTCAAAGTACTTCAGTAGAAGATTAAATAAACTAGGAAACACCTCTATTAAGGAATAATACACCTAGTTATAAAGAATAAAGTAGATTTGTGTGTAAATTTATTTCATGGAAATAACTCCAGTATATACTGTTAAGCAAAATCAAACAAAAAAACCAACGAAAAGTAAGTTGCAGAACAATATATATAATATACTCTTAGTTATGTTAAAAAAAAAATCTCCCTAAACCATCTATTGAAAAATGTGTGTGTATTATGCACAGTATTATATGTAAATTCACAAACAAAGATTTAAGAGAATGTGCGCCCATCAAACTGACAGTGGTACCTCTGGGGAGAGGTTGGAGCTAGAGGAAGAGGGGGTGAGACAAGCCTCTTTTCAAAAAAAAAAAAAAAATTCTGCATCCTTTCTTTGTGTTTGAGAAGCATTTGAAGCTTTTTACAGGAATATACCCATGTGTTATGTTTAAAGTTATACAATTTAAAGCAAATTAATACAAAACCAGAGGCTAAGGGTACCGGATTACTTTCCGAAGTTCTTGTTTAAAATGTCCATTATTTTTACTCATGCCACTGTAGAAAGACAATGGCTGTTTTTATCTGTGTAGATTAACATAGAAGAGTACACAGCAAACACTAATGGTGTTACCTTCTTGGGCAGGGTATATCCTCCATATATTTATGTATTATTTGAACTTTCTTTAGTGAGCACATATCATTTTTATACTTAAAAAATTAAGAGCAAAGGACCCTCTTTTGTTATTGAGCTTTTCCCTCTTTTCTGTTTCTCAGCAAAGGAGGGCATGTGGACATAAATCATGTCAGGTAACCAGAGATTCAGTTCATTGTCTCCTGCCCTGACCTTTCATAAACCTTGCCTCTCTGTCCTGAAGGCAGCCACCCAGAATGTCCTCTGTCCTCAGCAGAGCCCTGGACACCTAGGCTGTGACGGGGGAAGACCCACTTCCCCTGACTGGCTGGAGGCATCCAGCAGCAGTTCAGAACAGCCGTCTTACACTTGGTAACTTGCCTGTCTCATCCACTTAGGATGTTTATAAGCCTCGCCGGAAATATAAACGCCAACAGGGAGCAGAGGAGCTGCTTGATGAAGAATCTCGAGTCCATGCTACACTTTTGGAATATGGCAGGTAATGAATGAGACCCAGTCTAGGTGTCTGTTTTATAAACCCATTTAAAAGAAAAGCTAATTTAAATTATTTCTTTTGAATTAACTTGTTTGGATTCTACCTGATTTAACTTACTGTTTTTAGCCATGAGATTTCTAATATCAGGGACTTTTTTTCTAGTATTGAATTACCTGAGTTTTTGTGGGTAACTCTTGCAATTCCTCTCTGGAAATGTGCACTTGAGGAGTTGGGGTGGTTGAGGCATTTGCAGAGGCTGGGGTGGTCTGCCCATCGTGCCCCTGCTGTTTGTTATTATTAAAATCTTCAGGTAAATAAAAGAAATGAAAGCAGTTTCAGTAGTTTTACTTTAAATGTTAGAATAATCATTTTGGTTTTCTGTGAAGATTGTCCTGACTAGGAAAATGAAAAATATAAAGTAGTTTTGTCACTTCTTAAAAACATCTTAGTTTAAAAAACAATACTTATTTTATATCCTCAGTTTTTACTTAAAAAAAAAAAACACGAGGACATGCTTCTCCCCATTGAATTTTTTGGTTGACACTGAGTATTAACCTTCTTTTATATTCTACATTCTTCACTCAGGGTAACTGATTCCTTGATGTGAGTATGTCTCCTAGTGCTTCCTTTGTGCTGGGAGTGGCTCCTGTGTGCTGCTCTGCCTCACAACCCAAACCTTGTTGGGTGGCTGGAACTAACCGCTACTAGCATTTCCTTGAGTGAGCAGCAGATGGCTTCCCCCTCCAGGGTACTGGAGAGAACCAGCAGGAAATTAGGCTTAACTACTTTTCAAATGGAAAATGCACATGCTTTTTTTTTTTGAGGTGATAGTTTGAGGTCAAGTCTTTTCTTCCTAAGAGTAAAAACTCGTCTGTTTCAAAGGAAGGTGAGGTAGTTCTGGCCCTAAGCTGGGTGTGATGGCTATCCCCGCAGCTCACCAGTTGGTTGTGTGAATGGAATGCCTCCTCTGAGTCAGGCATCACGAGGACTAGCTGCATAATTTGTGGAACCCAGTACAAAATGAAAATGTAAGGCCCCCGGTTAAAGATTATTAGTAATGATTAATTGTTAAGAATTTCAAGATGACAACAACAACCAAGTGCAGGACCCTTCCTTCTAACCATGGGCCCTGGTGCGACTGGATGGGTTGCATGCTCTCAAAGCTGGCCCTGGGGCACCATAATGTGATCTGTTGAGCCAGGCTCCAGCTGCAAGTGAGCAGGTGAGGCGTGGCTCCAGGAGAGCCAGAGCTGGAGAGACCATCTCTGTGGGTGTTGCATCTCCCAGAACCAAGGAGTACTTAGGGGAATGTAGTGGTTTTGTTAGTTTGTATTGTTCATACCTCCATTTTTTCCATTATCATGGAAAATCAGATGTCCCTGAGGATGAGAAGGTGTCAGATCACTGCCTCACTGAGATCATGCTGACAATATTTTGTTCTGAAATTCTCAGCTTTGAACTGGATCTTTTGCATATGTGTTGTAGATGGCAGTCATTATCACCATGTCGAAGGCTGGTTAAATTTAGAACATCCTTGCCCATCCTCAGAAGTGGTTAGTGCAGTTTGAGGCCAGAATCTGGCTTGGCTCTCTTTAGGGAAGGAAGAAAGACACAGGTTTTGTTTTTTTCTCCTCTCAAATTCTGAGTATGAGAAATAACAGTGTCTCAATACCACTCTTAGTTCCTGTCAGTGGGGTCATGCTGATTTCTGCCAACTTCTGAGGCTGGGGTAGGTATTTGGTAAAGGTTTTAGGTTTTTGTTTTTGAGGGGTTTTTTCTTTTTTCTTTTTAGGGGAAGGAGTTATTTTGTTTTCTTTTTAGCTTTTCTGGCAGGGAGAGGGTAAGTTTGTGATGGGTGGGGTTGTGGATATTTAGGACATTCTGATAATTTATTTAGCTCGTTTTCCTCTTGAGATTAATAATGACAGCATTCAGAAAGGTTGAAAAATAACTTGCTCAAAATCATAGAATTATTAAGAGGCTCAAAGTGGGACTTGAATTCAGATTTCTTGAACTCCAAAAGCATGTCATTATCATTATCTGCAAATATTGTTTTAACCTTCAGTGAGAGTATATTTTTAGGCTCTGGGCTTTAGAAAGACAGGCCAAGTCTTTGCTGTTTGCTCTGAGACTGAACAAGAAGAGAGTGGTTATTAAAAATGACAGAGCCAATTGTATAAAACTTAAAGCCCCAACAAGTGTGTGCTTTATTCCCCCTCACTGGGAAGGCCTCTCTCTTCCTTTCTGGCCATCTGATTCTTTGCTCTAGGTTCTATTCAATAATCCCGACTGCATGGAGATCTCTCCCGTTAAATAGAGATTATGTAACAGTATGTATATAAGGAATTTTGAACAGTTCGTCCTATGTAGAAAACACTCAGTTTTCTACTGTCATCCTTGTCCTTATCATCATCATCACTAGCAGCAGCAGTCTTCACTTCTCAAATGCCCTTAAATATGACCTTTTTCCATTTCTCCTCATTGTCCCTGTGTTCTCCTGTGGAGGTGAAGAGGGAAAGCCTCCCCTTGGCCCTTTCAAGGTTTGCTGAAAATGAACTGACAAAAGGTAGAGTAGCAGAAGAGGGCTTACAAAATTTATTTACATGCGTGGGGGAAAATCACAGAAGTGTGATTACCCAGTAACCCAATGATGGCCACAAGGCCAGCCTTCTTCATAGGGGAAAGCGAGGGAGATGGGGAAATGTGGCAGCTGAGGGGTAGTAAATGATTTGTGGGGGGGGATGAATGTGCCTGATGCTCAGATGATGAGATGATGTAAGTAAATGACTGAAAATTGAATGGGAGGGAGAAGAGTCAATGGTTTGGGTTCTAGGTGTGGTATTTAATTTTCAGTCTCTTGCTCTATGTTAGATAATGAGATTTCAAGGAGGAAATGGAAGGCAATTGTGTTCTCTTTGACAGGTCCAGTCTTTATGCAGATAAGGAAAAAAAGCCTTTTCCTTCATCTGCTGGCCTTCAAGAGCCTTTAAGGAAAAATATTCAGCATAACCAGCATGCCACATGTTTGGGTGACAGTCCCTGGACTCCTTCACTCTTTAGCCTCAGCTCTAGCCCTCCCTCTGGCACACACATGGGAAGACTCACCCCTTCGTTCTTTCTTCCCCAGTCAACCAAGGGTGGTCCTCTGCTGGCCCTCGGACTCACTTTGCTCCATCCTCCCTCTTCCCTCGCCCTTGTGGCATTCCTGAATTCCTTATCCCCCTTAGCACAGCGCACCTTCAGGAATCCACACCCCATGTGTTTCCAGTGTTCCTATTTCCTACCTCATCTCACCTCTTGACAAGGGGTCAAGTCATTTGACTTCTAGAACAAGAAAGTCTAAAGTCAGTGTTTCTTATTTGCAGTTGAAAGTCACTCACCACCCTTAAGCCCACGGTGCCCCCTGGCTTTGAGGTTGTCAGCATTCCATCTTCTTCCCCTTTTTTGACTCCTCAGTTGCTCAAATAAAGCTGAACTTTGAGCCAGTCAGTCATGCTGAAGGCCTTAAGGACTGTGTATCTGTTAAAAACATGTTTGAGTATATTTTTCTAAATGCTATGGAGTTAGAAAAGCAAGACTCATAGTTTTGATTTTAGACTTAAAATCGCAGCCCTATAATATTTCAGTTTTATTATCAGTCCAATCAATTTTTAGAGGTTAACTAAAACACCTTACCATGCTATAAAACTGCTACTATAGGGAAATCTGTTTTATGTGCTGTATATTTTACTTTCAAGTGGAAGTTTGAGGCATAACTATTAGAATACTAGTGTTCGCCTATTACATAGTATTAGAGGCTTAATTTTGAGTTGCCTTGAAGTCATTCTGTAGTTAGCAAATGAAATACAACATGTGTCTCCCAACTTGTTTGTGTCTCCTATGATGGTAAGGCCTATGACATGCTCATGGAAGGTAGTTAGTGAATTCTTATTGAATGAGCAAAGAACAGAGTTCACAGTCCTTAATATTTAGGGCTTTTTATGCCCCTAATTTGTTCTGGAATCCAGATAGTTAGATAACTGTCTTAATTTGGCCTGAGGCAGTTACCTTTGAAGGTTCTTTTATCTTCTAAAACTGTGATGTCCAGTATGGTAGCCATTAACCATATGGGGCTATTGAGCAATTAAAATGTGACTAGTGTGGCTCAGGAATAGAATTTTAATTAAGTTAAATTTAAATGTAAAATCTCATTTTTGATTTAGTTGTTGGAAAATGTTTAAGTATGTTTGGATTAACTTGGATATGTGAATCTACTAATCTAAAAAAATATATATGTGGCTCTTCTTTATATTTATTTTTTTTACTATGCTATTGTAGAAGATGTATATCCTTGATTGAAAGACCCAGTCCTAGGTCTAGGGTATGAAGAAGTGAACCTGGGTGATGAAAGGACTGGAGTTTTGTTGGTGCTGATGGTTCAGGGCAGCAAATTTGATGACCCAGAGCTAAAGAAGGGGAAAGCAGGAACAAATAGAATCATGGGGCACAGCAGATCAGAGCTGGCACTTGGGGGGAAAGGGCAGGGTTGACAGGACAAGAGGAAGGAGCAGCAGCTGAAGGCAGTGCTTTGGCATGGAAGCATTGCTGCCATGTCATGTGGAGAAGGAGGCCTTTAGAAAAATCAGCCGGATTCTTCATTTGTTCAGCAAACATTGATTGAGTGCCTGCTTTGTGCCAGGCACTGAACCGGGCAGTGGAGTTATAAAAGTGGATGAAGCTGTACATGAATATTTATAGCAGAACTATTCATAATTGCCAAAAACCAGAAACAACCCAAATGTCTATCAGCTGATAAAATAAAATGTGGTTTAACCATACAAGGGGATATTATTTAGCCATAAAAATGCATGAAGTACTGATGCATGCTACAACATGGATGAACATTAAAAATACTATGCTAAGTGAAAGAAGCCAGACACAAAAGGCCACCTGTTGAATGGTTGATTTCATTTATATGAAATGTTCACAATAGGCAAATCCGTAGACACAGAAAGTAGATTAGTGGTAGCCACAGGCTGGAGAGTAGGGGAATTGGGACTAACTGCTGATAGGTACAGAGTTTCCTTTGGGGTGTTGGAACTGTTCTGGATTTAGATAGTAGTGATGGTTGCATAACATAGTGAGTACACTAAAAACCAGTGAACTGTACAGTTTAAAATGGTGAATTTATTTTATGTGAATATATCTCAATTTTAAAAATATAAAAAAAAATGAATGAAGCAAATTCCCTTCTCTCCAGGAGTTCAGCAGGTTTAGAGGATTACTCATGACAGATAGTTATTGTGTACACCACAATGAATGCTCTGGTGGTATAAACACAGAAGCACACATCTGGGGGGCTAATGTAGTTTTGAGTGGCAAGAGTCTCCCACACCTCTATCTTTAAGGAGGAATAGATAGGTCCTGGGAATTGAGTCACAGAGATTTAGTTGTTTACTGCTTTATCCACAAAGTCCCTGGGCCTTAGATAAGGGCTCTCTGCCTGAATCCCTGTGGGCTACGAGCCTAGAAAGGGAAGGATAAATATTCAAGACACAAGGACACTTCTAGGAGTGGGAAGCTTTGGCAAGACTCTGTATTGGTCAGGGTTCCCTGCCTGGTTGAGAACACAAGTACCCTCCTACTAGTTTAGCAGAAGGAATTGATTATAGGGATCAATGGGCACTAGGCTGAGCCAGTGTCAGCTCCCAAGCCTTACATTAGAACTGGAGCCCCAGGGATGCTGCCTCTGCCTCCATGATCAGGAAGCTAACTAGCAGCCTGTGGAATTGGGAAGCTGGTGCTACAGCTGTTGGCAAGGGAACCACACCACTTCTGTCTGAATCAGGAAGCTGTCTGTAAATCAGGAAGCCACTGTGAGAGTTGCTGGCCCCAGAACCAGGTTGCTTCTACTGGGATCCATGCCAACACAATGGATCCTTTATGTGTTCCCTTTCCCCTTGTTTAATGGTTCCACATTCAAAACTCCAGCAAATGCATCTGATTGGTGGAACCTAAACAGCACTCAGGACCCTAGGTGCAAGAGTATGGAAAATAGTCTTTCCAGCCTCTGCAGTGTAGGAAAATGCAATAGATAGTGAGCCGATTCACAGAATCTGCCATAAGGCCCTTTACAGAGTTTATATAGATACCCAAAAATGTAACCTTGGTCCGTTGCACGTTGAGCCTATAGATTTATGAGTAAAGAATGGGCACACTATGCCCAACAGTGAGTTTTTGGTCTCAACAGTTATATGACAGTCTATTATCATAAGTTCAAGTGATACTTTTGGTTTCTTGATTTTCACATTATTTTCACTTACGTTTAGTGTATTCATTCAACAAACACTGGAAATATAAAATGTAAAAGTAGAATCGTTGTCCTCAAGGAGGATACGGATATGCGGTCAGGCAGTCAGACGTAGTCGCCATCTGGGAACCGAGAGGAGCATGTATAGATGCAGGGGTGGGTAGGCCAGGGCCTAGCGTGTGTGCATGGGGGTGCCTCAGAAAAGGAAGCTGTAGAGCCGAGGGGTGTAGGGTACATCAGGAATTAGGGGGAGAGAGGAGAATGGCTCAGTGTGTGCAGAGCTGTCTGTCCAGGCGGTAGATGGAACAAGAGCACATAAGGTGAGCTGCTGGAGGTGAGGCTAAATGGTTGTAGGCTGGGCTGCAGAGGAGAAGCTTTGATGAGACTGCTAAGGAGGTCCTGTTTCTCCTCAGGGAGGAGGTTGCTATTGATAAATGCAGGTCAGGCCAATGTGAAGTTGGATAAGGAGTAGGCAGGAAGAGTGGGGGCAGTGAGGCTAGAAGCCCAAAACGGGGTGAGAGGCATGGCGCAAGCAAGGACAGAGCAAAGCCTTTCTTTTGTTCTTCTTAAATGATACATGGAATTTTATTTCTTTACAGATTACTTAAAGGTATAAGAGGCTGGGTGTTTTGCATTATGCTTTTTGTTTTAGGTTCAATGGCTTTTGCATTGTTATACTTACTTAAAAAAAAAAAAAAAAAGCATAGATTAATTGCAGCCGGAAAATAAACTACTTTAAACTGAAGTGCATTTGTGTTTGTGTTTCTTTGAATTAAGGTTGTGTGAATTGAGTGTACAACATTATTGGCATCGTGGTTGGATTATTTTTGAGAAGAAAAAGTTGCTGAAGTAGCTACTAAAAAGCATATTTGGCTGAAGCAAACACTTTTACTTTTGTTTACAAAGATATTTTTAAGGCTTTTAGCTTAAACTGTGGCTCTGAAATGCAGTTCCTGATTCAAAGAGTAATGATTGCACTTTAGGAAAACATTGTACTCTACTATCTGAGAGTTCCCATTTATCATATTTACATAGTAAGTGTGTTGACTGGCCCTTTATTCAAAAAACAGTGGCATATGTTTGTGATTCAGGCACTTAAAACATTTTCTTCTGTCACCAAATAACCTAAATTCACTTTGGTGCTTTTCATATAAAAATCCAACCAAAATGCATTTGATTGAATTTATTATGATTTTTGAATTGTAATTGAACTCCTCTTTTTTGTGGCTGCAGGAGATATGGATTTAGCCGCCAGAGCAAAACAGAGAAGGTAAGAAAAGTATAGATAATGGGAAAGAATACTTGAGAGATGGAAGCAACCCATTCACCTCTGTCTGATACTCGCAGTCTGGGCAGCAGTCCCCTGGGAAGCCCGGGAGGGGTGGTGGGCTGGCAAGGCTGCTGCTGACCAGGCACTGATCCCAGGCAGGCTGTGGTGGCAGGGGTGTGCCAGCTGCCTTTGACGCCTGCATCTCCATCCTGGCTTTTTTGGTCTGCAGCCTCTATAGACCAGGGAGTGAAGCAGCAGTCTCATCCCAGGGATGGAAGTGAGGGATGAATGGACGTTATGACCCCAGGGTCAGTCAGGTGTGCTCCAGTAGCTCCAAAGTGAGAATATGAAGTCTACTCTCAGGGCTCCCAGAGCATTCCTCATCTGAGTCTCTAGACAGGTGTGGACAGGAAGCTGGCAGTGAGATAGAGCAAAACTGTAAATTATGCACCTCCCTGCTGTAGAAATGCCAAGTGTGGAAGAACCAGGTAAGTCAGGATGGGCGTTTCTAACTTCACAATGGAATCTCAAAGATTTTGTTAATGTATATGTTTATCGATCATCCTTAATCATCATCAGCAGGGCAGGCACATAAATCCTGTGGTACCAAACCCTTACTGTGTTGCAGGCCCTTCGTTAAGGGCTTTGCGTGTACTTTTTCACTTATTTTCCAGAAGAACTCTATGAGAAGGATACTTACTGCTGTTTTTCAGGTCAGAAAGCTGATGCTCAGAGAGACTCAGTGATTTGTCCAAAGTCACACAGCCCTAAAGTACATTAATAAGAATCTGAACCCAGGTCTGTCTGACATCAAAGCCCGTCTCAAGTGCCAGCTAAAGTGGTCAGTAGCCTCTTAAAAAGTAGGGTCCTGCTCAGGTGGCTGTACTTCTGAGTTCTACCAAACAGTCAAAGAAGAACTCATGCCTATGCTACAGAAATTATTCCACAACATTGAGGAAGATGGTATCCTCCCTAACTCATTCTATGAAGCCAACATCACCTTGATACCAAAACCAGGAAAGGACACAACAAAAAAAGAAAACTGCAGACCAGTATCCCTCATGAATATTGATGTAAAAATCCTCCACAAAATTTTAGCAAATCGAATCCAACAGCATAGCAAAAGAATAATTCACCATGACCAGATGGGCTTTATACCAGAGATGCAAGGCTGGTTCATCATACGCAAATCCATAAACACAATTCACCTCATAAAAGCAAGAACAAAGACCATATGATTCTCTCATTTGATGCAGAAAAAGCATTTGACAAAGTCCAGCACACCTTTATGATAAAAACTCTTAGCAAAATAGGCATAAATGGGACATACCTTAAAATTATCAAGGCCATATACAATAAACCCACAGCCAATATCATTGTGAATGGGGACAAATTGAAACCATTCCCACTTAGATCTGGAACCAGACAAGGATGCCCACTATCCCCACTTCCATTCAACATGGTACTGGAAGTCCTTGCTAGAGCAATCAGATAAGAGAGGGGAATTAAGGGCATCCAAATGGGGGCAGAAGAGATCAAACTCTCACTCTTTGCTGATGATATTATATCTAGAAAACCCCAATGATTAAACCAAGAAACTCCTGGAATTGATAAATGAGTTCAGTAAAGTCTCAGGATACAAAATTAATACATACAAATCAGAGGCATTCTTATACACCAATAACAGTCAAGCCAAAATTCAAATAAAAACATAGTACCTTTTACAATAGCCTCAAAGAAAATCAAATATCTAGGTACATATTTAATGAAAGAGGTGAGAGACATATACAGGGAGAACTACGAAACACTAAAAAAAGAAATCGTAGAAGGTATAAACAGATGGAAAAATCTACCATGCTCATGGATTAGTAGAATCAACATTGTTAAAATGTCCATACTGCCTAAAGTGATCTACAGAATTAATGCAATCCCTCTCAAAGTACCAGCATCATTCTTTACAGATTTAGAAAAAATAATTTTATGCTTTGTATGGAATCAGAGAAGACCTCATATGGCCAAAGCAATCTTAAGCAAAAAGAACAAACTGGGAGGTATCAGTCTATCAGACTTAAAGCTGTACTACAAGGCTATAGTAACTAAAACAACATGGTACTGGCACAAGAATAGAGACATAGACCTTTGCAACAGGACTGAGAATCCAGAGGTGAAACCATCCACATACTGTCATCTAATCTTTGACAAAGCCAACAAAAATATACACTGGGGAAAAGAATCCCTTTTCAATAAATGGTGCTGGGAAAACTGGATAGCTACATGCAGAAGATTGAAACTGGATCCCCACCTCTCACCTCTTACAAAAATCAATTCTAGATGGATAACAGACTTAAACCTAAGGCATGAAACCTTAAGAATCCTAGAAGAAAATGTAGGGAAGACTCTTTCAGACATTGGCCTAGGCAAAGAATTTATGAAGAAGACCCCCAAAGCAATCACAGCAACTACAAAAATAAATAAATGGGACCTGATCAAATTAAAAAGCTTTTGTACAGCCAAGGAAACTATCATTAGAGCAAATAGACAACCTGCAGAATAGGAGAAGATACTTGCTCTCTACACATCTGATAAAGGGCTGATCGCAAGAATCTATCTAGCACTCAAATCAACAAGAAAAAAATCAAACAACCCCATCAATAAATGGATGAAGGACATGAACAAAAGCTTTTCAAAAGAAGACAGAATAATGGCCAGCAAACATAAAAAAATGCTCAACATCTCTAATCATTAGGGAAATGCAAATCAAAACCACAGTGAGATATCACCTTACTCCAGTAAGATTGGCCTTTATCAAAAAATCCCAAAGTAACAAATGCTGGCGAGGATGTGGAACGATAGGAACACTCTTACACTGCTGGTGGGACTGAAAATTAGTGCAACCTCTGTGGAAAAGAATTTGGAGATACCTCAAAGAGCTGCAAGTAGAACTACCATTTGATACAGCAATACCAGTATTAGGCATCTACCCAAAGGAACTAACGTGATTCTATAATAAAGACATCTGCACTCGAATGTTTATGGCAGCACAATTCACTATAGCAAGGATGTGGAAACAACCCAAGTGCCCGTCAATCCATGAGTGGATTAATAAAATATGCTATATGTATACAGTGGAATACTACTCAATTATAAAAAATGATGGTGATCTAGCACTTCTTATATTTTCCTGGATAGAGCTTGAGCACATCCTCCGAAGTGAGGTATCAGAAGAATGGAAGAATAGACACCGCATGTACTCGCCATCAGATTGGCACTGACTAATCAACACTAGGTGCTCACACAGTAGTAATATTTTTGGGGGGTAGGGGGCTTAGGGGTGGGTAAACTCACAACTAATGGACTCAGTGAGCATTGTAGTGGGGCAAAGGGCATGTCTCAAATTATGGTTGGGATGTGGCAAAGTCATAACATGTAACCAAAATGTTTGTACCCCCATAATTTCCTGAAATAAAAAAAATTAAAAATAAAAAAAAGTAGAGTCCTGCTGATTAAAATCTGTTACTAACCTTTTCTCATTCTCTACCGATCCCCAAATTTTCTTGAATGGGACAGACACAGTCCTGCTGCTGTCTGCCTGCCATAATTCCCTTGTCCAGCTCGCCCAGCCTCCCTCTGCTTCCTGCATTGTTGTCTCAGTCCCTGGAGGGCACCAACTGTGACTGCGAGCACTGTTCTGAAGCCAGACTGGCTGGTTTCAAATCCTGGCCCCTCCTCTCACTGTGTGACTTTGAATAGTTTACTTATTGTACCTCAGTTTACAGAATCTGTAAAATGGGGGCAGTCACTGTACCTACCTCACAGCATTGTTAAGATTAAAATGGAAAGGACTTAGAATGGTCCAACACATAGTAAACATTTAATAAGTGTTAATTAGTACTAGTACTATTAGTAGTAGTAGTAGTAGTTTGTTGATAATTTGTCATGCACTGATCATGATATCTTCTTTTTTGATCTTTTCATTATTTATTTTTCTCACATTTGTGTTTTTACTCAACTTAATAGTCATTTCCTGAAGAGCAGGGTGTTTTCTGGATTTGAGTATGTAATGTGTCATATGGTATATAAATAACGGTTTGATGTGTACATTTAGTTTGATATGTAATTTGAATCTGAAAAGATTGTCTATATATTGTGAAATAAGGCAATTTGGTTGTGACTGGAAAAATTCATGCAGCTAGGAGCTCGTGGCGTTCCCGTGGGCAATGGTGGACTTGTTCTAGAAAAGCATCCCAGAGTTGGAATGGTCTAAAAAGGTTTCTGAGACCAAACCTTTTGTTTGACCCTAGAAGACCGTGATCCAGAGATCAGAGGTAGGTCTGAGGTCACCCAGCTAGTGGCTGACAGAGGTAGGATTAAATCTCCAGACCTCTAGCCCATGGAAAAGCAGTGAATCTGGGGTGTCTTTAGTTTGTTGTATTCATAGTATAGAGCCTGAGGGTTCAGAGCATGCAACTTGATCACCAGAGGAAACAGTTTTAATTTTTATCCTTCAAGACAGTGTTTATCAAACTTTTTTGACAGTGGTTATCAAACTTTTTTGATTACTCTCAGCAGTAAAAATTCTATTTTTCATCATGGTTCACTTACACAGACACACAAACACCTCAAAAACAAGTTTCACTAAGCAGTACTTAACCCTTTACTGCTTACAAAGCACTCTGATATGTTCTATTATTTTTATTTAATTTATATAGATGCTAGTCATACCTGCTAATTTACTTTCATGTCCCACTAATGAGTCTCAATAGGCAGTTTGAAAAAACACTCCTTTAGCAGTGATCTGCTCTTGAAGGTGTTAACATAGGGGGAAGACCAATCAAAGCATAAGGATAAGTCTGGAAAATGAGTGTGGCCTGATATGAACTTAATCAGCTCAGTGAGCAGTTGGCAAGTGGAGACAGGTGATTGCCAGGCCCTGAAGCTGGACCTGCCCACTGTCTATCTCAAACGGAAGCTCAGGTCTCTGGATTGTCCGTTCTTTCTCGGACTGGTGCAGCTCTCCAGATCTGTGTTTCCTTTTACAGCCTCATGCCTCTTTACAGTATTGTCCTTTCTCTACTGAGTCTCCAGCTCCAATGCTCAGCTCTTTTCCCATCTTCCCTTCTAGGCTGAGGACAAGAAAGCAGCACTTCCCACAGGGCTGTCGGCTGCAGAAAAAGCTGATACTCACGAAGAAGATGAGCTTCGAGCAGCTGAAGAGGTGTGTGGTCCATGTAGGCCCTCTACAGTTTCTGTTTAGCCATGTGAGGAGAAATTTTACTTCCCAAATGGCCAGTGCCTCTTGCAGCCAGCTGCTATGAGTGGCCCCCACACCTTCCTGTTTCCCTTGCTCACCTGTCTTGAGCCTCCCCATAAGATGAGATCGAGGAAAATAACCCCTGGACTTCACCCAAAGCCCCATGTGGGCATATTGCTTCTGTCTTACCTGGTCAGAACCGCTCACTGCCGCTCCTGCCTGTTCCTCTTTCAGCAGCGTATTCAGTCACTGATGACCAAGATGACCGCCATGGCAAAAGAGGAGGTAAGGGGAGAGTGGTCTCAGGGGGGCCTGTGTGGAGATGGGGACTTGGCACCACCTTGCTCTGCTCTGGAGGTCTTCCTCCAGAGCGACCACCTTCTCCACAGCCCTCTCTCTTCAGCACTCAGTGCCGCCTCTTCCTCTGGTAGTTCCTTTGGGGAAGCTTTTTATAAATGTCTAGTGCTGCTGTCTATGGGGACCTCTGGGAGGGAGAGCAGGCTGTCCCTGCTGGGACAGCTCACAGGGCCTCTGCGGAAGAGCAGGGGCAGCTCTGCCTCACCATAACCACAAGTTATGCCCCTTGCAAAGGAACCTTGTCTTCTGCTTCCTTCTGACACTGTCTAGGTAGGAAACGGAATTCCAAATTTATAGTTGGTCTTCCCAGAGCTCAAAGTCTGTCTGGAAGCTTTAGCCAAGTACTTTGAAAGAATCATTGCTTTTGAGGTCAGGAAAGGCCTCTGGAAGTAAAGAGACATTTTAGGGGTTCTGAGATTTCTTGTCCTCTCCATTTGCTCTTTGCTCTCTGACTCCTAGGCCTGCCAAGTCCCTGCAGGCTCTGTTTAGTGACCCTCAGGAGAAGAGAACTGGGAATGGGCCATAAGAAGAGAAGAACCATTTTCCAGGGGCACCCAGGGCCAAGGAGAATCTAGCACAGTCAGCTGAGTGACTCAAGAGGTAGAGAGGTGGCTGAATATGCATCCTGAGACTTCTCCCTTCCTTGTAGATGTATGTGTGGGCAAAGCGAAATTATTTTTTCCCCTGGGAATGTTATCTATTTTTTGATAATATCCAGAGTGTTCAGATTTTCTAGTGCTGTGAAAGACAAGGCATGGCCTTGAGAGCCCTTCCTCCATGTGATTGCAGAGCCGTCTCACCGCAAGCTCCGTGGGCCAGATCGTGGGACTCTGCTCTGCCGAGATCAAGCAGATTGTGTCTGAGTATGCAGAGAAGGTAGGTGGGGGCCAGCTGGAGTCTGTGCCTCAGATAGTGCCCCAAGGCTTTGTTCTCCCACTTTTCTCCCCCACTCCCCAGCAGTCATGTGGTGCAGTTGTAACTCATCAGCCCTGTTTGTCAGAAACGTGCACGGGACTTTACCACACACAGCCATCAGCACTTGCCCGTTAGCTAAATTAATTTTGTTCTGCAGTGCCCACTTTTCTATAAATATAAAGGGAAAACCTGTCTCACAGAGCAGTTACCATGGTTGATAAATCGATGCCTTAGATATGGAACAAGCATTTTTCCTTCTCCATCAGGCTTCTTATAACTTGGGCTCAGTTTGGTGATTGGGCTGAGGAATGAAGATTTGCCACTTAGGAGATAAACCCCATAACTCAGCCAAACCCAAGGCAAAATTTTTTGTTCTACTTTATTAAAAGGATATAGAATGAAGAAAAGCTTAAAAGTCGTATTTCAGCGTTAGCTGTTTTCCTCATCCTAAGGATTGGCAGGAGGACCTTGAATATTTCAGGGAGACAGTGATTAATCATTTTGCACATAACTGATTCCAGTCTGGCTGAGACGTAGTATCGGTAAAATCAGATTTACAGAGCATTATTGCACATCCCTCCTTCCGCAGCCATACTCAGTCTGCCCCCTTAAAATGTTGATGTCTGTTGAACTCTCAGCTTTGCTTTTCTCGTCTCAGAAGCCTTGATGACAAATTAGCTCTGCCCCAACCCTCTGTGCAATATTCTTCTGAAGAGATTGCACAGGTGGGATAGTCAGGGAAAGAGTATTATCTGTAATCTGGGGATATGATCTGCCGTAAACACATCAAGGAATCATCTCCTGCCAAGTGAGGGGCCTTCTGAGCAAGACATAGAGTAGAACAGCTTGGAATGCCCAGGGTGGGATTCCCTCAACACCAATCCGCACTCCCCAGTAAATACTTCTTAACATGGGCTTTGTAGTCCAACTGAGTACCCTCTCTTTCAGTTTACCACTTAAGAAAGATCACACTTCTGGTCAAAGTGTCATCTGAGATTTGACCAGAAGAGAATCTTGGTTATCCTAAAAGTATGAATAAACTCAAAATAATTGAAGGTATAGTTGTGGAAAAAATGATACTATACTTCTCCCAGGAAGAAAATGTATTGGTTTGCTGTTAGCACACACCTGAATGGCAAGAGTGTCAGTTTATACCCACCCCTATGTTGCCACATAGCATTGCTGAATCCTGTATTTTAGAAAAAAAGATAGCCAGATAGGGCAGCCACTGCTGTTTCTACAGGGACTTTTGATTTTTATCTTCAGACTTGTCTACTGTGAGCAAATAGGCTCTCCCATTATCATAAGAGGGAAAGCAGGCAGGCAGACCTCCTTTGGGTGGAGGTGCACCTCTTCTCCCCAGCCCTCTCCCTGCCTAGGAGCCCCGAGGCTTATCTGCCTTGCCTGGGCAGCTCTGCATTTTGCATGTCTCCTTCTGGGCCTCTGTCTCTTTATCTCCTGAGCTTTTTCTTTGTCACCCTTGACCCGTGATCTCTACCCTGCTCTGAAGGCTGCATTCTACATTCTGATATGTATCCTGGTCTATTCTTTGCTTCCATTCCATTTTTCTAGAAAAGAATGAATTAGAAGTAATTTTGGAGAGGAGGCAAAGCCAAGTCTTTTTCCAAGGACATATTAATATATACAGTTGATCCTTGAACAACATGGCCACATATACATAGGTTTTTTCCAACCAAATGCATATGGAAACTATAGTATTTGCGGGATGCAAACAAAACCCATGTATCTGGAAGACCGGCTTTTCTTTTTTTTTTATTTTTATTTATTTATTTATTTATTTTTTTGAGACAGAGTCTCACTCTGTTGCCCGGGCTAGAGTGCCGTGGCATCAGCCCAGCTCATAGCAACCTCAAACTCCTGGACTCAAGGGATCCTCCTGCCTCAGCCTCCTGAGTAGCTGTGACTACAGGCATGCGCCACCATGCCCGGCTAATTTTTTCTATATATATTTTTAGTTGGCCAGATAATTTCTTTCTATTTTTAGTAGAGACAGGGTCTCGCTCTTGCTCAGGCTGGTCTCGAACTCCTGACCTTGAGCAATACACCCACCTCGGCCTCCCAGAGTGCTAGGATTACAGGCATGAGCCACCGCACCCGGCCTCCAGCTTTTCTTATATGTGAGTTCTTTAGGGCTGACTGCTATACTTCAGTATGTGCGGGTTTTGGTATATGCAGGTAGTCCTGGAACCAATCCCCAACATGTACAGAGGGATGGCTATAGTTAAACTTCTCATGGAGAACTGGAGAAGGTTGAGAGTTCATTGCTTGATTGTCTGCATTGTTTTCTTTGAGTAGATCATATAGCATTAAAGCTGATGGTTTATAAAATTAAATTGCCTTTAATCCTTTTCCCATATCACGGTTATTTTACATTTGTGTGTTGTCTTGCAGTCTTCGTCCCCAGATATCCATAGTTGTGCATGGTTGCAAACATCATGCATGGCTAAAAGAGGCAGGACAGTGCAGTGGTTAAAAACCTAGCATTTGGACTCATTGTGGTTTACATGTCTTCCCTATTTCCCAGCTACATGATGTTGGCCATTTATTTAAAATCTTTTGACCCTAGTATCTTCATTTATAAAATGACAATAATATTACCGTTCTAGCAAGTGTTGTGAAGATTAAATGAGATGTAACCAAAATGCCTTGAACAGTGCCTGGCACATTATAGCTCTTCAGTTAACGATAGCCTTTGTTTTCATTTTTATAATCTGTATTATTTTGGTCACATCACATCCTAAACACTTTCCACGTTTCTAGCCTTTCTATTTATTTTAATAACTATATAATCTACATGTTAGTACAGCACAATTCATTGAACATTTACCCTTCTTACACTTTTAAGTTGTTTCTGTTTGTCATTGTAGATAATATTGTTGTGAAATCTGAGCAGATAGTTTCTGCTGAAAGGTTTCCAGGAGTTGGGGGATTAGGTTATGACTCCTCTGTGTTGCTTTACAAATAAGTTGTAACTATATAAAATGCTATCCGTGACACAGGTAGCTTCTCAGCATGCCCCCAACTCTTTCGCTTTGATTGTTCATTTGTCTACTTGATATTTGCTATATAATGGCACCTCTTTGGGCCACTGAGAGGATTAAAGATGGTTCTATGTAGCTAAAGGTTATAGAGGTTAAGTAACTTATCCAGTATTTAGCTAATAAGTTCCAGGTTTGAGTACAGGAATGTTTACTCTATTTTCTCCTGTGAATTGTCTGTTAATAGACTTTCCTCATGTGATGTTTTCCTTGTAAATTCGAATAGTCTCTATTCTAGATTTAAATATTTTGACACTGTGATACAAGTATTTCTCAGGTACTTTATTTTACTTTTGTATTGTTTTCATTATATGTGAGGAATTTATACCTAAATTGGTCAATGTTTTCCTTTGTACTTATTTCCAAGTAAGAGGTTCATTGTTTTTTCCATGGCTCTGATAAAGTAGTCCATTACATTTCAGCTAATCTATTATTATGTTTAATTGTTTAACCTATATAGAGTTCATTTTTATTTAGTCTGAAGTATATATCCTAGTTTTGCTATTCCTATTCATTTATCCTAATACTGTTTATCAAATAATTTCTTTATACTCATTTTGGAAAACAACTTTATTTTGGTGTTTTATATCTAATTTAAACTGTATGTGGACTCTTGCTTTATTGGTTTATGCTTCTTTTTTTATGCAAGGTCCATGATAAAGTTATGTTTAGTGTTTTGTTCTTATTTGCTTGATATATTTGCTTGTTATTGTTTTGTCAGTGACCCACAGCCAGAGGTTAAGTTGTGTTCAGACAGGAATACAGCGTTGGGTATATTGGGTGTATTGCTGGTTGTAGGGAGGGAGAACACATTCCAATGGAAATCGTGGGGCATCTCAGTAACAGGGTGTTAGTGTAGATTTCAGTCTTGGTATAGATTTGGACTTGTGTTAGGTGATTTGGGGGAGGGTTCAAGGAAGTGGCGTTTTGCTCTGTTGGATGCTGTAAGGAGTAGTGAGCCTATAAATGAGTATCTAAATAAATCTTATCGCTAAGACATGGAGGGAATGAATCAAGGTTAAAGCTGTGTGTGCATGATAGCCAGTTTAGAGGGCATTTGGCCATTTTTGTGATTTGAACGTTTATGTTTTTGTCCATGTTCAGACATGATTGCAGAGTGGTCCTGTTTTATCTTGATCCTTGCTCACAGGCATAGAGTGGCCTTATTTAGTATCAGTGTTCTTTGATATTGTGTATATTTAACACCAAGGCATGGTTATGAGTGCAGGCCAGCTCACAGGAACATCAAGGCCTTGCTGATAGTAGTACCAGGCTAGCTCTCAGATGTCAGGGGCCGCTTTTCTCATTCTCAGTTGTTTGTGTAGTCATCTATTGCTGCATAGCAATATTACTACAAATATTATGACTTAAAACAACACACATTTACTATCTCATAGTTTCTATGTGTCAGCAGTTGGGCACAGCTTGGCAGACTCCTTTGTGACTCTTAAAAGGGTGCAGTCAAGATACTGCAATCTCATCTGAGCCTCTACTAGGGAAGGTTTCACTTCCAAGCTTTTTGGTAGCATTCAGTTTTTTGTGACCTGTTGACTGAGGTCACCAGTTCTTGTTGGCTGTTAGCTGGAAGCTACCCTCAGTTCCTTGCCACGTGGGCCTCCCCAGCATTGCTACTTACTTTCAACAAAGCCAGCAAGGGAGGGCATATCCTTGCAGGATATACATTAGTGTCTTATGTAATGTAATTGCATACATGTAATCATGTATGTCCTGTCATCTTTGGTGTATTCTATTGGTTAGAAGCAAGGCATAGCTCCCTCCCACACTCAAGGGGAAAGTATTGCACAAAGGCAGGTGTGAACACCAAGAGACAAGGATCGTGGGGCCATTGTAGGGTTGTCCATCTTAGTTTGTTTATTTTTATTTTTTATTTCTCTTTTCAACAATAATTTATCTTTTTTTTTTTTTCCCCCTCAAATTGGGCTGAAACTGGTCATTGGCATTTCATCTCAAATAGATGCCACCACCTTCAGGGTCTCAGTAGTAAACCTTGGAAGTAGAGATGGGGTTGAGGAACATCCAGGAGAGAAGCCATCAGTAGGACCTGAGAAAAACCTGATTAGGCTGAGACCAGGATGCATTTCTGCTTAGTGAAGAGAAGGGACAAGATAATTTTGGGAGGATAAGGTGTGAAAATGATTTTGTGACCAAGGAACAAATTGAACAGCATGCCTGGTGCAAGTGTTTGGAAAGTTGACAGGCATTGGGATATAAAAATGAGGTAAAAAATATGTTCAGACTTTTTCTTTCATTGGTGAAGTTCACAAGTTCTTTTAACAGTATAACATGATAAATAATCCATGTGTTTCAAAGCAGGTCCCTGAGATATGTAACTCAATTTAATATGGTTCCTGTTGAGCAGCAGGGAAGAAGAATGTGAAGAAGCTTCCAGATATATAATTCATGAGAGTCTGTAGGCTCCAGGCCAAGTTGCTCCATCTCCCTTTGTTTCCAAAGTGTAACACCCTTCCCAGAATGTGCTAGAAGAGGCACCACTGTGCTTTTTGTTGTTGGTGTCTAATAATCTCACTGCATCACAGCATTTATTTTTACAGGGAACAAGACTGTCTTACTGTGATTTACAGAAAGCTAAAAACTCTGGAGGCTCCCAACATATTTCCATCCTACAACCCCCTAAGCCTCTTTTAGGAGCCAGAAGAGAGGGAAGAAAGCTGGGCCAGGGAAAGTGCAAAGTCCCTAGAAGGGCATGAAGGGACTGTCCCTAATGCCACATGCTAGCTAACCATATACCATTTTCACCACTTTAATCCGTAATCTGGCAACTAAATCATTCCTTGGCCAACATCTCCCTGAGACAAGATCTCAGAACATTTTGTAGCTTTAGAGGCACAATCTGTCTTGGGGACTTAGAATCTACGTTCTCTGTGTGGGTACTTTGTATACCATTATCTCATTTAGTTCTAAAGGTTTTCATTATTTTTCAATTCTAAAAAATTATCTCATTTAATCTTCTAAGCTGCCTCCTCTGCCTTCCTCCATCATTATACTTACTCATATGCAATTGAAACTATCTGTTTATATGACTACAGACCATGCTTTCTTTGTAACCTTGGAACCTCACCAAGTACCTGCCAATGTTGGTGCTCAGTAAATGAGTATGTGATATATCCATTTTGCAGGTGAAGAAACTAAAGGTTATAGAGGTTAAATAACTTGTCCAGTACCGTACAGCTAATAAGTTCCAGGTTTCAATACAGGACTGTCTGATTTTGTAACATGTCTCCCTGGCGAGGTGGAGCTTCCTTGAGGAGAGGCAGGGATGGCCTCCTGTGCCATCCTTAGCATCTGCCTTCCAGGCTTTGCAGTGACCATTGCCTCCTTAGACTCTTCTGCCATCTGACGGCCTGCCCTGGGCTCCATGGAGGGAAGAGGCCAGGGCATACTGGGAACTAACCACAGAAACAAGAAAAAATGAAAGTGGTGTGGCTCAGCCCAGGCACTCACACACCATCATACCTAAGCTGCCAAAGGCTGTGTAAGTTTCTATTTGGTGTATCCGAGTGGCTTTTCATGTCACTGGAGAACTACATTATCATATTCTTTAAAGAATCCAGCTCTTTAAAGTATAATATCCCAGCCAGAAGACTGTCAACATCTTGATCTTATTTCCGTAGTGAAATGTATTTGAGATCATGAAGGGACTTATTTGTGGAAGGAATTTTTTTCTTAATAGGTCTTTGAAATTTTCCTGCCCAGCAATTAAGAAATGCTGGCACCATTGCTTCTGACCTTTTGATTCTGTGGACGTTCTCTGGCAGTTATTCAGAAGCTTTGCTCTATCTTAAAGTCAAATCTTTCAAGAGCACCTGGGGAATCTCATCAGGTAATTAGAGCTTGGCTTTGGTCAAGGATGCACATGTAAAAACACAAAGGAAAGGAAGTCTCTAGAGAATGCAGACAGCCACATTTGATCAGAGCAGATCTTGTCCCCCTTTGCTGTGATGATTTTTATTTCGTTTCGTAATGGAACCAGCAGAGGAAACTGCCTCTTTTGGTTACAGGTGATAGGAACTCTGCCCAGCACAGTGGTATAAGCAAAAGGGAGCCTTTCCCAGCCATCAGAACTAGGAGTCTTGGGCACTCAAACAGCCTTGTCATGTCCCTTCACTCTTGCTTTGCTTGTTTCTCTGTGTTACCACCATGGAGGTCTGGCCACAGACTGTTTCAGTCTTACTGCCCCCTCCCTGCATTAGTATATAAAATCTTAAGGAAGGGCTCCTGTGTTTGGCATGGCTTGGGTCACAGATTTCTCCCCAGGAAATTTGTGGTGTTGTGGCCAGGAGTTGTGTTCTGTGATTGGCAGCCCCTCTGAACTAGAGAGAGTGGGAGATGGGGATTCCCCAAAGGAAACGATCATTGTTACTAAACCAAATGTAGCTGGGCACACACTGTGGCTAGTACCTCCACAAGGCCTTTGTTCTTACTAGGCCCTCAGGAAATTTATTTAAATTGCATGGAATTGACCCAAAATAATCAATTGTTAATACACATCTGTCCTCTTGAGGTAATTGACTTCATGGTGTTATTTCTGTACCCTGCTTTGGTAACACTTGCACTCTTTCTAATTAGTGTATGAAGGCTTCGTAAAACATTTTTAAAAAAATTTCTATCATTTTGGAGGTATTTTAAATCCTCAGCCTGGTTTCTTTTCTGCCAGAGAACTGACTGAATTGACCCCATAGGTGGGATTGATTGCTTCTTTCAGCAGATACCTATTGAGCACATACTGCATCCAGGCAGCATCAGTGTAGGGAAGGGATAGAGTGACAGGTGAGTCAGGGATGCCACCTGGGAGCTCTCAGAGAGGACTCAGCCTATAGAAAGATAAATTACGGAATAACACAATTTGTATCCTCTCAGAGTAGATGCCAGTTGCTACTTGGTTTGTGTTGTCATTTGAAATGTCAGTATCTGCCCAAAGAAAAATGGTTGACCTGACTGACATTGGTCTTTTTTTGCTGGTAGCAATCAGACAGAATGGATGACATTTTAAATCCTACCTAGTTGGGGTGAAATGGAAAAAGGAAGGGCTTGGGACTGAGTGAAGATAACACACTCCAGGGACCTTGCCTGGGTCAGAAGGTCACAGGAAGCTTGGCAGCCAGGAGACCCTGACTGCTTTATTAGAGAATCACGCTTGAGCTGGAACCTGTGTGATTTCTAATAAGCCAGATATGAATGTTTCCAGTCCCATCATCCTGCGTCGCCTCAAAAAACATTTTTACCGCTTGCTAGCAGCACTGGCATGTGGACCTGGGGAGAAGCAGAGTACAGGGAGGGGTTGCCTTCCCAGGAACCTCCTGCCATGGCCACGCATGGAAAACCCAGGTTGGATCAGGAGGAGTGGGAGCCCCGGTGGGTGTTTAAACCCCTGGGTTCTGGACACTGCTTCTTCACATAACATAATGAGTGTTACGCAAGGAATATCCTAAACCTCTAAACTTCTGGAGGGCCAAGACTTCATCTTTCATCTTTGTATTTCTGTTGCCTAATGCGTAATAAATGCTCAGTGGAGGCTAACAGATGCCTGAATGACTGTATGGAGACTCATTTGATAGCCATTAAGAATGATTCCCGGCCGGGCGCGGTGGCTCACGCCTGTAATCCTAGCACTCTGGGAGGCCGAGGCGGGTGGATTGCTCAAGGTCAGGAGTTCGAGACCAGCCTGAGCGAGACCCCGTCTCTACTAAAAATAGAAAGACATTATATGGACAACTAAAAATCTATATAGAAAAAGTTAGCCGGGCATAGTGGCGCATGCCTGTAGTCCCAGCTACTCGGGAGGCTGAGGCAGTAGGATCGCTTAAGCCGAGGAGTCTGAGGTTGCTGTGAGCTAAGCTGACGCCACGGCACTCACTCTAGCCTGGGCAACAAAGTGAGACTCTGTCTCAACAAAAAAAAAAAAAAAAAAGAATGATTCCCCTTCCTAAAATAGGCTCTTCTGTGATGTGGAGGTCACGCCTTGTCATCCCCTTCGTAGCACTACTAGCAAGGGCGCTGTTTTATTTGTCTCCGTGTTGTCTCCCAGGACTAGAATGTTTGCTGTACCCAAGGGCTAGGATCATTGTACATCCCTCATGCCTAACATAATGGAGTTTTCACAAACATTTGCTGATTGAAGGAAGGAAGAGAGGGAGAGGAAGGAGCAAGAAGGGCTTTTAAAACTCTTTTTTTTTTGTGGCACAATTTGGGCATTGAGGAGAAGGTGAAGGTTATAACACCTTTATTTATCAGTCAGTTTTGCCTGGCTGGACTGTGAAGGTCCACAGGTAAGGTCTTTATCTTTCTCCACTTCCCCAGTGCCTACCACTATGCTCCACACATGATAAGATCTGACTACAGGGTAGTTGAAATAAGCCAATGAAGGTAGAGAAAGAGATCTAAAACTGTAATCAGAATTAACATAATAAGGAACCCTGTAAATCTGGAGAGAACAAAGCTAAATGATTTGTGTTTCCAAACAGCTCCAAGATTTCCTACATTCTGAGTGACTAAGCTACACAATGTACAATTACTAACCACAAAGAGAATGGTATCAGCTAGTGAATAGTCAACCTGGTGGTATTGTCTCAAGCCACACAGCACAACCTATATATTTCAGGGTCCTTATCAGTTCACATAAAGACATAGGTATTAGCCTTGCCAGATTTGAACATCACTTAAAGCATCACTTGAGAAGATAAATGTGAACTGTTTTATTTAATTTCAGAAAAATCAGTTGTACCAATTCACGGTTTGGTGAGGATGCCATTTGACCTGATAGTAGTTTATGGGAATAAAAGTAAGAGGTTTTGGATCTTGTTCATACCTCCTAAATGTTAAGTGCACTTTGAGCAGGGATATTGTATTGCTCACCATGGTACCCAGAGCAAAGCCTTAGACTTAGCAAGGCTATATGAATAATGATCTTTGAAATCTGTGGAATTTCATCAATGGGCATCAAGAATATTGAAAATATTAGATGGGCGTGGTGGCTTCTGTAGGCCCAGCTACTTGGGAGGCTGAGGCAGGAGGATGGCCTGAGTCCAGAAGTTTGAGGCTGTGGTGATCTGTGATCACATCACTGCACTCCGGCCTGGGCAACAGAGTGAGACCCTGTCTCTAACAAAAAGAATATTGAAAAGAGCATTGTGTATTTGGTTTCATAGTTGGAAAAAGAGTGTGGATCAGTGAAAGTGGATGATCCCATCCTATCTGCATTGGTCACACTTCATCAGCAATGCTTCAAAAGGTCACTTCAAACTAGGGTATGTCCAGAGGATAGCAACCAAAATGGAAGTACCAGCATCTTGTTATAGAGGGACAGGTGGAAGAGGTGTGGATACTTCTGGACCAGTTGAACTGTCATATGAAAGAGTGATTAGATTTAATCTCTGTTGCTTTGGGGAGGAATGGGCGTGTTTGTGGACGTGTGGAGGGGGGCAGTGTTTGAATGAGTCTTTGCAGATTTGATTCTGCTGTCATTTTGTTGGCTTTTGTTCATATTTGAATTTTTGTGTGCTTTTGATTTTTGATTGAGAGCCCATATTCCTTGGAAATTTATCTGTAGGAATTCTTCGAGGCTTAGGACTGAAGCTCTCTTCTTTTAGGGAGGATCTGCTTTTGCTTCTGCCAAGCTCCTGCCAAGCTCCTACCAAGCTCACTTCAGCCCAGGTCCATTTTACATCTAGTCCTGACTTGTGGTTTTTTTGGACCATCCAGGTGTAGTGTGTGAATTTAGATCACAAAACTACATGAGAGCCAATCTGCTGTTACAAAATCTCAATGAAGATTTTTTTCCCTCTTACACCTGTGTCAAGGTTTATGTGGGGCAGTTGTTACCAAATTGTAAAAATCAAAGTTTGTGATCATTTGGTTTTGGCTCAGGGGAAAAAGCCAACTCCTGTAGTACACATAACCTTCCTGGATTCCCACCTTTTTTTTTTTTTTTTTTTTTTTTTTTTTTGCCTCCCAGAATTTCTTAACATTCTTGCTACCTCATAGATTTAGAAAAAAAAAATTAAAATAAATATTTTGTATTGTCTGTTTACTTGTTTCAATTGAAGAGTCAGCCAAGGTGCCAGAAATTAAGTCTCTGTTCAGTGTGGAGAACTTCTGGCACCCTCATGAGATAGGGATTCTTTATTACTGTGAGCTTAGTGACCATATTTTGATGGGGTATGGAGGTGATATAGGAGAGATCCCTGTATTAGGAAAAAAGTTGATATGTAGATAACCTTTTGGGTCTCTTTCAATTATAAAAGCATATAGTTTTAGCTAAAATAATCATTTTTTTGTTTCTCTTAGAAATTTAACATTTTGAACTAGACTAGTATTAGTGAGTGACATTTAAATCTGTTTCGCCTAGGAATAGAAGTTGTAAATATCTGTCCGTTATTAGAAAACATTGAATCTGCACCAGAAGTCATCTTAATCCACACTGTGGCTTTGAAAGCACGTTCTTAATCTGAAATTGTTGAACAAAATTAGATTGGCACTTTAGTCCTCACTCCAGTGTAAACACAAATGAAATATTTGTAGATGGTTGGCGTTCTTTGACAGATACTGCATTTCACAAGTAGGAATCAGTTCAGGTGCCCCAAGATTTAATTTTTTTCTATCAAGGATTTAGTATAAAGCCGCCTCTTTTCTTCTGCATCTGTCCAACCTGTCTTCTTGTTCAGGATCCAACTTGGTCACCTTCATCTTTCTCTGTCATCCTAACTTTCAGTAAATGAGCTGTTGGATGTGCCCTCCTGCTTTAAGGACCTGTTTCTGTCTTCATCAGCCTCTTGGCTTTGAGGAGGGTATTTGAAAAAAATAAAAAATTTAGAGTGTTTAATAAAATGTATAGTTGAAAAATGGAGCAGTCAGCTTTCCACTGACTAAGTTAGAAACTCTCTTCATTTCTGCTCTGGAATAAACTATTTTATCTGTCCAAAAATATCTTCCCATTAAACAAAGCAGCTTCCCATATCACTATCTCTAGACTCAGAGATGAATGGAGGAACTCAAAAATTTACATAGAACATGGGCGTGCACATGTGCACGTTATTCTCCTTAATTAGACTAGGGAAATGTCAGATATGGAAATGGTACTCAATATGCCAATGTTAGTGTGCATTAATGCTTTTTAAGTGTGAATTTAAGGGACTCCACAGAGCACTGAAAATTGTTACCTAGCAATAAGAGAAAGCATTTGAAAGCTTATGATTGATTGGAACATATACCATCACGACAGAGGTTTCTGTAGAGACTTCAGGATTCTTTCCATGCACTGCAAGTGTTTTCTCTCTGTTTATATGGTTCTCTGAATCTCTGGTCCAGTAAAAGAGGAGAATCAGAGGGAACTTTTCTGTCTCAGTATTATATAAGTGATGGGCACACTTTTGGTGGGCACACTCTATTGACTGTCTATTGGCTGTCCCAATCAATAGGTAGATTTCCAATCCATGGGTAGATTCCCAAGTGAGCCAAGCTCCTTAGATTAAAATGGTGGTTCTCAACATTTTTAGTTTCAGGATGCATTTAAAAGCTCTAAAAAATTACTAAGGACCTAATAGCTTATGTATTAATTCATTTACAAATAACAATAATGAACACATTGCATATTAACATCAAAGCAATGATATCAAATGTCATGTGATATCTGGAAAATTTCACTGTATAATCATGAGAAAATGAGAATAGAAAAGGCAAATAGCATCTTAATATTATTATGAAAAGGGGTTTGACCTCACAGACCCCTTGAAAGGATCTTAAGGGAACATGTGACTCAAAATTCAGATCTACATAGAGAGATAGCCAGCCAGCCTATAAATCTTCTTTTCTGATATCGAGTTAGCTTCTGGTTTTCCTGGGAAAAGTGTTCTTGTAAGTGAAGTTCGAAGGTCATAGTTTCAAAACAAAGCTGTATGTGTGCGACATATACTAGTAAGAGAGTATGGAGGCTACATGCGGAATGCAGTTTTTATTCTCTTGGTACTTTGGCCATGAAAGCAATTGATCAGCAGGAAAACCTGCTGGAGTTGGAAGCATCATCGTACCTATGCCAGAGCTTCAGAGCAGAATTGAGTGAGTGTACTCAGTTCCCACAGAGTGAAAGAAGTCTGGCAGGTGAGTGATACATGCATCCACTGGAGCTGCCTGCCTACATCTCAGTCTGGAAGACAGACAGGCAGCTGGAAGAGAACAGAACACTCAAGAATAATCCTCACATCAAACATAGAGACATACCATGTGGAGACTTCCAGTGAATGGGGAATTAGTTTTGTTTCAGATATCAATAAATCATGAATAGAAGGCTTATGTAATTCTGCTACTAATGTAAACTACTCTGAGGATATGCCCGTGACACTTTGGAAGTCAATGTTAAGGAATCTAAGTTGGATGTTAAAACCCAAAGATGAAATTAGCTATAATAAAAAAGCTATTAAATATATAGCATACAAAAGTGGACAAATTAATAACATAGTTCAGGGGGTTATAGTCAAAGTGGAGGAGATACAATTAGTTAACTATAATTCTGTTTCTGACAAGTGATTTGGAAATAAGGAGAGGGATGGTCTTTTCCTCTTCCCCCCTCTTTTTATACCCTCAAATAATTTTGAGAAATAATTTCTCCTTTCCCTTACTACAGGTTCTGAATATCTTGATGTGTCCAATATTAATTTTTAAAAGTTAACTCTAATTCCCAGAAATCTTGAAAACTGAAATAATGTTGGCATTTACAAAGTCCCAGGTTTCAAGGCTACATGTGTTGTAATAGCAAATGCTTAGTTTTTCTATTTTCTTTATGGCCTTCCAACCCACAAGATAGAAAATGATGTTCCTTACTGTTTTATGCAGTCGTACCCAGCTGGTTGTTTCCTAACTCTGGAGTTGTTAGGCAGCAAAACACTCATCATCCATTAATAATGCTGCTGAATTATTCAGAGAACTCCTTAACCAAAATAAATGGTGGTTATGACCACCCAGTTTCTCCTCCTCTTCTCTTTCCCATCCCTTTTCCCTATGGGTAAATATTCCAGACTTTCAAGCTTCCCCCTCCCCAAACTGTTAAAACATACTGGGAAAGTCAAATACCCAAATAATTTTGTTGGACTTGGGCTTAAAATCAGTGATTAGCTTGGAGTTGGGGTGCTTATGGTAAAGAAGGAGATATGGTTATGGTGGGTGTTTGGCTGTTTAATAAAGCTGTCTATGATCATCCAGAGGTATTTTAAGGACACTTGCAGCAGGGTCCACCTTCTTATTTCTTTTTCCTGGGGCTTCTCATAGGAGTCTTGAGGTAGTGTTTACATTCAGTGTCAATACCAAGCTGCTTCCTTCTTTATGAAGTTTCTTTTTCTTTCCTTTATTTGTTTTTTATTATTTTTTATGTTTTTTTTATAATTTTTTTTTTTTTTTAATTTTTAGTAGAGATGGGGTCTCACTCTTGCTCAGGCTGGGATCTCAAGCGATCCTCCCGCCTTGGCCTTCCAGAATGCTAGGATCACAGGCCTGAGCCGCCACGCCAGGCCCTTTACAAAGTTTCTACAGGACTCTGACTTTCCTGGGAACTGTTGCCATGTCCACCACATCACCCCGTCCAGAATTCTCTCCCTCAGACACCTCCAGTCCTGGCAGTTGTCCTCCATTCTCTCCTCACACAGTTGCAGAACTTTCCTACCTGGCCTCTCTCAGCCACTTTTATCCCTCTCAAATCTATCTTCTGTTAACACTAGAAGATAGAAATAAGAAATGATTAAAAGAAAGTGGGACCACAGATGCAGGGAAATTAGTTGGGAGACTCACTTTTCATTATAAGTGCTTCTGAGTGGTTAGACTTTTTAACTATATGTTTATGCTACTTTGATAAAAGTGAATCAATTTGTCATTCTTGATAACTCCAGAATGGCCCTATGAAGTAATTACTATGACCGTGTTATTCCCCTATTTAAGACCCCTTAAGACTCTGTTGCCTATATGACATCAATATAACCACAGTTATATATCCCTGTGCTTTTGCATATGCAATTCCCTCTACCAGGAATGCACATTCCATTGATAGGGGTTTTGTTATTGTCTCAGAATCTCCTTCTTTGGATTGGGCCCTGTAGATGCCCTGGCTTGGTGTAACTGACTGCCCATTAGTGTTTTGCCCAGGCTGAGCAAGGATTGATTACATGAACCAAGGTGAGCTAATCAAACCCTTTGGATTTGCCCTCCCTTCTTCTTCCCACAGCAGTCTGAGCTTTCAGCTGAAGAAAGTCCAGAAAAATTAGGAACCTCCCAGGTACATCGCCGGAAAGTTACTTCCTTAAACAAGCAGATTATGCAGAAGACCAAACATCTTGAAGAGGTCGGTGTTTTCTTTTTATAATTTTATTCAAGATTTTTGTGATAGATTGGGCAAAGGAGATTCCAGAACAACCGTCAGGCCAATCCAGCTGCCACCTGTTTTTGTAAATAAAGGTTTATTAGAATGTATGCACACCCATTTTTTTAAATAGATTTAAGGGGTGCAGTTGAACTCTGTTACATGTATATATTGTATAGTGGTGGAGTCTAGGCTTTTGGGGTACCCAATACCCGAGTAGTGTACATTATACTCCATAGGTAATTTTTCATCTCTCACCTCCCCAAAGCTCCCCCATATTGTGTCTCCAGTGTCCATTGTACCACTCTGTATGCCCTTGTGTAACCATAGTTTAGCTCCTACTTAAAAGTTAGAACATGCAGCATTTATTTTTTCATTCCTGAGTTGCTTCACATGGGATAATTGCCTCCATTTCCAGCCAAGTTGCTACAAAAGCCATTATTTCATTCTTCTTTATGGCTGAGTAGTACTCCATGGTGTGTGTGTGTGTTTGTGTGTGCATATATATATATATATACACACACATACACAACATTTTCTTTATCCACTCATTGGTTGATTCCATATCTTTGCAATTGTGAATTGCACTGTGATAAGCATATATTAGTACAGTTATCTTTTTGATATAATGATTTCTTTTCCTCTGGGTAGATATCCAGTAGTAGGATTGCAGGATCAAATGATAGATCTGTTCATTCTTTGAGAAATCTCCATAGAGGCTGTACTAATTTACATTCCCAACAACAGTATACAAGTGTGTCTTTTTCACCACATCAGCACCAACATCTATTGTTTTTTGACTTTTTAATAAGGGCCATTCTAATTGGAGTAAGATGGTATCTCATTTTATACACCCATTTGTTTACATATTTTCTGTGACAGTTTTCAAGCTCCAGTGGCAGAGTTGAGTAGTTGTAGCAGAGACCATGTGACCTACACAGCTTAAAATATTTACTATCTGGTCCTTTACAGAAAAAGTTTACCAACCTCTGTTGTAGGAGAAGGTCGCAGGGCAAAAGTAGCACTAGTTCACAAATATTTACTGAGTACTGCTGTGTGCTAGGCACTGAACTAAGCTCTGAGGATGAATAAAGAACAAGTTATGATCTCTGCTATCAAAGATCTTAAGGTCTAATAGGGAGGCATACACTAAACCAGTATATTGTACTCATCATCATTTAATTGTGGCTGTGGTAAGTGCTTGAAGGAGAAGTCTCTGGAGCTGAGAAAGTGATAGGGAGACCTTACCTAGCCTCAGGTCACAGGGGACTGGGATGGAAAAGATCAGTGGGCTTTCCTGGGCAGGAAGTCTGCGTGGGAGGTGCAGAGGACTTGGATGAGGACTTATGGAACGACATGAACACAGAGCATAGAAAGAAAGAGTCTTGGCCAATTTCTGTTTTGTAGCTGGAGAGTCATAAGTGAGGTAATTGGCCAGGACAGTCTGATCAAATAGGACCCTCCAGGCCATGTTAAGGACAATGGAAGCCACTGGAGGGTTTAAGAAGGAGAGTGGCATGATCAGAGTCGCATGTTGCTAAGACTGTTCTGTTTGCTGTAGGAGGATGAATTAACTGGACTTGAGTGAGAAGGGGTTCAGGGACAACCATTGGGAAGCTGATGCAGTAGTTCAGACATGGAATGCTACTATTGATGGCAGGGGAAATGGAAGAAACTGGATCATGTTTTAAGAGCTATAGGAGATGGCATCCTGTAATACTTGGTGACAAATAAGGCTGTTTTAGAAAGACCTTCATATATTTGCCCCAGAAAGCAGACATAAGAGGAAACTCGGGAATTTGACTCAGGAATAGTCATTGGATGATAGAAAGTTGTTATGTGCTTCAGTTGCATTGGCAGTAAGATTTAATTAGAAAAATACACATAGTAGAAGATTAAGGGAATGAATATGGCTTTTTAAAGATTCACCAGTAGTTTCTATAACAAAAGATTTTTTAAAAATGGGTGCCAGTTGGCATTTTAAGCCTATTCAGTTTTTATTCTTTCAAGTCCTACATATTCAAAAGATATTAACATATCAAATGGTGCTGCTCAATCATTTCTCATGTGAATTTGTTCTACTAGAATTTGTTCTACCATGGCTGAACAAACAATAGGTTGGTTTTGCCAAAATGCTCTGGATCATAAGCAAAGAAGGGTACAAAGATTGACTATGATTCGGTTTCTGTTTGGTTATTTGTTTAAATGTTTTAATGAGTTCTTAGAGAGTATAGTCTCTGACCTTTGCTAATGATAAGAATGTGAAAATGATTGGCTCAAAAAGTACTCATCACAGAATCAGGATGAATAGGAATCAAGGATGAGCCTTCCTTATTATAATGTCTTTATCCTTGTGGGAGGATAGTTTTGAGCTTATTGCAGACTCCAGGAGCTAGAATATCTCAGTATGTGAGTGCATGTTCACTTCCACCTGTCTAAACTTGGGGAGAAGGAATGCCAAGTCTCATTCCAAATGGCAGTCCCAACACATTCTTGGTCCAGCTGACATTCCTCCCTGACTCTTGAGTCTCTCTTGCAATTGGTTCAGAATGTGTGTGTACCAAGCGCCTATTCTTTTTCAGGCATACTGCCTGACATACAGTAGACTCTCAATAAAAGACAACAGTCATTATTGCTATGGGTAATGTAATTAAAGATGACCAGCTTGTGCAGTAATCTCTAGCCATGTAGTTAGGCCAAGTGAATGAGGTAGAGAGGAGAGTCTTGCCCAGGATCACATAGCACATGTGATTAGGGTTCTCAGGTAATAAAAATGCACCTAGAGAAGTGGCTTCAGGATGAAATGAAAATATAAACATGAATGCAATGTAAACACGAAAGCTTTATGAAAGTGTAAAGGAATAAAAGATTAGAACATTTCTCAAATAAGCCTTGGTATTTTTTTTAAAGATTAAAAACCAGCATCAGTATTTTCATGAACATTTTTTTTCCCCCAAAAGAATGATTTGAGCTGTAAGAATATGTATTTTTTTCCAGGTAACTTGCTAGGCCCATTTTAATTTGTTTAATCAAAACAAACAAACAACAACTGTACCCACTAAACTTTGTTACTGTCCCTAAATTAGCCTTTCTACAAAACGTTGCTCACCCCTAGACTAGCTGGTCTCCCATAATTCTTTCCTATTCTAATAGTCTGTAATTCTGTCTGCCAGAAGTCACAGGGATGGCCAACAGCAAGCCTTGTGTGTAAGAATCCAATTCTCTTGAACTTTAGTTCCAGCTTTCTCCTGGACTGCCTTCCTGGCTACCTCCTTCAACCCTGTGCATCCACCTCACACTCATCTTTGGTGGGCACTGAATAGAGTCATAGGAGAGAGTATATATTCTGTGTGTAGACACACGCAGGTATGCCAAACACATTTTTTGTCTCTATCAATTTTCAAATGCTTTGAGCATTTTTTTTAAATTATAGGGATAAGCTCAATATAAATTAAAGCAGATAGTATGGGACTATATAAAGATAAAAACAAGTAGAGCAAGCCACTGTTTGTGTCTGCTGTGTTTCTTGGTGAACCTTTTCTTAGGCCTTTGCAAAACTTATATATGCCCATTCAACTGGGGAGAGTGAGTTGGTATAGTTACAAAATCGAGCTTGTTTTTCACTTATTCTGTCACAGACATCTCTCTATTAGTAATAGTAATGGCAAGTGCTTTTTTATTGCTTAGTAAGTACTATTTGCTTTTCAGAATTAACTCATTTGGTTTGCACAACATTCTTATGAAAGAGGTACTATTACTATGCTCATTTTACAAGTCGGGAAACACATACAAACAAGTAGTTTGCCTGTAGTTACACAGCTTGTCAGTGAACCAGGATTTAAGCATATAAATCTAACTCATTGTTTTTAATGACTGAATAGTGTTACATAGTATATATGTAACATAATTTATTTAACCCGTCCCCTATTCATGGGTATGTAGGTATTTCCAGGGTTTTCTTCCAATTGCAAATTTATGCTACCATGAACATCTTTATGCAGTCCTCTTTGTGCAAATATCTAAGTTTTTCTATGAGATAGACTTCAGGAAGTAGAATTGCTAGATCAAAAAAATATGTATTTTCAGTTTTGCTAGAAACTATCACATTGTTCACCAATTATTTTACCAATGTACACTTCTACCAATAGTATATGAGAGATTCTAAACTCTTTAAATTCCACAGCCTCTTTTACATGGTCATGCCGGCAGAAAGCAACTGAGATACACCCGTGGCCTTGGTGATCATAACCGTGGAGGGGGTATTAGTCCTACAGAGAAACAGGAGGAAGGATAGCTACCAGGGAAGGAGTAATGAACATCTCCTTGTCCAGTAAGGGAATGTGCTGCAAAAGAATAGAAATGAAGCACAGCTAGTAGACAGCTGAGAAGAAACCTCAGACTGAGGAAAGGAGCAATCCAGAAAGGAGGTATTAACCGTGGCTGAATTTGTAGGGTAAGTCTAAGGGTTAAGAAGAAGAAGATAGAGGTAGGAGAATCCTGGAGGACTCCAGAAAGATCAAAACTAAGCTAAGTTACTGGGACACTCCTCATTTAAGAAAAGATGGTTAGATGAGGAATTGAAGAGAGCTCTTCTTAGTTAAATTAATTCAAGAGAAGAAAAGAGATGAGTCTTCCCTTCTTAGCAAGCTTCTACTTCCCTGCCAAGATCTAAGTGGGGTGAGTCTTTGTTGGTGAAGGTTTTCTGAGCCCACTGATGAGGGAGCTGATTCTCTTCCCATGGGCCTTCCCTGGGCCTTCCTCCGCCCCAGCTCTTCTCATGCTTTAATCCCCCAGTCCAGCTCCTTGAGGGCAAAGACTGTGTCATGTTCATCTCTTTCTCCCACATACCTCATTTGAGCAGAGCACTGGGTAAATACTAGGTGAGTGGGTGGGTGCAGGCATGACAGGTGGGGCAGGAAAGTGAGTGAAACAGGTGAGAAAACCCCAGGACCCTTTCCTGGAGCCTTATCTTAGTCTGTTTGGCCTGCTCTAACAAAATACCTTAGACACAGTGATTTATAAACTTAAGAAGTTTGTTGCTTACAGTTCTGGGGGCTGAGAAATCCAAGATCAAAGCACCAGCAGATTCAGCGTCTAGTGAGGACTCACTCTGTGCTCCATAGATGGCACCTTGTTGTTGCTTCCTCACAAGGTGGAAGGAGGAAAGGGAGCTCACTCTAGCCCCTTCACTTATGTCATTCATGAGGATGGAGCCGTCATGTTTTAATCACTTCCCAAAGGCCCCATCTCTTGATACTGTCACATTGGGTATTAGGTTCTAACATACGAATTTTGGAGAGACACCAACATTCAGACCATAGCAAGCCTCAAGAGTTAAATCACTAGGATTTCAAGAGAAAGCTAAACTTTCTCCATAAGTACCCTCATCTACCAATTACACAACAGGTTGATAAAAGTTCTCATTGCACACATGGCTCCCTTTGAAAAGGGAGATGCCAGAGCCCACCTGCTTCCTCAGCAGCAAAACAAAGGCAGATTGAGTTGGCTTCTTGATAGGCCTTGTTGGAAGTATAACCATTGGTCAGTCATGAAGACAGGTAACTAGAAGCATGCTTTAGGAGTGACAACTTCTGAAGGTGACACAGCTCTTAATAGGCTACTTACAGGCTCAAGGATGAGGCAAGGTATTTTGAAGTAATCATTGAGATATAGATTAAAATTTCTCCTTGTTAATTTGTACCTAGGTAATAACTAAAGAGTCTGAAGGTGGTTTTCTGCCTGTTCCCCTTTTCAAATGTAAAAATGCATAAGCCCTTTGAGCATTTAGAGAAATGCTTTCACATTTCTAAAAGTTAAAAGAAAACACAAGGAGATACCTTTTGTTTGCAAAAAGGAATTGACATTTTTGAGATGTGAATTTATAGTTATGTAACTTTGAACAGTAAAGGTAACTTCACCTTCTTTCTCTTAGTGTTGAAGACCTGAATCTTTTCTTCTATCTGGCATTATTTGCCAACCAGTCATATTATATGCTAGAATCTTGAGAGCTGAAATGTAATTTATGTGCTAGAATCTTGAGGGGTGAAATGTAATTTATATTCTGCAAACAGACAAATTGGTTAACTGAATTGATTGTAGCCATACAGAAAAGTCAGATAGACCTAAATTTGGATCCTGGCTTCTTGAGTTACCAGCCATGAGACTTAAGTAAGTTAGCTCCTTTGAGTCTTTATTTTCTCATCTGTAAAATAAGAAAAATGCCTTTTTCCATTGAATATAAAGATTCAGTGATACGATTTATGCAGAATACCTAGAATACTGCCTGACATGTACTTGGTGTTAACATGAGGTTTTTTTTCCTTTCATTTGTTTTGGGCCATCCATCTAAAATTTTCTCATTTGCTCAGTTTAAATCTTTCTGAGCTTCTATTTTCGTATCTGTGAAATGGGGATACCATCCATGATAGAATGAGAGCAAACATCTTTTATCTTTCATTTACAGCTGCAAACAAGTCATACCAACCTGCAAGCCAGATATAATGAAGCAAAGAAAACACTGACAGAGGTGAGCAGTTCTCCGTTCTCCGTGGGCTCTTGTCAAGAGTCATTTTTGACCTGCACTACTAATGGAATGTGGAGGAGACGTGATCCTATTCTCAGGGGCTCCAGTCCATTTGAGGACATAGGACACTTACATGGTAGTGTGTGAGCCATGCCATCAGTTTATCCACACCGCCACATTCAAAACCATCAGCAGTCTTGGTGGGAAAAGTCACTGTGGGCTACGAGGGTCAGGAAAGGCTCCCTGAGGAAGGAAGGCCTGATGGGCAGGGCCTGGGGTGCACAGAGAAGAACTCACAAGGACACTCACAGTGAATGGCCCCTGCTCCTTAAGCAGCAGGTTATATAATAGCTCCCAAAATACTGAATCCCTTGACTGTAAGAAGGTTTCCTTTGAAAGACAAGAGAACTCAGAGTGATAATGATTTGTTGTTCAGAATTGCCAGTTAGCTCCTAGGCTGAATGCAGGAGGGGTCTCAGGAGGAGAAGGGCTGTGGGTGCATTTAAACCAGTGATTCAGTTTCTGGTCCAGGTTGCGAGTGTGCCGTCTCACATCAGCATATAGCATTGCTCACCTCCCCCTTCTGATTGCCTAGGAAACCAGGCGAGAAAAACAGATATCTCTGATGCCACATCTGTCATGAAGAGGGTTTAGCTATTTCTGTCCCTTGGTTTCCACAGAAAGCTGTCCTCATCCAGACTTGAAAAGCACTCTTTGTTGTGATTTTTGTGCTCGGGCTGTGGCTGTCCTCTGGAAGGGCCTCATTGCGAGGTCCCTACCTGGTACTTTCTGGACCATTTGGAAACTGGGGTTCTTCAAAGATATCTTTGAATCCAAGGCAGTACCTTCTTTTATAACATTTCACATGACATTTGCCAGTTTAAAATTTTTGTTTCTGTAGCAGTATGCAGCACTTAGTTTGCCACCTTGCTATAAACCTCACAAAGCTTTTTAATTCTGACTTGGACTATTTTCTTTAGTTATTGTTAGAATGTTTGAAAAGGGCAGGCACAAGTATGGCCAGTAAAATAAAATTTTTTCTCCTAAAGATGCCTGCCTTTCCTTTGGACAGATCAGCTTCTTTTACACTGTTCTGTGACTATATTCTTTATAAATTAGATGGCAGGGTTGGGGGAGGGGAATCCCTGCTGGTCCATTACTTTTAATAATACAGAGTCTTTGGCATGAAGTTTGCCAAGTCATAGATCTGTCTTTGTATAACAATCTGGAAGAGATTAAAGGTAAAACATCTTGATATCAATTTTCTAAGACATTTATATGGCTTAGGATATAAATTCTAAGTGGCTGTAAAGTAGCTTTTTGTACTAAACACAAAATCAAGTATTTATTGAGCCCTTCTCATGTGCTAGAAAGGTGGAGAGTGTGATTTCAGTCATAACAGTACTAAGACTATCCTTAAATAATAATAGCAGCCAACACTACTATGTGCTGGGTGTGGTCTGGGCACATCACATGTATTAGTCTGTTGAATCTTTACAACAACCCTAGCAAAGCAACCCTAGCAACCCTAGCTGTTATCATTCCTATTCTGCAGCTGGGGAAACTAAGGTAGAGAGGCTAAATAACTTGCCAAAGGCCATGCAGTAGGATGCCTGGATTTGAATGTAGACAGTCTGGCAACAAAGCCCTCTCAGAGAGCTTACTATCTATTAATAATAAGCAAACTAATTCCCATCTAGAAAAATGGGAAGTTATCCAAAACATAATGCTGAACAATTTCTGAAGAAGCTTGGTTTGTTCAGCCTGTGAATAAAGTAATGACCTTCATCCCTGGGCCTGATCTCCTTATCTATTCAAGGCAAGGGTTGGGCAGAATGAGCACTCGAAGCCCTTTAATGCCAGGGTTTCTGGTTTTAACCTTTTTAGCAAAACCTGCCCTTCCAGGATAACCTAGTGGCACTGGAAAATAGGGAGGACTTGTATCTTTTCTCAGCAAATTTAGGAAAAGTGAAACGGGGCGTGGAAGGTGGCAGACAGGTGGCAGCTGTGCCTGACACCTCTGGAGGAGGCTGCGCGGCCACTTCAGGAAGCCCAGGAGACTGGGTTGCCCTTGGGTCAGCAGCATGGGCTGCCAGGGTGTAGCCTGTCCCCTGTGTAACTTCAGTGGTCACAACTTTAATTTCCTATGTGTGAGACTCACTCTTTTTAATGTATGTGGTATTCTCTTGTGTCTCTCTAAGGGCATTAATTGGACCTAAAGTTTTTCTTGTTCTGTAACTTTCTTCAGGTCAGAATTCACTTGTGGAGTTATCTTTTCTGTTTATGTCTTTCTTCAAATGTTTGTTGATTCTTGGATATGTGTTCATCTTTGATTTTGAAATTTCTCGTTACCATCTCTGGATGCTGTGTCCATTTTTTGCAGCCTGCCTCACGTGTTTATTCTGGAAGGGTGCTGCCTACCGTTTGGGGGGATCAGCCAGTGGTAACTGCTAGTCTGGGTTGGGGAACTCCCCCATTTCTGCTGGGTATTGCCAACTCTCTGGGACCCTGCTCTGCCTCTGAGATTTAAGCACCAACTATGGGGCTTAAGGGAGTCAGGTGTCATGGCTTAGCCAACCTGGCTCTTCCTAATGCAGATCCCCGGCCCTGCAAAGCAGTCTTTCCTCCTCTGCTCACTCCACATGGCATCCTCCTCAGCCATTCCTATTGGCCAGCCATCTTTGTTGTTCTGTGAGGTTAACTCTTGTGTTCTTATCTGGATTTTGGGGGTGGGGGGAGGGTTCCTGGGGCAAGAAGGGGTTGCTCCAACTTGTGCTTAGTCTGGCTATTTTCTTTCCTTTTTTATTTTGGAGACAAGAGTCTCGCTCCGTTGCCCAGGCTAGAGTGCTGTGGCGTCAGCCTAGCTCACAGCATCACAGCAACCTCAAACTCCTGGGCTTGAGCAATCCTTCTGCCTCAGCCTCCCAAGTAGCTGGGACTACAGGCATGCACCACTATGCCCAGCTAATTTTTTCTATATATTTTTAGTTGTTTAGCTAATTTCTTTCTATTTTTAGTAGAGACGGGGTCTCGCTCTTGCTCAGGCTGGTCTCGAACTCCTGACCTCGAGCAATCCTCCCACATCGGCCTCCCAGAGTGCTAGGATTACAGGTGTGAGCCACCATGCCTGGCCCAGTCTGGCTATTTTCAACTAGAACCCTTGGAACTTTTTTTTAAATAGGTAACAAATTCACATGGTTCAAAATTTAAAAAGTACAAAACATATAGCCCTATAACCCAATTTTCCAGTTACCCACTCCAGAGAAACCAATGTAACCAGCTTCTTTTGAATCTTTCCAGAGATATTGTATGAATATGCAAGCAATTACATGTATACATTCAACATTTACATTTCTTTATACACTTTGGAAGCATGCTGTGCTCATGGTCTTGCATCTTGTTTTCTCCATCTTACAGTAGATACTAGAGAGCATTGTAAAAGAGCTGCCTTTTTTAAGTAGCAGCTTAGTATTCTATTGTATGCTGTAACTGCATATTTCATACATTAAAATATGAGTTTAAATTTCTTTTTTTAAAAATCCTTATTATCTGCCTCAGAAAAAGAAAGTGAAATTGTTCAAGAAGTCAAAAGTTTTAACTCTGCCCCGTTAACACACATGAGAGTGCTATTCTAAGATTTAAGCCTGCGTCTCTCCCATGGCCACTTTTTATTTCCCCCTTGCTACCAAAGGCAGCTGCTCTTGCTTTTGGCTTTCCATCCATTTGCTGCAGTGATTTGAAACCATCGCCAAGGTGTTTCTAACCAGCAGAATGTGTCTGGAAGAGTCTGGTTTTGACCTTTTCAGGTTACCTCTCCACTCCCGTCCCATTTCTCTGCTCCATTTTTCTCAAGGCACAGCCAAAATCCAGTGGGCTTGGCCACCTACCGAAAGTGGGGTTTAGGTATGAGCCAGAGGGAAGGAGAATGGGAGCGCCCACTCTTCTATCCTACCAAGTCCCTAGCAACGATGCCTCCATTCTCTCGTGCAGCTGAAGAGTTATAGTGAGAAACTGGACAAAGAGCAAGCAGCCCTTGAGAAGATAGAATCCAAAGCCGATCCAAGGTAAGAGGTTGCAGCATGCATTTATTTTCCCTTTGAAAAAAAGTAACTTTGCCAATACATGGTGGTTTAATTTGTTTGGGGACAGGACAAAACAGCCAAAGGCCATCAGTTCGGGCCCCTCAGTTCAGTTCATTTCACATGCGCATCCATACAGTGGCGGCTCTCTGTTGCTCAGGCACGTTCTGAAATGTGCCTGGGTTGCCTTGCATCAGCCACCTTTCTCCCAATTCCCCTTAGAAGCAGAAGCAGCATTTTGTTGTTTGCTTTTCTGTTTTCAAAATCGGTCATACATTTACAGTGCTAAAAGGGCATGCGGTGAAAAGTCTTCCTCCCACCCATCCCCAGTCACCCAGTTCTCTTCCCTAGAGTCCACTAGCGTTACCAGTTTTTTAACAACACATATATCCTGGGGAGAACAGGTGCAGTGTTTTTGTTAAGGCATTGCTGCTATAGTTTTGTTTTGTTTTGTTTTGTTTTTACATTTCCATGTAAAATTAATTGTCGTTAGAGTAAAAGCAGCACTTAACATTTGACCTTTTTTGCTCCAGACTGAGTGGTAAAATCTCCTAGGTGTTGCTTATTTGAATGAGATTGTAAAATCACAAAAAGTTTTAGGCACAGAATGAGCAGTTCTGGTTAGATAGACATTTTTAACAAAAAGTACCCACAAATTACTTGGCTCTGTAATTAAAAACTTTTCTTTCATGATTTGGATCAAAGTGCTGTCAGATATTTGATATTTTTATTTTTAAATTAGTGCTTTTAATGGCCTTAAGCAACTTGTCTCCTTTTCAGAATGGATATTAAAAATGGTTTTCAGTACTATATATGCCCTGAATATAGTTGAATAATTGGTATCATAAAATATATCCAGTACCTCTGAAACTCATTGATGTTTCTATAGTTGACATTTTAATTCTGGAATCCATAATGTTAGTTTAGAGCTGGACCGATGGTCTTGGGTATATAAATGAATAATAATGTCAGTTAAATCAATGGCATTATCCTTTGTGGAGAATTCATCAGAAATTCTTGGAGGAAACAAAGGAAATTAAAAAGAGAGTCCTTTTATTTAGCTGGGGACCTGGTTTTTGCTGTGATTCATAAAATCATAATGGCCTGCCATGTGTTTTTTTGTGTGTGTGTGGTTTTTTTTTTGTCTTTTTCCTTCAGTATTCTGCAGAACTTGAGAGCACTTGTAGCCATGAATGAAAATCTGAAAAGTCAGGAACAGGAGTTTAAAGCACATTGTCGAGTAAGTGTTGTTTAGCATCAGCAAACAAACCAGGACTCTTATAAAATCTCTTGGTATACTTCTCCTTGTCCTGTGGTGGCATCCTATCTAAGTGCAGTGTCAAAAGTAGATTCATCGAACAGTTACATATCAGTTGTATAAGGTGAGTAGAGCGCTATGATAGGTAGCCTCCATAGTATGAAGGCTAGATTAGTATGAATAACTGTGTGCCAAACCTCAAAATTGAGAGCATAGTCTAGCAAACAATGTTATCTAATTTACAAAGGTCTTTGAAAGAAAAGTCTTATAAAGTTTTTTTAAAAAATACATCATATTTTGTTGACGTGAGCTTTGTGAAAAGAATAACATCACACAAAACCAGGGCTGTCCTGGAAACCTGGGATGTCTCTGTGTCCTGTATACAAGCCCTGGCTCCTGCCGTCTGGGAACTTGTAGAGTAGTCGTGGGGGTGATGTGTGCACAGGTGACTGAAGTGGGAGGCAGGAAATGAGGCTGGGCAAGTCCAGTGTGAGATTCAGTGGAGGAAAGGCCACTCCAACACAGGGACCAGCAGGAAGCTAATTCTTACTTCAGGGCCAGGGAGGATGGCAAGTGGAGGAGGGACTTCCAGCTAGCTCCACGCTGGAAGGGCCTCAGGTATGGTGGACAGGTGGATAAGGCTGAGGCCTGCTGGGGGGAGGAAGCAGATAAGGCTGATTGGAACTAGGCTCTAAACCACTCTCATTCATTTCATTTCCCAGTGATTACTCTGCACCTCACTGGCCCTTTAGAAAGAAAGGTCTCTCCTGACTGAGGTACAACTGCCTGTATCTTCCTGAAAAGAACTTTCCCAGGCTGAAAATTGGGGATCAGTGCAGCCAGCTTCTAATTGGCTTTTTATCCTAGCATAAATTCATGAAATGTGAAAATAAGATTTCTGGCCAAATAGTTAAATAACTGCATCCAGTTGCTAGCTTGTTCAAGTTCTGTAAATGTTCCTATCACTTATAAAGGAGGAGATGACACGGCTGCAGCAGGAAATTGAAAACCTGAAAGCTGAGAGAGCACCAGGCGGAGATGAAAAGGTAAAGGCTCTGAATTAGTCCTTGAGACTGGTAGGTGCTATTGTGACGTACACAGTGAAAGGATTTCTAGAAGACTAACCAGCAACCAGTCTGGTGCTCGCTTAACCTGGTCCTGTAAATACACATTTCTCAACTGTTTTCCTTCTGTGATTTTCTTAGATTTGTACCCACCTCCTTTCTCTTCCTTCTGGGGGTAAAAGGCAGTACTGGGTGTGAAAGGCAGCAACCCAGATAGGAATTACCAGATTGTACAACTCGGGCCTCTCCCTCCCTTGGGGCGATGTTTCCAGGAAATGTTTGAGCTCTGTTTCCTATTCAATGTATTCTTTAAAAGTTTCTTCCTGTGGACTCACTCTGCTCTCCTCCTTTCCTGTGCAGGGAAATGCCCCCTTCCCCAAAGGCAACAATGAACTTGAAAAAGGAGAATGGTGTCTGCCCCCTTCCCAAAAGGGAGCAGTGAACTTGAAAAAGGAGAATAGTGTTCGATTTAATGTTAGAGCCCCAGGATTGCAGGAGCATTCTGGGTTTAGGGAACACTTCTGGTCAGCTGGTTCTCTGAACAAAGGACTTGATCTTCCAAGGAGCTAGTGTAGGTTTCTGTCAAACGTTAAATCAAAAAATAAGGACAGGAAAATAAAGTCTGTATCTCTCACCAGATATGATTATAGGGATTCCTTTTTGTTTTCACTTCTCACACTTCATTCAAATCTTATTTTCTGAGGAGCCCTGTGCCTAGAATGCAAGAGCTAGATGTGATCTTAGAACCCATTGTTTGCACCCTCTCCCCTGTAGAAATGGGGAACTTGAGGCTCAGGCAGGGGAAGAGATTGTCCCAGCCAACCAGCACCAGAGCCCACAGAGTGCCCCGCTGCCCGGCCTAGCACTCTGCACTGGACGGTGCCCTGGCTGTGCAGGACACTGCCACACCAGCAGTGAGCAAAGGCCTTGCAGGTGTCTCTTCCCTGTCGTGACTGGTTGTGTCATTACATCTGTGAGGGGACTGGCATGGATGAAGGGCAGATCCCAGGAAAGCAGTGGTGTTCGGAGACCATCGTCACACAGCCTGCCTTTCCGGTTGTTTCTGAAACTTTCAAACTTTGAGGCTCAAATCATCAGCTTGGTCAGCCTGAGTTTGCACAAATCACAGACTCTCAGGATCACATTCCTCTTCTCAGCACATCTTGTTAGAGGGATTCTTACTCGTGTTCAAAAAGAGTTATGGTTTACCTTGTTTGTGTGTAACTGTGAGAACAGTTTAGGATCTGGGGCTTATCCAAGGGCTGTTCCCTTTCTGCTCACTCCTCACACATGCTCAATGGGCACCAGCATGTCCCAGCTGCACTGTCATGCCCCTGCCCTGACCCTTTCCTACATCTAGACCCTGGTCTTGTCTCCCTTTCCCCTTACTCAAGAAAGGTGTTTATTGTGTTTCCATCATTTCAGACCCCCTCCAGTGGAGAGCCACATAGTGCCCTGACCTCCATGATGACTCATGAGGTACGTACCTGCCCATTCTCAGGACTGGTGTTGTACCCAAGGGCGTGGCGGCCAGCTTTGCACTCCCCTGTGACAGTTTCTCATGCCTATGTTAATGTTCTCTATGGCCACGTCCCCATCTGCCAGGCCTTCAGGGACATCATCCTCACCCCTCAGATGGAGGCAGGGTCTCACCAGGAGCTGAAGGTTACCATTCTGGTGGATTTCCTCCCAGTCCAGCATGCAAGCATTCTGTCTTCACACTGGCATCTCAGCTGAGAAGGGGAGAAGCCTTCACTGGCTGCACATGCTGGTTACAGCGATAGGCTCTGAGAGCTGGGGGTGGTACAGAGGGGAAAAACTCTCTCTGTTGTAACTCTATAGCAGGGTCAGCAAACTGTTTCTGTAAAGAGCCACGTAGTATTTTCAGCTTTGTCAGCCAACTCTGTTGCAGTGGACATAGTTGACATGTAAATGAGTAGACATGACTGTGCTTAAGCAAACTATTTACAAAGATGGGCCACGATGCACATTTGACCCAAAGGCCATAGGATTTAGCTCACAGGCTGTAGTTTGCCGACCTCTCTTCTGAGTTAAACCAGTGTTTCCAGCATTCCACCAAACCTCCAGCAGGAAAAAATAGGAAAGGAAGAGGAGGAAGAAAAGAAAAGCAGGAAAGCTCTACACAGTTGCCATCTTCAAGGAGTCCTCTTCCCTTTGTGCCCTTATAATCTCCTAGTAGAAAGAGCTTCAGGATTCCTGCAGTGAAGCCTGTTTGAGTTTGCCCGCAGCCGAGCCCTGTGGAGGAGATTGAGTGTGTGTGTTCCCTGCACACACAGGGTCAGGGACACCTCTGACCCCTTTTGTAACTTTCTCTGAGGCAACAAACCATCCATCCAGGGCTCTTAACCTTATCAGATTCAGTGAGGGGCTAGTTTCTTCTTATTCTCTACATCAGCACTGTCCAAAAGAATTTTCTGCAATGATGCAAATGTTCTTCATTTGCAGTGTCCAATGCAGTAGCCACTGACTACGTGTGGCTACCAAGCATTTGGACTGTGGCTAGTGCAACTGAGAAACTGAATTTTTAAAAACAATTTTAGTTAATGTAAATTTAAATAGCCACATGTGGCTAGAGGCTATCGTGTTGAACAGTAGAAACATAGAAAACCAGCATCATCTGCAAACACAGAGGCGTAGAACAACAGATTCTTTAAGTAATGATTTGTCTCCTTATCATCATAGTTTTTTTTTAGGGGAAGGGGGGAAAGGACATATAGATTTGGAATTTACTTCACTTAAGAACCCTGGAGTCAGCATGGGTCCCAGAAGGAAGAGTTGTTACAATGTGATATGAAAGGGTGTCAAGGGTCTCACATGAGATGGGACCCAGACCTTAAACTTGGCCCTTTAAGAAAAGAAATTTGAGGGTTCAGGATAGGAGAGATAACGATAAAAACATATTCACTTCCAAAGACTCCATCAAAAAATGAAAGTTTTCTATTCCCAGATAATTACAGCCTTTTCTCATTTTTAGGAAGACCTAGACAGACGGTATCATATGGAGAAAGAGAAACTCTACAAGATACGTTTACTACAGGTGAGTAAAAACAAGAACCAAAAAAATATGTAAATGCATCTAACTAGGTATGAATCTCTTATAACAGAGCTAGAAAATCTCTAGCTCTAAGACTAATGTCTGAGAACTAGATAGGTAATAAGGCTGCTGTTCACCAGTCTTCTTTCTATCTGGAGTGTAAGTCTGTGATTTAAGATGTTGAAGTAATGTCTCACATTGGTGCGTTACTTTCATGTCACTCATTGGAGTGGATCCTCAGCCCAGGTGGAGAGTAGGTGTTATCAGCCTCATTTGTCATATGAGGAAATTGACTCAAATAGGTTAAGTACTTGCCCAAAGTCAAGCTGCTGGTAAGTACCAGAGTCAGGATTCAAGTTCCCTAGTATTTGTCAAGTGTTCTTGTCTAGTACTATTCCTTGCAAATTTTAAGTGCCCATTTTAGTTATCTTTTTTGATAATCAGCAGTTTATGAAAATGGCATCAAATGTGAAGGAGGTAGGTTTCAAAGGGAGCTCTAAAACTAAGTTCACATAGAGTCAAAATTACATTTTAAAATCCCCTAGGCCGGGCGTGGTGGCTCACGCCTGTAATCCTAGCACTCTGGGAGGCCGAGGTGGGCAGATCGTTTGAGCTCAGGAGTTCAGGCCAGCCTGAGCAAGAGCGAGACCCCAGCTCTACTAAAAATAGAAAGAAATTATACGGACAGCTAAAAATATATATAGAAAAAATTAGCCGGGCATCGTGGTGCATGTCTGTACTCCAGCTACTCGGGAGGCTGAGACAGGAGGATCGCTTGAGCTCAGGAGTTTGAGGTTGCTGTGACCTAGGCTGATGCCACGGCACTCACTCTAGCCCGGGCAACAAAGTGAGACTCTGTCTCAAAAAAAAAGAAAAAAAGAAAAATCCCCTACATCGCCAGTCTGGTTCATGGAAGCTCAAAAGCCAAGAACTTTTGCATTTTGTGTTCGGCTCAGGCCATCTTTCGTTCTCTGGAAGGGAAAGGCCAGGCCCAGGTGGGAATGGCCAAAGGGCTGCAAGGGCCAGTGAGATCCTGTTTCCCTTCTCTCTGGCTCCTACTTATTTTGCTGAGCTCTGTGATTAAATTTGGGTGAGTCAAATTTGTTTTTGATGCAAGGATTCTACTAATCTTTAAAAACTCACAGAATTAAATAAAATCAGGACTACACAGCTGCTTATTTGGAAACTTTTTGAGTGCTTACTACATATTCAGCACTGCACTAGATCCCAGAGACAGTAAGTGGGATGACCCATCTTCTGGGAGCTGGCAGCTGGCTATTTGAGAACTAAGACATGTCCAGAAACCTCAAAGTACAAGGGGGTTATATGCAAATAGCCTACTAAGGGCAGTTCCAGACTGACTGGGGGAAGCTGCAGGAAAGCCAGTAGCTGGCTGAGGCAGGCATTGGCCGTGGGGCTGAGTGGAGAGGAACTGGTAGGGGAGAGATTGAGGAGCTGTAGCTGGCAGAACTTAGTATTGGCTGAGTGAGAGAAAGAGAAGAGTAAGGATGATGCTTGTGTTATTCATTGAGAAGAAGCATAAAAGATTAAGCATAAAAGCATAAGGTTAAGAGGGAGGGTGGGAGTATGAATAGGAGTTAATGCTGTCTGTTTGGGGCTTTTAAATGTTGGAGTATTCAACCAAGTAGAAATGTCCAAGGAGTGGGTGGTTGTCAGGTCCAACTCTAAGTAGTCTGGGAGGACTACATGGGTGTCTGCACTGTGTGAAAGAGGACTGAGGCTGTGAAAATGTAGAAGAGGCCCCGGACCTAACCCTGGTGAGCATAGCACGTGAGGGCAGGTGGAGGCAAAGGAGGGTTCCACCAGTGAGGATGAGCCCAAGCAGCTGGATGGGAAGACAAGAGCATGAGGACTCCTGGCTGCTGAGGCGTAAGCTCAGTAGAGAGGAGGGGAAGTGCTGCTAGAAGTCAAGAAAGCTAGAAGCTGAGAGTTATCTACTAGATGTGGCCTCAAGAAGGTCTACAGTGACTTTGGCAAGAGCAGTTCAGTGGGGCTCTGGGGAGAGCCTGATTGGTGGGTTGAAGGATAACTGGATGGGGGGAGGTAGAGAACCCAGGGGTGCATGGCTCTCAGAGCATTTGGCTGTGTCAGGGAAGAGAAAAAGAAAGGGTGGGAGCTAGAAGCCTTAAGGAAGGGCTTTTGGAAGGAGTGAGGGACTTGAGCATATTTAAATGGTGGTCAGAAGGAGCCAAGTGATAAGGAAAGGTTAAAGATGAAGGAAAAAGACTGAATAGTTATATCTTAAGATTCCTAAAAAAAATAAAACAGGAGTCAGAGCCTGAGCACCCACGGGGAGCTTAGCCTTGGTGTAAAGGAGAGATCCTTCCCTCTAACCAGAGCTGCGGACACCCTATTCTGGGTTTGGTCGCCAGAGTGGGTGGTGAGTTTCCCACTAGAAAGCTCTTACTTCCTCAATGAATTAGAGATCCACATCTACAAACGAAGCAGGCAGGGAGAGTGGGAGGATGCAGCGGACAGAGGAATGAAGGTACAGAAGAAAGGCAGTGCCCAGAGCCCACTTGGTCCCAAGACCACAAATGTGCAGCAGGAGCCGTATGCAAGTGAGCAGCTCGCCCTGCGGCAACTGGCTTCAGCGCCACACAACATAGCACTGCACTGCCGTTCAGACCCAGTCAGCAGGGCGGTTTCCCCAGTCCATGGAAGCGAGAAAGTGCTGGAAGGGTATTTGAGGGCTAGATTGTAGAAGCTTTTCAGCCAGGCTGGGGAATTTGGAATGAATGTGGAGGCAGCAAGGTGGCATAATGTCCATCATCTGGGAAGCATTCCTGTCATTGCCTGTCTCCATTTGGCAGTGGTGGAGCCAGCTGCTCTAAAGTCCTTTGGGGCCTAGCGGGCTAGCTGTGAGCTCTGTCCACAGAACCCCTTCCCATTCAGAATCTTCCTTCCTAGTCCATTGACTTGATGCCTTCTGTGGTTCATTTCATAGCTACGCCTCCTCCCATGCATTGTACAGTGGAAATGTCAATCAAAATCTGAAAGGGGGCCCTCAAGCTAAAGGCAGAAATTTGTGCCTGCATTCCAGGCCGTGTGGTTGGGCTCAGGTGGGGGTGCAGGCAATATTTTGGCTCCCCAGAGAACATGTTAGGCCTTTTACCAAATAGTTCTCCCCTCTCTTTTGCATTTAGGCTCGAAGAAATCGAGAAATAGCAATTTTACACCGCAAGATTGATGAAGTGCCCAGCCGAGCAGAGTTAATACAGTATCAGAAGAGATTTATCGAACTCTACCGCCAGAGTAGGTGCATCAACTACAAACAAGGCTGGGGAGGGACAGGAGGCGAGGGGCTCTGTCCCACTTTGATAGGGTGGAGCGTGCACCAGAGCTCAGTCCATGAACGCCACCACCAGAAAGGGCTCCTTTCGTCATCAGGCCTGCTCAGCAGTCCCAGGAGCAGCACCGTGGCCTCTCACTGCCCTCCCCATGGGCAGGTTGTTGAAGCCAGTTGAACTCTTAGAGTAATGCTTTGAACCAGCCCCATCCTGCTCAGCCACGTGGCCTTCCCCTGAGCTCCTGCTCCACTTTCCAACTTCTCATGGAACTTCATGGCCCAGTGTCTCGAGATCAGTCCTCACTCATTGTTCTCTACAGACTTCCTTGCTGATGGGGTCCTTACCTTTAACAGGATCATATCCACCTAGTCACCCAGGACTGGGTCCCCCTCAGCCTAAACCTGACCAAGTCTCATCCAGCTCGGAATGGCCCTCAACGCTGTCATTGCCTTTCTCTTCCCACCGCTCCTGCCTTATCTGCTCTCACTTGCGTCATATCTCAGCTAAATGACCGTTAGCTGGCCTGCGGCACTGCCTCCACATCCCTGAGCCACGCATCTGGTTATAGCACTTCTCTCTGCTGACAAATCTCAAGAGCTCCTCAGGGCCTAAAATAAAGCCTTTCTCCGTATTGTGCCCGGGATCCTCCCCAGACCCCTTTCCTGATCTGAACCCTCACTTTGGCCTCACTAGTCCACGCATTGCCTCTGGGCACACCCTGAGCTTTGACATCTTATCCTTGACTCCTCGGATTCTTTGTGCCTGGATCCCTTCTCTTCTGTCAGGCAAAACCCTTCAAGACCCAGCTCAGATTCTGTCAGCCTACCCTGGGTCCTCCACCCCAGGCAAGAACTAATCACCCCTTCTCTAGGCTCCCACTGTTGCATGTCCCCGTGATACCTCAAACTCAAAAGGTACAAACCTCCCTAACCCATGTTCCTCTAGCCAGGCTGGCCTCCTCTCAGTTCTCTGACTCATGCTGCTTGCCAGTTCTGTTTCTTAGTAATTCTCGAGTTCATTTAATTCTTTCTCTAGACTCTTGCCTGAGAGATATTTCTCAAACATAAATTTGATCATTTTGTACCCTTGCTCTAAAAGCTTTAATATTTAATAGCTCCCCGTAACATGTTGGATAATCTTCAGAATCCTAAATACACTGTGCAAAGTCCTGCATCATCTGGGCCCACTTCACTGTCCAGCTTCCCCTGCGGTCACTTGGTGCCCCACCCCTCTCGTGCATCTGCATCTTGGCCCTGAGCGGGTATCCAAGACTGGAATGCCACTGTCCTGCACATTCCCACTTGGCATTTAAAAATCCACCTCAGTTTTGCCTTGAGGCCTGGCCCTCTGAAGCACCCGTCCTGGTTCAAGGTAGAGCACCGTCCTACTGGAGGGATGCAGATCATGCTTCCTTTCACAGGTCCTGCCCCAGCACTTGTGGTTTCATCCAGTCCTTACATTGGCCTCGAGTGATCTGAAGCAGGTATCAGCAGTGACAATTTTCAGCAGAAAATAGTTTCTGCCTTAAGTGAAATCTTTTCCCTTTAATTTTCTATTCCTGCTTGTTTCCAAACTTTTAGCAGTAATAATAATGGTAGTGATAAATAATAACACCTTGCATTAGTATATCTCACAGGGCGAATTTTACAGGTTAAAGTCATTTGATAAGGATGTTTTCACACCAAAGAAATTTTCAAGCAGTTGCACCAAAATAGCTGTATCAATTTTTATTGCTATTATCAAATATCTACAACCCCCACTTAATGCATGAACCAGATGGTTTATTTATGGCAGCAATTTTCAACTCTGACTATCCACTGTCATCATGTGAGTGCCACCTACAAACATTCTCCTTTCATTGGTCCTGAGAGTTTTCAAAGTGTATCCCAGGTGATTCTGTTTCCACGCCGTGGGGCTTCCGCAGAGAGTGAGCGCCCAGCCCTGACAGACCTGAGTGCTGGCAGCATGCGGTGTGGGGAGGGCACTTCGGCTGTTCTGATGCCTGTTCTTACTCGTGTGCCCATTTCTTTGCATTTACAGTTTCAGCAGTGCACAAAGAAACCAAGCAGTTCTTCACTTTATATAATACCCTGGACGATAAAAAGGTTTATTTGGAAAAAGAGGTAAGAACCTTTATAAAAAGAAAATGGCTTAATCAGAAGATCAGCCAACGGTGCAGTTGACTCCAGATAGTCAAATGAACTTGATGTCTGGGTTGGATGTGTTCTGTGTAAGCAGAAAGAGTTATCCCAACTGCTGGAATACAAAGTCAGAAAATGCAAGATTCCTTGGGAGCTCACATTATCTGGGTGGGAAGTGAGACCTGTTGACAGCTGCCCAGAGTGCCGTGTGAGAATTGCCATCATAAGAAACAGTGGGAGCACTGGAGCTGGTGAGACTAACTTGAGTTTTAAAGGAAGAGAGGAACCAGCTAAATGAAATGGGGATAGTGAGCTTATTACTTAGAGAAAATAGCTATTTAATCATCAATGGTAGACATAGGAATGAAATAAAAGGATTATAAAATTAAAAACAAAGGTGAAAAGAGTTGACATGGGCATCCCTCTTCTTACTCACGGACACTCTCACTCAGGTTAAATCCATTCATGATTCAGGGCTCCCCCAAGCTGGATGACAAATGATTGGGGCAGGGTGTACAGCTGTGTTTTATTAAAAAAAAAAAAAGAAGAAGAAGAAGAACATTCCTGGCCCAGAATGGCAGTGCAGTGTAGTGGAGAGACTTTGAGTGGAGTGGCTTTGCCATCAGACAGATTTGGGTTTTAGTGTGGCCTCCTGTGTCTCGCCTGTAAATTGGAGATGACACCTGATTGTGTTGGTGATGATTATGATGAAGACAATGAGAAAAAGTTCATTGCACACGGTCAATTCTCAATACATATTATTCCTACCTACTCTCTCGCCTAGAGTTTGACAGAATTTGTTTTTATTCCATCATCACCTCGCAACATGCATTAATTACCACTTTAATAAGAATAATATTATAGATGTATCATTTACCTGAACCCAAATTGAGGCATCTATAATTATTGTCACCTTTATTGCCTGTTGTCAGTTAAACCAGATAAATCTCTCCTCCTGGGCACTCCTTGAAGAGGGGTTGAGTTTTATTTTTTTCTGTATCCTGGGCCTTACACAATGACAGGCACGTAACAGGCATTTGTTACATGTTTGAGTAAATGAATGCATTTGGTGGGATTCGCATCAGACCTGGGAATAGCTCTACCCATGCCCTGGCCCTGGGCTCTTCCTACCTGGCAAGGAGAAGATTTCCCAACCCTAACTCAGGGACAGGCCACCTCCTTCTCAGAAGGGCTTGGATCCCATTGACCTTCCTTCATCAGCAGTGTTTGAAGTTGCATTTTTTAAAAAACTAGGAATATTGGAGTGTGGGAGTTGTAGGCTGGGCTTTTTAATTCTAAGACATGGTAACACAGAACTTCACATTTGAATAAATTGGATATTTTAGTCTAAACGCATTTGTGCCTGTGATATTTTAGCCTTAAAACTTCCCTGTGGAGTAATAAGGACAAGAAATATTTCTGTATTGCAGACTCTGAACCTGAAGTTCAAATACAGTAATTGCTTAGTCCTGAGCCCCCAAATCAAATAGTTGCACAGCCGGAAAGAGGACCTAGATTGCTGGACTCCAGACTCAGAGCCCTTCCCAGGACTGCATCACTGGGGCAGACTGAGGGTCATCCTGTGGGGCTGAGACAGTGTCTATGGGAATGGGGCCTTCAACAGTGTATCCCCTGGGAGGCTGCCAGAGCTAGCCAGCAGCTAGCTGCCCTGGCAAGAAGATTCTGTGGGAAGGGCTAGGATGGACACCGAGTCCTCACCTCCCACCCCAGCTGACTCCCCCTGAGCTGATATCCCTGAAGATAAAGTCCAGCGCTTGGCAAGGTAGGGGCTGTGGTGGCGGTTGCCCAAAGAGCCCTCATGTTAGCTTGGCATCTTCTCAGCTGGATTCCAGGGCCCTTCAGGGAGCCCTCTTCCTACATCCCTGTGGGAATGCATTGCAGAAAGAGGGCTGCTTCTGTGAGCAGAGGGAGGTGGATTCCCTGAGAAAAACTACAAGACTAAGAACATGTTCTTTTTTTTTCATATGTTATTAATACTTTAATCTTCATAAACAAGGTATGTGTTCCTTTCAGAAGCAGTGTCTGGAGACAAAGCAAGCTTTCAGTGATTGAGGTAGTACAGAAATCTTTCAGCCTTTTACTTAGTGTTGTGTTTTGTTTGTTTTATTATTTTGCTTCCTTAGATTAGCCTGCTGAACTCAATTCATGAGAACTTCTCACAGTAAGTACTGCCACTGCTCCTGCCTATACATAGCTGGTCACCCTGCACTTCCTGTTCAGTCCACCTTGTATCCCCATAGTCTGACTGAGAAAGGTGAACACAAGACTCAATGTGGGTTATGTGATTCTTACACTTGCACCCCCGCTACTCAGTGTGGATGTATCTGTCCTTGAGTTCCTACAAAAATATGATACTGGAGTGAATTTTAAGAACAAAAGAAGAGCTTAGGAAAAAAGTTCACTTTCCAATACGTTGCCTATGCCTATCTACTGCAATGTCTTTGAATATTAGTTTTGATTGGTAGGATCAGATTAATACAATTTGTTGTTGTGCACATAGAGTTGCTTTAAAATTTAAATAATGAAGTAATCTATATAATTTTTTAAATATTTTTAAAATTTTGTGGTAGATTTTGTTTTTAAATTAATGTGCATTCTCTAAACTACTTTGTTTAGATAGGAATTGTTTTCTCCAAAATTGGATGGCAAGGCCCACTTGGCCCACGTTCTACCAGCCCTCAAGGCCCATCTAGCATCTGGGCAAGCCCAGGTTTTGCTCCCTGGATAGCAGGCTTCCTCTCTCTCTAGCACAAATCTCTGCTGTCCCCTGACCAGGGGCCCATTAAAACTGAGATTTTAATGAATTACAAGCCCTAGATTTTAAGCTTCTTTTCTAATTGGAAAAAAAAAAAAAAAAAGCAAACCCACAGCTCCCTAAGATTCAGATTGAGTTAGTGACATACAACCTTGTGACATTTCTAAGAATGGTGCTTTCATTTTTCTTTCTTGATAATTGAGAGATCTTGCAGTTTGAGTGTTTTTGTGAAGAGTTCTGCTCTGCCAGTGCATCCTTTGAAAGAATTCTCAATCTTGTGTGCGTGTGGTGTGCTCTGAGCCTCCTGGTATCCTTCCCCTGCAGAGCTGGAGGTGAAGAGGAATGCTTTAGGACAGCAGGGAATCCATTCATTTACTGCTGCTTCTAGAAAAAGACCAGGTTTCCCATCCCTGGTTTTAGGAAATCTCAGAGTATATCTATCAGTCTTAAGCAGTGTCTTCTCCTGATACTCAGATTTTTAAAAACCAAATGGAATTCCTTTCCTAAGCAATACATGTCATAATTCAAAGTAAATAACATTTTTGTTCATTTTAGTCACATTTTATTTTACTTTAAGAAAATACATATTGATAAAGAAAGTTGTAGGGAGAGTAGGGACAAAAAGGATGAATATGCAATTACAAGACTGGACTAATTTTCGTGTCTTCCTCAGAGGTTTAGAATCCTTAGTTGCCTGGGATCCCACGGGCCCCCGTGGTGCACTGTGCATTGCAAAGTCCCATTTGCCTCTTGGGATGTAATCTGGGTACGGGGCTGACTCCCTGGCATCTCCCCCTTTCTTAGTCCTGTGTACTGGTCATAACCTTTGCTGATTTTTCTTTCAGAGCCATGTCCTCTCCTGCGTCCCGGGACCAGTTTTTACGTCAGATGGAACAGATTGTAGAAGGAATTAAGCAAAGTAGAATGAAGGTCAGATGGCTTCTTTTCTCTAATGTAGCCCGGGTTTCACAGTGGTGGGGGAAGGTCCTGGAAAAAATAGGCCTTTTCGGTTGTTCTGGGAGTGAGTGTGCTCTCCATCCCGAAGACACTCATTGCCGCAGAGCAGCTCCCACTGTGCATCTGACTCTGCGGTGACAGTGCCTGCTGCCTGCACCTGGAGGTTTAAAGGCTGCTGTTAGCAATTGCTTCCCGGTATTGAACACCTACTGTGTGCCAAGTACTGTGCTACTCCTCATAAAAGCCATCTTACATGAGTGGTATTGAACCCATTTACAGATGAGGAAGCCAGCTTTCACCAGCAGGCTTCCTCTCTCACCTAGAATCACTTCCCCCTGGACCTTTGATTCCTGACAGTCTGCCATGAGAGTTTCATTCTCTAGGATCTTGAGAGCATTCTAGTTTTCAGGAACCACCTATAAAAAAGGTACATCATCACTGAACTGAGTTCTGCTTAAGTGAGGAGATTGAACAAAGTCAGGGGAGAAAAGAGAGGCACTGGAAAGGGATGTGGGAGCACCAGAGAGCTTTGCAGAGAACCTGGGGCAGCATGGGGTTTCCCTCCCTCCGTGGCTCTGCACGTGGGCCCTGTTTTGTCGGGAGTAAGGTGGGCTTGCTGCTGCTTTAGCCAAGGGCAGACTCACAGTGGCAGTTTCCTACCACCATTCCTAGATGAATACTAACGAGTACTTCCAAATATCACTTGCTTGCGATCCTGTTTCAATAATGCATCACACCAGAGGGGTCCTCCGACAAGGCAGTAAACTCTTCGGGGACTTAGGGTATCCCCTCTTATGATCTTGGGGCAAAGTGCTCCAGTGAGTAATGCCAGAATGCAAACACATAAAAATAAGAATTGCCTGTAGGTCCTGTCATTGTAAAAAACCACTTACAGAAGACAGACATTCAAGCTGCCTGTAATCTCATCTCACAAGAGATGAGCTAAGGGCAGAAGTGCTCCATATCCCTTTCCCTGTAGAAAAATAGCATTAATCTCATCATTAATGACTTCAATAAAATGATGTCAAAGGAGAAAAAAAAAAAGTATCAGTAGTAACAAGCATGATTTCTCAGACTATTCAGCCACAAAAATGAGAGCAGGCGTAAGTCAGCGTTTGCCTGTACATGTGCACTCACCCAAGGCAGGATAGGCTGTCTGCAGAGAGCGAATGAAGTTTGTTCTCAATGATCTGGAGTGTGAGGTTGGTGGAAAACAGAACCTGGCTGACCGAGAGCCTGTGACAACCCAGGTCACAGTGTGGTAGTCCTTTCCACCCTGCCATTGCTCCTCCTCAGGAGCTGCTCTTGTTCCCAGTAAAAGAACAACAGGAATTCACTGGGTTTTCTTCCTTTGGCTTCTCCTTCCTATTTACTGAAAGCTGCCTTCCTGGTGGGGAGGGGGGCCTGACCCCTTCATTCTCTCCACTCTCCTCCAGGCCTCCTGCTGTTGGCACCCCAGTGCTGGCCAGTGAGGGAAGTCGCTGCTGGGTCTCTGTCCCCCCACGAGATGGTGGACTCCAGACAGGTGATGGGGACCCAGGGCAGAGCTGGCTCTTTCTCAGGTCTGCATCCCCAGTGGCTAGCATGGTGCCTGACCCGTGGCGGGCTCTTAACTATTTGTTGAATGAGTGAATTCATTCAATAGAGTCAGTTCTCAAAGAGGGTTCCAGATAGGGTTTGAATATTGATCAGTACCTTGAGTGGAATCAGTCTGTCTGCTCCACACAACAGCACTCATTTGGATGGATGTGTTTTGTTGGGTTTGTTTAACAAAAACAAACGTAGCCCTCCCTGTAACAGTGCTGTAATGGGTCCTACTCCTGTAGATGTAGCTGTAGCAGTGGGGTCTGTGTCCCCCTGAGCACAGATTCCTTCGACCTGGCAGGTTCAGGGTGTCATGTGATAGACCAGCACATGTGGTAGACTATCACTTTGGGTATGTTCCATCCAAGGGTTTCTGAGTAGAGAGAGAGTCACGTATTAGTAGGCATTTTGACCTTACCGAGAAGAGGTAGGGTCTTGGGATCTCTGGAATACTGTGGGCAAGTGCTTGGCACAGCAGTCTGGAGTTCCTGACCTAGGGTGTGAAGAGGTGATAAGTAGGGAATAGGAATGGTCTGAGCGCGTAGGGGATGCTGAGAAGAGTATGCAAATGAAACTGAGACTAAAGAGTCAGCTTTTGATTCTGAGAGTGAGGGGGACTCTTACCACTCTCCTTACGCATTCTAGGATGCTAAATGTCAAGAAGAAAAGCTGTCTTCACTGAGCAGCCAATATGAACCAAATAATGGGTCTTTCACTTAACATTTAATATCACATATTCCTCATAACAAAACCTGTGATCAAAGTGATACTATCCTTACTTAGCTAAGGGACCTATCATTCAAAAAGGTTAAATGAGCTGTCCGGGGATACACAGTGAGTGGCACAGCTGGGATACAAACCTAGGCCTTTCTGGCCTCAAGTTTACACCCTTTCTAGGTTGCCACACTACCTCCCATAGTCGGTCCTGGATAAATTCATAATGGAATTCAAGTGCATTGCCTAGGTCACTAGGACATAATCAGTCATGGCCAGATTTTTCTCTAAAGTACAGAGCAGACAAGAGGCCTGTGGTAGAGCTGCCTTCTGTGCTAAATAAGAGGGAGGGACCTACCTGCCAGGTCCTAGCCAGGCCAGCAGAAAAAGTATCTGTCGACTTTGAGAGGTTGGGTCCAAGAAGGAGCAGCAGTGGGAGTTGTGACAGCTGGTAGGTCACTGTGGCAGGACAAGAGCTGGTGTTAGAGATCCTTGCAGGCAGCACCAGGGGCTCTGTCTGCAGGGAGGGGACTGTCTACTCTGGAAGACCTGGGCACAAGGCAGGTTACCAAACTCAAGACCTAGTACGGGTATGCAGCAGGTATCTGTGTTCAGACCTGTGGAAAGAGGAGAGCACAGAGTCGTGGGACTCAGGACCTGCAAACAGGTCAGGATTGGAGCAGACAAATAAATTCCCATGTGGGGTGGGCCATCCTTTGAACAATGTTGGGATAGGCCTTAGGGACACCAGGTTGCATTTCACCTATATGGTCAACCGAGGCCTATGGTGCGGAAAGAGTGGAGAGAACTACTGAAGAAAGTCCCCCCAATTCACCTATAACTTGTATTTACAAACTATAAATTCCTGTCCAAAGCATAACGCAAAACTCATACTCAGGCATCAGCAATGCCAGGGCAGAGCATCAGTCATTTCATTCAGCAAGCTTTTGAGCACCTGCCATGCATCAGGCACTGGATCTGTTCCGTAACTCTTCCTGCCCTCATTTCCTGGCTGGCTGACGCTCTGGGTTTATCTTCTAGAAAGACAGCACATAGCACCACCAGCTCTGCTCAAGGGTCACTCTCAGAGAGCCCTCCCTGACCTTGCAGTCTGAAGAGGCCGTACATGTACCCACTCTCCCCTGGTACCTAACCCTGTTTCATCTTTTCATAGTACCAATCACTACTGGGAGTTTTACTGTGTATGTGTTTGTTAGAGTGCTTGCTTGGTGTCGGTTTCTGCAGCATGTACACTCTGTGGGAGCAGTGGCCTTGTCCTGCTCACCACCACGTAAGGTACTCAGTGTTCAGTCTATATTTCTTGAAAGAGTAAGCTTTTAGGTACCTTAGAAAAGTCTCTTTACATCAAAGTCTAGCCCCTATTTATGAAATCAAAATCCTGGAAACACTCTAAATTGCCTACCAGTGGAAAGATGGGTAAGTAAACAATGATCAGGAATATTGTGTTATTTTTATAAATTATAATTGTATGGAGTTTATAATAACATAGAAATACTTATGTTAAATGAAAATCAGATATACAGTTTTATTGTGTGATCACAACTATTTAAATCAGGATTTCTCAACCTCAATACAACTAACATTTTGGGCCAGAGAATTTGTTGTGGGGGGCTGCCCCGTGCATTGTAGGATGTTCAGTAGCATCCTTGATCCACTGATACCAGTAGAACCCCTCCCCACAGTTATAGCAATCAAAAGTATCTCCAGACATTGCCAAATATCCTCCAGGGGAGGATGGGGAATGGCCCCCAGCTGAGAATCTCCAGCCTGTGTATTGTGAAATTGTAATGACCAAAAAAAAAAAAAAAAAAAAAAAACAGGGAAACAGTGCCCAATGATAGAAGAATTGCTGAATAAATTATACAGCCTCTGTGTAATATTATGCAAATAAATAAACCAACCTGAAAAATTGTATGCAGAAGGGAAATACTAGAATAAATCCATGAAAATGTTAGTAAGATTGCCTTTTGGATGTTGCCAGCAGCCCTTGGTCAGAACATGCCTTTTCATCAACATTTCCCAAAATGTTTCAACAGATGGAAAAAAAGAAGCAAGAGAACAAAATGAGAAGAGACCATTTGAACGACCAGTACTTGGAACTGTTAGAAAAACAGAGGCTATACTTTAAAACCGTGAAAGAGTTCAAGGAGGTAAGAGGAAGGTTGGGCAGGGCTGTTAAGGCTAAAGTGAGATTTATATTCTCCTGAAGATGAGCCTTTAAAAACCAGAACAATTTTGTGGTTTTCGCCTGGTCTGTGGAGGGAAATAGCAAAATGGCAGTGTGATCTGAGGAAAGTATGGCCTCTGGGTAGTGGAAGATCACATTTTTATGTGGCCCATACTGAGGGTCTAATTAAATGTCCTAAGAGACATGACATCATTTTCATTTTCCTAACACACAGTAAGTGCGTTACATTCACAAATAAAATGGCACCATCAGCCTACATAGGGGCTGCCTGGAAACAGTGTTTGTTATGGATTCAGATACGGAATCTTCCCTCCTACCAATCTTAGGATGGGGAGGGACCCTGAGAAGCCCTGTGAAGACAGAGAACTTTGAAGAGTGACAGACTTGAGTTCGAATCCTGCGTGTACCACTTACTGGCTGTCTGCTTTGGACAGCGACCTAATCCCTCCCAGCCTGAGTTTCCTCACTGGTGGGATCCGTCGTGTCAGATGAGAAATACTAAACATCCACCAGCAGGTCTGGCACCTACTCACATCCAGCACTTAACTGAATTTTGTTTGTCCCCATGTTTCCTCCCTGCATTTGGGCAGGGTTACTCTTCACTGTTCTCTGCCTTTTTCTTAAGAGATTTTCCAAAAAGAAGAGTTTATTTTGTGACTTGCTAAGGTCTCGGCAGTTTTATTTTCAGGAATTCCTTCCCCCTTCCTAACCTAAATATATGTGATTTTGCCAAGTTTAGAGGCTGCTGAAAATACAGAAAAGTTAACTGTAGGTGGTTGGATCGTGGAATTTGGTCTGCAGAATAAGAAATGTTATCTTTCCATGCTCATGATTTTGTCCTTATTTATTTTTTTAGGACTTTTCTCCCTTCCCCATCATTCCTCTCTCCTCTACTTTTCCTTTCCTTTTTTGTGATTGAACTCGTGGGAGCCACAATCCATGAGAATTTCAGAAACTCATCCTTTCCAGTGTTCTTCCAGCTCCTGCTGTAGCCCTGGACAGATACCGGGTTGTAAAACAGACCTGGTCCCTCTCCTCAAGAAGCATACATTGTGGTGGGGGAGACAGATGAGAAGCTAAGAACAAGTCATGACAAATAAGTAATAACACTTTCAAACTGTCCCATGTGAGGGGACTAATTCAGGTGGCGCAGTCAGGGAAGGCCTCTCTAGTGTGAGCAGGACGAGCAATGGGAGAGCAAGATTACTTCATCCAGGGCAGCATGCGGGATGGCCCTGCGGCTGGAATCCCAGGGGAGGGAGCAGGCCAGGTGCTGCAGTCTAGGCACCCTTGTGGCTGGCAGAGGTTGGAGTTCCGGAAGGCCAGTGAGTGAGCTGGCAGGAAACAAACAGGAACCCGCTGCTCCCCTCAGAGCTCACTCTTCCCTTTAATCCAAATAACTCACAAAGAGAAAAGGCCCAGGAGAGAATTACATTTCACATGTTTCTTGGACATGCCAGCACTCCCTTTTGACTATATAGAAACAAAAAACAAATAAGTTGAGGAAGATTAAGTGTAAGCTGTCAAAGTCAAAGCAAATAAAAATGAAATGGAAAAAGGTTATTCTTGCGCTGCAGGCTCTCAGGTGAGGGCTTAGGATGAATTCGAAGGAAACAGCTCCTTCAGATGTGTTAAGCCTGGAGGGTCCCATGTTCCCACCTGCACGGCACAGTTCTCGCAGAGACCGAGGTGCTTCCTTCAGAGCTGGCTAGGACCCCCAGACAGATGCTTGCCCATGCCTAAGTTTTCTTCAGCCCAAAGCAAGTTAAAGAAAAATGGGGGTGGGAGGAATGCAATATGTTCTTATATATTTCATTTAAATGTATTTTACCTTTTAAAAAACTAGCATGTCCTCTCATTCTTTCATGGTAGAATTGCCTTTGTCTTATAATGGTGCTGGTGGGTAGTCCTTTCTTTTTTAAACATTTTAGTCAGCAAAAATTTTAAATTGGCAGCCACGTGTCAGTGTTCCAAAATCTTAAACTTCCTCCCGCCAGCTCTTCTGAGGGACTTTGGGGCGACCACAGGTATTGAGGAGGAGGTGGCGATGGGAGCTTGCTCTGCCCCATTCTCCACCCCATGCCTTCAGCCACACTAATTCTGCTATTATTCTGTTTTACATATTGCAGTTTCAGGTAAGATCTTATTTGTAGCAGAAAAACAGTTGAAAAAGCTGTACTTTCATCCCAGCCTTCTCCCAGAATCCTCTCTGTTCCGCCTTCTTTGCTGGAACCCCCCTTAAGCTTCCGCTGTTGGTCTTATACTCCTGTATTCTGAATTCTCATTGCATTGTGACGCCTGGCTCATGTACTAGGCAGTAATTTATTCTGTATGCAAAGCACAATGTTATCTTTTTTCTTTTTTCTTTTTTTTTCTTTTTTTTTTGGAGAGATGGGGTCTCACTATGTTACTCAGGGGCTGGTCTCAGACTCCTGGCCTCAAGTGATCCTCCTGCCTCAGTCTCCCAAAGTGCTAGGATTACAGGCGTGAGCCACTATGCCCAGTGAAAGCATAATGTTGTCCAGAACATGGTCTTTTGCCCCCTTAATAGTTGCCTTTAGTGGGCTTGGCTTACTCAACATTAATTGGTCACCAAATCATGCCCTCATCCTGACTCCCAGCCTCCTCTGATATCAAAACCTTTTGATTAGAGACATTGGGTTTTCTCTAATGGCTTTTTGTAGTAGATGGTTAATTACAAGTTTGCTAGGAAACACACTCTGAAATCACCTTAATCACAGTAATTGTGTCTCTAAACCACAGTTTCTTACAAGGTCATAAAACTAAGTTTTAAATTCTAGCGTAGCACTGATGAATGCAGATCCTACATTTTTATGAAGCTGGCTTTGGGCACATAATTTTGAGCAAACAGAGCTCACTGGCTTGGTACATGGTGGGCCTGGATATAGCCTAAAAAGGAAAGAGACAGAGGCAGTGAAACATTTTCCCATTTTTTCTAGAAAGAAATACCTAAAGGGCTTCTTTAGTATTTGCTTTGAAGAGACAGTATCATTCTGTAGTTTCCCAAAAGGCTTCTAGTAGATTGCATGAAATTTAATCAGCGCTCACCAGGTGACAGTATAGGATATCTTTACTGAAAGATTTAAACATCATTCAGTGTGTGTGATACACGGAATTACCCATGGTGGGGACTTTTTGTGGCAGGAGTGTTTTCATGCTTCTGAGTTGCTTTTGCCTCATTTAAAAGGTGAGTAGGGTAGTAATTTATATATTCTACATTTGTATTATAGAAATCTTCAAAAATATACAAAAGTAGAGAGTAGTATAACAATATAATGTGTAACTGTCTGCCTATTCTTGTTCCATCTTTTTCTCTCTCCACTTTTTCTTTAAGCTAGAGATTTTTTTCCCCAGGCAAATTTTAGTAATTCATTTTAAAAAGGAAAACTTTCTTCTTTTCTAATAGAACAAATATAACCAAACATCACCTTATTTCTTTTCCTGCCCCCCAGAAAAATCAACTGCCTCCCCCTCCAAAAAACGTGCTCAAAAGGTGTCAGAGCACCTTGCTTCTGACAGTCTCACAGAAGAATTCATCCTTACCCCCCAGCCCACGCACCCCGCTATTCCCAGCTCTCCAAGTGGAAGATAAGTCTAAACCCTGCAGACGCACCAGCACTCACTGAGACCCAGATCGTTGCGGTCATGCTGCCACAGCACTGCCCAACAGAGCAGAGGGCTTCCAGAGAGCTGGGAGCACCTGAACCCAGTCCAGGGAGGTGGAAAAATTGACTTTGGGGGTCTTGGATGCAAAGGGTTCGGGGCAAAAAAAAGTTTTTCTCCCACAATGAATGTGTCTCCAGGAAAGCACAGCTACTGCAGGCCTGACCACTGCCAAGCCTGGGCCATGTGAGCTCTACCTCTCTGGGCCCTTCCCATTACCACTTTTACCTCCTAGTTTAAAAGTAGGGCTCAGCGTGACCAGCTCAGGGAAGGGGGTTGGGGATTGTTGGAGTTCTGCTAGCAGATAGAGGGGTCCTGAGCTATCAAGACCAGTAGAAATGAGGGCAGAAGGGTGCCCAGTGAGCAGCTTTTGAAGATGACCAAAAGATGGAACACAAAATGTTTCAGTGGTGACTTGCGCACTGGGCATTAGATTCCATAGGCAGGGGATGGTGCCAGTGACCTCCCTCAGTGATACCCCTCAGCACATGCAGCCCTTGCTTTCATGCAACTCAATTTTAAGGAAAGGGAGGTGTCCCTTGATGAATATCTCTCATCCTATTTTCTGTGATTTCTTTTCTTAAAACTAAGACTATTCCTCGCCTTCACTGTTGTTAGAACTTCTCTATGTGTTTGCCTGCTGTGTAAACTAAGGTGGCCTTTTATGACTCCTTAGACTGCTGTCTCCCAGCCGCTTCCCCCCTTTCTCAGCGTAGTAGGGCAACACTGGCAGATAAGAGTGCTTTCTACTTCGGTGCCCTTGAAGAGTTTAGAGACTTCATGAAGTCTTTGGAATGACAATACCTAATCCTTTCATCGTATTCTCAGCTGACAACCCAGAAACAACATCATTATAGCTGTTTTGGCTTTAAAGGTCAATAGGTCACCAGGACGTTTCACCATGCTGGTGGCAGTGTGCTAAGAGACTGGTTTAGGTGTCTCCCATGGGCCTTGGGGGGAGGGTGGGCCTCACATGAGTGCTAATGTAGTCACCACCTCTCTGTACACTCACTCTCTCTGCTTCCCTCCAGGAGGGCCGCAAGAACGAGGTGCTGTTGTCCAAGGTGAAAGCCAAGGCCTCCTGAACATCCGCAGCCATCGTTGTATGTCACTGATTCTTGTTTTTTAAATACCATATATCTACTACAAGATCATGAAATGGTTCTGAAAGCGACAGCAGAGAGATGCAGGTGTAATGATTTCAACACCCTGGATGTTTTCTTTCTCTTTGCTTCCATTTCATCTCCGTGTTGGCTGCTATTGATGGAATCAGACGGTATAAACACTGGCTTGGATAACACCCATCATCTCTGAAGAAACATGGGCAGAACTTGTTCTCTGTGTTGATTCAACTTTCATTTCTCCAGTAACATTGCACTTATGAGGTACCTGTACTTGTATGGACGCTGAATAAAGAAAATTCATTTGTTTAGCAAGTATTAATTGAGCAACCACTGAGGAGTGAGCACCCAGGGAGAGCCAGAAGTAGAGAACAGTTCCTACCCCGCAGGCATCCAGCAGGTGGCCGGGGAGCACATGTGGCCTACTGGACCCCAGAGCGTGGCCATCTGAGACTTTTTTCAGTGAACAGAAGGCTTTTAGCTGAATGATCAGCCCATGTGAGTGTCAGTCCCTTGGGCCCTTCACCTGCTCATGCCGCCTTTTGTTCCTGGCTCCTCCAGATCCGGCCAGCAGGCTTGGATGGCATAGCGACTAGAATGAAAGCTCAGTGTTGTTGGTTTAATACTATTACGTCACTCAAGTTTATTTCACACACACACACACACACACACACACACAAATTTGAAAATAGGGCCTATATTGAGGATGCTTCAATAAAAATTACACCTTCCCCTGCCCCAGTTGTCATTCAAGTCACAGGCAACACGTGGATGGGCCTGTGCGTCCCCCTCATTGAAGGCACATCCCATATCCCCACGCTGTAGACAGGCCCCGGTCTGAACAAGGAGGGAGATACACACTGGGCACTGCACTCAGGGCAGCAGAGTGAAGACAATGAGCAGGTCCCACAGGGGGTCAGGAGGAAGAGGAGTGGGGTTTTCAGAGATCCAGGGAGGCTTCAGGGAGGAGGCAGCATTTGCGTTAAATCGGAAGGGGGGAATAGGATGTTAATAGGCAGAGATAGGCAGGAAGGCCATTTTAGATGAAGATCACTATGATTAAAAACTCAAGAGGGTGCAGGGGATACAGAGCATTCATGCTGGGAGAGGAAGGGACGAGCCAGTCTCTGCACGAGGCTCTAGAGACCAGTCTGGAAAGATGGGCTGGGGCCAGACTTTGGAGGGTCTTGAAGGGTAGCCGAGGGGTTAACTTTATCCCTAGAAATGAGCAGTACAAATACAGAGGTCTTCCTGCGCTGGCCCTCAGGAGTTCAATTTAGTCATGTGTAGTAAACCCCAGCAGGAGGCTTGAGCTTCATTCTACATAAACCTTGCACACGCACCAGTCAGCAGGTTTGGACCATAAAACATAAAAGCCTAAATGTGTCAGGCAAATGAGACATTCAGCACAGGCACAGAAATACTGTGTTCATTTTTAGTTCCCTTATGCATAGCTAATGGATACAGATTTAAAAATGATAATGGATTAATGACAGCCAGTGGTTTCTGTGTCGGGGCCAGCAAGGCCTGTGTGAGCCAGGTGGAAGCAGCAGCATCCAAAATGGCACTTTCATGTGCCAGAGCTTCCTGGGCCATGTGCAGCTCCACCTTGGCTGGTCCCTGGGCCAGGGTCCTGTGGGGGTTTTGAAAGGGCTCAGTAAAGTTGAAGCAAGTAATTGCAAAAGAACAGCTAGCGCTTTGAGAGCAGGGGAAGGAGGCAGCAGTTTGTTTGAAATGATTTCAGCTTCAGAGACTCATCTCCTTTACCTTGATAGATGCTCCTAGCCCCAGCCCTGGCTGACTGAACTCTGTGAGCAGTTAGACTATTTGACTGTCCACAGGTGGTAGGGAGGCAGGAGCGGGTGGCATTCTGAGGTTACTGGAGCCCACCTCTCTGCGTTGGTGGGGAAAGTATGGCATGACTCATCCAAAGCAACCAATAATTCTGTTTGAAAGTAGAGACATATATTTTGGGCTGTGTTTCTCAAGGGTTTCATTTGGTTTGGTTTTGGTGTAGAAGTGCCTGTAGATATCTTTTCCCTTTTTTTAATCCACAAGGCCTACTACAGACCTAAAATAAATGTTTTTGTTGCATGAACACACTTTGAATTAGTGTGTTCATGCAACAAGCCAGTCTTAGGAATTCCTCATTTTCAGCAGACAATCTGCAGCATGAATGGTGCCTTATAAGTAATTAGGACATTATGTGGGTTTTACAGTCACGCTTTACAGGAGATACCCCAAGTCCCCTGATCCTTTCAGAAGCAACCTGGGGAGGAGAAGGGGATCCTCCCAGGGCCACGGCTCTCTGTGTGCCTAGCTGTAGTATGGTGGTGTGTTCTAAGCCCACAGGTTTTTCCAGGGTTAAAGGGAAGAGGGGGAACATTCTTAAGTTACTTTTTTAAAATGTGTGCTTCAAGAGGAACCAGGTTTCCCCAGGAAGCAGAGAGTTCTTCCTGCTCAGTCAGCGCAGAGAGCTTGCTAGCAGGCAGGCTGCCACGCTGGCTGCCTGGTGCCCTGGATTCTCAGCCAGGCTCTGGGTCAGGGGCTCCCCTCCTACCTACGTTTCCCAAGAGTACATGGGGCTGCCCTGCCTTAAACCAGAATCAGAGCTGCTGTGAGCAGGTAAAGACAAGATGATCACGAGGTGCCTGGGGAGACAGGATGTTTTTTTGTATTCTCGGCCTGTGGTCAGTCTTTCCTGGATAAACTGCTGGAGAGAGGTGCAGAGTGTTAGAAAACACACGAGCTTGTGTTTTAACAGAGGGCAGATTCCAAGTTTTTCAGGCATAGCTCTTGTCAGAGTCTGAAGTTCATGGTTTCATCTGGGTTCTGGTTTGTAGCTCGTATTTTGAGGATAGCCAGGTCCTGCCACACAGGGTCTGCTGAGCCTGGCAGCACAGCCAGAAGGCAGAAGGGCAGGTACAGGTCGGAGGTCTCTCCCTTGCCTGACAACACTATAGCCCTCGGGACCTCCTGCAGCCTGAGCAGAGGATGGGGAAGGCCTTCAGGCAGCCCTCTTACTACCTCACAAAGTGCCAGTCCCGTGACCTTGGGGTTGTGACACTGACAGGCCCTGATCATGTCTGTAGTGACCAAAGCAGACCTGCCTGAAAGGACAGTTTGGACAGTGAGCAGTGGCCGTAACTTGTGCCCTCTGCATGTCTGATGCTTTGGATGGTCTCTGGCCCACTCTGCAGGGGACTGAAGATTGATTTGAGGGAACTCACTATTCTAGCAGTGCTAACAGTGACTTTGGCGGAGTTGAGTCCCCTGTTTTGAAATGCAGGTAGTGGCTTGAAACATGCTTTGAGGAAGAACACTTTAAGGGAGTGCTTTATGATTTACTCATAGCCAGTACTGGCTTCAAGGTAAAAAAACATCTTAATACAGACTAGTGCAGTGAAGAGCCCGATAGGATGGGGTGCCATGATCAGTCCGTTATCTGGCTGGGCATTGCCGGGGAAGTGCCTTGTTTGATCCCCCACGCCTTCTCTTGGTCCTTTTCACCACACGTGGCGATGGGCTGAAAATGCTCTGTAAAAAATGATGCTGTAATAGTCTCTCCTCATAATAAATATGTTATGTAAAAATATCAGGGGGGTTAGTACCTGGTCTGCAGCATACTTAACACGGGGAATGCTGCGGATGCTCCATGCCAGCCTTACGTCAGTCCCCCAAATGTACCGAGCTCACACCTGCCTGTGGCCATGGCCCTGCTGTCCCCTCTGTCTAGACCGCTGTCCCCTCCAAGGTCTTAGGCAGTGGCTTTCCTGACCACCTAATACACATACAAACCCATTTAAGTCGGCCCCCAGCCCTGATCACACTGTGCCCTCCCCTGCTGTTTGTCTTGATGGCACATGTCACTGTGCAAATCTCTGTCACCTGCCCTCCCTCCCGGAATGTAAGAGCAACAAAAGCGGAGGCCTTACCTGTCTTACGTGCCAGTCTCCCCACATCTAGCTCAAGGTAGATGATCAGGAAATTCTGGTCAGATAAAATGGCTTCTCCAAATTCCAACTTTGCATCCCTGTGTTAGCATAGTTTAGATTTAGCCCTTTAATTTATGCTTAGTTTGAGAACAGGTAGACAGTTGTATTTATCAACTTTAGAGGATCTCTCTTAGAGTGTTTGTTATGCTCTAACCTTAAAGGATGGGATGAAAAAAGCTGTCAGAGGTTTCAAACCTTTCAAAGGAATTACCTTTTATGGATTTTTTTTTCTCCCCATGAAGGGGGGAAAAAACAGAAAAGAGACCACACGAATGTCAGAGATAAGGTATGTTTTGGCTCAGAATGTGTCATGAATCTAAAGGTAACTTGGCTGGTAGAAATGTCTCAGTCACATGAAACCAAGAAGTGAGACAATTCTTCAAGGCTGTGGGAGCAGCCCTCGGATACGGTGTTGGCAGAAGTGTGAATTGTACAACTATGTGGAGGACAGTTGTACAGTGTCTATCAAAAGTGCAAAGGCGTAAACCTTTTGAACCAGCAATGCTACTTCTAAGAATTTTTCCTATGTTTAAGAATTTTTATTGAAAACATTGTAATAGCAAAAGTTGGAAAGTACCACCAATATGGGGAAATGGTTAAATACGTTACGGCCAGTCCATACAATGGAATATTTTGCAGAAATTTAAAAGAAAGGAGCTGCTGTGTGTGTACTGCCATGGAGCGATCCCCAAGATGCATGGTTAAGTGGGGGAAAGAGGCTCATGGTGTATAGTGCTTGGAATGGAGGAAAATGTGTGTCTGTAGATGTGTATGTACATACACACACATGTCTGTCACACATGTCTGCTTGCATATGCCTAGGGTGGCCCTGGAGGATACCCAGCAACCTGGCAGCCTCGGTTGCCTCTGGGAAGAGGGGTGGGAATTACTTTTCAATGTACACCTTTTGTACCTTTTGAATTTTGTACCATGTACATGTATTATCTATTCAAAAATAAATAGTTTTTAAAATTTTAATTTGGTTTACTTTTCTAAAAAAAAAAAAAGAACCAAATGGAAGAAGATTCTACCTCAATAAATCTGCTTTCACAAGGAAGATAGAGCCCTTGTGTCAAAAATAAACTCTCCCTCTTTGGGGTCTTGGGGACACTGGGCCATGTGAAAGGGGCTGCCTCTTCTAGTGGAACAGCTGGGGGGCGATGGAGCACTGAGGCTGGTTGTGCCCCTGCTGTGCTAGGCTGGTGGGGACAGGGACAGGGCAATGGACTGTGGAGTGGCTACACCCTCAGACAGACGAGGATCGCTGCAGAGCTGCCTCCATCTTGTGAGAATCACACTGCAACCCTGGTTCCTCTGACTTTAGGGGCACATATGAAAGACGAGGATGATACCTTTGAGCCGTGGTCCATGGGGAGCTGTTAAGATCGTCCTGAAGCCATGCCCTTCTTCTGTGGAAACCTGCCGTGGGGGATCCTTCCCCACCACACAACTTTGATTTTGTCCATGTGTCCAGCCCCAGGAGAAGAATCATCACAGCTGTGCTAACAGTCGTGGAATCTTACTTCTGTTTGCCAAGAGTTGGTCTACAGGTATACAGGGTGGATGTCTAACTCAATTATGGCCAGAAGGGGGAAGACTGCTGAGGGGTCCAGGAAAAGACTTTCCTGCTGGTCGGCAGTGAGAGATGCATTAGGACAGCTTCTGCCTCCCCTTCCTGTTTTTGCAGGTTGTCAAGGAACGACAAGGTTTGAGCAACTTCTGCCATCTTGAGACCATGAGAGGAGACATCTCGACACACTGAGTTTGGCAGAGGGAAAAGGCCTGGCCTGGCTCCCTGACGGCATGATGAGCTTCTGAACCAAGCTGGGGACCACTTGCCTCCATTTTCTTGTTCCATAAGAAAAATAAATCCCTGTTAACGTGTACATTCTAGCCAACAAATATTTGAGTTTCTACTGCATGTCAGGCCCTGGGAATACAGCAGTGAACAAACAGACAAAAGAACCTGCCTTCCTAGAGTTACTCTCTAAGTAGGGGAAAACATGCAAACAAGATATACACTTAAATTTTATCATAAGTCGCTTCAATTTGCTGCTTAAAGCAAGGAAGAAGTATCAGGAGTGTCTGGTTTGGTGGTGGTTGCTATTTTATATTGCGAAGTCAGGCAAGGCCTCACTCACTGATTAGTGAGGGAGTGAGTCACATAGATATCTATGTGAAGAAAATTCCAGGCAGGGGGAATAGCAAGTGTAGAGGCCCTGAGGTAGGAGCGTACCCAGAAGCTGAGTTTGCAGAACACTAAGGGGGTGCTATGTGGGAAGCCTTTGGAGGATTTTGAGAAGAAAAGCTACATGATCTGGTTTCCACTTAATAGGGATCCCTCTGGAGGCTGTGCTGACTACAGACTGCAGGGAGGCGACTTAAGAAACCACTGTAAATAATCCAGATGAAAATATAACTGAAACAAAAGTATTACTGGACAATACCTACCCTTTCAATACTATGCTACTCTGATTTTTTTTTTTCTTGTTCTACTTAACTGTTTAAAAATGCTAAACACTGAATTATTGGTTTCCATTCTCCATTCACCTGTAGCGGACACCTTTGTCATGACCAGTGGAACGTTCTTCCCCACCCCCTGACTTTGGGCTTTTGCTTGTCCTACAGGTTGTTAGCAGACTTGACACAAGTTTTGAAAAATGTGTTTGTGTGGTTGGGTTTGCACTCTTGCCCATCTCTCCTGAGAACATACTCCGCTCAGGTATGGAGCAGACCTAGACCCAGTCTGTAGCTTGAAGCCAAGCCCAGAAGACCCAGCCTAGGCCAGTGAAATCCCAGTCAATTCATATTATATGAGCAAGAAATAAAGGTTTATTGCTATATACCACTGAAACTTTGTAGCGATTGCATACAATTATTGCTAACATAGCTGACTGATACAACCACTGACTTGATTTTATGATAGATTGTGACCTGGAGTTTAAAAGACACCTCTCTACACCACCCAGCATCAGTGTGAAGGGGCCAGAAGAGCAGGCTTTTGGGGAATGGAACCCACATGTGTTCACAGAGCACAGCAATCATGGTAAGAATCCAAATTCCGTTCGTATGTGCCAGAAGAAACATGGAGGCCATACTAAAGGGGAGAAAAGTAGCACACTTTATATGTTATTCATGACCAATTTTATAAAATAAAACTATTAGTTTATCCACATCCATCCTATAGGCCTGGAACTCTGTGGAATTGGATTCTGACCCTAAGACACCCTAGTGACACCTTAGTAAATAAATCAGACAGAGACAAGGTGAATTCCCCTTACAGCTTCCCGCCTCCATCTTAGTCATGTTCTACAGCAAAGGGATTGGAAGCAGAACAGAGACACTAAGCAAGGATGTTCCTTGAATGTTAATTGCAGATCAGATTTTTTTGTATACTCTGCATCAGTATACTCTGATCAGACTTCCATTTTGTACACTCTGAATTAAAAGGAATCACAAGTACATCCTTGCATAAAGTCAATCAAGTGATCTGTTTCAGAAATTCAGTGTTTTATAATTATAGTGAGCAGTCAGGGAAGGCCTTACTAACTGAAGAAAAAGTTCAAGTCTGAAAAATGTAGGTTGTGAGTAAAAAAAAAAAAGAAAAGAAAAGGACTCTAAACATAGCTGTTGCCTGGGATGCTCCATAACGACACTACATTAAGTCAAAGCCCAGGCCAAATAATAATAAAAGCATCCTATCCAATAGTAAGAGTAACCAAAAATCGCATAGGTGTCCACCCAATCATACCTAGACTCTCTTCCTCTAAGCTTTCTTCCTGGAATCCAACTAGAGTAATGCAAGAGGATCTACTATCAGGTGCAGCCTGCGAAGGCACACACAGGTTTCATGCTGTAAAACACAAACCAAAGTTGAGACATGGAGGCGAGTCAGATTTCTGTTGGGTTCCCTTCATCTTTCTCATGTTTGGATACAGGCGGACTTGAGTCCAAATACTTCACTGCTGTGTACTCACTATGTAACTGTGCAGGCTACTTACCCTCTTGGAACGTAGTTAAATGAGGACTATACTTACCTTGAAGGATGGATGTAGGAGTAAAAGATCATTTGTCTATAAAACCTAGTCCAACGGCTGCACACGGGTGGATGCTCAAGAAATAGTACTCTTAAAATGTATTCCTGAATGTGTGTTTCATGAAGGGAGAGGCAGGGGAGATTGTTATACCCCCTATTGTCTTTCAGCCAAGAAGGGAAAAACCCCAGCAGACCCAAGCTTGAGTTCTAGCCCTTTAAAGACAACAACGATGGAAAACTGAGAACACTATTTCATTGGTAACTATGTAACTATCTGCTTTTTACTTCCCTGCCTTAATTTACAGAATTTAAGGTGGCTTGTAGGAAATAAGCAAAATTAGATAATAAAATATAAATATTATAGAACATAAAGCACTAGGATAGGGAATACCTAAGAGCTGGAATTATAAACTGGCTAGAAACATTATACACAAATAAGTAGGCTACCAGATCCTAAAATTCCAAAGTTAAGCCAGAAATTTTGTTCCATGCTTCTTCCCGATCAAAATGAAAATGGAAACAGTCAGTAATTCTCATTATCATGAAAAGAAAACATACTTTCACAAAGAGTTTATAGGATGACTTTAACTACATCCTCATATGAAATGCACTGACGGGTTTCATAAGAATGTTTCTTGTAGTATCTTCCAATGAAAAAGAACAAAATTTCAAAACACAACTCTGCAAGAAGGCTGTCCAATTACCTTTGTGATGTCCCAACATGCAGCAATTTGGTTGGACTACATATTCTTCCCAGAATCCCTCTTCTTAACAGGGCTGGGACCTATGAAAGCTAAGATTATGGATGGTTTGAAGTTATACTGGTCCATAATCCCTTATCCACAATTGCAAAAATACAAAAAGTTCAGAAAACAAAGGTTTTTAACTCATTTGACAACAAAATTGATATGACCCAAATGACCTGTAGTGATGTAGGCTGTTTTTAGTTCTTTTCTCACAATGTATATATGCATATATTTTACTGCAAGAGTAATCAGGTATTGATGTTGATTGTAGGCTGCTGCTCCAGACCCATACCCAGCCACAGATATTCCCTAATTTATAGATTATACCATATTGCCTTTCTAAAACCTAAGAAAGAGTCTGGATTCTGAAACTTACGCAGTCCCACATGTTTTGGAAAAGGCACTGTGGATCTATAATTCTCTGATAAACCCCACAGTATAGGTATTTCATAGTGTAAGTGTAAAGAATGTCTATATAACGTAGATATCAAATGAGCCAATGGTGGAGTAGACTTTTTTGTGCAAAATAAAATGCCTAATCAATAGGCAGCCAGCCCACATCCAAAATCAGGTAGATACGACCAAGGTAGATATAAATTCCTATATACCAGGGTCACATTTAATATTTTCTGGAAGACCAAGGCCATTGTAGAAGTTTTAGGGGGGGTTTTGGTGTTTTAAGTCCTACAACAGGCATCATTTTTCCATCTCAGTGTCATATACACGTCTGCACCATAAATAAGAACGATTCTGAGCCTAGAAATGAATGCCTCAAAAGTAGTTTTTATTACACATACAAGTCAGTATGGTGATGTAATGAGAAAAATTTCTCATAGCTGCTTTCCCAAGTGGTTAAAAAAAGCAGAGAAAAACTTCACAGGGGTTCTCAACACTGGCTATGTATTGGAATCACCTGGCAAATTTTAGGAAGCACTGCAGCCTGGGTTGCACTCCCAAGGATGCAGTTTAATTGGTCTAAAGAGCAACCTAAGTATCCAGAAGCATCGCTCACTGATTTAAAAAAAAAAATCACCTTGGGAACTTAATACATGGATTATCAGACCTCCTCTTTGAGAGTACGATTCAGTAGCTATGAGTTGCACTGAAAGCTTTTTTTAACAGAACTTCAGGTGACTCTCATCTCACAAATTGGGATACACTGCCACCTTGAGGAAGTGTAAGAGGCTGGGGAAGACAGGAGTTGGTGGATAAAGGGTGTGGGGAGGAGGCCTCTTTCACAAAGGAGACAGTCTCCAGAGTGGGCCACAAAACAGACCACTGGAGCCCTGTGCTGAGAGACCCTCTCTGAGGAATATGGTATTGACAAAGGAAAAGCAAATGCAGCTTCAACACTTGTGTCAGTTCTAACCAATCAGCAGTAACTGCCTGAAGTGCTGTCCTGAAAAGGATTCTGAGTCAGACTCCTGCTCAGTGGGGAGACTGTGCTGTGATCGAATAGTAATGTCTGCCATGTACACGGGAAGAAGGTGTAGTCACACGCTTGCCTCACATACGCTGTTTTCTTGAGAGCCTTTGGCACAGCTGCTTCCACAGTCCAGGACCAGTGGTCTGGCTCTCAAAACATCATTAGTACTCAGCTGTGGAGGGAGGGGTTCTAGAACACTGGTGAAGGAGAGAAATACAGGTTCCCTCCCTCCTCACAACTCTTTACCATTTGTCTTTCCAACCCCTGTGTCTATTGCTGCTTGGTAAAGAGGCTCTTGAAGGCACTGTTGTAGTTCTTGTTAAAAGCTGTGTAAATCAGGGGGTTGAAGAAAGAGTTGGAGTAGCCAAGCCACAGGAATATGCTTTTCCAGATGGGGGGCAGGCTGCAGGCACAGAGGGGGCTGATGAGCTCCGCCAGGAAGAAGGGGATCCAGCACAGCACAAACACGCCAATCAGAATCCCCACCATCACGGCCGCTCGCTTCTCCTTCTGCTCCCGCCACGAGTCTCTGCTCGCCTGAAAGGCCACCGTTGTTCGGCACCGTGCTGTGAACACCATCTCGGCCTCGTGAGGTGCTTCCGTCACCTTGCAACAAAGAAAATGTGGAATTAAAAAGTAGGACAGAACAAGGAAAAATAAATTGAAAAATCAACAACTCTTCTTAGATCAGTCAGAGACGTGAGGTCACAGGGCTAAATGCTGCTCCAAAAAATAGGAAAGAGGGTGAAGACAGAGAGTCACAGCTTGCCAGAGCAGAAACCCACAAGCAGAAACCTCTGCAGGAACCAGTGCTGGGGTAAGAAAACCCAAACTGTAACTGACAAATTGCTGAAGGCTCAGTGTGGACAGGCAGTGGGCGCTGCATGTCACCTTTCCCCTTCAGAAGAGACAATATCGACCAATTCCACATCCTACCAGAGCACCATCAAGTCCAAAAGAAGTCTGAGAGAGAAAACGTGGCATTCTGAAATCACCCCATGAATATTTAGCAGTCCCATGTTGGGAAAGGAAGTGGAAGGTGATTTTGTTGTTGCTTTCCTCCTACTAAGCTCATTAATGGGCACTTTTCTCTGCTGACCTAAATGACCTCCCAGGCACTTGAGTTCCTCCATTGTGTGATGAAATTCCAAATCCTCATTAAGCTATTGAAGTAAAGAAAGGGATGGGGTAAGTTCAGTTCAAAGAGATCCTGGGGGAAGAGAAACAGAAAAGGAAAGTCTACTGATTAAACAGGTTCATTGAAAACACCGAGCAGGGCCCACCTGCGTTGCATCAAGAAGTCTGTTTACTAGAAGCCCCTGTTCACAGCTTTTCAGCCTGAACCTGGTGTAGCCCGTGCAGAGTGATGCCGGCAAGCAATGGAATCTTTCCAGAAACAGCCTCAAAGAAAACGAGCCAATCGTGGATGATTTGGGTTCACTAGGAGACTGACTTGTTTTGCTTTTTGGGTTCAATATGTAACATGTACTGGGAAACCAAAAGATACAGAGAAGCTGCTGTGAAACCGACACTGCCGAATACCAGCAAGGGATGACTTTAACCTCACAACAAACCCTTAAGGGATTATTATTACTTTCCCCATTTCACAGTTGAGAAAACACTCGGAGGTTAAATACTTATGTCCAAAATCACAGTTACTTTTTGTTAGTGTCAGAAGTCAAACTTGGGTAACTTGAACCAGGGTCCACACTCCTAACCCCTACGTGTTATTCTGTATCCTTAAGTAAAAGTGACTGATCTGAATGGGTTCCTGTGGAAACTGTTTCAAGGATATTACATTCAGGTGCTTTCAGAATGGGCATCTATGGCTCCCTGGGCAATGTCAAGGGCCTCTAGCCACCAGCTCTGGGAGCATCCCGGAGTCTCTCTCTTTCCTCTTTGATCTTGTCTCTCCTCAGCCCGTGGTCCCCTCTGCACACCTGTCTGTGACCAGTCATGCTCCGGAGGCCTTGGACCCTGGGTTTAGAACCCGCTAATCTGGAAGGCAAGAATACGAACTGCTGAATCCACACAGCCAGTAGCACCTGGCACCTTCCAGTCCTGCTGTGCAAGGAGCGGTTGGAGGTTATCGAATGCTATGACCGAGGCCACATGAGCAGGGAAAGGCGGAACCAAGGTGCCTGCCCAGTCTCTGTGGTTCCTTTCTGCCATGCTGAGACGTGACCTAAGTGCTAAGTTTACCTAAATGTCTCCATAGAGTCTGGGGCTTTTTCCATCCAAAATTAATTAAGGACCAAATCTGCCAGATAGTCAATGCTCAGAAATGTGCTGATCGTCTCCTGTGTGTAATAGGGACTGTGTACTGGAGTTTCCCGTCAAGTCCCAAGTTCAAATATTCTGTCTCTTTATTCCCATAAGTACTCTGATATCAGGGCATGATTCTAAGTTGTCATTCAGAATATTGTGTCATGACCAACACTCTAGAAGGGTAGAGACCTTGAGTGTCCTGTCCACTAAAGAATCCCCAGCACCTAGTATAACGTAGGTCACATAGTAAACACTCAAGTGTTTATTGAATGAAGAAATGTTTGGGGGAGGCAATTCTTTTGCAAATCTCTTGCATTCCTGCACATTTTGCTAGCAAAGATACTGACAGCGTTTGTTTTAAACTAGCTTTTCCAGGATGTTTATTTAGCAAACAGCCTTGGAAGACACAGATAGTGTCTCCCAGTGGGCAAGAGGGCGGTCTGGCTTGCAACCCGTTATAAAAGATTCACGCTTCTTTTATAATAAAATAAGAAATAATAATACCATAATATAAATAAAATAAGAGCAGAGGACAGGTTTGTTTACTGTCCAACACTAGACAAAAGAGATTTGGGTTTCCTAATCTGGGAATTTTTCTGCTATGATGCAAATCCATTAGGGTCGCCCATATCCCTCCTTGTGGGACTTTGAGGGAAGGGGGAACCTTCAGCTCACACTGTGTAATAAAGTCCTTTGATTCCAACCCGAGTCCCTTGTCTTGTGTTAGCATCCAGTAATCTGTGGCAGACTGATGACTTATAATAGCTTGCAAACAGGGTACAATCTCAGGCCCTTCACAGTGATTGACATATGTCTAGCACTTGGCTAGGTGGAGGTAATACGTCTATCACGCTCTGCTATAACAACAACTGCCTAAGAAAGGAACACAGAAGCCAAGGCTCAGAGCAGGTTAGGGATTAGCTACAATTCCAAGCTGAGTATCCATTTCTACATCTCCAACCAGGAAGAACCTTGTTTATACCGTAGTCTTACTGTGAGGAATATAAGCAGACAGTAGTGCAGAGTAGCACCTCAGTAAATGACAGGCTCACGTCCCTATCCCTTCACTCTCCTCTAAAACAACTCCAGCTGCCACAGGAAGAACCTAAGAATATTTGCAATCCTCTAATGTTGTCATATAAATGTCTTAATAATAAGAAATAGGAAAAAAAAAAAAAAAACAGGAGGATGGTTCCTAATCATTTGTGGAACCTACCAGTTTTCTGTGTGACAACAGGAGTCAGACCTTGACCACGGCAGGACTCTTTACAAAGCTGTGTCAGGCAGCTGCACTCATCCTAGAGGCTAATCAAATCCTACAATGTCTGTGGACAGGACATTGAGAACTTCCCAGTTAAGGCTGAAGGCAATCTGGATTATAACTGGAATGCTCTGTTTCTAACCAGAGTTTGCAGGTCAAGGCTCAGAACACCTGAGGCTTTATTCTCTCTGCCCAAGGTTTAATGAGATAATCAAGCTAAAAGTCTTATTTCTCCAAGGCACTTGAAAGAGATAACTAACCAAACAAAGCCCCCATTTAAACAGAAGCTGTCTAGCTTGTTTGACAATCCAGAATAGGAAATTTTCTCAGCTGCTTCTCTTGTGCAAAAGAAACCAAGCAAAGAACTTAAGGAAATTTTCTTGTAAAAAACAAAAGCAGAGCACTGCTAGGCTTGAAAAAAATAAACTCTTCCTTCAGTGTAATTATATACACACAACAGAGCATTGTGTATAGCATTGTGCTAAGCTTTTGGGTATGATCATAACGTAAGGTATAGTTGCTATAATTCTTATATTTGGAAAACATGGATTTTTTTTTTTTTTTTAGTTGGGTGTTTAGTCACCCTGGCATGGCTAAGGACCCACTGGGGTTAATGCTGAGAATGGGAAAATGTAATCAAGAGTGTTAATTAAGGTTAAGTACAGTTGTTTTCAGTTCTGAGATCATCTGATCTAAAATCCTCCTCCCTTACCATTGGATGCTGCTTCTTGGTACAAGGGGAGGATGCGATGGAGAGAGGGGGAGGTTTTGTCTTTTGCGCATGCACCATCCAGCCTCAGTATTCTGTATGCCCAGTAGGGGGCCACGGCTCCAGGACTAAGGACCACTTTTGCTGCAGAGAGTCCTACCTACCACCCACTGTGGGTTGCAGCCAGTGGAGAAGAAGCTGAGCATCGCCCTGCTGGGAAGGGTTGCAGGGAAGGGCTTCAGGACGTGCTGCATGCGGATTGGGTGAGCTAGCAGCTGCCTACCTTTCTGGGCAGTAAATTCAAAGCTTTCTTTAATTTTCAAGGCATTCCATGACCTGCCAAAAAGTTAAGAACCATGGAGTTTGGGTCTCATTCTTCCACTGAGAAACCTAATCTTCTCCAAAAACTACATGGATATAAGAAGTAGCTTATTGCAAGGTTATATGTGGAGACACAAGGTCCCTATGCTATACTTGTTACACTCCTTTTGTTTCTCTTCTCCCCCCTCTCCTCTTCTGTAACAGGGCAATAAGAGAGAAAAGAGAAATGAAAATAGAGGTAAAGGGGCAGGATGAACATAAAGACGTAGGGGGAACAAGGGAGAAGTTTATAGAGAGGGAAGCCAGGCATATTTCTGAAGGTGTGGGGGAAGTGCTCCTTGGTGCACCCAAATATAATATTTTTGGAAATTCTCAATTAGGTAACAATCTTAAAAGAATCAAACCATAAGCCAGATGTTTTGTTGTCACTGATAGAATTTGAGTCATAACATTTAATTTCTAGAGTTAAAAGCTTGCAGCATGGCATGGGAATGTGTTTGAGCCCATAGGTTTTTTTGGGGTTTGGTTTTTTTGAGACAGAGTCCCGCTGTTGCCCCAGGTGGAGTGTAGTGGCATCATCGCAGCTCACAGCATCCTCAAACTCCTGGGATCAGGCGATCCTTCTGCCTCCGCTTCCTGAGTAGCTGGGACTATAGGTTCATGCCAAGACACCGGCTAATTTTTTCTATTTTTAGTGGAGATGGGGCTCTCGCTCTTGCTCAGGCTGGTCTCAAACTCCTGAGCTCAAGCAATGCTCCCACCTCGGCCTCCCAGAGTGCTAGGATTATAGGCGTGAACCACTGTGCACAGCCCCATAGTTTTTTTGATAGAATCAGAACAAGAGTGGTGGTTTTGTACCACCCTCTTCCCATACTTGAGCTAAGGCCAAACCCCCAGCTCTCATCTATAACCCCACTAGCTGCTTAGTCTTTGGGGTGGTCCAGATGACAAGTAAGCATTGGAAAAGTAACAAAAAACATAAAGGGCTTAGACAAAGACCCTCCAAGAAGAGAAAATTACAGGCCAGTATCCCTGATGAACATAGATGCAAAAATCTTCTACAAAATACTAGCAAATCGAATACAACAGCACATTAAAAGGATCATTTACTATGATCAAGTGGAATTTATTCCTGGGATGCAAGGATTCATCACATATAATTAGCAGAATGAAGGATAAAAACCATACAATCATCTCAATAGATGCTGAAAAAGCATTTGGCAAAATTTAACATCCTTTCATGATAAAAACTCTCAATAAATTAGGCATATAAGTAACGTACCTCAACACAGTAAAGTCCATATATAACAAGCCCACAGCTAACATCATACTTAATGGTGAAAAGTTGAAAGATTTTCCTCTAATATCAGAAACAAGACAAGGATGCTCAGTCTCACCATTTCATTCTAACATAATACTGGAAGTCCTAGCCAGAGCAATTAGGGGAAAAAAGAAAAAAAAAAAAAAAAAAAGAGAGAAAGACATAAAAGGCATCCAGATGGGAAAGGAAGAAGTAAAATTGTCTGTTTGCTGGTGATGTGATCCTATCAGTAGAAAACCCTAAAGACTCCACCAAAACACTGCTAGAACTGACAAACAAATTCAGTAAAGTTGCAGGATAAAAAAACCATCCTGCAAAAATCAGTAGTGTTTCTACACACTAACAATGAACTATCCAAAAAAAATTAAGAAAACAATCTCATTTCAATAGCAAAAAAAAAAAAAAAAAAAATACTTAGGAATAAATTTAACCAAGAAGGTGAAAGACTTGTACACTGTAAACTATAAAATAGTCGGGTGTGGGTAGCTCACACCTATACTATAAGCCTAGAATTTTGGGAGGCCAAGGCAGAAGGATTGCTTGAGGCCAGGAGTTCAAGACCAACCTGGGCAACATAGCAAAATGCCACCTCTACAAAAAAAATGTGGAGGGGGAATAAAACTGTAAAACATTAATTAAAGAAATTAGAGTATACAAATAAATAAAAAGACATTCCCTGTTCATGGATTGGAAGAATATTGTTAAAATGTCCATACTACCCAAAGTGATCTACAGATACAATGCAATCCCTGTCAAAAATTTAATGACATTTTTCACAGACCTAGAAAAAACAATCCTAAAGTTGATATGGAGCCACAAAAGACCCCAAATAGCCGAATCAATCTTGAGCAAAAAGAACAAAGCTGGAGGTATCACACTGATTTCAAAATATACTACAAAGCTATAGTAATCCAAACAGCATGGCACTGGCATTAAAAACAGACACTTTGACCAATAGAAAAGGATAGAGGGCCCAGAAATAAACCTAGGTATCTGTGGTCAATTGATCTTTGATAAAGGTGCCAAAAACACACAATGGGAAAAGGATAGTTTTTTCAGTAAATAAGAATGGGAAAACTGGATACCCACACACAGAAGAATGAAATTAGACTCTTATTTCACACCACATACAAAAACCAACTCAAAATAAACTAGTGACTTAAATGTAAGACTGGAAACTATAAGACTACTAGAAGAAAACATAGGGGAAAATCTCCTTAACATCAGTTTGGGCAATGATTTTTTTATATATATAATTTCAAAAGCACGGGCAACAAAAGCAAAAACAGACAAATGGGATTGCATCAAATTAAATGGCTTCTGCACAGCAAAGCAAACAATTAACAGCATAAAGAAACAACCCACAGAATGAGAGAAAATATTTGGAAACCACATTTCTGATATGGGGTTAATATTCAAAATATATAAGGAACTCAAAAAACTAAATAGCAAGAAAACAAATAACTTGATTAAAAATGAATAAAGCATTTGAATAGACATTTCTCAAACAGAAGACATACAAATGGCCAACAGGTTTATGAAACAAATGTTCAACATCAGTATGCATCAGGGAAACACAAATTAAAATCACAGTGAGATATGTTACACCTGTTAGAATGGCAATTATCAAAAAGGTGAAAGAGAAGTGTTGGTGAGGATGTGGAGAAAAGGGAACCTTTGCACACTGTTGGTGGGAATGTAAATTAGCACAGCCACTGTGGAGAACAGTATGAAGGTTTCTCAAAAAAGGTTTCTCTCCTACTTTTAGGTATATATCCAAAGGAATTGAAATCAGTATGTTGAAGAGATATCTGCACTCCTATGTTCATTTCAGCATTATTCACAATATCCAAGATGTGAAATCAACCCAAGTGTCCATCAACAGATGAATGAATAAACAAAATGTGGTATATATACACAATGGAATACTATTCAGCTTTAAAAAGGAGGGAATCCTGTCATTTATGACAACATGGTTAAACCTAGAGGACATTATGCTAAGTGAAATAAGCCAGGCACAGAAAGATAAATACTGCATTATCTCACTCATATGGGGAATCTAAAAAAGTCAAGCTGATAGAAGTAGAGAATAGAACGATGGTGACCAGAGGCTGAGGGCAAGAGAATGGGGAGATTTTGTCAACCACATGATACAAAGTTATAGTTAGACAGGAGGAATAAGTTTTCAAGAGCTATTGCACAGAAAGGTGACCATAGTTAATAATAATGTATATTTTTAAATTGCCAAAGGAATAGATTTTAAATGTTGTCACTATAAAAAAATAAAATATGTGAGGTGATGGATATGTTCATTAACTTCATATAATCATTCCACAATGTGTGTGTATATAACAATACATCACATTTTACCCCATAAATATATACAACTATAATTTGTCAATTTAAAATAAATATTTGACCAGCCTTAAAAAAATAAAATAAATAAATAAAATAAATAAATACACACTTAAGCATAAAGGGCTCTGTACAGACATTGGGTCATTCAGAGCTTATAACACATAAACTTATGGCAGCAGATCATTATTCAAACAAAATGTCAGCATAGAGGATTGGCTTAGAGAGTCAATTTTTTTTTTTTTTTTTTGAGACAGAGTCTCACTCTGTTGCCCAGGCTAGAGTGAGTGCTGTGGCATCAGCCTAGCTCACAGCAACCTCAAACTCCTGGGCTCAAGCAGCCTCCTGCCTCAGCCTCCCGAGTAGCTGGGACTACAGGCATGCGCCACCATGCCCAGCTAATTTTATGTATGTGTGTGTGTGTGTATATATATATATATATGTTTTTAGTTGTCCAGCTAATTTCTTTCTTTTTTTTTTTTTTTTTTTTTTTTTAAGTAGAGATGGTGTCTCACTCTTGCTCAGGCTGGTCTCAAACTCCTGAGCTCAAAGGATTTACCCGCCTTGGCCTCCCAGAGTGCTAGGATTACAGGCGTGAGCCACCACGCCTGGCCGAGAGTCAAATTTTTATAATACAACATTATCTAAAACCAAGCTCCAGTTGACAAAAACCCTATAGCTCAATGCTACACATTTATTTTGCCCTTTACAGTTTGCAAAGTGCTTTCCCTACACTACTCATCGTACTCTGGACAGACTTCTAGCAGAGCACCTATAAGATTTTATGGCATTTATAATTTTATAATTGTGATCTACTAAAATTAATCCCTTGAAAGCAGGAATTTGCTTATTCATTCTTTAAAACCTCAGAGGCTGCCATATTGCCTGATATATAGGAGGTCAGTAACTCAATCAAGTAATTTTGAACACTATGTTCAACATGTCCAAAAGTTAACTGACTCTTCTCCCAAAGTTAGAACCTAATTCCTCTTCTCTCAAGTGTGCATTGGACTTAGTGACTCACTTCTAATAAACAGAATGTAGAAGTGATCATATGTGACTTCCAAGACTAGTCACAATGTGCATTGCAGTTTCTTCCTTGCTTCACCCTCTAGGCTGGCTTGCTCTGGGAAAGCCAGCTGCCATGTTGTGATGACACTCGAGCAGTCTATGGTGATGTCCTCTTGGCAAGGAACTGAAGCCTCCTGTCAACAGGCATGTGAGTGTGCCATCTTGGAAGCAAGTCCCCAGCCCCCATCAAGCCTTTGAATGACTTGCAGCCCTATGCAACATCTTGACTATGAACATGAGAGACCTTATGCCAGAACTACCCAGCTAAGCCATTCCCAATGCCTGACCCACAGAAACTGTGCATTAATACATGTTTGTTCTTTTAAGCCATTAAGCTTTGGGTTAATTTGCTATACAGGCAATGAATAACTAATCCACCTATGATAGTAAGGAATAGCAATAAGACAAATAAAATAATTTTATTATTTATAAGACTAACAGAAAAATAATAACATAACTAACAAAGCAGCTATCATTTATGGTTTACTCTTTTAGGCACTCCACCTACATTATTGTTTTATTTACTCTTCATAAGAATATTATGAGACAGATGGTAATATTTTCATTTTACATATGGGGAAATGCAGACTTAGATTAAGTCACTTGGCTACAGTACTGATAAGTGGCACAAAAAGATTGAAACTCAAGTCTCCTTGTTTCCAAATCCCTTGCACTTAAGCACTGTGCACATCATCTCCTCATATATGTTTATTGTTGAGAAAGAATGAAAAGTATCCATCAAGGCTATATTATAATTTTCTTGAACCCCAGACATCTTTGCCTTCTTGGGTTCCTTCCTCCATTAAAAAATATTTAAAATTATATTAGTACAAAGACTAATATAATGAAGGCTAAATTATTATATAGTTATTATATTCATTTTTTCTATAATTTTAAAAGAAATTAAAATTAAAACATTTCCACTGGTCCCTAAAAGAGTTGTGGCTCTAGGTAGTGTGCCTACTGTGCCTGATGGATAAGTAGGCTCTAGCATCAACTGTACACAGAAATCAAATACGCAATTCAAGAGAAAAAGAAATTTGATGTCACATTTTAAAAACCAAAAATATCACCTCTAATGACTTTGCTTTCTTCTTTTCTGACCAGTAAAGGGTACAGGGAAGTAGGAAGCGATCATAACCCACAGGGTGGGGAGAGATTATAACGTGTATGTGGTGCTCAGTGTATCAGTGTATGAGGTTGAATGAAAGGATGCCAGGGCAGGAGTTGAACCTGTCCCCTGAGGGAGGTTGGCAAGGCCTCTGTGTTCAACTGTGTTCAGCTTTCCTAGAAAGGAGAGTTCACATGAGTAGTTTTGAGATCCTGTTCCCTGGGACCCACCTTGACTGGGCTATGACTGCCTCAGTCATCATTTCTCTGAAGGAGAGATGCCCATGAACAGAGGGACTGTCTTCAGAAGTCAAGTCCCTGGAGACAGCGTGGAGTAATGAAACAGTAACAAAAAGAATTTAATCTGGTACAATCTTCAGTTTCTCTACTAGATAATTGTGTGATTTGGGGTGAACTATCTTTGCGGTGCCTTAGTTTTCTCATCTGCAAAATGAGGGCTTTGTGGCAAAGACAGTTAGTGCTCAACAAATAGCCATGTGCTCCCCTCAAATTCACAGCCAATGGCTGGCTAATGGGATGTGAACAGAAGTGACATGTGTCCACTCCTGGGGAAGGCAGTTAAAAGCTGGTGTATCTCTATATATCTCTTCTCCTTCCACAGCAACTTTGGAAGCCACATGATCAAGACAGAATAACTAAAAAATGGTAAGTGGCCTAAATCCATGGGTGACTGTCTGGAGGAGAGCTATGCAGGTGATCTGCCAGATCCCCATTTAACTTTAGGTGAGAGTAAAATAAACTTCTGTTGGTTTGGGGTTACATGTTACTGCAGCATGCCTTAGCTTATCCTGACTAATAGAGACTGTCAATGCTAACTTTGCTGAATTGTGAGGATTAAATAGGAAGCTAATGTAAAGCATCAAAAACAGTGCCTTGAAGAGAGAATTCACTCAATAAGCATTTTTTTCCTTCTCTACTTTCAAAAACTGTGTTTTTCTCCAAAGGATTAATCTCACTGGCCAAGAACTGTTGCAGATTCCACTCTGATAATAATTCAGTGTTGGGACCCTAGACACAGAATTCTCAAAAAGATGGAGGCTGCACACAGTCTCATTGACTGAGGCCTTCCAGCCTCATAATGGCTCCTATCCCCACAGAGCTCAGTATAGACACTTTGCAGGGCCTACACTCAACTAAATCCCCTTGGAGGGTACAAAAACACAGATGGAGTCAAAGTAGAGTGGTAGTATTGTTGGCATATTTTAAATGTCTGTTTGGGTGTCTTGTGGCCAGAAGGCTTACAAATGCTGACTCAGGACCCTCACCCAGGATTTTGAGCGAGGGCTTGCTGGAGCCCAACAAAGCAGGATGCTCTTGAACACTATCTCATCTACAGTTTCAGCGTTTGTGATTCAAGCCTCTCAGACATGACTTACACGTGTGTTAGGGAAGTTGAGGCCCTAAGTGGGGAAAGGCTTGTTCCAGGTCCTTCTGTTTGCAAGTGGCTGAATGCCAACACTGACCCTGTCTCCCAGAGCTCTTTCAACTCACCGATGGCCGCCGTGGATTGGCCAGCCTCCCATCCGGTCACCTCCTCCTGATGTCACCTGCCTGAGTGGGGGCTGTCAAAAACGAACACTAAAACCAGGCTTGGCAAGCCTTCCCAGCATCCATTTCACCGTGATTTCTCTGGGTGCACATTGGATTGATGTAGCTATTAAAAGTCAGCCCTACCTCAGTAATCAGACAGAAAAGCTATAATCACCCCAGGCATTTCCAAGGGACCTTTCAAAGACCATCATTAATTCTGAATAAATCTCTCCCCTACCAACACTTTCCAATTATAGTCTTGACATTCCTATTTTATGCTACAAAATGCCTGTGCCATTTAATGAAAAAGAAAAAAAGCCCGCTTTTTAAAGCACATGTATTTGTCTGGTAGCCTAAGTATATGAGCTAATTTTCTAAAATTAAAACAAAACTGACAACAAAAAACTTGTGGTGTCTCTTTTTCCTCCTTTATGCACCCCCTTCCCTCATCCTTGTATTCTATTTGGAAGGGAACAATAAATCTCCTTACTCTCTAGGACTGGGAGCTTGTTGCTTGACATACTTGAGATCCTCAAAAGAAAAAGTTGGGATTTCTAGGCTGAGGAGGTTGCAGAGCACCTATTAGGCCCTGTCCAAAAGGCGGAAAGGTCCAGGCAGAATAATAACCATGGTGACAGAAGATCTGACCGTTGCAGTTTCCTCCAGCTCATTGCATTTCCACCCCTTACAGCTTGCAGGCAATGCCCTGTTGCTCTCCTCTTTTCTCCAGCCAGCTCTGCCGCCCACTGTGTGCCAGGCACTGTATTAGGTGCTTTGTATTCTTCATGTCATGTAATCGTCACCAAGAGCCCTATAAAGTAGGAATTAACGTTGTTTAAAGATGAAAAAACGAGGCCCACAGAAATTGAGCAACTTTCCTCATTTCCAAAGCTTGGATTTGAGCCCATGATTCTGTCTCTCTCCTAAATCCCTAGAGGATAATGCTGGGGTTGGGATAATCAAAAGAAAATGAGACTTGGCTTATTTTATCTTCACTCCCCCGCCCCACCCCCTTGGCAGGGAGCTGGCCGATAATGCTGGGGAATAGTTTCTGGACTGCAGAGGATGGACTGGGGTCTGGTGGAGACAGAAAGTAAGAGGTGAATGGCCATAGGAATTTCTGCAAGGTGAATCCCAGCCCACCGAAGTCCCTCAAGGCCTGGTTGGGACCAGGAATTTGGCGCCTCCAGGACTCACATGGACACAAGCACACCAAGGGAAAAGCAACAGAGAGCGCACCTAATAACACGTGCCCTCACCACTACCGAGAGTAGCTGCACCTGCAAGCCGCTCCAGCCTCATGTTGTCGGATCCGGCTCCAGCCCTAGTGTGCAGGCGGTGAAACCCCTTCCCCGCTGCGCACCAGGTACGCAATTGGTAAACCCTTCGCATGTGCGCCAAGTGCACAGGTGACGAACACCCCCACAGTGCTTTTCAGGAGAAAAGGCGGCAAACTCTTTCTGCGCTCCAGGTGCGCTGGTGGCCAACCTTTCGCGCGCCCCAAGTGTGCAAGCTTCCGACCCCTCTCTTTCGCCAAGCTTCCTCCTCCCACGGCGCCCTCCTTCCCAGACGCCCCATTCCGCAGCCGGTCCCTCACCTGCCTGGTGGCTGGCAAGGGCAGCACAGCCCTCTGGCGGCGGCCGAAGCGAAGCTTGGCCGCCTTGTATATCTTCCAGTAGACAAATAGCACCACGCCGAGCGGCAGGTAGAAGGCACCGCAGGTGGAGAAGACAGCGTAGGAAGGTTCCTGGCTCACCTGGCAGCGCTGGAGCCGGGGGTCGTACGCCTCGCCCCAGCCAAAGAGCAGCGGCGCGAGAGCGATGAGCGCCGACAGCGCCCAGGTGAGCGCGATCATGAGCGCCGAGGCACGGCGGCGGGTGCGCGGCGTGTAGTGCAGGTGACGCGTGATAGTCCAGTAGCGGTCCAGGGCGATGGCCGCCACGTTCCAGATGCTGGCGGTGCAGCACAGCACGTCGAAGGAGATCCACACGTGGCACAGGCTGCGGCCCAGACGCCAGCGTCGCCCGGCTGATAGCTCGCTCACCAGGCTCAATGGCATGACCAGCGCTGCCACTAGCACGTCTGACACGGCCGTCGAGGCCACCAAGTTGTGCGGCACGCGATGGAAGGCGCGGACGCGCAGGATGGTGACCAGAACCAGCAGGTTCCACAGGAAAGTGGCCGCGATCAGCATCACCAGCAGTGTCACCACCAGCACCGTGAAGACAGAGAAGGGCGGCTCCCGGCCGGGCAGGACGGCACCACCCGGGGTCGACCGGACGACCCCGCCCGGGCTTGGGCTGCTGCTGCAAGTCTCGGGTCCCAGGGCAAGGGCAACGCCGGCGGTGGCCACCGAGAGGTTAGCGGCTTCCATGGATCACCGGATTGAGGCTCCCGGGCAGGGGACGCACAAGTCGTCCAGGAGCTTGGCGTGGACTGGGAGGGTGGGGCGCGGGAAGGGGTACTCTTGCCCAGGGAGGCGCGGAGAGGGGTCCAGGTCGTCCTACCCTGGCCCTCCTTTGGGCCGCAGCCCGCCTTTGGCGCTTCTGCCGGCAGCCCTTGTGGGCCCTCTTTTCCAGTAGAGGAAAAAAGGAAAGTAGGAGTGGAGGAGCTCAGTCCTGCTCCGCTTGGCCCGCCAGTCCCTCCCACCTCTCCTGTCGGTCCCGGGTGCGAGCAGCTGTCACAGGGCTGGGAATCCCGAAGCGCAGCCGAGTGTCCGAGCGCAGCGGCCGGCTGGGAGGCTGCTGGAGCCCAGCGGCACCTGGAGTGGGCTGGGGTGGGCGGAAGCGAGGGCGGTCTGGAGAAGGCACCAATGGGAGACGGGCCCTCAACGCTGTCCCCGCTGGTCCCCCCGCCTCGGCTAGGCAGAGAGAGCCCTAACCGCGGCAGTCTGGGGGAAGGCTTACAATCCTGTGCGAATCCCGCTGCTGCCATCTCCGCGGTTCCCTGGGATCACGGATGGAACGATTTGACGCTGGGAAACAGAGGGTCCAGCCCTGTTCCGGCCGAGGGGTTCTGGTTTCCTGGAATCGCGATTATACCTGTACCTGAAATAGGAGACCCAGCTATATGAAATAGAAAGCTCCTAAACCCAGCCCCATCCTGCCGCTTCGTTCGCAACCCGTTTGCCCGCGGAGGGCTTAGATGCAGCCTTTGAGAAGTTCACTCGCTGGCTCTGAGCAGAAGGGACGCGGCTTCTGAGCGCTGTGGCAGAGGCGTGGAAGAGGGACGGTTCCCATCAGCTTCGCCAGCTCCAGCTCCCCAGACTGTCCCCAGTCCCAGCACGTCCGCACTCTCCGCCCCGTCCCTCTCTTCCCGTTTCTAACATTCCTGAGTGTATGTCTTCCAGTTCTTCATATCCAGGTCCAGTCTGGAGTTATTTTTAGTGGCCCCTGGGCAAAGGTAGAAACCAATTCAAAAAGCAAAATTCCCCACCCCTCCACCCACAGCCCCCATTGTCAGTCTCTCACACTTTTAAAAAATAGTTCAGTCGTAATTAGATCATCTGAAGCTGTGTTACCTACGTTGCTGGAAGTGGAATAGAACGCAGAGCCCAAACTGCCCCTTCTGAACAGGTGCGGGCAGAGCAGAGTGCTCAGTTGAGGCGGGGTGTGCCCTGCACCCTCAGAGTGGGACCCCAAGAAGGAAGACTTTTTCTGGAAAGGCCACCTAGATGGAAGCAGGTGGAGGGCTTCTCCCAGAAGTCGCACTCCTGGCACCTGGGACAATCTTGTCCTGCAGGAGGGACAGACGCCCCAAGAATGCCCTTCTTTACTCTTCTGTCCTCCTCCAACCACAAGTAGGCACTTTCTACTTCCTTAGCACCGTGCACGCCACTTCTTGCTTACACAGACTTGATGGCTCGCAAAGAGCAACATGCAAGGAGTCAAGAGTGCAAATATTAATACCTGGACTTACAGGCTTCAGTGTCAAGTCGTTTATAAAAATATCGGAGAGGGTGGACTGTGGAGGGATCACAGAGCTGGGGGAAGTTGTGGTGAGGAAAGGCTTCTCGGAGGAAGAGGCGGCTGAAATTTTACTGAAGAGCAAGGAAGGAATTTAGATACTGGACCAGATGAGTGGAGGGCAGGACCTCAAGGCAGGCTGCCTGGCCGGAGTGTGAATGGCCCCGGTGGAACCTGGCTGGAGATGAAATGCAGGATGTAAACAAACGTCAAGGAGCAGGGTTTGGACTTGATCGTGGAGGAAGCTGGATTTGGAAGTGTTTGAGCAAGTTAACCTGATGAGGAGAATTATTTAGAAGGAAAAGAGGACTAGCCTTTGAAATACCTTCACAATAATATTCTCCCCATCTTACTGAACATTTTAACAAGCATAAAGAGTATTAAAAATGTAAAAACATTCATATTGCACTAGCCAGATACATGACATGCTTTTATTCTCAGCCTTTGTTCCTATCCACATACATTTTTTATGTGTAAAATCAATTTTTTATTTTGCAGATCTATCAACATTTTTCATGTTATTATATATTCTCTTCATAGTTACACTTTATACATTGTGCCATTTATCAGTTGGGAGAGTCTGAGCCACTTAAGCTTTCTGAGACTCACTCTCCTTATCTTAAAGATGGGGATAATTATACCTGTCATGAGATCATTATAAAGTCAGCTAAAGCCAGTAGCACAGGCTTAAGTGTTCAATAAATGATGACTGCTCCTGCTCTTTTTAACTTCCAGTCTAGACTTTAGGTTCAGTTCTCTTATGATCTTTGACACAGATTATACTTATTCATTGTTTTAATCTCTCAAATATTTATAACAACAAAACACTTTCACGTACTTTATTTCAGTTGCTCTTACCCACAACCTTCTTAGGCATCATTCCCATTTGCAAATGAAGAAGTGGAGAGAGATTTGTTAACTTGCTGCAGTGGACTGAATTGTGCTCACCCCAAATCCGTGTGTTGATGCCCTAACCCCCAATGAGACTATATTTGGAGATAGGGCGTATAAAAAGATAATAAGGTCAAATGAGGTCATAAGTGTGGGGCCCTGAGTTGATAGGATTAGTGTCCTTATGAGAGGAGACACCAGAGACCTCACTCTCTCTTTCCTCATGTGAAGACACAGCAAAACGGATTCTGCCCACAAGCCAAGAGGAAGGTCCTCACCAGAAACTGAATCTGACGGCATCTTGAGGCTGACAGCTGGGACTCAGCTCTCTGTCCCCTAATTCCCTATTTGTCCGTAACACCAGGCTGCCCTCCATACATTGGACTGGGAATTCAGTCTGATTATTTTCATTTAATTCTTTTATGTAATAGTTTTATATAAAAAGTCCACATGCTTTTCCTTTCGGAAAACTATATTATGTCTCAATTTCAAATCATCTTGGGTTTCTCTACCTTCCTCTCTGGCTACTCTCCCTCTGCCAACTGCTCCAGCCACACTGGCCTCCTGGTTCCTTGAACGGGACAAACACGCTCCTTTCTCAGGCTTCTGTGTGTGCTGTCCCTCTGCCCAGGGTGCTCTTCCCTCAGACAGGTGTGGCTCATTCACCGACGCTATTTGAGTCTCTGCTCCACTGTAACCATCGCAGACAGGCCTTCCCTGACCATGGGACCCAGGATCCATCACTCTATCTAAAAGTCTTCTCTGTCCCACCATTGTACTTATTTCTTTTCACAGCTCTTTACAGCAGTGACATTATTATTTAATTCCCTTTCCATTATCTGACTTTCCTACTAAAATATGAGCCCTTCTTGGGGAGGAAATTTTTTCACTGTAGTATCCTTAGCATCTATTTCTGTGCCAGGCACACAGTTGGTGGCTCAATACATTTGAATGAGTTTGTTGAATGAATGAATGAATGGATGAGGTATTGTTGGGAGAGGTGGTCCATGAGCCCTGAGCATCTCCTGTACCTTCTTGCTGGGTGTGCCAAGAATGCAAGTCCCTGACTTCTTGTTCCTCAGGCCATTCCTCAGGGTTGTGTTTGTAGCAAGCAACCTTAAAGGATGAGGTGACCTCGCCCCCTGGGCAAAGGGCAGGCTTGCTTCCACTTGGTGTCACAGTGGTAAATACCAAGCGAGGTGTTTCACAGCCCACAGGCATTCATCATAGGCCTTTTCTGTCACCCTCCTGGGACTTGGAAAACATGGGGAGCTTAGTGTAAACAAACATGAATCTCTGGCTGTAGCTTTTGCCTAGAGTAATAGAGCTCTTTGTCTGTGACCTCAGAGTCTCATGTAGTCTGCTAGCATCAGTGAAACAGGGTAGTTTGTTAGCTTGCATGTAGGGTAAAATCTCAGACCCTTCTCAGAACTTCATAGGCTTTTGCTTTATAGATTTTTAAAATTAAAACTAGCAGAATATTTTTTTCCATTTTGGGATTATTTTCTCGATACATTAGCTCCTAAATTTAATTACTGAGTTATAATGTAGGAGCAGCATGACTGTCCTTTGCACAGATTCCCAAATTGTACCTCAGAGAAATTTATGGATTCACTCTTAGCCCTGTCTTTAGAGAAACATGAAAGAGAAACTGACAGCCTTGTTAAAATAAATTTTATCATTAGAAAAATGTTTAATTGGTATAAAATGATGTAGTTTAATTGTTTTAATTTGCATTTCTTTAATAGCTAAAAGGCTGCATTTTTCCACATGTTTATAATATACATATTTTTGTGTAGAAGCTGTTCATTCACTTTGCACTACTTTATAAAGGAAGCTGGGTACTGATTTTATGGATATTTATCAATTTTAATGTATTTAGAGAGCACATTTTCATTACTTTGTTGTCACATAATTTTTCTGTTACTCCTTTGCATTTATTATATTTTGTTAAGTTTTTCTTTTACATAATAAAGCACATTGATTCTTGTCTCCATCAGTGTCTTCAATTTGCTCAGTAATCACAAATTGCTTTCCTGTCCTTTATGTCTGCTATTAAAGTTTGTGAATAGATTTAAAATGTAATTCTGTGGTCTCCCTGGAGTCATCATTGAATACGGTAGGAGAGGGAGATTCCGCCTTCTCACCGGCATGCTGTGTATAATCCTGTCCAAGGAAGCTCAGCCCTGGGTACTGAATGCAAGTTGTGGTGGTACAGAGATGGGTACGATGCCAGCCTGATCCCAGAGGCCCTTTTATCTACCAGAGAACAAAATCTATTTGTTGAATAACCATAATGCAGTAAAATGTGCTAACAGCTGCTGCGCAGTACCAATAAGAGTTTCTGGCCTTACTGAGGGAGAGAAATCACCTCCAATGAGGAAGAACAGAGAAGGGCTCTTGCTGGAAGCAGCTTTTGACCTGAACTTTCAATATGATGAAGATGTTCACTAGCAACTGTGGGGAGAGGAGCAGGGAGTTGCAAACCTAGTAGGAGGAGGGTGAGCAAGGGCTTGGAGGCAAAAGAACAACTACAACAAAACAGAAGGAAAACCCAAGCAAAGGATAATCAGGAAGTGTCCAGTGCTAATGCAATGTTAGCTCACTCCAGGCTTGTCAAGTCTTCATTTTAATGAAAGCATAAATAGAACATTTTTATTCAGCTGATCTTTTCTCTTTAGTACTTGCATGTATCTCCCACAACGACCTTTTTTATTGGTATTAAAAAGCATTCATTTTTGATATTATTGCCCTTGGGTGTTCTTCCAGATGATTTTTAATATCAGTTTCTTAGGGTTTATCCCTATTTGTTTATCAAGTCTCAGACCAAGTGTTAGCACTTTTGAGAAGCTGGTTCTGATCTCCACATCTGCCCCAGCCCCAGCCCTAGCTGGTGGCCCTGTTCTAGCTGGCCCTGCTGTAGCTGGCCCCTGAAGCCAGTGCTGGGACAGGGACTGCTAGTGGACAGGCTCCCTGAGGACGTGGCTGGGCACTGGGCCTCTCTCAGCTTTCCCTGCCATGCACCCCACTTGCATGGCTCAGTAAACCAGCATGCATGAATGAATGAAGGAGGAAAGATGTGAACAGAGCTAAGAACCTGCGCACCGAAGATGGGGAATGGCGGAGGGTGTTTAATGATATCAGGGAAGATGGTGTCTAAGCCTGAAGCCAAGTAGAAGAAACGAAACAGTAAAAGAACAGGGAGGAAATGTAAAGAGTTTGGATTCTTTTGAAATGTTTGCAAATGTTAGGATGGGGTTGAGACAAACTCCTGTGTTGCAGCTGAAACATCTCCTCAGAATGATCTAATGTATTGGTTCTTAAACTTCAGCTGACATCAGAGTCACACAGAGAGCTGTTCAGACACGGATGTCGGGGCCCACCCCCAAAGTAACGTCTGGGCTGGGGGCTGCGAGTTTGCATTTCTAACAAATACCCAGGGCACCATGATGCCGCTGATGCAGGGACCACGCTTTGGGAACCACCAGTGGAAAGTAGGATTCTCGGTCCTTCTCTGTTCACTTTCCATTTCCCTTTATACAACCTATTAACCCTCGCTGCATGCCAGACACCGTTCTAAGCACTCTGTATAGATTAATGCGTTCAACCTTCACAGCCACCTTAGGAGATATTCTTATCGCCTCCATTCTACACATGAAGGAAGAGCAAGAGAAATTAAGTAATGCTACCCAAATCATGTAGCCAGTTGAGCTCTAAAGTCTAACTATAAAAGGAACGCTAAACGCCGTCAAGAAGCCAGTCTAGGTCTAACTGTCAGCTGTAGAGCGGAGACAAGCCGCTTGTCTTTATCTGCCTCAATGTCTTATAAAATGAGGAGTTAATAGCACATATCTCATAGGGTTTCAGGAAGATTAAATGAAGTAATTCACAAGAGTTATTATAATTATGACCTGAAAGGTACATGATCCTAAGGGGTCTACCCTTCTAACTAGAACATCAATTCCATGAGGACAAGAAGTTGTCCTGTTGGTTGCCGGGACCCCCAAAACTAAAACTCTGGCACACACTAGACCCTCAATAAATATATCTTGTGTTGTCTTTTGCCGGGTAACCTTTTCTTTTCAGATCAAGATTATCAATACTTTTGAGATTCAGCTTTTGTTATATTTGCATATGAACATCTAAATACCTTTACTACCTCCACTCAGGTCAAGGCTTCTTGACCTCAGTATTCTTGACATTTGGGGCTGGATAATTCTTTGTTAGAAGGGGGTGGGGGGAGGGGGCTGTCCTGTGCATTGTAGACATTTAGCAGCATCTTTGGCCTCTAAACACTAGATGCCAGTATCTACCCCCTAATTGTGACAACCAAAAATGTCTCAGACATGCCCTTGTCCCCTGAGGGCAGAATCGCCCTGTTGAGAACCATTGATCTAGGTAATTCAGATGTCTCCAGCTGGCCTGTCCCCTCTCAAATGTCCTGCAGGAAGTCTTAGTCCTACTAGGCTCCCCTCCTGTGGTTTCCCAGAGAAGGAGCAGCATTGACATGGTTCCTTGCCTTAGTTCCCCATGTGATAGCCGATGTTCTTTACAAGGAACCACACAGAAAAAACCACTGGGTGCTAGATATGGCTGTTCCAAATCACCATGTTGCAAGAATTAACCAATATCCCCAAAACAAGGGTTCTTGAGGATTCCTCTCCACCCTGGTGTTTGAGCCTTAATCCCTCAGTCCTCACATCCCAGCCCATTTCCAGGGCATCGGCACCTGGAATGTCTACTCCCATCAGAAACAAAGGATTCTCCTAAGGCCTTTCCTTAAGTCCCCCCCTCACCTGATAATGCCAACCCCACAAACAGGTACATTTCCTGAAGTCAGAGTTATTCAATCTGCCATGACATATGGTATGAAGTTTTAAAAAGAAAGCATGAGATGAAGACTGCATCCTTCCTGCTCTCATCATAGCTTTGTTCTACTCCTAACCACAGATGGTTAAGTTCTTGAACAAGAATGCTTGCGCGCACACACCTACACACACATCCCCGCACACACTCATGCATGCACGCGCACACGCCCCTCAAGAACAAACAAAAATTTTTTAGTGATAGTGTAGTCTAAGTCCAGTTTTAGTCCAAATTTAGAGAATTTTTCCCCCTAAAGGGAACATGATGAAAAGATATACCACATATACTGAAACGCTCTTTTATGGGGCCAAGCAGGCCAGTTTCTCTCCTTGTTCTCGAATGCCTCTGCTCCAGAAAGGATTGCTGCTTTACCTTGGCATAGCCAAAAGGCTCAGGCAAAGGAAATGCTTGGCATCAAAAGTGAAATTCCGACCTCTACCTCCAGAAAAGACAAAAAGCTGCGTGCAACTTTAGCTGTCTCTCTTCCTCACCCACTGCTGGTCTCTGTCAAGGTTTAGAAAATGATATGGGGGGTGGGGGGAGAAAACCAAAATTACATCCACACAAAAACCTACACATGGTTGTTTATAGCGGCTTTATTTATAATTGCCAAAACTTGAAAGCAACTGAGATAAAAATTATGCATCTAGTCTCAGCCAGGTACTCCATTTTATCTGTAGTTGGAGATGCATGGATTTTATATCCTCTGCACATTAATATATGCCAGTGTCATCTGCCTTTACAAAAGCTATTTTAAACACATTCCTTCAATTATGGTTTACATTGAAATGTAATAAATAAAAGCATAGTCCTCTCCTATGCTATATAGGAACAACAAATTACTATTATTGGTACCCAGTCGATATTGGTACTCAACCACAATCATGAGAGTTTTGCTCTATGTGAGGAAGCTGATCTGGGCTTGGTGTTGGTCCCAGCCTCCTCACTGCTGTGGATTTGCTTTAGAATAAAATGGGTGCAAATAATTTCTCCAGATAAGCAAGCAATGGGCTTATCTACGTCCCACCGTGAAAATAATATTAATGATCGGATGGAGACAGGGAAGAGAAAACATGTTCAAGGACACAGGTAGACATAATCGGCATTTGTTTTTCCTACTGTGTGGGCGTTGAAGCTAATTTGTTTGCAAGAATGTGAGGAGAGATAGTGCCTTAGAGTAATTGTTCCTCCTCCTTCTCTTAGAGTTTTAATTAGCAGATGGGCTCTTCCGCTCACCTCCCCAGCTGCTTTCTTTCACATGACCAAAGTTTGTTTCTTAAAGTTTCCATGCATTCAAACCTCGGTTCTTAAAAATGGTTTCATTCTCATGAAAGGAAAGATGCTTGCTCAATAGCTGAAAGTTCCCCAGAGTCAACGATGATAATAAAAACTACCTGAGAGCTGCCAGGACCCTGCACAAACAGGTCACATCCCAGGGAGGCCCCGTGTTGGTGGAGGGCTCAGGAGGGTTTGATGTTTCCTCTGGCTCATCTCTCCACCTGTTGCACTCAGCAGAAGGGGCAGGGTAGAAGAGAGGATGTGTCTCAGTTGATCTTTTCTGCATTTTAAGCAGCTGGCTGGAAGGCGAAATTGGGAAGGAGGGCTGTAATGAGGTCTGGGAATTACCCACATTCCCCCTGCAGGCTCATTTACATCCAGAACCCTGCTCCGAACTCCATGCAGTTCAGGGTAGCCAGGACCAGGGGATTTAGCCCCAGATCCTGCAACTGAACCATGGGCCCTAGATCGACCAATAGTTGCAACTTCAAACTCTAGAGAAGCAAAAGAGAAAAGTGCTTAAAAAAACAAAATGGATCAAAGAATTCCAAGGCTTGTAATGTAGAAATGTCAATGGAAATGAATCATTGAAAGAAATACAGATTAGAAAAAGAAATCAAGACAAGATGATGGCTGGTCCGATGGTAGTGGGTTATCAGAACTTATTAACATTAGTGTCACTAAAGTTGGTATTCAACCCCCCACTGCTAAATTTGACTGGCTTTAAAAAATAAATAAATAAATAAAAAGACAAGATGATACTTAATAAGTTTAATGCATGGATTTATAGGATGAACATAGAGAGTCTTAAAGAAATATCCTACCAATCTGTTGCTTGTTGGTAAATTTTAGCTGTAAGTTTTTAGGGAAAAGCATGAAATATTTTGAAACAAAAGCATGAGTTCAAGTATAGATTCTAAGAAAAATCTCTCACTTGCTATCCTGCTCAGACGAAACCCCAATTCTGCCCAAGATCCCCGAGGCAGGAGGTATTCTGATTTCTAAAAGCTGTAGACTTTCACTCCTCCCCGGGAAGTTTCTGAAATGAATTAGGATTCTGGGCTGCAGAGAAAGGCCCTGGTGGTTCCCATTTCCCTGGTGTGCTGACTGGCAGCTGTAAATGAACTTCAGAATTTGGAAGGAAAGAAGAACACTTTCAAGTCGACCAGAGCACGCCGGCGGTCTCCCTCTCAGCCCCCTTGCTCTCTCCTCCAGGCCTCTCCTCTCCTGTTTTGATCTTTCTCTTTGCTGGAATTTGATTTCCTGTGGGTGGCAGGAGACAGCCATTACCACGCCTCCTCCTCCGAGTTTCTCTGATGTTTATAATTTCTGATTCTGGCACATTCCAGGCACACTCTTTTTATCTCGGGAAGTCTCAACTTTTTTCCTGGGCTTTGCAGAAAGTCTGATCTCTGGATGCTCTTCTCTTCGGCAAACTTAATTTTACCTTTAAAAATGCTGGTTTGTGCACTGGATTACTTTCCTATGTGGAATCTTCCTTTCGGTCTCTGAGCGCTTGGAGAAAACAGAGCAGATTTTCAAGGTTCTTGGTCTTTGTTTCGCTCGCATCTTCCTTCAGCATCTGCACGCACGTACCCGCGATGGCGAGACCAGAGGCTCGGGTCGCCCGCTCTGAGAGGAGAATGCAGGGGGGCTCTGGGGTCGCAGCGCTGGGCGCAAATGCCACTCAGTCCCCGCCAGAGAGCGCCCTGGGGCGAGATGCTGCACCGGGCTGCACTGGGCCTCTCAACTCACCGGATGACGGATGACGGTGGCTTTCCCTCCCCTCCCCTCCCTTTCTTTCTTCCTCCCTTGTTTAGGCCATCAGAGTTGACACCAAGATCCCCCTTTCAGGACTGAAGGACTTCTTCCCCGATGCTGGGGAAGCTGTGACAGCCAGCCAGCCCTCGGCCCCCAGCCCGTCCCAGCACAGCCTCACGAGGCCGCAGCCCCTTCCAGGAGCAGCCCTCAGCCGTGATCGACACAGGGCACACAGGCCTAGGACCCTCGCCCCTACCTGATGTTCAGAGGGGTCACGTAGCTTCAGAATGAAGAACAGGAATTGATAGTAGGAAAATGTGTGCTCTCTTTGATTCTAACTGATGCTATTCGCTTCTGTGACTATGCTTGCTTTTAGTTGTTTAATAAATATAGTTAATCAGAATGAAAAACAGAGATAAGAACAAAGGTAACTCCATGATAGGCTAGGCTTCCTGGATGTGAGAAGCCTAGTTCTGCTTCTGTATATATGGCTTGCTGGCTTGGTGCTTAGCGTATGGCAGGCTTCACTAAAGTAAAGGAAAACAAAGCCCTGGGGAGGTAACCGCAAGTTACTTCCTGATAAAGGGCTGGAGAGTCCAGGTGCCCTCCAACCAACTCAGTAGATAAGAAGAGCAAGACATGATCAGCGCATGAACGGCTTGTGCAGGGCGTGTGTTCCCAGTATCGCTTGTAACCAAAAACTAGAAGGTATGCAACAACAGCTCCCTCCCCGTCGGAGACCCTCCTCTTCCCCTGGATGACGTTAACTACAACTGGCGCCAGTGCGAAAAGCCCGAAGCTTAATAGAGTCAACAAACCTGAAGCCAACGCGATCAGCCACTTCTAAAAAAAAGAACAAATAAACTGAAGGGGGATGAAGTGCAAACTAGTGTGTCGTGTACAGACTAGTATGTCATGTGCAGACTAACGTGTCATGTGAAAACTAGCATACAGAAAAGTATAAAAGCTTAACCTTTACCCCAGGGCGGGGTCCTAGTTCCTGGAGAGGCCACTGCGTTGGTGCTCTGGAATTTGGACCCTGGCCCGGGGCTAGTTAATAAACTCCTTTGCCTTTTTGCAGCCTCAGTGACTCTGCCTCTCTGTTCCTGGGGCCAAGGGGAACCGGATCTAACAAGAACCCCCAACTGGAGTTAGCTGTGCTTTTTGTTGGCTCAGTTCCTCCCTTGGCTCAAACCTTCCTTCACTCCCTGTAGGGGATTTTTCCACCTAAGGACACACCCCAGTAAACTTCCTGCGTGCGACTCCCCATCTCAGCCTCTGTGTCCTGGGGAAGCTGACCTGCAAGATCCATGACGGAGTAGAATGCAGGAGACACAATTTGGTGGACAAAAGAAATGCACATTAAACAGCTCGATAGCAATACAAGGTGGAGACTAATGAAGCATCAGAGTTTACCATTCAAACAGCACATTCACAAGGAAAAATCAACGGGGGAGAGGCTTCCTGGAGGAGGTGGAGAACTGGGACTGGTCCATGGGTGGTAGGATTTGAAAAGGAGGAGGAACAGGGCACTTTGGGTAAAGGGAATTGCTTGAGCAATTTGCGAATGAACATCCCTAGTCTGTGAAACAGTGAGTTTTGTGTGGGCAAAGCCGAGCTAGATATGTGGCTTGGATGAGCTAGATTGTGCGTAGTTAGATTTGGAAGAACTGACAGCTAGGTTGCGATGTTTGAGCGCGCACAGGCAGCGAGGAACGATGACGCATACTGGAGAGGAAGAGGGACACGATGAATCTTAGGTAGGTAGAGGTGATGCTGAATACTTGTTGGGGTGGGAGGGCAAAAATTTCATAACACTTGATACCAGTAGTTGAAAATCACTCTTGATTTTACTTATTTTAACAAAACTTTACTATTTTTTTTTTACTTTGTCTTAAAGTAGAACATGACGCAAGTTTCACAACGTGTGTAGGTGTGTAGCTGTTTTACGAACTGTTGACGGTTCCATTGCAGTTGTGCTTTCCCTCTCCTGGGATGTTGGTGCGATGGGTGTTTGAGAGAGGTCCCCAGGCCACACCACCGTCCTCTTCCCTCCTGGGTTTCCATGCGTTGGAGTCTTTAGGAGCAATACCAGCAGTCTATATGGTGGGTCAGCCCTGGGGCTGAAGGAAGGAAACTTGTTGGGTGGCCATTTCACTGATCTGAGTGGGGAATGAGGGCGACTTGTACTCAGGTGGGGGCAACAGGGAAGGAGAAGAGCAAACATGAGGGAATTGACTAGATTAATTGAAATTGCCAAAGAGATTTCAATTCTGCCTGACTCTGAACTTGGAAACAGGGGTGGAGTTGAAAGAGTTGGAACCTGAGGCTAGAGCAGCTTCCAGACCCCGGATCCCAACTGTACCCAAAGTGCTGTCCCCTGGGGAGTCCCAGAGCATACCTGTTCCTCGCTCTGTTGTCTCCTAAATTATCTCACTTCACAGACACCGTTTTGGGAGAAACGAACTGACCTCCATAAGGAGGCCATACTCCCTCACTGAGTCTCCTCCTCCCTAAGGCAAATGGTTTGCACCGAGCCCTTCGCAGTCTTTGTCACTTGTGGTGACCAAAGGGTGGGAATCGGGTTAGGGGTCTGGTGTGTGACCAGGATTCAGGTGGTATCAGACCTGCCCCCAGTTCGAAGTTGTCTAGTCCCGCTGGGGCCAGCAGCACGAACTTGTTAGCACGTTGGCCTCATTCCTCCCCTTCGCCTGGGGCACCAGCAGCCTAGAGCCATATTTAATTTTTGTTTAATTTTTTATTGCTTTTTTTTATATAAAACATAAAATTTGCCATTTTAAACATTTTTAAATGTACAATTTAGTGGCATTAATTATAGTCACAACATGTGCAACCATCACCACTATTTCCAAACCTTTTTTATCACCTCAAACAAAAACTCTGTAACCATTAAGCAGTAACTCCCCATTTTCCCTCCCCCTGCCCCTGGTAACCTCTGACTTACTTTATTTCTCTATGAGTTTGCTTATCCTAGATCTTTCTTTTCTTTCTTTCTCTCTCTCTCTCTCTCTCTCTCTTTCTTTTCTTTTTCTCTCTTTCTCTCTCTCTTTTCTTTCCTTCCTTCCTTCCTTCCTTCCTTTCTTTTCTTTTTTTTCTTAATACAGGGTCTCACTCTGTCATCCCGGCTGCAGTGCAGTGATGTGATCATAACTCACAGCAACCTCAAACTCCTGGGCTCCAGTGATCCTCCTGCCTGAGCTTCCCTAGTACCTGGGACTACAAGTGAGTGCCACCACGCCAGCTACATTTTTATTTTTTTAATATTTTAGAGACAGAGTCTCCCTATATTGCCCAGGCTGGCCTTGAACTCCTGGCCTCAAGCAATCCTCCCGCCTTGTCATTCTAAAGCACTGGGATTACCAGATGAACCATCATGCCCAGCCTACGTATTTCATATATATGGAATTATACAACATTTGTCCTTTTGTGTCTGGCTATTTTCACTTGCATAGTGTTTTCAAGGTTCATCCGTCTTGTAGCATGTGTCAGAATTCCAGTCCTTTTTGTGGTTGAATAATCTTCAATTGAAACATATAAGGCACATTTTATCCATTCACCTGCTGAGGGACAGTTGGGTTGTTTACACCTTTTGGTTATTGTGGCTAATGCTACAGTGAACATGCGCATACAAGTATCTGGTTGAATTCCTGTTTTGATTTCCTTTGGAGTAGAATTGCTGGGTCATATGGTAATTCTATGTTTAACTTATTGAGAAACTGCCGAACTGCTTTCCGCAGTGGCTGCACTATTTTACAGTCCACCAGCAACGTATGAGGGTCACAATTTCTTCACATCCTTGCCAACACTTGTTGTTTTCCATTTTTTAAAATTATAGCCATTCTAGGAGGTATGAAGTGGTATGTCATTGTGGCTCATATTTAATTCTTAATTGCAGCAATTATTGTTGCATATATCTTTCCCTTTCTTTGCTATAGTTTTATAAACTATCTCTATTTTTATTATTTATTGTCTTTTTTATTGTAAATCTTTGGGAAATAGGTGAATTTTAAATCATGTGTGAAGAAATAAAGAAAAAAATAACAAAAAGACTTAAGCCGCTCTAAAGGAGCTTACATTTTGTATCATGAAGCTCTGCATCCACATTGTTTTTCCCTTTCCAGATGATTTTGTCATGGAGGATTTTCTTGCTTTCTCTGTTTTTCTTTTTGGAGTTGCTTGTGTTTGCCTGTACGGTCCAGTGGAGATTTCTCTGTTTCCTGAGCCATTTGACAGTTGAACTCATCTAGTCAAAAGGGATGCTAGTCTCTTTTGAGTAACATTTATATTATGTCAGCAAGATATGAAACTCCCAGTATCCTAGTGTTCTTTATTGAGGGTGAAATGATACAGGCAACGGAAGTCACCATAACCAGCCCCACCTCTCACCTGTCATGACTGACTCCAAGGCAAATTCCGGAAATTCTCAGTCTTTCTTTCAAAACTTTCCCAGCCAGACATTAACCATTATTTTCATTAATGACTTCAGGAAAGATTATAGCAGTTAATCGCAGTGGAAAATAAAACTGGGTTCTCTTTTCTGCATGGCTTGAGCATAAAATAGGAGAAGGGACAAGATGCCCTCTAAGTGTTTGTCTCCAAATCTTTAAAAAATTATGTTTGCATGTAGAGCAAGCATTTGACCAATTCAACATCATTTCAAGACAAAACATTCAGCAAACTAGGATTAAAAGGGAACTTCCTCAACATGGTAAAGGACATATATGAAAAACCCACAGCTAATATCATGCTCAATGGCTAAATATTGAAAGTTTTTTCCCTAAGAACAGGAAGCAAGACAAGGTAGCCCACCTTTGTCACCTCTGTTAAGCATAGTTGTAGACACAGCAACTGAGCAAGAAAAAGAAATAAAAGGCATCCAAATTGGAAAGAAAAGTAGAACTATCTCTATGCACAGATGACATGATATATACAGAAAGCCCTAAAGAATCCACACACACACACAAAGTTAGAGTTAATTAATTCAGCAAAGTTGCAGGATAAAAAACCAACATGCAGAAATTGGTTATATTTCTATAATGAGAAATCCAAAAAGGAAGTGAAGAAACAATTCTACTTACAATACCATCAAAAAGAATAAAATACTTAGGAATAAGCTTAGCCAAAGTGGGGTAAGACTTGTGAGTGAAAATTGCTGAAATAAATTAAAAAAAAATGAAATAAATGGAAAGACATGCCATATTTGTGTATTGGAAGACAATATGAAGATACCAATACTCTCCAAAGCAATCTACAGATTGCATGAAATCAAAATCACAACAGCCTTTTTCTGCAGAAATGGAAAGCCCAATTTTAAAATTCATATGGAATTTCAAGGTCATGTAATACCAAAACAATTTTGAGAAAGAAGAATAAAGTTGAATGACTCATAATTCCCAGGTTTAAAACTGACTACTAAGCTACAGTAATCAAAACAGTGTGGTATTGGCATCAGGATAGACATATAGACCAATGGAATAGAATTGGGAGTCCAGAAATAAACTCATATATCAATGGTTAATTGATTTTTGGCAATGGTGCAAAGACCATTCAATAGGGAAAAGAACATACTCTTCAACAAATGGTTCTGGGATATCCACATGTAAAAGAATGATGTTGTATCCTTACCTCACACCAAATGCAAAAATTAACTCAAAAGGATCAAAGATTGAACAGTAAGAGCTAAAACTATCAAAATCTTAGAAGACAACATAGAAGAAATTCTTCATGACCTTGGCTTTTGCAACGGATTCTTAAATATGACAACAAAGGCACAAGCAATAAAAGAAAAAATAAATTGGGCTTGATCAAAATTAAAAACTCTTGTTCATCAAAGGACACTAGTAAGAAAGTGAAAAGACAACCCAAAGAATGGGAGAAAATATTTGCAAATCATATATTTGATAAGGGTCTAGTATCTAAAATATATAAAGAATGTTTTTAACTCAACAACAACCAAAAAACCCCCAATTTTTAAAAGAGCAAAGGATCTGAACAGACATTTCTCCAAAGAAGATTATTCAAATGGCAAACAAGCAAGCACATAAAAAGATGCTAAATGGTCATTAGGGAAATGGAAATCAAAACTACAATGAGATACCCTTTTACACCCACTAGGATGCTATAATAAGAAAGAAAATGAAAAATAACAGTGGTAGTGAGGATGCAAAGAAATTTCCTCCTGGAATAGAATGTAAAACAGTGCAGCTGCTGCAGAAAACTGTTCAGTGGTTGCTCAATGAGTTAAACATAGAATTACCATATGACCCAGCAATTCCACTTCTAGTTATATACCCAAAAGAATGGAAAAACTTGCACATTGGGTGCAGTGGTGTGGATCTGTAGTCCCAACTACTCAGGAGGCTGAGTGGGGAGGGTTACTTGAGTCTAAGAGTTCAAGTCTAGCCTGGACAATATAGCAAGACCCTATCTCTTTAAAACAAAAAAAAAAAGAAAGAAAATGTACATGAATGTTTATAGCAGCTCTATTCATAATAACCAAAAGGTGGAAGCAACCCAAATCCCCATCAACAGATAAATAGATAAACAAAATACAATCCACACACTGTAATATTACTCAGCTATAAAAAAGGAATGAAGTGTTGATACATGCTACCACATGGATGAACCTTGGAGACACGGTGAGTGAAAGAAGCCAGACACAGAAGGCCACCTACTGTATGATTCCATTTATATGAAATTTCTGGAATAGGCAAATTTATAAAGACAGAAATCAGAGTGGTGGTTGCCAGAGAGTGGAAGAAGGGGGAACTGGGGAGGGACTGCAAATGAAACGGGTACAGGATTTTTTTTTAGGCATGATTGAAATATTCTGGAATTAGTGGTGATGGTTGCACAACTCTGTGGATATGTGAAAAGCCATTGAACTAGACAGTTTAAATGGGTGAATTACATAGTATGTGAATTAAATCTCAACAAAGCTACACCAGGGAGCTACCCTACTGCTCCAGCCCCTCGGACCTCCGGGCGGCCTCTCGCCTGCACTCACAGCAGCGGGAAAGGCCTCCCGGGTTCCCGGCTGTTCTCACGCAGGCCTGGGGTGGTTATTTTGGGTTCTCTTGTTCCAGACCCGTCAGTTGCATGAGTTCCCTGGGCTCCTCCACACGTTGCCCGGAACAAGCAGGGCTGTGCTTTGGTGTTTTGTTCCACCTACTTGTGTTAGGACTCAAAGTGATACTTTGTCACCTACTTTTGTTGTAAATGTTGCCCGTGGCTTTAAGTTTTGCCGTCCAGTTGCTCTGTCTGTTTTTAGGTGAAGTTCAAAAAGAGGCAAAAGTTCTGGCATCCCTGTCACCATCTTCCCAGAATTCCCATTGGACAGTTTGTAAAATACCCCTTTTTGATATAAGTTTCAAATATTTTCTCTCAGTTTACATTCGTCTTTTGTCATTTGAGCAGCTTGGGTGGGTGACTTGGAGACGAGGAGGTGGGGGACTGGGGGATGACTGTATGAGCCGGCGGCTGCACCTTCTGATCGCCAGGGAGTTCATCTTCTCCCCCTTTCAACAGCCCCGAGGCTCTATAAAATGATTAGACTCTCTCAGGTTGTAATTGTAACAGCATGTTCTCTGAGCTTCTTCAGCAGTGCAATTCAGTTCACCTGTTGCTTAGAAAATATCGCTGTGGTAGCCCAATCTGGCATGTAAAGCAATTACCTAGAGTTGAAGAGAAAGAAGTTGGACTAAAAATCTGAGTACTCCAACTATTTATTACCCAAAGGCGCTTGAAAGAATTAAGGAAAACAAACAAATGTGGGTCCATTGCTGCGCTCCGTCCAGTACAGAGGAGAAAGCGTACACTCCAAGTGGAATTATCAGAGAACAATTTTTTAAAGTAGGGAATGTTGGCGAATTCAATTCCTTGCTACATTGAGGTTTGCAGAATAGCCTGTAAGAAGAGACTGCCAGATGTCTAATTTGGGGACAAAACATAGCTTGTTTTAAAGTTTCTTCAAGTCTTACGGCGTTCCATTCATATTGAAACCCATGTTTCCATTGCCACGAAGCCCTGTCCCAAGGTTCAAGGCAGACGTAAATCCTCTTACACTTCTCTCTTCCCAGTGATTGACAAGAATCCTGAGAAATGTGCACACGTGCAAATGAGTCCTTTATCTAGAAATGGGGGGCGAATGTTGTATTCGTTTCCTATTGCTGCTGTGACAAATTACCACAAAGTCAGTGGTGTAAAGCAACACAAATGTATCATCTCACAATAATCACAAGTCCGCACTGGGTCTCCCTGACCTCAAATCAAGGCGTTGGCAAAGGTGCGTTCCTTCTGGAGGCTCTGGGGAGAATCCTTTCCTTGCTGCCTACATTCCTTGGCTCACAGTCCTTTTCTCCATTTTCAAAGCCAGCTGTGCAGTATCTTCAGGTTGCTCTGTGACTCTCTGACCTTCGCTTCTGTTGTCACAGCACCTTCTCTGACTCTGCCCCTCTTGCTTCTCAAGATAAGGACCCTTGTGTTTACATCAGGCCCATCTGTACAACCCAGGATAACCTCCCCATCTCAAAACCATTTACTTAAATTATCTGCAAAGTCCCTGCTGCCGTGTAAGGTAATATACTCAGTTTCTGGGGATTAGGGTGTGGACAGCATTGAGGGGCCATTATTCAGCCAAGCACAGAACCCAACGGCTCTCAGGTTTGACCGTCCTAACCAGCACCTGGTCTTCTCACATGACTTCCTGTGCCAGGGGAGCTACCATGCTACCCTGCCCTTTCAATCCAAAGATGCTCAGAGTGGCTTTTATGAAACAAACACTTCTTAAGTATTATTTAGGGTGTGGAATAGGTTCAACAGAAAAAAGTGTCATACAGATTGAATGCCCCTTATTTAAAATGCTTGGGACCAGGAGTGTTTCAGATTTCAGATTTTGGCATATTTGCATTATATGGTACTTGAGTTCCCTCAGTCTGGTGTGTTACCATGTTCAGCACGCAACCGCACAGTCCAAGACGGCTGCTCACTCTCCAGACATCATTTCTGCTTTCCAGCCAGAAAGACGGAAGTGACACAAAGGAGGAAGCAACACAAGGGGATGGGACTCCATCTTTCCAGGCTACTTTTTAGAAGTTGCAAATGATACCTCTTCTGACATCTCATCGGCTAGACCTTAGTTACATGGCTACACCTGAGTGCAAGGGAGGCTGGACAAGGCTGTCTTTTTCATGTGCCTAGCTAAAATCAGGGTCTCTGTCAACTGAGGAAGAATGGATATTGGAGGACAGCCAGCATTTTTTACATACCCCAAATAAAAGAGGAGTTGGATTCCAGCTATTTTTTACCTTTCCTGAAAATTTGATAAATATCCACCGTGGCTTCCATGACAGCTCCCTGCCTTGATTCTGCTCCTACTTTTAGGCCATTTGTTTTATTCTCTCTACTTCCACCTCCCTGACTTTATCAATTAGGTTGCCTTTGTTGCAAGTAAAAGAAAGTGACTATGGAACTTAAGGAAAATAATAATTAGAAAGGGCTCACAGAATCGAAGGGAAGGCTTGAGAGTCTGGATTGGAGAGGTCAGAACCAGGCAGCTCTGGGGGTTTAGGGAGCAGAATTAGATACCTGACAATCTCATTGGCAGCCAGATGAGCTTCAACTATTTTTTTTTTCCAATAATTACATCATGACCCCTGAAATTTTAAGTTATATTTGAGAAAGTCTCACTGGTCTAGCTTTTTCTCATGCCTGTACCTCCAATAGGGGAGTGGGGAGAGAGAATTCTATGAATAATATTGACGTTATAACCAAAGGAGAAATGAATGCCGGGTAGCCAAAGAACGGTGAAGCTCTGTAAAGTTTTATGTTTTAGGTAATTCCTGGGCTCTGCCATCTTAACAAGCAACCTAGAAATATGTCCTATCCTTCTCCAATATAGAGCGATGATTATTTCTACTGCTCTGGTCTCCCCTACTCTTCCCTGCCACACACCTCACTCCTTTGCCTCATCAGCTTCTCTCTGCAGCCCCGCCAGGCGTTTCCTCCTTCCTCACTTTGCATAGGCTGTTCCCAAAGCCTCGAGTGCCCTTCCAGCCCCTGCGCTTCTTTACCCTAGAGATCTCTGCTGATGTCTGTTTCTGGCCACTGCTCGTGTCCTCCACGCGTTCCTTGAGCCACACTGGCTGCCCATCGTCTGGGCTGCCACAAGGCTCTGCTCAGCACAGATTTACTTCTGTGCCTCCTGCTCCCTGCAGACCGTGAGCGCCTCACGTGCAGGTGTTGTGTGGCTCTTCCCTGCTGCCACAGCATCTAGCATAGCACCTCATGCACAATAGTTACTCAATAAAATTATTATGGCTGAATGAATGGCTCTAAATGTCCTCCTCCAAATTATCTTCCAACTTCCAGCCCCCATGTCAGAGCTACCCCAGTCCAGCTGAATTCTCAACATCGACTTCGCCAAACTAAGTCCCTCTTCTCCCCGTAAGTCAGCACCTCCTCCTGATTTCTTTCCTGTTCAATCCCTATTTACTGAACTTGCACTGTGCTTGCTAGACAGGGGAACAAAGATAAACAAGATTCGGTCCATGTCCCCAAGGATGGCTTCATCAGGGTTTCCCAAACTCGGCACTATTGCCATCCGGGGAAGATACCCTGTGTGGTGGGGCTGTCCTGTGTGCTGCAGGACGTTTGGCAGCATCCCTGGCCTCTACCCACGGATGCCAGTAGCATCCTCCTCCCAGCCAGGACAATTAAAAATACCTGAAGACATTGCCAGCAGTGCCTTGTGGAGCAAAGTCAACCTCAGGTGAGAACCACTGGTCTCGATGCAGAGACATCAAGTTACAGAAAGAGAAAATTTCAGTGTGAAGTAGATGTAAGCAAAAAGTACAGAAATGGTCTGTAAGGAGATTAAATCGGAGGCTTCAAAAATGCTTGTATCTATACTGATGAACTGGTCAGTAAGCTAAAGCTTTGCCACGTGAAATAATTAAGGGGGAGAAGAGACTAACACTTGGTTAGTCCTTCTTATGCAAAAGCTGCTGTGCGCTTGCTGATTTATTTCATTCTCACCATAATCCTGCAAGGCAGGGATGATTTCCCCTTAGTTAGATGTGGAAAGTGAGCTAAGGAGGTGAAGTTACTTGCACAAGGCCACACATGGGTTTCTCTGTATTTGCGAGTGGCAGCTCCTTTCCATCCCTTATCTCTGTGGTCATCACACCCTCTTGTCATCTTGGAACCATCCAGTATCACTGGTTGCACCTGGAGGACGCAGTGCCATGGTGTCTCTCCCATCTGTTCCTTCTTCCCTCTCTGGGTCCCTGTTTGCTCCACCTCCAGTTTCACCTGGGTCCTCTCGCCCCTGAACACTAGCCAGGATGCGTCCTAATGCACAACTCAGTACTGTGTCTCCTTTCTCCCCACTGCACACCAAGTTCAAGGTCAAACTTTGCAGCTTGGCTTTCCAGCCTCATTCCTGATTTCCACCAAGGTTCCTAGATCCATCTCTCACCGCCTTCCTGAGGTGTATGTCATGCTCTGCTAATGGCAGCTAAGCTTTCTGAAGTGCTCACTGTGCCAGCTCATAAAACCCTTACAGCAGGCACGAGGGAGATGGTACTGTTCTCATTTTACAAAGGACGGCTGTGAGGCACAGGGAAGTGACTTGCTAGCAAGTGACAGCACCAGCCCTCTAAGAGGGACAGACTCCAGAGTCCAGTCCCCACACTGCCTCTTTGCCTTTGATCGTGCTGCTCACCTTGCAGGAACGCCTCGTTTCCTGCCTTCCTTCCCCTCTGTGCTGTCCATTAAAGCATCCTTCAGGACTCTGATGTCACCCCTTCCCAAAGCTGTTCTTCTGCGTGGTTATTTTCTCTGGTCCATTTTCCCCTGGATTCTCCTCAGATCCCTCTCACCTCAGCCTGGGGAGTGGGACTGGCATCACTCCGCACCCCTTACTCTTGCTCTTAGTAGATGTTCAAATATGTGCTATCAGAACGGAGTCCCAGGTGCTGCTACTGTGGTGTTGTCTTTTCTTGTTTCCTCGCCCAAAGCTGCCCTGGTGGCCGTCCCTACTGCAGTGTCCGGGCTGGAAGCCAAACCTGTGTCCTTGCCCCCGCATGGCCAGCGCGGGACTGAGGCTCAGGTTCCCGGCTCCTGCTGGTTTCTCGGTCTGCGCCTGAGGACCAGCACGTTCCCAGGGCGGCAGGGAGGAGGAAGGACGCCTCGGCCCTTGCACCCCTGACTCTCTCCTGGGCGTCTGCTTCCTCAGTGTCACACCCGGGCAACACGGTCCCTCCCAGGCTTAAAGCAGCTGAAGGACATAAAGACTGGGCTCCGGGCCCGACCAGCCGGGCGTCCACTCGTTTCTCATTGTCCTCCCAAGTGCGTCCTCTGAGCACGACTGAGCCTGGCAAGTGTTTGTTCCCGCTCTGCCCTACTCTGTCCTCTCCTCTGTGATGGAGAAGATGAACCCCCTTGTAGCTCTCCTACACCAGCCAACAAAGACAAATCACACATCACCAGCAGCTCCGGTGCTGACCGGGCTGCATAGCGGTGCTGGCCCATCCCAGCTGTCCCACTGAGGGGCAGGTCTGAGGGGCCCTCTGCTGGGCAGATCCGGAGTCTTGGGAAGGTGAGACTTCTCCAGAAAGAGGGTGACTTTTAGCAGTTTATTGGCTTAAACCATCCTGACGTTCTGAGGGAGGAGGGAGGGTATGAGAAAGCAGGTAAGTCCTAGACAATGTCATTTTTCTTGGTTCTGAACTTCTTCCCCCTTTTCCTGATGTTTTTGGTGACAGTATCTGTAGCTCTGGTTTCTAAGAGCTGACCGCCCAACTCCCCACCTCACCTTCCATCCTTCCTCCCCTTCTGTAGAAGAGGGAGCTAAGGCACAGAGCAGGGAAGTCACTTGCTCCAGGCTCACTGCAAGTTCCACTGGGCTCCAGAAACCGCTGCCCTGTGAGGCCTGAGGACCCTCAGCTCCTTTTTCCCAGCCGTGACACTCCCCACGAGGCTCCGAGTAGGGCCAAAGGTCCCACTTTTTGCTGCCTGCAAAACCTCCAGATCCAGAGCAGCTCCTCCGTGACCTGTCCCTAGAGGTGGAGAGCTCACCCCTTGTGCTTCCTTCGAAGCATCCTTGCCCTAGTGTTTCAGGCCCTGGTCTTGCTCGAAACCCGTTTCCCTATGCTCGGGAGCAGGGTGGCTGCAGGCAGAAAGGGCCCAAATGGCGGTGAGAGACCTGGACATTCCACACACAGAGGGACAGCGAGAAACCAAACCTTAGTGGTTATATCTTTGGGCTCTTAATTAGAGCAACAAAAACCCATTCTGAATGATTGAAACTGAAATTAATTGAAAGGATATAAAATGACTGCAGAACTAAGCTTGCAGAATAGGCAGGAACAAGTTGGGTAAAGAAAGTGCAGGGCCACAGGCAAAGTCATGCCACACTCTCTCTCACTCTGTCTGGTGTGGTGCAGCGCCTGCTTGTGCCACGGCCAGAACCACGTCTGTTCCCGACAGCTGCTTCGGGGCCTGGGTGAGGAAGCTGCCCCGTCTGTTTCTGTTCCTGTTTTATTAATTAGTATCTGAATCAGAATCCGGGCAGGTGTATGTGATTGGTCAAAGCCAGGTCACAGCCCTGCCCTGGCTGTAGGGTAGGTGTTTGCTGGTTTTTAATGATGGGAGGTTATCTCACAACCCACCAGGACTGGAACGGCCTGGCCTCCAAACACTTAAGGATAGATGCTGGGCTCCAAGCAAAAAATAGCAGCTTTTTTCCCACAAGAAAGTGGGCATCCAGTTAGGATTTTCCCCAACCCCCCTTAAATCATAGATGCAGATGCTGAGTCCCAGAGGGGAGAACGGCTTCCTTCCCAAGGACATGTGGCCAAGGCAAATCAGTTTCATCCCTGTGCCAACAGCAGTTGACAGTGATTGAAGGGAGCCCCGCTGAGGCATCTGGAGGCTTTGTCTGGCTTGTCGGTGTTTCCCTCTGGAAAGCCCGAGCCCGTCTTTCCTCTGGGCCACCCTCATTTGTGAACAGCTAAAAAATGCTAACACCATTTCCTGTGTGGAGCACTTTCGCTTTGCAAGAAGAGAGCAGGAAAAGCTTAGTCAGAGGCTGTATGTGCATGGACTCTAGTTTGGTTGTTCCCAGACCCAGCTGTGTATGAGAAACACCCAGAGATTCCTCTGTCTGCCAAAGGCCTACTGAATTGGAATTAGTGAGAATGACTGAGGATGGAGCAAGAAAATCTTAGTCCACTAGAACCCAGGGGTGCAGGATTCCTAGGCTCAGAAATGGCGGAATATTCGTATCTATCACACTATTTGGAGAACAGCGCTGCAGCTGATATGACTACCTTCTCTAGACTGTAACCAGCCTTTCGAAGAGGGACCTGGCCTCGTTCTTCTGTGTCCTCTGCAATTTCTGGCACCTAGGAGGCTTCTAGTTCCTGGTGAATTAGTTTATAAAGGCACACTGCTGTTGCTGCCACCCAACGCTCAGTACAGTAGCCTTGAAAATGACATTAATCAACTTGACAGGCACCTTAGGAAGGTGTTGGACCACTTTCCAAAACCTGAAGTCTGCTCTTCAGAATTCCCAGGGATCCAGACTGTTGGAAGTCCTGCCTGTGCTCCAGAAGGCCCGGAATGGCTCACGATCTGGGATGAGCCCCTTACCTGCCGCTGTCTGGCAGCTTTTCTCGTGGGATGCACAGACAGCTAACACGTACAGAGCACCCTGCACCAGGGCACTGCCTAAGCCTTTTACGTGCTAGCTCATTCACCACCTTGTGAAGTAGGTATTATTTTCATTTCACTCATGAAACAGGCCCAGAAGCACAGCTGGCATGGGATTTGAATCCAGGCATTCTGGTTCCAGAGCACTCGCTTTTAACCTCTACATAACTTAACAAGTGAGATCCTTTTTTTTTTTGATATCTTGAATTTAGCTTTATTTATACAAAGCTGGCTAAGACAAAAAAATTAGATACAGTAATGATTAATTGTCACTCACTGCCCATAAGACCCAAAGGTATCTATGTGCATGTAGTGATCTGCTTGGCCCCCTGCCGGTTCTGCCTTCTAACCTTCATTTAACCCCACTTGTCAACTGCCCACATTCGCCACCAGCAATTGTGCTCTTCTAAGGAGGCCACCTTGTGCAAACGAGCCTTGTGCTGCCCTGACCTTGTGTTTCATGCTAGTAACTGGCTCCCTCACATCTGAGTCCTGCCTAGGTTGCTCAAGTCCAGTTGTCTAGATGTCCCCAGCCTGGCCTGCTCTGCCTCCAGAATCACACATGGCACGTGGCACATGCAGCAGTCTCCCAAGACCCCCAGTGGATGCCGGAGGCTGTGAATAGTACCGAAATCCTATATATTCTATGTTCTTTCCTATACATACATACCTGTGATAAAGTTTAATGTATAAATTAGGCACAGTAAGAGATGAACAATAATAGAGTAACAAAAAGTTATGTGAATAGGCCTCTCTCAAAACACCTTATTGCACTGTACTCACCCACTTTCAGACCACGGCTGACCACAGGTAACAGACTGCAGGTAAGAGGGGGCTACTGCACCAGGAATAAGCAAGGTATCATGGTAGGACCAACCTTTCCACCTTCTGTTTACATACTTCTCTCTCAAACCCTCTGCAGACTGACTCATCCTGGGTCAACAATGACAAGACACGTAGGGGCACTGGACTCGCTGAGACAGGGAGAGACAGTTTGGGACAAGCAGGTATCTTGAACCCAAATCCTGGGAGACCAAGCAAGGGCTAATGAACACAGCCATAAATGAAATACAAGATTGGTGTAATTATTTAACGACACAGGAAAATAACATGTTATGAAACAAGCTGGTTACGAGTAGTAGGCAGAGGATGATTTCACTTTTGATAAAAAAATAAAAATCCATATGAACATGCACAGAAAAAATGGGAAGGTTATATACCAAAATATCAACAGTATTTTACTTCTCTTCAGTGATTAAATATTCTTCCATTTGCATATTTTTAAACACATGATTATTTCTGAAACAAAAACCAGATACTGGAGAGAGTTACGAGTTAGGAATCCAAGCAGCCACGAGCCCAGCAGCCAAGGCTTGAAACCCAGGCCAGCCAAGGTGACAGCAGTCAAGCCCGGAGGGGGAGCATTGGTCATTTTCCTACTGGAATGTTAATTATCAGACTGTTTCCTCTATATTTGATGTTCTCAGTATACTTACATTTAATGGGACCCTATGAATAATAACTGGCACAGAAGCAAAATGCTAGCAACTTTTGTTTTAAATTCTGAAATGCGGAACTATTTTGTGGTTATGTAACAGCAGTCCCCAACCTTTTTGGCATCAGGGACCAGTGTCATGGAAGACAATTTTTTCCACAGACTGGGCGCGGGGGGATGGTTTCAGGATGATTCAAGCACATTACATTTATTGTGCAGTCAAACCCCTCTGCTAATGGTGACTTGTATTTATAGCTGCTCCCCAGCACTAGCATCACCGCCTCAGCTCCACCTCAGATCAGGCATTAGATTCCCATAAGGAGCGCGCAAGCTAGATCCCTCGCATGCGCAGTTTACGGTAGGGTGTGCGGTACCAAAATCTAACAACAGGAGGCAGAGCATATGCGGTGATGCAAGTGATGGGAAGCGGCTGTCAATACAGATGAAGTTTCGCTCCCTTGCTGGATGCTCACCTCCTGCTGTGCCCACGGTTCCTAACAGGCCACAGACAGGTACTGGTCCACGGCCTGGGGACCGCGGATACACTACACCAAAAACATGAGAAAGGACGTGCTCCTACAACAAAAAAATGCATCTGACTAAATCACTGTCTTAGCTGTTTTTTTTCTGACCTCTGTTTGTTTTCAATTTCCACTGTAGATCTATTTTTTGTTTCATGGTCTGGAAGCAGGTAATTTTCTCACAAAGAAACTCACATTAATGTATGCTGAGCACTGTGATGGCTTGGCTTTAAGTCTACTGATAGTTGGCCTTGGCTTCTAAGTTCTCTGCTGGATTGGAAGGGCTTCCCAAAACCCAAACCACCTTGAAATAAACAAATCTGGAGTATTACTATTCTTTTTTTTTTTTCAGGTCTTTGCTAAGTTACCAAATGAAGGGCAGCGGTGTATTATACCAATATTGCTGTAAACGAAGCTCATAAATCTCACCCCTCTCCCCCATGTCATGACTGTTAGGGACACTATTCCAATAACAAGGACAAATAACCCATATTTCTTGCTCTTAAAAAAAAAAAGTGAGAAAGGCTCATTGTTTTACAATCAAGAATATATAAAATGTGATGTAATCTTCATCCTAAGGTGCTTCTTAGATATTTCCCAGAGCTCTCTGCCCTTATACACTGCAGCATTTTCAGGAGGGGTCAAGAGATACCGTTAAGGTCCAAGAAACAACTAAAAACAAAAAACAAACTGAGACTGATTTGTGCATTACCATCTGTCCAGTACACTAGGGCCCACAATGAGTTAGTACGGCAATCCACGTCGCAGAAATCTTCACACACCAGGAAGGAAAGGTATAAAAATTATATTAAAACAATGACATAAATTTGTGTGTATGTATTTAAAATTAAAATATTGTACCATCATAAAAAAGTCCAGACAGATTCTTTGCTTTGCCCTTGGGCAACCAAGAAAATTAGTTTTGATTTATGTCCCAAAAATAAAAAAGATACTTGCTGAAAATAACAGTGCTCAATGCTTACAACCCAGGTCAATTCATACTCTTGTTAGATTAGTCCAAATTCTAAAGGCTACAAAAATTCCTTTGTTAGAGCAAGGGGGAAAGATCCATTTCAGGGCAAAGCTGTTCAAGATGAAAGGAAGTTGAGTCTTCAGTGAGAGAACTGCCTGCGGTCGGATGATTTCTTGCTAATGTTTTTAAAGATTCTGGACTTCTCAACTTTCTTGGTTTTCTGGTAGCCAAATCCACCACCACCTCCTCTCTTTTTGTGCTTGCCTTCATTGCTGTTCACATCTGAAGGTGAATGTTAAGGAAATCAAGCAACCAAGACAAGGAACTCCAGTCTAACATCTACACAGAGAAAACCAGCAGGCACACCACTGTCCCGCTACCACCCTTCTCAACAGCATAAACCTCAGCAATGTATTTCCGGAAAATCAGGGGCGGCCACAAGATTGTGGTCTAAAATTAGCAGGTATGACTTTAAAGTTCAGTGTAACAGTCATATTAATTATTTCCTTCACACAATGAAATTCATGAGAATGAGTGATTAAGGTATTAAGATGTCAATCAGGAAGTTCATAGGATCACATTAAAAAAAAACCCAGTATCAAAACAAATGACTTTCATTTCCGTTTGGAGCTGATAAGGGTATAGCTTAACCAAGTTTCGGAGCTGTTCTTCCTCTCATAGTCCAACATGTATTGATCACAAAGGACATTTATTCAATGCCTACAATGAGGACCGTGACCCCAAATTTGGTCCTCTCTAGTCCCCTCAGAGGCAACTGGAGGTATTCCCTTTGCCTTTTATCTTGAGCAACACTTGTTTTATTTTCTTTAGCTGGACTCAACACTTCTTTGCATAAAACAAGGCTCGAAGAGGACTTAAATTCTTTGAAAAGTCCCACCCTCTCTTCAGCTTCAGAGCAGCCCGTTCTTCCAAGCACCTCTTATAGCACAGCCCAGCGCCGAGCTCTGCTACTTTACCTCTCTGTGCTTCTGCCAGGAATGCACAACTACCGCTGGCTCTCACTGTCTGACAAACTTGTCTTTTTAAGGCTTAGGTCACAAGCTGCCTTGTTCCTGTAACCACATCTTGATTATTAATCCCCGCTCACCCCATCCTACCTGTGTCCCGAGCTAGCACAGACAAGCAGACACCGGCCAGGATGAGCACCTGGGCCTCCAGTCTGCAGCCAGAACACACACCAACCCACGGCAAGGCCCCAAATGCCACCCCCTCACCGTCAAGCATTTGTTCCTTAGTTCCAGGACGACTTCATAACAAAGAAAAGGATACTCAGATCAACAAAAGGAGGCACCTTGAAACCAAATGATAGAGCAACTTGAGGCAAATTTAAGTTATTAACATTAAAGATCTGTTTCAGAGAATGGGAATCATAGGCTCGGATGTATGACTTATATGCTTCCTGGGCTGATTTATGAAGAAAGTAGTTCTTTTCAATCAATTGTTCAAGCTGAAATAGAAAAAACTTTGGTTTCAATAAAATAAAAAAGCAGACTTCAAATATTCTAGAGCAAAGCCATTCCCTAAAAAACATGTATTCTATACACTTGTTCTCGGCTTTGTACTATTTGCTGTAGTGAGAACAACGCCAAAGTTCTCACAGTGTGTGGACTGAGAGGAGGAAGAGAGCACAGGACCGTGGTAGCCACAGCAAGAACCCTTACAGACCACACAGTCCAACCCACCATTTTACGACAGGGCAGACACAGGACAGTGACTGCCCACTGAAACACTGCAAAGGTCGTGTTGGGACAAGGTTCCCTCTTACTCACAAGTATTTAAAAAAACCTACCTGAGACTGGATGTTAGAAATTTTAGACCAGGAAAAGTCAAATTCACTTAATGGAACCTAGAAAACAAAAGCATAAAGATTAGTAAACCAGGAAGATCAACATCCTGATATTTATTAGGTACTGAAGACAGGGAAGGACGACCAGGCCTGTGGAATCCCTCCAGACAGATGCACAATCTGCTTTCTCTAGTCTCCCAACGTTGATGGGAAAGTTCTGCCTTTGCTTTGCTGAGTTAGGAAAATGGTACTTTCTTTCTGAAAAGTAAAGTGAGAAATTGAACAGTGACAATGAGCTGGTGAAGCACTTTTCTCTAAGAATCTCTATAATCCTGATTGTTTGGAGTGATGAAGTAGCCTGAAGCTTCTAGTTAGAAGGACCATTTGCCTTTTTCTCCATGTCAGAAGAGGGGCCCTAACACCACACAGCCCTGTGACTGGGGTTTGTGACATCAGAGGCCACGATGACCACAAACTCCTACAGGATATAGCTCTGTTGTCAGTCATCGCTTACTAGATAAATGGAATAGTGCTAGACTTGGATTAGGTGGTGGGGAAAAAAATAGGTGCCCAAGTCCTGGACTCTGTCCTCAGAGAGCTTATAGTCTTTTGGGGGAGACAAAGCGATGAAATGACAACTTAATGAGCACCTGTGCTGTGGGGACACGGAGGAGGGCAGATCAGAGACGGCTTCCCAGAAGGGAAAGCAGCTGGCTGCAGGCAGAGCACACTGAAGAAAGTGTGCAAAGGCCATAGAACAATTTCAGGGAACTGCACACAGCTGCAGGGTGGAGGAAACCTAGCCTATGCCAGGGAGGCCAACGAGGAGGCAAGTGTCAGAAGAGAAGGCCTCACATGCACTCCCAAGGCCTAGCAATAAAAAGGCCACTTAGCATTCTGATGGATTCAGTCCTGAGGGGGTGGAAGGAGGCCAAAGCCAGATCAGGGTGGATGGGGACCGAGTGGGAGGCAACTAGGAAAAATATAAACCATTTTCCCAAAAAGGCAGACCAAGGAAAGGCAATAGGCAGTAGCTATCCTGGAGACAGTGGAAGCAGAACGGGTTTAGGGTTGAAGTTACTTTTTCCACAGTGCGAGACCTGAGATGGTAAAGCACTAACTGCAAGAACAAGATCAAAGGCCGGGTGTAGATGAAAGCAGGATAAAAGGAGGGGCAGGATGAATGGGGATTCCCATAGCTTCACACGAGGTAAGAGGGAAAGACACGAGGATGACGGGACTTCAGGAAGGGGAGCAGGAGGACAGATGACCAGGTGTGAGGGAACGTAAAAGGAGTGGACAAAGTTTCAAACAGGTCGATAGGGATCAGGAGGGGAGAGACTGGGACACAAGAGGTGCTGCTGAGCAACCCAGAGCTACAGGGCTGAGCCATGAGGGTGGTTTCTTCTGTCCCTGCCTTCTGGCCAGAAGTGCATAAAATCTTCCATAACTGCCGTTTTAATAGCACTGCCCTGACTCAAGACTCTGCTGACACACTGACACACGCAGAAACGGTGCTTGCTAACAATCCCTACAAACCAAGAGGAATCTGTTTCCAATTTAAGATGTTCCAAGTAAAAAAGATCGTTACCTTGGATTGCTTCAAGTAACGAAGGAAACCCAATTCTTCTGGGCGCAAAATGAGCAAGGCATGCCCTCTTCCATTTAGGCCTCTGGCTGTTCTGCCCACTCGATGAATATATTCCTTTGGTAGAGAAAGAGCGCCTGAGTTAATGCACTGACTTCCACATGAGCCCATTAAGAACATGCCTGCACTTCAACTATGTGCACAGTACGTCTGTTCTGAGACGGCGCACCTCCCACAGGACCGGGCCCCCACAAAGCCAGGCCGGCACTCCCCCTGCACACACCATCCCTGCAGGGCTAAAAGGCTAATGACCAAGGCCTAAAAAGGCTGGACACAATGTGCACATTAACAGTGTGATTGAATAAAGTAAGAATTATGTGTGCTTCATCTTTAAAATGGCTTTAAAAAACCCCACATTCTACTACATATACTACATAATCTTATTTACCTCCTTAATCAAATTTTATTTCCTTCAGCCACCTGTTGCTCTTAACTGATCATTCCAAGTATCTAACATTCTTAAATCCCACTGAAGCCTCTAAAACCATGTACGCCCCCCTTGAGCCCTGTAAAGCCCTAAGTACTTATCAACACCGGAGAAATACTGCAGAGTCACCACTAGGGATAAACCCTATGAATGTGAAATGTGGTATTTCCCAGGGAACCTGGAGAGTAGGCGCACTCCCTAATGTGGAGCCATTCTGAAGACACCCCGAGGACGCCAGTCACCTTAGGGTCATCGGGAGGGTCATACTGAACAATCCAGTCGACTTCAGGAATATCCAGCCCTCTTGCTGCCACGTCCGTACACAACAGTATCCCTGAATCTGCGTTGCAGAACTGGAAGAATGTGGTTGTACGCTTATTTTGCTTCTGCCTTCCCTGGAATCAAATAAAAAAATCTTTTAGAGCTAGAACCTTGAGGCTGTTTCTAAGAAGCCTAGCTGTACAACCCCCAAACCTGGAGTTGTTACCCTACTTTATTTCAAGCTCACTGCTGGCTTATGTACTATTTCCCCAACCGGCCCCTCAAAGTGGATGCTGTCTCTTACTCCTTTGACAAGTCCTTGTCCTCCACACAGGATCCACCACCTAGTGGTGATCAAACTACTCAGGATGACATTTAGAGGAGAGAGCAGTACCTCTCATCCCATAATCTACAGGACTTGACAGGCACAATCTGTTTTTAATAAGCTCATCATAATCACTTACATGAATGGCCAAGACAGGCAAATCGATGTAGTTCAGCAACTCGTAGTGGTATTTCACGGACATACATGATGAAAAGAAGACCATCAGTTTCTTCTTTCGGTTCTTCTTAAGGAATGTAAAGAGCAGCAGGAATCTCTTTTCAGAGGGACAAACAACATATCCCTAGAAATGGTTCAAATGAAGAGACACAAATGAATCAAACAGATAACCAACGTACTTGGAGAGCAATGACAAACATAGCATATAACATGTCATACCTTACCTACAATATTTAAAAAACTAAACGACCAACCAAAGGTTCTTTAAATTACATCCAGTTAGAGAATATTTTATTTATCAAGAAGACTCAATCTTGAAATTCTCATTTTAGTCACCTTAGTTTGGATCTCTCGTCACCTCATTTATAACTTTCCCCAGCTATGCACCCTGAACCAGTCTCTCCATCACCTAACTTGCCTTGCATCTTACTGAGATTAAAAATATTTTACAACTCCATTTAAACTGGCAGTTATTCATAACACCCCTCCCCCCCGTGACAAATGGTATTAACAAAGTAAAGAGAGCTGATCAAACTATTTTCAGAGCTCATGGCATTGTTTACCCAGAGTATCTAGATCTAATACCCAAATTCACTACACAGATGCTCCTCTACTTACAATGGGTCCATGTTGATAAACACACTGTAAATTGAAAATATTTTAAGTTGAAAATGCATTTAATACATCTAACCCACTGAACATCATACATTATAGTGTATTACATATAAGTTCTGAACACTTATAACATGTTCAGGACATTTACATTAGCCTACAATTGGATAAAATCATCTAACACAAAGTCTATTTTATAATAAAGTATTAAGTATATCACATAATTTACTGAATACTGTACTGAAGTATGGTTTCTCTGAATGTGTACTGTTTTTGCATCTTCATACTGAATGTATACTGTTTTTGCATCTTCATAGTCAAAATCTCTTAAGTCAAACCATTGTACGTTGAGGACTATCTGTATTCAAATTAAAAGTTCATTAACCCATTTTCTTTCCAGATAATCTTCCAAAAAAGTACATGAAAACACTAAGACATTAGAGTTTAAGTTATTGATAAAAAGTACCTGCTCAAGACCATCTACTGTTGCATTAGTTTTATCGTCATCAACACCAACATACAATGGCTCCTTTTTCAGAGAAATCCTTGCCAGGTCTTCAACTTTTCGCGTTTGTGTGGCAGAAAAGAGCATAGTTTGTCTGCGTGCTGAAACAGATATAACCTCAATCTTCCAGGGAATCTTCATAATTGCTTCACAACTACAAATACTCTATGTAGAATGATTAGAAATGGGAGCTGTGATATCACTACAGAGTCTACAAATATTATAAATGGTAAAAAGGGCATATCATGAAACACTTTGGGTCTATGTGTTTGAAAACTTACATGAAATGGAGAAATTGCTTGAAAAATAAACTACACAAGAAGAAATAGGAAACCTGCATAGCCTTAGATCTATTAAAAAAACCAATCAAACCCTTCACCTTCATGTAAAGAAAATTCCAGGCCCAAAGGGATTCCACTGATAAATTCTATCAGATATTTAAGAAGAAATACCAATTCTTCACAAACTCTCCAAGAAATCAAAAAGGAGAGTTTACTTGCAACCATTCTTTGAAATAAGGTATTACCCTACATAAAAACCTGACAATGACATTATAAGAAAAAAAATTTATAGACCAATTTATGAACACAGATTCAAAATTTCTAAGCAGAATTTTGGCAAAGTGAATCCAGCACTATATAAAAGGGATAATGGATTATGACCAACTAGGACTTATTTTAGGAATGCAGACTTGATTTAACATTTGAAAAATCAACCAATATAATTTACCATATTAACAAAGTCAACAGACACAGAAAAAGCCTTTGGTCATCTATTGCTGATTGAAACCCTCTGCAAACTAGGAACAAAATGGATCTTCCTCAATCTGATAAAGGGCACCTACATAAAACCTGCAACTAATAACCTCGTACATACTTAATGATGAAAAACTGAATGCTTTCCCCTAAGATCAGGAATAAGACAAGGATGTCTGCTCTCACCACTCAACTTCAGTATTGTACTGGAGGTTCTGGCCAGGGCAATCAGGCAAGAAAAATTGTTAATAAAGAAGTGAAACTGTATTTGTACATGATTGCCTATGTAGAAAACCCAAAAGGCTAGCGTCACCTGGAAAGTTATACAGAATAATCTATGAGTACAGGAATAATTATCTTGTTGGATGCAAGATCAATATAAAAAAATCAACTGTATTTTTATATATGAGCAATGAACAATTGGAAATTGAAATTTTAATGAAATAGAAATCTGACAAAAGATGTGAAAAAAATCTGTAGTCTGAAAACTCCTAAAAAATTATAGAAATTAAAAACCTAATAAAGGGAGCTACACCTCATTATGGGTTACAAGATTCAATACAGTCTTCCATCAATGACCTCTAGTCAATACAATCTCAATCATGATTCCAGACTTTTTGTGGATGGATAGAAATTGACAAACTGATTCTAAAATTTATGTAGACATTCAAAGGAGAATAACAGTCAAAACAACTTTGAAAGAGAACAAACTTGGGGGCCTAACACTACCCAATTTAAAGACTTAATAGGGAGGAACCAGAACTTTCATACGATGTTGATGGAAATGTAAAATGGCACAACTGCTTTGGAAAGCATCTGGTGGTTTTTAAAAAAGTTAAACACACACCAGTCATTCTACTCAAGAGAAAAGGAGATATATGCCCCTACAACGAGTTGCAGATTAATGTTCATAGCAATTTTATTTCTAATAGCCCCAAAATCTAGGCAGCAGAAAGAGCCATCGATATTGAAATAAACAAACTGGTATAGTCATACACTGAAATGCTACTGAAGAATAAAAAGAACTACTGGTGCAACAGCATGGATGAATCTCAAAAGATTTGCAGAGTGAAAGAAACTAGGCCAAAAAAGAACTACATACGGTATGATTCCATTGATATAAATCTCTAGAAAATGCAAGCTTATCCACAGTGATAGAAAACACACCAACAGTCACCGGAGAGAGACAGATGTGTGTGAGGAGGGGTGGGTGGAGGGACTGCAAAGGTGAAAGAGGAAACTTTTGAGGGTGATGGATGTGTTCATTACCTTGTTTGTGATGGTTTAACAGTAGTAAACGTGTCAAAGAGCATTAAATTGTATATTTTAAATGTTTACATATAATTTGTCAATTATACCTTAAAGCATTAAAAGATAAATAACAAATGGGATTATGGTTTTATTATAGTTATAAGCAGTTTATAATGTTGCAGTACTATAATCAAGCTATGCACAAGTCAAATATAACACAAAAGGCAACCAATCTATGGCTACTTGGGAGATGTTAGATGAGGTAAGAATAGGTAAGGCAGGGAGAGAACGAGACCTATGTTAGGACTGTTTAACTTGCATCATAACCTCTAAAATGGCAAAACTACTATATTAAGTTACTACTAAGTTTGATGCTTGTATTCCAAACTACTTCTAAGGCTGACTGGCCCAATGACTTCACTTAGGCTACGGTAAAATTCTGGTATCAATACAGTTTTCGATAGGAAAAACTCTCATCTACCTCCAACAGGTACTTTGCAAACCACATGCAGATGCTACCTACTTACTTGGCAGAAGTTTAATAATTTGCTTTAATTCCTCTTCAAACCCAACATCCAAGATACGATCAGCCTCATCAATAACCAGACACTGCAGATTTTTATACATAAACCCTGGGGTATTCTAACAAAACAAAGGGAAAGAAAAACTATTAGTTGTAAAGTTTGTGTTTCATATGAGACAAGGAAACAGGCACTACATCATAGCGTTCTCTTACCTGCATGTGGTCCAGGAGACGGCCTGGTGTGGCCACAATGATGTTGATCCCATTGGCAAGTTTCTGTGCTTCGGCAGATCTGTTACTGCCACCCATTACTAACCCGTACGTATGCACATGGTGAGTCATCAGCTCCTTAAGAACACCAAAAGTCTGCATGGCCAGCTCTCTCGTTGGCGAGAGAATAAGGACTCCTGTTCCTAAAACAGAAACAAACAAAAAAGATACACGGTTAAGTCAAACTGTGGCTGTCACCATGAGTCCCTAACAACTACAACAAACTTCCAGGGAAATAATGGCAGAAACAAGCAGATTAAAGGCTTACCATTCCTGGGCATGAACTTTAACTTAACAATGAGTTCAATGGCAGGAATGAGAAAAGCCAGGGTCTTGCCACTGCCTGTTTTTGCAGCTGCTAAAAGATCCCTAAATATTAAAAAGGGAAAGAAAAAGACATTTAGTCTACTCATTCAGCAAATATTTACCATGTACTATATACATACATTTTAGGTACTAAAGCTACCACATGAACAAGAGAGACAAAGTTCCTCTCTTCTGTATCATTGAAATCAATCATCTATGTTATGTATACCTACCCAGAAATCAGAATTGTGCTACCGAAGAGAAGTAAACACTTTTCTTCAAGCATTATTAAATAACTTAAAGCCTTTAATGCAGGCTGGCTATGAGACCCAGCACATAGTGCAATATCAAAATACACTGATATTTTCTTTACAACCTGCTAGCACTAAATATAGACACCAATGTCCAAGCATCAATGTTAACCATACCTGCCTTCCAGAAGTGGCCTAATACTTTTATGTTGAATTTCAGTCATGTTTGTGAAGCCCATTTCTTTTATTGCTTTCAGTGTGTTTTCATTAACAAGATTACTTAGAGAAGTGAATGAAGTATCCTCAAAAGCTCCTAAAAAGAAGTTTATCATTAGCAAATTCATCTTTTTAAAAAAGTTAATACTGCTATATTTGCCTAAATTAGTTTTACTTGGAAGAGCTGCTTACAGTAAAACAAAAAGAGACTAAACCCCAGTTCATTCCCATGCAATAATATTAGGAAAAAGACCCGATACTTCTGAAGTTTCTCCACTGCTGATGCCTGTGTGATTCCAAGTCCAGAGCCTATCCCGTAACAATAAGGGGTGGAGAGGAGGAATAACCAAGGGACTTATACAAAACAAAAATGCCAAGGCAGGATTAAAAAAACAAAACAAAACACGAGTGTAACGTCAGTAAAAAAAAAAAACCCAGTTAAACTCACACTAAAAAGACAACTGAGAAGAGTTAGATGTAGCTACAAATTCCTCAGCAGGAGGCAAAATCAAAATCACCTGGGAGCCTCCCACCCCCGACAGGCCCAGGCTGTAACCCAGGGATTCTTGCCCTTGGCACTACTGACATTTTGGGCTATGTAATTTTTTGTTTGGGGAGATGTCCTATGCATTACAAGATGTTATGAAGCACCCCTGATCTCCACCCACTAGATTTCAGTAGACTGCCCCTAGTTCTGACAACCAAAAATGTCTCCTCGGGGTAGGGTGACCAACCTTCTTGGTATACCTGGGACAAAGGAGGTTCCTCGTATTTAGGACTTTCAGTGCTAAATCTGGGGAAATTCTGGGCAAATGGGATGACTCCTTTACCTAGGAGGCAAAACTGCCCTGCTTGAGAACCACTGCCAAAACTTCTCCAGTTTGGACAAAACAGATCTGGCCTTAATATTTTAAGAAAGAACTCAAATACCTCTTACATATTTCTGGTTACGGGCAGCTAACTCCAATCTAAACTCTTGATTTTATAAATGAACAAAGGCCAAACTAGGTTAACCTGGCACAAGTCCCTCAATGGTATTTATTCCATCCTTCCTTCCTTATTAGTAACCAAGCCTGTATTAAACCTCTAGTCTTCAGACTTTTGGGCCAACAATTTTCCTATACAGTGTGGAATGAGCCTTAGGAAAGAAAAAAGCAAAGAAACAAAGGATCCTAGAAACTGTTTGTGTGCATATAAATACTCAGTGTTAGGAATGGAGAAAAGGAAAAAAAAAAAAAATAGGGAACAAAATAACTCAGGCACAATAAAGTAGACGATAAAGACAAAAAGCAGCAGAAGACACACAGAACATTTGTTGATAGTTGTTTTCCAACCAAATTAGAAGTCACAACTGAACCTTCAATCCTAGAATCCCCTTAGAGGAACACAACATTTTCAAGAAGCTATGTCTGGAAAGCTTCCTGGAAGTTACCTGTCAGTCCCAGGGGCAGGCTGGGCACTTCACTGTCATCCTCCTCATTATCTGGCTTCTCCACCTTGTTTTCTGTTTCTTCTTGTGCCTCTGCACTTGCTTCTTCAGACTGCCCTTTGTTTTCAGTTTTTGCTTTTTTTGCATCTTTGGTTTTAAAGGACAAAACACAAAAAATTTTTTCCTTAAAATAAAAATGCCAAGTAAGATCAACAAAACAAAAGATTTGTGATGCAAAGAGGTGTATTTTCAAAAGCTTAACATACTCAGTTAATTTGTGAAGAATCTTTCTCATGAAAAAAAGATTTGGTCATATTTAAAAAGCCAGGGTACATAAAGATTTGGCAACAACATTTTTTTAGGCTCTTAATGTATTATACCATCTCATTTAACAAAAAAATTTTTAGACGTTCAATTAAACAATATAAAAATACTAATTACAAGTTCCATACATTTCACTGAGGGAAAAGAAAGCACATCTGGGTAACATAATTCTTAAAAGCTCATTACCAGCACTGATTTTTCTTCCCATGCCAATTACCATAAATTTTCCATAAATGCTACGTTTTGTTTTAAAGACTAATGGAAAAACCAAAGGCTCTTCATGTTACCAGAGATGGACTGTAAAGCGAGGGCACCCATCCTCCTAGCTGGCCGACATAGACTGAACTACTCCTTGGCTGTCAGTGGTGAGGGAGGAAAGGCAGGGCTTCCTAGCTTCACTCCTACATTCCTAACTTTCATAATGGGGCCCTAAACTACCTTTCCAGTTCTCCCTCCCATTTCCCTCCTCAACATTCCCCTCTGGTCAAATGGATTAACTACTATGCTGGACTTTTGTAGAAATTTGTGGCAGTTAGTGATGCTAGTTTGAACAGAACTGACTTAGATCAGAGCTCAGAACTCTTTGTAGCCCAGGACTGGCCTCTTCCCTGGACCCAACTGTCACCCTTTCAGGAATTAATCAACTCTGTAGGTTCCACATGTTCAAAAACCATGGATGTCATTATCATTAGCTGGTCTCCAGGGCTTATCATTTTGTTTTCCCTAGAATAGTTCTTAAAGTCTACATAAAAGAAAAAAAACCTCTGGCACCGTGATTTGATGCTTGAGGGTAGAAATAATGTCATTTCCTTGGGCATAATCAGAACGAGAATTGTAAAGGCATCCATAATTTTAGAACAGGATTACAATTACTTTCAATCAAAAGAGGATTACAATTACTTCCTAATCCTCATGCATTTCCCTAACTTGTTTTCCTTTCTGTTTCAGCTATTTCACATAACCTACAATTTTTTTAGTAGGCTGTGTGTAGACAGCCATCTATGTTTGGAAAAGTTCAAAGCTCCTTTCTAAATGAAACCCTTATTTCATGTGAGATACATAAATAGGATATTCTAACTCAGGGGCTGCCAAAGTTTAGGTTTTGCAGGCCATATGGTCTCTGTCATCATAAAGACAACAAAATGGGCACTACTGTGACCCAGTATTTATTTACAAAAATAGGTGGAAGGCCAGATAGCTTGCAGACCCCTGTCCTACCTTGAAATCTCTGCTTGTACATGTCAATTAAAATGCCCATTCCTTCACCTGAGCTTACTCAAAGCCAATCATCTTCAAAAAATAGTCCTTCTTTCTCCCCCTGCCCACTTTAAAAACTTGGAAATTATTGTTCCATTTATTTAGAAGTTTACTAGATGCTACTTGCAACTAAGACTCCTTTTAAAGGAGGAATTTATGGGAGGAAAAGGTAAGGAATCGGCCAAAAAAAGAAGCAAATGAAAAAAATCATTAATGCAAAGTTCCTTAATACAGAAAGGCCTAAGAAGATAGATCCTACTACCAGCCCAGATTTCTTTAGTGTTAGAAATTCTGCAACTCTTTTAGCAAACAGGTAATCCTATGCTATGCTATAGTACGTTCTATCATAAAAAGCCCAGCTACCTGCCCCAAAGAGCAAATTTCTAGAATTCTATAATAAAGAGTCTTATCTAAATGTGAGGTTTTCTTCAAAGGTTAGAAAATATAAAAAGATGACACATTGCTTGATATTTTGAGAAAGTTAAAATGCACTCTTCCTCTCCACCAATAAAATGCTTCCTTTAGCTACCAGGCTAGTTTCCAGTAGACTGGCGAGCACAAGGGATTCTTTTATGTCATGCGCATACGATAAGAGGGAAGGTAGAATGGTAACTGTGCGTGAAAAAAAATGTTTGAATGGCTGAAGTTCAAAGGAAATACTTACCAGGCCCAGAATCATTTACCATTTTTCTCTTCTTCTTCTTCTTTTTCTTTTTTAATTCTGAATTGGGAGACTGCACTGCTGCTTGTCCATTGGTTAATATGGTAGATTTCTGGGGGGATTTTTTTACTTTTACATTTTCCACTGTTTCTTCAGACAAGTCTCCATTTTGAGCTTTTGACAAGCCCACCTTCATAGACTGTTTTAGGGATTTTTTAACTTTTCCACCTCCCGTTGTTTCTTCAGACACATCTCCATTTTGAGTTTCTGACAGGCTCACATTCAAGGCTCCTGTTTAAAAACACAACACACTGTGATATAAGGAAGGGGAGGTTTACTTAGAAACAGTGAAATCGCACATAAGAAATTCCATAGCTTCCAAGACTAAAACTATTCAGCCTTTTCTTCTCTTTCATGTACACTGTTAAAACCACCTGCCATGCTATGGTATTCTACTATAGGAGAAAAGTTTCCTTTAAGGGAAAAATGCTGGAAAAGGGAAAGCTACATTGATTTCTTAACTTCCAAAGACCATACCTCTGTCTTTAGGGAGTCTGGGACACAAAAACTTCAATGAGGTCAAATATTTAAACAGATGGGGTCAGACAATGGCAGTTACAAAATAAACAGTTTAATATTATTTGGTAAACATATGACTAATTGATACACTGAAAGACATTTACATCTTATTCACAAATCTACTATTTCTCAAGTGACTTTCAAACATTCAATCCCAACTTCCCTAAACTGCAGTGAATTGAAAATTCAGTTGATAAAACCACTTATTTATCCCAATATTCATGATATAAAAACATTCTTGTGCTGCATAACAACATTTTGGTCGACAATGGACCACGTATGATGGTGGTCCCGTAGGACTATAATGGAGCTGTGCCATCACAGCAGCAGCAATGTGTTGGGGCAACACATTTTCATGTGTTTGTGGTGACGCTGATGTAAACAACCCTAGTGTGATGCCAGTTGTATAAAGTATAGCACATACTACAGTATCTGATACTTGGTAATGATAATAAACTATTTACTGGTTTATGTACTTACTACATTATACTTTTTATCCTTATCTTAGAGTGTACCCCTTCAAATTATATATATAAAAAAAGTTAACTGTAAAATAGCTTCAGGTAGATCCTTCAGGAGGTAATTCAGAAGATGGCATTGTAATCATAAGAGATGACAGCTCCATGAGCGTTATTGCCTCTGAAGACCTTCCAGGGGGACAAGATGTGGAGGTGGAAGACAGTGATACTGATGATCTTGACACTGTGTAGGCCTAGGCTAAGTGTGTGTGTCTTTGTGTTTTAGTTTTTAACAAACAGTTTAAAAGTAAAAAAGATAACACATTTTAAAAATAAAAAAGCTTATAGAATAAGGATAGAAAGAAAATAGTTTTGTACAGCTACATAGTATTTTAAGCTATTATGTTATTACAAGAGTCAAAGTTACAAAAATTAAAAAGCTTATAAAGTAAAAGTTATAGTAAGCTAAAGTTAATATACTACTGAAGAAAAACATTTTGTAAACTTAGTGTACCCTAAGTGCACAGGATTTATAAAATCTATAGTAGTGCATGGTCATGTTCTAGATCTTCGGTTACTGACCACTCACTCACTGACTTTTGCAGAGCAACTTCCAGTCTTACAAGCTCCATTCATGGTAAGTGGCCTACACAGGTGTACCACTTTTAACTTTTATATGGTAGTATTTTTACTGTACTTTTTCTATGTTTAGCTGCACAAATATTTACCATTTTGTTATAATTTGCATGCAGTATTCAGTATAGCAACATGCTATGCAGAGTTGTAGCCTAGCAGAAATAGGCTATACCACACAGCCTAGATGTGTAGTAAGAGTACCACTAGGTTTGTGTAAGTATACTCTACGATGTTCACACAATGAAATAACTTATATGCATTTCTCAGAACACATTCCTGTCAGTAAGGGACACATGACTATACTTGAGACTATCTTTACTAAGTTTTCCTGTTTATGTATATAAAATAGAAAAAGATAAAATGTAAGTAACGACATCTTTTGTTCAAATTATCAATACCTATATCAAGAAATACTAATGCTGTACTATTATGCTATAGGAATTGGAAATATAAGGAAACTTTAGAAGGTTAACACAATTACTTCAATATCTGTGGCCCACTGTCAGAAAACAGGGACTGCATATGAGGCATCTAAGAAAAGTAACACTTATGCAAAATCATTTTCATTTAAGTCACCGTGCGGGACATAATTATGCAGAAGCTCTTAAGTAATTTAAAACCTAAAGTTGAGAGTGAAGGGAATATCGGGCAGAGAAGCTTTGTGTTTCACCCTCTGCAGAAGACACTTCCCAGCTGAAAACGAGGAAGCGTGGAGATGGGTAAAAGCAGGCAACAGTAACACAAAAGCTCTGTGAAAAGTGACCCGAACTTTCTGGGAAAGAAATATAGAGATTAAATAGATGATGTGAAAGGTGCATGGACAGAACGTTCCATGTGTCTGATCGGTCACAGGGAGGGTGGCTGGGTGTGAGGTGTGACCTGAAGGTGTTGAGGGAGTCAAAAATGTGTAGGCGCAAATCCAACAAGCAGGTCTAGTTGGAAGCCCTGCCGGAAGTCTGGAAGGGAACGCAGAGGCCTCCTGCCCTAACCTTATAAACAGAAACTGATGGCCCAAAAAGGTCAGGAGCAGTTCCGGGGCCAAGAGGCGAGTGGGCAGCCCCAGGCTGCCTTTTCACGCTCCACAATCACACGTGCTCCAGGGAGCGCTGCCTCCGCCACACCGGGACCGCGGGGACTCCCAGGCAGCCCCGCCGGCCGCCCGAGCGCGCCACGGCCCGCGCGCGGACCGCCTCGGCCATCGCGAGATCCAGCGCATCTTACCCTGTAGCTTTAGGTTTCGCTGCCGCAATTTGAGGTTCCGCTTCTCGATCTTCTTGCGCAGGAGTTTCATCGGCAGGTGAGACATGTTGTAAAAGCGTCCCTAGACCTCGGAGCCACCGCACTGAACCTCCGCTCTCGGGGTTGACGTTACTTCCTTTGCTGCCGCATGTGCACAGCTCAGCTAACCGGAAATGCGTCACAGGAACGCCGGAGCCTGGGGGAACGGAAATGCTTCCAGGGCGGAAATCATTCCAGCCCGCGCACTGTAGTACCCTTGGAGATCAAATTCTGTGCAGCGCCCCCTGGGGTAGTGGAGGCCACCCCCTGCACCAGACTCACATCGTGTCAGAACTGGCAGCGGATTGGGACGGTTTGGGAGTTTTCATAGTTTAAGCTTCATCCTGTCAATGGAAAAGAAGAACAAACCCTGTAAAATAATTTAAGGAAGTTTATTCTGAGCCAAATTTGAGGACCGTGGCCCGGAGCCACGCCCAAGAGCCTTGAGCAAGTAGACTCACTGTGGTTGGGTTAGTTTGGTTTTGTACATTTCAGAGAGACAGGGGTTATAGGTAAAGTCATAAATCAATACATACATTGGTTTGGCCCCAAAAGATGGGCCATCTCGAAGCGGGGCCTTGCAGGTTATAGGTGGGTTTAACAATTATTTGACTTGTAATTGGTTATAAAGACCTGAAGTTTTGTTTAAAGACTTGGAATGTTTTAAGATAAGAGGATTGGTTAATGGGAGACAAGCCACCGGGACATATATTTGTTATGTAAATTGAGGACCTGCAAGTTTGTCTTGCATAGCCTTAGGCCTGCTAATGAGTTACAAAGGATATCTCTGACCTCCCTCCTCCTGGCAGGCAATTTGGGTTTAGGATATTCCCTTGGCCAAGATGGGGTCCATTAAGTCAGCTGGTCGGGGAGAGCCTTAAGATTTTATTTTAGTTCGCAGCCTGGAGGTAGGCTGAGGAAAGAATGTTGCAGGGAAGGCAGCCTTAGCGAGTCTTCATTTTTATGTTCTACGTGTTTGAATCCAGGACTGCGGTTGGGTCTCCTTATACACAGGTCCCCCCCATCCCTGAATTCAACCAACACCCCGATTGATTGAAAATATTCCATAACAAACCAAAACCCCCCAAAACAATATTACTATAAAGAATAATACAGTTCACATTTAGAAATCATCTGGAGATGATGTGTGTAGGTTATATGCAAGTATTACACAAGGGACTTGAGCATCCTTGGATTTGGGTAGTTGAAGGGAGTCCTGGAACAAATCCTCCTTGGATACAGAGGGACAAGTGTATTGGAAAATCGAATAAAACCTAAATTATATATATGTATATATATGCATTTCCAAACTTGTTTGACCACTCTCTCCAGGAACACTTTTCATGTCCCTTGGTACATATACACATGTAAATGTCACATTTTGTAAAGCAATGCTCTTACTCTTACTCTTGCATTTTACTGTGATATTTTTCCTTCAGTTCCATCCTGAATTTTGTCTATTAAAAATACTACTTACTATGCATTCAAATTAATCTTACTACATTATTAATGAATTGATTGCAGTTTGAAAACCAGAGGTTTATAAATTCCCAGAGCTCACCCATAGACCCTCCAGGAGTCCAGGAGCTGGTGATTGATAAAAGTGTACCTGTGTGGTACAATGTACACTGTTCTGGTCATGGATACACTGAAAGCCCTGACTTCAGCATGATACAATTCATCCATGTAACAAAAACCACTTGTACCTTGTAAATTTTTGTGAAATTAAAAAAAAAGAAAACAACTTTTGACACCAAAAAAATATTGAAACTTAAAAAAACCCCAAAGAAATTCTAATCTGGCTAGATAGTGGTCATCTTTTTTGGGGGTGAGGAAGGATAGAGGGATGTATGGAGTGTTTAATTTTTTAAAAAAATGTGACCAACATTAAAAAATTGGTAGAGTTTAATAAAAATTCATATTTTTCTTTAAAAATTGGCATCATTGGCTCAAATTCCCCTTGGTTATAATCTGTTTGAGCTGAACAACTGGAAGAATCAATGAAACCTGGATTAATTTGTTTATTTGGAGAGGCAGGACATGAGACTCTGGAGACGAGGCATGATCACAGCAGAGAGGGAGAAAACTTGGGAAGGAATTGAAACAGAAAGTAAATGAACTGACTGAAAAGTCACATTGGATTGGACTGGAAAACCAAGACAAACAAACACATCCTGATATGCTTAGATTGAGTTATTAATGATTGGGCGGGCTAAAGGATGAGTCAACAATTTAAACTGGTACACACATAAATACATGTACAAACATATATTTCAGTATAAATACATATGTCAGTTTAAATTTACATATGTATCCATTTATATATGTGCATACACATAGATATCTATTTTTATTTCTATCTTTACTTACATGTATAGTCACATGGTTACATACTGAGTATTGAGTCTGGGACTTTGAAATTTACATCCATTACTCTTAGGTGCAACAATTGACATGTCTTCCATATAGAAAGTACTCAAAAATTATTATTTCCTTTCTGTTGTAGCTTACATTTCTGGGGCTCATAATGCTTTGGTAGTGGCAATGGAATGGTATTTCCTCTTTTCTAGAGGGTGACCTCCTTCCAGCTAATAGTGAGAATTGCAGTCATTTCCACAAGACCATAAAACCCACATTTATGATGCATTTAAGACATTTAGATCAAAGAATCTGATCCCTTGAGGTGGATGAAATGCTTAATTTTAGGGATTGATAACATTTCAAGAATCTTAGCTAAGGCTACTGATGCCAATTCTTCTGGATTTTTAGAAGAATGAGAAATTATGACCTTGCATCAACTCTCAACATTGGGGTTGAGAGTTATTTTATTTTTTATTTTATTTTATTTTTTTTTGAGACAGAGTGTTGCTTTGTTGCCCTGGCTAGAGTGAGCGCTGTGGTGTCAGCCTAGCTCACAGCAACCTCAAACTCCTGGGCTCAAGGGATCCTCCTGCCTCAGCCTCCCGAGTAGCTGGGACTACAGGCATGTGCCACCATGCCCGGCTAATTTTTTCTATATATATTTTAGTTGGCCAGATAATTTCTTTCTATTTTTAGTAGAAACGGGGTCTCGCTCTTGCTCAGGCTGGTCTCGAACTCCTGACCTTGAGTGATCCACCCGCCTCGGCCTCCCAGAGTGCTAGGATTACAGGCGTGAGCCACCACGCCTGGCCTGAGAGTTATTTTAATGTTGAATTTCCAGGACCACATCAGCAGTTACTTTAGCAAACAAATGCATGTCACTGGGTTGGATACTCTGAAAATATCTATGAGGGTTTGGGGAGGTAACAGTCACAGGCCTCTGAAAACCCTGTTGTTCCTCGGTGCGAGTGCCTATCCTCATATCTATTCAATATATGTTTAAGTCTTTAAAACTTCTTGCTTGGCTCCTCATCACAGAGGTCCCTTTCCTCAAAATACAGTCATTCACCAATTATTCACTTGTTCAGCAATTATTTTTTGAGCATATGTGTCCTAAGAGTGTATGGCAGATGTGTGTTAAATGCTGGGGATAGATAGACCCAGGTCAGCAAGATAGACTTGGCTTACCTTTGTGGCACTTACAGAGCTTACATGGAGTAGACAGAAAATTAAACAATTCTAGTAAACTATTATGGATGCAGTGAAAGGGAAGCACATGACAGGAGCAGCATTCCAGTCTGGGAGTGGGGCTGGGATAAAGTCTTTCATTGGATACCCTTTGTGTATAGGCACAGAGCTGGTGGCAAGCAGAAGATGGGAGGAAGATGCTGTCTTTTACCTCCTGACAAAACAAATTTAAATTTCACATAGACCGTGTCTTATCCATGCTGCTTTTTCAGTTTTCACTAGAGATCCTTAAACCTTAGACAAGTGTTTATAAAATAAAAAGCAGATTTGTGTAGCTTCTTTTCATCCAAATAAAAAATGCCCCACTCCTCTGGGAAAACAAATCAGCCCATTTCACCAACGCCTTAGAGTTGTGATCCAGAAATCACTGACTCATCCTCTCCAATCACTGCTTTAGGACTCTTGAAGTGATTTTCTAGGAACTTTCAAATGCTATTTTCTATAAGGTTAACCACTCTCTGGTGTATAGGAACTTAAAAAGTGCTGTATTTCTGTAAATAAGCTGTAAGTTGCTTTCTTCACATGGCCTGACTTCCCTGGACTCTGGTTCTCTGCATTTCTGCATCATGGTAAGCAGACAGCTGGTACTTAAGAAATGTCTTCTTAGATGAATTGACGGATATGAGAATGAGAGATCATTTTAAGAGGCATCAACACAATTCACTACAAGTCATTATTATTGCAGTGGTCCTAGGAGCTGGAGAGGGCACAGAAGTGTATAACAGCAGCCTTTCTCTCAAGAAGTTTATTTATTTACTTAATACAAAAAATGCTATCTACTCTGTGCTGGGTACTGTTTTGAGCCCCTGCGATCAGCAGTGAACAAGACATGTGAGGTCCCTATTTTCAGGGAGTTTCCTACATAGATAAGGAAAGACAGATATAGGTAAAAAAAGTGAGTGAACAAGATAAAATTACATGCAGCTAAATTCTGGGAAGATGTCACAACAAGACAATGTAATATACTATAATTGATTGATGAATGGGGGTGGGCAGAGAAGCCTACTACTCAAAATGGGAGATTTTTTTTTTTTTTTTTTTTTTTTTTTTTTTTTTTTGTGGAGACGAAACAGAGACAAAGATCCAAGGTCAGAGAAGAGGCCGGCAGAGACAAGCCTTAATATACCACTAAGTAGCAATACAGGAGAACAAGGATAGATTTATAGCCAGGAGAGTAAGAGCGTATTTTTAGGAGGAAAGGGTCTAGGGGCAGGGCCAGGCTTTCAGAGTGAGTAGGGGGACAGGAAGAATATTAAAAAGACAACTTCCTTTGACTACCTTCCCTCTGAGTCATGCAGTCTGACCACTGATAATTGAATCATAGACTAACTCTTGCTTGTCCAGCATGCTGTGGAAACAAGAGGTTAGAATTGGATTTATTTTTAATACAATTTTACTTGGGACAATTTTAAACTTACAAAAAGTTACAAAGACAGTGCCCTTCACCCAGTTTCCCCTAATGCTAACAACTTAAGTAGCCACGATAGATTTGTCAAAATGTAGACATTAACATTAGTAAATTATGGCTAACTAAATTACAGACTTTATTTAGATTTCATCAGTTTTTCCCTAATGTCTTTTTTCTGTCCCAGCATCCAAGCCAGGATACCGCATTGCATGTAGAGAATTTTCTGAAGTATGGTTTTTGCCATTTCCTAAACAATTTGCATTTGGAAATAAATGGGGGGGGGGTGACTACCTTCTATGCTAACTTCCTTAGTCCTTAACACATTGTTTTGACTAGTTCTTCATTTTGCACGAGTACAACTTCTCCTCCTCCATGGCTGTCCCATATTCTCATGAAGTAGTGTTGGGATTTACATAGTCATCCTTTCATAATGATTTTTACAACTGCCATGCCAATGTATTTCCTCAAACATTTTGGAAAATGGACCACTTTTGGAGAATGAGTTTAGGGAAGCACCTACTAGACCCCAATCCTGCCCCCATCTCCTGAGCTATTTTATTGCAACAAAAAGAATGAGAAATCTTACTCTCCACAAACTGATTTCAGGTAATTTATCAAACTACCTTCCTGTGTTATACTTATTGTGTGTCTTTACTTCTCAGCTAATTTTGCCTCTTTGGGGACAGGAAAACTATCTCATTTATTGTTAGAGACCATTCACAGAACTTTTCATTCATTTATACTTTCAAACCAGTATCTATTAATCAACAATGATGGTCTAGGACACTGGCTAGGTGCCAGGGACATAGAGTTAAATTAGCCAGTGCTCCCACTCTCTAGATGCTCATGCTTTGGTGGGAGTCAAAAACATCTTTACTCACATTTAGACTTTCGATGCCCCATACAGTGCCTGGCGCTTCATAGGCCCTCAATAAATGTTTGACACTGTTTTAAGAAGACCATTCTGATGGAGAGAATAGAGGAGAGATGATCAGTCAGGTGGCTGTTGCAACAGTTCACCAGGCCATGGGGCCAGAGCAGAGTGAGTTTAGATATACTTGCTGAGAAAGAATGAACATAACTGGGTAAACAGTTGGATGTAGGAGTTGAGAGAGAGGGAGACATAAAGAATGCTTCTGGATTTTCCAGCTTGGGATATGCTACATGCAATACAGGAAGAGGAAACAAGTTTGGAGGATGGTGGTGAACAGGAGGAAGAAGGTAAACATGGGAGAAGGGATGAGTTGAACGTGAAACATTTAGTTTAAGAAGAACTGTATATAATAGATGACCCACGAACACCTCTTGAATGAATAAAGGAAGGAATGGATCACTATTTGAATAACTGCGGGCAGATGAGGAAGTTAGACCAAATGGGGCTAAGGTTTTTTCTATAGATAAATTCTGAGTCTGTGATTCCAATTGCTCAGCAGTTTGGGCGGCTGGGGCAGGTAAGAAAGGGCCGAGAACAGATAGCATGTGAGCTGGCTCCTAAGCATAGATAGAATTTGGTTGGGGAATGATACAAATAATAAAGGTGTAAAGTAGGGTTGTGCCTCCAGTCAACCAGTTGTAGATTCAGTAGTTTTTGAGGGGCGTTGATAAGTAATAGTAAAAAGAAAGATATGCTGGAACAGATCATAAGGTTCTTTAATAAACAGCAGCAGTCTGGGCAAACTTTGATAATTAATGACAACACAGATTCTTGAGAAGGGCAGTGGGAGTGACCAAAGTTATGTTTTTTGGGGAACTATTTGTCATCAGTGTTCAGGTGAACTTGGATAAGGGGGAGCGTTGAGACCAGTGTGGCTGCTTGGGTAACCCAGGAACAAAGTGGTGGGATTTCGGGTGCTTGTTTCACACCCCCATGCAGCCTCCCTTGTGTGGCACACCCTCCTCCCCTTTCCTGCCTGCACTCAGTGCTGCCCACCTGTCTGGTCTCACCTGTCCTCCTCCTCTCAGATTCAGCTTCCACTCAGCCTACCCCAGGAAGCTCCCCTCCTCACGGCTGCCTGCGTGTTGTGTGCAGTTTCTCTTGATGCTCTTTTCACACTGGATGGTAACTTTTGCTTTTCTAGTAGATAGACTATGAGTTACTTCATGGCAGAGGGTTGCAGAATTCTGCCAAGCGCATAGTAGGCACTCAGTAAGTTGATTCCAATTATATTGAATAAATCAATGGCAGGAAGAATGGAAAGAAAAAATGAATCAAAGTATATTTGCAGGACAAAACTAATAAGAGTTACAGGCTAATTTAAGGGACGAAGAGCTGTCACCTATAGAATTGATGTACTTATTGAGGGTGGAGTGGAAATGGTGAGCTGTTTGGCAGGTAATAATTTTGGTCAGAAAAGCATTATATAGGTATGCTATATATACATTTATATAAGTCATATCATATTTTCTATATTACATAAGTTATATAACATAAATACAGCATGTTATAGTTTCCAAGCTAAATGGTTAGAATCCAAGAAAATACATAAAATTTAGCGGTTAAGTGCTCAAAGTTTGGAATAAAAGAGAGATAGGCGTGAATTTCAGCTCTGCCATTTACTGGCTATATGACTTTTGGGCAAATATTTATCTCTTTTTTTAGCCTCAATTTCTTTATCTACTCAAGGGATATAGCAATAATTATCCCACAGAGTTGTATGAGGATTCAGTGAGGTCATATGTTAAACACATTTAACTTGATGCTTAGCTTTTATTAAATGACAACTGTCATTATTATTCATGCACATATAACAGAATTAAAGGGGTGTTAGCCAGCAATAGGGACAGCCAGTTAAAACCAATAACTGTAAGAAAGCCTTTGAGCTGGGGATAGAAATTTCTACCAGGGTGAGAAAGTTAGGGGTAAGAGAAACAAATCTCACATACATTCATGTAATTACATTTGAGTAAGTTAACTTGAACTGTATTTATCAAAGCACCTGGTGGAAAAATTTATGTATTTTATATAGGAAATTTTAGTTGAAATACCACATTTATAAGATTACTCTGTAACACTATATACAGGCCAGGATCACCTTTCAGCTTCAAAAAAAAAAGAGAATGTGTTAGCTCTGAGTCTAGGGTTTAGAGTTAAGATTATTGAGATGAAGTTTTCTTTATTTTTTTTTCCTTTTGAAATGGAGTCTCTCTATGTTGCCCAGGTTAGTCTTGAGCTTCTGGACTCAAGCAATCCTCCTGCCTCAGCCTCCCGAGTAGCTGGAATTACTTGTGTATCTGGCTAAAAATGAGGTTTTCTTGAAGCCCCCAAACTGATGCTGTATATCCATTTTCAGAAGACAGAAAAATAATATGGTTATCAAAAGTCAAAAGGAATATCTCCATAATGGGAGATAAAAGAAGTATCACCTTAATTGTACATGATACAGAATATACAAAATTTATGAGTAGCTGGTTTGATTCTCTAGCCTGTTGCAAATCTCCAAAGGTTTCCTTGTGGAGTTTTTATGTAAAGATGAACAGACTAACTTGTCCTATCTGACAGAATGTCTGACTTGTATTTTTAAACAGGGGGATCTGAAGGTCTGACCTGGGATAGGAAAGGCAGTACGTTGTTAAAAGGATTCATGGATTGTCAGAGCTGGAAGGAATCTCAGGGTATCTGGTGTAGGGTAGGGGGGCAGCTATAAAGGCCTTTTATCTGGGAATGGGGCATGGACAAGATACCAGCTGGGTGTCCTTGGTCTTGAACATTAGAATAGGTGAGTACAGAAAAGTTTAATTAGATATTCTTATGTATTTCCCATGTACTGAAAGGAGGCAGTGAAATGAACATGATATACCTGGTTTTAGTGGAAAATAGTGCCACTAAAACAAAAGGGCCCAGTACCCCGGGTATCATGAAGGGAGAATTAGGTCCAATATTGTTGGGATCTCCATGCCTTGTCCTGTCAGTACTGAACCTGATGTTATCCTTCACCTTTGGGTTAAAATATCATTTAATAAATAAATTAATTAATCTTTCAAAATATTAAGAGGGGACAGATATTTTTGTTACATGGATACTCTGTATAATGTGGAAGTCAGGGCTTTTAGTACACCTGCCACAGGAGAGTGTTCATCGTACCCGATAGGTAAGTTTTTATCCTTCACGCCCTCTTACCCTCCCCCCTCATTAGTTTACAATGTCCTGTGTGTCTTTTTGTGCACAAATGTACCCGTTGTTTAGTTCCCACTTATTAATGAGAGCATATGGTGTTTGCTTTTCCATTTATGAGATACTTCCCTTAGGATAATGGTCTCCAGTTCTATCCAAGTTGTGGCAAATGACATTATTCCGTTCCTTTTTCTGGCTGAGTAGTATTCCATGGTGTATATAATATACACCATATTTTCTTTATCCACTCATGAATTGATGGGCACTTAGGTTTATTCTATATCTTCGTGATTGCAAATTGAACTGCCAAAAACATTCCAGTACAGGTGTCTTTTTGATAAAATAATTTCTTTTCCTTTGGGTAGATACTTAGTTGTGGGATTGCTGGATTGAATAGTAGGTCTACTTTAACTCTTTGAGGAATCTCCACACTGTTTTCTGTAGAGGTTGTACTAGTTTTCAGTCCCACCAACAGTGTATAAACATACCTTTATCTCTGCAACCATGCCAGCATCTGTTATTTTTTGACTTTTTAATAATGGCCATTCTGACAGGAATAAGGTAGTAGTATCTCATTGTGGTTTTAATTTGCATTTCCCTAATGATTAGTGATGTTGAACATTTTTCATGTGTTTATTGGCTATTTGTCTATCTTCTTCTGATAGAATCTTGTTCATGTCTTTTGCCTACTTTTTGATGGGGTTGTTTTTTTCTTGATATTTGGCTTGATTTCTTTGTAGATTCTGAATATCAGTCCTTTGTTGGATAGTTTGTGAATATTTTCTCCTATTCTGTGGGCTGCCTGTTTACTCTGTTGATCATTTTCTCTGCTGTGCATAAGGTTTTTAACTTAATTAAGTCCCATTTATTTGTTTTTGTTGCTACTGTATTTGCTTTTGGGGTCTCATTCATAATTTTTTTGCCTAGGCCTATGTCTAGAAGAGTTTTTCCTAAATTTTCTTCTAGATTTTTTATGGTTTCATGCCTTACATTTAAGTCTGTAATCCATCTTCAATTAACTTTGTATATGGCGAGAGACATGGGTCCTGTTTTGTTCATCTACATGTGGCTATCCAATTTTCCCAGCACCACTTACTGAAGAGGTCGTCCTTTCCCCAGTGTGTGTTTTTGTCCTCTTTGTCAAGAATCAGTTGATTGTAGCTATATGGTTTTATTTCTGGGTTCTATATTCTCTTCCATTGGTCTGTGTCTCTACTTCTATACCAGTACCATGCTGTGTTGGTTACTATAGCCTTGTAGTATAATTTGAAGTCAGGTAATGCGATGCCTCCAGATTTGTGCTTTTGGTTTATGGTTGCTTTTCAAATATCATTTTTAAAGGCAAAATGAAACTAGAAGATAAATTTTCTTTAGATAATATAATAATTTTTTGTACTTTGAAAGTTATTTCTTAATCACTATCCACGAAAAATATGAACTGGGCTATTCCAAAAGAAATACTGATGATGGCTCAGTGGCAAGTCTGGTCCAGGGTTCAGGCAAAGAGCCAATGGTAAATCAATTTTTCTTTGAAATTATGATATTTATTGCTGATCTCATCTGTCATATACGGATTTGAATGCAGAAAAATTAATTGCTTATCTTTGTCCAGTGTACACTGGACATGTTTTATATCAGGTATTCATTAATGGTTTTAGGGCACTCATAATTAGCCATTGAAATTAGTCTCCAACTGGAATTATTTGAGCTAGGATTTTACACGGGGGTGGTTTAAGATACATCTTGAGATTATTTCTGTTCTAACTGATGATCTTTTCATCTCATAAACCAAATAAGCTTGTAACTGGTTTGACTGAGGGACCTCAGGCTCACAGGGGTGCAAACATTGTAGAATTTGAATTTTAACTCTTACTGTGTCCTGTCAGACCCCTTTACCTACTATGCTGGGGGATACCTTAGTACATTTCAGTCTCATTCTACCATTTCTGTCCGCCTTGGTTATTGAAACATCTGGCCTATCGAATGTGTCAGCCTCATATTCAGTTCAAATCTCCTTCCTGCTTCTGGAGCAGGGTAGGCTCTCCATAGATCTGAGGGGAGGAATGACGCATCATCTGCTTGCTTTCTTCCTCCTTCCTCTTTCTTGTGCTTGTTCCTTGAGCACTGCAGTGAGAAAGGAGAGGAAAAGGAATGTAAAACCTCATTTCCTTTTCTTAATTCCATGGTGAGTTGGTTCTTTTTCCTTTGTTGGTTGGAATGGCTTTCCTCTTATACAAATAATCATATATTGGATGGGGAGGTTACTTTCCATGTTTTTCTAGTTATCATGCCTCATTTACCTTCTTATCTGAAGCCTAGACGGGGGAGTTGCCAACAGATCCCACGGACAAGGAGCTCAATTCTAAGAAGTTCCCACAGGCATTGGTCGTCCTTTCCGTGATTCACCTGCATCTTCTGGTTGGCTCCCCTTCCCCCACCCCCATTAGCAGTCTCAGTGTATCTTCCTGTTATGCACATGCCTCATTGTCTGGTGTGTAGAGGTCTCCAACAAGTCTGTAGCATCAATATCATCTACACTCTGTGGGCCCTTTAGCACCTGGAATTGTTTATCTTACTCTAAGTTTCTTAGCTAAGCCATTGCAATGGACAAAATGTACTAGAAAAGTGTACATCGCTAGTTATTTTCCCTCGCCTCTTTCTTAAGTCTTCTCCGTTCAACCTAATATTAACAGGTGTTATACTTACTGCTTAATTATCATAGGCTTAGTTTTGCAAATAGCTGTCTGTGAATTCACCAGCATAAGACCTCCTGGAGTAAGGGTTCTGGTGTGGGCAAAGGAAGGTCTGAACTATGCACGTGCTGGTGTTAGCTCAGAGCACGTCCAGGTAGCTGTATTGGTGTTATTCATTCCCGTTACCTTGGAGAACTCACTTCTGTGACTGTGCAAGAAGAATGCCTCTTTGTTCTCCTCTACCTTTTCATTTGGTTTGTCCTTATCTGTGTGAAAGGGATAATCAACTGGCATCCTCAAGACCTACAAGGCCTGGGGCAAGGCTGTATAGACTTGGGGCCAGTTATTTACATTTTTTGGTTCCTTTCTTTATCAATAAAATGGGGATGATGTTAGTACCTATCTCACAGGCTCATTGAGAGAATGAAATGAGTAAACACATGTCAAGTGCTTAGAACAAATCCTGTTGTACAGAAAAAGCTCAGTAAATGTTGGCTAGCATCATGACGGGGTTCTTCTAGTTTGCTACTTTGTGTTTGTAAAGAAAGACTTATGCAGTTGAAAGTAGCCAGAGAGCTCATCAAAGATGTGCTTTGTGGGCTCTGGGCTCTTGGTGCCACAGGGAACATGTCTTACTATGTTTGTCCTCCCAGCATGCAGTGTGGTGCCTGGCACACAGTCAGCACTTAATAGGAAATGAATGAATGAATGACCATGCCCTCAGTCCTGCTTTAATCTTTGGCTATAGGTATGCCCTCTTTGGTACAGACATGTGAGCCACACAGCACAGCTCAGATTTCTTGGCTTGAAACTCTTCAAAGGGTGGGGAAAGAATGATGCCATTTTGGAGGCACAGAATTTAAGCCATGAAGTACCAAGGATGCGTTTTACTAGGTCACTTCTGCACAGACTTCACCATCACTTAGCTCCCAGACACTTGCAGTTGAGAAGCAACTCCCATGTTTTTCTACGTGAAGCAACATTAGCACTGCAGATCTTTCTACTTGCTGTCAGGGCTAGCAAGTAGGGTCAACGGAATAATGAGCAGATTAATCAAAACTTCAGATGCTGCCTCTAGCTCATAAGTTATAGACTGACAGGTTCATAATCCTTAAAATCATAATTTTCCCTAGGGTAGAGGGCTTTTCTATAATAAGCTACTCTTTTTTTTTTTTTTTAACATGAAGGTTCTCAATAAAAGCATGACTATCTTTTTTCCTTCTGTAGAGTACACCTCAATTCTTTATACCTATTCAACTTCAAAAAATGTTTTAAGAAATCACAATAAGGGATTGATTCACACACACACGAAGAAATATGGGCTAAACTTGCAGGCTTAGCTCACCCTTTTCAATTTATAAAATAACTTATGGCAAAGAATTTACCCAGAAATGTGCAGTTTGCCATTAAGTCATTAGGGCTCTGGGTTTAAAGTGTCTGGTCCACAGTCTGCTACTAAATCAACGTCTGAGAAAATACATCCATAATTGCTCAAGTTCTTCACTGTATTTTCAGTCTTGAGAATTTGGATTTTTGTTACTAAAAGAATATATTAAGTCATGCTATTTTTAACAGGACTCAGAATGGGATAAATGTAACCTTTAAAAGTTCATGTGACTCATTGTCCTTGATTATAGACCTTCTCAGAAGTGTAAGGACTAAAAATTTTATCAAGATAATAGTTGTATAAATAAAAAGAAAAAAGTATTCTGACATTTACAATGAAAAACAAACCCCCCTCTCTAGACTTCATCCTGGTGGCAACTTGCCTTAATTTTGTCAGCTCTTTCTTCAAGTAAACATCATATTTCTGAGCAACTCATATATAATTCTCAAACCTTAATTTAAAAATTTTAGACTTTTTTGACTTTCTATAAGGATAGGAGACTTCTCCTCTCTTAAATTGGTTCTTTTCTTAATTCTTGAGAGAGTCAAGAATTACTGTTTTTAATTATTAATTCATGCTTACCTCATTATTTTTAGGCAAATATTATTTGTGACAGAGACAGGTAGTTTTTTGTCTTTATCAGACATTTGAATTACCTTGTTTTTCATTTAAATAACTTATTATCCACCTATTTTTAATTTAAAAAGATGTCACACTATCATGGGCATATCATAAACATGGATTATCTTTTTTCTCAGAGCCATCTTATCTGAAAGTCTCTATCCTTTTGCCTCAGTCTTGTCTGTTTGCTCTTTGGAACCGTTATGTAGTGCCAACATTTTCAATAAATTGGGGCAGATTTATATGGCTTGATAATTATATCTCCTCCTAAATCATAAGAAGTATATTGGGGAGAGACTTAACCATATATCACTTATAATGAGGAAGATTGTAAGATCTGATACCAAAGAGTGTTTGCCTTTTTCCGCCATGTACTCTTTGTGCCAGAAAAAGCCCTCTGCCACCCCATCATGAATGTAGCTGGATTTTGGCTGGTCCTCAGTGTGTTTTGTAACTTGGAGCAAACTGGTCCCTCTTCCTACTCTTGATAATCACGTAGGACATAAAGCAATAGTGATCTGAACACACTTCTGAGCATCTAACTACCCTGGCTACTCATTACTTGTGAATAACTTGAAGGCAGTGAATTGAACTAGACTTTTTTTGCTATTTTTTCCAGATATGTTTTTGTGACAAACTTGAGTTCTGGTGCTTTGACTAAATTTGAGGTCCTATTTAAAGACTTACTTACAAATCAGGTCTTTTGGCTCGCTCTTTGGCATTGCTGGAAATGAAAGTACAAGCTTAACTTGGTAGTTTTTAAGGCAAGAAGAAATGGGTTAAATTTAGCAGGAAAAAGACATAGGAACTCACATCCAGGCAGTGTTCCTTGTTGGCTGTGCTGGACTCCAGTTAGTGCCCTGTGTGTTGTCACTGAGGGGCCACGCGTGGGAGTCCACACTTCCGGCCCTCAGCCCGGGGGAATTACTGCAGTCAGCAGAACGGCGGAGTGCCCACCGTGTGCCGGCACCATGGAGAGCACTGCGGGGACACAGTGGGGAGCGAGACTCAGACACTGTCACTGTCCTCCCACTGCTCGGCGTGTAAGAAGGCGTCAGGTATTTTGACTATTTTCAAGTTAATATATCATTGCAGGCCGGGCGCGGTGGCTCACGCCTGTAATCCTAGCACTCTGGGAGGCCGAGGTGGGTGGATCGTTTGAGCTCAGGAGTTCGAGACCAGCCAGAGCAAGAGCGAGACCCCCCCTCTACTAAAAATAGAAAGAAATTATATGGACAGCTAAAAATATATATAGAAAAAATTAGCCGGGCATGGTGGCGCATGCCTGTAGTCCCAGCTACTCAGGAGGCTGAGACAGGAGGATCGCTTGAGCTCAGGAGTTTGAGGTTGCTGTGAGCTAGGCTGACGCCACGGCACTCACTCTAGCCTGGGCAACAGAGTGAGACTCTGTCTCAAAAAAAAAAAAAAAAAAAAAAAAAATATATATATATATCATTGCAAAGAAAAGGCAGGATTCTATGAGAGCATGTGGTGTAAGTGCTAAAGGCAAAGGTGCCCCTCGTGGGGGCAGTTCTGCCACCTAGGAGGAACTTCGGAAATTTGTGAAAACATTTTTGTTTGCCTCCACACATGACTGGAGGTATATGTGGGGAGATCGGACAAAGAACTTTCCAGAACAAGGTGGCCTTCTGGGAGAAAAGTGTTAGACACCCTACAGTTCCCAGGACAGTCACGTATATAAAGAATCATCATCTCATTTCACACATGATTTTCAAATATCCTCCGGACACTCCCATGTTTAATTGTCTGAGCTTGGAGCTGAACTCCATTTTACACATAAATGCAAAGTATCTTTGCATGACTTTAAGCTATATAGAAAATAAGTCTACTCCAGTCTCCATCTCAGACGCAACTTGCTTTAACTTTCAAAGCTCTTTTGTCTGGTAGATAACATCATATTTCCAAAGGACTTAATATATTGCTATATCTTAATTTAAAAAGTTAGGTTTTGTTGACTTTCTGTAATGATAGAAAGCCCTTCCTTCTTTTAAATCAGGTCTCCCCTAATCCTTCCTGATGTAGTTATGTGGTGGTTTTTAATTCAGTATAAATTGAGGGAAGATTGCACTTTATCTTGTTTGCAACTTTAATGAGAGTTGTTCATCATTTTGGAAAATCATGTCACTGATGGCAAAGCTGCTAATAGCATTTGAGTCACCAACACAACAAATGTGTATTGGTCTGCACTTGGGACTCTTTCATTCACAGTGATTCTATATGTGAAATCATAAGCAAGCGTGAGATTACTTTATTGGATCTTTTCAAGTGGTCATGACTAGGCATGTACATATTGAAATACTTTTTTATTATTAATTGCTTTCCTTTTATTTCTGCTTTATACGATGGTTTGGGCACAACATTGCTTACTTTTAAAATTGTATATATAGGGAGGTTACATGATCTGCAAATTTAACGTTAGGACACAAAGGTAACATTACAAAATATTTGTTACAGAAAAATGAGTTAGGTCTTCCGGAGCTGAGAGGCACAAGTGTATCACAAAGAATTTTCCAGAACAAGGAATACCTCACTTGAGGGCTGAATGATGAGCTGGGGTGAACTAGGCAGAGACATGGATGTGAGTGGCAGATTGGGGTGTGGTGCAGTGTCGGACAGTGCGGAGGAAGACAGAAGAGTTCAAAGAACTGAAGGAGCTCCTATGGAAGCTGTTGAGAGAGTGAAGCAGAAAGTGGTACATAGAGGGGCTGGCGAGGGGAATGGAGGCCAGTGCTTCCCAGGACTGGTAAACTCAGTTCAATTAGATTTTCATTTTAATTCTAAAGCCAACAGAAATCTACTGAAGGGCAGAGAGTGATATAGTTAGAATTTTATTTTGAAAATAACTTTTAATACCTGTAATGAAGAGAAAAAAACTAGAGGGGGAGATGCTGAGTGAATATGGGAGAACATTAGTGCCTCCACCAAAACTAGTGTTGAAATTTGATCCCCAGTGTGGTGGTGTTGGGAGGTGGGTCCTAGTGGGAGGTGTTTGGGTCATGGAGGAAGATCCCTCATGAAGGGTTTGGTGCTCTTCTTGAAGTAGTGAGGCCTCACTCTGGCAAGACTGGACTGGTCCTTGTGGGAATGAATGAATTCCGGTGAGTGTGGGATGCCCCTCAAGTTTTCTCTCTTCGAATGTGTCAACTTCCCCTTTGACCTTCTCCACCATGTTATGGTGCAGCAAGAAAACCCTCACCAGAAGCCAGGGCCATGCCCTTGAACTTCCCAGGCTGCAGAACTGTGAGGTAAATTACCCAGTCTCGGGTATTGTGTAGCAACACAGAATGAACTAAGGTGAGAGATGACTATAGCCTGGATTAGGGAAAAGGTAGCAGTTATGATAAAAGTGAACATGTTTGCAAAACTCAGGAGGTAAAATAGATAAGCCCTGTAATGAATTGCTTGTTGGTCGTAGGCAGAGGGATGGGCTGGTGTCAATGATGAATCATAGGATTTTGGCTTGTGCAAATGAGTGGTGAAGCCATTCACTATGTTATGGGATGCTGGCAGAGGAAGATGACCAGGTTTGTTGGGACAAGATCACAAGTATGGCCTTGGAATGCTGAGATGGTGATGTTGTTGAAACCACAAAATGGAGATGTTGAGTAGGCAACTGGGACTTATAAGAAGCTTACAGGAAGTCTGGCCAGAGACAGAAATATGGGGCCATTTTTGTAATTTTAGGGGCAGTCTTGGCTGTAATTGTATAAGGAGAGAGTTCAGAGTAAAATGAGAGAAGAGCCCAGGATGGAGCCTTAAGCAACTTCAACATATAGTGTAGGATGGTGGTTCCTAAAATGTGGTCCTCAGACCAGTGACAGCAGCATCACTTGGGAACTTGTAAAAGATGCAAATTCTTGAGCTCCACCTCAGACCTACTCTGGGGCTGGGGTCCAGCTATCTGTTTGAGCACAACCTCCAGGTGATTCTCCTGTTCCTGAATGTGTGAGAACACTGGCTATAGGAACGGGAAGAAGTAGGCAGAGAGGATGGAGGGGTCAGAAGAGAATATGGTATCATAGAAGCCAGAGATAGAAAATGTTTCTAGAAGGTATTAGTCTACAGAAAAACCCTGCTGAGAAGTCTCCCAGTCAATTTCAGTATCTGATGGTGATGAAAAAACTCTATGTAACTCACCAACTTTACAACTCTGAAATTTTCTGTGCTGCTGAGCTTTTATAATTTCTGTGAGCAATGGGATTTCAAAATGTGTAATTGACTGTAACCCCGACATATTAAATAGTAGGGCAGAGTTTATTATTGGCTACATTACAATCTTACATGTAATCACAAAGAAGGTGAAATAGCCCATGTGGTGGGGGGAGGGGAGGGAGAGGGAAGAAAGTGACCCTTTATAGTCTGGGCTCAGCCAAGAGCAGGCATGGGAGCAGCCTGGAACACTTTTCCTGGAGCCTGAGAATAAGGACATCCTCTGTGCAGTGGTTCTCAACCTTGGCTGTCCTTAAGAATGTCCTGTGGAGCTTTTACAAGGTACTGATGTCCTGGTCTCACCCCAGGCCAATTAAATCAGAATCTCTGGAATTAGGCTTGCTTGCTCATTTTTAAAACACTCCTCAGTTGATTATAATGTTCAGTCAATGGTTGGGCACCTTTGAGCAGGTTCTTTGGTGAATCAGGTCCTACTAATTGGACAATCCACCCTCCAGGTAGATGTAGAGGGATGGGTTTTGACATCAATTTCACCTGGTTAGGTAGAGAATCCTAACTTTAACAAATAGTCCATTGAGTAACTTTTTGGTTGCAGTCCTTGATCAAAATCACTTAACTTTTTATCCTGTTAAATCCAGCACTTTTAGCAACGTATTGACACTTAAAAGATTTGTTTCAGCAGCAATTTATTTGCCAGTGCTGTAAATAAGTAAATAAATAGATCCACGCAGATTTATGTGTTTGTTTTATGAAACAGTAACCACAGTGCTGTACAAGGTCTTTGCTTTTGGTTAAAATTATCCAAAGAGAGAAAAAAGGATTATTTGTGGCAACATATTAAATGTTCATTTTTTAAAAAGTTGCAACAAATTGAGTGGTAAGAAAAAGCATTTTTTTTTTGAAGAAGAAGAACAAGATTACATATAGAGAGATAAAATCAACAGTGGCTGAAATAGACAAACTATGTAGATTGAAAATGTTGAGTCATGTAGAGGAGATACTGGTTTGCAAAACTCCGTCTTGGACCCTGGCTGCCTTAGCTTATTTGATTCATGGTCATCTTAATCTTACTTGCAAAGTCTGTAAATCACCACCAGGGGGCCCCCAAACCGTTTGTGTCTGATTTCAAAGACCCGTCTCTTTCACAAAGTACAACTGATAAAATATCCCCAGTGCAAATAGGAGGAGTGCCTTGGTTCCTATTTAAAGCTTGGATTTCTCCCACGGACATTTTCACCCAAAATGTAGCAGTGGCAACATCAGAAGTGGTTTTGATATACTTGGAGTTTTATCAATTTTTTACTGTAATGTTGAATGCTCTTTTATGCCCTGGCTTCTTTTTGATTGGCTAAGGTTTTGTATAAATTTGATATTTGTTATGGTAAGAAAAATGAGGTTCATTTCTCTTAAATTAAAAGTAAAAAGAAAAAAGTTAACTTTGGTTCTCCACCTTCTTTTTGAGCTAGAATAGCTGGGAATTTGTTAGGTCTGTGCTGAGACCTTATTCTTTGTATCGGACCTGTCCCAAATTTTTCTTTAGATCTTTTATTTCAAGAATCCTGAGTTATTTTCAAATGAATAATTAATTGCTCAAAGGGAATATGATTTATAGCCATGAAATATTTGTCTTAGTTCAGGCTGCTATAAAAAAATACCATAAACTGTGTGGCTTATAAACAACAGACATTAATTTCTCACAGTTCTGGAGGCTGGAAAGTACAAGATCAAGGTGCTAGAAGATTTGGAGTCTGGTGAAGGCTCACTTCTCTCTCTGTCCTCACATGGTCAGAGGGACAAACAAGCTCCCTCAGGTCTTTTTTCTAAGGACACTAATCCCATTCTGATCTAATTTAGCATCTAATCACCTCCCTAAGTCCTCAGCTCTTAATACCATCACTTTGGGGATTAGGTTTCAACATATGAATTTTGGAGGGATACAAATATTTAGCCCACAGCAGTATTTTTATCATTTTGGGCAATTCTTTTAAATTTTTAGAGAGATATTTCTCATTCAGATACATACTAATAGGTTATGCATGTGTTTAAAGTATTGTTACTTTTATTTAAATGAACTCTTTTGGTCGGAGAGATTCACAGTATTTAAAATGAGATACAGGTCATAAGGCTCTATTATTTCAAAGAAATGAAAGATTATCTGAGTGTTCTGCTTATATTTTGAATTTACTTCTGTAGGTTTAATATTATTTATTTGAAGTGTCATTACTCCCAAGTATTAGGAAGGATTTTATAGTTTTACTGAATTCTACATTGAATCAAAAATAATAGTTGTACCAAAAGCAAATACTTAATAACAAATGAACATACTCTAGTGAAGATTGAATAAATATAGAACTATTTCAGAAAGTTCTTTGGCCCCATATTCAAAGGCAAAAAGGATAACCACTTGGCAGGAATTAGCAGGGGAGGTTCAAGTACCACAAATCTGGTGGATAGACATGTCCTTTTAGGTATTGTCCACCATTCAGATTTTATACATATATGAAATCAGATACTACATTCAGTTCCATTAAAAACGTGGTTTCCCTAAACCCCACAATTTCTTTATAAACAAAATGTTTTGCAACTCAAAGTTTAAGTTGCAGAATGCTTAAGGTCCCTGGAGGGATATCTAGTCAGGATTAAGTTCCTAAACTTTGTTCATGTAATTGGTCATCGGATGTATCTGAGTCAGCATGCCTTTGTGGTTTGCTTGCTCTATGTCCATATGCATGTTTAAGAATTGTCTCTTATAAATGCATTTAATCCATTCCTTTACTCAATGCTCTCATAAGATCAGCAAATGACATTAATTTCCTAACGTGGCTGCCATTTATAGGGCTCAAAAATGTCAGGGGTAAACATATCATCTTAGAATGGATTTAACAGTCTATTTCCAGAGAGAACTTCTTTCATCTGGTGAAGTCCAAGACTGTTGGGTTTATAGAAAGAATTATGTGTGTGTGTGTGTGTGTGTTGTGGCTGTGGGTTGGGATTGGGGTGAAGAGAGGGATGATATTTTCATTACCAGTAATTATGAATATGCATTTTTATAACTAAATTTAAATGTACAAGAGCCAATCCAATTATTTGCATATGAAAGTTACTAGTAGTTATGGCTCTTAGACCGATAGATTCTGAAACATTTCCTCACTTGAGAAAATGGAATCACCGCCTACAATGTAAATTCATTCTCATCTTGATGGTAGAAAACTTTCTTACTTATTTAAAGGTCACTTAGCTTCTAGAATTCATTTGGTAATCTGGAAACTAGAAAGAAAAGTAGTTGTCTGATCATCAAAAATAGATCATTAAAGTCCAGAATGTTAAGCCCATGTCCTTTGTTCAAGAAAGGGCCTTTCCAGTCCCCATTAGTCTATGGGCTCCTAACTTATCCTCCTTCTGTGAAGCCTGGTGATTTTAATTTCCCAATATTAAGAAACCACGAATGTTAAGGGTGGAGGAGAGTGTAGACACAGGAAGCCACACTGATGGCCCCTAGAAATGATTTCTGACATTAAGAAGGGACACATTGAAATGAAAAGAACTGCAGCAATTCTGGATTGTCATTTAGGATCCTTGCGTATAGGAGCAGCCTTTTCTCTCTCAGCAATTGATGAGAGTGTTACCATACAGCACCAGTAGTTTCCAGTGGTAGTTCCTGGAATCTTATGGCTCCATGTTGTCTCAGGGATACCAAGTGGGTGAGACCCTGCCACACACCCTTCTCTCACTTAAACTCTCCTTTGAATCCATTTTGTATGTTAGAATTCTATAAAAGCCTTCTCAGCTAAAATGCACATTTGAAAACCAACATTTTGGTGTGTAGTTTGATTCTATAATGAAGCTGAGTCATAAAGAAAAGATTAAATTACGGTCAATACTCTGTGCCAAAGGCAGGGAGAGATATAAAACATTTCAGAAATAATTGCAATAAAATGGTGAAGACAAAAATTTTGTCAGGGTAGGTTGTAAGTAAATATTTGTTGAATGGATGAATTACAAAATGTAAAGAGAGACAAACTGTTTGAAAAATTTCCTTCTCCCACATCACTGAATAAATAAGGGATGACTGAATATAGCCTCTTTGTTGAGTTTTGTTGTGCTTATAGATACATGAGTTCAGTCTTTTAAGAACAACTCAAATAGTGACATGACATTTGGTAAAGCACTTCTTGCAAGTGGCTTCAAGTATCATTCTACAATCTTTGAAACATCTTTAAGAAATATATCATAAAAGTATCTAGAGTGAAAGATGATAACTCATTCTCTTGCAGATGGAAATTGACAGTAAAATCGGTTCTAGAGGCAAGTAGTTTATTTTGTCTTTATGATCAGTATATGTAACTAAACAAAAGGTTATTTATTTTCTTGAAGGTAATTAAAAATTTGGTTGTTATTTTATACATTGAAGGCCTATTGCCAAATGTGAGGCAGAGCTAAACACGAAACATATATATATATAAATACATGTATATATATTTAAAATATATAGTTAAAACCCTGATGTTACTACCACCAGGACCAGAAATATGATACTGTCAATGTCATTTCAAAAGCATCCTAGTCTGTCTTTATGGTAATAAATTCCTTGGTTTTCCTTATAGTTTTATCAGCCAAACATATGTACCTAAACATATATACATTAACATAGTCCTACAGTATGTATTCTCTTTGTTCAATATTATCTCTATCAGATTCACCCCTATTGCATGAAGTGGTAATTTGCTTATTTTCATTGCTGTAAAGAATTTTATTATGTGAATATCTTAACATTTATTTTCCCATTCTAATGCTGGTGGACCTTTGATGGTTGTTTTCACATTTTGCCTTATATGTATAATGCTCCTATGAGCATTCCTGTCCATGTCTCTGTGTGCACACCTGCGTGCATTTCTGTTGGGCGCATACTTAGGAGTGGAATTGCTGAGTATGCTTTATGCTTGTATTTGAAGAGAGAGTATCAACAGCTTTTCAAAGCAGGGTACTAACTTGTACCTGCAGCATATACTCCTACCTGCAGTGTTCTACTTCGGGGGTCCTCAAACTATGGCTCCAGTCCAATGTGGAGTGCACCAGTGGAGAGGGCTAGCGCTGTGAGCCACAGAGACTGAGCCGGACCATCCCCCTCTGTCATCGTTCCTCCCCTGCTGGTAGTCATACCTCACTGCTGCCCAGGCCTGGCTGGTCCTCACCTATACCTGGGGACTCTGCCGTTGGCAGCAGCTGGCACACTGAGTGACAGGATTTCAGTTAGCCTTTCCTTTAGCCAGCTGCTCAAACTGAGGCAGCCAGACTCCCCAGGAAAGAAGGGTGTGGTGGATCTGAGTGTCCCTGGGGCAGAGAGGGAAGATGACCATGGTGGACACTCCCTACCTCCTCTCTTTACCAGATTTCTCTCCCTCAGTCCTGTTGCTCTTCCTCCAGGTGGTTTCCAGCCAACTACAACTGAGGCAAAGCCTGCCCACCACCAGGAATGATCCATCCAGCCAAAGTCTTCTCTTGTTGTATAAGTACCTGCATTCATAATAGCCTCGGTTTGTCTCTTGACTTCAAGGCCTAAGAAAATTTACTATCTGGCCCTTTACAGGAAAAATTTTCCAACCACTTTTCTATGGTTTCACTAAGACTTGAATGTTGCCTGCCTTTCTAATTTTAGATATTCTGGTGGATCTGTAATTATATTGCATTGTATTAACAATTATATTTTTTATAGCTTTGATTTCTAAAGACATTGAGTACCATATCATGTTGATCGGCCATTTGGCTACCATCTTCTAAGGGGTGTCTGTTTAGGTCTCTTTGCCGTTTTTTTTTGGGGCTGTCTGCCTTTTTCTTATTGACATGTAGCAATTTCTTTTGTATTCTGGTTATGAGCGTTTGTCAGTTATGTGTTGCAAGTTTCTTCTTCCATGTGTGGTTTGCTTTTTTACTTTCTTCGTGGTATCATTTGATGAGCAGAATTTTTTACATGTTTCTACAGTTTTATTTATACATCTTTTCCTTTATAGTTGTGTTTTGCTTAAGAAGTCTTTTCTTACCTTGATCATGCAAATAGTCCCCTAAATTTAGGGGACTAAAACTGGCTCTCAAACTTGAGAGTGCATCAGAAATTCCAGATGACTTGTCACAACACAGCGTGCCAGCCCCCACTGCCACACTTTCTGAATTAGCAGGTCTGGATGAGGCTGGAGAATTTGCATCTAACAAGTTCCCAGGTGATGCTGACACTGTTTGTCTGGGGACTACACTTTAAGAACCACCGATCTGGAAGCTTTGCTGTTTTGCTTTTCACATTAATGTCTACAATCCATCAGCAATTATGAAGTATGGGTCAGTTTTCATTTCTGTCATATGGAAATTCAAGACCATTTGTTGAAAGAGAGTCCTCTCTCCACTGTTCTGTAGACCAGTGTCCAAACGTGCATGCATCTCTTTCTGGGATAGTTTATTATATGTATAGTCTCTTTGTCTTCCGGGGGGGCTAAAACCATACTGTCTTAATTACTGTAGCATTATCGTAAATCTTGAAATATGGTGGAGCAACTTTCCACATTTTCTTTTCCTTTAATATACATTTATTACCAGCTTGTCAATTCATACACACACACACACACACACACACACACAGACAGGACCCTCCTGGGGTTTTGATTAGAAGTGCATTGAATTTACAGATTGATTGAAAGAATTGATGTATTTCCAATATTGAGTCTCCTAATCCATTGCCTCTCAATCTTTTTTTTTTTTTTTCTTTATGGTCCTCCCTACCCATAAGGACATTTTTGACTTTTTTCCCTAGCTGCCCCCCTACTATGGAGTTTTAATACCAGATATAGTGCTATCTGTGCTTTGCACTTAAGAAGAGTAAGATGTTTTTCATTCCCCCAAAAACCAATTTTTACCTTTTTGGGACAATTTTACCCATACTGTGAATATGTGTCCCAATCCCTAGTATGGCCTTCCATTTATTTTAGATATTCCTTGATTTCTTTTAATCATGTTTTGTCATTTTCTGTGTAGCAGTCAAGTGCATCTATTTTTAGGTTGATCCTTAGGTGTTTGATATTTTGGAATGTTGGATTCACGCCCTTCTGAGCTGGCTGTGTAACCCCTACATGGGCTTAGGTGAACGGGGTGCCACCTGGGCCACCTGGCTCCACACCTAAGTGTCTGTCACCCGAGTGTCCCACCCCCTCAAGTCCTGATTTGTAGGCTCCATTTTTCAAGACATACACTTGAAAGTCCTAGTCTAATTTCAAATCTATTTGTCATTTGTGGCTATAAAAGAAAATAATATATATGGTTTTAAGTGCAGAACATATATTTGGACAGGAGGGCCATGTCTTGGAAAGCATTCATGATTAAGGCATAAACAACAGTGATTATTTCTTTTCCTGGTTTACTAGAACCAGCGTCAGCAGGGATCAGTAGATGGCACTGTTTCTTAATAGATAGAGAAAGCCCTGGTGGAATAGGTTTGAGGGAAAACATGTTTCTGTTAAATTGGAATTAAGAATAATATAAATAAAAACTAAAAAAGTTCTGCAGACTCCCTTGTGATCCACTTCTCTGGTGAGCTTAATTAAAGTCAATGCAGAAGCTTAAGCTCCTTCACCCTCTTTTATTCTTGGTGGGCTCTTGCTCTACTTGTGTCTTTCCTCAGACCAGTCTAAACTAGGTGACAGCGTATTGTACAGTTGGCAAGGACAGAATAAAATCACCCAGACAGAAGCTCCGATGCCTCCTGTGTGTGGCCCGTGCTCTGGCAGAAAGAAATGCTGGTTTTCATCGTCAGAACCATCTGTGCAGGAGATGGCGCGGAGCACGAGTGGAATAAACCAATGCCTCCCCTCAGTAGGTTTTCCGTGCTGCGGAGTAGAAGACCTGGCTGCAAATCCTGCCTCTGCCACATCCTGTCTATTGGACCTCGGTAAACCATTAATTTTGCCTCAATTTTGATTTGACCTTGATTTTGTTACCTGAAAAACGGAGCTAATCTCTACAGCACAGGGTGCTGGGAAGATTAGATGAGGGAGTACATGTGGCCCGGTACCGCGTGACAACATGCTACGGGGATTGTTCTGCGCTCTCTGGAGCTTTGAAAGTGGCACAGAAAGTAGTCCTTGTGAGCGGTAAATGGTAACTGTCATGTGCTCAGGTGAAAAACGTCAGTAAACCTGGCTGCATGCATTGCCTTCAACTTTGAACTCTGCAGCCCAGGCACATGGCCTTAAACAGTAGAACCTTTGCTTCCTGGGTCCCTCCAGGAGCTTTCAAAACACACCAGTGCCCCATGCCTAGAGATTATGATTTAATTGGTCTCGGATGTGCTGGGTCCCCGGGTACCCTAGTTGGCAGCTGGTTTAGATGCGAGGTCTACCAGGTGCCGTCTTCACAGTGTGTGCAGTGTAAGACCAGGTCTTGGGCTTGTGGTGCAGTCGCAGGGTAGTCTCCGAGTCTCTGTGAGATGTCAAAGCTGATCATTTCTTCCTAGGCACTGTGCAGGTGGCCCAGTAGGTCTCTGATGAGTATCTTTGACAGAAGATTCTGACAGGGTGAAGGTGTGGTTAAAATATGAGGGCCATTGCTGAAATACAGAAACAAAGCTTCATGAGCAATCATTGAGAACATCATGAAATGTGGTATTTTGTTCTCACCTTTTCTCTATCTTTGTCTATATTTTTGCTTCTGTTTGTATGTGTGTTTGTGTCTGTTTGTCTGCTCTCTGTGTCTTGTTTGTTTCTGTGTTCACGTCTGCCTGTCTGTTCTGTTTCTTCCTATCTCTGTGTGTCTCTCTGCTCTGTACCCATCTGTCGGCATCTGTTTCTGTCTGCTCTTTTTCCTTTGTCTACTTTGTTTCTGTCTGTCTGTCTGTCTCTGTCTGTCTCTTGACTTCTTTGTCCTGGTGGGGCCTGATTTATGCACCCCTGAGTCATCATGCGTATTAATCAGGGTTCTCCAGGGAACAGAACCAATAGGATATAGGACACACACACACACACACACACACACACACACAGGAATTGGCTCGCATGATTATGGGGACTGAGAGGTCCCAAGATCTGTCGTCAGCAAGCTGGAGACCCAAGAGAAGTGATAAGTTCCAGTCTGAGTCTGAGTTTGAAGACAGGACAATATTGATGTCCCAGTTTGAAGATAATCAGGCAGAGCGAGAGAATTTTTTCTTACTTATTATTTGTGTCTTATTCAGGCCCTCAGGGAATTAGACGGCCACCCACACTGGGAAGGGAAATCTGCTTTACTGAGTCCACCAATTCAAATGTTAATCTCACCTGGAAACACCCCCACCGACATGGGCAGAATAATGTTTAACCAAATATCTGGGGATCCTGTGATTCAGTCAAGTTCACACCTAAAATTAACCACCACACCGTAGAAGTCCACATGCCCACCATCCTAGAACTCTGGGGTCTTGAGATCTTAAACTGTCTACCTGAAGCTCCAATTTGGTTCCCAGGTGTGTGCTCTTGTTCCCCCACCCTCACGTCAGCTTCCCTCTGTGCGTCACCTTCCTGACCACTTCCCTAGGTCAAGGTCAGGTGTGAGGTCATTGAATTTGTGACCACTGTTTTATCCATTCTAATATATTAATAGTGTAGCAGAGTTGGATTAAATATGGCTTATTTATGTCACTGAGAAAATCAAAACATGTTTATAACTCCCAATGGCAATATTACTAAGCTAAAAGAATTCAGCAATTTGACTATACAACTACCTGGTTTCTTCTCAGTCCTCCCTTTTGGGAAGAAAACTCACTTCCTTATTGACTTCTCTGTGGAAAGAAAAGGATTTCAGTGGCTTGTACCCTGTTGGCCAGGGTGAACCCCAGGGTGGGTTTTTTTTTTTTTTCTGGTTCATCAGGAAAGAGAGTTTCCCCACACCTGACTATCTCATCCTTATTCTTTTTATTTATTTTTTTTATGTCGCCTCATGTTCCTGCCTTGCTGGAACTTTGCCTGACATCCCCAGGTAGTTAAATCCTTTATCAACTAAGACACACACCACTGGGCTGCTCTGGATGTAAACTGTCGTCTGGAAAAAGCTTGGAGTTTGAAAATACAAGTTTATCAGGACATAAATTTTATGATGTTTAAACAGAACTTAAAAGGTTTTAAAACAAGCTGTTCTATCCAACAGGAATAAAAGAAAAGGCTGGTCCCTAACCATGTAATAGAAATGTAACACCCGGAGCTGAAGACTGTAATTATACCAGTGTTTTACATGCTTTTGTAAAAAATCTTCGTAACGAATTATTACATTTTCTTTGTTTTTATATGATAGATTGAAATGTTTCCAGCAGTGCTAGGTTTTGGAAAGCATAGGGCAAAAAGCAGTCTCAAATATTAAAAATTTAAAAAGAGTATAAAATAGTTTCTGTGCCCCAGGTGCCTGGCAGGGGAGGGGCCTGCGTGGAGGTGGTGATGAGGACGCGGGCAGGTGCAAGTGGAGAGCCGTGAGCACACACCGTGGTTGGGATGGAAGCAGAGAGTGCCCCATGGCCAACAGGGGCCTCCCGGGCTCCCTCTCGCCAGGTGTCAGCAGCCTCCTCGTGACAACAAGAGGGTGTTACATTTCTATTACATGGTTATGGGCCTGCCTTTTCTTTTATTCCTGTTGGATAGAACAGTGTATTCTAAAACCTCTTAAGTTCTTTTAAACACTGGGCAGTGCTTAAACCATCCCAGAAAACATCCATGTGCCTCCATTCTCTGGAAGCAATTTCTCAATCAAGCCGGGCCATTTCCAATCAATTCAGCAGAATCTTCAGGTCTGCGATGGGAGCTGGGAAAAATGGTGGCCATCGATTCCGCTGGAGTTCTTGAAGTTTCCCAATCGATTGAGAGGTAGACTGTTTTTCGCACTTCAAAGGATTCCAGCTTTTATAATAAAAATTGTAGCAAGACACGAGGATGGTCCAGTAACATCCTGTGTTTTAGGGCTGGCTGAGGACAATCAGGAATTTGGTTAGTGGCACCGAGGAAACGGATGAAAAGAAAAGCACAGGCTGTCTCATGAGGAAACGGATGTTTGATCTGCTTTGAGGAGGCCGGTGCAGGAGGCCTCTGGGGATAACCTGTTCTACGAGGGCTGGGCCAGGATGCATTTGCTTTTTTGAAGTTATTGAGTGCCAAAAATAAGCAGAGCCCGACACACGGCTGGATGATTTCCAAGCCCTCCCAGCACTCTCTGAAGCGCTGCTGCCTCACCACCTCCACATCCCTGGCTAGACTTCAACAATGGCAGCCATGGCGGCTTTTCTCTGCCACTTTCAAAACCAGAGCATATATGCACAAAGACGTATTTCTGAGAACTGGAGGGGACCTAGTTATTTGCGTGGTAAGAAATCCACAAACACACTGCAGTTGCTGACAGACATCTCTGTCTTTGTTGAACTGTAAGCTTCTTGAGAGCTGAATGACAAAGACACTTTCCTGACCCAACTCGTGTCAGGGTGTTCTGAGTCCTCTTCTTGACTCTTGGGCTTTTCCCCGGGCCTGCTTAGCCCGGTTTGAGCAAGAACCCAGCTGGGTTGGTTTAGCGAAAACCTCTCACACCCTCGATGTTTGGTAGAATTCCTCTTCCCCACCCCAGTATCTTAGCCTCCCTGCTTGCTTTTGACAAGGATCCTGTTGATTCTGTCCAGCAAGAATCCCCCTAACCTTGATGTTTCTTCTTAGTGGTTCTCCATTCACTGACGCCATCCTGCTTCTTGTCCATAAATTCCCAATTGTCCTTGTCGCACTCTATGTGGAGCCTGATCTCTCTCCCCTACTGCAAAACTCGTTGCAGCCGTCACTTGAATAAAGTCTTCTTTTTAAGTGTCTCTAACAAGTGTCAGAATAATAAAGTGTCAGATAATTTCTTTTGACAAGGGTCAGCTTGGCTTTGCCTCCCCAGGACCTAACACAGGACCTGAATCATAGTGGGTGCTAAGTTACTAAGTTTTGAAAGGAGAGATGAATGAAACATAGAAATAGGTAGCTTGGTTTAGCATTGTACACAGAGCCTTTGAAGTCCACAGACCCGTGTTCAGATCCCTGTTCTGATAGTCACTAGCTATGAGATCATGGATTAGCCATTGAACTTTCATGTGCTCAGCTTCCTCAGCTGTGAAGAATGGGAATACTGCAACCTAAGGTATTTTGCAGAGTTGTGAGGAGCAAATGCAAATAATGTGAAGTGACAGGCACTTGGTATTTGATGAATATACGGTTATCATTGTTATTGCCATTAGTAACAATAATGGCAAAATGACTACTCATTCTAGGGCATGTAAAAAAGATGTAATTTCATGTAGCACTTCTGTACTTATTCCAAGGCTTTCCTATTCAGTTGTGGACTGAATTATGTCCCTCCAAACTTCGTATGTTAAAGTCCTAACCCCTAATGTTACTATGTCTGGAGATAGGGCCTGTAAAGAAATAATTATGGTTAAATGAGATCATAAGTGTGGGGGTTAATTCAATAGGATTGTTGTCTTTATGAGAAGAGGAAGAGACACCAGAGTGCCCCCCGCACCCCCCATACAGAAGAAAGACCATGTGAGGACACAGTGGGAAGGTGGCTGTCTGCAAGCCAGGCAGAGAGCACTCAGCAGCCTGACCATACTGATACACATTCGAAGGCCCACTGTTAACACTTAGCTCCACCTTACAAACAGCCTCCTCCCCACATCTTCACGCTGTAATTTCTCTACCCATCACTGTTTGCCTTATTCATTCAATCTGATTTTTAACACTTCCATCCAAGCCTTTGTATCCTTTTCCAGAATTTGGCTCTTCAAAGACTATGATTACCTTCTCATTACACTATCTTCCAAATGAAAATTAGTATTCAATATTCGGAGTTTATAATTTTATGTGACCAAGGGGCTAATTAATTTTGTAAACATGGCCTGGTATGATTATAAAAATTACAGCAAATTGACACAGACTGAGAAGGCTTCATGGAGGAGCTATCATGTGTTAAGAAGGGAGAGGATTTTCATTATTTTGGCCAAAAAGAAGGTGAAAGGTTATATTTTTTTGAGACACTGAGCCCATCAATGCTTGTAATTCAGCTTTTAAAAGAGTAAATCCCTTTCCATGACACCATTTGGGTGAGCAGATGTTCCAGTTATTTATTGCCTAACAAACCACCACATAATTTAATGGCTTAAAATAACAATGATTATTTATTTTGCCCATGAATCTGAAGTCAGGTCAGAGCTTAGCAGGGACAGCATGTCTGAGTTCTATGTGATGTCACCTCAGCCAGCTTTCCTGAGGGCTGCAGGATCCACTTCCAAGGTGGCTCAGTCACGTGGTTGGTGAGTCTGGGAGCTCACCCAGACTTCGGGCCAGGGCCTCAGTTTCTCTCCCCGTGGGCCTCCCCACCCCACAGGCGGCTTGGGCTTGTTTGCAGCATGGCAGCTGGGTTCCGAGAGTGAGGTCTCAAGAGACAGCAAGGAATTGGAGGCTACCAGTCGTTGAGGTCTAGACCTGGAAACTATTAACAGCACAGCATCACTCTTGCCATTGCCTATCAGCCAAGTCATCAAGGACCCCAGATTCCAGGGGAGAGGGGCCCTAGACCCTGCCTCCTAATGAGAGGCATGTCAAGGAACTTCAGGGCCATATTTAAAATTTGACCCTGCAGATGGTATAATTCAGAGGTTCTCAACCCTGGCTGTATTTTAGAAACATCTTGGAGTTAAAAATAAAATACCAATGCCCCAATACTACCTCAAGAGATTCTGGTTTTATTGGGTAACAGGAGGCCTGGGAATCTGTATTTACAGATTTTTCTAGGTGATTCTGACATACAAACAAGTCTCTGGGCCCAGGTTCTTGTGTCCAAGGATGAAAAGATGGACCATGAGTCTAGGGCTGCGAATGACCCTCTTCCTGCCACCTGGGTGGAGCCCGCTGGAAAGAAACACAGCCTCGAAGTTGACTCAGGAGTTGTGCCAGCACCACTGTCTACAAGACAAACTGCTTCCAAATGAGTGTAGAGGAAAAACTTTCAAGTAAATGGACCTGCCATTGTCACACATGCTTTTTCTCATATACCGTTTTACCTGCAGTTTGTAAATATTACAAAAAAATCAATAATGCTGCCATATTGCCATAATCTAATTTGTCTTTTCTGATTGTGTGGAGCATGAGGAGGCGTTTGGCATCAAATTGCCAGACCTCAGAGAGCGATGTTAAACATTTATAGTGCACTTAATCATCTGTCAGAAATGTACAAAGGCATAATGTCTCATTAATAATTATTAAATCATTGAGTCGCCCAGAAGGAGATGTTCCCCTCTTTGCTTACATAATGACCAGCCACCACTAAAACGTGGGTCATTTGTGATGCACAACTAGCATATCTCATAGTGGACATCTGCTCGAGGAAATTAATAAGAAATCTCATTCAGAGATAGGCTTTCAGATGGAAGAAAACATGCATATGGATTGCTGCAATGTTCAGCCAGGGCAAACAGATGCCCCCTCCCTGCTCAGAGTCAGGTTAAAATTCAGCCAGATAATTGCTAGGAGTGAAGAGATGTGAAAGGAAATGATCTTATTTGCTTTTGGAGGCTAGATAACTCATTTCAATATGCCCAGCTTTGGGCCTTTATTCATAAGTATATGTATCATTTTATGAATAAAAGAGATACATATTTTGATTCGGAATGAGGTCGGGATGGAAAGTGCAATCTGAATTTTTCAGGACTTAGGTTTTATTTCTGATGCTGTTTGTGAGGATGTGTTTTTATTTTATAAGAATTTTTAATACCAGGTAATGTCATTTTGGTAACATATAATACAAGAATTGAATTACGTCGGTTGCATATTCCCTCCCCCTCCCCAATATTCAGCCTAGAGAATTTAAAGTTTTAGCTTTAAAAAATGTACAGGCTATACTTGTCTTTACAGCAGCCAGCATGATATCAGCTCTTCTTAGATTTCATTTTCAATCTTGAGCTTTCTTCATCCCGGGTAAACTTGAAGCTTTCCCATCCATACAGGCGACAATCACATGACTCCATCAAGCAAGGTGGTGGTTCAGGGTTGTGTGGGATTGTTGTGGGTGCCACATGCTGTTAGTCTTGGCCTGGTCTGACGTTCAGTGTCACCAGCATTCCCGTAGTCAAACTTTTCACTCCCCGCTTGTTACTATGCTAGGGCTGGTCTCTGGTAAAACTATTAAATATACAATATTTGCCTTTGGTGCTCGTCCATCCAGTGCAGGCCAGTAATCAGTCACCACACGCCTTCCCGCCAGTGGTTGTCCTTCTGTGTGGCTGTTAAACACAGCCTTGCCCACGGATCTTTGAGCGATTGTGGGTTGAAACATTTGTTCCTTGCTATTTTGGGGAGAAAATCATCAGAACATCTTGTTCGCGTTACTCACTAAGGTTTTGGGAAGGAGGACCATGCTCAAAATAACTCTTACAAATTTGTTAACATGGACTTTCATGTTGATTTGCCTGAAAAGAATTAATGAATTTGTGACCTTCCCTTGTCCAAAAATGCTTTAGTGCACTTCTAAGGATGCATGAAATCTCTCAAAACACCATAAGTAGAAGTAGGTAAGAAGCAAAAAGAAAAATTAGAGGTGGAGCTATAAAAAGGAGCCAGGAATGAAGCCAAAAAATCACAGATCATACATACAGTCTGTTACTCTTGTACCAGGTGGGCCTCAAATAGCTCTGTAAGTATTCTAGACACTAAATGAAAAGGGATGTTTGATCAGTTATACTATTCAGACTTCATGAGCTTAAAAGCAAACCTAGACTAAGGACACGTGCAATTCATTTTGCTGCTATGGCAGGAACAACATTCCTTTTGCAGGTCTCCCTCGTAAGCACACTGTGTAATGTAACAGCATCCTCAGCCTTCTCATCACAGACACCTGGGGTTGCACTGGGGTAGCTCTCATTGTGTCAGTGCAGCTGAAATTGTCACACCATAGGCCAGCGAGAATCTTTCAATGGGAGGAGCGTGGGGAAGGGAGAAGGGGTCCTAAGACAGTCTTACTTCACACATTTCTGGGGTCTGCTCTAATATAGGAGTGGACTTTAGAGTATCTGGGTGGAAGGATGAAAAGGATAGATTTCATACATCCTCCAAAACATTTTTTTCCTCTAAATTGAGTTGTTGAGGAGTACCAGAAAGCAGCAGAATGTTTAATGTTACACTTCCAGGCAAATGGTTGCAGTGCGCGTGTTAGACATGTCCAATTAAGTGTGGAACCTTAACTGAAGGCCCTAACAGACAATGGTCTCAGGTAGGGCTCCCATAGCCTGTGAAAACCAAGGCGCTGAAAGGGTGCTTTCCTGAACTGACGTCTAGCCCATTCTGCCGGGAGGTGTGTACAAGGAACACCTGTGTGTAACGGCAGAGGACTGGACTGTGTTTTACCACCTCTGAGCATTTTTGCCAATACTGTTTCAGGAACATGAGAATCAAAGAAGATGGGCTGATGAATGATGGTCAAGGTGAGTCAGAGCCAATGGCGCAGGGAGTGAGGAACTAGGGAGGTTGATTTGTGCAGATTTCAAGCACATCTAAATGGAGCTTTCTGATGAAGCGATTGATTAATTGATCTTGTTTATTCATGCAATTCATATCTTTTGAACCGTAGCATGTGGTGAGCACTGTGCTAGGCACTGGGCATGCAAAGAGAAAAAGCACATAGTTTGGGTCTCTCTGTGTTTTTGTTCTCATCTTCCACAGCTAGACCAATGTTCCTTTCACTTTCTGTGGATGTTTTGGGGCTCACAATTTGTTTTCCAGCTTCTCAACAGCAACAACCTTCAAAAATCAGAGGGCAAGCTTACTAGCCTGGTAAAGATTTCAATTCTGTGTTCCAGTAACGACAGAGGTCTTGGTGTCGAAGACAGCATTGTTTTTGTTCTCTTGTTTTTAAATTGAGTAATAAGGCAATGGTTAGGAATTACTGTTAGCAACACAGATATGAGATAGTCTTTCAAACTTCCTCACTAGAATAACTGTAGAAAAGCCATAGTTTTATGCTGAATGATTTGAGATCTAATTACTGAATCTGAATGGCTGCTTTTAAATGTCAATAATGGTAGAAAAAGATCCTTTATTCATAAAGGCCAGCAGGGAATGAGTTGTACAAAATGTTCTTGTTAAAATTTCCCTTCTCCCTTTAAAATAGATGATCAAAGATATTCTAGAGTTCCCATCGTTTTAGAAGACGTATACATGTATGAGGGGTGGCATGTAGGAAGACTCAGATCTTTGCAATCACACATGGAAGTCCATAACATAAGAGAACATTTAGGCTAGAAGGCACCGTCTAGCCCAGCCTCCTCACCTTGCAGATGAAGGAACTGTGTTCTAGCATGGGAGCATTACATATAAACATCACAACATTAATGGCGAAGCAAGTATTGAGTGTGGGGCTCCTCTTTCTGAATCAAGTGGGCTGTCAATGGTGTCTAGTAGGATCCTGGTGGCCCCATTCCTCCTTGCTTCCAGAATGTCCACTTCATTGTTGCTGGGGTGTGCCCAGCCCCAGGGGATAAATGGTGACCATCACAATGGCCACTTTCCCCTTTGCCAGTGGGTGTGCTCTAGCTGTGATACATGAGGGGAGCTTTGCTGATGCTCTTTGGGAAAGTTTTGCCTCCCTAACAAGAGGGAAGGACTTGAGAATAGAGTCCTTTTTCTAATACCCCCTTCTTGCTTTCTCTTTTGGATGGTTATGGGAGGATGTAAGGCTTAGAGCTATGGCAGCTCTTTTGTGACCATGAGAGGAGATTGTTGCCATGACATTGAAGTTGGCAGACTGGAAAGCGAAAATCAACCTCATCCTTATTGACATCACTGATCTTCTCAGCAAGCCTGGGACTGACTTCATCTTCCCTCTAGGTTAGCAGGACTCTACTTTGGTTTAAACCAGGCAGAAGGATGCCTGGTGCATGCAAGAATAAACAAGGGCCAGTGTGACTGGAGAGCAGTGAATGAGAGGGAATATAGAAGCAGATGAGGTGAGGAGGTATTGGGAGGCCTACTCAGGCAGAGTTTTGTAACATCATGAGGATATTTAGCTGTTACTCTATGGATGGGAAGCCATTAGGAGTTTGTGAGCAGAAGTGTGATGTGTTCTAAATTATGTGTGACTGCATCACTCTGGCTGATACGTTAAGAATAGACTGTGGGAGGTTGAGGGTAGAACCAGGGAGACCTGTTGAGCCTCTACTGACACCATCCAGGGGAAAGATGGCAGTAGCTTAGACCAGCGTAGTAGTGGTAAAAGTGGCAAGACATCATCAGACTTTGGATATTCTAAAGGTAAAGATGAGAATATTTCTTGACAGAAAGAGACAGAGAGAGAGAGAGAGAGAGAGAGAGAGAGAGAAGCACAAGGTCTAAGATGACCACAAGGATTTGGCCTGATCAATTGGAAGGATGAAGTTCCCCTGAACTGAAATGGGGAAGACTATAGGAGGAAATATTTTAGGGGGAGAAGATCAGAAGTTCTGTTCTGGACAAGTTATGTTTGAGGTGCTTATTAGACTTATAAGTAGAGAAGTTGATTCAGCTGTCAGAGCTTGAAGCTAGAGTTTAGGGGAGAAATCCATGCTTGGAGACATAAATTTGAGTGTTTAAAAAAATCACATTGATTTCATTTAAAGCCACGAAACTTGATGTGATCTATAAGGAGATGAGTATAGATGGAAAAGAGAAGAGACCCAGAGACTGAACTTGGGGACACTCCAAGCTTTAGAGTTGGGAGATATGAGAATAAACTGGGGTCTGGGGATGACCAACCAGGAAGGCAGGAGGGAAACCAGGGGAGGGTAGTTCTGGAGGCCAAATGAAGACAGTATTCCAAGGAGGAATTCCTCCTTGGAGGAAGGAGCAATCCATTGTGTCAACAAAGGCAAGTCAAATGCACTCAAACCCTCATTCCAGCATACAGGGGATACCCAGGGGCTCTTTCTAATATTTTCTAGTAGTCTTGGCGGTGAGGGGGATGTACTTGCATTTCTCTAAGTTGCCTCTGGCTCCAAGGTCTCCCCGCTTAGAATTCTTCATCTCTACTCTGCATTTTGACTCCTCTGAGCACTGTCTCATTTTGCTACCACATCACTATGCTGGAAACCTCCCTGACCAGCCTCTTCCCACAGCCCAGTAACTCCAGGCTGTGTGTGTGGCAGACTGAATGCAAGATTTATGGGCATCTGGGGGGTGACATCACAGGGCAGCCCAACACACAGTGGAATGAATCAGCCAGGGTAGGTGAGGTCATGTTGTAGTAACAAACAATCCCAAATCTCAGCTGCTTAAACTAACAAATATAATTCACCAAATGGACATATAAGATTGCACATTGCCCTATATGTACGTTTTTGTCAAAATAAAAAAAAAACCCTTCAAACAAACATTGGGCTCTACTAAGTGATATGCATGCTGAAATATTTAGGGGTCACACACACTGATGTCTACAACTTACTTTAAAATATACCCAACAAATAAAATGGACTATGGATGGATAGAAGAATGAATAGATACATGATAAAGAAAATATAGGAAAATTGAATTGTAGGATCTAGGTGGGGGTACAGAGACATTCACTGTAAAATTCTATCAACTTCTGAGTGTTTGAAAATTTCCATAACAGAATTTTGGAAAAACATCAACAGCAAATACAGCTTATGCTGCGCATCATCTCTGGTCAACAGGGCTCCACTCCTTGTGCACACTCAGGGACCCAGGCTGAAGAAGCCACCATCTCAAATCCTTTGGATCACCAAGGCAGAGGGGAAGAGAACACTGGAGGCAATTAAATGTACTGGATGGGAAGGGACTCATGTCACTTCCCCTAGCATTTTAGGGAGAACTAGTCATATGGCCCAGTCCAAGGATGGGGTCCAGGAAGTACAACTCAATCACGTGCCCAGGAGTGGAAATAGTAGATGAACATCACAAATGCCTTCTACACGAATACTCTTAGATGCCCTTGTTCTTTAAAGCCCCTTAGCCACTTCCACTGCTGGGGAATTGTCACTGGTAGTATTTTCTATTCCAGTTTTAGCTTCTTGCTGAGTTTTTGGGCTCTCTCTTTCCCCTTCCTTCCTTTGCCTATCCACTTCTTACTTTCTTGTTAATTTCTTGTATAAAATAATTCTCTGTAGCTTCTGTTCTTCCTGGCTATGCCTATGGGGCCTCAATTCCTTATCAAATATGTCTATGAAGCTCATTTTATTCACTTCATTTTACCTGAGAGTAAACTCTATGATAACTCTCAGAATGACCACTGCCTCCCCTGTCCCCTGCTTGACCATGGCGCGCATAACTGGGAGGAGCCGTGCGAATTCGACCTCTGTGACTTGGGAGGCATTTGCCGTGACACTAAAGAGCATGGAGTCTGCAGTCAGAGCACCTGGCTTAAGCTCCAGCTCCCCCCCTCCCCGCCTCTGTGACGTGGGCAAATTGCTTTTCTGTGTCAGGATCCTCACTTTTAAAATGGGGATGCTAATACTATTATTTACCCCACAGAATTGTTTCGAGAATTAAATGAGTTAATACATGAAAGTGGTTAGCATACTAAAGGCTCAATGAGTGGCAGCTATTATTATTACTAGCAGTGAGTAAGTAACCTTAGACAGACTACTTAACCCTTCAGGACTGTTTGTTTTGTCCATATTTAAAACACACTCCAGATGACACCAGCTACTGCATCAAACTTCATGATTATTTTTTGCTGCTCATGGCATGGCTGGGAGAGCTCAGTGAGCAACACAGGCCAGGATTCTGTTTGGGTCCCCCTGGAAGGCAGGGACTCCTCTATCCACACAGCTCACAGTCCAGGAAGGATGCTGCTTGATAAAGACTTGGCAATGAAGATGATTTAAGTGTTGGGCTTAGGTCTCCCTTTTCCCAAATATCTCCTGGATTCATATTGACATTATGAACAACAGAAATGTTTGAAAGTTTGAAAAGGTGATTATTATATAACCGTAAGAGAGATTATCATAGAATTAGAGAGACTGTGTTAAATTTTGATATATGTACTTTTCCTTTCCTCTTTCTCTTTCCTCCTCTATAATAAATATATATGCCAGGCACTGTGCTAGGCTCCAGGGATAAGTGGTAAACAAAATAAGCATGGTCTTAGCTCTCACAGCACTTATAAATAGTGGAGATACAGACAAATAATCAAGTAATTATAGCACAAGTTAGCTGGGTCAAAGTAGAATAAATGAAAGTTACTGAATTTATACTCTGGAAAATGTCTGTGGTTGTAAACCCCTCTCAACATATCATACATGAATAAGCAATATCATTTGAGAAAAGACAATATTTGTTTAGGATGCTATTAAAATCAATTTATATGGTTGTATAGCATCTCTGGGAGGTATTTGTTCTCTTATCTTTCCATCTAACCATCCATCCATCCATCCATCCATCCATCTAAACGTATTGAACACCTTGTATGTTTAGGCCCTGCCCTAGACATTGTGCATAATAACATATGGCTTTAGACAGAGAGGACCCTACTATCACATAGGGGGTGACAACAGATAAACACACAATTATTTTATAGTGATAGGTATGGTATAAATGATAGGTATGGAAGTTTTCCAAGGGAGGGAGTCGTTCTGGTCATTGTTATATAACAATTCATCTCAAAACTTAGTTGTTTAAAACAAGAATAGTCATTTATTGTAAGAGTTTCTTTCTGTAGGCCAAGAATTCAGGAGCAATTTGGTAGAGCGGTTCCTCTCAGGGTCTCTGTGAGGCTGCCGACAGGCAGTGGCTGGGCTGAGGCTACTGCGAAGGCTGTTTCTCTCACATGTCTGGCACCTGTGCTGAGAAGACACAGCGACCGGGGGACAGAGCAGCAGGAGCCACTGGGGACCTTTGAACATGTCTCTCCATCTCTGTTTGGTTTCTCCACATAGGCTTTCCTGCTTGGTGGCTTCATGGTATATGGACTTCTTACATGGTAGCTCCGGGATTTAAAAGGCACAGGTCTCTAAAGAGGGTGCAAGGCATAAGCCATTATCACCTTCTATAACTTAGCCTCGGACCTTATGCAATGTGGCTTTCATACAGTCTGCTCTTGGACACTGTCACAAAGACTTGCTCAAGATCAAGGGGAGAAGAAATAGATTCCATCTCTTGATGGGGGCAGGGGCAAGGTAGTGGAAGAGCATTAGGGATCAGAAGTATCACTGTGGTTGTTTTTATAATATCCAGTCTTCGGCCGCAGCAGTGTCTAATCTTTTTCTTAATGAGGGTGCGTGGGGGGCAGTGTTGGAGCCTGCATAGGTGATGTGGTGCTTGGGCACATGGTTAAAGGATGGGTACGAGTTGCCAGTGTGTTAGATAGGTAGCGCATGTTTATTATTCCCATTTGGTATATGGAGAAACTGAGGCATAAAAGAGTTGATAAAGACACCTAAGGTCATAAACATTTGTAATGGAAATGCTGGAAACGGTTTCTAGTCTTCTGACCTGCATCTCAGCTTAGCTCTTGAGACGGCCAAGAGATTCTCACCCAGAGTATGGGGCAATCCCTCCCCCCAGCGCGAGGGGGCACAACAGCAGCTCTGAGAGCGAAGCCTGAGAGCTTTATCAGAAGGAAACCTGTTAGAAGAGGCAAAACAGGTCAGATCAGATCCTACTGCTGCTATGAATTGTAGACCTGCTTGTTGAGTTCTTTGATTCTAAAATCTATTCCTCAATTAACCGGGAATTCTTAATACAAAATCTCAGTTATGGGAGATTCTAGGAAGTTAATTCTTCAAGCAGTTGCCAGGTGAATTGAAGGAATTGGTTTAGTTACTTACTGCTTTTCCCTCTTGTCTGTTTTCTGTAGACCTTTTAAGATGATTAAATGAGAAGAATATGCTCTTTCCTTAGAGATCTTCAGGTCAATAAAAGTTTACTGAGAACCTGCCGTGTGCCAGAAACTGTGTTAAGTGCTGGGGTAACAAAATGCGTGCGCCGCAGTGTTTTCTCAAAGAGCTTACACACAGTTTATGTGAATGTCAGACAAGGAATGCTCTGACTTCTACAGATGTGTGCACTGCTATGCTGGTGTTGAAACTGGCTTGGGGGAAGGGGGCAGTTCTGGAGGAGGAGAGGCTGGGTAGAGTCAGGAAGGTCGCGTACGAGTTCCCCAGGCACAGGAGGTGGAAACAGGCAGAATATTAATAAATAAAACATAATCTTTCAGAGTTTCACACAATCCAGTATTAACAGGATTGGTAAGAATCATGAATAAAATTCATTTTCTCTCTCGGTATAGATTACATTTGTCCACATCAGTTGGATTTCCTTAGCTAAGTCTCCCTGTACCTTTATGGATCAGATATAGAACTATTTTCTCATTTGCTTGAAAACATATAAATACATAAAATGGGTAGCACTGACTGTATTTAAAATCCTCTTTGTATAGTTTGTAGAGCTGCAATGCCCTATTTTATCAATATTATCCTTTCAAGTTAGTTTTCATTTTGGATGCATGGAATTCTCAATCTTTAAGAACTAATTACTTTGCTTATACCAGGGAGGATTCATCTTCCCTTTAAATGTGTTTCTATCTGCAATCCTTTCTATCTCCCCTTTAAACTGCAAGATTGGCCGTGTCTTGCTTTAACAGTAACTTCTTAGTTTCCAACACGTTTGATTTGTAGCCACCAGGGAAAGCAGGAGCAGGGATCTTCAGACAGAAATTTCAGAGCCTCCGCTTCTGTTATAAGCGTCACATTTCTCTCTGCTGGGATGTTTTCTCCAATAATTCCCAGAGATTTGTCCTGTCTCAGGTCCTTAAATATGCCCGGGTCATCACCACATGTCATGAAGAGGCTGATACATTTAAAAAAAGCCAGTTGAACTAAAATGCCCTACAACAGGGGGATGTCTACATACTTTAGGTGCAGCCGTGCTGTTGAAATCATTGCTGTGGTTAAAATGCATGAAATAGTTCTGGATATTCTAACAGAGAAAGATCTCTTAAATGTATTGTTGAGTAAAAACAGAGAGCTGCAGAGCAATATATGACATCATTTATGTAAAGATTACTCCCATAAAACTGTATTTTCATGGGTACACATATATGAGTATAAATGCAAGGAAAAGTCCTGGAAGGAGAGATGCCAAGGGCAGCAGTGGTTATCTCTGTAGAGGACAGGATTGCAGATGATGACTAAACAGGACTGGATCTGCATCTGTAATAGTTGAGAGTTTTTGTTATGAGGACACCACACTCATGTGAGTTTAAAACCTAAACAGAAACCAGGTAGTGACAACTGGCCCAGGCAATGGGCCCACGCGATGGTTCCAGGCCACTGGGCGATGGTGCCACAGGGGAAAGGCCCTACCTTCAGCACTGGCTTTGGTCTTTTCACCATGAGATGCCCACTTGGAGCCTCCTATTGTTCTTTTGTTTCCAGTCCCAGAAGCTCATTCCTCCATTGAAGTTTCCCTGACACTTCTGTTGAGAGAATTCCTCTTCTAGTCCCGGCCCTCGTCAGACAGAATTTTACCTGCAGGGTTAATTTCCTGTCTGGGTGGAGGTGAGGACCTCAGACATCATTGGCATCATTTGTATTCTCATCCGACCATCACATTGAGCAACGTTTTTAGTTTTTGGCACATTCTGGAGCTTAGTGCCTCTCTGGCAGTTCTCCTCCTAATGTTCTTTGTGTTGGGAAGTGGACATTTGTAAATCAATGGGAGTTTTGCCTAAGAGCTGCAGTAAAAAGAGAGGTGTGCAGTACCTTCAGATTCCTCCCATCAGGTACAAAGGGTTCTTCTGGGGCCACACTGGCCTTTGGGTAATAGTAGGACCGCTGTCCCCCGGTGAGAGAGAGAAGAGGGACTCCCAGGTCAGTACATGTGCGAAGTCTGTGGAGGGCCTGTGTGACACAAGCTTTAGTTCTCTCCTGTATACATATTTTGTTTTTTTACAAAATCATTTTCCTGTTGCACTTGCCAGGATGATGGGAAATGTTGGCTTTTTAATTCCTTTTGTTTTTCCCCAGAACATTGAAGAAGCTCAGGAAATTTCACCCCAAAATATGACTCCTGAGTATAAAGAATATTTTGAATTACAGGCCCTTTTTTTTAAGATCAAAAAGCACTGGAAGCGGCTTTCCCTCCATCTGCATAAACCAATGAAAAGAACAATTGACCTCCCTTCCCCTCTCTGTTATCTCAGTATATTGCAGGGAAAAACAAAGATCAAGAATGCAGCCAGACAGGACCCAAATCATTTTATTGATAAATAGAATACCTGTCTCTCAGGTTAATTTAATTTGCTAAGAGAATTATTTACAAGTCAATGTGTTTTCTCCATCCATTCATCCTCCCTGGCAACCATTTATTGCCCCTAAACAGAATTACCTATACCGTGCATCCCCCTCCCCTCTAAATGACGTGTATAAAAATATCTGGATCCCACTGGGATATGGAGTAGTCACTCTGTGATTCGCCCCAAGCACATGGTAAATAAACCTCTCTCTTATTTGTCTGCCTTAATTGGGAGTTGATCTTTCAGCAACTTCAGAGGGGGGGGGAGGGGGGCAAGTTTCCCCTCATCCCCACAGCATACTGCCCACAGAGCAATTTTGTTGCATGCCTAACAATTTAAAGAGTGTTGAGACCCAGGGTTTTTTTTTTTTGTTTTTTGGTATTGTCCTTATTTCTTGCTAATAAGATGACAAATGTGGATTTCCTCTTGTTGATAGAGATGAAAGCTTCTCTGTGGGTGTCTTTGAAGAAATAAACACTCAGCCCAAGGAGGTGTCCACACAGACTGCTAGAACGATGGGAGTTTAGAGAATCTGGCCTCTTTCCTGAGGAAGCATCTGCTCTCCTTCCTGTTCTCTTGCCCCGTTGCCAGAAACTTTCACTCGAAGAGTCTCCCTGGGGGTGGTTCCAGCAAAATGCAAAATTGTCTAGGAAGGGGAGCTGGTGAAGTCAGGGATTCTCAGGTGGCTTTTGTGTAACACTAGCCCCCCAAAATGCTCTTAAAAATGCCAGATAGGCATTGACAATCACCCATTAGATATTAGCAGCAGAAACCTGCACAGTGAAGGTTTAGGATGTTCGCAAGTAAATAAAGCTGTTTATGTTTGTTTCACCAGGTATTTTTCACAGTACACAATTTTCATGTAAACTCTCTTATTATCTTGAGGAACCAGTGTTCTCAGAGCATATGTTAGGAGATTTGGGGTTGTCAGTGATACTTACCAACAACCTGGTGGAATTAGATTATTATTTTCTCCAGTCACCCTAGCAAGTTTCTGAGAGTTTAGGACAAGGACAAGCATCAAGAAAGAAGCAAACCTAGACATTTGCTCCTAAGGAGGTGTGTGTTCAGCTGTGTCCGAAGGGCCTAGAGAGCCCTGGCTGATTGACTGGTAGGAAGGGAGCTCCTGACACTACTTCTTTTATGTGTTTACTCGAAGTTTGTATTAACTTTAAGGAAATTATGTTCTACCGTGGACAAGATTAAGTTGTTTCGGAGTTTTCTAGTAAGTTGTGAATACTTACACTTCTGTGCTTATACAACTTTAAATGCAGTTATATATTAATACTAAATCAAACTTCCTTTCTTCCTTTCTGACTTCCTTTCATTTTTTCTTATCACCCTCCTTCCCTTCTCCTTCCCTCCCTTTCTTCCTTCCTTCTTTCCTTTCTTCTTTCTTTTTCTTTTTCTCCGTCTCTTTCTTCTTTCCCTTCCTTCCTCCATGTTCTTCCTTTCTCTTTCCTTAAATCGTTCAGTCCCCTTGTCATTCTAGGCCCCCTGTTTGCTTCTTATAATGTTTTCTCAGTTAACTGGTTTTAAGTAGTCCACTCACTGCTGAACTTCACCATGGTGTGTACTTAGCTCTGTTAAAGTTGTATTGGTTGACATTTTTCTTCTTCTTTTTCTCCTCCTCCTCCTCTTCCTCTTCTTCCTTCTTCTTCTTCAAATAAAGCAGAGTCAGTAGACACAGTAATTAAGGGAATAAACCTTGGAGTCAGATAGACCTGAGTTCAAATCCTGCCTCTGCTGTAGTGGACACTGTAGCCTGGCTGATCCAATCCTCATTTTCAAACTCCTTGACCTTTGTCTAACTTTGTTAGAGAGCCTGCAAATACCAAAAGCTTAAGCAGCTAAAATTGGCCACGTGATGTTATCCTGGTAAGTGAGTTATTACTTGTTGATATTACTTAACAATACAGTGGGGACAAAGTTGGAGAAGGTATGGCTCATCCCATACGGGGTGCTAGGTGCATTACCATTTTCCATTAGAACCATTTCTTCTATTTCCATGGGCACTCCAGTGCAGAATTTGTCATCTTTTTTTTTTTTTTACTGAATGTTGTTGAAATTTTCCTCTCTACACAGTAGAATTCAGTATAAGTTGGGGTCCACATACCTCTCCCAGTAGGTCCTTGGGCTAAAGAGTCAAAAGGCTCTTAGGCAGATGGTGCTCTTGGCCATAAGCCTAGAGTGATCTGTTGCCCACTTCCAGAGAGGGTGGGTCAGGACTGAACGTGACTCAAGGAATGGGGTCCTAGCGCAGGCCGGCTGAACTGGGGAGGCAGTCACAGCTGCAGTTGGGATGGTCAGGGTCAATACTTGGAGAAACAGGCACAATGTCGAGCTTGAAGAATAAGATGAGAATGCAGAGCAGCAAGGTCAGCACACAGCAGAATAAATGCACCAGAGGGCTGGGAAGCAGTGGCTATTCTTGGCGCTCCTGTTCCATCGAGGTAGACTGTCACCACGGGATGTCCACCAACAGATTTTTCCCTCTAGTTCACTGACAGCACAAAGATGTATTGTCTGCTCTCCTTGCCAACTTCCCTGGATTTTTTCTTTTTCCAGCTCTGCAGAAGCTGGTACGTTTGAATGTGCCTTGGCTTTACCATCCACCCCCTCCAGGCATTTAAATGATCTTTTTATCATCCCAGTCCACAGAGTGTGGCTCCTTTACTCTCTGCCAAAGATCACTCAGTGAATGAAGCCAAACGTGACGGTTTTAGAGCTATGTTGACTCCTAGTGTTGGAGCAATTGTCTGAGTACAATGTATTGAGCGTTTTTCTTGTCACTGGGCCATAAAGGCAGCTTGTCCCTGGCTTCGGTGTAAAGTTGGCATTTGCAGGTTGATGACTGGCTTCTGGGGTCTTTTCTCTCGCTGTAAGGTAAGATACTGGATACTTTTGAAGATGAAGAGAAGAAGACTTCACTATTTTTCATATTCACTCTGGAGGCCTGTGGTCTGCACTCTGCATTAATGTATCTCATAGAGGACTGTCTGATGTAACATTCAAATTTGGAAACAGGCACTGTGAGAATGCTTTGCAGAATGTGTCGTTCTCAAAGGAAGTTAGTGCAGTCAGTATCCAAGTGCTTTTGGAGTGGGTTTTATTTTGCATCCTGCTTTTCGGTGTTTGCTTTCTGCTTTCAGAGCCTCCGTACAGTTGGAAGCTAGGCTTACAAGTTGTGCAGGTTGTGCACTGCAGAAGTATACCTCCTCTAAGGGAGATCCATTATATTGTATCCATCATGGCTTTGTGTACTTATAAAAAAATTCTGGCAGATGGCAGTAAGTGTCTTGTTCTAACAAATGTGGAAAATTTTCTGACAGACGGCAGTGATGTATCTCAAGGAAGGTGTACCTTTTCCTTATTTGTGCAAAGGCCCCAAATAAACTAGCTTTAATAAACTTAAAAGACTGAGAGGGTTTTGCCTCACCTCAATATATGAAGGTAGTCAAGTTTCTGTGTGGCCCCACCTAGATATTATTTGTGAGGTGAAAACTCACGGAGGAAATGGGGAGATGGGCCATTAATGGGAGTTGAAGAGGCAGCTCTGGGCTGAGCCCCTTCTCCCCGGGAATTAAGGATGGCTTTCCTGTCCCTGGGAAAGGATTGGTAGTGGCCTCCATGAGAAGTGGAAACTGGGCCCTGCTGTCCACAGCATGCTGGATGGAATGGTGGCCCTACTGAGCCAGGGGAGAACAAGCCTACTTGGAAGTCTTGGCAACAGATCTCCGAGGCCCAGCTTGGCACAGACTGGGGAACATGCCTCTGAACAGGGCCTTGACAGCTTGGACACTGAGCATCTTAGCAGGAACCAAGAGGGATGTCAGGACATTTGTCCCTCCCCCAAACAGTCTGGTCTTTGTAAGCCATTTCCCCCTCCCCAGGACTTCTATCTGAATGTCCGTGGGACCAAGCATCTCACCAAGTTAAATCTGACATGAGAACACAGCAATGTGATATTTCCTGTATCCAAGGCCAGTGGAGCAATTTATATGCTCTCAGCCTGAGAACAGATGATTCATTTAGATCAATCACAAAACAGGTGACCCTCAAACAACGTGGGTTTGACCTGCGTGGGTCTACGTATATGTGAGTTTTTTTCAATAAACTCAGGCATTCCACATCAGCGATTCTGTATCTACAACCAAACGTGGATGGAAACTACAGTATTCAAGTGTACATGGAAGGTGGACTTTTTGTATCCCTGGGTGCAGCAGGGCAGACCGTGGGACTTGAGTATGTGCAGATTTTGGTATCCATGGGGCTCCCTGGAACTAATTCCCCGCAGATACTGAGTGACAAGAGCATTTCCAAAGCAGATCTCTCATGCCAGTTACTGGAAGCAAATGTGACATAGTTGGTTTGTCTTTAGCATTTGTCCCTTTCTTTAAAATCCCCTCCTCCCATTCAGCTTTGTCCTCTTCTTTCACCCAGGAACCCAGAGCCCACTGGTTCACGCTGGCTGCCCCAGGTCCCTCTTCTTGCAGGAGATGCCCCACGCTCTCCTCCTTGCCTCACTCCCGACCCTATCCACGCATACATGGATTTTGACACTTTGACACTTCCCTTCCACACCTACCTACCCTCTGGTAACAAATCCAGGGGGATGCATTCATGATTTAGGGCAAATTAATAAGTTATCCTACTGTCAAAGACAAAAACGAATCTGAGGCCAAATTAGCGAAGGCTGTGCATTCATATAAGCTTGCAGCTGCAAGGGAGCCATCCACTGTCACTTTCATTTCAGCAGGGGTTTGAAGGGGCTTTAAAGGTTTTGTGGACTAAAATGAGGAAGTCTTGAGACAGTCTCTGATTGCTCATTCAATTAGAGTGGCTTTCTGATTGGCCTTTACATTCGGTAGTCTTTAATTGGTTCACTATCCATTTTTACATGACTGGGGAATTTTCAGGCTGGGCAGAATTGGAAGGGCTTTCCTGCCTTTTCAGGACTATCTTACAGCATATCTTAACTCCAGAGGGCAGAGTGGGACGTCTGGGCCTGGCAGAGACCATGTAGGGCTTCTTTCCTTTGTGCAAGAATGTGTCTTACTTCCAGCAGTGTAGCTCCTCCAGAAATAGTTTCTCACTACTGGGATTCTGTCCTTCCTTCTGTCCTATTTCAACAGCAGAAGTAGTAGCAACAACAAAAACAAGAGAGAATTAAAACAAAACAACTGCTCTTTACTGAATACTTATGAAGTACAGATACTACAAGTTAAGTGTAATGACTCTCGTTTTAATGAAAGAGAAACAGGCTCAGAGAGGTTGAATGACCTGAGCAAGGGTGTTCAGCTAGTTAGCTAGTGAGAGTCCTAATTCAGACTCAGGCCTGTCTGGTTCTTAGCACCATGACATTTCAACCATACCATTTCCTCAATGCCTAACTGGGCAGAGAGCCCCATTAGCATCTTCTAGACCAAACCTCTGATTTGTGCCAACTACAGCACTCCACGAGTCCCTCTAGCTTTGCACGTAGAAACTGTGTACTCTGAAGCTCAGCATTTCTCCTCAATTTCTCCTCGATCTCAGCCGTGACTGTACTAGACAAAATGCCCAAGTGCTGTTGGAAGAGGTGGAGGCAGAGGGCCTGGAGAGGCCACGTAAGCGGTTGCAACCGGATTGTTACTAAGTGCTTTTGCTGCTGAAATCTGCCACCAACACATTACATCTTTAGACAGCGGGTTTAAAAAAAGTGTTTTTAAACTTTCAGGAGGAGGAAAAAAATAGTAGTAGAGACAAGTACTTACGTTCCTGACACTCCTCTACTGTACAGTTGAGTGCTTTTCTTTGTGAGTTTTCACCTCGATCACATGACTCCCCGTAGTCCTCTTCTGGACTCATCGCCTTGGTAATTTGGCATTAAGGTAGGACGTAGGGAATTGTGTTGAAACAGCCTCCCGGAGTGGGAGAGTGACAGCAGCCATCCAAGAGAAGGTAATGTTCTCTGTAAGTGTGTGTCTGATGGGACTTTATTGTACTTTGTGGCATGTCATAAAAACCCTTCCTTCTGTCACTCTCTTGTCCTCAGGGACCTGATACCCTGAGATCCCAGGTGCGAAAGCCTTGCCCTAGAGCTCCCGTCTCGCGTTCCTTAGCGTGCACACTAGGCAGGGGGAGGGGAGGGCAATGGAGGATATTTCCAGGGAGTCCTGGCATCCCATTCACCAGCAGGGTAATTCTGTCTGCAAATGGGGTGTATCATTAGTACTTAAAAAACCACCCAAGGAAACTGGTTTTAATTACAGCTTACTAAGGGGCCCCTCTGGGTGCAACCAGGAAACTAGAATCAGGTGTTCAGTCAGGGGAGGGGTAGAATAATTAGAAGTTCCCACGACCCCCACCCAGATGCCTGATAAATGGGTATGGGAGGCAGGAGACCAATAAACAGATGTCTCTGTTGTTTGTGAATTTTGTTGTGGAGGAGAAAAAAAGGTTACGTGTAAATCAGAGCAGAAAGCCCATGTAAATCACACGTTACTTTTTAACCATCACCAATTGATTAATTTCTTTTCCTAGCATTTTGCTCTGGCCCTGTTACTTAGAGACTTGTACTCCCCTTCCCCAGAGCTCTTGATTCTTACTGGGAAAAGTGTAAATGGTATTTCTTCTCGAAGCATGATGACTCCCAAACTTTTGAGTGTCAAAATTTTAATGATGCTACAAGTGTCCAGAGCCAATGACCCCCTTCCTTCTTTGGCCACTTGTGACACCAAAAAGGTGATGCCGAAAGGAGGGCTCGTGGCTACACCACATGCTGTCTGGAGGCCCCTAAGCTGGAAACCTGGGCTCTCCGCCCTCCTTCAGAGTGCTCAGAGCAGCTCTGTGTTGACCAGATGGCAGCCCAGGTTCCCTGACCGCTGAGATCCAAAGGAAGTCGGACCCACCCCATTCCAGAATCAGTGGGATACCGTCACTCCCAGCCTCCCCAGGGATTCCGGGTGGGGCGGCTCACATTTCTGCTGCCTTCCTTTGACTTTAAGCCTCTGCTTTCCTGGCATGATTCAGTTTACAGAGCGTGTGACTGTCCCACGTGTGTCTTGTGTCATCTGAGCTGCAGAACTCAGCCCCTTTCCTTGCTTCACAACTTTGCCCCCCCCACCCCCGCACCCTCACCCCGAGGCCCCCATGTGGTGATGGACCATATTAATTTGCTTGGGCTGCCACAGCAAAGAGCCACAGCCATGGGGCTTAAGCGATAGAAATGTGTTTCCTCACAGTTGTGGAGGCTGGAAGTCCAAGATCAAGGTGTCAGCGGGGGCTGGTTTCCTCTGAGGCCCCTCTCCTTGGCTTGTAGATGTCACCTTCCCCAGGTGCCTTCACACAGTCATCCTTCTGTGTGTCTGTGTCCTAACTTCCTTTTGTCATAAGGACGTCAGTCATATTGGGTAGGACCTAAGAGCTCACTTAACCTTGATTACCTCTCTAAAGACCCTGTGTCCTAGTACAGTCACATCCTTAGGTACTAGGAGTTAGGACTTTAACATATAAATTTGGGGGGCACAATTCAGCCCATAACATTGACTTTAGTGCAGATTGGCAGAAATAGAGATGATTGATATGAAAATGCAAACACCCTAAAATTGAGCAATATTCTTTATAAACCCTTCATCATCTAAACAATTCTATTTATTTATTTTTTTGTTTGTATAATTAATTAATTAATTACTTTAAATTTCAGAATATTACAGGGGTAGAACATTTTGGTTACATGAATTGCTTTTGTACAGTGTGAGTCAAGCCCCAGCCTCCCAGCACCTTGCTTAGCACTCCTCACTCCTTTTCTGGGTCCCCTCTAGTCCTGTTTGTTTCCCATCTGTCCTCTACTCCTATTCCCTTCCCACTAAGGAACAAAAACAATAAAAAGCCCGAAGCTCTCAGCTCAGCCCCGTCTCCACGCACACCCGAGGGCTCACAGAGGTGCTCTGCAGCTTGGTGGACCGTAGCGATGGCTCAGCCTTTCTCCGTCTTCACCTGCATCTGCTGAAAGGGAAAAAGAGAGATTTCCTTCCTCACCGATACGGTTTATGACACTCTCCCAGGTCCCCTCCACAGAAGGCAGAGCCTCTGGAGTTAATTTTGGTTTGGGTCCCCTTTTGATTACTCATGTTTTGCTGCATCTTAAATAGTTGAACTAAATGGACTTCTTATATTCCAAAATATGTCCGTTACAGTCGTTCTCGAAGTATCATTCCTGAACCAACAGCACTATCTGGAAACCTGCTAGAGATGCAAATTCCCAGGCTGTTCGCCCCACCCCCTTACTGAATCAGACTCTGGGGTGGGGCTCCCACAGTCTGTGGTTTAGCACTTCCTCTGGGTGATTCTGATGTATAATTCAAATTTGAGGACTACTAAGCTAGCAGATGGACTTAAAAGACATCCAGGCAGAACACTGGCCACAAATGCCAACAAATTCGTAACTATTTAAAGTATATGTAACACATTAATACTATGTTCTTCCTACAGGGTTGATGGTTATATGGAAGTTCAGGGCCTTTCAGGTTGCACCAAGTGAGGCCAAAGAGGAGAGTTGGTGGAAATTAACGTTATTGAGAACTTACTGCCTGCTGGGCACTGCTCTAAGTTGTTACCTGATAACTCACTCATTCCTCACAAGAATCCTGTGATGTACGTATGTACAGAGAAATTGAGGCACAGAGCAGTTCGGAAGCTTGCTCAAGGACACACAGCCAGGAAGGGAGGGGCAAAGCCTGCGCCACGGCTGTGTGGCTCTGGTGTTCCCACTCTTACTGCTTTGCCAGACTATTCTTTTCCACTAGTCTTTTTTGAAAAAGCACGTTTTATGTCCTCCTTAGTCTTTTCCCATTGACAGTGGAAGAAAAGGATTAAAAAGACTGTTAGCTACTTTGCTTGGAAAGACAGGAAGCCAAGAAGTTAGGGAGTCATTTCTGTGAGTCTCTTTCCTTGTTTGTACATAGGAAAGAAACGTTACCTGCACTTTGAAATTGGATGAGCATGGGATAATGCATGGGTTGAGCATATATTCAGTTGAGAATATTTGCTTACTGTTGACTTAGCCTATGACTGTGGGGATGATACTGTCCTCATCTGTAAAATGGGTATAATAAAATACATCTCAGGGTTGCTGTGAAACTTAAAAGAGCCTACATATGTAAGGCTCCTGGCACAGAGTGAACAATCCAAGACTGTGAATCCCTCACTTGCTTCTTTCTTTATTCTTCATAGAACAATTTCCATAGAAAAGTAGAGTTTAGGAGTAGTTCATAATTTTATGGAGGACCTCTAGATATAAACAAATAAAATTGGAATTACTGATTCCATACTGTTTCTTTCTCTGGGAGGAGATTTCAAAGCTTCTGATACACCTAGAAGGATACAGAGAAAGATATCTTTTGATTAGGTGAGCCTGGTAAAAACCACTGGTCTTGATCATGGGTTGTAAGGAAGCAGAGGAGCTATTTACCTGTACCTGGGCTTGTGGGCTACTATCTACTGTCAGGACCGGCACATGGAACTGCTCTTAGTAGCAGCTGGATCCTGGATAAAATCCTCACCAGCAACCCAAGCACTGCCTGCTCTTCTGGGGAGCTCCTTATTGGCCTATTTAGAATCTGTGCCTTCCAAAACTCTCAAGACCTCTCAGCAGCAAATAGCAGGAACAAGTATTGTTGAGAAGAAACGTGTGAGGGAGATAAATTCACCATGCAATTTTTAATTTTCTTAAACAATCTTGCTTCCAAATCCTTGCTGAACTTAAAACAATCAAGGTAATAAAAAAGCTTTGTCGTTTCGTTGACCTACCATTGGCCCTCATAAAAAAGTCATCATGTACTTAAAATTTTAGTGTGTGGTTACTAATGTCACTTTAACTTTCCATATTCTTTACTTTCTCTAGTAATTATATTGCTTTAAATAATTTTTTCTCAATGACTATCCAGTGTACATTATATGTAATTCCCCAAGTTTCAAAGAAACTTTCTACTGGCCTAAAAGATTATTATCTTATTAGGGAGAAAGTGTGTGGCTTTTGTGCCCAGCATAAATGTCCTTTTTTTTGTCACAAGAATGTTCTGATCCTCCATTTTCAGCCCATGTGCTTTGAGGGTTCCAGGGCGTCTGATATGACGTAAGCTAGCCACTGCGTGCATCCTGCCTTCCTGGCCGTGATGATTTATTCAGGAATAGGTTCAAGACCTAAGTCAGGTTTTTCAAGGTCAGTAACAGTCTACTTGGGGATTGTAGGAAATAAACTCTCTCTCTTCTTCTGGACTGGCTACTACATCAGTGGGAATGTAAACGGCTGAGCCTAATCCTGAAGATCTCAAGAATAAAGCATCAAAGAGAATGTAGGGTTGAGAGCTCATTCCTGGTGACACTGTTTGTGCTGTGACACAGGTCCCAAATTCAATTAATTGTATCTATAGACTTTTCAGCTTATATAAGCAATAACTTTTTCTTAAACTAGTTGGGTCAAATTACCAAAAATTTGCAAATGTTAAGAGTCCTGATTTAACACTATTATTTATTAGTACATTCTTTTTGATTAGTTAGAATCATATACTTTTAGACATGGAAGGAAACTAATAGATCATCCAGCTTAGGAATTGGCAAACTTTTTCTTAAAGGGCCACATAGTAAATATTTTAGGCTTTGTGGGCCATATGGTCATTGTTCAACTACTCAACTGTGCCATTGTGGCTAGAAAGCAGCCATAGACAATATGTAAACAAATGAGAATCACTATGTTCCAATAAAACTTTATTTACAAAACAGGTGGTGGACCCAAGGGCTGTAGTTTATCAACCCCTGATCTAGTAACAGTTGAGTTCTTCTCATGTATTTATCAAGGAAACCTAGGTCTATAGAAGTCAAATGATTGACTAACAATGGACTATTTAGTTTCTGACCAAGTTGAGAGAAGGCCCTTAACTTCTGACTTTTTTAGTATTCCATGTTTTCCCCTTAATGTAGTGTAACTAGATGTAAGTTTGAAGTTAGATAAGTTTGGGGATAATGTAAAACATGGTTTGAATCTTGAAGCTTCTTCCCCTGAGGCTGGGTGAAATAAAACTTGATCTATGTCCAGTTAATTTGGACCAGGTAGACCGGCCTTTGGGAGATTGTTGCACGTCTGGTCTGTCTCTGCCTACAAAGAGGTTCATGGGAAAAAATGAGCTCTTTTAAGGGCCAGGTTAGACTCTAAGCATTTTCTGGGACTAAGTTATTTTTATACGGTAAGAATAATTTGGATCTCCTTATTAACTTTTCATTGCTGAATGATAGAATGAGGGCCATCTCATTATCTGCTCATTAGTTCCAAGCATTTATATATTTTTTCTGTCTTTATTTTTCTTCTAAATCCTCTCTTCCAATCCTTGTTTTTCACTCCTGACTCAAAGGTCACATTTTCTCTGAAACCTTTCATTATTGACCTAGTTAATTTTTTGCTCAGTTCTCTCTGGTTAGGCATAAACCTGGGGTGTACCATACGAATTTGCACTTGTTGACAAGTCCTTTTGTACTATTTTCTTCCTTGGTGCGTATGTGAGTATTTGCATGAAGGGTCTCTCTCCAAACCAAAATGAGAAGCATTGGCTTCTATTCCTTTAGTTTACTCCTCCAGAACAGGGCTCTGGTTGTGGCAAGAGGTCTGTAAAGGCTCACTGACAACTCACTGCTCTTGGGGTGCATATGAATACAGAGCATATGATCACTCAGACACACGCTGAGGTGCCGTTTCTGGGTGGGAGCGGGAGGATGTCAGATGGTGCAGCACTGGAACTATTGTGGTCCTGTGCACTAAAATATCAAGTTTATGATGTATTTGAAATAGAAAGTGCCCATACCATTACCACAGCCTTTAGAGAAGCTGACTACTCAGAAAAATGTAGCCTCTAAGGAGAAACACCATCATGTAATTTGGTTAGACAGAGAGCTGTAATATTGAGCAACCATTCTTCAGATGAACAAACAAGTAAGGGAAATTTACCTACAAGTGTTTGCAGATGCATGAGGTGTGAGTTGATAATTTTGAACGGGTCCCAACAAATTCTCAGAGTGCTTCATGATTTCTTCATAAGGATCTAAGCAAGAAGTCAGCTTTTACACAGAGGGTGTGGGCTGATCGGTGCAGGGCCCACAGAAGGCTCCCCAGGACCTGGGAGTATATAATGCAGACCAGAATTTTTCTTATCCACATTGGTTTTATTAAATATCTGGCAAATGTTTACTGAGTGACTACTATGTCGTAGTGTTATCACGAGTTTCTTGGTAAGAATGAAACAGAGCTGGGTTTCAGAACCCATTCTTCCTGTGGTCTGTTAGATATTCATGTAACAATTCAGTAAATTGTATTTGTTTTCACTGTAGAGTGTTGGACCAGCCATTTAATAAATTCTTTTGTGGCCTTTTTAATATTATTTATCAAGGAAGATCTGTAGGCATTATATATCTGACTTCATTCAGGTGCCTTGATTAGGTGGTCTTTTTATAGCCACAGTTTTGGTGTCTAGAGTACAGATAAGCCAGATTCCTGCAGTGTGCTATCTTAAAAAGACTTATTTCTGCCTGGGCCTGCTATACATTACACGAGCACATAAACAAACCACTATCTTGACATATTCTTTGATGGTTTTCTATGGAGAAATTCCTGTTGACAATCTTTACTGCTGAAGAGTTATGTCTTGTGTCCACGAAAGGCTAGAAAACAATTCTTCCAGCTCCAGTCATTTATCCCTATATAACATCATCCAGTTCTTCACTTTTCAAAAAAGCGTCCTTTTTTTCCAGCTGGTCTTAAGAAAGTGAGATCTGCTTTTGCGATGCATTTAGCCCCTGGAGTGCATTAATCCAGACTACGAATTGCTCCAGAAGGCTGACCCTGGGTAAAGCATAGTCTTGATTCCCTTCCACACCACCCCTTCCAGTTATGTCCCCCATGTTGAAGGGAGACAGACATGCCATGTCTTCCTGGTGCCCCTGGCAACACTGTGGCACCACATCCTAGAAGAACACTTTTTCTGGGAACCAGCATTTATTGAGTGGCTACTGTGTGCCAGACACTGTATTTGATATTCACAGCACAGCCGTGACATAGGTAGTCTTAAATCTAATTTATAAATCAGGAAACTGAGGCTCAGAGAGTTCAAATAACTTGTTCAACTCAGTCTGACTTGGAAGAGCTTGCTTCTTCTAGTACATATGCCCAAGAACTTCCTATACATTTTTCTTTAAACACAACAAAATTGGCCTAGACCACCGTTCATTTATTTTTGACAAAGGGTTCACTTATTTTCACCTATTTTCCAAGCCCATGGTGCTAAGGTTTTCTGCTAAAGTGTTAATGAGTGATTCTCCCTTTCTCAGATGTGTTTGCATTTTAGGAGTTCCCATTCACCTAATCAATAACTATTTGCTAGGTTGATATTTAAGTATCAGTGAAGAGGCAGCATAGTATAGCTATTAGGTGTGGGTGGGCTCTATGGGGACAAGGTGTCTGGGTTTAAGCCCAGGCTCTTCCTCTTCCCAGCTATATTAACTTGTTTAGGTTGTTTAACTTCTTTTCAGTTATTTATTTCTTGTTTAAAAATGTTTGTCTTATTGTGGTAAGAACACTTAACATAAGATCTATCCTCAACGCATTTTTAAGTGCATAGTACATGATTGTTGACTGTGGGCACAATGTTGCACACTCGATTCTAGGGCTTACTCATCTTGCTGAACTGAAACTTATCTTTGGTTGGTTAATGCCCTTTCTCCATCCCCTCTAAGTTGCTTCATGCCTGTGCCTCATCTTGTCGATGTCATTGTTGTGAGACATAGGAAGTGTTCAGAAATGTTCTTTGAGAGAGGAGTGACAAGGCAGGCACGTACTCTGAGTCACAAGAGTCAATTCAGATCTCTAATGATATAACTTTGGCTACTTCACGGAAGATTTTTTTGGCAATAGCAAAAATATAACGAAATAGCTGAAATGTACACAACACTTATCATATGTCAGGCTTGAAACTAAGAGTTTTATGTGGATTATCTCATAGTCCTCGACAATTGTGTGAAGAACCATTATTCCCATTTCACTCGGGAGGGCCAGGGGGCAGAACTGGGATTTGACTCCCACCAGTCTGACTGCAGAGCCCACCTGTACTGAACCCGGCTGCTTGCTGGGGTGTTTGCCTCTGCTGCCAGCCCAGCGGTCTCATATAGCTGCCTCTCAGGGTCCCTCAGTGTCCCCCCTCCTTGCCCCGGCCCGCCATGCTCTGGCCTTATGTCCCATATTTAGTTCACAGTGACATATTGCCAACTAGAAACACACTTTTTTTTAAAACCAGTGAGGTCTGTGATTCAAGAGCTTTGTGCTGATGAATGATGGGACACACGGCTGAGGCTGCTGTTTGCAGAAGGGATACACAGGGAGGAAGTACGAGGAATTTGGCCAAATGGGAATATTTATGTTTTTCCAGATAATTAACTATGGCAGCTTGTAAGTGAAATATTTGCCAGTGCTCGTGAGCATTACCCAGTGTAATGCTATCTTCTGATTAAACAACATATGTTCTTCAATAACGCATGTGGATGAGAGATAAAGAGAAAGGTACCAAGATGCTCATAATTCTGAATTTCTTAGATTTGGTGGGCGTCAGCCAGATTCTCATGTATTTCAGGACTTTCAAGGGAGAAGGAAAGGCTAGAAGTCTGTTGATTTTGCATTGTTCTTTTTCTAACCCGCCTACAAACAATATTGTCAGTGTTAATAATGTCAGTAATGCTACACAGAAAGAGTGCTGGGTAGTAGGAAAGAAAACACGCAATTTCATGGCTTAGGTTTTGGTTTGATTTCTCCATGAAACTTGTTTTCTAGGTCAGTGGATCTTAAACTTTAGCCGTAGCAGCATCACTTGGCAGCCTTGGTAAGCACAGATTGCTGCCTCCAACGGAGCCTCTGATTCAGTAGGTCTGGGGTAGAGCCCAGGGGTCTTCGTTTCTAACAAGCTCCCAGGTGCTGCTGGTGCTGCCGGCCCAGGGGCTGCACTTTGAGAACCACTAACACAGGTTAAGGTGTAGATTGTGCAGAACAGCACATGCAGATATAGGTTGACCAGAGATCCCACTGTGATATCCAAGATGTGTTTATTCTAACATACGCTGGGAGATTCACACACATTTTTATTTATCAAGGATAAGCGTGGTTTGATGAAACAGTGTCTGGCATAGAATCAACTTGTGGTTAGCCAAAATTGTAAACCAGACCCTAGTTATGAACTTGCAAGTTGTTTTCCTGCTGCTGCCATTAGCAGATCCTCAGAAACACACAAATAAACAGTATCAATTGAAAAGCGCCCATCTGCAGGCATCATGGTGCCCAGTGGAGCCTTTGTCCTCTGTGCTGATTGGTCCAGTGGGTGGCATTGCCGTCTCCATTCACAAATATTTTCTGCAACAACTCAGCTCTTCAGAGGCTTACATTCTCAGGAAAAACACTTCTGAAGGGTGGAACCATTGCATAGATTTTTTGGTTATTTTGAGTGATATTATCAATATCTTAGCACAGTTACAAATATTAAAAAATATCTAACTCAAACCAAATCTAACATGAAAATATGACAACAAGATTGTCTATACCATGCCTCACTGAGTAGTGTCCTATAATTAACAAATATATTTCTGGAATAAGTCGAGTCAGACCCAATTTTAAATGGACTATGGTGCACCAGATCCAGCATGGTTAGAGAAAGAATTCCCCTAGGACTTATGGACTCCTCTTCATGCAACCTCAGGTGACCAAATCAGAGTCATCCTCCTGGTGTCAACTTTAATTCTCTCTTCTGGCCTAGGGCATCATGAATACTATGTCAACTTTAATCAGCAGGTGAATTGTCCAGGCTGTTGATTCTGAAGCGAGAACTTGGAACATCTGTAGAACAACAAGAGGACACTGAAGGTTAAAAGTATGCTGCTCTGGTACATTGACTAGTTTGAGTTACAGGCACTTGAGAACGAGCAGGTGCAAGGAGATCACTCTGACCTTCCTTCTGCCTCTTAAAAAGCAGGAGATGAAATTCCCGCGTGAAAGATGTCCTCCTTATTCTGGAAAGAAAGTGTCATTCTTACCATCAGGGAGGGGAAGTGGAGGCCGAGGGAAATCTGTACAAACAAACCTTATTAGACTAATTCTTATTCTCCGAGCCAGGTCTCCACCCAAATAACTACTCCAGCCCAAGTCCCTTTGCCTTGTCTTATTTTCATAATTTGCTACTCTGTGTCTAATTCAGTATGTAAGTGTTTATCTCTGTCTTTGTGTCCTCATGTCCTTATGCAGGCTCTTGTGGCACGTAAAACTTACATAAAATAAATTTGTATGCTTTTCTCCTGTTGTCTGTCTTATGTCAATTTTATTTTCAGGCCCAGCCAAGAAACCCTTAAAGAGTAGAGGTAAAAAATTTCCTCCCCTACAACACTGGGGTATATAATTAACAATTTTGCCCCGGTCAGTGGTTCTCAGCTGGGGGCCATTTTGCCCTCTCTCAGGAGACACTGGCAGTGTCTGGAGACATTTTTGGTTACACCTGGGGCGTTGCTACTGGCATCCAGTGGCTGGAGGGTGCTGGGAAACACCCTGCAGTGGGCAGGAGAGCCCCGCAGTGGGGAACTGTCCAGCCCCGAGAGTCCATTGTGCTGAGGTTGAGGAAACCCTGGCCTGGGGTACATGGGCAGGGAGCTGAGATGACATTGGCTCATTACGTGCCTTAGAAAGGGTAAGTTGGTGCAGCCTGTGGTGTCTCCATTTCCAACTAAAGTACCCAAGAGACCCATACAGTGCTCGGGGGCACCTGCGCTGTCAAGCCAGCCAGGTGGAAGACGTGGGCAGGTAGGACAGTCTGTTCTGGCCCTTTTGTGAGGCAAGGCTTCTGCTATCAGCTCTCTGGGTAAAATCCAGCCCTTGCCAGCAACGCGGCGTTCACTTCAAAGTCTGGGAAACAAACAGGCTCTTTCCTGTTATCATCGCGTGGAGATGTGCAAGTCATTAAACTGCATTTTGAAGGCAGAATTGTGATTTCTTTCCCTTAAAACACCATGTTCGGTTAATTTATTCTGACTGGATGTGGAGCGACCCAGTGCTGGACAGTGTGTGGAAATACATGCCCGGTCCTCATTATCTCTAATGGGAGTTTCAAAGCGGCTCACAGATTTAGTGTCCTGTTTGGTCTGACTTGTATTACACCTGTCAGTAGGCTGCTTTCCTGCTATGTCCTTAATATTTAAATAATGCGATTTAAAGGTCAAACCGTGCCTACAGCAACATTAGAATACTGCATTCCGTTTCTCTAGACGGTGATGCAAGGGACTAGGAGTGGAGACTTGCCGGAGACAGCCACAAGGTAATAGTCCTACTAAGGAGAGAGCAGAAGCCACATATATTTTCATTGCATTAATGTGATTAATAAATTAAGGAATCTGTTTTTTTTTTTTCCTAGACAGAAGTCTATGTTTTCTGGTTGCAATGTTGCAAAGCCAACCCCCAGGGGATGAGGTCTATTGGGACTAGCCCTGAGTGAATGGAGCCTGGACGGTTGGGAGTCTTGCTTGCCTCAGGGTTCCCCCGAGGCTCCTGCCTGTCCCCCTCCCTTTGCCTGTCACTCAACCCCTTCTCTTCAGTGCCTCCCTTCTTGGTCCTCTGTCCCCTTTACCTTCAGGTCTCCTCACCTGGGAAGTGCCTTGGCTCAATCTATCGACCTTTGCCTGCTGTGCACCTCACTTTCAGCAGAGGGCGCTAGTCTCTGCCATTGTTACTTTGGAAAGGAGCTCTGCCATAGTCTGAATGTTCAACATTCATATGTTGAAACTCTGGCCCCAAAGATATGATATTAGGAAGGGAGGCTTTTGGGAGGGCTCCACCCTCATGAATGAGATTAGTGTCCTTATAAAAGAGGCTCAAGAGAGACTCCTCACGCCTTGCACCATGTGAGGACACAGCAAGAAGGCACCATCTAGGAACAGGAAACGGGCCCTTTGCCAGACAGCAAATCTGCCAGTAACTTGACCTTGGACTTCTCAGCCACTAGAGCTGTGAGCAATAAATTTCTGTTGTTTATAAGCCACTTGGTGTATGGTATTTTGTTATATCAGCCAAACAGACTAAGACAAGTTCATTAACAAATTTACAAATGACGTTGATATAGAAATGGTAGTAAATACTTGCCAGTGTTTCGCCACCCAGCATCCTTCCACCACCCCTTGCTCCTGTCAGGTCTTGGTGTGACAGCAAATCCAGGTGCCTGGCTCCCCGATGGGTGGCAGAAGATTGACATTGTCCCCCCCCAACTGGGGAGACTTAGAAGGTAGGATAAATTCACCCCAGTGGCCTCACTGTGAGCACAATCTTCCTGCTTTTTTGAGCTCCACACCTTTCTTGGTTCCCTTTGCAACCAAGCCTGGTTTTATAGCAGTTCATTGATTCTCCGACCTTCCTAGTGCTGTCCTTCCAAGAACTTTCTTTTGCCTAATAAAACAGAATTTTGGTGAGGCTTGTTATCTGAGAGTTTTGTCTGAAGACCAAAGCTGAGAAGCGACATTTGACAAACATTTCACAAAATCAAACTGGTTTTGCAACCTTTAGCCCTTCAGCTACCTCTTGCCTTTGTAAGAAAGGCTGTATGGGTTTCCTGTTGCTGCGGTAACAAATTTTAACAAACTTGGTGGCTGAAAACAACACATTTATTGTCTTATGGTTCTAGAGGTCAGAAGTTAAAAAGGGGTCTCCCTGGGCCCAAGGTCGAGGTGTCGGCAGGGCTGCGTTCCTTCTGGAGGCCCTGAAGGAGAACTCTGTATCCGTGTCTTCTCCAGCTTCCAGAGGCTGCCCGCATTCCCTGGCGTGTGCCCTGCTTCCGTTTTCAGAGCCAAGAACTGCATCGCTCCAACCTCTGCCTTTGTCTTCATATCTGTTTCTCTGCCACCGACTTTGCTGCCTCCCACTTTCACTTATAAGGGCCCTTGTGATTACACTGGGCCCACTCGGATAACGCAGGATCATCTCCCCCGGCAAGATCCTTAGCCACAGTTGCAAAAACTCTCTTTTGCCATATAAGGTCACATATTCATAGGTTCTGGGAATGAGGAGGAGATATCTTTGGGAGGCCAGTATTCTGCCTGCCACAAAAGGGAGAGGATTTCTTTTTTTCAGATTTGTTTCCTATGTAATTTTTCTTTACTTTTCTCTTTTTTCTGCAATTTTTTTGTTGTTGTTGTAACATAAGACACAGATCCAGAAAATCAGAACTTTCAGCCTAGTGAATTACTGAAAGGCAAACACCATTTTCACCACCATCCGGTAAAGAAACAAAACTTTGCCAACCACCCTGGAAACTGTCTATGTGTCCCATCCCAGATTCGGGCCCCTCCCTTCCTCCAAAGATAGTCTAACTTTATAGTAACCACATCTTTGCATTATTTTATGGCTTCATCACCCAAGTGTGCATCCAGACATTATGGTTTAGTCTTACTCATATAAAAAACATGACATGCCTTTTAAGTCTCTTTTAATTCACAAGTTCCATCCTACCCCTTGCTTTCCCCTACGATTAATCTGCTGAGCTTTTTGACCAGTACAGCTTCTCACTGTCTGAATTTTGCTGATTGCATATGCAAGGCATAATTCAATGTGTCCCTGTGTACGCTGTATTTCCCGCAAATTAGCATCTGGATTCAGAGCCTTGATCCGACCTAGCTTGGATCCCTTTGGTGGTGATGTGTTCTTTTTTTTGTTGTCTGTCTTTTGTTCTTTTGATGTCACTGTTCTTGCTCAAATCCCAGATTCATTAATTTATTAGAGGTTACAAGATGATGATGTTCTAATGACATCATTTTTTATACTGGTTGAAGGAGGGAAGGGTTTATGGATCATGAACATTTGTGGATGTGGTCCTTTACAGCCACCCCACCCACTGCCTGCCAAGTCATGTGAGAATGGCTTCTAGAAAACCCCTCTAGATACATCCAGAGTGCAGGATCTCATAAGCTTTCCCTTTGCTGCCGCTAGAATGAGGACATGGAAGAGCCCTCAGGAGAACCTTAGGTGTCCCTTAGAGTTTGGGGTGAAAGTGATAAAGACAGACACTGGTTGGCACCACAGCTGACGGCAGGGTAAGGAGAGAGGGCTGCAGTGGGCAGCAAGTCATGGCTCCAGTGGGCCATGTGGACCCCGTGGAGGATAGCTGGGCTAGAGCCATGGTGGGGTACCCTGACCCGTGGGGGCTGCTCCCTTGGACCAGGAGACTCCAGCACGATCAAGCACTGTGAGCAACCTTGTTGGAACGGGATCTGAGAGGCAGCCCCACGAGATCAGGGAAACAGACATTGCCTGTAACTGTATGGAAGTACTTGTGGGTGGTCATCAGGGGACCCTCAAAAGTCCCCTCGCATAAGACAGCTGCATTTGTGTATCTGCCACACAGACCTTTTCACCTTTACCTTTTGTGTCGACCTGGAGAACCAGAAGCAGAGCAGTGGGTAGGAGGAAGAGCGCAGGAGGCGGGGGAGAGAAAGTTGGAAGAACAGAGCACCCCCACCTATCGCACCCCCACAGCTGTCCACACATTTGTGTGTCTTCCCTGAGCTGCAGGTGAGGGTAGGAGCCCAAACAGGGGTGAGAGACTAAAGTCTTCATGCGAGCAAGTTGGACTAGACTGTACATGCCGAAAATGACACTGTTCATTAATACCTAAGGAAGACAGCTGTAGGGTCTGGCCAAGTTGTTGCCAGGGGTGGAGAGGGAGCCCTGATAGAGAATATTTGTGGTGAGAGGAATAAAAGATCTTTTTCTTGATAGAACCCTACCAATTATTAAATCGTTTTCACTTAAGTTACTCAGAGTTAGTTACCAGAGTTTGTTCCTGGTATTTAAAACCAAAGCACCATACAAAATACAAGAGTTTCCTGCCTCTCAGAGGCATTTGCATTGCAATTCAGCATAACTTTTTAAATTTAAGGTTAGATTTTTCTGGCATCCTTTACAAGGGGGGAATGTGGGAAGAGGAGGATCTTTTTAGAGAAGAATGTCACACTCCTTCATGTAATAAAACACACTTAATATCTCCTGTGCTTTGGGCCTTCCATACCTTGCCTAGGCTGTTGGAGCAGAGGAGTGGGCCAGAAGGCCCACCACCTCAGCCAGCTGTGCTCTGTGGCTCTGTCTGTGACAAGCACATGGCTCCTACCTTAGTCCATGCGGGCTGCTATCAAAAAATACCATAGACTGGGTGGCTCATAAACAACAGAAACCTATTGCTCACAGTTCTAAGGCCAGGAAGTCCAAGATCAAGGCACTGGCAGATTTGGTGTCTGGTAGGAGCTGCTTCCTGGTTCGTAGATGGTGCCTTGTTGCTGCGTCCTCACATGGTGGAAGGAGAGAGCTGGCTCTCTAGGGTCTTTTGCATAAGGGCACTAATCCCAATCATGAGGGCTCCACTCTCGTGATCTATTTTGGGGAGACATAAGCATTCAGACCATAGCAACCCCATTCTAGGTTACTTAATGACCGTAAGACCTAGTTTCCTCACTTGCAAAATGGGAATAATATAAGCATATATAATTGTTGTGAGAATTCAATGACATGACATGTATGGAATAGCTTTTTAATCTGTAAAGGGGTATGCAAACAGGAAAGATTTTTTTAACTTTGATTTTTGAATAGGTAATATATTTACATGCTTTAAAATACTCAAAAAGGTAAAAAATTTCAAGCACTGAGTTCTCATGTCAGTCTCCACAGGTATTCACTGCTATTATTATATTTTCTTTATGCGTAGACAAGGAAATACCACCATATATTCTTATTTTTCTCCCTCTTTTTATTCAAAGCTAGCATACAGCATACTATATACTTATCCTTCTGCAACTTGTTTTTTTCCTCTCTGCTTAAAAATATATCTTGAATATGCTTATATATTGACATAGAGCTAATTCTTTATTTTAACAGCTGGTTTAATAAGTCCTCTATTTATGTACATCTAGGTTGTTCCCAGCATTTTCTTATTCAGATAGAGCTGCAAAGAAGCTGTGTGTGTGCGCACAGGCACACAGGCACACATGCCAGAGGCCAGTTCTTCATAGCTTTTAGAATAGTCTTGCTCTAGAGTTGCTTTTCTCTCCTTGGGGCACAATGAGCCTGTCCCTAGGGAGAAGGGACTAATATTACTCCTTCTCATACTTTAGAGCACTTTTCTCGTCCAAGGGATGGGCATAATAACATCCCCCCACAAAGCTGTTGTGAGACAGAAATGAGATTGGAACCGAGTTCCCGGCACACAGGCACTCTATAAATGTTAGACACATGGCGTTGTTCCTCTAGCAAGGATTTTTGATGGCCCTTTGCTCAATTCAATTCACTATTACAAAGTGAAATATGACAGGAGCCAGAGGAGCAGTAGCTGAACAAAACCATGTGTGCACGGCCATTGTTCATAGTTTTGTGGTCTCAGAGGCCTAATGACTCCACTTCTTAGTTCTTGGTAAACACGTTTGATGCTGGGACAGCTCGCCCTGCCGGCCCCCCTAGAGGTGAGCGCAGCCTGGCCAGACACCGGCAGTTAGGTGGCTTGTGGCAAGGCCGGGGCTGTGGAACAGCAGAGCATGTTCAGGGCAATGTTAGGCAGTTGCTGGGGAGAGGGAGTGATGCTTTTCGAGAGAGGCAGAGGGCGTAGCTGAGAAGCGAGGTCAGAGAGCCAGGCAGTGAACAGACCATGCTAGGTCTTGATTGCCCAGATCAAGTTTTTAAACCATTTCAAAAGCTATGGGATTCCATGGAGGATTTTAATTAAGAGTGTGACTTGAAGTGTGTCCGCATTTGCATGTAGAAAGAGCACTCTGCAACGGGCGGAAATGGACTCAAGGGGAAGACATCAGGCAATGAGCAAGGCTAGTGGCCTCCCAGGAGACAGTGACAGTGGGAATGAACGGTGTGACCCCCTGAGAGTGCAGAGTGTGGGAGCTGGTGGTGGGGAAGGGAGAAGGCAGGCGGCAGAGTCTGGGATGACTTTCTCGCCTCTGGCTTCTTGGCCGAGTGGATGGCGGCCCATTTTCTTGAGTTGATTGCACAGGAAGAGAAGCCGGTGCTGCATGAAGGCTGAGGAGTTCCGTGTGGCGGTGAGCTTGGGTGGCCCGAGGACCTCCCAGATGGAGATGTCCAGGAGGCAATTTGACATGTGGGTCTGGCCCAGGAGAGAGCAGAGTTAGCAATGGCACGGACCAATCTCCTTCTCATTCGCTTGCTATTGTTATGTATTTTTTAGGAAATGTTATTTTCTTTCTTTCTGCACCCTCTCCCACCCTTCTAATGCTGCTTTTCCCCTAGCGTGGAGACCATGCCCCCCAAGCCCTGGTCCTCCTAGCCTGGTATTTCTCACCCCATGGGCCTTTGGTGACTATGACTACCTGCCTGCTGGAATGGAGACTGGCCCCTCACATCTGCAAGTAGGAAGCTGGTATTTCCAGCCTCTGATGGGTGCTGAGTCCACTGACTGCAATCCCATGTAATGAAGAGACAGATTAAATATTTCCTCCTTTGATTACAGGAATAATTATCAATTATGCGGCTGTTTGTTTCATCAGCATATCAGCAGGTCTCCTGCCTGGAATTCTTAAACTGTGTCCTTTCGAAGCATGGATGGCAGATTTGCACCTCTCCCTCTCGCTCACACGTGCCCACGGTTTCTTCATCTAATGGAATTAATTAGCTGATGTCCTCTCCCTTCCCTGCGAATGTCTATGAAACTGTAGGCACATACCCTGGTAAGAAACCCAGTCGTAGAGAAGAAAGTGAAAGCGCTTTCCATGTGTCTTCTCGAACATTGCAGAACAAGCACTGCGGCATAAATCGCCCCAAATTCATCAGTTCTGGCATATCATCAAAGAAGAAGAAAGACTTTTAATGGGGTGAGTGAATTTCCATCAATTCAACAGCTCCTTTGAAAAAACCCTCACATTTTCTGCTGCCATAGAAACCCTCTCTTTCAAGTGGATTGTAAATAAAAACAGGGCCCTCTGGCTTCATGTGTAGATTATGTGTGCATTCTCTTTTCAGTATGAAAAAGTATGCCTTATTTCTCTCCAAGGTGTCTGGTCTGTTGATCTTACTCTCGTTGTGCCTGACTGTAGTCATCGGGAAAACTTAAATTAGTCTTTCTAGGCTAAGAGACAGGAGATGCATGGAATTTAAAGGTGCCAATATTCATTTTAATGTGGGCTTCATGTTCCTAAGAGCTGATAAATCATGGAAAAGAATAACAAAAAACCCGCTCCCTCTTTCCCTAAGCACGGAAGGCAGTGTCGTAGATCTGTGCGGAACTGCTCACAGAACTCCTGCGACATGAAGGCTGTTGCTGTTTCAAGACATTTCATCTGTTTATCAGAATTCGTTTTGTGAGGAGAATCAAGTATTTCATTAGAGCAGAAGAGGGCTGCCTTCGAGTGGATGTTTGCCCTTTGCAGATCCGTCTTGGGTTCTGACTGGCAGCTCTTGAATTAAGGAGGGGAGCAGGGTGGCGGGATTGCTCCTGCCACCAGGTGACACCCGCCAAGCACCGACAGCGACAGCAAGGTATTCTGGGAGTTCTAGGGACGTGAAAGCTTTTTTTGCTAACCTTTAGGTAAAGCAAAACGTGATTCTGCACATTTAAAATGCACCTCAGGAAAATGTCACCTTCAAAAAACTGTCTATTTACCCTTGGATTTAGTTAAATGTTCCTTTTTTGCATTCCTGTAGACGCCATCTTGTCACTCAAAGAATACTGAAATTATCTGTTTATGTTTTGTCTCACCTAGAAATTGTCCACTTGTAAAGGGCAGGGACAGTGCCTTATTTATTCTTGTACCCCCATGCCCAATCTAGCATCTTGCACACAGTAGATCCTCAATAAATATCCTTCAAACTGAGCTTAAATGAGTTGAACAACCATACCCCATGACATGGAGTTAGCTTCCCAAGGGCAGGCGCAGTGTCTCATTAATCTTCAGAATAATTATGAAGATAATAGCTAATATTGGGTGCTTTCATGTATTATTAATTCTAATCCTTGGTCAATTCTATAAAGTACATTCTATTTTTGTCCCCATTTTCCAGAAAATGAAACTGAATCAGAAAGGTTATTTACTTGAGTTTGTGCTGTTAGTAAGTGGTGGATCTGGGATTTGAATCCAGACCCTGTGATGCCAGAGCATGAGGTTAGTGCCGTGATGTTTGCTGCCTCCTAGGCCCAAGAGTAGTTTTTTGTTTAAAGGAGATATTGATAGATGTTTCTTGAATAACAATAAGTGTCATAGGAATCCTGGAAGCCCAAAGTCATCAGATGTGTCGGGTTTGCTTTTTAGAAGTAGTCGACGCCTTGTTTCTCAGGGTCCCCCTAGATGATATTTAAGACACTATTGTAATTGTGGAAGGTGTTCACAAAAAATCTGGTTCTCATCCTTCCAGGGATGTAGTAGAATTCACTTCCCCATTGAGTTCTGTTAGTCATGGCCATATGACTTGGCCAGTGGAATTTGAGTGGAAGTGAGATGTGTCACTTTTGGGCAGATGCTTTGAGGGTCAGCATGCCCTTTGCCATGTTCTCTTCCCCCTGTGGCAGTGAATGTGGACATAAAGGCCAAGGTGGTGTCTTTCTCAGCCTGGGTCCCTGAGTGACAGCAATACGGAGGCCCTCCACCATCCATGCTGGTCAAGTGTGGTGTGAGGGAGAGAGAAACCTTTTTGTGCTGTAAGTCATTGACACTGGGAGTTGCTTGTCAGTGTAGCATAACCTCACCCATCCAGACTCGTAAGAATATCAAATGCTAGCACTTCTCTGAATTCAACCATCTGGATATCACTGGCAGTGGTGAGGGGTCAAGGTACAGAAGTTCTTCAGAAGATCCCTGGCAATTCAGCAAATATTAAATTGTTTCTCTTATTCCCGTTTAGACTTTAGGCAAAAGAGTCTTGTCTTAACTAGGAAGTTCTTGATGGTTCCTATTAGACATAATTCTTTTTGAGAATATTGTTAGTATGGTTGCTTTTCTGTATTTGGCTGTGTCTTAGGTTGGGTTCCTCAGAAACAGACCAGAAAGGAAGATTCTTGCTCAATGCTCTATTAAAGAAGGGCTCCCAGGGCAGACCAGGAGGCCGTGAGGCGGCAGGCTAGGGGAGGGTCAGAAGTCAGCCCAGGGCATGGTCTCAGCTAAGTCTTCAGCATGATCCCAGATGATGGTAGTTAAATTACATTTCAGTGTCTTCTAATCTGGAAGCAAAGGAATTAGGCTCCCCTGCTCCCTCACTTGACAGTCACCAGTTAATAGCTGTCCCATGGGGAGTGGAAGGCAAACTCCCAAGCATTGGCTTTCTGGCAGGCCAAGGTCTTCCTCCAAAGACGATGTGCCGGTGTTGGCTTTTGAAAGCACACTGAAATGAGGAGGAAGAATATGCACAAAATAGTCAATTTTTCAACATTTCTTAGTTTGAGCCCATTTTTAACTATCTTTGCTTAGACATCTGTAACGGAGAAACCAAAGACTGGCCTCCCCATTTGTGTGTGACAGTGACAGACAGAGAGACACAGAGATGCAGAATGACCTTCCTGTCATCAGGGAGGCGGTCGTGATGAAAGATGAAGTAAGTTAGCACTCACGACCTCTGAGTTCTGTGTCAGTCGGAGAATTGTCTGCCAGCTTGTGGACGTTCCTGGCATCAGAGTTGAATGTTCAAACTGTAAGTGGGCTCTACTTAATAAAATCTGACATGCAGAAGTCTAAACAGACCACAAAGACAAATTGGAGTATGTCTAGTCACATTAAACAAAGCATTTGCTAAAGCTGAAACAGCAAATACCAGCAGTCCTGGAGACAGCCTCCAAGATCATCAAAAAAATAATAATCTCATGGTGTAGATTATTTTGAAAGAAAGATTTACCAAATAAAGGTGGAGGTTTTCTTTCTTTTTAGGTTTTTAACAGTGACTTATGTGGGGTTCGTAGTGTTGTTATTCTAGATGGGATGTGGAGAAAATGACCTTTCAAGATCACTCAGACGTGATCACACTGCAACAAACTTGGGATTCCGCCTCGGTGTGATCAGAACTGTTTATGGACCACACCACACAATCCATGAGCATATGGCAGGAACACAGACACTGACAAATGTATGGATCACAGCACTGTGTTTGTGCGACTTCTGTTTTATACATCTGTCATAGGGAAAGAATGAAGCCTGTGATTATCTTTATCTTAGACTAGCAAATGTATGTGTAAAAATAGGGGGAAAGGCAGACATTGTATTTACCAGAAACTCATAAACCACCAGAAGCTGTAAGTAAATGTGTGAAAATCAATTTCTTAGTGCGTGGGAATGTTAGCAACATTTCAGTTGTAACTGCAAATAATGTGAGATTTAAAAACACGTACGAAATATGCTTCTGTTTGGAAATGTTTTAAACTTTGGTCTTTATCAATAGCTCTAAATCTCTTCACTCCATAAAAAGTTCTGACATTTTATTTCCAACATATTCTTTTTTCCTTATGGCACACTGCTCTTCTGCCCCCTTACCCCCTTCTACGACAAACAATCATACAAACAAACAAATGCCACCCCAAACCTGTAGAGTTCATTATGCTGTACTGGCTCCATCTCAAAAGTTGTCCGAACTTCTAGCAGAATCATTTTCAACATGCTGTATTTTGCTGTTCAGCCATCACACTTGTCATGGTTCTTCTTTTTTTCTTTGAGATAGGGGTATAGCAGAAATAAAATCCACCTTTTATTATAATTATGTTTAATCAGCAAGGGAACATGTTCATGCAATCGGCTTTTTTTCTTGCAGCTCTCAGATTCCCTTTCTCTTTGTGGAGTCTTATTGGGTGAACTCTGTGGCACCTGCTACAAAGAAATTGTGCCTCTTGCCACTCAATGCAGAAGGTGCATGTCTAGTATGGTCCCTAGCAGGTTGGATTGGTAGGAAGTAGAGCGTTAAAGCTGATAGATACAGGTAGATGCGGGCATGGTGGTTCAAAAGTATGTCTGCAAATTCTTCAATTCTCTTCCCTTCAAGAGCTGAAGAGTCTCAGTCTTCCTTCCTCAGCCTGGAGTGTGGGCTGGACTTGGTGACTTGTTTACAAAGACTAGAATAAGGCAAGAGTGATAGTGACACTGTATGACTGCAGAGACTAGGTCATAAAAGGCACTGTGTCTTTTTCCTTGCGCATGTTTGTGCTCTCTCTGTCTCTCCACTTTCCACCCTTCCCACCTTGGTCTATGTCCTGGAAGGCTGCCCACTATGGACTGTTTCAATTGCGCTCTCTTGTTCTCTGGTTTCTGTTGGCTTTGGACAGCTGGTAACACCAGCAGGAGATAAGCGAGTGGGGGAGAGAGAGGTCAGGAGGGCACTTATTTCCCTGGCTCCCTGCCTGCTGGCCAGCGGGCTCACAGTGGCAGTGTCCATTCACTGAAGGCCAGAGGTCCTGCTGGCAGCCTTCCCCTACTGCTAAGTCAGGCCTATAGCTCTCTAATTGCCTCTTCAGTTCTGAGAACACTAACGGCTCCCTACTATTACTGGCCTTGGGGTGCCTTACCGTCCCTTCTTGGTTTCCCTTAACTCTGTTCACACCCTGAAAATAGCTCCCAATCACCCTCTTGAATATGTTACCTGTTCCTTGCTAGGATCCTGACTGACACATCCACCTGGGCTTTCTCTGGCATTCTCCATTGCTCATATACCACTAAGTAGAGAGAATTGCTTTGGCTTTGAGGTTTGTAAGTGACTACTATTTATTTCTACTACTACTTCTGTTTCTATTACTACTACTATTTATTCTTTATCTTCTACCTTTTTCTTCTTATTTTAGCACTAGAAACTCCTTTCTGAATGAAATTTTATGCTGAACCCAAGATATAAAACACATATAAAATTTGAAAGAGAGACCTGCTCAGGTTGGAGGGGTGAGGAGGGCAGGAGTCCCATCAGTATCATCTTCTCCTCCTCTTTTCCTCCAAGGCACCTCTGAGCAATCAGGATTACATGGAACCCAGTCTGAAAACTAACACTTCATGTTCTAGCTGCCGGGAAGGAAGAGGTTGCAATTTCCAGATATGGTTCTGACTATATTACTTTTTTCGTCTGCCTTCTACTCTTCCCTGCCATCCACCACCTCAAATCTCAAACTTCGAGCTTATCCTCCATAAATGTGAAATCTTTGACAGCAATAGCTTTCATTTATTTGAGCAATTATCATTTACCAGGCACTATGCTAAGGTCCAAAACTAATCTTACAATATAGGTATTTTCATTCCTGTTTTATGGATGAAAAAATAGAGGCTCAGAAATGTTGGATGACTTTCCCAAGGCAATACAACTAGTAAATGGAAAATCCAGGGCTCAGATTTACGTCTGCCTGACCATGCAAGCTCATGACCTTACCAACCATTTACTGGTACCCTCATCTTCCTCTTTCTTCTGCATTTAATTTTACCCTCATCATGACCCTGACCCTTAGCTTTTACCTATTCTCTTCTGTTCTATCTTTGTTTGGATTCGCTTATCCAGAAACCCTTAGTTGTCTGTGTCATGCCTTTACCAGCACCCAAAGTTTTCTTTTCTCTAAACCCTTAGAACCAGGGTCCCCAACCCCAGGGCTGCGGCTGGGTGCTAGTTCATGGCCTGTTAAAAACTGGGCTGAGCAACACTGCCTGAGCTCCACCTCTCCACTGGCCTCCAACCCCTTGGTCCCAGGAAAAACTGTCTTCCATGAAACTCAGGAAGTGGGCCGCACAGCAGGAGGTGAGCGGCAGGCTAGCCAGTGAAGCTTCACCTGTATTTACAGCCACTACAGCTGCCCCCCCATCGCTCCCATCACTGCCTGTGCTCCGCCTCCCCTCCTACCCTCCCAGTCCTTGGAAAAATTGTCTTCCATGAAACCAGTCCCTGGTGCCAAAAAGGTTGGGGACTGCTACCTTAGAATTTTGCCTCCTTTGACAATCCCTAACCATACACAACTCCCTAATGTCTGCATTCTATTTCCAATATTTATTTCCAGTATCTACTTTCAAGTGTGCATTATTGAAGAGAACTAAGATGAGACCCTCTGAGCATAGCAAGTGTCCGTGCCCTCCTTTCTCATCTAGGCCCTCACGTATGCAGGAGACTCCTTTTGGTTCTGTCCTGTCTGTCGAGTCTATGTTCCCCTTATACCCACTCTGTTATGTTTGTTTCCTAGCTTACGATCTTGCCTTCTGCTTTGCTGAGAGGTCTGAGGTCTTTCAAGGTGAGCATGCTCAAATGATTAATTCTCTTACCTTCATGTTTGTTAGGAAACATCCTCCAAAATGGTGCTGGTTCAAAAAGGATAAAGTCTGTTTTTTTCTTTTATGTATCGTTAGGAAGGGGGAGGTTCAGAGCTCTATGTTGGCTTCAGGATTCTCAGGAACCCAGACAACCTCCAGCCCGGTGCACTCCAGTACCTTGGGTGTGGTCTTTAGCCTAATGATCCACTATGGCTGCTTCAGATCCAGCTATCACATCCACGTTCCAGCCTGTAGGGTGCAGAAAAGGGAGAAAACAGGTACATCTCTCTGGTTAAGGACACACTCCAGAAGTCAAATACAACAGATCATCTTATACTTCAGCCAAGAGTTAGTCCCATGACCTTCCCAAAGGCAGTCTACTCTGAAGCAGCCACATGGCCCAACTAAAATGGCAAGGGTTCTCTTTCTAAGGAAGAAGGGAAGAAGAACTTTCGTTCTACCATTCCACTTTACATCCCTCTGTAGTCAGCCATCCTGTCTTTAATTTTTATTCCCTGCCTAAGGAAACCAGGTCCCTCTTCTTTTCCAAGGCAGCACCTTTTCAATGTGCCTGTGATCCTACCCGCTTCACAATTTGAAATGACATTCTCGCTTTCGGAATTATGTTAAGTGTGTTCATTTCTCTTCTTGTTTCTGACAACGGACATTTCCCCTGCATCTGTCGTTTATCACATTTGTTTTCTTTAAAGCTGAAGTTATTCCACAGACTTTTATTTATTGTTTTTAATAAATAGCAGGGGATTACTTTCCTGCCCACCTCCGACCCTTTTGGATCTTTTGAACTTGCTTTAATTAAGAAAATGTGACCGTGTATAATCTTTTTAGGTGCTCTATGAATGTTGCTATTTAGAAGTCTATATATTGATTAGGAATACATTATTAGTCTCAGGAAATAGCACACCTGTTCCATTTCGTGTTGGCTGGGCTACTCAGATCTAAGAGATTACCTGTAATCGTGCACCAGAGAGGACGATTTGGAGGTAAATTTCCATTTTAAGATTAAATGTTAACTGGGGCCATGATCTGTGTCTGGGCCTTAATTTGTCAAGGTGAGTGAGTCAGGACACAGAGAGGCCAGGGCCATTGAAAGAAGAATTTTCATTATTTACGTTTCCTGAGAAAGGGGGGCATGCCACGGGGTGCAGGGCCACGTGGGGAAGCACCAGGTGCGGCCAGGAGGCAGACACGGGAGCGAGGGGGCAGCCTGGCTCGGAGCCTTTACTGTGTTTCTGTGGGAAAGGCAGGGCCAGGAGGGGCGGACAGTTTAGGGTGGGCTAGTTTGAATAATTCCAGCAGGCTTTGAGGATTACAGGGTGTCCTTAGCTGTCCTGTTCCTGGCTCTGGGGTGACCAGGGCACAGGAAGGTGGCCTCGCTCCTGGGGTGTGGGCCAGATGGAGGAGGCGCTTTGGAGTGTGGGCTCCGGATTGGTTAGTTTGCTCGTGAGGGGTGTGTTCCTGCCCAGCCCTTTGTTATCTCTAAGAATTGGCGTCCTGGGAGTGGGAGGGACAATCTCTTGTGGGCCTGCAAGATTTTAAAGATACAAAAACATCATAAGATACAGAAAAAAAAAAAATGATTAGTACACAGCCCGCCATCATTGTCTTTGTTCACTTTTTTTCTCTTGCTGTCAGTTTGTTGTTTCTCTTAAAGTTCAGACTTGAGCACTCACTCTGCTTCTCTTTGTGTATTTGCAGTCTGGCGCTGACCACATGCACCCCCAGGGCTTTAGTCAATGCCCCCGGCTATCCAGGGTAGGCACGCCACCTTGGCCTCCTTTGCATTTCTCTCTGGGCTTCTGCTTCCTCAGCTATAAAATGGGGCTGGGCATGGGGAACTTTCTTTTTACTATAATCTATACCTTTTATTTCAGAGCCTGTAACCAGACCCTGCAAAGGAACCCCTTCCTAAGACAAGGAGTGGAGGGTATTCTCCATCACAAAAAACGTTTTCCTTGGAGAATGGAGGAGGGAAGGTGGAGCATCTCTGGGTCAGATAGGGAAGGAAGGGCAGGGAACAGATTTCAAAACTCTGCCTGATCCAGTTGAGTATGAGCACATTAATTCTGCTTATGCATTAGCCCTTACGGGCATTCATTTTAGGCCTCTGTAATATTAAGGCCTACTCCTTCCCAGCACAAGCCATTCACCGCAGCGTGGCTGGTATTCGCTAATTGTCTTGCTCATTTCCACCTCTGTTTTTTGTCATGCTCTCTCTCTTCCTTCCATGCCCTCTCTTCTTCCTCTTTCCTCTTATGTGTGCTCCTCAAAGCCCAGTGCTTAGACTCCTGATTTTCTTCTCTGAATTATCTGGCCTGCATTGCGTTCTACTTTTGGGCTTAGGGTCAGTACTATGCAATGACTCCTTAACTAATTCCAACTGTTACATATGTGTTAGTTTTTGAGATTGGACCCTAAGCTTTGAGTGGTCGGGGGCCCCTTCTTGGAAAACGCTGCTGATGTGTGAGGTGTCTATGGTCAGAGTTTACACAGGTCATTTGCTGCTCCAGATCTCTCAGTGTTGCACTGTTCTTCCTCCTGTGTCGGCTGAGAAAGACGTGTTCTAAATTCCTTGCTGCTTTACAATCCAGTGCTTTCCCCCATACAGTCCCCTACATTGTGGCATCTCCTCCATCTCCACCGCTGTTTTATCTTCCTTTCAAACTCAGTCAATTCTATAAGCCTTGGTTTACTTATATGACTCTCCCTGGCTGTCAGCCCCCGAGGGCGGCAACTTGCAATGCGTGGTACACAGTAGGTGCTCAAGAACTGTTCTTAGTATGATTGAGTGAATCAGAGGCCCAGCTGGCTTTTCACATTTTATATCCTCCTCCATTCAGACCTCACCATCCCTATTTTATCTTGAAGGCTGATGTTTTACCAGCACAGAGAGGGACAGAGTGTGCCATGAATTATGGATTCCATTTGATCCTTGCAGAGACAATCTGAATATTTTCCCTGTGGGTGCTTGAGTGGACCAAATTAGCCCCAAGCTTGTCAGATTCTTCCCCCTCTTTGTGCTGCAGATGAAAGTATAAGCAGTGAAAACTGGAACTCTCTTGACCTTTTCAAGTCTTCAAATAATGATTTTCTAGACAGATAAGACTAAATTGGTATTGGATCTCAGCTCGGGAGCAAGAAGGGTGGCTGTTTATGGGCTGCATGCGTGCTGCTCCCTGCTTCATTTTCTCCTCTTGCGCTTGCTGGGGAAAATTAAAACTCTGATGGTCATATTAGGTGGTTCTAAGCCTCTGCCCCTTGCCTGCTGCTGCAGATGCGAGAATTGAGAATTAGGCTTATCTTCTGGTTCAGGTGAGGTGGTCAATAATTTGAACACTTGAGGAAATAACTGAAGTAATAAGAGCCTTAAATTAAAGGGCCAGTGAATTGTTAAAAGAGCAGGGCAGAGAGAGAGGGAGAGAGAGAGAGGGAGGGAGGGAAGGAGCAACAACCCAAACCAAAATAGAAGCAAACAAACGAAAATCTTTATCCTCTGCTTCCTAGCTACAGAGCAAAGAGTCACCTACCTGGAATAAAGTAGAGGACACTGTCAAAATCGTCTCATTCAGAGGGCTGCCTTCCTATCTGAACTGCCTCTGTTCCTCATTTCTTTGAGTTCAGGTATGTAAAATGGGGCCGTATGTTAACCAGGAGACATCTTACTGTTGGTAGGTTTGAACACAGCTCTCACCCCATTGTTTAGCTGCGTTGGAGGAGCTGGACCGTGGACCAGGTATATCTGTAGGGAGAAAGGAGGCTGCCAAGGTCCAGAAGACAAGTGCTTTTGTTGCATTACGTGGTAAAGCAATTGAAAAAGAGAGATCAGTCGTTGAGGGGAGAGGTCCTCAAAAACACACGTAGCGACTTCTCAGTGTTGCCACGACTAGCTAGAGATGGCTTTTTCAAAGCACCCTTATCAAGGGCTATTAGTTGATCCACATTTATTCGGTGCCTTAACATCTTGGGGGAATGAGAATTGAAAGGCCAGATAGAAAACTGAAGTCATCTGACTTTATTCGGTTTGTAGGTGGGCATCATTATAAAATGCACTTTTCTTATATCTGCTCCTCTATGTTACTAATCCTCTTATGGGGTGGCTTTTAATCCCAAATCATGTAACGCTGAACTATCTGGGATAAAGTATTAGAAGAAATAAACCTTGGAAATTTACTCCCCTAAGATTTAGCAGAAATCAAGCTTTATTTTTTTTTTCCTGTTCCGTAGCTGAAGGATACTGAGTATCATTGCATCTCACACTTAACAACAGTGTGACTTTTCTTCAAAAACCAGTGGACTAGTTAGGACTGGTTTCATGCAGTCATACAAGTAAAGAATCTGAGACTCACAGTGGACTGCTAGATAAAGCCTGAATAAGACTATACAAAAGAAACACTAATAAGATGCTGGGATGTTTTTCTCCATCTCTTAATCTCTTGCTCTCTCTAAATATCTCTGCCTCTTTGTCTCTCTGTCTCTCTGTCTCTGTCTCCTGATTATAGAAGGGAGGAGGGGTCTACAGATACTACACGGCCACTTTCTCCTATCACTCCTTTATTTCACCAAAAACATTTCTCCCTGTTGGGCAAAATTGTGTTCAGAGCAGCATTTACTACTGTTCTTTAATTTACTTAATGAAAGATAAAATCATTATTTGTGTGCAGTTTGTGTGAATCTTAAAGTCCTTAAGCTCAAAATTGTAAGGTGGTATGAGCTGAGATGATTAGAGCTCCCTTCTCTCTCTCTTGAACATCCTTGCAAGGGGTCCATCCTAACCCACACTTTCTAAGAGGCCATTGGTAAGGTCTAGGATGAAGTCATGCTGAAAAAACATGTCTTATGAGCAGCAGCTGGAGGAGCCAGGGGATCTGTAACCTGGAAGAGAAATAAGTAGTGGTGGTCTCATCTTGAGACATTAAAATGTTGCTATGTTGGGAAGGTGCAGACTTTTCCCAGAACTTAGCCTGACATCTAGGAGCTCTGGGCAGGGAGAGCTGAGCTTATTATAAGGAGGAACTTTTCCACGAGAACTGCCAGGTGAAGTAGTGAGCCATCTGTCACTTGCAGTATTTAAGCAAAGGCCAGATGCTCACTTGTGAGAATGTTGTAGGTGAGATTAGGATGAGTCACCCTGCGTACCTGCATGTTAGCTGAGGTTTCCCCTAGAATTTGCCCTCACAAGAGCAGGAATTTTCTCATATTTTAATTTTTACACAGGAAATACAACAAATCTCTCTGGGGAAGACACGTAAGCTTGAAAATACTTTGAGTGATGTTACATTGAATTCATTGTAGATTCCAATAATAGAATCAGTAAAAGATGAGGCAAAGGGATTTTACAAAATTTTAATAGTAGCTTCTATATGTCTGACCTCACAATGCAAAATATTGGTGGTGTTATAAGTACATAATTTTAAAATCATGCAATATAGCAATACAGTAACAGCTTCCTCCATGGCAGTGGTTCTTATCTGGGGGTGATTTTGTCCCCTCCCAGGGGACATTTGGAAATTTCTAGAGATGCTTTTCATTATCGTGACTGAGGGAGGTAGCGTGTGCTACTGGCATCCAGTGGGTAGAGGCCCTGGAAGCTGCTAAACATCCTACAATGACAGGACAGTCCCACGGCAGAGACTATCCAGTCTAAATGTCAGTGGTGCTGCCGGCGAGAAGCCTCGCTTTCTGGAGAGCGAGAATGCAACCACAAGACTAAGAGAAATTGTTTCAGTGACAACATCATGTGGATTCATAAAATGCTATATCTCGAGTAACTGTGAAGGGAGTGAAGATGATGTTTTGAAGAACTGTGTTTTGTGTTGTGTGACTCAAAAAAAGCTTTGGTGACAGCAGACATTCTGTTGTCAGCAATGTGTGTGAAGAGTTCCAAGAAAGTTAATAAGATGTGTAAGAAAAAAAAAAAACCATATTCCTAAATCGATATGTTACTGTGTACGGTATGTGATTTTAAATATTTATTTGTAACTAATTAAAAAATAAATCTTATAATCATTTAGCGATTTTATCTACTCTAAAAAATGGATGTATGGAGGTGGGTCAGAAACAGTTTTTTGATTTTCTCATTGGGAAAATGGCTGCATGTTCCATATTCAGGCTAGCCTTGTATTTGGACATGTTCGGAAAATCCAATTCCAAGATCCTAAGCTCTGTGTTGGTGGTGGCATAAATTTTTTTGATCATGATATGAAATTCTTTCAATCTTATGAATCTAGAAGCAACTTTGAAAGGTAATAAAATTCTTCCTGCTTTTATTTGCTTTTTTAAAAAAATACGTACTGTAAAATGCAGCACATTCTTATGAGTTTTGACAAATGCATGCAGTCACGTAACCACAATCAAGATGCAAAACAGTGCTACCATTTCTTCAAATGCCCTCATGCTGCCCCTTTGTAATCAACCCCTTTCCTCTGTGTTCCTGCTTTTTAAATTTAATCCTATACACTTTACAAGTAGAATGCTTATTTTCAAAATAAAGTCTTCTGGAGAGACTCAGCAGGGCCAGGTCCAATTCAGAGCTAGGCAGAGCTTCTCTGGGCAAAGTGGAGCAGGGAGGTCAAGTCTATCTGCTCTGTCTCCTTCTGGCCCCAGCCAGGGCCTTGGGATTTTTCTGGGAAGCCGGTGCTCTGCAGAACAGTCAACACCGCTGATTAAATTCTTCCACTGATCAAGCGTTTGGTGAGCCCGTAATTAAGGTGTTCCAGGCTAGTAGCTGCAGAGAGAGGTATGAACTAGACAGACAGGGTCCCTGCCTTTATCGAGTGTAGAGTCTAGTACACAGACATCAAGCCAACATGCATACAGATAAAATGCAAAACTGAAGGTTTGCTCAGTGTCAGAAAGGAAAATTACGTGGTACTTTGGGAGGAAGAGTCAGTTGAGCTGAGGCAGGGATGGTGTCCTGCCTGATGGAATTACCCCTGGTCCTCAGGCATGTGCTAGGTAGAGGGAAGCTTCAGCAGGGCTCGGGGTGGAAGGTACTTGAAGAACCATGACAAAGCCTGTGTTGTGTGGCTGGACAAGCAGGGAGTTCCTGGAGCACATGGGCAGGGGTTAGACTGAACAGGGTTTGTGTGCCACAAAAAAAAAAAAAAAAAAAAAATAGTTAAAAAGTAAAAAAATTGTCTTTACTTCAAGATTTGGAGCCACTGATGGGTTTTAAGTAGGGGAGTGACATGATCCTGCCTGTCTCAGTCTCTGTCTCTCTGGCTGCTGTATGCGGGACAGATTGGGGTACGGTGTGGGCAGACGGGGAGGGGGAGGAACAAGAAAAGCGGTTGCAGCAGCAGCCCTGGCAGGTGTGATGGCGGCTGGGCCAGGGAGGCGAAGGTGAAAATGCAGGCAGGTCTGCAAGCAGGAGGTAAGTGAATCATGGCCCAGCTGGGCTGAGGGAGAGTGTCAAGGCTGAGGGGAGGTTGGCCAGGTTTCTGCCTGGAGCAGCTGCATTTGCTGAGGTGGAGCCGTCCAGACGTGGGTCGGGTGTAGAAGGAGAATGGAGAGTCCAACTTGGGGACAAGTTAGACTGTGGTGCGTGCGAGATGTTCAGGGCAGAGATCAAGGTCTGCAGGTCCGGAGTTTGACTCTTAACTCTCAGTTTCTTATTCTTTGGAAAGGCCCACCTTGCCCTGGTTCTTGGGCTCAGTATTGGGGTGGAAACAGTTGTGATATGGAAGCACTGGGGAAGAAAGGAGGTCACATCTGGATTAGCGTCACGAAAGCAATATGCTGACACAGCCGTGGGGGCTCAGTAGAGGACACCGTTCCTTTTGTGTAAGGGAGTCAGGAAAGTTACCTTTCCAGCTTTGCTAGATGGAGGATGTTCCTACATGGGAAGTGGGAGGAGCACCATTCTGGGGAGAGAAAGCGGTATGTGCGAAGTTTGCAAGGTGAAAATGAGTGGTCCATGTGGGGACTTTCAAGCACTTTGGTGGAGGCAGGCGGTGGAGTCTGTGTATCACCAGACGTGGTTGGAAATGGGGACTTTAAGGTTCAAGTGTTGAACTTGTATGACTTGTAGGGGAGGAGCCAGGAAGGGCTGTAAGGAGGGAAGAGACACCATGAGATCTGTGGCTGGAGACTGCAGCGTGGACCAGCATGGGAGGGCTGGGGTCAGGGAGGCTGACTCGTAGGGTATTGCAGTTGTCTAGATGAGAGAAAAGGAGGGTCTCAAGGTGGTGGCAATAGTGATGGAGAGATTTAGGAGGCAGAATCTGCTGGTCCTGGTGACAGAGGAGATGAAAGGGACAGGGGATTATCTTATTATTTTGCACAAGCTGGTGGAAGTGATGCTGTTACCTACGATTGCAGGCTTCAGATGAGAAAGAGTTGTGTAGCAACGGTAACGTGTTCTGTGCTGTGTGTGCATTCCGGAGGGCCCCGTGGACCTCCAGTGGGCAATCAGGAGGGTGTCAGCCCATCCCATCGGCGGTGACTCTCCAGCACATTGTGACTGACCCAACTGTACTATGGTGCATTCCAGGGATTCGTTTATGAGTCTCTTTTTAGATTGTGAATAGTCTCAAAAAAAGAAACTAGGTCATATTTTCCCTTTCTCTCCAGTGGATGTGTTGAACAGTAGTGTCTTTCAAGTATTAATATTTTTTTGCTTCAACATATGGTAAGAAATAAATATTATGCCATGCACACACACACACAACTAAAACATACCGGCAACAAAAGCCTTATATTAATACAACGCTTCCCCATGGCATCTGCAGTGCACTTTTGTCTCTTCTCTTTCTCCCATGTCTCATCTACATTTTCTATTCTAATTTCATTTTTAAAAGTTACCCCTTCCTATGTTTACTTTGGGACTAGTGAGTTGGGGTCGGCGGAGCACAGGGTGCCATGAAGATCTCGGAATCCGACTCAGACAGACGTAGGTTGGAGTTCTGCTCTGTCACTGAATAGCTGTATGGCCCTGGGCAAGTCATCTGACTTCCCTGAGCTTCAATTTTCTCATCTGTAAAATGGAGAATATTGCCTGACTCATAGTAAAGATCAAATAAGAAAGTGAATGCATATAAATGAACCTAGTTGTATGAGTTTGTCTTGCTGTTGTAATAAATTACCACAAAATTAGTGGCTTAAAACAACACAGATTTATTTTACAGTTCTGGAGGTCAGGAGCCCAGAATGGGCCTAAAATCAAGGTGTAAGCAGGGCCGCATTCCTTCTGGAGGCCGTTTCCTTGCCTTTTCTAGGTCCTAAAGCCACCTGCGTTTCTTAGCTCACGGCCTCTGCCCCCAGCTTCATAGCCAGAGTGTAACATCTTCAAACCTCTCTCCGACTCTGACCTTCTACCTCCTTCTTCCACATTTAAAGGACCTTGTGTACACGCAGCTCATTCTGATAATCTAGGACAATCTCAACCTTAATCACCGCTTGCCACGTAACATAGTATATTCACAGGCTCTGGGATTAAGGTGTGGGCATCTCTGGTGGGCCATTATTCTGTCTACCAGGACAGTGCAATGAGTGAAACCTCGTGGATGTTCAATAAGGACTTGATCACACCGAAGTTCCCTTTAACTCTAAGATTCCATGAAATTAAAAAAAAAAAATAAATGAATATGACACACACACACACACACACACACACACACAAATCTAACCTTCAAATACATATTCAGTCTTAAGCGAAATTTCCTATTTTACTTTTGGGAAACTGATATTTGAAACTAAGTACACTAAGTCCTTACTCAATGTCATCCATATGTTCTTAGGAACTGTGACTTTAAGTGAAACTACATACAGCAGGTCCTCTAATCATTTCTTTCAATGTTGTTTGGCTATAATGTTGAAAAAATAATTGGTTTCATTACTAGTTGTCGCAGTTTCCACGAACTTATCAATGTTAAGGGAGGATTTACTGAATAGGACTTTGCATTTGACTATCTTAAACAACAGTTTAAGACAGTTTTGAACCCGGGCATTACCATCAAAGCATCTTTTTAAAATGCCTTGCTTCAGCTGAGAACTTGGTTAGCCTGCTGTCAGTGCCAATGCTTTAGTCAACAGTCAGCATGTTGAGCAGGCCAGGCCTCAGGCCAGTCTTGTGGACTTCTCCTAGAGGCCTTCCTCTACTCTGAAACCAATCATTAATCAATACCTCCACTTCCCAAGAGAGAAGGAGAGGGCAGAGGGAGAGAGAAGAAAGAAGAAGAAGAAGGAGGAGGAGGAAGAGGAAGAAGAAAAAGGGCTAACACACTTTCAAATTTTGAAAGCATGTAGCAGGTGCTCAATATTTGGTGAATGAATGACAAAAAAATAAAATCAATACTCAAAAAAAAGCAAGCTATATTTTTGAGAATGACACAAAACAGATGCTTTTTCTGGGGATTGGTGTCTTGAAAAAAAAAGAAGCAGAGTTATAATAAGACCAAGTCTCAGTAAATACTAGCATTATTGTTATTCTACATATTTTTAGCATTTCTCCTAGACCCACACAGAGCTATGTACAAGGCTCTTGCTGTTTTATGCTGGAAAATCTGCCTCCCCTGCCGATGATATTAAAGAGCTCTATCCCTGGATGCTTAGCCAGCCCGAAGCCTGCAATCAAGGCGGCACCTAATTCCCCAGCACCTGGACCGCAAGAGGTTTGGAAAGAGGATCAACAGCAGCACAAAACGATTCCGGGAGTTCATAAAGCAGCTCACGCAGCAGGGAGAGGTTTGGCATAAGGAGGGGAGTCAGAAACCTTGAGGTTGAGTTTGTTGCAGCTCCTCCTCCTCCTCTGAGAGGTGATCAAGCAAGACCAAATGCCTCCGCAGCCAGCCTTTGAAAGGAGGTGAAGGACATCGCCACTCATTCCAAGGGTGGGTCCACATGGCATCAAGCTCAAGGAGCTTTGCAACCACTTGAATGACGGATTGTCTTTTTTGGACTCCATTTGTCGTTTCCCACTCACGAAAAATTACAGTTTTCCATTTTCTAGATATTTTGCCTCTGAGTGAATTGAATGATTGAATCAGTAGTTGACAGCTGATGTCTGACATCATATTAATTCAGGTTAGGGCTCTTCTAGAATATGAGGTTGTTTGTTCTTTTGAGCAGGGACCTTGTTAAGCACATTTCTGTAACCCAGTGCCTACCCAGAGCAGACCCTCGGTAAATTTTTGTTGACTTTAAGAGGTAATAGATTCAAATTAGTTCTTAATGGACTTTTGTACCCATTTTCTTGACTCCTGGTCAAATACTTCCATGGGATGAGCTCTACCTTTTTTTTTTTTTTTTTTTTTTTGGTGAGAATTAGATTTCATAGTGGTAAGAGCGCAAGTTTTAGAATTAGACCTGCAATCAAATCCCATTTGGGCATTACTTACAAGATATGTGGCTTGAGACAATTGTTTAAATTATGTGTCTCAGTTTACTCACCTGCAAAATGAGAATAACATTTACCGTCCTTATAAAATGATTGAGAGGATTAGTTAATCTTTAGGGGAGACACTGATGGATTCACGTATTAATATTATTTCCATTTCCCTCTGGTGCTGGCCCTCTGCAGCGCGTGTTCTTGCTCAGAACGCTTGGGCTTTTTATCTGCAGGACCAATGGAAGATGAGCCAGAGAGAGAGAGAGAGAGAAGCCCCTGAAGGGGTAGGGTCGGGTAGAGTCCAGCCCTGGGGCATCTTCATCTCCTGTCTGAAGGGGCTTCTCCGAGTGTATCTTTCTTCACCCCAGGGAGGCCTGTGCATCTTAAGGGAGTATTTCATAGACTGATACCTCTCTGGCCTCTTGCCTATCTTTATCAAGTCCAAAATCCCTGGAGAGAGGACTGTGATAGGGAGGCCTCGTGAGTCGAGTTTTTAGGAGCAGGTCAGGGGGAGGCCCCCGAGGGGTGGCCGTAGAAGGGCCTGACCCCACCCGACAGTAGGTGCGGCCAGCACAGAGCTCTGCTCACTTCTTCTCCACCCCGGCCGCATCCTTCAGCCTTCCAGACTCTGCTCAGACCTTTCCCTTGGGAAGTCTCTTTCAGGATGCCTTTCTCCTCCACCCTGAGCTCACACCTTGGCATTAATCACAATGGCTGGTTTACGGGAGCACAGGTAGTAATAGTAATATATTTACCTTGACATCTCAGGCTGCTAGTGGAATCCCTGGCACATTGTGGGAGCTGCTTGATCTTTCTACCCTTCTTGAGTCGGGATGCTTTTGGCTGTGGATAATAGAACCCTCGATGAACACTGGCTTTATTGTATGAAAATGTCCATTGCTAACTTACGAAGTGGTTTAGAAGTAGGCAATACCAGGGGCTTTGGGTGGTTCAGCCAATTCAGCTGTGACCCAGACTTTTTATATCTTTCTGCTTAGCTTTGGCCTCAGGCTCCCACCTTACGGTGGTGAGAAGGCTGCTCCCGCTCCAGGGCACACGTGCTCACGGCGTTGCCGCAGGAAGTTGCTGCCCAAGAGCTTCTCCTCAGGGAGACTGTGCCCGTGTATCCTGCACGTGAGGGTCTCCCATGGACTCCCCCTTATGAATCACTGGCCAGAACTGCACCCACCCAAGACCTATCTGTGACTAACAGGAATGATTCCTCATTGACTTAGAAGGATCATGATTCATAGCCTGAAAGATGGGGTGGGGGCTTTTGCTTCCTTCTCTGTGCCCAAGGAGTCTCTGTCCATTAGCAAGAAGATGGAGGGGGATGTCTGCTGGGTTGACAGTGAGCACTGCCATACTGTAACCTGCTCCATGAACAAACGTCAGCGACCCCCATATATATATATACACATATATATTTTTTTAAATCATATTCTTCCTTAACCGACTACTTGACATTTTTGAGTTGTTTCCCAGAAATGGAATAATTTCCATAACACAAAGAAGTTGAGATTCTGAAGGCTCAGGGCAGATTTCCTGATGCCATGACCCCACCACCTGCCCCAGTGCACGTAGCCCCCTCGTTAGGAAGCCCATACTGTGCATTAATCAGGGAGACAGATTCGAGGCTGAGTCACCTGTTCTCCCAGCAGATGTCTTTCATATTAAAAAAATGCCTTTCTTCCGTGGCAATCCTTGTTGTCTTAATAACTGGCTTTGTGCTGTGAGCAGCTGGACCTCGGCCGAAACCCCTTCGCCTTGTTTCGATAACAATACCTCCCGCATGCTCCTCACCCAATTTCTTTGCCTTGCCTGCTTCTCCCGAGATGCCTAATTTGTGACCTGTATCTGTGACCTTTGTTTTTTTTTTTTTTTTGAGGTCAAAATCCCGACTAGCTTGGTAGTTCTGAAGCATTAAGAAGTAACCCCTGCTACATGTTCACCTTTGTTTGGTTTGCATGTTCTATCTCCTTCAATACAGCATAAAAATCTTTAAAGATCAAGACTGTGTCATATTCATTTTTGTCACTAGTACCGGGCACAGATCCTGGCAGATGGTGTGTGTTCACAATAGGTTTGCTGAATGAAACAAGTGCCCAAAGTCTGAAATTTAATGGGAAAGCCATGTAGATTGGGGTAGAGACGAGGTCCCAGTTCAGTAAAGAACTCGAGAGTGTGACATAGAAGAGTGATTTACCTTAATGCGAGGCCAGTGTCATATTCATGTCTGTATTCTCTGCAATGAGGACGCTGGGCTGCCACAGGAGAGCTCAGTACATATCTGTGGCATTGAATTGCACGTCCTTAGGGAAGAAAGAAGGCACAAGTGGCCTCTAGCCGGCATCGAGGCTCACCTGCACGGGGATTCTTTGGCCACTTTGGGAGAGCTCATTCAGCATCTTGACATGTGGTTCTTCTTTTTGTTTTGCTTTATCTTTTCTGCCTTCTACACTACTAGATTCTTAAGTACTTCAGCATCACTGGGGCCAGAGGCTATGCTCATTGCCTAGGTCTGGGGAATCCTTTAAAAAAGAATTATTTTTTTCTCATAGGCTATAAGTGGTCAAGACTGACCCTGTCCTTGAGCCTGTTCCCTCACTCTCTGAACTGCTGCTGGCTGTTGAGGATGCCCTGTCTCCTGCACATTCAAAACCACACACTTTCAAGCCAATTCATTAGATTTCATTTAACTTACGTACCTGCATGTAAGTAATTCATACCAATTTTCCCCAGAATGAGGAAGACTGGAATCGTGGTACGACACATGATTTATAGTGCGAATATCTTCTAAGTTGTAGAAACCATTGGTATTGGTATTTGTGGATGGAATATCTCAAGGTTTACATCATTCTAGGTGTATAGGAAGTAGGTGTCTAATTAATAGGGCTCAGAGGTCAAGATGGAAATGAGGACAGCAGGTGAATGGGAAGGAATCAGGCAGAGGCCAGGACACGTTTTTCATCCATTGCCCTCACTATCCCTGTTAGGTTTTTTTCATCTATGAAGGACGGGTAAGGCTGAGGGTATGACTGAGGCACAATCCCAGGCAAGACAGGGCTCTTGTGAGCACACAATGAGATTGAAAATAATTAGACTGATAGAAATATAAGAAATGATTGTCAGGACTTCTTTTACTTTGAGCCTAGTGATGCCTCTAAGTCTCTACAATCCAGTGAAGATCGTTCATTCTGATAATGACCCCAATATTAACCCTCAACTCCATCATTATAGCTTTCTGAATTATGTCATGTACTGAAAGAATGAATTTATGCATTGGGTGTATTTTGTTTGAGAGGGACAAAAAGTGAACCAAGTGTAAGAGAATGCTGTTGTGAAACACGTGTCTAGACTGTAAACCTAACTTATTCTCTAATGAGCTAACCTTGGCCTAGGTATTTAGTGTCTGAAATTCAGGTTCCATCATATGATGAACTGGTGCCTTGTCACTTACATTTTAGCATCTTGTGAGATTAAAATGAGATCATATATGTAAACAACATAAAACAGTGCTTGGTACCTAGTAGGTGCTCACTAAATGTTGCTTCTGTTCATTGTATGTTGTAATTTTTGAAGTGTTAACCCAAGTATAATAGGATGCTTTAACAGGGATCTTTTTGTCCTCTTTATGGCTGAGGCCCAAGACACTAGGTACCAGCAACCCTTATATAACATAGTAAGATGCTTTGGAGTTGAAGAAGAACTTGCCAAGGAGATTAAATGCTTGCTTTGGTCCATAACCCTCTTATCCATGTTGGGGGTTGTGGCTGAGCTGCGGGTGCTCAGCAATACCTCCTGTGCTTTCCTGCGTTTCCTGGCCTCCTTGCAGCTAGTCAGGGGGGCTGCGCTACTGGTTCTGGCCAGTGGGCTGTGAATGGAGGAGGCATCTGTCACTTCTCAGCCAAAGCATAAAAGAGCAGATGTGGTGTCTCCAAGCAATCTCTTCCCTAGCCTTGGTGATTGTGGCTGAGCCACAAAACTGAAGTTGCCTGGATCATGGGGCCGTCTCACAGAGCAGCAGCCTTTACAAGACATTCTGATTCTCAGAACGTTTTGCCTGAGAGTAAAACAAAGTTTTGCTAAGCTATTGACATTTTGGGGGTTAATTTGTTATTAAGCATATATATATATGCTTATATAAATGAGAAGCTGCAAAGTCAGGAGAGGATTTTTTGGAGGAAGTGGTTAAAATGTTGTAGCATGTTCTTTTCCTTGTCCCCATGGGCAAGGGCAGGTGGGTACTTTGTTTTAACCTCTGCCCAGTGAAAGGGCTTCAAGGAGACCACAAAGAGAGCTTTACCTATCGCTCTGGGGACCGCAAGGAGCACAGACTCTAGGATCCAGGGCAGGAGGTACTGTGACTGGTTGGAGAGTGGCTGCTTTGGGAATGGGCTGCACTTCTTGAGTCTGCAGGGCAAGAATGGGTGAGACGAGGTATGACCTGAATGGAAGGGAGCTGACCTGGAGATGCCTTGGAGAGACTAGGCCCAAGATGACCACGTGTAGGGGCTTTGGGACCCAAGAGAGCCAGGCTGTGTCAGATGGACTGCAGGAGGCAGGAGCTGTGCCTGACAGAGTTGGTCTGAAGCCTCTGCCACAGTTGCAGGAAATCCTTTCCTGCCGTTGAATCCTGGAGGAAGCAGAGGCATCCTTCTGAGTGGAGGAGAGGGGCAGGTGCCCTGGGTGGGGAAGGGAGAACATGGTCTTCCCCATCTCCTGCATGAGGGAGAAGCTCTCCTATCCAATGCCGTTGAGAGTTTTGACTTTTGCTTGGGACAGAACAGTTTTTATTGAGAAAAAAGATAAGGATTCTAAAAGTAGATGATTTTTTAAAAATATAAGAGTGACAAGAAAAATATAAAAACTTTTTTTTTCCCTAACACAAGGAAAAAGTCCCACAAGGCAGGTTTGAAAGGGCAGAGATGGGAGGATGATGTTTTTTTCTTTTCCTGCTCTGCTTCTTGCAGACATGGTTTTATAAGTATTGCATAATCATACTGTAGTGATTGCATTAACACCAACACGCCTGAAATGGGAAACAGAACAAGAACCTGATATGTATAATGGAGAGATATCTTTTCTTGCACTATGCCACAGAATATGAAACTGAGAGTAACATATTTATCCTCTTAGTTAATATAGAATAAGGTACCAAGCCATAGGCTTATGGCCTTCAGTATACTTAATACAGAGTCTTAAAAAAATCAATTAACTGTAATGCAAAATTGCATGATAGAGCTCAGAGAAAAATTTAACAATAATTTTCCCAAATGCCTTATATTGTCTGCAACAATAAAAACAGCAAAACCAGAGACTTGACTTTGCAAACATGTTCCATGAAGAAACAGGTAATTACATTTTTTATCAACTGCACTTCCTGCCTTTCTAAATGGTTGTGTTTTATCCTGCTCTAAAATGTTTTGCCTTATCTACTGTTCTGGGCAAGAACAGCAAATAGTGCAGCGATAAGCTCAATAATTACGGAGACTGTAGGTTCTGGAAGGTTTTTATGGCTGGAGTCAATGGGCGACATTATTATCTGAGGCCATCACACTGGGTTAAGTGTCCTTCATGATGAATTTTCAGAGAGTCTCAGAATGTCTTTCTTTCGCATTGGTGTAGCCTAGCGGGAGGTGGTGTTGGCTCAAGGGTGAATGCAGGGGCTTGGGAGATGGCAGCCCCAATACAAACCCCAACTCTTCTACCTGATATCTGTGCAATCTTGGGCAAGTCACTTACTTAGGCCTTGGGTTTCTTCTGCATAATAATAATGTTATTATTACCCACCATTGGTTACTATGAGAGTTAAGTGTGATAATATGGGTACGGCACAGTGCCAGGTAAATGATACCAAAGACTAACAAACAAAAATATTTTAGAATGATGATATAAAGAATTATAATACAATGGTACCAAACCAAATGATAACAGAATGAATATTATCAAGAGGATAAAACAAAAGTGACGAAATGATCATTGGATAACTGTGAAAAGAGACAATGATAAAACAATGTAAAATTGAGAAAATTATTACTATAGCAAAATAGGTGCATGTCACAGGCCCAAGACATACATTTTTTTCTCTTTTAAATTATTTTGTAACTATGATAGGCCTGATATATCCTTTTAAAATTCAGGAAAGAATTAATAATTATTTAAACCATTTAGGACTTTTCCTTTTAAAATAACATATGCAAAGCACTTGGCACATTGGAGCAGTCAACAAAATTTGTGTTTGTGTTGTTTTGCTGTTGCGGTCTGCTTGGCTCCAGTCGGGGGATCCTGTTCACTCACGGCTTCGCTGGTGATAGTCTCCTGCCAATTGTACTGCTGGTGCTTGCTCTATATTTGAATTACCTTAAAAAGGTACAGGCACGCTTCTCTGAACGTGAACTAATTGCTCCATATGGACTCTTGTTTCTAGAAATATAGATAAATTTACAAGTCTCTCTCACTCGCATACCAAAATGAGAGGCAATTGCTTCTTGCAGAGGGGTTGGGTGTTTGTTTCAATCTAGTGAAAAAACTGAAAAGTTCTAGAAATATCCAGCCTGCAGCTCATTCCCTACTGAACACATCGATAACAGGTTTGTATCTGTGGGCATTGCTTGCAGGATTGGACACTGTCTGCAGCTCAGAATCAGCTGCCTTTGGGCCCCAGGCTGAGCGCTCTGCGCACCCCCAGGGGTGTTGGGGTGTGGGGGGAAGGGCTGGGGCAGCAGCAGGGGAGGGGCTGCTTGTTTCCTTGGTTTCTTATCCCCTGGTTATTCTGCTGAGGCTACCGATGTTCTGCGTTCTGCGGGAGGACAGTTAAGGTGACCAAGAAGGGGGAAATGCCTGGTAACACAGTGTTCTGGTCTCTACTGTGCTCAGGTTTTGCACATCCAGGTGTTTTCTGGCTTACAGATTATTAGACCCTTCTCTTTTCTCTGTCCTTCCTTAGCCTGGATGCCATCTGGCTTTTCCCTTTGGGTGTTATTTCTCAGACATTGACAGTGATAAATAACAAACATAAGCCATCCATTTTCCTTTGGCCGGCAGCTTTCTAATGGCCATAAAGGCATATGTGTGCACGTATGTACTCGAAATCACCTCTCTCCTTGCTCATTTATCTACTTACTGTAGCTTCTTATATTCCACTCTCTCGGTGTTCATCTCCTTCATTAGTAACCTCTCAGAGATCACAAGAATAAGCTATTTCTCTTTTAGTTGTTTCCTTCCATTATAAAAGTAACACCCCAATGTTAGAAATTTAGCATTTTGGAAAATTGGAAAATAAGAAAAACAAAACAGTTCTGAAAGCCCACCACTGAGAGACACAGACTATTTACCTTTTGTTATATTTCTGTCTTGACTTTTCCTTGTGCACACATATCGTTGAGATCATACTACGTATTTATTTTTATGTCTAGTTTTCTTTCACTTAACATACTATAAACACTTCTTTGTACTAACAAACATGTTTTTTATAACTTTAATGGTCGATAACAGTCCACTGTGTGGATATTTTCTGTTTATTTAACCTGTCCCTTATTGCTGCATCTGATTTTTCACTGTCACGGACAACGCCGCAGTGAGCATCTTTCTCCATCCGTCCCCGCTGGCCCTGCAGGGTTGGGACGCACAGTGTCAAACTGCTCTCCACAGGGGCCCAGCCGTGTGCGCCCCTTCTGTGCCATGTCAGAGGTCCAATCTCATCCAGCTCTCTCTATCGCCAGGAAGTACTAATCTAATTTACTACCTTAGAAGCTTAAGAAATGGCATCTCACTGTTATTTTAACATATATTTCTTCAACAATTAATATAATCTGTATGGCTTGCTTTACTTACTCAGAGTACAAATGTGATCAAATTGCTCTAACTTTCCCAAGGAGTTACTTAAGCATTCGTAGCTAATATTCGCAGGAGAGTCAATATGTCTCTTTTGAGGCCTCCCAGCAACACCGCCATCTCTGCCTCATCTGAGAATCCACCGCGTGGAATTTTTTTGACTTCCAGATGTTCAGGAAAGAGATAATGGGAGTCTGAGCAGTACCTTCTGCCAGAGGCTGCTGAGGGGCTCTCTGTTGGAGACTGACCCTGCGCAGTTCAGAGCCTGATCTGTGAACCCCACACCTGCTTCCCCGTTGTTGCCAAGCTGAGCAGCGGTGCCAGGTTGGCTGGGTCGGGGCAGCACATGCTGGTAGCATCATCCATGCTCCCGGCATCCCGCCTGTGAACTTCAGGGCCCCTGTTGTGCCTGGGCCATTAGGTGCCTTCCCCGTCTTGCTGAGGTCCTTTCCTGCTCTCGAGCTCCTTCCTCTCAGCAGACTCTAAGGGTCAGGAACATTTGGTTGAGTCAAAGTGCCACTTTAGAATCTGGGTCCACAGGCAGGACCATGGTCTCAGAAAGCTCCTGGGCTCCAAACGCAAACTGACCTGTTCCTTCCAGGAGATCTGCCCATCAGGAAGAGGTAGTTTTTTTTTTTTTTTCCCCCTTTCTTCTTTTCTGAAGCTCAAAGAACAAGGAAGAGGTAGTTTTGCTAAAGCACTGGGGGTGGTAGTGAGTCCTCTGGGATCTGACTGCCCGACTTGAATCCTGGCCTTACCCTTTCTGGGCTGGGTCATCTCGTGCGATTTGCTTGATCTCTCTAAGCCTCAGAGGGACCATGCAAGTACCTTCCGTGTAGGATTGTGGTGAGGATGAAATGAGATAAAATATGTGAAGTATATTATATAGTTCTTGGCACAAAGACATTCAACAAGAGTTAGCCGCAAAAATATTTGCTATGTCAAACCCCTAAGGTTCTATTACACTAAAATGGAAGTTTTACCCCATTATGTGGAGAAACTGCTAGAAATTTATTTCTTGTTGGAAAAAAAATGTCTTGGCTTCATTGATTAGTAAGGTTAACCCCTGCCCCACAACTTTATTTGCTATTTTTATTTGCTCTTTGGTGAATTGCCATTCGAGACCTCTCCTATTTTCTCCTTTTTTTTTAAATAAAACTTTTTACTTTGAGACAATTGTATATTCACATGCAGAGATAAGGAATAATACAGAGAGATTCCATGTAACTTTTACCTCCGTTTCTTGTGTGTGTATCTGTGTGTGTGTGTGTGTGTGTGTGTGTCTACATATGTGCACATTTATTCTCTTTCTCTGTCATCCAGATTAGATAATTTCTATTGTTCTATCTTCAAGGTCACTAATTCTTTCTTCTGTCCTCTACATTCTTCTGTCGAGTCCCTCTGCTTAGTTTTATTTAGGTTATTGTACTTTTCAGTTTTAAAATTCCATTTGGTTCTTCTTTATATCTTTGGTTTCTTTGCTGAGATTTTCCATTTCTTTTCTGAATCTATTTTTTCGTTTGTATCAAACATGTTCTTAATTGCTCATTGAAGCATTGTACAATGGCTGATGTAATTCTAACATTTCTCTGTACTGATGTCCATTTTTTTCTTCTATACAAGTTGGAATTTTCCTGGTTGTTTGTGGTGATTTTTTATTGAATTATGAGACCCTGGATCTTACTCAGATCTTCCACTTTAGTTGTCTTTTAACAACATTGGTCCGTCAGGGAAGAGAGCCCCACCACCTCGTTACTGCCAGGCAAGGGTGGGAATCCTGGTTCCTCACCACCCTCTGCTGACACCTGAGGGGCTGGGGCTCCCTGACTGCTGGATGGGGGGGAGTTCTGGCCCCCTGCTGGGTCTTTGCCGATACCACCTTGCCTGGGAGGGTGGGGGCACCTCATCGCTGCTCCCATGTGGCCTCCATCGCTGCCCCAGGGGAAGGTGCTCTCATTCCCACTGGCGGGTGGTGAAAGTCCTGATGCCACCAGGCCTCCAACAGCACCCGCCCTGTCACTGCAGCGTGGGCCACTTGTTCCTGAGGTAGCCGTGGCCTCCGATGTGGACTCCACCCACACTGTGGGAATGGGGCCCTCAGTGCCTTGTGGGGACAAGAGTCTTGGCTCCCTACTCTTCCCTCCCTGAGACCACCAGAGTGGGGGAGTTCGGGGCACCTCGATACCGTCTGAAGAGGGTGCAAGTCCAGCTCCCACCAGGCCTTTGCTGCCATGGGTGGGGGTGGGGCCACAGTTTTTTCTGTGGTGTTTGACTGGAGTCGAGCACTTTATTGTCTGAAAGTCATCTGTCTTGCCAGGCTGTTCCTTTTTTCATCCTTTTACTAGAGAAAGCAGGCTTTTTTGGGGGGGGGGGCTTTTGTGTTTGGTCTGCCCTCATTGGCATTTCAAGGTTGCTGGCTTCTTCAGCGCCAAGTCTGGGATCTACGAAGCCAAAAGAAACCCCAGACAACTCACTGCCACATCACGCACGAGACCCCTGGCCCACGGGCCTTCTTCTCTCCACCTTCCGGAGACTTCTCATTTGTTTTATATTTAATGTCCAGGCTGTTTAATTGTACTTAGTGGGAGGAATTTAGGAACTTAACATCTATTCCATATTTTCAGAAGCGGAAGTGTCTGTCTGCTTCCTTTTTTTAAAAAAATAGGTCTTATTGTTTTTCTTATGAACTTTTTCCAAGTAAATATCAAGGACATCAGCCTCCCTGCTGTCAGAACTGTAAGTACACATTTCCCCATGCGGTTATTTGTGTGCTTTGCGAAGACCTGTGTTACGTTCTGCTGAGCACTTAAATAATCATGTTGGTGATGGTGATGGGGTGGAAAGCATCGGCTAAGGTGAAATCTTCACCTCTTTAGGAAAACCGAGTTATCTAGACCATCTCCTGTTGCCACGGATAATTGAGAATTAGTTCAGAGGGATTCAGTCTCAGTGGCAGATGTAAGGTTTGCATGTCCGTGTCCTTGAGCAGGAAGGAGGACTTTCAGGGGGCTGACCAAGAGGCTGCTGGCTAAACAAGGAGTGCTTTGGCCTCCAGCTGGGCTGGCAACGTTCCTGTGAGCAGTGCGTGCCGGCGCTGCTGGTGGATGTCAGTGAGGCCTTATTGCCTGGGACAGTTAGAGCTTCAGAGAACAACCTGCCTCTTTGGCAAAACACTGGAAACCTGCCTTTTATGACCAAGTGCTGGAAAGTTGAGACTCTGCTGGGGCTCAGTGATTTTGGTTTCACCATTTCTATGGTTGTTCCAGGGAGTTGCTGGGCTTTCCGGTCCCCACAATCAGGGGTGGTCCTCAGCAACATTGTAGCCCTTAGGATGATGGTCTTGGGTGATTTTACCTCTCTTTATTTGGGTGATTTCTTTCACTTTATTTGTTTTTTCATTTATTGAATCATCTATTCCACTGTCCATCAGCTTGTTAGAGGACTAGATTATCATGGGGAGGCATGCGGGAAACAAGAATGCAAAACATCCTTTTTCCTGGCAGGATGATAGCAGGTAGGGGAGACAGTGATCATCACATTTAGTGCCATGATGCAGAGAAGCACTTGGTCATCCCAGAGAGCAGAGCAGACAGGGACAGGCAGGCAGGCAGGGCTTCCCCAGGGAGGGGACTCCTCAGCCGAGTCCTCTTGGGGAAAAGGAATTAGCCAAGTTCAGAGAGAGCAGACAGTGGGGCTGACACTGCAGCAGAGGGAGCAGCCAGGATGCTGGGGACCCACGAGCAGGGAGGTGAAGTGTGTTGAGCGGGAGGGAAGACCGGGGAGGCGGGGGATCAGGCCGCCCAGCCGACATTTCAGCCTGAAGACAAAGGCAACTGTGAGAAAGTGTTTTTCAGGGCAATGGCACAATGTTCCAGAAACATCATTGCCACGTGGAAGAGGAATGGATTGGGGAGGGATGACCTTTTATCCTGGGTGTGGTCACTGGCCACTTCAGTCTTGGAGGAATTCAGTATGTTCATTGTACTAAGATATCAATGACTTTATATAAACCCAAGGGCAGGATTTTGTTTGTTTGTTTTTTGTAAGTGAGGATTAGGAGAATGGAAAACAGCTCCAATTTTGGGTGAACCCTCAAGCCGTGCTACCCAGGTAGGCATATTCGATGAGATTTAAGATCTACTGGCCTTTCTTTCTTACCATGGAGAGTTGATATCCTCAGATAAATTATTTTCCATCCATCTATTTATATAAATAACAGAAAAGGCCTTTTCGGTGAGTTGTGAAGATTGTCTTGAATGACAAAACAGCTGCTTTTCAATGCTTTGGAAAAATGATAGGAGTTTCCTGTAAGGGGGGGCGGAATGGAAATAAAGCCATTTCCCATTCATATCCTCCCTTTGGATCAGAAACCATTAAAATGTAAATCAAACCTTGAAACACCCAGTCGAACAGAAATGGGACAACACAGGACAAATGGTGTTTGAGACATAACTAGGAGGTTTGGAGAGGGTGGAAGACAGGGGAGGAATATTTGCTGGCTCCAGGAAACACTATTGCTTTCATCAAAAGGAAGAAAAAAATAAGTTCTCTGGTTTTCTGTGTCCTGAGGCCGAGTTTAATTAAGGCAAGAAAGGGCAGAGAGAAGTGATAAATAAAACAAAACCCAGATCTGTAGGAAACTGCCCTAGAGAAGTTAGAGGAGCTTAGGGCTGGTAATTATCATTACATGAGGGATGAGATATGTCAAGGAGAGACGATGTCATGTGGACAATATAATGAAACACCATATGGGAGGAGATAGTAAAATCCAGACACCTTTTATGATACCAGAACTGAGATGCGGGGAGCATGCTTGAACACCGGTTCTTTGCAGTTTGACAAAACGGATCTCTGACGTCTTTCTCTTTATCAAACAGGGGGATGTAAGAAGTGCGACCTGCAGGGCAATGTCCTTGGCCCAGGGCCACTTAAAGGTTTTATTGGAGAGATGAAAGAGGAACACCAAGTGATGGATAATTTGTATAGTATGGGTCACATTTCAAAGGATCTTGGAGCAAAGGAAACATGGACAGAAGCACAATAAGAGGTAGCAAGAATATCTGGAAATGAAAAGCCAAGTTGTCAAATGCGGGATGGCAAACCCAGATGTGCTTCTTTTGGGCTGGGTGCCTTTGGGCAGGTCACAGCTTTTCTGTTAGTCAACAAATCAGGCTGACTACACTTACTTCCTTGCAGGTAGTGGTAGGTGGATTAGATGAATTAATACGTGTGAGACACTTTACCAGTCCCTGGCACATAGAAAACACAAAATATACAAAAAAATTAAAAATGATCATGATGAGGGTTGTCTGCCTGAGCCATTGGGATGTCTCGGGACCCAATTTGAGATGGTACCCAAATGAAAAATGTCATTGGGTAGATCTGAGCCAGCCTGTAGAAGAGTCTAGAGTCAAGGCAGTGAGAAATGAATACTAGCACCCAATGGATGATGGGAAGGATCTGGATCATAACGGGAGGCTAAGCCACGAATCAGGGAGGCTAAGCCATGAATCAGGGAGGCCAAGCTGCGAATCAGGGTGGCCTGGAGAAAGCATAGCGTCAGAACTGGGCTGGCTCCAGCTGAGGGCAGTGTGTAAGCAGGCAGGGATTTTTGTCACTTTTGTTCATCGTTATAAACCCAGTGGCTAGAACAGTGCCTGGTACAGAGTAGATACTGTCTAAGTGTCTGTTGAGTGAATGGCTGAAGTGCTGAGTGGGCTGTGGACATGTTGGCCTGATATATATGAAGGAGCAGAATCAGCATGGATGACCGTCAGAGGAAAGCAACCTCAAAGGTCTAGAGGACTCCTACAGTCAACAGTCTTGGTCTTCCGGGGTGTCCAGAAGTAGAAAATCCTGAAGCTGGGATTCCTGAAGAATCTTGAAGAAACCCAAAGTAGAGTTCCACCAATGGAAAATAATATTTTTTTCTGAAACAGTGAGGAATAACTTGAATGTCCAGAATGTTTGAGCTAGAATAAGGAGGCCTGAGGAACAATTAATGTCTTTCTCTCTCTCTTCTTCCCTCCCTCCTGACATTTGGTTCTCTGTCTTTCACCTACCATTATGCCCTAATGTAACAAAAGTGGTTGCCTCCCAATTTTAATCTCCCTTATGGACAGAGTAGGAACACAATCAAGTGAGTTTAGGGTGCAGCTGAGAGATTTTTTAGCTTTATAGAGGAACTTCTTGCTAGCAAAGAGTGCTTAATCCTAAAATCTGTGCTTCTTTTGGGCTGGGTGCCTTTGGGGCAGGTCCCCACTAAGGCAAGTGGGGAAAACTCTGGTCTAAAAGATCTCTGCCATTAGCATAATTCTCGCTTCTCTAGAATGCTCTATGATTCCTCATCATGCAGGAGAATGAACAGAACAATCTCAGAAGGGCCCTCTGCCCTGGGAGGATATGGAAGGGAAGACAACCTTGAAAAGTCCAGGCTTACAAAGTGGAATTGGGAGGTGGGGAAAGAAAAGGAGGAAGCCCAAAGACCCGGTCAAGGCAGTGGCAGCATTCCCTCCTCAGCAGACCAAGGAAGAGGATGGGGATCCTTGGCCTGTTTGTGATTAGTTACCTATTGTGAGTTTTTAGTCTATTTGGGATATTATGACAGAGATGTATAGGATGGCGGTTGTGGTGGTGGTGGTCTGTGTCTAAGCATAGGTGGCTTTATGTATTATCCATAGGTTTGTCTATATGTGCAGGCATACCTTGGCGATATTGTGGATTTGGTTCCAAACTATCACATTAAAGCAAATATCGCAATAAAGGAAGTCACACAATTTTTTTGATTTTCTGGTAAGTATAAAAGTTATGTTTACATTTTACTGCAATCTGTTAAGTGTGCGATAGCATTATACCTAAAAAACAATGTATATACCTTAATTAAAAAGTGCTGACAATCATCTGAACCTTCAGAGAGTTGCAATCTTTTTGGTGGTGGAGGATTCTGCCTTGATGATGATGGCTGTTGAACAATTAGCATGGTGGTTGATGAAGATTAGGGTGCCTGTGGCAATTTCTTACCATATGACAACAATGAAGTTTTCCATGTCCATTGACTCTTCTTTTCAGGAAAGATTTCTCTGTAGCATGTGATGCTGTTGGATAACATTTGACCTACAATAGAATTTCTTTGAAAATCGGAATGAATTCTCTCAAACCCTGCCACTGCTTTATCAACTAAATTTACATAATATTCTAAATCTTTTATTGCAACAGTGTTCACAGCTTTTTCACCAGGAGTAAATTCTATCTCAAGAAAACACTTTATTTGCTCATCCATGAGAAACAACTCCTCATCTGTTCAAGTCTTTTTTTCTTTTTAATTATTATGGGTACATATTAATAAATAGCTATATATCTTTATACGGTACATGTGATGTTTTGATACAGGCATAGAATACGGATTAATCAAATCAGAATATCCATCAGCTCAAGCATTTATCATTTCTTTGTGTTATGAACATTCTAATTCTACTCTTTTAGCTATTTTAAAGAAAAGCTTATTGTTGATTATAGTCACTTTGTTGTGTTATCTAATATTGTACATTCTATCTAACTACATTTTTGTACCCATTAACCATCCCCACTTTATCCCCTCCTCCCCACTATCCTTCTCAGCCTCTGGTATCCATCATTCTACTCTCTGTCTCCATAAAATCATGTATAATATTGAACTCCCACATGTGAGTGAGAACATGCAAGATTTGTCTTTCTATGCTTGGTTTATTTCACTTAACATAATGTTCTCTAGTTCCATCCCTTTTGTTGCAAATGGCAGGATTTCATTCTTTTTTTGTGGTTATATAATATTCTGTTGTGCATATGTATGACAATTTCTTTATCCACCCATCCTTTGATAGACACTTAGGTTGATTCCAAATCCTCTATGTTGTGAATAGTGCTGTAATAAATATGGGAGTGTAGATATCATTTCAATACACTGATTTCCCCTCCTTTGGATATGTACCCAGCAGTGGGATCACTAGATCATGTGGTAGTTCTATTTTCAGTTTTTTGAGGAAGCTCTATACTGTTTTCTATAGTGGTTACACTAATTTACATTCCCACCAACAGTGTATGAGTGTTCCCCTTTTTCCATATCCTCGCTAGCATTCATTATTTCCTGTCTTTTTGATAAAAGCCATTTTGACTGTGATGAGATGACATCTCATCATAGTTTTGATTTGCACATCTCTGATGACTAATGACGTTGAGCATTTTTCATATACCTGTTGGCCATATGCATGTCTTCTTTTGAGAGATGTCTATTCAGATCCCTTGCCCATTTGTTAATCAGATTATTTGATTTTTTTCCCATTGAGATGTCGGAGCTCCTTATATATTCGAGTCATTAGTCCCTTGTCAGATGGGTAGTTTGCAAATATTTTCTCCTATCCTTTGGGTTGTCTCTTCCCTTTGCTGATTGTTTCCTTTGCTGTGCAGAAGCATTTTAGCTTGATGTGATACCATTTGTCCAATTTTGCTTTGGTTGCCTATGCTTTAAAGGTATTATACAAGATGTCTTTGCGCAGACCAAGGTCCTGCAGTGTTTTCCCAAAGTTTTCTTTTAGTAGTTTCATGGTTTCAGGTCTTAAATTTAAGTCTTTAATCAATTTTGATTTTATTTTTGTAGATGGTGAGAGATAAGGGTCTAGATTCATTCTTCTGCGGATGGAGGATCTTTCCCAGCACCATTTATTGAAGACACTGTGCTTTCCCCACTGTATGTTCTTAGCAAATTTGTCAAAGGTAAGTTCAATATAGATATGTGGATTTATTTCTGGGTTCTCTATTCTGTTCCATTGGTCTATGTATCTGTTCTTATGCCAATACCATGTTGTTTTGGTTACTACAGCTCTGTAGTATAATTTGAAGTCAGGTAATGTGGTTCCTCCAGTTTTCTTCTTTATGCTCAGAATGGCTTTGCCTACTCTGGATCTTTTGTGGTTCCATAAAAATTTTAGGATAATTTTTTCTACTTTGAAGAATATCATTGGTATTTTGATGGGGATTGCATTGAATCTGTAGATTGCTTTGGGTAGTATGGACGTTTTAACAATATTGATTCTTCCAATCCATGAGCATGAAATATGTTTCCATTTTTTGTGTTTCTTCAATTTATTTCATCAATGTTTTATATTTTTCATTATAGAGATCTTTTACTTTTTTTGTTAAATTTATTCCTAGGTATTTTATTTTATTTTATTTGTAGCTCTTGTAAATGGGATTTCTTTCTTGGTTTCTTTTTAAGATTGTTTACTGTTGATACATATTAATAGAAATACTATGGATTTTTGTATATTGATCTTGTATTCTGCAAATTTACTGAATTTGTTTATCAGTTCTAAAAGTTTTTTTGTGGCCTGTTTAGGTTTCTCTAGATGTAAAAGCATATTGTCTGCAAACAAGGATAATTTGACTTGTTCCTTTCCAGGTTGGATGCCTTCTATTTCTTTCTCTTGTCTGATTGCTCTAGCTAGAACTTTCAGTACTATATTGAATAGCAGTGCTGAAAGTGGGCATCCTTATCTTGCTCCAGATCTTAGAGAAAACACTTTAAATTTTTCCCCATTCAGTATAATACTTGCTTTGTGTCCATATATGTGGCTTTTATCATGGTGAGGTAAGCTCAGCTAAGTTCCTTCTATGATCAATTTTTTGAGAGTTTTTATTATGAAGGGCTGTTGAATTTTCCTGAATGATTTTTCAGAATCAATTGAAATGGTCGTATGGTTTTTGTCCTTCATTCTGCTGATATGATGTATCACATTGATTTATTTGCTTGTTGAAACATCCTTGCATCCCTGGGATGGATTCCACTGGATCATAATGAATAATATTTTCAATATGTTGTGAATTCATTTGCTAGTATTAATATTTTGTTGAGGATGTTTCCATCTATATTCATCAGAGGTATTGGCCTATAGTTTTCTTTTTTGGTTGTGTCTTTGTCTGGTTTTGGTATCAGTGTGATACAAGTTTTGTGGAATGAGTTTGGGAGTATTCCCTCCTCCTCAATTTTTTGGAATAGTATAATTAGGATTGGTATTAGTTCTTCTTTGAATGCTTGGTAGAATTCAGCAGTGAAGCCCTCAGGTCCTGGGCTTTTCTTTGATGGAAGACTTTTTATTACTGCTTCCATCTAGTTCCTTATTATTGGTTTATTAAGGTTTTGGATTTCTTCCTGGTTCAATCTTGGTGGGTTGTACGTGTCTAGGAATTTATCCATTTCTTCTAGGTTTTCCAATTTATTGGCATATAGTTGCTCTCAGTAGTCTCTAATGATCCTCTGGATTTCTACAGTATCAGTTGTGATGTCTCCTTCATCATCTCTGATTTTATTTATTTGGGTTTTTTCTGTTTCTTTTCTTGGTCTGGCTAAAGGAATGTCAATTTTGTTTATCTTTTTGAAAAACTAGCTTTTCATTTCATTGATCTTTTTTATTTTTTTTGTTTCAATTTCATTTATTTCTGCTCTGATCTTTATAGTTTCTTTTCTTCTACTAATTTTGTGTTTGGTTTGGTCTTGTTTTTCCAGTTTTTTGAGATGCATCATTAGACTGTTTATTTGAAGCTTTTCTACTTTTTTGATGTAGGCATTTATTGCTATAAATGTTTCTCTTATTACTGCTTTTTCTGTATGCCATAGGTTTTGATATGCTGTGTTTTCATCTTCATTTGTTTCAAGAAATTTTTAAATTTTCTTTTTGATCTGTTCATTGAACCACTGGTCATTCAGGAACATGTCATTTATTAATAATTTCCATGTGTTTGTATAATTTCCAATGTTCCTGTTGTTACTGATTTCTAGCTTTTTTCCATGTGGTCAGAGAAAATACTTGATATGATTTCAATTTTTTTGAATTTTTTAAGACTTGTTTTGTGGTCTAACATATGGTCTATCCTTGAGAAAGATCTATTAGCTGAGGAGAAGAACACGTATTCTGCATCTGTTGGATTAAATGATCTGTTAGTATCTATTAGGTCCATCTGGTCTATAGTGCACATTAAGTCCAATGTTTCTTTGTTAATTTTCTATCTGTATAATTTGTCCAATGCTGAAAGTGGAGTGTTGAAGTCTCCAATAATTATTGTATTGAGGTGTATCTCTCTCCTTAGCTTTGATAATATTTGCTTTATATATCTGGGTGCTTCAGTGTTGGGTGCATATGTATTTAGAATTATATCGTCTTGCTGAATTGATCCCTTTATCATTGTATAATGACCTTCTCTGTCTCTTTTTACAGTTTTTGTTTTGAAATCTATTTTATCTGATAGAAGTATACCTAGTCCTGCTCATTTTTGGTTTCCATTTTCATGGAATATCTTTTTCCATCCCTTTATTTTCAGTCTATTCGTGTCTTTATAGGTGAATTGTGTTTCTTGCAGACAATTTATGGCTGATTCTTGTTTTTTTATACATTAAACCATCCTGTGTCTTTTGATTGGAGAATTTAGTCCATTCACATTCAATGTTGTTATTGATAGGTAAGGACTTACTCCTGCTATATTATTATTTTATTTCTGGTTGTTTTGTGGTCCTCTCTTTCTTACTTCCTTCCTGTCTTCCTTTGTTAGGAGTAATTTTTCTCTGGTAGTATGTTTTAATTTCTTGATTTTCATTTTTTTTGTATCTGTTGTAGGTTTTTTGATTTGAGGTTATCATGAGGTTTGCAAGAAAACATTTTATAATCAATTATTTTAAACATATGACAACTCTGCTTACTAGCAAACCAACAAACAAATAAACAAGCAAAGAGAAATCTAACAGAAATTCTACACTTAAACTCCATCTCCCTGACTTTTTAACTTTTGTTGTTTCCATCCATATCTTTTTATACTATCTATAAAAAGTGGTTGTAGTTATTTATTTTTGATAAGTTTGTCTTTTTGTCTTCCTATTCAATATACAAGTGGTTTATTCACCCCAGTTACAGCAATAGAGTATTCTGCATTTGTGTCCTTACTGTCACCAGTTAGTTGTATACTTTCAGATGTTTCTTATTGTTCATTAAGGTCTTGTTCTTTAAGATTGAAGAACTTTTAACATTTCTTGTAGGACAGGTCTGGTGTCAATGAAATCCCTCAACTTTTGTTTGTCTCAGAAATTCTTTATTTCTCCTTGATATTTGAACTACATTGTTTTGCAGGATATAATATTCTAGGTTTAAGTATTTTTTTTTCCTTCAGCACTTTGCATATGTCATATAACTGTTTTCTGATCTGTAAGATTTCCACTGAGAAGTCTTCTGGTAGAAGTATTGGAGCTCCTGTATGTTACTTCTTCTTGTTTCACTTAGGGCCTTCTCTTTATCTGTGACCTTTGGGAGCTTGATTATTAAATGCCTTGAGATAGTCTTGTTTGGGTTAAATCCGCTTGATGTTCCATGACACTTTTGTACCTGAATATTGATATCTTTCTCTAGGTTTGGAAATTTCTCTGTTGTTATTTCTTTGAATAAACTTTCTACCCCAATGTCTTTCTCTACTTCCTCTTTAAGGCTAATAATACTTGTATTTGCCTTTTTGAGCCCATTTTCTAGATATTGTAGGTGTGCTTCATTATTTTTTATTCTTTTTTTTCTTCTGTGTATATTTTAAAATAGCCTGTCTTCAAGCTCACTAATTCTTTCTTTTGGTTTGTCAGTTATGCTGTTGAGAGACTCTGATGTATTTCTCAGTTTGTCAATTGATTTTTTCAGCTCCAGAGTTTCTGCTTGATTTTTAAAAATTATTTCAATGTCTTTGTTAAATTTCTCTGATAGGCTTCTGAATTTCTTCTCTGTGTTGTCTTGAAGTTCACTGAGCTTCTTCAGGACTTCTATTTCAAATTCTTTGTCTGGAAGGTCACATATCTCCATCGCTCCAGGATTGGTCACTGGCGTCTTATTTAGTTTGTTTGGTGAAGTCATATTTTTTTAGGTGCTTGTGGATGTTTGTGGACATCTGGGTATTGAAGGGTTAGGTATTTATTTTAATCTTCGCAATCTGGGCTTATTTGAACCTGTCCCTCTCGAGAAGGCTTTCCAGATATTCAAAGTGAATTGAGTGTTGTGATCTAAGTCTTTGATCACTATAGCCATGTCAGCACTGGGATTGCCCCAAGCCCAGTAATGCTATAATTCTTGCAGACTTCTGGTGGTACCACCTTTGTAGATTTAGGTAAGTTATGGATCAATTCTTTCGGTTACTAGGCAAAGTCTCTCACTCTCTTCCCTCACTCTTTGTGCTGGACTACAGGAGTTGGGAAAGGACTGATATGGGCACTTCTTCATGGCCTCCACTGCCAGGTCACACCTGAAGCCAGCCCAGTCTCCCACAGCGACTGTTGTCTGCCTACCTCTGATGTTTATTCAAAGCCCAAAGGCTCTTTAGTCAGTAGGTGGTAAATCCTGCCAGGACTGATTCCTTCCTTTTAGAGCAGCATGTTTCCTTCTGGCCCAGCATGGGTCCAGAAATGCCTTCAAGGAACTAAGTCCTGGACTCTGGGGCTTCAAGAGTCTGCTTAAGTACTTTATTTTACTGGGACTGAGCTGGTACCCTAGTTGCCAAAAGAAAGTCCTCTGAACCTTTCCCTTTCCTTTCTTGAATGGAAGAAGACCCACTGAGCCACACTGCCTGTAGTTGGGGCAGGGGTGACACAGGCACTGACTTGGCCACCACCACTAATGTGTCACTGGATCATGGTCCACTGGCTCATTGCCAGCACAACCACAAGAATTTCTCAAGGACTGCAGCCTTTGTGGCCTGACTGCCTTATGAATTTAGTCCAGTTCCCAGACTGATTTTGTCAGCTGGTGGTAGGGGTAGCCGGAATTCATGTTTTAGGGTGGAGGATTTTTCTCTGGTTGGTCTGGTGTAAATGCTTGCTCCATGAATACAAGCAGAATTCTTCCCTGTGCTGTGTTGCCCTGTGCTAGGGTGGCCCTGGGTTTCAATGCATAGTCCCAGAATCATGTCACTCTTTCTCCCCTGGGTACACAGAGATTCTCTCTTCATTCAGAGTGCTGGCATGGCATAGCTAGGGGCTGGGAAGGAGTGGAATAGGCAATGCAAGGTTGTCTTTTCTGTTTTCTTCAGTGTCTCTTTCCTGGATATAGTTTTAGTACCAGGTAGTATGATTGCTCATCTGAATTTTCATTCTTCTGAAGTTGCTTGCTAGCATGGATAGTTGTAGAATTTGGTGTTTGCATGGAGGGACAATCGCTGGAGGTTTCTATTCAGCTATCTTGCTCTGCCCACCTCTATCTGTTTAAGTTTTATCATGAGATTGCAGCAATTCAGGTACATCTTCAGCCTCCACTGCTAACTCTAGTTCTCTTGCTATTTCTACCACATCTGCAGTTACATCCTCCACTGAAGTCTTGAACCCCTGAAATTCATCAATCAAGGCTAGAATCAACTTCTTCCAAATTTCTATTAATTTTGATATTTTGACCTTCTCTCATGAATCACAAATGTTCTTAATGGCATCAGGAATGGTGAATCCTTTCCAAAAAGTTTTCAGTTTGCTTTGCCCAGTTCCATCAGAAGAATAACTATCTACAGCTTCAAATAGCCTTACAAAATGTATTTCTTAAATAATAAGACTTGAAAGTCAGAATTACTCCTTCATCCATAGGCTGCAGAATGGATGTTGTGTTAGCAGACATGAAAATAACATTCAGCTCCTTGCATATCTCCATCAGAGCTCTTGGGTGACTATGGGCACTATAAATGAGCAGTAATATTTTGAAAAGAATCTTTTTTTCTGAACAGTAGGTCTCAACATTGGGCTTAAAATATTCAGTAAACCATGCTGTGAACAGATGTGCTGTCAATCAGGCTTTGTGTTCCATTTATAGAACACAGAAAGAGTAGATTTAGCATCACTCATAAGGGCCCTGGGATTTTTGAAATGGTAAATGAGCACTGACCTCAACTTAAAGTTATTAACTACATTAGTAACTTTAAGTTATTAATAAGCCCCTAGAAGAGAGTTTTCCTGTCTTTTGAAGGTTTAAAGTCAGGCATTGACTTTTCTTTAGCTATGAAAATCCTAGATGGCATCTTCTTCCAATAAAAGATGTTTCTTCTACATTGAAGATCTGTTGTTTAGTGTACCCACCTTCATCAATTATCTTAGCTAGATCTTCTGAATAACTTGCTACAGCTTCTACATTAGCTCTTGCTGCTTCACCTTGCACTTTTTTGTTATGGAGACAGCTTCTTTCCTTAAACCTCATGAAATAACTTCTGCTAACTTCAAACTTTTCTTCTGCAGCTTCCCTACTTCTCTCAGAAATCATAGAACTGAACAGAGTTAGGGCCTTGCTCTGGATTAGGCTTTGGCTTAAGGGAATATTGTGGCTGGTCTGATCTTCTACCCAGACCACTAAAATTTCTCCATTATCACCAATAAAGCTGTTTTGCTTCCTTATTGTCCATGAGTTCATCAGAGTAGCCTATTTAATTTTTTTAAATGAACTTTTCCTTTGCATTCACAATTTGGCTGTTTGTCATAAGAGGACCAGCTTCCAGCCTGTCTTGGCTTTCAACATGCCATCCTCACTAAGCTTAATCATTTCCAGCTTTTGATTTAAAGTGAGAGACATGGGGCTTTTTCTTTCACTTGAACACTTAGAGGCCATTGTAGGTTTTTTTTTTTTCTTGACCAAGTTTCACTCTGTCGCCCTGGGTAGAGTGCAGTGGCATCATCATAGCTCACTGCAACCTCAAACTCTTGGGCTCAAGGGATCCTCCTGCTTCAACATGCCAAGTAGCTGGGACTACAGGCACATGCCATGATGCCCGGATAATTTTTCTCTTTTTAGTAGAGATGGGGTCTTGCTCTTGCTCAGGCTGGTCTCGAACTCTTGCCATTATAAGGTTATTTATTGTTCTAATTTCAATGTTATTATGTCTCAGTGAATAGGGAAGCCCGAGGACAGGAAGCGAGATGGGGGAATGGTGGCGTGGAGTAGTCATAACACATAAAACATTTATTCATTAAATTTACCATCTTGTATGTGCATGGGGGTCTCAAAATAATTACAATAGTGACATCAAAGATCACTGATCACATATCACCGTAACAGATACAATAAGAATGAAAAAGTTAGAAATATTGTGGGGATTACCAAAACATGACACGGAGACATGAAGTGACATGTGCTGTTGGAAAAATGGTGCTGATAGACTTGCTCAATGTAGGGTTGACACAAACCTTCAATTTGTAAAAAACACAGTATCTGCAAAGCGCAAAAAAGCAAAGTGCAATAAAACAAGGCATGCCTATATATATAAGTGTGTCTCTCTGTGTGCGTGTGTGTGTAAGAATAAAAAAGATGTGTGTATATCATTAAATGCTGCTAAAGTTCTTAGACATCCTGTGTGTGGGTTTCCATGGAAACATGAGAGGTTGTCTCAGAAACAAATGGCAGGCCAGGAGAAAAAGGGGCATGATAGTCACATTTAATATCTTTTTATAATCTAGCTGTTTTTGCACATTTGTGAGGACAAGAAGTCTAAAAGAGGGATCAAAATACTGAGAAATATTTACTATTTTAACAAAAAAAGAGGAAGCTGGTCATTCTGCCTCCATCTTATATAGCTTTCACAAAATATAAAGGTTATTTCCAAGATCCTGTCTTTGATTTCTTACTTTACTTCAGCTTGTATACCAACCAATTCTTGTTAAATATTTATGGACAAGATTAAAGACTTTATAAAACTTAGCAGCTGGCAGCTGTCCTCGCCTAAAGGATATAGCAGAGAGTTTTCATTTTAATTGGATAACTATGTGACCGAAATATCTAACCCCCAAGGGAAATACAAGAGTTAAAATATGTAAAGCAATTTTTAAAAGAGAAAATCACCTTTTACATTTTGTAGTTTTTATTTCCTTTGGTAGTTTCATGTGAAGGTGAAAGTATAGTGTTGTCTTTTATAGTTTGCTAAGGCTGGAGACACATTTCAATGTTTCAGAATCTTTCCTAATAACATTCAGGTGAGCGCTACAATTCTGGTCTGTGCTGTGACACAAAATCACTCATCATATTTCACGTCTAAGAACCTTTCACACAACTGTCTCATGACCAAGTTATAAAATGACAAAGTAAACTAAAAAAATGCAATGTAGAGGCAGGGGAATCTGCTAAACTGACTGCCTGACATTGAATGGAACAAACAGAAGTTGAAAACAAGAGAGGTTTTTCCATTTTTGGGCCAATAATTGCCAGACATTTAATAGCCAAACTCTGTGTGTAGAGCCTCTGATGTTGGTCTGAGAAACCCAGCTGATCCTGGGCAAATCAGCTTTTTCCCCGTGGCTGTGACCCTCACCGTAACACACAGGGGTTGGACAGATGTCCCCGAGATTCTTTTCAGGCCTAAGTGTCTAAGTCAGGGTTGGTACTTTACTAAGCCAGCAAAGTACCATGAACCAAATCCTGTCTACTGCCTGTTTTTGTATAGCTCTGAGAGCTAAGAATGGTTTTCCCATTTGAAATGGGTGCGGGAAAAAAAACAACAACAACAAAATACTGTCTGATATATGAAAATTATATAAAATTCGAATTTTAGTTTCCATAAATAAAATTTTATTGCAACACAGGCAAGCTCCTTGTTTATGTATTGCCTGTGGCTGTTTTCATACTACAATGGCACAGCTGAGTGCTTGTGACAGAAACTGTATGGTCCACAAAACCTGAAATATTTACTATCTGGTCTTTTACAGAGAAAAGTTGCCAAACTCCATTTAAATGCTTCTGAATCAATTTAAAAGAAATCAGTCAAATCATCTTTTTTGTTTGTTTGTTTGTTTGAATGGTACCCTTCTTAATAGTAACACTGACTGTGTTTGGACAAAGTCTTTGTTAATTTTTTGCTCTGTTATTAAAGGTGAAAAATGTCATTTTCTTCAAACAAACCAGATAACTGCATGGACCACTTTCTCTGGATGTTTTTCCTCCCCGAAACTCACCCGTGTCTTCTGAGGAGTGGGAAAGGTGGAGAATGTAGCATATAGACCAAAGATTTCAAGTTCTACTTCCTCCCATTACCTTGGCATGAGGTCGCCTGTATTTGCTGTTCTCAAACCCAGGTCCTGGGAAAATCTGGCTGAAATGCAAATAACTCATTATCAGCAGAAAACCGGAGAACTAACATTTATTGATCCCCTTTCCCTGTCCCAGCTTTAGTGCCACACATTTGCACTCCCAGTTTTATTCATTCTTTATAACAACTTCATCTCTCAGGAGGGAGAGTATGAGGTGTGGACAGCTTAGACAGGTGGTAAGAAGAGAAGGGCAGATTTGAGCCTAGTCAGTCTCACTTCAAAGCTCATTTACAAAGAAGTCAATTTAATATTTTCAAGAACTCTTTCTTCCTGGTAAGAAAGCCACCCAAAGAAACCAAATCTAGGACCAGAAGACCTGTAAATTTTGGATCATAACAAGGTCCAGGCACTTCCATCAGTCTGTTTGGATGTGTCTCCTAGAGCCAATGTTGGCAAAGCACTCCCTAAATTTCTTCCAGTCTCTGTTTTCAATGTTCAGAGGTCTCCTTTATGAGATGCTGGGCTTTTCTTTTTTTTTTTAACATGGTGTTCCCTATGCCTAGAACATCTTCTGCTGTCCCTTTGTGTTGGTGATGCCCCACATGTCTTTGAGGGCTGGTTTTCAATATGCAGACAGGAGCCAGGAGCCAGGAGCCTTCATACCTTGGCTGACAATTGCCCAAGGCCACGTCACGTATCCACTCTGTTAGGAGCCTTCCTAGCTCCAGCAGATCACGTCCTCCTCCAAGCCCCCAAGACTCAACATTCTGCCTTGGAGTCTCACTGGATTCTCGACTTCTTGAGTAGTGGTGTCTCAAACCTTCATACCCCTGCAGCGCTGAGCATAGTACCTTGTGAAGGCAATGAATATTTGTTGAGAAGGATTACGTGGAAAAAGATTTCACTCTAGGAATTTACCTCATCACCTATTTTCCAAGTGTCTACTCTGTGCTGAAGCCAACAAGAACAAGTGGAAGGAGGGCTTGGCTGTTTGTGCTTGTTTGGGCAGAGAAGGGGCTGGTTTGAGTGGAGACATGATATCCAGGCACAGCATTTTTGAAAGAGACTCTTGAGTTCACTGGGAAGAAATCCCCTCTGTGTTACCTGGGTGGGCTCTCCCATTGCACACCAGGGCTCTGCCCCTTCCTTGCAGACCTGATGGAGACACTACCCATTGCTCAGTTAGCTCTGACTTTCCAAATCCTGTTCTTTTTGCACATCCCAATCTCTAGGGAGCTGTAAGGAGAGATTGTGGTGAAGAGTACTTGCTCTGGAGTCAATAGATTTGTGTTTTCACTTCCAATTCTGTCCCTTGTAAGCTGTGCAAACTTGGACATTAACTTAAGTTCTCTGGACCTCAGTTTCCTCATTTGTAAAACAGGAGTATTAGTGGTCCTTACCTCAAAGGGCTGTCTTGAGGTGGGACATGCACTTATATGACAGCAATCATACTTAGGATGCCTAGATCCAGGAGAGCTCCCCAACCCTGCTTGCTTTTTGGTGACAGAATGCCTGTCAACCCACCAGCTGACATTTCATTCACTCTGACATAGACATTTGGGAGGGAAGAGATACAGAAGCAAAACTGAGAAGTCCTTTTCCCTCGCTGATCTTACCTTCCCCACCTGCCCTGCTTCTGCCCCTACACTGCAGGCAGTGGTGTTAAGCAGCTTCCATTTATTTCAGCAAAGCCTTTGCTACGTTGGAGTGAGCCATTTTAGGCATCTAATTGTGGCAATTTTCAGAAGCGTCATTGACATAAAAGTGCTCCATGAACGGACTGCGTGTTCATGAGCCTTCTGAGTTGTACCAGGTGAGTCTGGTCACTGTCCTGGTCTCTGATCCCTGCCCCCTGTGCTGAGGCTGGGCTGGGCTCTAGGCATAGAGCATGAATGCAAACCTTTGAGCATTTACTATGCGCCAGACACTTTAGAGGTAGCATCCCATTAACTCTCACAACCCTGCCTATTTTAGAGATAAGGAAACAGATAAGAAACAGTTAAGTGACCTGCCCAAGATTACATAGCTGGTAGAGCCAAGAGTCAAACCCAAAGCCATCTGAAACCAGAAGCCAAGCTGAGACACTGAGACAAACCTCAATACCTTGTTTTTGTTTTTTGTTTCCAAGAGTTCTTTCCAAAAAATTTGCTGCCCTCAGTGATATACTTTTGACTCGGGAGTTGCAGTTCAGATCCTCAGCTTTGTTTTCTAAAGAGAAAAAAAAAAAATCCAATTGAGAAAGGATCACACTTAGAGTCATTTAAAAACTAATTTGATAGCTATAAGTGTCCTTCAGAAATAAAACCCATTCTCACTTTGTACTCCTGGAACCTTGATTTCTGAGTGCGGGGTGGTGGGGGAGGTGGGAGCTGGAGGTGGACGTCAGATGAGCTGTGAAAACAAGTGGATTTTCTCTGATGTCTAATCCACTAATTATGTCGAGTAAAATTGGATCATGCTTGTAATTCAGTTTTTACTATTCGCATTAAGAAATGCTGTTGGCAGAGTTGTGAGCAGGGAAAGGGAAAAGGACATTGCAAATCATTTCTTAATGTGAAGAGAGTGAGCGGTAGCTTTATTTTAGGGGGTGGTGGTGGTCAAGGTGTTGCACTTGGGTGGCTCAATTTGGCTAATGTAGCTGCGGCAGTAATGACCAAAGTGGTGGTGGAGGGTATTAAGGAAGGTAATGCGGGAAGGATGTGAACACAAGTCATGATGGCTACTCTGTGTTTGCATACAGGATGGGGAGTGAAGTGCAACTCATGAGGTTTTTTTTTTTTTTTAATTGAGTTTAAAGAAATTTTAACCCCCAAATTGACTCTTAGTGATAGAAATTTCAAGGAAGTGATAAACCATTGGATGAAAAATTTCGGGCTGGCCAGCACTTGTACCCTCCTTCAGGCTTGCTTGGTGCCCTAGTCTATCTCCTCCTCCGTGTGTGACGGTGCTGCCTCCTGCCGCAGGACTGCCGTGTGTGTGTGTGTGTGTGTGTGTGTGTGTATATATATATATATATTTTTTTTTTTTTTTGCTTGCTTAGACTTACCCCTTCCTTCCCTTCCCTCCTTCCCTCCTTCCCTCCCTCCGTCCATCCCTCCTTCCCCCCGCCCTTCCTTTCTTCTTTCCTCAGACATTTTGACGCTATTAGGGGGTGTATCTCCCTCCAGTCTTCTTGGCATACCAACACTACTGATTCTGAGGAAAACATCAAGAAGGTGGATTTCTTCAGATTTAGAAAAGAGGAAGACTGGGAATAAAAATAGCCTTGAGTGGGGTGTATGTAGGGGAAACAAAGTTTCCTGAGAAGTTTCTTGGGACTGTCTCTGCTCAGTACTTCTCACATATTTTTTCTCTCTCCCCGCCCCCACCCCCCCGACACTATATCTTAATAGCTTTATAAAACTGTCTTTCAGAAAGAGGCTTTTCTTGAAGTCTGCCATTCATTTTGGGGCCCAGTAGACACCGTTCTCCACTTGGGATAGTGTGTTTCTGCCATCTACCCACTGAGCAGGCAGCAAACCAGACATCCACTCCGACCCAGCATATGAAAGACTCTAAGCTCATGAAGTTCTTTTATCCAACATGAGCCCCAAGCTCACCTCCTGCTTTTTCCCTTGGGCAATGCTCTTTCGGTGCCAAGTGAAATTTATATTCCTGAAGCCACTTGCGGGCAAGGCAGGGAAGTGGACTGGAGAGGTTCCAGGGAGAGAAGGTGAGCTCTGTCCTGATGAAGCCAGGTGAGCCACAGGGCGGGGCTGTGATGTGGACAGAGGAAACCAGGAACAAGGTGCCTGCAGACCCAACTTCTCCATGGCTGGGAGATTACCTTACTGAGTCTTCTTCCTGCCATAGAACAGATTGTTGTAGTTTGTTTTATAACAGCTTTATTAAGATATTCACATACCATACAATTCATTCACTTAAAGTACACGATTCAATAGTGTTCATTATATTCACAGACTTGTGCAACCATTACCACAATCAATTTTAGACCACTTTCATCCTTTCCCCCAAATCCTGTACCCCCAGCCGTCATTCCCATTTCCCCTGCCCCACAGCCCAGCAATGACTAATCTACTTTCTGTCTCTGTGGATTTGCCTGTCCTGGATATGTCACATAAACGGAACTGTGTGGTATGTGTCTGGCTTCTTTCATTTAGCGTAATGTTCCCAAGGTTCATCCACGTTGTAGCAGGTGTCAATGCTTCATTCCTTTCTATTGCTGAGTAACATTCCATTGTGTGGATGGACAGCATTTTGTTTATCTCTCATCTGAATATTTAGGTTGATTGCACTCTCTGGCTATTGTGAATGGTGCTGTGTGAATGTTCATGTACAAGTTTTTGTGTGGACATACGTTTTCTTTTTTCTTGGGTAGACAGCAAACAGAACTGCGGCGTGGCATGGTAACTCTGCGTTTAACCTTTTGATTAACTGCACAGTGCAGATTTCCCAAGCAGCTGCACGTTTAGCACAGGGCTTAGCAAATGCAGTTTCCTTTGCTCCCTTTCCCCACTGCCTACTCCTTCCTCACCTCTCATCTCAAATATCATTTTGTCAGGGACACCTTAGCTGACCTTCAGACCTCTCTGATAGACACCCTCATGGCAACTAATATTATCTTGTGTGTACATATTTAATAAATTAATTTTTGTGTAAATATTTTGTTAATTTGAGACTCTCTGTGCCTCAGTTTATTTATCTGTTTACATATGTATTTGTAAAATATGGCATTAATGTCTAAATTACACATCAGCGTACTAGAGTTAAAGCTGATCAGACAGCTCAAGGCTAAAAACAGAGTTATTATTTTAATATTCTTTGTATCGGGATATAAAATCAGAACTATAATTACACATTCAATAAGCATGAACCAAACACAATTGGCCTTTCCCTAAGTTTTATATTAATAGCTAGTTGATACTTGCTTTATATGTTTTGTTGCCTAGGAATGTTTACCAGCAAACAGACAGGCAACAGAGGTGTAGGAAAACATAATGTAAGGAGGATGTAAATAGAGAAAATCCTGTCTGTTAATTCAGCAGTCCCCAACATTTTTGGCACCAAGGGCCGGTTTCATGGAAGACAATTTTTCCATGGAGTGGTGGAAAGGGTGGTTGGTTTTGGGATGATTCAATTGCATTACATTTATACATTTGCTGCCGTTCCCCAGCGCTAGCATCACTGCTTCAGCCCCACCTCAGATCATCAGGCATTAGAGTCTCATAAGAAGCGTGCAGCCTACGTCCCTCACACGTGCTATTCATGGTAGGGTTCGAGCTCCTATGAGAATCTAATACTGCTGCTGATGTGACAGGAGGTGGAGCCCAGGCGGTGATGTGAGTGATAGGGATCTCCCAGGTTTATGGGCGGATCATCGCACACACTGGGGCCATTAACAAGTCTTCCCTGCCCTCTTCTGCCCTCCTTCTCTTTTTGACTTCAAGTCTCCCACTGAGTGCTTGACTGGAGCTCTCCTGCCCAGCACCCCAGGCTCCCAGCTGGTCCCTGGCCTGAAGTGGGTACTGTAGGTGCCCTGCCTAGATGCCTGATGGTGTTCTCGTCCCCTCCTGCTGTTTCTCTTTCAGCCTGGCACACGCTCACCTGGGAGGTGGCCCCATGCTGCCCCCTCCTTACTTCATGGTGGTCCCAATCCCAAATCAGACTGAGCTCCTCTCCAGCCAAGACCACATCCTTATTAGCTTGTTCCCCTCTATTCTGCTTCCTCCCTCCTCTCCTGAGAGCGCACTCCCCATAAATCACTTGAAGGAGCATCCTTGTCTCTGGCCCTAGGGACCCCAGACAGTGCCCATGTGCAAACCTTCCCTCTGTTTTCTCTGCAATTAGAACCTGGTCCTCCTTAAAACTTCTAGTCTACCAGGTGAAGATCGTTCATATTAATAATTAATCATAAATAAATCTTCCCACTATATTTTTAGGATAATGCATTACTCTTTCCTGATAACATAATGCCTTATCACTGCTAAACATTTATTTTATTTTTAGGACTTGCTTAAGTAGCAATCCCAGTGGGAAAATGCCACGGAAATTTTATGAGTAGGACTGGTGGTGCCCGCAGGGAGAAGAAGGATAGGACACTTGTGGTTAGGTGGGCCTTTCAGCATCTGTTCCGGAAAGACCTTCTGAGTCACCCTCCCTTACCACCCCTGCCCGCAGGTGAATGACCTCTGCCTCTGTGATCTCCTCAGTTTCTATGACTGATGAGTATCTCATTGCATTTATCTTATTGCACTGCAGTTACTTGTTTTTCTTGCTGTCTCCCCCAGCAGACTGGGAGCATCCAGATTGCAGAGGCCTTGGCTTGGTCACCTCTGTGTCCCCACTGCCTAGCAGAGTGCCTGGTACCCAGCAGGAACTCGAGCAAGGTGTGTGATGGAAAGAAGTAATGACCCTGATGGAAGTCCACCTCCTTGTCCTCCCCTCTTGTATCTATAGACCTGGGCACGTATATGGATAACACATGAAAACATTTATGGTGGGATGAAATGTTTACAATATTAGTCAAATTGCCTTTATTTTTGGTATTTCCCCAATTTTCAGACTGGAAAATGATACCTCAGGCAGAGAGAAAGAGAATAGAGGGAGGATGGCCGGGCGTGGTGGCTCACGCCTGTAATCCTAGCACTCTGGGAGGCCGAGGTGGGCGGATCGTTTGAGCTCAGGAGTTCGAGACCAGCCTGAGCAAGAGCGAGACCCCATCTCTACTAAAATAGAAAGAAATTATATGGACAGCTAAAATATATATATAGAAAAAATTAGCCGGGCATGGTGGTGCATGCCTGTAGTCCCAGCTACTTGGGAGGCTGAGACAGGAGGATCGCTTGAGCTCAGGAGTTTGAGGTTGCTGTGAGCTAGGCTGACGCCACGGCACTCACTCTAGCCTGGGCAACAGAGTGAGACTCTGTCTCAAAAAAAAAAAAAAAAAAAAAGAGAGAATAGAGGGAGGTGATGAGAAACGGGAAGTTGGTGAGTCTCTAAAATAAGTTTTGTGGGGAGGGGAGGGTGGTCAAGGCAGATCCAAGGTAAACTCGTGGGGTCTAAGAGCAAGGAGGACCAGGCAGCCTTCCCTGGGGGGTCCTCTGGTGGGAGGCAAGGCCCGGAGGGGAGGGGGCGTGCGGTTAGTCTAAGTAGAGGGTCTCACAGGAGAATGCTGGGGTCCCTGGGAACAGGGCTGGCCTGGAGGCAGCTGACCTTTACTAAACGAGTGGCTGTGGGTGGGGTAGGGTATGACTCAGCCCACAGCCTGAGGGCTGACCAGCCGGCATAAATCCCAGGGAGAGAGACAACTCCAAGCTCACTGAAATTGTTTTGCTACCCTCTTGGAATAAGGAGACAAACACAGAAATGAAGTTGAATTATTAAAAGAAAAAAACCTTAAAAGTTGGATTTAGTGTTCAGCTCAACTTTGGACTGAGATTTTACTTGTATTAATATAAAGAGTAAAACTGAAAACTCTGGGCAGATGAATCAACAGTGGACAGAGAAGTCAGAGAGATTCAGGCTACAGGAGAGTCCGGGGTTTGGGGTGTGCTCCTGGGATTTCAAGGACCTGGTGGAGTCAGGGTTGAACCCCTGGGGTGTCTACTGAGCCACTGAGGACAGAGGAAAGGAAAATGGTAGGTGATCTGTCCCTTGGGCTTCTTCAACTCCCAGCACACCACCTGTGAGCATCTTATTAGCATAACAGGGGAGGTCCAGACATTTTAAAACGCCAACCAGAACAACACTGACAAAGAGGTCTCCCCCGGAGCTGTCTTGGGGATATTGAAACTGCTGTTGCTGTGAAAAACTGAAAACCGTGCCAAGTACTCACTTGCCTCGAGTCAGAAAAGCAGCCTGGAAAACTTCGCTTGATAAATCTAATCATTATTTTTCTTCCCTGGATACTCTTGGGCAAACGCAAGACTGCTTGGAGAAATGGATTTCAATACATACAGATAAGCACACCCCCGTATACACATAAATGCGTGCAGATAAACACCCACATGCAGATATAAATATACAGATACTGCCGTATATTTAATATTTCTTATTTTGGAGGTTCTGGAAATGATTTTATTGATATTACTCATTTTATTCTTCCTTCAACAATGAGAGTAATATTCTATTCCTTTTACACAAGAAGAAATCCAGGCAGAGTGGTTAAACAACTAGTCCAGGGCCCCAGGGCTAAGGAGGGGTAGGGCCTTTCTACACAATTGTGCATGATCAATGTGGACCCTTCTGTAGTAGTTATGGTGGGTGAATGGGCTTGAATGACACCCTCACCCTGTCCCCAACGCTCACTATTCAGCTCATTTTTAACTCCTTTAACAGCATTATTATTAACAGCAAGAACCATAAGGGAATGATCCTAACATAATTGTGCGAAACAGGGAGACAGCAGTTCTGGAGAGAGGGGGTGTGTGTCTGTGTGTGTCTGTGTGTGTGTCTGTGTGTGTATCTGTGTGTGTCTGTGTGTGTGTCTGAGTGTGTGTCTGTGTGTGTATCTGTGTGTGTGTCTGTGTGTGTGGCTGTGTGTGCACTTGCACACTCATGTTTCACCGAATTGAAGAGAACTACGAGAGAATCTTGTCCAATACCTTCATGTCACAGATGTGGACATCGCAGCTGGGAAAGGAGAGTGACTTGCCCAGGGGCCCATGAACCAGGTCTAGAAGGGCCCTGGTGGCTTCCGCCCCAGAGATAGAGCAGCCCCATGCTGGCCCAGCCTGCAGGGGAGGAGCTGCGGAGTGGGGTGGCAGGGAGCCACCGGGCTCATCACTGGCTCCTCCTGCACCGGCTCTCCCCTCCAGAATCTGAGTGCAATGTGACTTCTCAGCAAACTGACACTGCCCTAAGATGAGGGCGCAGGCACATTTTTCTAAGCCAAATTGATATGGATTTTGGATTATCTCCTAGTGTTCAGAAAGATCCTCTCTGCACTGGTTGCTTTGATGTCCTCACCTCCCAGAACCCTGAGTCTCCTCTGAGAGCTGCCTTTGGGAAGGTTCTGGAAGCCTCCTTTCCCCCTGACCAGGCGGGCCCCCAGGGAACTCCCCTGACAAGTGCAGGCCCCGCCTTTGCCAGCCCTGGTCCGGGCCCTGAGGTACAGACAGGCACCTAAATGGCCTCCTCACCCCGCCCAGGTGCTGTGCTCGGAGTCCCTCTCTAGAGTGAAACTTGGAGGTATTAACGTATATATTTTTCTGTAAAAATTTTAAAAATAAAAAGTACTAGAAATAAAAATATAACAACCACCCATGTACTTTCCACTCTGATTTATTGATTTTTTTTAAAAGAAATAAAACATTATAAATATAGTTAACATTCCTTTTGTATTTCTCTCAGTTCCAACCTTTTCTCAGAGGCAAGTGCTCTGGTAAAGTTTATTACTGTTCTACACGTGTTTCACAATTTTATTATATATTCATATGCACACAAAATATAAACTTAAAAGACATAAACTCATACCGCATGTAAATTAGATTTTATATTTAATATAAATATAATTTCTGTATTATACTTAATTATAGAAAATTGTACTCATGTACTATATGAACTTTAAGCTTAAATTAAATATTTTAATTTAATCAAATAGTAAATTATATATTAATACTTATATAAATATAAACTAACATTTATATACTGTATGTAAATGCCATATGTACATTAAAATTTGTCTTACACATATTGTATGCAAATTAAAATTTACGAAATTGGGCTTAAACCCCTCTTATCATGGTGTAACTTGCTTTTCAGTCAATACTATATATTTTTATTTCTATTCATTTTGAGGCATCTTGTGTTCCTTCATTCATTTAAACTGCTGTGGAGTCTTTTATAGTAGGAATATGTCACAGTTAATTAGTAATTGTTGTGTGGTTAGCACACTGCAGTTGTGTGAAATTTCACACGGTGATAAACGATGCTGCTACACACATTCCTGTGGATGTCTCCTGGTGTACATGTGGGAGTGATGTGAGGACAGATCCCCAGAGGTGGACACTCCCAGCTCGCCTGGCACTGTCGGATTGTGCTCCCGGGAGGGGTGCTTGTGCACCTGTGCTCGAGACCCCCACTTCTCTGTGACCTTGCTGGCGCCAGGCCTCGTCAGTCTTGAACTTTGTTGCCGATTGGATGGAAGTGAAACAGCATCTCTTTGGTGTTTTATTTGTATCTTCTTGACTATTCATGAAGTTGACAATCTTTTCATATGCATATTTTCCCTCTGTGTTTCCTCTTATGTGAAATGCCTTTTCATAGCTTTTGTCCTTTTTTTTCTCATGGGTTATTTATCTCCTCTTTATTAATTTGCAGCGCTTTTTTATATTCAGGTTTTTAATCCTTTGTTGGTTGTGAACATTCACAGTGCTTCTCCTAGTCTGTGACTTGTCTTTGAATTTTGTTCATAATGCCTTTTATTATGTGGAAGTTTTAAATTTTAATGTAGCTAAATTTATCAGCTGTTAACCTTATAGTATGTGCATTTTGTTCCTGTTTAAGAAATCCATCACCTGCCTCTGACACTGCTCTGTTTGAAAGATGGCATCTATGACTATTCTTGGGAGAGGGAGGAGGTTTCCTTATTACTTTCTTCTAAATTCTTAATTACGGCAACAATCCAAGATTTGGTAAATTCAGGTTTGTGGCTACTAATTCCAGATTTTTTTTTTTCTTTTTTAACCAGATGGTATAGGGTAGTGCTGAAAGGTATGAGTTCTGGAGGAGACTGCCTGGGTTTGAATCACTCACTTTGGGCAAGTTACTTAAACTCACTTTGGGGGATTGTAGTGTAGTGCCTACCTTGTAGGGTTGTTGTAGAGATTAAATTAGTTTATACATGCAAAGCCCTTACAACAGTTTTTGGTACATTGTAAGAGTACAGAGTTATCTATTATTATTACTATTTTTGTTGCTAGCATTATCCCATCATTATTAGTACTCAGCTTACCACTGGGCTGGACTTTTAGGGGCTGCCTGGAGACATTAGATCCACCACTGTCCACATGCTTCCCTGTGCCCAGACCGAAATCACCTTAGTCTGCTTGGCCAGATGTCACCTTAGGCCACTTATCTTCCGTGAGGTCAAGGAATTAGAATGCTAATGGTAAAATCATTACATCTGGTCTCTCAGTTTGCTCATATCAGACATTTCGTCTCATATATCTTTCGCAGAAAGTAGAGAATTAAAATTTCAAGGGGTCAAGTAGTATTTGAATTCACAGATAGTCATCATCCTTTTAAATCTCCAGGCCGAGACAGATGACTGGCAAGGGCTTCATGGTCTGCTTACTGTGGCTGTGTCCCAGTGTCCCTTCTTCTTCTGGTTTAGTCACCCCTCATTCTTGTGCTTCTCGGACAGGCTGTCAAACAAAGCATCACCGTTTTCTCTCCCACCCACAGGGGTGGACATGTCACCCAAACTTGATTACCCCTCTGGCTGTAGTAATTTTTTTAAGAGGTCGGCATGTGATCCAACATAGGCCAATAAGAAATCTTTCCTGGGATTTGTTTATTTATTTTTGAGTTTGAAAAGTCCTTTCTTGCTTGATGGCAAGCTGGCGAGATAAGTCTAAGATGCTGGCCAAATTGTTCAATTGTCAGCCTTCTCTAGTAGATTCTAATCTCTTGGGGAGGTCAGAAACCATGGCCACCTTGACTGATATTTTATATCTTTCATAAAATAGCTCAGGGCCTGAGGACCTGATATAAACAGTTGAAGAAAATGGTGCTTCACCTCCAGAAACCTTCTGGGCCATGTGCTGGTCACCTAGGCCTGTTGCTGCTCCTTCTGTACTTTCCTGGGTCCTGTGGTTCATGGCCTCAGCTCCTACGGCTCATGCAGAGTACTTGGTTGACCAGACCTGGATTTGATCTTCGTACTTTGACCTGACATCCCTCCCGGCTCATACTTCTGGTGTCCACCCTTCCTTTCCATCCAGGGTGACTGCAGAGAGAAGAGTCCTTGTCTGTGTGATCTGCTTCAGATTCTCCTGGAGTGAGCAGCTGCTTTCGCCCCACTCCCACCCATCTCAGCCAGGGCAGGAGAAGTATTCAGTCAAATTTAGTTCATGCTCTTTATCTGTGATCATCAATTCTGCATTTGTGGCCTATGGAGTAGGACTGTACAAAAGGAGAAAGGCACACAGTTAAGTCAGCAAATATAGGAAAAATATTTTTGTACTGTTTCTTTTAATCTAGTGCATCTATCTCAAACTTTAGTATGCATCAGAATCACCTGAAGGGTTTTATGATACACAGATTGCCAGGCCCCACTCCCAGAATTTGATTCAGCAGGTCTGGGGTAGTGCCTGAGAATCTGCATTTCTAACAAATTGCCAGGTAATGCTGATGCAGCTGGTCTGGGGTCCCCAGCAAGAGCCACTGTTCTAGTCACGTTGTCATTGAACACAGGTGCTCGCTGTCAGGATCTGATGGGCTTAGGGTTATGGATGAAAGATTTGCTGCAAAAATAAAATGTTCTGGTTATAAGAAGAAATTTAATACAGGAAATTAGGAGCTGATGAAATTGCTGGAAGGAGGAGTGGCCCTAGGCTTGGCCTTCAGGAATGGCTCCTGGGACAAGGTGGCAGCATTGGCTACTGCCCCAGTGAAGGACTTGGGGGTCAGAAGGCCACCACTAGCAGTTCTGATGCCAGACCACACCACCACTGCTGCTGCCCAGGACTGCCACGGTGCGCTGCCACTCTGCACCCACGAAGCTGCTCACGGAGCAGCACCCCCATCTCCGTACCTCTGCAGCCAGCAGAAAACGTCAGCCTCCCTCTGCTTTCTGAATATCACACTTTTGCCTTCAGAACCCTAGAAACAAGGAGCCTGGGATTTTTTTTTAATCATATTAAGCTATAGCTTAGGGAGCAGTGGGTTGGAAGAGTGAGTGATTCAGTAGAAGCTTAGTTTCTGGAGAAGGGAAGGGGCCTAGGGGAGAAGCAGTTGGCACATGCATGGTTCTGATGTTCCCCCCAGGGACTAGCTGCTGGCTCTCCCTGGGCATTCGCTTTCATTTAGACAGTGAAAGGAACTTCTGCATCAGGATATAAAAGAAGAAAAATATTAATTAACTAAATATGTTTATGCTCTCTAGAAATAATAACCACTATAAGACTGCTTGTAATGGCTTTTATACTACCATACATTCTCTTCATTTATTGCGGAAAATTATAAGTGACATTTTGCACATGTAATTATTTGTTGTGGAAGGCTGTCCTGTGCACTGTGGCTATTCAACAGCATTCCTGGCCTCTACCCACTGGATGACAGGTGCATCCCCCCCAAGTTGTGAAAACCAAAAGTGTCTCCAGACATTGCCAGATGAACCCTGCAGGGTAAAATCACTCACTGTTGAGAATCACCGATGCATTCAATCTCTATACATATTTTTTCATGCGTAAGACCATTTATTGCAGGCTTTTTATCAAAACATCCAACCATAAATGATGGCACACCTATATGATGAAATGGTATGTAGTTTCAAAAAAGGTGTAATCATGTATCAAAATATACTTAGTGTGTTGTTAAGTTTTAAAAAGGTACTTGGCATTCAGTATAGTTCCAGTTGTGTAAAATGAAGATGGAAATGTGTATGAGTGCATTCTAGTCCAAGGAAAATCAACCAAAATCATAAAACTGTGACTATTTCTGAATAATACGATTATCAGTGAATTTAATTTTCTTCTTTTTATTTTTTCTATGTATCCGGTTTTATAAAAACAAACTTGAATGCAATATATACATGTGATGTTTGAGCAACTGTTGTCACCCCTGAGAAGAGAGGAAGGGAGGGATCCAACATTTATGAGACATCTGTTCTATCTCATGCACATGTCGATGTCACCTAACCCTCGTCCACTTGAAGGCACTGTGCGATAGCACCAGAAAGGATGAGAGAGGCAGGCAGAACTGGTTTCAAATCCTGGATCTGCCTGGCCTTGGGTAAGTTACTTAAATCTCTGCAAGTTTATGTTTCTTCCCCTGTAAACTGGAGCCAGCCTCTCAGGGCAGCTGCGAGGATTAACAGAGGTGATTTACTGCCTGCATGTATTATCAGGGATTATTATGCAGAGCTTGCCCGTGGGTGGGGCGTGCCTTCTTTTTTCTCCAACACACCAGTCCCAGGCTTGTGGTCAGTTGACTGCCACATCCAGGCCTCCTCTCCCTTCTTCCTGAGAAAGAGACAGCTGACCAGAAGAGGAGGACTATGTCTTTAAGGGCAAGGGAGAAAGTGAGTAAACCAAAAGCTAAGCATTTCTCAGTAGCTGGGTTTTCTTTCTCCTTGACAGGGCTGCTGACAGGCCCTTTAGCAAAACAGAGGCTAATTACTTTCCAGGAGTAAAAGAAAATGTGTCATTTGGTTGCTGGGGCTTTTCCCAGTGCAATAAATCACAGCCACGGGATCCCAGCTTTATTTGATTTAATAAAGATTTTAAAGAAAGAAAAAAGTTTTCCTTGTTTTTATCGAGAAGTGCTAGTGGTATGTGTCTGTCTCACCTAGGGCCCTTAATCGGATGTGACCCAACTCCTCTGCGAGCCACTGTCGGCACTTCAGACTTCAGCTGTCTGCATTTGTGCTTGTCCACCTTAGCTTTCCACTTGCTTGTTGGATCTCATCGTCCCTTGCCCTCTTATCTTGGGTCCCCAGTCCCTAGACCTGATTCATCAGCTTCTGATCCCAAAAGGAGGCCTTATTCCCTGTGACAATTCATTCGGTCATTTGGCTTTGTTTGCCTGGCTCTGACCCTCACACTGTGTCCCAAAATAATCTCGAAACCATCTGCTGACCCCCACACAGCTGCCAATGTTCCTGCTCTCCCTCTAGGCTATTCCTGTGTACCAGGTCTACACTGCCTGTGCCCCTGGGGCTTCCTCACCAGGTGAGGAGCAGCAGCAAAACAGAATGGTGTAGGTTAAATCTCAGAGGAGACTTTGGCTTATTTTACAAAAGCCAGAGAGCTCTTGGTTAAGAACATCTGTGCAAACAGGATTTACTTCCCCTCGCCCTCTGGCTTACATTCGGATTTGTCTTGTTTCTGGAAGGTGTGGCTCCTTTTTAAAAATCACTATTTCACAATGATTCTAAATGACATGCCTGAAATGAAAGCCCTGAAAACCTCTGACAAAAGAGAGGTAAAGAGCCATAATAGGAATGTTTAACGAGCTAGCATTTTCAGCTGGAAGGAAGGAAATTGAGGGATTGGCTCGACTGGTCTGTTGTTATGTAGCCAAATAGCAATCTGGGGGGGCTGTGCCAAGGGGCAAATGGCTGGACCCTTCACCTTGAGCATGCCAGACCCTCCCAAGGACAACAGAATGACAGAAAGGGAAGGTGACTTCCAGATTAGCATGCGAGTCCAGAGAAACCATTAATAAACCACTTTGCCTAAGGGTACCCAGATAGAGAGTAACAAGAAGAGGGCCAGAACCCAACTATGAACTCTTTTGGAAGTCCTTTTGACTTCCTATAGATCTGATTGGAGATGTAATTGCCTATAAGGCAACATTTTCTTTGTTTTGAAACAGATATGTGGGTCTCCTTTGCATGTGTTTGTATTGCGTTGGAAGCTAGGTCCCCCTTTGCCACCAGGTGGGGTTTCTTTTTTCTTTCTACAGCTTTGTTGAGGTATAATTGACAAACAAAAATTGTATATATTGAAGGTGTACAACCTGATATTTTGATATATGTATACATTGTGAAGAACAATCAAGCTAATTAACATACCCAACACTTCACGTGCTTATCATTTTCTTTTTCTTTTTGTTTATAGTGAGAACACTTAAGATCTACCCTCTTAGCAAATTTCAAATATACAGTTCAATATTATTAACTATAATCACCACGCTTTACATTATATCTTCAGAATTTATTCATCCTGCATAACTAAAACTTTATACCCTTTGACCAACATCTTCTCATTTCTCCCTTCCCCAGCCCTTGGTAAGCACCATTCTATTCTCTGCTTCTATGAGTTTGACTATTTTAGATTCTATTGCTAAGTGAGATCACGTAGTATTCTTCTTCCTGTTTCTGGCTTATTTCATGTGGCCTAATGTCCTCCAGGTTCCTATATAGTAGTGATGCTTTGTGATTCCAGCCCTCTGTGTGGTTGGAAGTGTGTGGGCAGGTGAATTCCTCCTTTATCCTGAGAGACAGTGCCCTTGGTCTGTGGGTGCACTAACCTCCAGTGTGAGCTTGGACGTGACTGTAACAGAGGAAATGGCTTAAAAAATGGCAAAACATTTTACAACTGTCTTTTTAAAACCCTCTCACTCTTTGGGGGAATTAAAACCTGCCTCCCTGCCCAAGACCAGTAATCAGAGGGGCAGGAGAGTGTCCTTTGTTCTTTGTACCACAGGAAATGTCTCAACAGAATTGTCCGGGCAGAGGTCACTAGAGTGTCTTCCCTGGAGATGGGATGGATCAGGACCATCAACTACAGTTAAACAGCAATTGTCTGAAGCTGAAAACCCTCCCTTTAAAAGCTCTGTATTTCTGTTTATGGATAGGAAAACGGTACTTTAAGATTCGAGTCTGCCTTTTCCTCATTTGCCGACAAATTAATGAACCTCCCTTTCCTTCTCCTCAAGCCACTCGTCCTCGTTCTTCTGATGCAGCCTTGGTGACAAGTGCTCAACTTTTGGTAACAGAATTTGGTGTCCCTGGGTGGGCCTATTGGTGCCCCAGTGGAATGGCACCCCATGACTGCTGGAAGAGTGGGGGAGCAGCCCCAGATCAAGCTGTGGGTCTTGGCCAGTAGGAGAAATGTCTTTTTGGAGTGAGAGAGCAAGGGACTATCCCAACAGCTGCTGGAGCCTGTTTAGCTCTGGGGACCTCCTGTTTCCTCCTTGTCTCCTGCCCCCCAAAGTAGATGCAGCTCCATGCAATCTGAACTGAGTTGGGGAAAAGGAAATGAATCTGGGGAGCATCTGGATGCCATGGCAATTTGTCTAAGTTCCCTGGTATGCACATTGAGACCCTTGATTCCACCCATATGGGGGAGGTTTTCAGACCATCCTGTTGGATTTGTTTGGAGGCACCATTTGGGGTGGAAGTCATGAGGTTGAGTGGAACTCGGGAAGCTAGATTGGATTCAGAGCTCATTTTTACAGGTTCTCAGGGAACCTGGGGGGATTGGGAGATGTTGATTCTCGTTTGAGAGAATTTGGTTCTCGTTTGTCCCCTTTGGATTAGGAGATGTTGATTCTCATTTGAGAATGTGCTTATCATTTGGATGGTTCCCATTTGTTGGAAGGCCTTTGCATTATTGTTTGTTGTCTGTGTTTGTTATTTGTGAGTTCTGTTTCAACATAGAGAAGTTCCATGTGAAAGCCCTTAAAAGAGAATGGTGTTATTGTAATCTGATGTTGGTGCTGGAACGTGAGGAAAAGCAGCTGTTGAATGAAACCTTCAATTATTTTACTGTCTTACAACCGGAATTATTTTCTCAAAGATCAGGTAAATGGGATCAGATCCCATATGTATAATCTTTCATGAAACTGCATAATAAAGAGGCTGAAAGGATGGGTGACAGAATTGGGTGGGGGAGATTAATCAGGTTGGATCTTGTGAGCCCTTTAGCAGCTGCCCTATCCACCATGGGCCTTCATGATATTTTGTTTTAATTAAACAATCAGATTCTCCTGGTTTGTCTCAGTTCTGGGTCAGCTGCTGGGTGCTGGCGCAGCCCTGGGGGACAGACCCAGCGGGAGAGGGGACCAGCAAGCATGGCCTGCCCCTGCATGGCAAGAGGGAAATTGGGGGGGAGGGAGCACCTGCTGCCTGACCGCTCCCCCACTGGGTGCACAGGGCTCTCCAGAGGTGGCCATGAGGCCTGCCATGGGAAGGTCCTGCAGGCTTCCCTGTGCTTGAGCTTGTGTTGATCAGGCCTGTGCTGCAGGCCTGGAGTCAGCCTGGGAAATGGCCCCATGCACAGCACAGCCTGAGGCAACTGCCACCCCCCTCTGGTGCTGTCATCTTGGCACCATGAGGGGACCGGGAGTGTGTGATTGGCTCATGCTCACTAGGTTATGACTTGGGGTGGATGGTCCCCCCCCTTCTAAGAGCTGGCAGGGAACTCAGTTTGGCTAGAGGGCACCCATAGCTGGGGCAGGGCAATTTATGGCAATATCAGATAGGGGCCTTGAATGCTCAAGGAAAAGGTAGAAAAAGTCACCCCAGAATGATGCACAATCAGTGTGCTTTTTGTAAAGTAGAAGGACATTGGAAAGAGCATTGCCCCAAATTGCAAAGGACTCCAGGTAACCAGAAACTCCCAGGAGAGAAAATGTTTTTTTTTTTTTCCCCTGAGGCCAGGACTCAGATGACAAAGGAGGGGGCCTGTGCCCCCTGTCACACTAGTGGCTCCAATTCAAATATCCCCACAGGAGCCCTGGGTGAAATTGACAGTGGGGATTGGATTGGTGCTCGTGAAGCACACAGGAGACTGCTATTACGTGCATTTGAATGGCAGCATCCTGGGACTAGATGGCCTCACATCACTGCTGGACTATGTGGCCTTATGGGTTTAAAAAGGCTGTCCTGCCATGTTTCAGTGGAGCATAGTGGGGGACTTGTGGAACCTGCAATTGGACAAATTTGCAAACAGCAGGTTACTTATCTGGGATTTCAAATTAGCAAGGGAACCCATGGCAACTGCATGGGTTCCTAGGAATGGCAGGGTTCTGTTGCACCTGGATCCCAAACTTTGGACTAGTAGCGAAGCCCTTGTATGGGGCCCTTAAAGGGACAGATGTGGAGCCCCTGATCTGGACCACAGACTGTCTAAATGCCTCTGAAAAATTAAAGCAGCGCCTTATGACTGCCTCTGCTTTGGGGTTGCCTGACTTGCAGAAATAATTTAAATTATATAGTCATGAAAAACAAGGAATGAGCCTTGGAATCTTAATGCAGGTGCTGGGAGACATCCCACGGTCAGTGGCAAACTTGTCAAGCAGCTGGACAATATTGTGAGAGGTTGGCCTCCTTGCCTCTGGGCAGTAGCAGCTACTTGTGAGTTGTTATTAAAGACTGTGTCCACTGTCAATCCTGTCACCCTCTTACCAGCTGAAGAGAATGAGCCTTTGTAGCATGACTGCTTGGAGGCTCAGGACGCTGTCTATGCTAGCAGGATGGATCTGTCAGATCAGCCGATGCCAGAGCCAAATTGGGATCTTTTCACTGGCAGGAGCAACTTTATGGACAACGAAGGGCTGGATGTGTAGTGGTCACAAAATGCACTGCTGCCTGGGACTTGAGCCCAGGAAGCTGAGCTGATTGCCTTAACCAGAGCTCTTCAGTTATCCAGAGGAAAAAAAGGTAAACATTTATATAGACTCTAAATATGCTTTTATGACTGGGCATGCTCATGGTGCCATTCGTACAGAAGGGGGGTGCTCTTGATGGCAGGAAATAAGGACATTAAGTATGCCACTGAAATAATGGCCCTGATACAGGCCATGGCTGAGCTCAAGTGGAAGGCCATCGTGCACTTTCCTGGTCACCAAAAAGGGAGACACTTATGTTGCAAAAAGAAATGAGGCCACTGGCAGAGCTGCTAAGGAGACCACTGTATCCAGTTTTTTCCTTGGGGCCTTGATACCCTGGCTGGATTCAGATCAATATAAAATCCTTTTAAAATTAAAGACTGGGATTCTGACATTTGGGATGGCACAACTAAATGGAGACAGAATTCTCATGGACTCATTCTCCTACCCGAAGCCTTGGTTCAGCCTCTTATGAGGCACCTACATGAAAGCACACATTAGGGGTGTTATGCCTCGTTGGGTTTGGTGGGACCTCATTTAAGAGGACCCCATTTGCAACAAACTATTTATGTGCTCAAAACAATCCAAAGACAGAAAAGCAACCTGCTGCACAGGGAACCCAACATGTGGGGACCCACCCTTTCGATTATTGGCAAATTGATTTCACTCAGATGCCTAAACTTGTGTTAATAGATACCTTTTCAGGCTGAGTAGAGATTTATCCTACCTGAATGGATACAGTATCTGAAGTTACCAGAATCCTTCTGGAGGAACTCATTCCGAGATATGGGATCCCTTCCTCCACACAGAGTGATATAGGACTCTCCTTTATATCAGAGGTTACTCAGCAAGTAAGCAAAACTGATGCAGGAAACCCAACTAAAGTGGGATAAGGTGTTGCCATTTGCCATCCTCCTGATAAGGATAGCCCCTAGAAGCAGGCTTAAGTTAAGCCCCTAAGAAAGAGTTTATGGGAGACCCTTCCTAGCACCCCAAGGTAAGTATGGTAAGATAACCATGAGTAAAGAAAGCAGAGTAAATCAATATGTCAACCAAGTAGGTCAGGTGCTAACCGGTATGCATGAGTTTTCTTTTTTCAGGTCCCCACCCAGTTGGAAGCGGAGAAGTGGAAGGGACCCTATGAAGTGCCTCTAACAACTGACACCTTGTTGAAATGGTCAGGAGAAAAACCTTGAGTCCTTACATACCAAAGTGTCCCATGGAAGAAGTGGACCAAAGCCCTCACTGGATGGGCCAGCCTTTAAAAGATCTAAAATATCTGCTTAAGAAGAAGAAAAAATGAAATTGTTGATATTTTAACTAACCTTTCTTTGGTTATTTGCTCTGTCTATAGGATGGAGAAATAACTCCTTGGTGAGGATTTCCCTGGGGCTATCTCCTCTGTTGTTGATATGTCTTGCTGCTGGGTTTATTATTCTAAACCTTGTTTGGCCAAAGTATTTCTGAATAGGATTTCTGAATTTTCAGAAGCCAGTCTCAAGGATCACCTACAGAGTGCGACTAATAGCCCCGTACTCAGAGGTCCCATGATTCTTGCTTGCCCATCCCTGTATCAGACATTATGTACAAGATGACAGTAAGGACCCACAGTCCCACTGGTGTCTTAGATACCAAGCAGGGTAAAATCTCTCTTATCAGGTATTCTCCTCCATTTCCCCTTGTTCATCCTCACCGTTGCAGTTGTTGCTTATGCCCTGCTTTGCCCGGTAATCTGTTGCATTATTTATTTTTGTAAATCTACTGCCAAAGCTTTATAAAAGCATAAATAAGTACAAATCCCTCATCTAAAACATAGCCCCAATTCAGCAGGAAGTAGCTCAGTGACTATGTTGCCCCTCGTCCCATAGACACGGAAGGATAAAATTGACAGTGGGGAATATGTAACAGATGGAACGGCTGAAAAAAACCAAAATGTTTTATGAGCTGTCTCTTTAAAACCCTCTCACTCTTTTTTGGAATTAAAACCTCCATTCCTGCCAGAGACCAGGGGGGAGGAGAGTGTCCTTCTTTCTTTGTACCACAGGAAATAGATCAACAGAATTGTCCAGGCAGGAGTCACAAGATTGTCTTTGCTGGAGATGGGATGGATCAGAATAATCACCTGTAGTTAAACACCAATAACCTGAAGCTGAACTCTCCCCCAAAAGCTCTGTATTTCTGCTTATGGATAGGAAAATGGTACTTTAAGATGCGAGTCTGCCTTTTCCTCATTTGCTGGCAAATTAACAAACCTCCCTTTCCTTCTCCTTGAACCACTTGTCCTTGTTCTTCTGATGCAGCCTCAGGGACAAGTGCCAAACTTTCAGTACCATGACTATGTTCTTGTGACATTGTGACATCCGTATGCTGCTCCCTGAGATGCAAGACCTCACCTCTTATCCCTAGTCCCTCTAGTCTTCTATGGGCAGTGCCTTACACTCTGACATCCTCTGCCCACTCTAGTTAACTATCCAGGTTTAAAATTATCTCATAAATTTATTCATTCCAGAGATGTCAGTGACCAGTAGTAAGTAATAGCTTTATTTTTTAGTTTTTGCTAGGAATTTTTGCATTTCAGCAGGGAGATTTTTAGGACTACAAAGCTTTGATAGAGTAGTTCTCAACCACGATTGCACATTTGAATTCTCTGGGGGCCCCACCCCCAGATATTCTAATGAAATTGGTCCTGTGAGGGACTGGGGGAAATAGTGGTTTTTTTAAAAAGCTCTCCAGGTGATTCTAAAGTGCAGCTATTGTTGAAAACATCTGCCTAAATATGAATGATGACATCCCAAAAGATTCTAGCCAACTAGCTAACTGCCAGAGAGATTGCTACAGCAATGCTTCTGTCCTTTCCTAAGCAGAGCACAGGACGTCCTTCTATGACTCCTCTGTGTGGGGCCCAAGGAAATCTCCAAGGAATTTGGACTGTCAGCATTTGATACCAGGGCCAAGGAAACCACCTGGGACTAAACATTTTCAGTCAGCCTAGTCCTGTGTAGTCTTAGTTAGGTAGGGTTAATTTCCTCTAAATCTCTATGGCTAGAGATTAAATCAGAGGTTGCATGCTGGCCATACATGGGCCAAGTTTTGCCTACATGTGGGATTTGTTCATTCTACACATTATTTCTTGATTTTAAAAACTGAATTAAAAACTGAGAGTTTCTGCATAAAATCCAGATTTCTGTCTTTTCTTTAAAAACAGAAGCAGCACTGGCCATTTGCCCTGCATTTCAGGCTGGCTGCTTCTGGCTGAAGCTGCGTGTTAGTTGCTTCATTTTGGTGGCTTGCAATTGCCTCTTTGCTGCAGGCCCTGGTTGCCATACTCCCCCCGTTGAAGTTACCCGTCTGGCCTTTCAGATGTTTGCATTGTGACTGGCTGAAATGGAAATAATAGCTGCTATGGAATACGTACAATGTGTCTCATGCTTTGTGTCTAATTCTTATGACGCCTCCTTAAGGTTGGTCATATTTACTCTTTATTTCACAGACCTCAGGGAACTTAGGTCCAAAACAGAGATGTTTTCCCCAAGGCCCTACAAGGTAAGTACCAGATGTGAGATTCAAACAGATTGGTCTGCTTTTGAGCCTCACTCTCTTTCCACCTAAAACCGGCCTGCTCTTCCCGTCTTTGGCAGAGATATACAACATTCAGGATGACTTTTCAGAGACCTCTTTGGCCAAGGCCCACAGCTTATGTATTTCTGACCAGGGGTCTCATGCAAACCTAGGTTCCCAGGACATCCTTATCTGCCTTCTATTTCAGTAGACGCTGGTCAGGGGCAGCCCCACGATCCTCTGAGACATTACAGCTGCCGTTGATGGCTTGCCACGGGTGCTTCCCTACTTTCACCAAAAAGAAAGCTTTGTTTCCTGACTATAATCTGCATTTCTAGAAGCAGCAACCCAAACACTTTCTTCAACGGAACACCTGCTATGTATCGGGTACTATGAAAGGCATTTTATATATATGGTTTTATTTCATCCATGTAACAACCCACTTAATCTTTATAATTTTATAGATGAAACAGAGTCTCTGTGAAGTTGAGAAAATTGCAAAATGTCATACATTTACTAGACAATATGTCTCCAAGCAGATGTCTACTAGTGGTCCATTAGTAGCCATTGTCATCCTTAAATAGAATAAAACACCTCAAGTTGATTGTCATTTTTTAAATTTTGAAAGTAGTGTGTTTACTGTTGAATTTTTGGTAAATTCAACAAAATCAAAAGAGGAAAGAAAATAACTCCATCTTCCAGAGTTACTACACCATTCTGGGGTATTTTGCTCTAGTTTGTGTGTGTATTTCTGTGTAAAACATATAAAGTATATGCATTTCAAAAATATTTAAAATATTTAATAACTGAAAAATTCTTGAATGTTGGCAGTGTCTTATTAATATTCTACTTAAAAGGACAATTTAGTGAATCAGAGCTGAATTCACCAACTGTTTACTGAATATTTACTGTGTGCTAGGCACTGACATTTCAGAGATAAAAATAACCCTGAGGGAACACACGGGATGTGATTATGTGTGAAATTGACAAGTAAATCCAAAATTAGAATGTGGTATGATAAATGTGTTGATAATGATAAGCTCCGAGAGTGTTGGAAGTCACAGGAGACGCTGTTCACTCGGCCAAGGGGGAGAGTCCAGTGGACATCTTCATTACCAGGAGCAGGTAACATGTGAGCTGAATATTGCAGCGCCGTTAGAAAATACCCAGGTAAAAAGGTAGAAGGGGGCATCCCAGGGAGAAGGACAGCATGTACAAGCCTGCGAGGTCTAAGATAATTGTTTCTGAATGCAGTACTCTGACCTTCATTTTGTCCAGGAGAAATCGCACAGTGAATATATTTTCCTTTATGCCATTAGAAACCACAAGTTACAGACCCATCAACATAACGGCTTTCTCTTCTATCTGTTCCAATGAGTCACTTAGAATTCTAAGCTCACTCTTCTGGGAGAAAGTTACAGAGCCTTTGCTGTGGGAAATATATTTTTTACCCATGGCAGAAAATCTGTTTAATCATTTGCACATAATAGACCATATGCTGGTGTGGGGCTGGGAGGTGACAGGATAAAGGCAGAAGAAATCACCTGCCACAGGTTTGGGTGATGAATGTACCAGGCAGGACTTCGCCTGGGGAGAGAATATAGATGTAAGTGTACTCGGGTAGGATGAAGTCTTCCCCCATCCTGGCTGCTGCGGCCGTTACTACAGAGGTTGTGCAAGGCAGGCGCACGACTTGCTTAATGAAATATTGAAAAGGGCAAAGTCCCTGTCCTAGTTTCCGCTAAAGATGAATAGAGAAAGAACCAAAGTTATCTTTATCTGACCAGATCAGTTAAAAAAATCATGAAGCCATAAAATAAATCTCTCTGATACATGGAAATTTCATGTGTTCACACAGGCAGGAATAGTTTTTTCCACTTTTGCTCATGCCTCGTTGCATGCTGAACCTAGAAGTCTCCTAGTTAAAAATGCATGTGAGAAAGAGTAATTGATGATGGCAGTAGCTAACCTTACAGGGCAACTTACCCTGTGTTTCTTGCATATGTATGACTTCATTTCGCAGCCACCCCATGTGGCAGCATTACACAAATGAGAAGGCTCGGAGAGGGTGAGAAACTAAGGACGCAGCCCGTCAGTGGCAGAGCAGGGCTTCAACCCCGGTCTGTCTGATTTCAGATCTTAAATTCTTTTCTCCGTACCACTTTGTCTGCTAAACTATGTGGATCTAGGGTGAAATTGCTGCTTTTTAATAATGTCAAGTTTCTTTTATTAGGAAGAAGAGAAAAGCGGTATTGAAAAGGCGACTAGAAGTCTCTGCCACATTCGTGATCATCATAACCTCTGCACCTCAATCTTCAAACTTCTCTATCCACGCTAGCTTCCCAGGTGTTCTCATCCACTACTTATGCCATCTGACTCTGACTCCCAAAATTATCCTTCCCCTGCGAGATCCTCTTCTCGCCTTTCCTCTGAACGCCAAACTTGAATATCTGGTTATCTGCTTTATGCCCCCACCTGGATGTCTGGTAGCTATCTCACACCCAACTACCCAAAAGGGACGTGTGATTCTCACCTTTAAACGGCTTTCCCCACCATCCTTCCCATCTCAGTAAATGACAACTCTCTATCTGCCTGTGCTGAGGCCAAGAATGAACCCTGTGGTTTTCTTTCTCTCCTACCCGAAATACAAAGTCAGCTCTAATTAGAAAATATGTCCAGAATCCAACCCCTCCTCACCCCCTCAACTGCTTTTTCCATCATTTCATCTGGTGCCACCTCCCACCTTGGTCGTTGTGACAGCCTCTATGAATGTCCCTGTTTCCACCCTGCCCACCTAGACTTCTCCATGCGATAGCCAGGGTGATCTTCTAAAATTGGGGGGAGGGTGTCATGCTTTCTCTCTGTTCAAAGCACTCTAATTTCTCCCTTTCCAAGTGACATTCATGTCTGTACCGTGAGCCCTCAATGTCCTTTGTCATCTGGCCCCACTCGTGCCTCTTCTCCCTCCCCACCTCCTTCACTCGGCTCCAGCCCTCAGGCCGTCTTGCTGCTCCTCAGGCACAGGAAGCACCTTTCTGCTCCAGGGTCTCGGAAGGATGTCTTTCCTGTTCCTGAGGTGGTGTTACCCCAAGTATCTTCATGCAGTTATTGCCTCAATACCATCCTTTATTTATTTAAAAATTTTTAATTTTTAATTATTATGGGTACATCATACTTGTACATCTTCATCGGGTACATGTGATGTTTGGATACAGGTATACAGGCAATCAGATCAGGGTAATTTGGGTGTCTATCACCTCAGGCATTTATCATTTTTTTGTGTTAGGAACATTCCAATTCCACTCTTTTAATTCTTTTAAAGTGTACCCTAGGGCCGGGTGAGGTGGCTTACACCTGTAATCCTAACACTCTGGGAGGCCAAGGTGGGCGGATTGTTTGAACTCAGGAGTTTGAGACCAGCCTGAGCAAGAGTGAGACCTCGTCTCTACTAAAAAAAATGTAGAGAGAAATTATATGGACAACTAAAATATATATATAAAAATTAGCCAGGAATGGTGGCACATGCCTGTAGTCCCAGCTACTTGGGAGGCTGAGGCAGGAGGATCGCTTGAGCTCAGGAGTTCGAGACCAGCCTGAGCAAGAGCAAGACCCTGTCTCTACTAAAAATAGAAAGAAATGATCTGGACAGCTAAAAATATATAGAAAAAATTAGCCGGGCATGGTGGCACGTGCCTGTAGTCCCAGCGACTGGGGAGGCTGAGGCAGGAGGATCGCTTGAGCCCAGGAGTTTGAGGTTGCTGTGAGCTAGGCTGATGCCACAGCATTCTAGCCTGGACAACAGAGCTCTGAGACTCTGTCTCAAAAAAAAAGTGTACCCTAACTTATTGTTGGTTATAGTCACTTTGCTGTGCTAGCAAATAGTGCTCATTCTATCTAACTAACTATATTTTTGCACCCATTAACCATCCCCACTTTATACCCCCTCCCCCCTCCCCTTCTCAGCCTCTGATAACCATCATCCTACTCTCTGTCTCCATGAGATCAATTGTTTTTAAGATTTAGCTCTCACGTATGAGTAAGAAAGTGTGAGATTTGTCTTTCTGTGCTGGGCTTATCTCATTTAACAATGATGTTCTCCAGTTGCATCCATATTGTGCAAATGGCAGGATTTCATTCTTTTTATGGTTATATAATATTCCATTGTGTATATGTACCACAATTTCTTTTTCTATTTTTCTTTTTTGCAGATGATTTTGTATGTTTTTGCTTATCATTTTTTATTTCAAAATATTAATTAAGGGGGTACAAATGCTTTTGTTATGTAGATATCATGGATATCTTGTGTAATGCTTAAGTCAGGGATTTTGGTATGCCCATAACCAGAATAGTGTTCATTGTCCCCAGTAGGTAAGTTCCCATCCCACACTCTCCCTCTCACTCTCCCCTCTTCTTGGTTTTTCATGTCCTTTATGTTGCTTTGTGCCTGTGTGTAGCCATTTATTAGCTCTCATTTATTCCTGAGAACATACAGTGTTTGGTTTTCTATTCCTGAGATACTTCACTTAATAGTGTACAGTTCCATCCAAGTTGCTGCAAATGACATTATTTCATTCCTTCTTATGGCTGGGTAGTACTCCATGGTGTATATTAATATGTGTGTGTGTGTGTGTGTGTGTGTCTATATGTGTATGTATATACATCCCACATTTCCTGTATCCATTCATAAATTGAAGGGCATTTAGGTTGGTTCCACCTCTTTGCAATTGTGAATTGTGCTGTGATAAACATTTGAGTGCAAGTGTCTTTTTGATAAAGTGACTTCATTTCCTTTGGGTAGATACCCAGCGGTGGGATTGCTGGATCAAATGGTAGATCTACTTTTATTTCTTTGAGGAATGTCCAAACTGTGTTCCATAGAGAGGTTGTACTAATTTGTAGTTCCACCAACAGTGTATACGTGTTCATTTCTCTCTACATCTATGTCAGCATCTATTGTTTTTTGACTTTTTAGTAATGGCCATTGTGATAGGTGTAAAGTGGTGTCTAATTGTAGTTTTAATTTGTATTTCTCTGATGATTAGTGATGTTGAACATCTTTTCATATATTTGTTGGCCATTTGTTTATCTTCTTGTGAAAAACTTGCCTGGCTACCTCTGATGTGTATTCAAAGTCCAAGTGCTCTTTAGTCGGCAGGTGGTGAATCCCACCAGGACTGGGTCCTTCCCTTCAGGGCAGCATGTTTCCTTCTGGCCCAGGGTGGGTCCAGAAATGTCGTCCAGGAACTAGGGCCTGGACTCAAGGTCTTCAGCAGTCTTCTTGGTGCTTTATTTTACTGTGGCCGAGCTAGTACCCAAGTTGCAAAACAAAGTCCTCTGAATTATTCCCATTCCCTTCCCCAAGTGGAAGAAGACTCTCCCTGAGCTGCCCTGCCAGGATTTGATGAGAGGCGACACAGGCACTGGCTTGGCCACCACCACTGGTGTCTCACTGGGTCACGTGTACCCCAAGCCAGCACAGCCATAGAAGTTGCCCAAAGACTGCAGCCTTTGTTTCATGACTGCCTTACAAATTTATTCCAGGCTCCAAGCCACTTTTTGTTAGTTGGTCGTGGGGCTAGCAGGAACTCGGGTTTCGGGGCAGAGGATTTCCCTCTGGCTGGGCTGTTCCAAATTCTCCCTCCATGGGTGCCAAATACTCTGCTCCATGCTGTGTTCCCTGTGACAGGGAGGCCCTGAGAGCCAATGCAAAGTCCCACAATCACTTCACTTTCCCTCCCCCGGCACACAGATTCTCTCTCCACTCGGGGCATTGGTGCAGCACGTCCGGGGGACAGGGGAGGGGTGGTGTAGGCGGTGCAAGACTCTTTTCTGCCCTCTTCAGTGCTTCTTTCCTTGATATGATGTTAAAACCAGGTACCGTGATCACTCACCTGATTTTTGGTTCTTTTGAAGATGTTTCCTTGTGTGGACAGTTGTTGACTTTGGTGTTCATGGGGAGGGAGTCTCTTTTCAAACACCTTGCTCTGCGCCATCACCCTCAACATCATCTTTTAGAGACATTTTCTCTACCTCACGTGGAATTGCACCCCATTCTCTCAATTTGTTCTTATTTATCTTCTCTGCTTAATCTTCTTCATAGAACTTTTTGGCACCTGACATACTGTGTGTTTATTTGTTTATTATCTGTCACCCCCAATAATGTAAATTTCACAAAAACAGTGTCTGTTTTGTTTCCTGCCGTATCTCCAGCTCCCAGAACAGTGCATGGTGCAGGGTAGATACTCAGCAAATACTTGTTGAATGAATGGTCGTCTGGGCAATGGCATTATGAAAGCATGAGGTTTCAGCCCCCCTACAGAAAGGTGGGCTGTCAATCTATTTTACCTTTAACATAGAATGCTTCCCAGAGTCTCAGAGCTGTAGCTTTCCGCCAAATAGGGCAGCAGAGCCCGTCTGCTTCAATAGAGCTGTTGAGTTGAGTTTTCACTCTGCATTTACCTTGAATGATGCTTTGGTTCAAGTTATGCTTTGTGAGAAATTCATTTCCTCCTGGAGTTGCTTCTGCCAGCAGAGGGAAGACAATCATTTCTTCTTGGCATGATTTCCAACTCAATCTTTTCTGTCGAGAACTCAATTGCAACCGTACAACTGTTCCAAATCTCATCCTGGTCAAATCAAATGCTACACTTGTAATTTAGATACCCTCCCGTTACCATATCCTGTTCTTATTTTTTAAACTTCTCCATTATGGAAGGTTGATTTACTTTGCTTTCCAGTTATATCCTTAAGTACGTGACTTTAGAATTGTGGTTATAGAGCATTTTATTTCCTCATGGTGCATGTGTTTGTGTGTATTTTAAAATCACATACATGGAATAGCTAGAACAGTTATTTTGTACTTAGATATTAAATATTTGGAATAAAAAACCAGAGGCAGTTGAAAGTATATGGCTTACATTTTCATCCTGGTTCTGTCTCTAATAGGTTATATGATTTCAACTAAGACCCTTCCCCTTTCTGAGCCTTGTAATAAATGACCCATAAAAAAACTTTTCTAACTAGATCACTTAATGCTTTCAAAAAGAACCCCTTATAGACCAGGGGAAATCAATCATTCTTACTTTGCAGAAAACTGTGTAAAATTAGTAGAGTAAAATCTTGATGAAGCAAAAACAAACCACAAAGTTTTATTTCTGTTTGCCACTTTCATGGGAAGAATCAAATGACTTCTTCACTCCCAACAAAACAATTACTGCTTATTTATTCATTTATCAGATTGTCAAACATGCCACATTTTCCAACCATAACAAAATGGCTTCAAGAATATGCAATTATAGGATCTAGAGTTAGAGGAGACAGACGTTGGTTAGGATGAGATTAAGATACGACAGAGAGCCAAAACCACAGTGTAAACAAGGCAGAGCTTGGTTTCTTGCTCATGTATTATTCCCAAAGTAGGCAAGCAACTCAGGCGGCTTTGGCATGCTCTGCTTTCAGGGACCCAGGCTCCTCCTTTCCTGCTCCACCAGTTGTCAGATGTTGTGATTGCCTGTGTGGTCCAGCATGTGTTCTACCACCTCTACATTCCGGCTCTCAAGAAGGAGTAAAGGGGCCAAGAAGGGCATGGATAGTTTCTTTAAGAATATGGCTAGAGGCCAGGTGTAGTGGCTCACACCTGTGATCCTAGCACTCTGGGAGGCCGAGGTGGGAGGATTGCTTGAGCTCAGGAGTTTGAGACCAGCCTGAGCAAGTGTGAAACCCCGTCTCTACTAAAAATAGAAAAATTAGCCAGATGTGGTGGCACGCATCTGTAGTTCCAGCTACTTGGGAGGCCAAGGTAGGAGGGTCGCTTGAACCCAGGAGTTTGAGGTTGCAGCGAGCTATAATGATGCCTCTGCACTCTACGCAGGGTGACAGGGCAAGACTCTGTCTAAAAAAAAATATGGCCAGAAATTATACTTATCACCTCTGCTCACATCCCATTGGCAATTAGTTATATGCCCTCATCACATGGTCATGCTTATCTGCAAGGCTGTGAGGGAACTTGGCCTTCATACCATGTGCCTAGCTGAATGTTGGATATCCATTACAATTACAAGAAAAAGGAGGGATGAATATTGGGGGACAATTATCAGTTTCTTCTATAGGTATCAACATTCTAATTTTATAGATTTATGAACTGAGGCCAATAGAGGTAAAATATCCCAGGCTTTATGGCCAAATTATGGTGGATTGCAAGTCCCTGCAGTCTTATGGAAAAGGCATGAGTTTGGAGTGAGACAGACCTGAGTGAGAATCTCTGTTTTGCCAATTACTGACTGTGCAACTTTTGCAAAATTTATTAACTTTTCTGAGGTCTGATTTTCTTATATGTAAAATGGGGATAATTTCTCTCTTGAAGGTTCTCTGGGGTGATAAATGAGTTGGTTTACAAAAGCACTTTTCAGGGGATCTAGCATGTTGTAAGGACTAATGAAGTTGTAGGTTCCTCCCTACTCTGATCTTCCCATTACAATTTTATACCACACAATGTGGATATATTTAAACATACATGGGTACTCCAGAAAAATATCTGGACTATTTCTCATGATCAATCCAAATCTACTTTTAAATCTATATTTCTGTACAATTTGAGTTAATGTTCAATTATGATCTCAAGGTACTCAAGAGATGGGCACAAAAAAAGAAGATTTTTTTAGGAAAAATTTCAATTATCTAGAAACTTTAACTAGAATCTCTCCTTCCCTGAGCATTTCAGCTGATTGACTGAATATTTAGCACTATTTCAATAACACATTATCTCCTGCCCATAGGTTTAATACTAATGGCTTTTGTCATCTTCATTTTTATTTTTTTTCCTATGATGTTTTCATCTCAAATTCTAATTTCAACACCTGTGTTTTATTTTTATCCTACTGATATTGGAATTGAAGTGAATTTAGTTTTCAAAGCTTGGAAAACATTAGATTGGCTATTTTAAAAATCTGAGAGTGAAAAAAAATGTTCATATCTAGTTGAGGCTTTTTCTTGGGTTACTTAAAAAAGTTCTTTCTAAACTTTTTCAAGAGTGAGAATATCTAAAACAACACACATAGCTTTGCTTAAAAGGAATCCCTCCAGTCTGGGAGGAAATCACTCAAATCCAAAGCAGATGTGATATGTAAAGTAGCATTTTGAATATTCATATTATGATGTGAAAATCAGATTCCCAGAACTGAAAGTGTCACCGAATGAATTGAAATGAAGACTGCAGTGTGAATGTCACTTCCCTAATGCATAATATTGCAGTTCTATCCAGTGTCTTTTTCCTAGATTGGATCACTAGAGAACAATCATGTGCACAGACATGGCAAACATGCCCCCATTCTAATTATATAAGGCACTTTGGAAGGAAAACAAATTTTAGCTAAACATCTTTCTGAATGCATTTTAATTCTAGTAGTGGGACACTATTATTCTTGTCCATTTCTTTGGCTTAGCGTGTTTTTGCAATATCAGCATTTCACTTTGTTTCTACTTAGTCTTGAGAACTGGTTGAAATCGCCCTGAAATGTATTAGATGCTGGTTTGCAGCCTGCACATTCACACTTCTTTTTATAAGGGCCTGTTGTTATGCCAAATACTTCTTCCCTACTTTTCTTCCTCTTGTTAGGATCCCTATCAACAGATTTGTCTCACAACAATGGAAATTATCTTCAATTTCTTTCAGTAGAGGGGAGAAAAACCTGGACCAATTTACTGCAAGTATTTTACTTCACTTTACAAATGCATTTCACATCCTTACTTTGGCACACCTGGTCAGCCGTTTTAGCATTATTCATCTCCATTTATGTGGTTAATGGATTTTCAATTACAAATTATCCACAGAACATGCATCAGAATACTTTTTACAGCTGTATGCATTGATTCATATACCCATAATATTCAATCAGCCTTTGGCTTGTATCAACAAGTTGTCACTTTCGAAGCTGCTAGCTAATAGGGAGCCCCAGCAGACTGGTGGTTAATTGTGATGCTGGAATATTCTCTGTGTAGATAGAGCTAGAGAATTCTTTCACCATGCTGCCAGGTTATACTTGCATAAGAAAAAGCTTCTTAAATAATTTAGTGTTCATAAAATAAAAGAATGGATCCAACAGACAAAAATTAAGAGAATGTCAATGATCTTGTTATTATTATCTGGTTAAAGACTAAATGACAGTTCCAAAGAGAAACCAAGAGCAGGTTCCTTTTCTCTAAACCAGTGCTACTCAAAATGTGTCCATGGATTATTATGTGAATTCTTTGTTCACACAAGGTAGGTACAGAAATTGGGAGTGTTTACAGTTTAGAAACTGTAATAGTGATGTGATGTTGCTGTGACATCCAAGTATGTGACCAGTGGGTTTGTCTTCTTAAATAAGACATACACCAGGGTGGATGTTGTTGAGATTATGTGGTGTTGCATGTCTAGTCATGTTTAGTAGGTGACCAAGGTGGATCCAAAACAAACAAAGAATCAGATGACTGATGCTAAGTGCTATCAATGCATTGGAGAAAGACAATGAAATGCTTAAGGTGATTAATCACTAATTTAGGGAGAAGTATGACAGTGAGAAGGCCTCCTTGGCAGCATAGAAAAAGACTCTAAATCTTTTACAGCTGGAGACCAAGCAGTGCTGAGGATCAGGCCCAGCATAGTGGAACTTCACCAAAGGTCAAATTCTAAGCCTCAGCAAATCTTCTATGCCAGAGTCAGGATCCTGGTTTGGACTGAGTGTACCCCTAAGACTTGGGACAGTGACTTCTGGCTCAGTGCCCTCAAGAAGCTTCAAACTGTCCATCTGCCTGCACCCTCTGGCCTTCTCCTTCCTATGAAAGGCTGGTGCTTCCTGCCTTGCTTGAAGACAATGTAGAGGCCTCCACCTGCACATAGCAGGTGCTGGCTTCAGGAAGAGACCCCACTGCTGCTCTTGGCCACCAGACCAATAAATGTCAAATTACAACATAATTTGGCTGGTGAGGTGCTGGGTCACCCCAGGGAAAAAAGGGACTCTGCCAAAGGAGCTGCAGGACCTAGCTGTCACACCTGCAGAGCCAGGGTACATATTTGGCTTGGATCCTGAGGGTGCTGAATCAAGGGGTGATAAAACATGAAGCTGGGTAAGGATAACGGATCAAAATGAGAGCACTCTTCTGTGGTACAGATTTAACTCCCTCGATACAGAAAAGGACACGAGGAGACCGTGCTATGAAGCTGCTGGGATGACTCTTGGAAGCTTAGAGAAAGCAAAAGGGATTGGAAATGCAAGCACTGCTATGGCAGACAATAGAAGAAAGAATCAGAAAGCTCAGAGAAAGAGGGCATGTTAGAGTAGACATACTACGGAAGGAGGAAAGCTGGCTGTGTCTTCAGGAGGGCCCGCAGGACACTGGGTTTACCAAAGCAATGCGGGTGCACTGGGGAAAGGGCAACCGACAGCCCTGATAACAGAATATGGTGTCCCTAGGGACAAGAGAGGCAGCCAATAAGGCTATTGTTTAATCTATGCAATTGAAATAAATCAAGGGTGGATGATTGGGAGCTGAGGGCAGCTTGAAAAGTAAAATGTCATGAATTCCTGCCATTTATGGACTTGTGCCAATTCGGAGACCTGAACTCATGGGATAAAGGAGAAGGAAGGTCCTCGGGAGGAAGTACCCTGCAGCATCGTGATATGTGGTAATGATAATCCTGTTTGTCACCAAAGGAACCTATAGCCATTTACCTGGGCATTGTATGCTGGGAAAAGGGGACTACCTGGACATTTTGAGGATTGTTAGATGCAGGCTCCAAGTTGACATTGACATGGGAAGACTGGAACCATCGTTATGATTCCCTGCTAGAGTGGGCATATGTGGAGGCCAGGAGATAGATGGGGTCCTGACACGGTGCAGCTCACAGTGCGTCTGTTAACCCACCTAATGGCCATTTCTGTGGCCAGTAGAATGTATAATTGGAGTGGATGTACTTGATAGTTAGCAGAACTTTTATATTCCCTCCTTGGTCTGTGGAGGACAGATCTATTATAGTTGGTAAGACCGAGAGGGAATCTCTGAAATTTTTCACCCCTCCTAGACATGCTAGTACGTGAAAAACCATATCACATCCTACAGGAAACGGTAGAGACAAGAGTTATCATTAAAGACTTAAAAGAGACAGGGATGGTGGTCCTCATTATTTACTGCACCAGTCTGGCTCCTGTTGAATCCAGAAGGACCTTGGCAAAAGATGGTCGATCACTTTGGATTCGGCTCTGTGTCACCCTGATTGTGGCTGCTCTGCTGGGTGCTGTGCACATGCATAGCCTCTGGCACGTGGTATGCAACCCTCCCCCTGGAAAATGGGTCTGTTCAGGAGACTCAGAAAGAGTTCTCATCCATGTGGCGGCTATGGTGGAGACAACAGTGTACATTTAGAAGCTGCCTTCTGACATGATGTAATCTGACCATCTAAACATTTTTCAAAACATCATATTCATTCACTATATTGAAGAAAACGTTAATTGAACCAGATAAACAAGAACGAACAAGTATGTTGGAGCCTTTGTAATACATGTGCTTCAGAGGGTAGAAGGTAAAATTATGGAGATTCAGGAACTTGCCACATCAGAAATTTTTAGGATCTAGTGGTCTGGAACATGCTGGGACATCCCTTTGAAAGTAAAAGAGAAATAATTGGATCACATGCATGCCACTACCAACACTTGCTAGGCCTCTCAGGATTCTAGAGGCAGCATTTTCTACAGCAGAAGATGTATCCTGACCTATTTATTGGATGACATGGAGAGTTGCAAACTCAGAACAGGCTTTAGAACAAGAAAGGGCTCTGTAGCAAGTCCAGCCTGCAGTGTAAACAGCCCTGCTACTTTAGCCTTAAAATTCAACAGACAGTATGGTACTGGCAGTATCTGTGGTGGGAAAAAGTGCCATGTAGAGTTTATTACAAGCTCCAGTAGGAGAAACGAAATATAGATACCTAGGATTCTGGAATAAGGCCGTGCTATCTGTAGCAGAGTGGTATGTGCCCTTCTAAAAACAAGTCTAGCGCGCTACCGGGTCCTGGTAAAGACAGGGTATCTGAACACGAGACATCAAAAGACCCTGTGACCAGAGCTGCTCATTATAAGCTGTGTGCTGTCAAATCTATCATGTCATAAGTTGAGACAGGCTCAGCGGCAATTCATTATAAGATAAAAGTGGAACATCCAAGTTTGGGCATGAGCAGAGCCGGAGGGCTCAGGGAAGCTGCGTGAGCCAGTGGCCTAGACCTCCATGGTCACCCACCTTTGTAGCACAAATGCCTTTCCCTCAGCCCTTACACACAGCCACATAAGGGGTCTCTCATGATCAGTTGACAGAGGAGAGAAAGTTCAAGTTTGTTTCACAGATGGGCTGGCTTAGTGTGTGGGTACAAGCTGAAAATAAACTAATGCTACATTTTAATCCCATTCAAGGGCTGCCTTGAAAGATAGCAGCAATGGGAAAGCTTTTCAGCTGCAAAGATTTGGATCATCCACTTTGGAAACAGACTTGGCCCTAGCTAAGAACATGTCTTGGCTGGTTGGTCAGGGGTCTGGAACGAGAAAGACTGAAAGACTGGGGACATGAAGGCCTGTGAATGGACCTATGGGAGAGGGCACAAAGTGTGGTCTTTGTAAGCCACGGTAATGCCTGACAGTGAGCATCTACCATGGAAGGGGCACTAAACTCCAAAGACAGAGAATGTCTTGGCCAGTTCATGTCATTCAGCCTGTGCCATTAGCCACTCTAATGCTGGTACCATGGTCTTACCCATGAGATCTATGATGGCAGGAACAGAGACTGTGTGTAAGGCCAGCAGCATGGGCTTCCTCTCACCCAGGCTGATCTCACTGTACTGTGCTGAGTGTGCAACCCTCCTGCAACAGAGTTGGATCCTCCGCAATAACACCATCCCTCGAGGAGAGCAACCAGCCATTTGGTTGCAAATTGATTACACTGGAGCCTTTATACCCTGGAAGGACAGTGATTTGTCTTGAGTGAGATCAACATATATTCTGGGTATGGTCTTGGCTTTCCTGCTTGCAGTGCTGCAGCCAGCACTAGCATCCAAGGGTTTACTCTGTGTGGTCCATTATCCTTTGGCATAATATTACCTAAAACGTGGGAACCCATGTTTCTGTAGCAAAGGAGGTGAGGCAGTGGGCACATGATCATGGGGTCCCTCATGGGATCCCCTGGTCATATAGTATGGCACACTGCCCAGAAGCAGCCAGCTGGGTAGAAAGATGAAACAGCTTCACATGGAGGGTGCAATCTACACTCAAAATCAACAGATCTTGGAGATATTACAAGGGTCTGGAGAAACAAGGAGCAGCAGTAGGGGTTATCCCAGTTAAAATTATTCTTAGTGACCCTTCTGGGGAGTTCATGCTTACTGTCTCCTCACGTTAGTCTATAAATCTAGAAGTCTTGGTTTCTCGAGAGCAATTGCCTCCAGCAGAGCATATAGAAAGAGTTTTATTAAACTCTGGTTTATGGTTGCTACCTACCTCCTTTGAGCTACTCATGTCATACACTAGCAGGCAAGTAAAAGAGTCAGCACCTGCAGGGATAGCTGACCCTGAGTGTCAGGAGGAGGCAGGGCTGCAGTTTTATGGTGGGGATGGGGAAATGGTTTATCACCCAGGCGAGCCACTGGGGCCACTTTGACATAAATGATTCAGTGCCGAGCTTGAGAAAGACATAGTGGCTAGGGGCTCAGACCTCAGAGGGATGAGGTCTCAGTCACCTCACTCTCTAGGCCACCTCGAGCAGCTGAGTGCTAACTGATAAAGATGGAAATCTAGACGAACAGGAGAAAAGAGAGCCGATTAGTGTCAACTGTGGCCTCGAGAGCACCGTGGTAGCGGGCATATAGTTCATGCCACAAATCTTCTCCCTGAAGTTTCCCCAGGAAACAGGACCAGCCTGAATCCCAAAGGAGCTGTTTCCAAATGGAGTGAACTCATGGAAGAAGTGAATGCAAATGTAGTGATGTAGACAGTGCTGCATCGCCCAGACCTGCTTCCCCTCCACCTGCTTTAGGATCACGACACAGCACATTCCTTAGCTGCTGGAAGAGTCAGGGGTTGATGGCTCTAGGCTGTGTCTCTCTTCTGGAACTGCCTGCACATTTTGGGGGCTGCTTTGCCCAAGTTCATACCCTTCCCAGGGGGCTGCCTGCATCTACTGATGGTGGAGCTGGGATATGAAGGTCAAGCCTCTACCTCACCTGGGGACAACCCTGAAGGGCTCCCTGAGACCTAGAGCTCTTTGCAGGGTCACCTGAGGCCTCTCTTGCAATTGCATCACAGTTCAGCTCTTCTCTCTGCCCAATCCTGCTTCCCTCATTCCTTTACAAGTGTTGTCCTGAACATACGTACTGCCCCAAAACATCCCACAAATCTTCACCGCAGAATCTGTTTCTAGAGCCCTGAACTAAGACAATGACAATGTGGTTGGGATATTTTAAGAGCAAGTAAAGTTTCCTTTAAAGCTTACCATGTATGTGAATGGTGGCCCCTCTTTGCCTCATACAGGGTTTGCACTCCCTTGGGGAAAGGTTTTCCTCAGTAAAATGGAGATGAAGTTCTAGGGGAGAAGATACCTCAGTGGGTATGGTTGATCTAACCCCTCAGCAAATAGGCTCTGTCTTGACAGTCGTTACATTTACTTTGTGCTATTTAATCATGTTTAGAGGATCTAAGAACTAACGTTTATTTTAAAGAAACCAATGGCTCATGCTTTGAATCGATGAATATTAACACTAACTAATGGTTTATATAAAAACTAGTCAGAAATAGTGATAAAATGAAAAGAATTTAACTTTGGAGTCAGAGACTTAGATTTAAATCTCAATTCGCCATTTACAATATGTATGTTGAACAAATCAAGTTTTGTCAGCTTTAGTTTTATTAATCTCTAAAAAGGAAATAATGCCTATTTTGTGGGGTTTTTTTGGTGAGAATTAAAGAAGGTAATATCTACAGAGTCCCTGGGCCTGCAGCTCATGGGCATGACACATAGCCTCATCATTTTGCTCAACAAATATTCATTCAGAACATACCTTTATAAAGCAGCAACTATTTATTATGTGCCAGGTCCTGTGCTAGGTGCTTGGGTAGACTGATGGACAAGCCATGATTCCTCTTTTGAGGAAGCTCACACTTTGGAGTAAGAGACATGCACATGATGAAGAGGGATTGAGATGCTTTTCAGATTTCTAATTTATTCAGCTTGATGAATAGCAATGTCCTATATTTTCCAATGATTTTTTTTTTTTAAGTAGGCTGGCTGGATTAAGGGTTTGGTGCTCAGATGGGTTTCTAGGAAGCCAATCTGTGAGACGGTAAAACATCCCTGTGTGAGATGGAGCTTGTATTTCCCAGAACTCTTCCTGGGCAGAGCAGGTTCTACATGCTTGGGGCCAGAGCTGGACTGCTGGAGTTGATGACAGAGAAAACAGCACCACCACCCCAGTCTTCCTCCTCTGCGCCTTTGCTTCATGGTGGCCTCCAGCCTCTCCTCTAGCCATGCCTTGGACAAATGTTTAAAATACGAAGAAGCACCTGTTCACAAGCCTGCTGTTTGTGCCCATGCGTCTTAATCTAGGCCATTCCATCATCATTTTCAGTAAAGAAACTGAGGCTTAGAGTCAAGGTGGCGCTGGTATGTAGGTAGCCAGGGACCCAGCCCTCTCAGTCTCCAGCTTGTTTCCTCTGCCCTCCTACATTTGAGCATGCGATTCTGAAACACTGGCAAAAGAGAGACATATGACAGTAGCATAAGCTCTTAGCACGGATTTTATTTAAACAACCTTTGGAGTGGTCATTTCGTTGTCATGGTTGCTCTAATCAATGAGATGGATATAGGGTCTCAGGGCTGCAGCTGTTTGTCTGATCGTTTAACCTTCGGAAACAGATTTTATTAAAGTGTTCCTGTTGCTGAAAATGAATTACAAAGCTTTCCTTTTTCTGTAGGAAATAAGAGTGCCCAGATGAGATTACAGGGCTTCCTATGATATCTAAATAAGATTAGTTTGCTGAAGATCACATTAAAATCCCATTAAAGACACAGTTCCGCTCCAGCCCCCCTTCTCCTCAGGCGAGTTCTGAGCGAGTTGATGAAAATTGCTCAGGGATGACAACAGGCATTGAGCACCCTGTGGAGACCCGGGGGTGGGGGGGTGGAAATATTCTCCCAGCCGTGTTCATCACAGGAACAGGATCTGTGTACATGGCCCATTACTTACAGATGACAGTTCCTGACTCTAAGGAGGGAAGTCTTTAGGGAGGAAATGGTAATAAGATGAAAGGATCACGAGCTGGAGGCATTGAGGTCATCCTCTTGAGAGGACCCAGGAAATCATTAATTCATTTTTTATGTGACAAGGATAACAATATTAATGTTTAAGTATTTATAGCCTACCCTCAAGCCTGCTTCTGAGAAGGAGGGATTCTTTGCTCTAAGGAGGCTGCCAGCCTGGATTTTTGTTGTGCTGATCTAAGTAATCAGCATAACTTTGGAATTAGTACTGAGAAAAGATAAATTGATTTTCATTAGGAAGGGATGTGGGCAGCTCCTACAATGCTCAAATGGGGCCAGCAGGGTGGTTGGGATTTTGAGAGAGCAAAGAAGAAGCCTGCGGAGAGAAAAAGCTGGGAGATTGAGAGGGGCTGTTGTGATAGCTGGGACCTCGGGGCAGTCAGGCAGATGATGCCTTCTGCAATGTCATGACGGTTTGCGTCTCTTCAAGGGGCTTCTTTGAAGATTTACAACGCATTTCAATGGTTATTTGGATGTAGAGCTGATTTTTTTTTTTTTTTTGAATGGCCATGATGAAGACATGAAATGGGCAAGCCTCATTTGTTCATTAATTCAATTATCACATTTTCTTGAGTGCTAGGTGTTTATCAGAGATACAGAGAAGATGGACAGAGACCATTTGAGCAAATAAGGGCAATTCAGTACAGTAGGTGCTTCAGGAGAAGCAAGAGCAGGGAGTAGAGGGGACGCAGGGTACCTCTCTGTGGACAGGCAGGGAAGGCTGCACAGAGGAGCCATGGCGACCCTGAGGGGTCAGGTTGCTTCTGGCCTGCCTGAACTTGTGTGCAGGTGTTTCCAAGGGTCTGCAAGAGCGTCTCTTACTGTCTGCTTCCTCCCCACGTCCCGGCTTCCTCTGCTGATGGGATGTGGTGACTTTTATCAAAAAATAAAAGTAAAACGGGACAACCTTCAACATTTGATGTCCTTGATGATCTTTGAGTGTCTTCATGGAAACAGCACCGATGGTGACTTGGCTTATTGGAACGCATATCTCACTTCCATTGGAGGCTATAATGTGAAAGAATAAATTCTCAGTGTGCTTATAATTATTAATACCAGGTAACTTGTTTTTATGTTACTAAATTGAAAAATGCAATCAGATTCAGTCACTTGAAATCTTTTACCTCTTTACCTCCCTTTCTTTTGAAATGAATATGGTTTGTATTGTTATTTAAACACTTCAGATCAGTTATTTTCCATAGCCCTAAAAGCACAGTTTAATGAAATATAAAGTAAAATAACAATAGAACCGGTTAATCAAAAAGTAGCTGTTTAAAAATATCTATAATTCTTATAACTCCCTCTCTTCAAACATCACAAAAATAAAATAAAACCTATGAGTAATGACATCAACTTGCTAACAGCTCTTTTTTTCAGGGTAATGGTATTATCAGTTGGGGTGGAAATACATTTTCTTCTTTATATTTTTCAAAAGTTGTCAAAGTTTTTACACATGAATATGTCTAATTTGGGTAATTAGAAGAAAAGATAAATGACTATTACTTATACAAATCTGGTACAGAGGTCAACTGGATAATACAGTGTGTCTGTTTTTGTTTGAATTTTAGTTTAAGTCACCATAAATGTTTAGTAGTGTTAATTTTTCCTAGGCAATATTTTAAAGTTGAAATTAGGCCTTAAATCTTTGACATTAATGTTCAATTAACTAACACATAATGAAATTGTGGAAATAGACTCACAGCATGATTTCTCTAGTGGTGGTGGTGATGGTGATGATGGGGACAGTCATGATGGTGAAGACTTCAAAAGGCTGCTGATCTCCAAAGAGTTAAATGGAGTCACTGTGAACTCCTTCTTAAAGGTAAGGAAATAAAAATTTAGAGATTTATTCACAGACTTTCATCTTCTCCAAGGCCATCCAGCCACAAACAAAAATGGACAAGAACTTATCTTCAGATTTCTAGCTAATTTTTTTCTCCCCATCTCCATGATATTGTCATTATTGTTAATGTTTCTTTGCTTGCTAGAAACTACATTAACTAGTTTTCAGTGTGTGTGTGCTTATTCCAGCATTTGTAGACTTTAATGCTTTTGCAAGCTCATGCATAAACTCAGGTGGTTGGTCCTAGAAAACAAATTCTTCTTTCTTTCTTTTCACTTGTTGGTAGCACTTGCTGATGATAGCACTTGTTAGTGGTAGTTTTTATCTTTGAGTTTGATCACTTTCAATGAAGATTTTTGTGTTTATTTTTAAAAGCAAAAGTTTATTTCAATCAGTTTAGAAGAAAATGATCCAAAACCATAGCTTTGTATTATTTAACTGAAACTGCAGTTTAACCTTTCCATTTTCAGCTAGCCTTGCTGTCGTGTAGACACTTTATGTGCAGAACTGATTTCTTTCTGTCTGTGCTATGGGATAGGGCGTGATGTGGGAAGAGAATGTCATCTACTCTAAGATGCTAAGGGGCTCTGATCAGGAAGGGTAAATATAATCAGATTTATTCCGAGAACTTAGGATTCCCAGAGTTTGTTTTTGGAGCAGGTGAGGAGAGGGCTAATACAAAAGTAATCAATTTTCTATGCTGTAATTCAATCGACTAGGCCTCTATAGTTGGAGTGACGTGCTCCACAAGCTGTGGAGATTACCATCTTCACGTTGCTTTATCCTGACTGAAGGTTTAGACTTTGAAGAGGGCGTGTGTCAGGTATCTTCTGTTTTTACCAGCACGTCCCAGTAGTCATTAGATTGATTACTTTGTATTTTCATCCTCAATTTTCTTTACTGTGTTTATCTGAAGACAGATTAACTTTAGTCAGACATTCCATTCTTCCTGTGTTAAAATGAACAGTGATTAATTTTCTGCTATTCGTTTTATTTATGAAAATGATTTTGACCCAAATGTAAATGCAAATGTGTCTTTGACTTTCTGGGATACTTTAAACTTCAATTTCAGGGAAAAAAGATTCAATAAGGGCAAACAAATGATAAATAAATGCTTCAAATAATGAAAGTATAATAGGAGTACTTGCTTTGTATTTGCTTTGGAATTAAAAAATAATGTAGTCTACTTCTCTACCGTTAGGATGACAAACACATTTCTCAATGTACCTGTAGGTGTCACTGTCGAGATACACTATGGAAAGGAAGATTACCCAGGTTTGAATCTAAGAAAGGGCTGCTGGGATGAATTTTATATAGTGCTTTTGGTTAACTCTAGTAACATATGTTTTTTCTGATATAGTACTTTATAGCACTTTTCTGAGTGTAGTAGTGGAGTCCAATTATCTGGGACAAATAAAGTAACTAATATTGAATGTTCTATTATTTTGGGGCAAAGAAATCACCTTGGACAAGGAGGGTGACATACAGGTACAGAGTGCAGTAAAATATAGGACTTACTCCTTAAATTGTTCCTCAAAATTCCTAGATTAGTAGTTTGGAGAAATTGGTGTTTTCACTCTTCCTTTCTTCCTCCTCCCAGCGCCAGCTCGCACCAGCTAGAGCCTCTCATCCATCACGTGCCTCCTTCTGCGTGTGGGATTCGCTTCCAGACGGCGAGTTCCCAGGGCGTTAATGAAGGACTCAAACCAGTGTCTAAGTGATAGTCCTGCTTTTCTGACAGGGGCTCCTAACTTAGAACCAGGATAAATTTCAACATATTGGGATTCTAAGGCTCTGACTTTACAAGAGTTTTTCTCTCTTATCTCCTTTGTTTTATTTTGTTTATAAAATGATTTGAAAATTTGTGGAAATCTCTTGGCCGGGCTAAACCTCAGGAAATTTTTAGAGGGTAATCTATGTTTTATGCATATGAGTATGCTTCTAATTTCCTTTTTTTTTTAAAAAAAAAAAGCTGCCCCCACCAATATTTGAATTCATTAAATTATTAAGCAGCTATTGCTCTTCCCTTATGTACATTTCATTTCTCTGGAAGTTAGGGATATAAGGAAACATAGGGACGATCCTTGCCATCAAGAACCTTGGTGTTCAATATCGATGAGAGACAAGCGAGCGGACTGTGAGGAAGAGTTAAGGGCTGAGTTGGTGTGGAATGTAAGGAGGAGAGCTGCCGACGCTGCCTGGGAATCAGCAGGGGTTTCAGGGAGAAGTGTGTGGAGTCAAACTGAATAGACTTTCCAGTGGGGACCAGGGCATGGAGAGAGTGAGCAGACGAAGCACCCCTCCTGAGAGCGGCACAGCACACCAGGCGTGTTTGGGGACAGGGACAGGGACAGGGAGTAGTTAGGTCTGGCAGAAGTGCAGGCTGGGTGGGCGGGGCAGGCAGTGGTCCTGTGATGCCCCTTCTGTGAAATGCTCTGAGCACCTCATTGCGTTTCACCCAAAGAAAAGGACCTTAGAGGTTAATACCGCAGACACGCTTTCGCTTTTCTTTTTCCTAATAAGCTTAGCTGTTCACGTTCAACTGCTTCGAAACAAAGTAAGGCAGGTTCTGAATGGACAGTTTCTACGTTAGAGCTGACGACTATCATCGGGTTTGTGTTAGACAGTGGTAGTTTCTACGACTTATTGTTCTTGGCAGATGAGGAAGTCAACTGGAAGGATTGTGTGGCTGGGTTTTCGGTGACTGATGTGGTTAACTAAACTATTTCTGTCACAAATAGGTATTAGGTGTTTTGCCTTGCACTGAACATTAGCTGCCTCTTATGGCTTACACAAAAATAGCCAATACTACTACATTCCTTACTGTGTACCAGGCACTGTTCTAAAAATACACACACACACACACACACACACACACAAACATATAAACTCATTTGCTCTTTATAACCACTCTGTCAAGTAGGTAATGATGAAACTCCAATTTTACCCATGAAGAAAGAAGGCATGGAGGGTTAGACAATTTGCTCAAGGTCATACAGCTTATAAGCCACAGAGCTGGAATTTGAACCCTGATAGTCTCGTTAAAGGTACATATTATCTAATAATTTGATGTTGCATATAAGTTTAATTGTGCTACATAATAATTTAGTGAAAGAATTTTTATTTTATGGTTAGGAGAGACAAGTGCTAATTAATATGTTTTTGGATGGATATCTGGAAGAGCAACCAAAGGAGCTTCATGGCTAGAGAAAGAGGGGCTGGGAGTACTGACAGCTCCTGTGATCAACTGAGGCAGTCTCTCTGGATGGTGAGTGATTTCTTTATTCTTGGAGGATGGCCACAACAATGAGCTCTGGAAAGAAAGAAAGAAGCAAACTCTGTCATCTTCTTAGAAATTAAGTTTCTAAGTAGTTGCTAGAAGTAATCCCAACTGGATGCATGAAACTTAAGAGGTTTGACAAAATGTATTATCCATAGCAAACTATAAATACTATTATTTTATTTCATGTTTATGAAGCAACAACAGTATCCTTGGGGCTGCACATATTAAAAAAGACACCATTCCTGCCCTAAGGGTTTACAATGCAGACAGATTTGAAATTTCTTCCAGAACCAGATGTTTGAGTGTGGCACATCACTCATCCCTTTCTGCCTCTCTCCATTTTAAGTTAGCACATATTCCCAGGGTGATGGATACCCTAACATCAGCCTCCCTGATTTCACTCAATGCTTTAGTCAAGAGGAATATAGAATGTGCCTACAATATTTTTTCCCTTCAGCATTTATGCATTAGAAATGGTATTCACCAATTTTGTATATGTAACAATCAGCTACTTCCATTAGCTTTCCCTGTTAAACTGAAATGTCAGATCAAGAATTGAATGGGTGAGAAAGAAATGCCAGGAAAACCCATTTACTTGTAAATTTACCACTTGAAGTGCTGGCTACATAAGTGGGCATACTAGGTGATTTAAAAGTTCCTAACATTCCCTGCGTGGCTGTTAAGGACAGGCAGATGTTGTTCATCACCTGTCTCAGTGTGGAGAAAAGAGCTCATGATTAGTGAGCTCCCAGGGGCGGGCAGACACCAGGCTCACCTTTTGCATATTTTATCTCATTTAATCTTCCCAGTTACTCTGGATGATAGGTACTATTTTACAGACAAGGATTCTGAGGCTCAGAAAGGTTACATGACTGCCTCAAGTTCACACAGCAAGTAAATCTGGGGCTCTCAAAACTGAGCCCTATCAATAGCAGATGACAGACACCATTCAGAGCCAAATATTGCAGTACCCGTACAACATCCCATTGGTTACCCTCCCTGGCTATGCCATTATTCTATCTTCTTTTTAGAAGCAAGGACTCAAGGTTGCTCTTCTAGCTTTCCCCTGCTAGCTTTGTTAAACACTTGACAACTGCAATGCTTTCATTGAGGCAGTTAACATTTAAATCCAATATTGTGACTTAGGTCTTCATTTATACCCTCTTTCAGCAGCAGTTGTGAGCCTCTCCCTTCCCCTGGGCATCACCACATTGCTGCATGCGAGTAGAAGGTGACATGCTCCCTAGGCCCCTGAGGAATGAAGAGCTGCCTAAATTGGAGAGAGGCTGGCAGAGAATTCCCAGCTTGATAATCAATTAATATGATAGCAGGTGTCAGTGGGCAGCCTTCTGAGTCAAGAGTGGCTCAGGAAGCTGTGAGTGGAGCAGAGACTGGAAAGCACTGGCGACTGCCCCAGCTGGTCTCCTTCGCGCCGAGCAGAAGTCCCCTCACGTGCCATGTGCAGCTTGCACACCATAGACTTCCGAGCCCTGGTCTTTATGACACTTGGTTTAACCACCCTACGGTGAAATCGGTTGTTTTCTCGTGGCAATGTTAACCTGTTCCCAGGGCTGGGCACCAATAATTGGGCTTGAGTAATTTGAAATTACTGTGCATTTGTGGATGACTGTGAACTGTTGTTCAGTTGTCAGCCTACAAACAAATCTGAAAAGAACCAGCCCTTAGGTGCGCTGATTTCACAGCAGAAACACCGGAATGAATATTAGACCTGGGAGAGAACTGGCCCAGTTACAGAAGTTCCAACAACCTGTAACACAAATGGCTCGCTGATTTATTCAACACCTCTCCCCACACTTCTGTTGTGGGCAGGACGCTGTGCTGGGCAAGGCAGGCTGAAGTTAGAAGTCAGGGGTTACTTGGCCCCATCGTGAAGAAACGTCAGGTGGACCCAATAGATTCTGTTCTTAAATTTACATACTTCTTCCTCTCCAACGGTCAGTGGGGGATTTTAAAGTCTCTGTAAGTGGAAATTCAGGGCACAGTTCCAAACTTCTCATTACGTAGTGCCTGGCAGATGACCAAAGAGTTCTAAAGAAACTCAGAGTCATTAAAGAAAAAAACCTAACAAAATAACAACAGTGGGTCTGTAAGAGACAATCCAATGGAGTACAGAAACAGCAACAGATATTTTCTAGGGGGTTCAGATGTGGTAGTGCAATTTCATGGGGAATTGAGAGTGGTTTTGCCTTTAACTAGCTGTGTGATTTAGGAACTCCCTTCATGTCTGGGGCTGCTAGTTTTCTTATTAGAAGAGAATCTCCTGCTAGGACAGGCCCTAGCCCCCATGCTTGCCGCCCACTGTACCTGTGCTCCTGCCCTCGGCCTCCCTCGCGTGCAGACGAAGCCGGCCTCTCCCCTTGCGCGCCGGACCCCACCCATGCTCTCCCACCCGAGGGCATCCGTGCAGCCCTCATCCCCTCCCTCTCCTGCTTAACTATGATTTTTTTCCACCTGGATCATTCTCATGAGCCCTCAGCGTGCTTTTGTATCATTCATCTTCAGCAACACTCTCTGTTATCTCCAATCTCTTCCTGTTCCCACCCCATTTTGCTTCACAGCAAAGCTTCTCTAAGTGCAGTGAGCACTTCCTCAGCTCCTCCTTTTCATGGAATAACTCACAGCAGGCCTTTGTCCCCCACGCTCCACTAGAGTGTTCTCGTCAAGGTCACCAATACTCACACATTTCTAAATCCAGTGGCCAATTTTCTCTCTTCATCTTATCTAGTCGGTTTTGCAGCAGCATTTGAAACAGTCATTCACAAATTTCTTCTTGAAGCATTTTCTTCTCATGGCTCCCAGGACACCACGTTCCCTGGATCTCTGCCTAGTCCGTTGGCTCCGTCTCCCCACTCCCCTCTGCACTGGACCCCACTCCTCTTCTTAACCTTTAAAGGTGATAAGGTCCCGTGGCTCAGTTTACCATCTTGTTCTCTGTCTCTTCTCTCTCCCTAGCTGAACACATCCCATCCCGTGCATTAAAGACCATCTGTACAACCTGAGTCATTACTGATGTCCTATTCTCATTTATATCTGCATCCAAATCCATTATCACACCCTGGTGGTGCCTACTCTCTGACATACGTTTAGAACCACTTCTCATTCCTATTACCTTGACCAGCCGGCTCACTTCCCCTTCATCCCTCACCTGGTCTGCCGCTGAGACCTCCTAACTGGTCTCCCTGTTTCTACTCTTTAGTCCCCTGTGCTCTGTTCTTCTCATGGTTGCCCAAATGATCTTTCAAAAAGTAAACCTGATCATGTCCCTCTCTTGCCTAGAATCCTCAGTAACTTCCCTTCACACTTAAAAACAAATGCAGTGCCTTACTATGTTCTGCAAGACTATGTTACCTGTCCTCTGGCTACATCCCTGATTTCACCTCCTGTGTTCCTTGAACCTGGCAACTAAGTTGCCAATATTGGTGAAGGTTATTAACAATTGTCTTTTTTTTCCCTTTTGTTTTGTGCCTGCTCCTCTGCTAGATTCCAGTTTCTCCTGCAGTGGTCGAGGGTCCCCTATTTTACCTGAACCAGGTGGGCTCTGCCTGGATGGGGGTCCCTGCTACTAATCTTGTCTTTTTTGCTCTCCTGGCCAGTATATTTTTATTGCGTGGCCCTGCCCTTGCTAAGCATATTCCATAATTTAAGGTACAGTATAGTTGTACATATAACACACCTGGGGGATGCTGGATGTGACACCCAGGTCCCTGTTCGGGTAAGGATTATTCCCCAAACTGCTGGGATGACTGCCGTCAGGCAGCCCTCAGCCATCTTTGGGAATTGCCTTGGCTAAAGGGAGCCACCTGGCCCAGGGACATGCCCCATATCCTGGGCATCCATTGAATGGTCAAGAGGGATAGATAAAGGCTTGGCCCCCGCGTATCAGGGCAGGACAACTCTGCAGAGACCTTCCTACTTCAGAGCTCCCCTGGAATCAGCTGAGGCCATTTTGCACCTGCATTGCAGCCTGACTTCTCCCCCCGCCCCAGCCCACTTCTCTGCCCCCTCCCACAGGGGTGGAGCCCACGAGCACCACCTGATCAATTTCCTGCATGCACACCTCCATCTTAGTGTCTGCTTCCCAGGGAACCCAGGTGAGACAAGTCCTGCAGGTTAATCAGGGCCTTTAATGTCTTAACCAACAGACAGGATTTTAAGAGTTGCTCCAGAGTTGGAGAGAAATTTTCCCCAGGAATTTACAGGCCTGTCCAATTGTACCGCGTATGGCACCTGAGCTGTGCACAGCTCCATGCAATATGCCCTGATCAATTAATTTGTAATATCGACCCTGGATTCTTGTCTCCAAGACTCTCACCCAAGACATGTCAAACCATTTCTTCTTTTCGTAAGCTGGCATTTCCTAGGCCCCAATTCTTTAAGCAGTAAGAGTGTGTGTGCAGGCGTGTGTGTGTGTTGGAGATGCTCAGCTTCCACTTCTGGAAACCCCTTGGATCAGACCCGTGAAGTTCCCCCAGACACCCACATCTGCCAGATAACATTTCATGGTTCTTCCTCAAGGCCACTGCTCTTGTCGTTCCCCCCAATGGGAATGCCGTCCCCAGTTGCTGGCTATTGAAAGTCTTTTTACACATATTTCAAGTTCATGTGTCCTTCCTGAAATTTTCTATGAGAACCTCAGTTGAAATGTCCTTTGACCTTTGTATTGATTGTCCGACCACTGTATGGTGCTCGTTTTATGACGCCTGTGTCCCAATCATTTGCATATATCTTCTCACTGACTGAAATATGTATTCAACACCTGCGCAGAAACAGCAGTTAATAAATACTTTCTAATAATGAAGACACAGCCCTGAGCAATGGAAGGATCACAAAAATCGCTTCCATTTATTAGGCATGTGTTATACCAGGCCCCATTGTTTATCTTAAATTCCCACAATAGGGATAATATTGTTTTATCTTCTTTACAAGATGGGGGAACTGAGGCCAAGCTATCAAGGGTTTTCTAGATCACTCAGGTAGCAAATGTGATAGACTGGGTGGATTTAAGACCAGGTCTGTATGACCCCTAGTCTGTTACATGCCCGACAGTCTAAGTGGAGACAAAGTTCTCGAGGGACTCGGGAAGCCCCACCTTGATCCCACCATTGCCTGGAAATACTGTGTTCGTGATGCCCAACTGCCGCAGGCCACAGGTGGGGTGGCGTTCGTAGTCAGGGGAGGCAATAACCGGCTGTGTGAGTTGAGAGTGGGTTTGCTGGAGGTGACAGGCTCGCTCATGCAGGGAGCAGAAGGGGCAGGGCTGAAGAAAACATCTAAGGAAATGCTTGGGTTTGGCTTGGGGTGGGGGTGGGTTTTCTCCCAAGGAGCAAAGTCCAGGAAAGAAAAGGCCAACATACTTTGGCTCATCCACACCCCTGCACACTGAACAATTTAGGCAAGGACAGAGAGAGGTGCCTGGGCAGGGAGGCTCTGAGCAGCTGGAAGGAAGAAACAGGGATACATGTGGTCAGAGCTCAGCACAGAGGGAGGCATCCTGCACGGTGGGAGCAGCAGGCCTGCCCCGCACCCTTCTACTGCCTTGCAGTGGGAACCTCCTACTCAGCTGGCCGGAGGGGCCACTCTGGTCTGAAATGCTGCCTGGAAAACTCTGCTTAGATCAGTGCTTTTCAGGGCTAACCAGTAGCCACAGAATCATCGGGGAGCTTGTTAGGAATTCAGCTTCTCAGGCCTCACTTCACAACTGCCCAGTCAGAATCTCTGGGGGCCGGGCCCAGCCTCTGTGCTTAACACGTGCTCTGGGTGCTGCCCGTGATCGAGTCCAAGCCCCCCACGCTACGCTTCTCCTGTGGCTGTCATTCTCTCCTTCCTTGTGCCCTAAGTTTTCTTTGTCTTGTCTCTCGTGTCTTTTTCTCATATGTTAGGATTCTCTGTGTTCCTCAAGGCCCGACTTAAGCCATCCCACCTTCTTGCAGCTTTCTCTGCCCACCTCTGTCCACAAGTCCCTTCTGTTGATGCCCTTGCCCTGCATTCCTGGATATTTGTTCTTCCTGTGTGCATGTCCTCTGTCTCTGGACTATCCTGGCAGCTTTCTGCTGTTTGTGACACTTATTTGCAGTCCTTACAGTTCCTTGTACATAAGAAGTGCACAATAAATGCCTTGTGGTGACTGATGGAACACGGAGCCTAAATATTTTATTTCTGACTATCCATCATTTTATGTGCCTATGTGTAACATAAAAGAGGAAGGATTCTTCTGGTAACAAAGGGGAAACCTGTTTTTATTTTGTTATGTTACTTCCTGTTCTAGAAAGGATTTAAGGAGGCTTAAAATGCAGCAAAATAACATATATTAGAAATAAGAAAGAAAAAAAAGGCAACTTTAGGGTCATAAAATGGATGGAGAAATGAGACCAATACAAAAATGCTGCTCCATAATACAGTACGTTCACTCTTGATCAACCAAAAATTAAGCTCTTATCTTTCTTATCAGGGATTTGGAAAATAATGGCTTTTAAGCCGCATCAGAACTTAGAATAGATTTAGTTTTTATAAAGTCACATAAACTCCAACATTGTTTCCTAGTTCCCTTCTCTGCCTCTGAATTTTCTGAATAACTGCAGGATGCCGGGAAGCCATCCTGGATATTTTTGAAAGAAGATTCCGGAACATGATGGTCCTCACCATGGCAGATGGCAAGGTGGCCGTTATTGTTTATAAAGACAGCAGCACATTCCACCTTCTCTCCTTAGCTGTGGGAACCTCTGAGGGCTGGGACACAGCCCCAGGGAAGCAGCCAGAGGGAGGAAGAGGGACCAGCCTCTGTCTAACCGCTGAAGAGCAGAGGAACCTGGCCTGCCTCGCACTCTGCCTGCACTGTCAGCAGAGCAGGCGTCACAGTGACCGGGTACCCGTGAGGTTTAGAGCTGTTTCTGGATTACTGCAAGAGAAGCTTATAGGAACTAGCTGAGACGCAAAATGAGAATTTATTATAAGGATAATGGAGTGTGTCAAGGAATGTGCAAAGGCCCCAGGAAAGGACTAGAACCAGCACGGAAGGCTGTAGGGAGTACTTTTATTTGGCCCTGTCGTCGTTGCCTCTCTGGCTGTGTGGCTGTTTCTTCTTTCTTAGCAGAAAGGCTTTCTCAGCCCTTTAGTCCACCTGTAGGGTGGGTGGAAAGTGGCCTCATTAGTAACCATATTACAAATTCTAGTTGCCCAGAGGGACTGTAAATTTCTCTTTATCCCAATCCCAGTTTCCTCTGGAAGAGGCTGGGCCAAGTGTCCACTCTTGGTCCCATCGGTGGTGACCAGGAACATCGAATGGCACAAACACGGCTGCCAGAGGGGCTCTGTGTTTGGGGACAGTGACAGCACAGGGGGACTGGTTGTGGGAAGGACTGGCACACTAGGACGATGTGGAGATAGAGACACTCTGCCCAGTCTTCTGCATGAGGAACTGAGGCCCTAACTCTTGGGGAGGTTTTAGGTCCTGAATTTAAATCGTGACCTTTATTAGCATATCAGTACATGGTTAAGTTCCCGCAAATCACTCATTTTATTCCTGCCATGCTTCCGTGGGGGTTGGGAGACTGGCATTTTATCTTTGGTTTATATGCAGGGAAATGAAAGCCCAGAGAACCTAGAAGACTTGTGCACAGCCAGACAGCTAGTTACCAGCAGGGCTGGACTTCGAGTCCAAAACCATTTTGGACCTGACTCTACCACTCATGGCTTGTTGCTTGGTCAAATCTTGCACATACTCATATTCCTCATCTATAAAATGCATTAATTATTCCATCTGAAGTCAGCACACAGAATGAGCACAAGAATCAAATGAGTAGTTCTTGAGTTAGGTTGATCATTGGAATCATATAGAGATCTTTAAAAATACATAGATCTCAGGACTCCAGCCCCTGTGTATTCTGATTCAGTAGATCTGTGGTAGGACCCAAGTATGTGTTCTTGCAGAAGTTCCAGGACATTGCGATGATCAGCCTGGATTTGTGAATCCTTCAGCAGCCTGAGAGAATGGTCCATAATTCACAAGGCCTGGCATAAAACACATTGTGACCACAGTGACAGGGCTATCTCCTTAGCATTATGTCCTACGTTACATACACATCGCTTTCTTCTCCAAGACTGTTTAGGGGGATCCCCTATGGGACAGTGGGGAAAAACGGGCACCCACACACAGAAGGCCATGTGCGAGACAGTATGTGCATGTGTGTGGTGTGTGCACAGGATGTGGCAACAGCAATATGTGGAAGGTGCCGATTGCAGGACATGCTTCTGCACTAAGTTGAAGAGGCTTAAAAATTCCCTGGGTTCAAAGAGATCGTGTACCTTAATATTCCTGTTGCCCCTACCGCAAGCCAGGCATTTTAGTATTTTCCCTGTTTTATTGAACAGGAAGCTGAAACAGAGTTTTTCCTTTGTCTGAAGTTGTAGACAGATGGGAGGTGGAGGTGGTGCAGCTGGGATTCAAATTTAATTTATGAGTTTTGATTTGGAGAACTTTTCGAGGGATGAAGCTTAGGAAAGATAGCTGAATAATCAGAGACTGCTGACAGAAACAAACTGGAGGGTCATCGTTTTCTGCTGTCCCATTATTTACCTTAGCCTTGGTCCGATGTTGGCTGTCTTGGGCACTAAATAACAATGGGGTATTGTCAGACCAGACTGACTTTCAGCCAAGTAATGACAGCAGCAGTCGTACTGTCACTAATCGTGGTGGTGGCACCTGGCGTATTGCTCACACTTTATACATCAGCCACATGGAAAGATTATTGCTATTCCTGACAACAACTACGCGAGGTGGGTATCACTACTCTCATTATGCAGATGAAACTGAAGCTCAGGGAAGCTAAGTAAGCAGCCCAAGACCACACTATTCACAAGCACCAGGGTGAGGATTCACTAAAATCCGGGTCTGTTTGGCTCTTGCTGTTACGTGGAGCTGCCTCTGATTCCACAGCTTCTACTGCTGCCTGGATGGTGAGTCCTCGCTTAGTGTGCTGCTGTCTGATTCTTACCTCCTCAGCAAGACTCTTCCTCCTCAGCTTGGCTGGTGTTTTTGTTCCTTACTTCAGAAAGTGAAAGAGACATCAGCTGTGGTTGTGTGGGCCCCTTTTTAGGCAGAGACTCTCAAAATTAATAAGTGTCTCCTGGACTTAGTCAAGGAAGTAATTAACACCGGAGCACAGAGGGCACCCTCAGCCCCCTACGTCTGGCGTCAGGAAAGTTGACTGCCCGTCATTAACGTGTGATGAAGTAGTTTATCATGGGAAAGCAATGCTGTTGGAGTGAATGCACTGATCTGTTGTTATTGAAGGTTTTACTTTGTTCTATTTTTCTCAGAGGCCTGGAGAGGCAGGGGAAGGGGCTGCCCAGAGGGCAGGTATGGGAGGGGGGTCTCTGGTCTGTGTGTGGCCAGATAGGGAAACAATAGGGATTACAAGGAAGGTATTTATTGAGAACAATGATGTGGGGATGTAGTTTCATCCCCCTTTTTGTCCAGGTCAGAGATACAAATCAGAAAGGTTAATTTATTTACCTAAGGTTATGCAGGTAGCAAGGAGACGTTTTGCTTCAGTCTGACCCAAGTTCTAGCTTTTAATACCTTTAACCTATCGCAGGAGCCGAGGCAAAGATGAAGACCTACGAGAACCAGATGCTGCTGAGATGGAGGTGGAACAGGAAGAGGAGAGGGCAGGAGGCTGGCCAGAGGACAAAGGCAGATGGGGCAGATTGTATTTTCTAAAGATGGTGACACTCTACCTATCCTGTCCTACTTGCTCTTCTTACAACCTAATGTTGAGCGTCACCATCAAGAGGCAGCGTCTTTTTCCTCCCCTTCAGCGCTGGCTCACCCATTCTTGGAGCATGAACCTTAGGTGTCCCGAGCCCACATGTAAGACGTCCAGCGACCCTGTCTTCAGTCCTGAGCCACCGCACTGGAGAGACCCCCCCTGGGGTAGAAGCACTTGAGGAGCCTCAGCTATTCCAGCCCCAGCTACTCGAGCCTCTCTAGCCCAGATGTGGCAGTGTCTGAGCTTTTAGAAGGTGCTTCTAGCTCTGGAAGTGGAAGGAACTCTTCCTGCTGAGGCCAGGCGGATTTGCAGGTTTGTGAGCGAAATAAATGTTGTCATTGTTTAAGTTACTGAATTTTGGGTAAATTTATTTACAGAGATACCAGTTGTTGAAGTTCTTGGTGAAGCAGATATTACAGCACCTCAGTCTCTGAGACCTGAACATCCACCTGGGCCTCCCTTTCATTCAGGCTTAGGCACAAAGTCGTGAATGAACCAGGGAGGCCACATAACTTCTGACATTCTTCTGAAGAGCCTTCAGAAACGGCCGTCTTCCTGTGGCCCCCACGAATATCCCAGCCGTGTATGGGAAACATCGCTGCCAACACAACACAGCGCATTCCAAGGACAAATTCAGAGGCGGTGAGACGGCTTGAGGGGGGACACTTGAGCAGACCACCAGAGCAGCTGAGATTCAGGTAAGTTCTGACGGACTTTGTTTGTCCCAGGGTCAGCAGAGAGAGATTTGGGCAAAGGCAGGGGTGGCTAAGCATATGGTGAGCTTGCGCTCAGATAGAAAGACTAACCTGGCCAGAGTGAAGGGTGCCAATATGGGGAGAGACGGGGGCAGGTTTGCAGGATTCCTTCCTTCACCTGGAATCTATCTGCAAGTTTTCCAAAAAGGCACATTGAGGGCTGGATCCACAGGAGAGGGAAAAATCAAGGAATCCTGAAGAACAAATACAAATTCTGTTACATTCATCCCTGCAACAAACACCCCCTAGGAAGACGTGGTTCCAGTGGCCTCATCTGGCCCCACGGGGCGGGGGAGGGAAACTGTTCCCTTTCTCTGTGTTGCAGAGCAGGTGAGGGAGGGAGTCTGAGGACACTGTGACTCCTGCACCTGGGCCCTAGACTGGTCCCTCCAGTGTCTCAGGGATCCTGCTCTCAGCATTAACCCTTCCTCTCTGGGCCATTCAGTGTCTGCTTTCTCACTACCTTTAAGCACAGATACCACAACCACAGCTAGAATGTTTTTTTTTCTTTCTTTTACTGATATTCTTCTTGAATAAACGCATTTACTGAGTTAATTTACTCTTCAAAACGGCTTTCCTTCGCTCTCTTTTGATCAGTCCCAACCGTGGAGCTTTCCCATTACCTGTAGATTCCCCACGTCACTAGCGGTTGGCAATGTTCTTTCTCCCTGCTGCACTGAGGGCGCAGTCGCCGTCTCTGAGGCAGCGTCATTCCCAGTTGTCTTCCTACGTTTCTGCCGACTGGAGTCTCTTGTCTTGTGCCTGTGTCTGTCTCTTGCACTGCTTCTTTCTTCTCTTCCCAAGTGCAGGAGTTTTCTAAGCAGAGTCCTCAGCTCCTCCCTTGCCCTTCTCTTTCCCAGGATCCATCCACACTGACCCTGTCAACAATCACTTCTGACCAAACAGCTCAAAAACTAAGATAAGAGCAACTGCCAGGCTCCCCTCTCCAGCGCTGGCACGTGCTGGAGACTGTGCTACGTGCTTTGTATCTATGGAATGAATCCCTGTGAAGCTGTTGTTATCATCGTCATCTGACAAGTAAGGAAATTGAGGCTCACCAAAGTTAAAAAATTGTACCATCAGAGCCCAGTTTTGTCTGTCGTTGAAGCCAGCACTCCTCCCCGTTATGCTGGGCTGCCTCTTCTTCTCACATACCAGCCGTCACTGGACATTTTCGCCTGGGCGTCCTTCTGTCACATGCAGCTGACTGTGCTCAAAATCAAATATCTTTTCCTAAATCAGAACTTTCTCCAAACTTCTTAAAGTTTTTTTTTTCAACCATTCTGCTATTTTCCAAACATCCTTCTTTAAATAATGGCTTTACAGCCTCTCATGACAAGGACAAACCGTTCAACCCGAGGTGCCATGACCACTGTGGAGGTCGGCGACACCCTGTCTCTCAGGACTGGTGCCCGTGGCATGAGCTCAGTGTCAGAGCACAGGCCGCCTGGCCCACAGCCCGGTGTTCACCCACGTGACTTTGAGAATGTGTTTACATTCAGTGGCTGAATAGAGGGTAGCAGATTGCAGTGTGCAATTCACATACAGGATTATCAGGGTTTTCTGATGACCCCTCAGCAATCCCAAACACCCTCTTCTCTCTGTTCTTACACAAGACCAGAGTGCGGCCCATCACTCCTGGATCATTGGTTATGGGATGTCAGAACTCAGTGTAACTTTGGAAATTAATTCAGGCTAAACCCCTTCTTTTACAGTTGAGGAAACCAGGGTGTAGCCAGGCGAGGTGTCACCTCCTCTGAGAGGTCTCCCCTGACCACTCTGCTAAAAGTTGCAGAAGCTTTCCCTTCCTCACCCCATGTTCCAGACCCTCGTCACTCCCCGCAGATGCTGTGGCCAGGCATGGCATTTGCCAGTGTTCCGTTTATGCCTGCTCAGAAAGACCACCCATGGTGCCTCCTTTCATTCTCAAAGGGATCCCAGTTTGAAAGATAAATAACCAGTGACCTTATCCATAGCCCTTAGCACTTTAGAACACACCTTATCCTTCAGTACTTATTTGTGTGTCTATTGTTTGCTTTACAACTTCCTCCCCTTGCAAGGAAGGTCTGTGGGGGGAGGGGGGTCTTCGTTTTGTTGGTCGCTGTATCCCCCATAATTAGAATAGCGAGACCACATAGTGAAAATGACTCTCACTGGGCAGTGAAATGACGCAAGTGGCGTTCAGGGGAGCAGGAGGCTGCGCCTGCAGAATTGCAGAGTGAAGGGCGGGGAGGGCGTGTGGCCTCCCAGCTCTGTGAGAGCCTTTCTGCTTCCACTCTGGGGTCCGTGCTGAGGGAGGGGGACGGGAGGAACAGGCCTCTGAGGACACTCTGTTTCTCCTTGCTCACTCTCCTCCCCCATCCCCCGCTTCCCCGTACATTTTCCTTGTCCACTCTTGACCTTGAATTTGTCTTCCAAGTTCATAATTACACCTCATTTCCCAGTTCAGTGTGATGTAGGTTCATCCGTTAATTGTAAAGACTTTAAAAAAGGCACTTTAACATTATTTCAAGCTCATTGAAGACTAATTTATTAAAGAGAGAATTTAGAGTTTTTTTAAAAGGGAAAATAAGCAAGATTGATTCTCCCCCACCCCTCCCCCCACCTTGACTGTCCGAAACAGGAGTAATGGTTACTTTTGCTGGGAAATTTTCTGCCTTGACTTCATCTCTGTGGATCAAATGCTGGCAGATTACCAGTGGTGTTGCGGGCTTGTTCCCCTCAACTGTGAGATCAAACTATTTCATTTAGAGTCAAATCACGGAAAGAATCAGAAAGGATAAGTTGTCAGAGGTCACAGGAAGGAAGTAAGCAGATGTTTTACTAAACAGCCTCTGTGAGGCCTCCGGGTGCAGGCTGAGTCCCCTGTCGGGGCATGGAAGTAAAATCCCTGGCATTTTCCGAAGGAGCCTGGAGACCAAGGTGGCTCCCTTATGTCTGTGCTGCTGTGCACGCGGCCACGTGTCAGCTTTACTGACATGTACAATCCGTGTACAGCCCTGGCCTTCCCATGCCTCTAGAGGGCCACGGTGGGGAGTGGGAGCCAGGCCGCTGCAAACAGGGTGGCCTGAGGCCCCAAGGAGAGTCTCCGGCACAGCGTCCCCCTGGAGGGACTGACTGGTTCTGGGCTTCACAGCAGCGGCAGGACAGCTTCTGCAAGGGGAGGAGCAGGTGGGGCTGGGGGTTCTTTCTCCAGCGTGGTGGGTCACTAATTATTACCCAGATACCACGTGTGTTCTCAGCCCTGTGCATCTTCTAGATCGTCCTTTTCTGCCCTTAACACATCTGATTCTTTCCTCCATGCGCTGGCTGAAACCCGCCTTGTCCCAGCAACAGGGGTCGCTCCTTTATCACCTTCTGCTTGCGCAGCTTATTTGTCAGTGATGACGGTGGTGCTGCAGTCTGACCTGGAAACCACTTTGGGTCAGCGTCTGCTTTCACAGAGATGGGACAAAGAGCCAGAGAGACAAACACCTTGTTAAAAATGACGCAGCTGGCCAGTGGCAGGTAAGGACTTCCGCACAGGGTTTCTGTCTCCCAGCAGGTTCTCCTGCACTGAGCCATGCTGAGCAATAATGAAGGTGATGCTTTTGAAGGGTGTCGCCTCGTCATAGGCTGGGAGTGCCCCGTGCCCAGCTCTGTGTGCTTGTCTGTTCTGATGGAGGGAAACTGTTTTACCCTTTATGTGCACCCAAGTGCTGCACCTTTGTGTCTGTGTCGTCTTCTTTTGTTGATCCCTATCATTGATCCCTATATTCCTTGTGACAACTGCCCAACATTCATACATTTATACAACTTTGAATACCTATTATTTGTGAAGAAAGTGCTAGATGGTGAGGATACTACGATGGAAAAAAAAAACACAACACAGAGTTGCTGCTCTGTTAGAGCTTATAAGTGTAAAATTAGAGCTGTGATAAATACTGGCAGAGAGAGGTGTGGGTTGCTGAGAGCAGGAATATGAAGGGGATTTGATCAATGTGGGACCTTGAAACTCTTGAAACTCTTCTTTTTTTCTAGCTACATTTGATCCTCAAATAATCTCATTTAGTCCCATGATTTTAAACACCATTTAAATACTGAAAACTCTTATGTTTTATATCCAGTTCAGGCTTTTGTGAACTCCAGATTTTAAATCAATTTGATAAATGATTTTCGTACTTGATACATCCACTTGTCCAAAATTGATCTCAGCACCCCTCAACAAATCTACTTCACCCAAAACCTTCCCCATCTCAGTAAATAGCACTTCTATATTTTCAGAATGTAGTCCACAAAAACTTGAGCTGGGCTTGGCTCTTTCTTTTCCTTCTCCCATCTCCTGCACCCTCGCTGTCAGCAAATTCTGTTGGTTTTTTCTGTGACATACAGCACAGAATCCGATCCCCTCGCACTGCATCCCTTTCTCCTGGTCCAGACAGTTTTCTCCTCCCTGGAATATTTGCTTCCATCTCAGCTTCCCAGTAGCAGACACAACAGTCCTTTTATACTATACTCAAATTGCACCATTCCTCTGCTCAAATTGCTCCTCTCGATTCCTTTAGGAATTCTTTTTTATAACATAGCATGTGTTTTACATAATATAGCATCCTTCTGTGTGTGAGATCCATACACACTCCTCTGATCTAGGTACTCTTTATCCTCTTTATGCTGCTAAGTGTATTTCATTCTCTTTACACCGGATGGATTATATATATCTTTGTTTTATTTATTTATCGTCTATCTCCCCCCATACCATTGAAATAGTAGAGGTCAGAGATTTGGTCTCTTTGCTTACTGATGTATCCCAGGGCCTAGGGTAGTGGAGGCATCTAGTAAGACACCACTAAATATTGCTTGAATAATTGAATGAAATTCTACGGGAGGCTAAGAGTCTGATTTATGAAAAATACCCATTTGATTTAACTACATGGATGTCTCTAGAGGCCTTAATATTTTTATTGAAGTCAGCCAGGGGTGAGTGTTTAATGAGGAAACACAGAAATTAAGAATGAAAATCTTTTTCAAGGAGTTTGGTTTGAAGGAGAGATTAGCTAGTGGTGATCTGTGTTTGAAGTTGGCTAGAATAAAGCCTTGCACATGGCTAAGGTTGTTTTCATTTTGGTTTCTCTTGAAACAGCAAAGAAAATATATAAAATTGAGAGTGTAAAGGAAATGGTGGAGATTCTTGATGTTTTTCCTAGTTCCTGTGCAGTGAGAACCTGCCTGGTCAGAAGAACCCCGAATTCAGATTTCTCTGCCTTTACAGTTAGGCTGGAGGCACATCAGCAGCACTGGTGCTCATGCTATGACCATTTCAGTAAACTCTTGCTGCCATAGTTGTATTCTTCTGCTTCCTGTTTCTCATCAGGCCCCTGCAAGCCTGTACATGATGGTAGTAAGGAGTGGAAATGGATCATTTCAAAGGAGAAGTATTGTCTGGAAAGGCAATGGGGGAAAGGAGGACTGTTATACCGGGGATAGGAGGGAACAGTAGCTCCCCAGATAAGAAAACGTTCTATCCCTAGCAAGAGCCAGGCTCCAGGAAAGGTGACTAGGTAGAGGGATTGCTCTGAGAAGTAGTTTGCGAGACTGGAGAATTTTCTGTACATGGAGATCATAACAAGTTGTGTTCTGGAATCAGAAAGTTTGAATTTAAATCGTTATGGTGTGATTTGGTACATGTGTGACCTTGGGGACTTTATGTCATTCCTTGGTGGAAATTCCTGAGAATACAATGGGAGTATGTGGGAAGTGAGGAAGGAGTAGGGATGCAGATGAGGTCACGGAGGTACAGAGCACTACTGGGGATGACAGTGCAGCAGACAGGTGGCCACATGGGCTTACGCTGCGGCCACTGACTTATGAAGACGACAAGAGGTGGCGTTGTGTGTGTGATGTCAACAGTGTACTTGAGCAGGGTGCTCACTGGGTCCCATGGCTAGAGGACTCCGTGCACAAGTTCTTGCATTAGATCTATTCTTACAGCTATGCTCTAAATGTATACAACAGTCAGAGAGAGAAGGAGATGCATTGATCAAAGGAGACAGACATAATGATAAAAAAAAATTCATGATGACTGAGAAGGAGGAGGAAATCAGGAACAAATCATGCATTTGTTTCAGAAGATCACGGGACAGACTGAGCTCTGAAAACAAAGATACGGCCCTTTACAGTCAACTATATTAAAAGAGGTTATTCTTTCTAGGATTTTTCACAAAGTATTACACATCTTGACCAAGTTTTAAAGTCACAATTAATCTCAAATTCTTTCATTTTTCTCATTTCCAATGGGAAAAGAAACCTCAATTTACTGCTTTGCAATATGAAGAGTGTGATTTTCAGATAATATTGTAGCTATTTTTTTTTTTCTGAAATTTTCTTTCTTATATATATTTTAGAGACAGGGTGTTGCTCTGTTGCCCAGGCTGGAGTGCAGTGGAGTGCAGAGGTCCTAGCTCACTGCAGCCTGGAACTCCTGGGCTCAAGTGATCCTCCCACCTCAGTCTCCTGAGTAGCTGGCATTATAGGCGTGAGCCACTGTGCCTGGTGAGGTTTTCCCTCTAAATACATTATAAAACCATATTGCAACATTTTTTTCCACAATAATCATGAAATATGCTTCTCAAATTTTGTTCACATATGGGATGGAGTTATCCTGAGGGGTAGATGCAAACCAAGAAACAATGGTTGCAAAATGTCAACCTCCTCGTATTAATCTATGAAGGTTAGGACCAAACTATTAAGAATACCATGAAGTTATAATGCTGCAGTGGTGGTATTTGTGTTTCTATATTTGCATTGTTATTAAAAATCAAAGTTTATCCAGGAAAATGTACTTGTGCTGTTTTCTAATAACCACTCTTAGCACACAGAAATGGACTTTGCTTTAAACGGCCCCCTCTGTTTCAACCTTCAATGATGTCTAGGTAAGGGGTCCCTTTATCTAAGTCAAAACACAGTACTTATACCGAGTACTTCTAGAGGGTCCAGAGATGTGGAGATGCAGCATGCATACGAATTATATTAATCTATATTGAAAAAATACTACCTTACAATTATGATACTATCAAACTTTATTAAGAGTAAATTTCAATATGAATTAAAGAAAAAAAGATGAATTAAAACGAGTTCAATCAAAAATGCCCTCAGAGTGAGAAGCACCAGCTGATGTTCTGCCCCAGGCTGTCGCCTTCAGGACCCGGCTGGAAGGGAAGCACAATCAAACCAGAAGGTCGCCCTGGACCCCTGAGACCTCACGCCGCGACCCTCCTCTCTTCTGGGGGAGCTGAGGGCCCACGGTCCCCCTGGCACTTCTGGGCCCGCGGGCCGCGGGTGGAGCCCTGGCTGCAAAAGGGCGCCTCGGGAAAGGCCGGAACGTGGCCTGGAGGGCAGCCAGCTTCTGCCTGTTGTAGTTGTTTCCTCTCCTGAGCCATGTGACGTCACGCTCAGTGGACAGGGCGGCCATCCTGCTGTCCTGCGCTCTACGCTCACGGAAGCGGATGTCCTTCTGATAAAAGGAAGTGGCTGTCTCCAATTCCTGGGCCAGCTCCTTAGCCATCTTCTTGTAGATGTCTCCTGTCTGCCGAGTGCGGTTCACCATTTCTGACGCGGTGGCGAGTCTCCTCTCCATCTCCGAGCAGTGGCCTTCCTCCTCCGTCAGTTTCCTCTCAGGCTCCGTCACATGTTGCTGCTCCAAAGCAGGCAGTTTTCGCAGCCTCAGCTCGAGCTCCTGGATCTCCCTGTCCAGCTGCGCACTGTCTTCCTGCAGAGATGCCTCCTGGGCTTGCAGGGTTTCAATTTGTTCTTCCAGCTCGATCCTCCTTTGGGTTTCTTTCCGCAGTTGTCTGGCTATTTCTCCATTCTCCTCTTCAGGACTTTCCAAGCATGCAGTTACGTCACCACCATCACTGAAACTAACCAGAAGGACTTCTGGCAGGGATGCAGGGCCATCAGCCTGTCCCGCTTCTCTGTATCCCTTCACCTCCACGTCCCCGTCCTCCAGAAGGCCACTCATGGGGCTGGGCAGCTGCAGGGGGCTGAGCAGGGTGTGGGGCAGGGATGACCCTCGCCTCACTTTTCCACTCTCCGTCCCGTCCATCACTGCCTTCGTATTCTCCAGGCTCTGTTTCATCTCCTTGTCCTGCAATCTTTGCTTCTGTCTTGCAAGGACTTGCTGAAGGTCCCTGTTGTCATCCAAACCCGCCATGGTCCTCTTCTGAAGATCTCCGTTGTGCTGTGATGTGACTGAGACATGTTGTGTGTCCAGCACCGAGGGAAGTTCAGGAGGCTGGCTTTTCTCTCTCTCTTTAAGCAAGTCAACCATTTTCTGTAAGGAATATGCTCTTGTTCCATTTAGAGCTGCTAAGCAGAGGGTTCGGAGCCAAAGAGGACTGTCCTCCACCATGGGTGACTGGGGGCCAGTGTCAGCCTTTGGCGTTGGCCCCATCTTGGCTTGAGCTTTTGGGGCCGCCTTACCACAGGCTGAACTTGTTTCGGCCGGCTCCTCCTCTCGTCTTCCTGAGATGCCTCTCCTCACTAGAGAGGGCACCAGAGCAGTGCACACCAGGACCTTCCTGGAGAACCCCCGTGCTCCTGGCAGTTGCTCCAGGCTTTTGAACATCACCATCAGAACAGCCCACAGCTGGTCCAGGACCAGCTGTAGAGACATTATGGCTGCGGGCAGCAGGCCCTTTGTGGCTCCGAAGGGCTCCACAGCTGTGCCACCGCTTGCCAGTGGCCTGTGGCCACAACTGACCTCAGGAGGCCCTAGGGATGGTTCCGTAACTAACACAAACAACTTCCAGGCAACCAGGGCGGAACATCTGTTGGGGCGGGGGAGGGGAGGCCATCCATTATCTAGGAAACTGTGTCCCTTACTTTGCTCTGCAACAGAAAGTGACATTACTTATGTAGTGCCTTGGGGGAGGTAGTAGGAGTTCAGGGCCCAGGGACTGGCCTCCTTTGAGGTCCCTCTCTCCTTGTGTTTTGCCAGTGCTGGCACAGGGGCCACAGGGATGAAGGGCCTCCCCAAAGGTCTTAACCAAGACACCTGGATTTCAAGTGTAAGAATCGGAGAGAAATAGACTGGAACAGGCAGGCTTTTATATTTCCAAAGATTTTCTTTGGGTCCGGTGTGTCCCCGTTCAATCCAGGTGTCCTGGATGGGGTGACAGAGCTCTCAGGTGGACACGGTGGTCGAGGCCCCTTCTCTCATGTTGTTCTGCCATCCTAGTGTCAAATCTTCTTTATCCATTCAGCAGTTTCTGGACATTTGGGTGCTTGCACATCTTGGCTATTGTGAATAATGTTGCATTGAACAGGAGTGTGCAAATATCTCTTTGAGATACTGATTTCAATATCTTTGGATAAACACCCATAAGTGGGATTTTCAGATCACATGATAATACTATTTTTAATTTTTTGAAGAAGCTCTGTACTATTTTCTATAGCAACTGTTCCATTTTACATTGTCATCAATAGAGCACAAGAGTTCCAATTTCTCCAATCCCTTGCCTTTTTAACTTAAAAAAAATTTTTTTTTATAATGGTTTTCCTGACAGATGTGAAGTAATATCTTATTGTGGTTTTGATTTGCATTTCCCTGATGATAATTGACGTTGAGCATCTTTTCATATAGTTGTTGGCCGTTTGTATTATATATCTTTTTAGAGAAATGCCTATTTAAGTCTTTTTCCCATTTTGAAGTCTATACATTGGGTTTTATGCTATTGTGTTATGTAACTTCTTTGGATATTTTTATTTATTTATTTTTTATTTCAGCATATTGGGGGGGTACAAATGTTTAGGTTACATGTATTGTCTTTGCCCCGCATGAGTCAGAGCTTCAAGCATGTCCATCCCCCAGACAGTGTGCATCACTCTCATTAAATGTGAATATATCCATCCCCTCCAACATCCTCCCTACCTCCCACCTGCCCGACACGTGATGAATGTTGCTATTACATGTGCTCGTGAGTGTTGATTAGTTAATACTAATTTGATGGTGAACACATGTGGTACTTGTTTTTCCATTCTTGGGATACTTTACTTAGTAAAATGGGTTCTAACTCTATCCAGGGTAATACAAGAGGTGCTAAATCACCATTGTTTTTTGTGGTTGAGTAGCGTTCTGTGGCGTACATATTCCCCATTTTCTTAATGTGGTCATGTATTGATGGGCAATTGGGTTGTTTCCACATCTCTGCAATTGTGAATTGTGCTGCAGTTGAGTACAGATGCCTTTTTTTGTGGAATGTCTTTTTTTCCTTTGTTTAGATGCTCAGTAATGGGATTCCTGGATTAAATGGTAGTTCTGCTTACAGTTCTTTGAGATATCTCCATATTACTTTCCACAGAGGTTGTACTAGTTTGCAGTCCCACCAGCAGTGTATGAGTGTTCCTATCTCTCCATATCCATGCCAACATTTATTGTTTTGGGACTTTTTGATAAAAGCCATTCTCACTAGAGTTAAGTGATCTTTCACTGTGGTTTTGATTTGCATTTCCCTGATAATTAGAGATGTTGAGCATTTTTTCATATGATTGTTGGCCATTAGTCTCTCTTCTTTTGAGAAATTTCTGTTCATGTCCTTTGCCCACTTTTTCATAGGGTTGTTTGATTTTTTTCTTGCTGATTTTTCTGAGTTCTATATAGATTCTAGTTATCAGCCCTTTATCGGATGTGTAGCATGTGAATATTTTCTCCCATTCTGTAGGTTGTCTGTTTGCTCTCGTGATAGTTTCCTTGCTTGTAAAGAAGCTTTTTAATTTGATCAGGTCCCATTTATTTATTATTCTTGTTGCTGTGATTGCCTTTGGGATCTTCTTCATAAATTCTTTCTCTAGGCTAATGTCTATAAGAGTTTTTCCAACATTTTCTTCTATAATTCTTATAATTTCATGCCTTAGATTTAAGTCTGTTATCCACAGTGAACTGATTTTTATGAGAAGTGAGAGGTGCTGATCCTGTTTCAGTCTTCTACATGTGTCTATCCAATTTTCTCAGCACCATTTATTGAACAAGGGTTCTTTTCCCCAGTGTATATTTTTGTGTGCTTTTTCAAAGATTAGGTGGCTATATGAGGATGGTTTTATATCTGGGATCTCAGTTCTGTTCCATTGGTCTATGCCTCTGTTCTTGTGCAAGTACCATGCTGTTTTAGTTACTATAGCCTTGTAGTATAGCTTGAAGTCTGGCAAATTGATCCCTGCAAATTTGTTCTTTTTGCTTAAGATTGCTTTTGCTATATGGAGTCTTCTCTGGTTCCATACAAAGTTTAGAATTATTTTTTCTAGTTGTGTGAAAAGTAATGTTGGGATTTTAGTAGGGATTGCATTGAATCTGTAGATCACTTTGGGCAGTATAGACATGTTAGCAATGCTGATTCTGCTCACCCATGAGCATGGTGTGGTTTTCTACCTGTTTACATCCTCTGCTATTTCCTTCCTCAGTGTTTCGTAGTTCTCCCTGTAGAGGTCTTTCACGTCCTTAGTTAAATATATTTCTAGGTATTTTAGTTTCTTTGTTGCTATTGTGAAGGGTATTGAGTCTTTGATTTGGTTCTCAGTTTGACTGTTTTTGCCATATAGAAATGCTACTGATTTGTGTACATTGATTTTGTAACCTGAGACTTTGCTGAATTTTTTTTTTTTTTTAGGAAGCCTTTTAGTTGCTGCCTCAATGTCGATACTTGATAGTGGTCAGTTCAGGAATTCTTTTTTTTCTTTATTGAGTCTAGGGAGGCTGTGCATTTCTAAGAATTTGTCCATATCCTCCACATTTTCAAGCTTATGTGCATAGAGGTTTTTATAGTATTCATAGATGATATTTTTTATTTCAGTGGTATCAGTTGCAATTTCTCCTTTGTTTTCCCTGATTGAGCTTATTAAAGTCCTTACTTTTCTGCTTCTCATTAATTTAGCAAGAGGTATGTCAATTTTGTTTATTTTTTCAAAGAACCAAATTTTTGTTTTATTAATCTTCTGTATAGTTTTTTGTTATCAATTTCATTTAGTTGTGCTCTGATCTTTGTCATTTCTTTTCTTCTGCTGGCAATCCATGTCTCTAGTTGGCCATCTCCATCTTGTCCTTCTCCTTTTTTTTTTTTTTCCACTCATGATTGTTTCAGGATCTTTCATGGTTCCACCTGAATTTCAGGATTTTTTTTTCTGTTTCTGTGAAAAATGATATTGGAATTTTGAGAGAGATTGCATTGAATTTGTAGATCGCTGTGTATAATATGGACATATTCACAATATTGATTCTTTCAACTCATGCACATGGAGTGTCTTTCTATTTGTTTGTGTTTTCTTCAGTTTCCTTCATCAGTATTTTATAGTTTTCAGTATACAAGTCTTTTACATTCTTGGTTAAATTTAGGCCAAAATATTTAATTTATTTTTGTTGTTATTGTATAATTTCCATGACTTTGTGTAGAATTGAGTGTTACTCTTGGAATTGATTTCTAGTTTTATTCCTCTATGGTCTGAGAAGATACATGGTATGATTTTGATTTTTTAAAATTCTTTGAGACATGTTTTGTGGCCTAAGATATGATCGATATTGGAGAATGTCCCATGTGCTGATGAGAAGCATGTATATTGAGTAGCTTTGAGGTAGATTGTTCTGTAAATGTCTATTAGGACCATTTGTTTTAGGCTCCCATTTAGGTCCAGGTCGAATGTTTATTTATTTTCTGCTTTGATGACTTGTGTAGCTCTGACAGTAGGGTATTGAAGTCCCTGGCAATTGTGATGCTACTATTGATTTCCTTGCCTAGCTCTAGTAGCTCTAGTAGCTCTCGTAGAATTTGTTTTATGTATGTGGGACCTCCTGTGTTAGGTACATGTATATTTAGGATTGTTATGTATTCTTTTTGAATTGCTCCCTTTACCATTACACAATGGCCATCTTTGTCTTTCTTTACTACTGTTGATTTAAAGTCGTTTTGTCTGATATGAGAATGGCTACACCTGCTCTGTTTAGGTACTCATGTGTGCGGAATATTTCTTTCCATCCTTTTACATTGAGCCTGTATACATCATTGTAGTTTAGATTTGTCACTTGGAGACTGAAGATACTTCAGTTGTGTTTTTTTTCATCCATTCAGCCAGCCTATATCTTTTGAGTGGCACATTTAAACTATTAACATTAAGAGACAGAATTGATATGTGGGATGCTATTCTGTTCATCATGTTGAGTAGTATCTTATTTCTTTGTTTTCTCTCTTGTGCTATTGTTTTATAAGAGTTGTGAGCTTTAGCTTTTTTGGGTGGTTTTAGACTGGTGGGTATCTATTTGCTGATTTGTGTATAATGCAGTTCTGACTATTTCCTACAGGGCAGATCTGGTCATGACAAATTCCCTCAGTTTTTGTTTATCTGTAAAAGACTTAAATTCTCCATCAATTGTGAAACTTCATTTTTCAGCATACAAAATTCTAGGCTGGCAGTTGTTCTCTTTAAGAAGTTTGAAGATGGGGCCTCATTTCCTCTGGCTTGTACAGTTTCTGCTGACAAGTCTTCTGTTAGCCTGATGGATTTTCCTTTGTAGGTCTGATATTGCTTACGTCTAGCTACTTGTAGAATTTTCTTTTTCATTTTAACTTTGCCCTGGTTAATTGCTATGTGTCTTGGAGATGTCCTATTTGCTATGAATCTTTCTGGTGTTTGATGACCATCTTATATCTGAATTTCTGAATCTCTGATGGTACCAGAGAAGTTTTGCTCAATAATTCCCTTGAATAGATTTTCCATGCTTTTAGCTCTCTCTTTTTCTCCCTCAGTTATACCTATAATTTGTAGGTTAGCTCACTTTGCATAGTCTCTTATCTCTCTAAGTGATTGCTCAGACTTCTTTGTTCTCTTCTCTGCCTCTTTAAATGACTGGATTAGCTTGAGAGCCTTGTATTTGAGCGCTGAGATTCTTTCTTCTCCTTGGTTTAGTCTGTTGCTGAAGCTTTCTGCCATGTTTTGAAATTCCTTAAATGACTGTTTCATTTCTTTAAGTTCTGTTATATCCTTTCTTATGTTGTCAAGCTCTTCAGTGACTTTTTCATTAATTTCCTGTAATTATTTTTGGCTTCTTTTTGTTGATTTTCAACTTTCTCTCCAATTCCATTTATCTTATTTGCCAACCATATTCTGAATTCCATTTCTGTCATTTCAATAATTTCCCTGTAGATTGTGTTCACTACTGTGGCTTCATTGTGATCTCTTGGGGGGTTGAACTGTTTTGTTTTTTCATGTTACCAGTATTCTTTTGCTGGTTATTTCTCATCTGAAACCTCTTTTCTCGACTCAGGGCTAATAGGTTTGCAGGCCACCTGTTCTCTGCTGGGAACTCTCCTGCTTAATTAGAAGAAGAGGAGGTCCCTAGATGGTGCTTTTGTCCCTCTTCAGGAATGTTGATGTGGCAGGGATGGGGTGTGTGCACTAGCAGCCTGTAATGTAGCTGTTCTGATTACTCCTGCTCACCTGTGATTGCCACTGTTGAAGCCTGTGCTGGATGATCTTTGCTTTCAGTGTTTGGTTGTTCACCGGGCAGTTGTAGGAAGTTCAAGTTGGGAGCTGGGCAAGACCCTCTCCATAGAGGCTGGCATTGTGGGGATTGCTCTGCCTGGGGTCTCCCCATAGAGGTGACAGTGGCAGCTGGGTGAAGCTGTCTAGGCAATGGTCATGGGTTTCTTGACTGTGAGCATTTTCTCCATCTAGTTCCCAGGGTACTGGTGGCTTGAGACTTGGGGATCCCTGGTGGATTATGGACCTTGGAGTAGTTCTGCTGTCCCTGCAGCAGTGGTGGAGGCTCAGAGGTGGGGTCTTGGGGTCCAGGTGCAGCACTGGAATGACAGGGATAGTGTCCTGTGGCTGTCAGGAGCTCTGGAGCCTCAGAGGCAGAGCCTCAGGTTATAGCATGAGAGCCTGAGAGCTGGGACTGGGGAGGGGCCAGAATTAGGGCTTCGGAGCAAGGCCTCAGAGCCAGAATCAGGGCTGTGCAGGTGGTGGGCTGATCTAACCTGGAGGGTGAATCAGGTCCAAGCAGGTACTGGGGTGTTTCACAGGCTCAGGGACTGTGCAGATGTCAGGTCACAGGGGTGGAGGTTCATTCCAGTGGTCCAAGGACTATGGAGTTATCCTCACACCTCCCAGGACCCACAAAAGCAGTCACCTAAAGCCCCCCCATGTTGGAGCCTACAGTGCGCCAGTCAACTCCTGTGCTCTGGTCTCGCTGTGCTTTAGGGGAGGGCACTTGGCTTTCAGCTACAGGGTATGGCTCAGGGGAGCCTCTGCTTTGTCCACTCCCTTCCCAATCCAGTGGGGGACAATGTGAAGGCCACTGCTGCAAAGCTAAGTCCTCTGTCTCCCTGGCACCATGCACCAGAGAATAGAGGATGGCTTCAGCTGCTGAAACACAGGAATGGCTGCTGCCCAATCCTCCCTGTGCCTGTTGTCCAATGCGGAGACCCTGCACAGACTCCAGGCAGGTCCGCTGTCCATCCAGGCAGGGGCCTGTGGCAGTGTAGGGAGCTCTCTCACAACTTGGCCACAGTGCCTGCAGGGTGAGTGTGGTGCCCCAGTGCTCTGTCCTCCTATTCTTTCCCAGGTGTAGATGCCTCTCCTGATCTTGTCAAATGTATCACCCTATCACCTTCTTTTTCACACAGTGTCTTGTGTTGCTTCTCTGCGACTGCACAATAGGTTGGCATCTGTCTAATATTATACTTCTTTCCTTGAGAATGGCATGCTTGTGTGCTGCTTCTGGTCGGCCATCTCTTTTCCACCCTATTTTTGTTGCTATTGTAAATAGGAGTTTCTTAATTTTCTTTTTACAGAGTTCATTACCAGTATATAGAAAAGCTACTAATACTTTTTTCTTTTTCTGAGACAGGATCTTACTTTGTCACTTGGGCTAGAGTGCAGTGGTGTTATGGCTCACTGTGACCTCAAACTCCTGGGCTCGAATGATTCTCTTGCCTCAACCTCCAGAGTAGCTGGGACTACAGGCATGTGTCAGTAGACTTGGCTATTTTTAATTTTTTTTTTGGTAGAGATGGGATCTTACTATATTGCCCAGGCTGATCTAAAACTCCTGTCCTCAAGTGATCCTCCTGGTTTGGCTTCCAGAAGTGTTGGTATTATAGGTTTGAGCCACCATGCCTGGTCTGGTTTTTGTATGTTGATTTTGGTTCCTGTAACTTTACTGAATTCATTTATCAGTTCTAACAGTTTTTGGGTTGAGTCTTTAGAGTTTTATAGATAGAATATCATATAATCAGAAAAATTGAGAAAATCTCCTTCTTTTCCTATTAGGATGCTTTATATTTCTTTCTCTTGCCTAGTTACTCTGGCTAAGTCTTCTAGTACAATGTTAAAAAGAAATGGTGAGAGTGGGCATTCTTGGCTTGCTCCTGATCTTAGAGGGAAAGCTTTCAAATTTTCACTGTTGAGAATGATGTTAGCTATAAGTTTTTTACACATGGCCTTTATTATGTCTAACTAAGGGTTTGTTGATTTTTTAAATTTTTTTTAAAGAGACCAACTCTTAGTTCCATTAACTTTTTGTATTGTTTTTCTATCTGTAGTTCATTTATTTTCTACTCTGATTTTTGTTATTTCCTTTCTTCTGCAAAATTTGGGCTTAGTTTTTTCTTTTTCTAGTTCCTTGAGGTATAACATTAGATTGTTTATTTTACATCTTTTATTTATTTATTAATTTATTCATTTTAGAGACAGTGTCTCCCTCTGTTCACCAACCTGGAGTGTAGTGGTGTGAACATAGCTCAATATGATATCAAACTCCTTGGCTCAAGTAATTCTCCCACTTTGGCCTGTCTCAAAGTGCTGGGATTACAGGGGTGGGCCATTGCACTGGCCAAGATCTTTCTTCTTTTTTGATATAGATGTTTATTGCTATAAATTTCTATCTTAGGAATTCTTTTGCTGCATCTTATAAGTATTGGTATGTTGTGTTTTTATTTTCATTTGTCTCTAGATATTTTTCAATTTACTTTTTAATTTCATCTGTGACCCCTTGCTTGTTTAGAAGTATGTTGTTTAATTTCCACATATTTATGCAGTTTCTAAGATTCTCCTGTTATTGATGTCTAGTTTCATGCCATTGTGATCTGAAAGAATACCTGATATGATTTCAGTCCTCTTAAATTTGTTCAGATTTGTTTTGCAGACTAACATATTTACCCTGGAGAATGTTCCATGTGTACTTGAGAAGAATTTATATTCTGCTGCTGTTGGCTGGAATGCTCTGTACATGTTTATTAGGTCCATTTGGTTTGAAGTTTAATTCAAATTCAATGTTTCTTTATTGATTTTCTGTCTATATGATCTTTCTGTTGTTGAAAATGGGGTATTAAGATCTCCTACTCTTACAGTATTTTAGTCTATCTCTTCCTTCAGATCATTTAATAACTGCTTTACGTATTTAGGTGCTCCAATTTTGGGTATATTTCTATTTATAGTTGTTATATCCTGTTGGTGAATTAACTCCTTTATCATTATATGATGATTTTCTTTGCATCTTTTTACAGTTTTAGACTTAAAGTCTATTTTTTTCTGATATAAACACAGGTACCTCTGCTTTCTTTCATTTTCCATTTGCATGGAATATTTTTTTCCATCCCTTCACTTTTAGTCTCTGTGTGTCCTTACTAGTAAAATGAGTCTTTTATAGGCAGCATATGGTTGGTTCTTCTTTGTTTTATCTCCATTTAGCCACTGTATATCTTATTTAGAAGAATTTAATCCATTTACATTCAAGGTAATTATTGATAGGTAAGGACTTGCTACTACCATTTGGTAATGCTAGATAGAGTATTCTTGGTTGCCCCTGCCTTCAGCACTTTGAATATATCATCCCACTCTCGGCCTGCAGAGTTTCTTCCGAGAAATCTGCCAATAGCTATATTGAAGTTCTCTTGAATTTGATGTTTCTTAGCTCTTGCTGCTTTTCGTATTCTTTCTTCATCTTTGATTTTTGATAATTTGATTATAATGTATCTTGGTGAACTCCTCTTTGGGTTGAATTTATTGGAGACTTCTGAGCTTTCTGTACCTGTATCTTATTGTCTTTCCTCAGATTTGGAAAATATTCAGTCATTATTTTCTAAATATAGTTTCTAGGCCTTTTCTGTCTCTTATCCCTCTTGAATTACTAATACTCAAATATTAGTTTGCTTGATGGTATCCTATAATTTCCATAGGCCTTATTTTTTATGCTTTTTCATTCATTTTTTGGTCTTCTGATTAATTTTCAATCTCTTATCTTTGAGCTCACTTATTCTTTCTGCTGTTTGATCAAGTCTATTGTTGAAGCTTTCTATTGAGTTTTTCAGTTCAGTTATTATATTCTTTACCTCTAAGTTTTTAAAAAATGATTGTTTATATTTTGTTGCCAGAACTCTCATTTTGCTCATGAATTGTCTTCTAAAGTTTTAAAAATTTTCTATCTGTATATTCTTGGGATTTCCTCCATTTCTATAAGAAGATTAATCTGATTTCTTTGTCAGTCATTTCAGAGATCTCCATTTCTTCTGAATCTATTATTGGAACTTTACTTTTCTTTTGGTGGTGTCACATTTCCCTGATGTTTTATAATCTTGTGTTCTTACATTGATGCCTGCACATTTGAGGAGATGGCCATCTCTCTTGGCCTTTGCAGGTGTTCTCCAATGGTAATGGACCTTTATTATTTCGGCTAGCCTGAGATTCTGGATGGGTTGGCTTGGAGCAACACTGGACAGGCAGACCTTGCTGTCAGGCTCTCTAATTTGGCTGGGTTGCTTCCTGTGCTCTGAAGTCAAATGGTACTGCTGCCTCTGCTGCATGGTTCAGTGAGACCACTGTCTGGATTGCCATTAGGTGGAGATGTGGAGCTATTGGCTGAGGTCTGCAATTGTCTCCGGTCAAGCAGGTTTGCAGGTTGTCCTCCCTGGCTGGATGTTACTGTTCTTTGGAATCTGAAGTTGAGCAAGGCTATGTGCTGGGCTCAGAGGTTGGGTGAGGTCTCTGGGGTTGCTACTTTGCCACAAGGAGTGGGCAGGGCCTGAGGCTATGAATCACAGATGTGCATGAACTTGGGTTTTTCTCTCAGCCCAGGTTAGGCTTAAGCAAAGCACTGGGGCTTGGTGGAGTTGTCCCTTATCATCTGGGATTGGGTTGGGCCAGATACTCCTTCCATGGGTAATCACTTACCTGTAGTTGTCTCTGGGCCTGGGGAAGTCTGAATGGCATTTGCTCATTTTATAATTGGGTGGTTTTAAATCAAACTATTATCTATTCTTTACTTTCCAGGTAACAGAACATTTGTTCTTTTATTACATAAGAGTCCAAGTCTGCTTTATGGTAGAAAAGTCACTAACATGTCAGGCTGCCTTGGGCAAGCAATTGGCCTTTGGATATTTCCTCTTGCCCAAGTGCTGTAAAAATAAGAGGATTTGGCTGCTTGTGGAAATCATTTATCTGAGGCAGGGCAGTTACCCAGCATATTAAGTGAATCAATGTTCTTAGTAACATTTGGGGACAGGTTCAATGTGCTTATTGGTCCAAAAAGAACCTTTATTCCCTTAATGTTTGGAAGGATAAAGGCATTAACATCTGGCTGCTCTCAGCAAAATTTCTAATCAAAAGTAATTTTTTCATTTAAAAAGATGGACCAGAAAAGGTAAAAAAAATATTACACACACTTAAACACATACATACATACATAAATGAGTGCACACATATACATACTGTTATACTTTTTGATAAAAATAAAATTTTCATATATCACCCTTCACAGCACACACAATCCTTACTGACAAATATGTCTCCAGTATAATACTCTATCAGCCTTCACGTATAAATAGATACACCTCGACCCAGACACACAGATGTACACACCTCCACAACACACCCATATTTAAATACATTCACTGACATACATGTTCATATGTTTTATATAACTGTATTGTATAAAATGCTCACTTGCTTCTACATGTTAACATATGTTAACATTGTATTGCAATTTTCTGGATATGTACCCCAACAATTCTTATGCACATATCACAATCACTCTCTCACCCAGCATATTCATCAGCTAACACATACAACTGAAATGCTCCTCCTGTCTTCCTTCACCACACACTGTTTTTAATTCCTGTGTCTGTGAAATTGTCCTTTGCCTAGAAGCTGCTGAAGCTTGTTAATGCATTTCATGTAGCTAACTTTCTATTTTGCAAGCACAAATCTCATTTGATCCCTGCTAATCTAAAGGATGCTGTTATCAGGTAAAAAGCAACAAAAAAAGTATTACTAAATGAGTCTCCTCCATTTTTTATTCATGGGGTTAATCCATATTCTCAGGTAAATAGATTAAGTGGAGGAGTTTAGAAGAGTCCAGAAAGGAGAATGAGGGGACCCCAAAGGGGCTCGTTTGTTCTTTGTGTTGTGCCCCAGGAAGCAAGATACTTCTCTAGAGAAGCTCTTTTTTTTTTTTTTAAATTAGGTTTTGATGCCAAAGAAGATACGTAACATAAATGCAAGTTATAAAGTAACTCATCATCCAATTTAAGTTCTATAACATAACCAAACTAATTCCTTGTTCTTCCAAACCCGTCTTTTTTCTTAACCCTTGATATAAGAACTTTATAACATTTTTACTCTGATCACCTCCACCCCCCAACTTATGTTGTTGTCTAGTGTTTTATTTCTGTACTCTTAAGCCCCTAAATTTGACATTATTGTTATTTTGTAACAATAATTATAATAATTTTATAAGACAATATTTTGTTAGATTTATACACACAGTAACCATTTTATTTGCTCACTTTTTTCCCCTTCTTATCTCACTTACTGTCTGATCATTTTCTTTCTTTGGGAGTTATTTAGTGAAAGTTTGGGTATGCCATTCTTGGATTAGTGATTTTTTTTCTCTCAACCCTTTGAAAATATTATTCCATTTTTTTCTGGCTTCTTTTGTTGTTGAGAAATTTGCTACCAGCTTTGTATGACTTTTTTTCTCCTCCGGCTACTTTAATAGCTTCTCTTTGGTGTGGGTATTCTATGTTTTTACTACAATGTGCCTAAGTATGAATTGCTTTATGTATCCTGCTTGGGATACATTTTGTTTTGGGTTAATCACTGGTTATTACCTTCTCAATTGTTATCTCTTACCCATTTTCTCCAGTGTCTTCTTTTGAGAATCTGATTAGTCAGCTGTAAGCCCTCCTTATTCTGTTTTCCATATAATTTAACATCATTTTCCTATTTCCTATCTCTTTGTATTATGTTTTTGTCCAGTTCTATTGCTTTACTCTTTTCATCTTTATTAAGTATGATCTGATGTTTAATCCCAATTTTGACTTTTTTCCAAGAATTTTTTGATTTGTAGAAGCAATTCCAAACATGCCTGGTCATTTTTAATATAGGTTGAGTATCTCTTATGTGAAATTCTTGGGACCAGAAATGTTTTGAATTTTGGATTTCTTTTGAATTTTGGGATATTTGCATTTTCTTTTCTTTTTTTTTTTTTTTTTTGAGACAGAGTCTCACTTTGTTGCCCGGGCTAGAGTGAGTGCCGTGGCGTCAGTCTAGCTCACAGCAACCTCAAACTCCTGGGCTTAAGCGATCCTACTGCCTCAGCCTCCCGAGTAGCTGGGACTACAGGCATGCGCCACCATGCCCGGTTAATTTTTTGTATATATATATTTTAGTTGTCCATATAATTTCTTTCTATTTTTAGTAGAGACGGGGTCTCGCTCTTGCTCAGGCTGGTCTCGAACTCCTGACCTCGAGCGATCCACCCGCCTAGGCCTCCCAGAGTGCTAGGATTACAGGCGTGAGCTACCACGCCCGGCCCGCATTTTATTTTCTGATTAAGCATCCCAAATTGAAAAACTTGAAGTCTGTAATGCTCCAATGAGCATTTCCTTTGAGCGTCCCATTGGCATTCAAAAAGTTTCAGATTTTGGAGCATTTTGGATTTTGAATTTTGAATTTTCAGATTTGGGAAGCTCAACCTGTACTTTCTTATTTGTTCCTCATTTTTATGACTCTGATTTTAATTTCTTTATGTGCTAATTTCATAGTTGCATTCTGACGTATATTTTACAATTTTAGAATTCAAAGTCCTCAGAGACCTTAGTGTATTATTTACTATTTCTGTGGAGTCTCACCCATGATGGCTTCTCTTACACGTTTTGTGATCTTTGATTGTCTTGAATTTGTTTGATTTTAATTCCTGAGAATCACAGGGGCTTAATTGTCCATGATTTTCTTCAGAGAAGATTGTGTTGGCTTCTGCTAAGGGATTTTCACAATTTGCGGTTACATTGGCTTCCTTCAATGGTCTTTGACTTTACTATGAGAGTTTCATACTCTGTCCCCTCACTTTCTGTTGCCCCAAGATACGAGTTCAGTATTGCTGAAGCCTGTGCTTTCAGGACAAGCCCACCTCCAATGTTTGCTGACTGCTTCCAGATCCACTTTCAGCTTTAGTGGAGGGGTGAGGGCTTGGAGATTGTCATTTCTTCCAAGGCCTCACAGTACATTAAAAATAATATTTTATCTGGGACATAGTTGTTTTAGTGTAATAGTTCTTTGGATTATATAGTCTGTGACTGCCAAGAATGGATTTGCAAACTCTGGTTTTAATTGATAATCTGCTCACTCTGCTGTTATTGAAAATCTCCCAGTAGGATCTATGTTGAGCCTAAGAATACTGAGTTATAGAAATGCCCCCTGTATTTCTGGAGACAAGATTTGATTTCAGAAGTCAAATAAGGCTTTGCCTTAAGGAAAAAATAAATGTGTTAGTTCAAAAGCTGCCTCGTCTCAGGAGGGCGTCTTGCTGGTCAGTAGAAGCTGCACTTACTTCAAAGAGACAGCTGTAAACTGGGCCTTTGGTTCTCACCTGTTTTGAAAGACAAGGTGGGCCTCCCTTAGAACCAAAAGTTGCCGGAGCTGACAGGTGGACCCCTGGGAGATGAGAGCTAATCAGATAGATATGCTAATGCCCAAGCAGGGCCCAGATGGAACCATGCAGTTAAAGTAATTAACACAAAGCACAGCCCATGTTGACTTCTGGGATCATCTCTGTCTCCAAGAACACAATCACCCGAGCCAAGATGTCTCTGTTTGTTGCTAAAGTAATAGCTTTATCATAAAACTTAGAAGTTTGCCCCAAGATGATTTTATAACTCATTGTTCCCCTAGTTAGAGTTAGTCAAAGGATCTGTAGTAGCCTTTTAGGAGACTTTGACCCTAAAGCAAACTGCCTGTTAGTATGAAAATCCCGTTGCCCTTGGCAACTGGAGCCTGTATGTATCCTATATAATACCTGTGTGGAGTTTCAGTCGGGGAGATAGTTTATGCGGGTAAAATATTTCCATCTGGATACCCTCCTTTATCTATTTTCATAAACTTTTACTTTATAAACTATATCTTTGGCTCTGTGTATTATTATTGCCATTACTTTATCTTTTATTTCTGTTTCCTACTATATTTTTCATCCTTTGCGATGACCCCTGCCTGAGAGACCTGATCGGAAGAAAAAACCTCTTTGCAGGGAGCGTAGCTAACTCCCCGCAGATCTATACTTATAAAAAAACTTTGATAAATATTTCAGAGGATTTGACCACAGGAGCTCAGAGACTCATGCAAGCAACAGGCCAGGCATACTTAAAAATATGTAGACAACGAAGATATAGACATCACTGCTGAAGCCTGGAAACTGGTTTATGCCTGAAATAAGGAAGAGCAAATGGTCCATGTGTGATGGAGGTTGTTTTATACTTTTGCTGTCAAGGCTTAATATTATTTTAATCTCTGCAGTGAAGACTTCACTGATACTCCACAATAACCAAATGACCTCCCTCCAACCTCCAACTCAGTTCATCTACACTTTTTATCTCTCATATGCATGTATTAGAAGTTTTTAGGCTAGTCAGTAAACTCCCTGGGTTCAGGGTGTGTGTCATATGTTTCTCTACATCATCCCAGTACTTGGTATAGTGCCAGGAAAATCATGGGTATTAAAAACATATTTATTGAATGAGTTAATTTTATGCTCTATTGCAAGCATTTATATATATCATTCCCTTTATATTGTAAACCCCTGACTGGGTGTTATTTATATTTGTATTCTTTCACCATTTAGCACAGAATCTTAAATACGATAGGTATTGAAAACTGTAAATAAGTGAAATAAATAAATGTTAAAATAAACATGCCTTTGAACGTTGAATAATGATTTTAATTCCTAATGCTTTTATTAAAGGTATTAGTACCTATAAGTAAGTGAAAACAAATTTGCATTTCCATAAGTATCTGTGACCATTTCATCCTGGATTTCCTGGTGAAGATTCGTATTGAGCTACTCTTTTATGTGCTGACCCTTGTATTTATTTTGACCTTTGTGTTTTTTTTTTTTTTTTTTTTTACCATGAATAATTCTTTCCTAAAATATAAGGGTAAATAGAATTTAGGATTCCACATTTCCTGTTTGCTATGAACTGAATTGGGCCATCACCCCCCAAATCCATATGTTGAAGCCCTAAGTCTCAATATGACTATTTTTAGAGATAGGGCCTGTGAGAAGACAATTAAGGTTAAATGAGGTCATAAAGGTGGGGCCTGATTCAATGGGATTAGTGTGCTTATATGAAGAGACACCAGAGCCGGTCCCTCACCCCACCCTGCCATGTGAGGACAGGCAGGCGTTTGCAAGCCAGAAAAAGGGCCCTCACCCAGACCTGACATGCCAGCACCCTGATCTCGGACCTCCAGCCTCCAGAACGCCCAGCAAATACATTTCTGTTGTCTAAGCCACCCGGTCTAAAGTATTCTGTTAGGGCAGCCTGAAGTGACTGAAATATTTTGTTCTGGGTTTAAATATTTATAGGTAATGTAAAACGTCATAACAGTTTATGCCTCATTTGTATAAGTACCTGAGGGATTGCAGGGGCTGCTGGAGGGAACCTGAGGGAATAATGTGGGATCCCGGCTGAGAAACCTCCACTCAAATTACATTTTAAAGGAGGCTGAGGATGCGGTTTATAGGAGGGGGGCATCTTAGATTAGAAAGAAATATTAGAATTGAAGTTGTAGCCATTTACTTAATCATTTAAAAAATATTATAGATTCCTTCCGGTGCGAGGCATGAAGGTTCACCTGATCCACAACTTAGGTGAAAAAAAAAACTATACAAAACAGTCCTTCAGCAAGTGCTGAAACCATAAAATGTCTGTTTCCACACTCCTGAAATCCATTTACCTTTTTGGATATGTATAGGGCACTTATTAATCTCCTCGACTACTTTGGGTTGAGGGAGGTGCAGAGGAGGAAGCCATCTGACAAATTATTTTTCTTATTTCATTATATTTTGAATCCCCGTTTGGGGTCAGGTGTTTAGGGCTTGCAGGCAAACTGTAGTTTTTCTTCGTGTCTCCTCATTTCATGTTCATTCCTGCTGTTGGTATGGATGAGAACCTCCACCTTGACCTTGGACAGCTGGATGAATTTCACAGGAGCTATCTCTTGAAACAATAAATTGCTTTCTTCTCTGAACTGAGGTATGATGCTTTCCCCACCAAATGAAGCCCACCAATTCCTACCTACCTGAAATTGAAAAAAAAAAAACAAAAACAAAAGGACATCAGATTAACCCTGAACTCCCTCCAAGAAGGATCATAGAGCTGGACCTTGTGCGAATGTGAAACTTAATGACCATACCTAATAGCTCCAGTCTATTCCGTCAAGTGGTTTGCAGAGCAAGGCTACTCTGTTGTCACTGATCTTCACTTGTCATAGTTTGCAAAAGGACAGACTTGGAGAATGGAATCATTGTCCTGTATTAGTGCTCTCTTTCAGACCAGAGGAAAAACAGTGCTGCTGACTTTTTGGAGGTTTAGATAAGGCAAAAGAATTTTATTTCCATCTAGGAGGAAAAAGAACTGTGTTGTCCTACGTTTGGTGTTGTTTGAATTTGAAGCAGAGACACATGTGACTGGCTTGATACTGGCATTTGCTTCTCAGATGGACTCAGCATCTATTTCAGAAATATTTAGAGAACCATCTCTGTCCCTTAAATTATGCCAGGCACTGTGAGAAAGGCAAGAGAGGCTTACAACACTGTTTCTGACCTCTGAAGCTTTCATCTCTGGTTCTACATAGAAGAAACAGGATAAAACTAAGAAGTGTGTGTGTTAAATGCTAAAGTAATCTGGGTTCTAGAAATTTTGGCACAAGCTCTTTGGCATAGGTAGTAAAGACCCATTAGGTGCATCCATTTTGAAGAACAACTGTTCCTTACAGTAATATTTCAAATTCTGTCTGATTTTACAGGAGAAGTAGCATGGCTGAACCAAGAAAGCTGTCTGAGAAGCGAACAAAGACCTCTTTTATTGACGTGATTGTCATTTTGCTATGGCCCAGTTTGCTTTTGATAAGAGTCCTCAGAACACCTTGGAGCAACTTTCTGAGCCTACCAGTAAGATTTTGCTTTTTAAAACCACGAAGAGAGACTTTTTTTTTATTGTTAAAAAACTATGAACAATGGAAAAGGAGAGAACTAATAAAAATCATACAAAATTCCACTACTTAGTGATCAAAAATTAACTTTTTGATTTTTTTGGCATTTTTGTTCTAAATATAGATAATTATGACAAAAATATATCTTTTATGTTTATTTTGTTCTGCCTTATTCTATTGTTCTTTTAGGAAACACTTTTCTGTACTTTGTGGTTCTTTTTTTGTTTTTCTCTGCCATATCTTCGATTGTCTCCTTGCCACTTTCTTTAGTATTATTACCTATGGTGTACTTTTGCTTTTAAATTCGGTTTCAAGTTCTGCAATGATATCAGTCTTCTGAATTTTCTTCCTTAGCTCCTCAGCCTTTTTAAAAACTCATTCTATTATCTCTTATATTAGATATTTTTTTTAAAAAAAACAAAGTCTCATTTCTCTTTTATTTTCTTGAAAATTCAAAGAAATCATTTGCCTCAAAATGTCCTTCATCTTTCAGAAAAAGGTTTTTTTTTTCTGCCCTTTGCTTTGTTTTGGTCTCAGAATTTTTGTTAGATTCCATGTTGATTAAAAATTTCTTTTCTTCTCTTGCAGGTAAACTTTTGTTTGCTGGTGTTTTATCCCATGCAAGCCAATTGTTTCTAGATTATACTCAATCTTTCTTCTGCTGGTCAGTGGCAAATTTGGTTGGCTTTTCTTTCCTAATTGTGGTGTGTTTTTCATACTTAGTTGCAGAAAAAGATTTAAGTGCATTAGGCACATCTCTCTCCTGATGCATTTATTTCCTTAATCTGCTTGCTAGAGACGAAGTAGCTGAGACACAGAGAAGTCAGGGGGCAAGACTTAATTTATGTAGTTAATGACAGCGTAAAGACTGGATGACTGTTTTCCTGAAGTACTTTCATCCCAGAGTTTTTACTACAAAAAAATACCATGTCAAAAGTTTGTAAGGACTCTGACCTTCATGTTATACTAGTCAGTCATCCAGGAGGGACGCCAGTTTTGGTTCTAGAACTGATGCTACTAATATGAACTGTCTCTGTGATTGGGTTTGTTTATAAGTGTAATTGTTTAGTCCAAGGATATGAGGTTAGCAAATGTTTCACCATGCCATAACATGGGTCACTATTTTTTTTCTTCCTGTAGCTGATATTTTGCCGTTTTTACAGCGTTGTCTCAGTTTCTCATGATTTTTCCACTATTCTACCACAGTCTTCTGTGTATTTTTTTAGCCTACCCTAACAGTTTCCTTGCTTCATACTGTCTGTTTCCCAAACCAATTCCATATACTTTAGGTTATTTTCATATCAGACCTCACTTTCAGTATCAACTTTTTACATCAGTTATCTATATTGCCACTGTATAATGCTACATAACAAGCAAGGGACCAGATAACTGCTATGGTTTCTCAGGGACACGCCACCACTACTATAGTGATCGTCAGCCTTAGCTTCATGGAGACCCACGTGACGAATGCTGTTCACATGGGAGACCTTCCTGGAGACGCCCTGGTCTTGTCAAGCTCACTTCTTGGCTTGTTGGCTGTAACTTCCTCTCTTGTTCCCATTCAAGAAAACATATCAATATGTGATTAAGTAAGGGTTATGGATGTTGTTACAGGACTAATTTTGAACTTGTGTATAAAAACAGCCAATTATATAAAACCTTAGTTATTTAAACTTTTTATTAGTAAAATCTCACTTATGAACTATCTCACGCCTGGTTGTAAAATACCAATCTGTTTCCTGACTGGCAAATATTATGATGGGAAAACGTTTTCTGATGAGATAAAGTCCAGATTTATTAACATTTATTAATATAAGATCCTCCATGGTGTCTTCTCTGCTTAACTCTCTCTCCGCAATCTCACTGCTTGCCTACCAAACTGGTTGTAGGATCAACATGGTGCACATCACCCTATTTCTAGCCCACATGCATCTTTTCATGCTCTGCTGCCTCTGGAATGGCCTCCTCTTCGTTTCCCCCTCCTGTTCCTTGTGGTGGCTAACTTTTATGATCTTTAAAGATCTGGTTGAAACATCTCCTCCTCCAGGAAGTTTTCCTGGTTTCCCCCAGTATTCTCCTCCAATCCTCCTCTGAGCCCTTACAATGTCCTATGCATAGCTCTATCCTTATCACATAGTGTACTTTATATTTTTGTGTCTATCGTCTGACTAGACTGTGATCTCCTGTGGGCAAGCACTATGTCTTACTGTACCTGGGATCCTTAGAGTCCAGCACAGTGTCTGAAACATACATGTGTGTTGATCATCATATAAAGGGGAAAAGATAATGAATGAGTGAGTGAGAATATAAGCAGACAAATATAGTGCAAATTTCAAGTTTTAAAGAAGGAACAAATAGGCAATCTTTACTGTATGAGCTGGACTAAGGATTAACTCAATTGTCTCTCTTGCATTTGAACTCCCAGGAAGACAGAAATGGTTCTTTCTAGAGCTCATGATTCTATTGCTTTCCAGTCCAGGGAGCTGCTGATTCGATTATCTTCCAGGTTTCCTACCACCTTTTTTTTTCTTTTTCACTGAATTCAAAATGCTTAACACATAGCTATTAAATTGTTAATAAGCAAGAATAAGAATGCCATTAATTTGAAAATATTTTATTCAGAGGATGGACTCGCTGTGAGATTTCAGTGGGGGCTACACAATAATTAATGAATTTAATTTCCAGTGCTAAATACATCATAATTTGAGGCTGGGTTTATGTGCTAATTGCAGTTAGACCCAGAAGAGCGTATTGTTCTCTTGGCCAGACATCAGTTTACTTCAGTTTTCCCTTTTAAAAGCACATCTCCTAAAATAAACCTTCCAGGAGGTTGAGCTGACAAGAACACTAGGCCCCCTGGCCTTCAGAATGCCCGTGAGTTTGTGTTTGCTGAGGGTTATGGCAATTGGCCCTGATACAAAGGGGTACATGCAGTCAGGCTGGGGCTGAGGGCCACCTTCAGCTCTTGCTCCCTATGTGATTTTGAAGAAGCTATTTCACCCACTTGAGCCCTAACTTGCTCATCTGATAAAATGAGGGTTATTGATACATAAGTTGTAACTACACATGGTAAGTTCAAAGATCTGGTACATAACAGATGCTCAATCCTTGGCACTGCTATTTTAATCGTTACTACAATAGGGTTGAGGCTCTCTATATCTAGTTGTGAGCCAACTGCCAAAAACATTGAGATTCAGACCTACCCCTCCATTTCCCCCAGACCTTGAAGCTTGGCTAGAATGCTCTAACTTTGTCCTGTTATCCTTATAGCAACCTGTTGCTTTCGACCCCTCACTCCAGCTCCTTAGCTGCAAAATGAGAAAGGCTGTCATCTGTAAAGGCTACAGCACCAAGGAAGGGGTGTAAAGGCTACAGCCATCTGTAAAGGCTACAGCACCAAGGAAGGGGTGCTCCTCTGGTCCCAGGACTTTGGCTTTCACTTCCTGGACCTCTCTGTGTGTCTCTGATGCCTTCCTATTAGGAGACCCCATTTTCAAAGCCCCAGAATTAAAGCAGGCAGGAGGATGCTTCTAGTCTTTCATTATGGATTTTGCCTGTGCAGCTTGGAATGGCATTCGATGCAGCAAGCTGGGGAAGAGAAGAGATGCAGGTGAGAGCAGGATCTCTGTGGTATTTGATTCTCCCAACTGCTGGGCTATGGGCCCTGCTCATTATACACTACGTCCACCAGAGGAGCCTCTGCGCATCCCAACCCAGCTAAGCAGGCAGCTGCCACCTTCCTGACTAATTGAAAGGCAGCTGAGGGGACAGCTGTTCATGTTAACCTGGCCATAAAAGGCTTCTGGAGTTTGTGTTTGCAGTTCTCACTGAGGGAGCCGTTGTCTCAGTACAGGACATACAGGACACCCGTGCTTAGATTTAATTAATCCAATGTTTCTTATCAAGTTGATATCAGGAGGGTTTTCAGGTCAGCTTGCACGGGAGGCCATTTTTGGTTTGTTGGATAATGAGTTGCGTAAATAAACAATAGGTGGAATCCTCTGCAGCTCTGGCTCACACGGAGAGTCCTAGCTAGAGAAAACACCATCTAATGGGATTCCTCAGCTGGTTACAATTGTTTTGCTTCAGCTTTAGGAGAAAAGATCAGATGAGATCAAAGCAGTTCTAATAGCTTAATATTGTGGTTTTTCCCAAAAGAGGAACTTCCAGGCTATGACCTAGAATTAGTATATAGTCTCCATTTCTGTTTATAATAATTTCCAATGTTTCCAGTGACAATTTTGAGGCTATGAGTGATACTGATTAATTAAAGGGAGATGGAATTATTTGCCACAGCTTGAGTTAGGACGGGCTTTAGCTGTAGGCAGAGTAGTCTTCGGTTGTGGACTATGACTTCTATGGCACTTGTACGATGTCTCCTTTTCATTTCCTCCACGCGTAAAGTCCCTTAACTGGACAGAGGGCCTTTTATCTCATTGGAGATAAATCTTAGAACACAAATCTGATGTGAAAGAAGTGGCCATGGACTTGCACCCTCTGCTGTAAATGACCTTTGCAAGGTCTTTTCCTACGTTCCCAGACGGGAAAGGAAGTGAGGTCTACAGAAGGGACTGGACATCTGGAAGGAGACAGGATGCCACTTAGTGGGAGACAGAAAGAGGCTGCAGAACAGAGACAGGCTCAGCCCTGGTTTCCCTTCGTTTATTTTTTTTTTAATTTAAAAATTAAAAAAAATTAGCTCTCTTTTAAAATTAATACTATTTTTAATCGACAGATAACTCTATATGTATGGGTCACAAGGTGATGTTTTAAAATATGTGTATAATATGGGGTCTTTACATCAAGTTAATTAGCATATCTATCACCTCACTAGCTTACCATTTTTTTGTGGTGAGATATTTGAAATTTGCTCTTAGCAATTTTTAAATATCCAATGTATTATTATTAACTAGAGTCACCCTGCTGTGCAGTAGGTTTCATGAACTTATTTGTCTTGTCTAACTGAATCTATGTACCCTTTGACTAACATTTCCCCATCTACCCCCCAGCCCCAGGCTCTGGTAACCATCACTCTGCTCTCCACTTTCATGTGTTCAACTTTTTTAGATTCCACATATAAGTGAGATCATGCGGTGTTTATCTTCCTGTGCCTGGCTTATTTCACTTAGCATGATATCCTTTAGATTCATCATATTTTTGCAAATGACAAAATTTCCTTCTTTTTAAGGCTGAATAATATTCCATTGTGTATACACACCACATTTTCTTTCTTTCTTTAGTCATTGAGGGACACGTAGGTTGCTTCCATATCTTGGCTATTGTGATTAATGCTGCAATGAACATGGGAGTTCAGATATCTCTTTGGCATATTGATTTCTAGGCCTTTGGACATATACTCAGAAGTAGAATTTCTAGTTCTTTTTTAGTTTTTTGAGGAATCTGGTTACCCTTCTAATCCTCTCCTAGCTATTTCATTCAATCTACAGGCATCTGTTGGCTTTCATTCCTCTTGCCAGAATCAGTCAGATGGTAGGATAAGTAGATATCATTTCAGAAGCAGTAGTTTCAGAAATAGTTATTGCCTTGCTTTTTTGTGAGGGGATATTCGAGGTAGAGGGCTAACACTACAAATCATTCAGGAATAGCATCAGGTCTCAAACACTTAAGGGCCCTAGGGAGGCGGCCAAACTGATAAGACCTGAATCAGGTACTGTTAAACCCCACAACTGAGATTTAGAAAGGGTAAACAATTTTCCCAAGATCACTCAGCTAGACAGCAGGAACTGTGTGTTCAGCCACTTTGCCAACTGCCTCACAGAATCGTCAGGTTCTCTGCAGTGCACCTGTGGACGCCACAGGACACTTCTCCCTGAGTTTCTTTGGTTTCAGGGGACTCTTGGATCCCAAGGCTACTAGTGTATAGGATCGAATCCAGCCTCATACACCTGGCAGCTGACTAAAACCTGTTCGCATTTCATTGCTGTTCACTCTGTATCTTCCCAATGTGGACCCTGCTGTTCTTTGCTCTTGCCCTGGAGAATGGGATTCTTCAGGTGACCTGACCTGGCCTTTAACACTCCTACTCTTCTCTCTTTTCTTCTCCAAAGCCACCTTCCTGATGTAGCTGTTTTGAGATTCGTGTCATTCTTGATCCGGGCAAACACTGGGCAGGGTCTACCCACTCCCTGTGAGTTCCTGAAGTTTCCTTCTGTTTCCTGGCTTTTCTTTTGCCGTGTCCCCTTCTTCCTCATAACTATGCCAGCCGCGTCCCAGGCTTGAAAGGCTCACTATGATCAAAGTCGCCCCATACAAGGAAAACAGATTTCCAAAAACATTGGATATGGAAATTGGATGCAAAATTTTAATCAATTTGCAATCCATTTCACCAACAGTTGCTTTTCTCTTCTCTACATATTTCATTTAATTGGAGCTTTGCTCCAACATGTGAAAAATACTGGACCAAAGAAAAGGACAAAATCCAGTGTTCTTCAGATGATTCAATGGTGATTTTGACCCTGGAAATGTGTGTATTCACTGCATGAAGTGGAAGAGTTGGGTTAAGTTTGGGTATTATGATATATCACAAACCAGTGTTAGTTTTTTGGAGAAGATGAAGAGTATCTCACTAATGGTACCAGATGCTTGAAGCCCTGCTGAGCAGGGGATGAAAGATTTACTGTCTCCTTTTAGGTGAGAAGGAAGAGCCTTCATTAAAGTTTCATATTTACATTTCCATCCATCAGCCTGCCTTCCAGGTTGTGCCGCGTTCTCAAATTGTTCAAAGAACTCATACCTTCAGGGAATGGATTATGAAGAAACCTCTACAATACGTTTGTTAAATTTTCCTTAGACTGGGATGGTTGGAGAAAACGTGCATATTTTTGTACAGGAGAGGCAGTCCATCTTGCAGGGAGGCCCCCGCATGGATGTATTTACAGTTAGTAGCCTCTTTCTCTCCACTCAGACAGTTTAAGTTACAAGGATAACTGGCAGTGAATGCTAGCTTCATTATCATAATCTCTGATTGCAGTGTGGTTTGCTAAATATTTTTTTTTGAGCTGACTTTTTTTTTTTTTTTTGGTGAGAGCTATAGCTTGTATACAAAGAAGCAGACTATCTATGTTAGCTGTCTTCCCACTCAAACACAGAGCTTCTCTGATTATACCGTGATGTGCAATTTGCGGTGAAATGATTTGTAGTTTACAAATCCTATAATCATTTTTATAGCTTAGCACTTAATTATTATACTTGTTTCAGAGGTGCCTGCCTGTCTCACATTTTTTGTTACCTTAGAATTTTCTGGAGGACGTATTTATTAAGCATTCATTCAAAAAACATTGGTTAAGTACCTCCTAGGTGTCAGATGCTAAAGATTCAAATGTAGTCACATAGTTCTTGCCCTTAAGGCCCTCTTCAAAGAGATAAATAAATAAATAGAAGGTCATAAATGTGTGAGTGTGAGTGTGTGTGTATACACACACATTCCTGTGCTTGCAGTGCCAAAGGAAAGTGTGACCTGGCTTGCACAAATGTGCTTGCCCTTAGGGGAGAGGTAAGAACAGAGGGAAGACCTTTGTAGTCAGGGTCCCAGGCCTTTTGTGAGAGCCAGTGAAGATGCTTTAGGAGGAACCAAGGTGAGATTTTAGGAGTTGAAGTAAACAGAAATGAAGGCAGAGAACAAGAGGCAAAGAGAGAGACAGTGACAGAGAAAATTGGAGTCAGGGAAGTGGAAAAGAAGGCACAGGGCGAGAACATACAGACTCGTCCCTACCTCTAATGAGCTCACAATCTAAGAGGGAAAAAGCAACCAGTTGAGCTGAAGAAAGACAAGCAGAATGGTAATGTGAGCTTGCAAGGGAAAGCTCACCCTTGCAGCCTCATGTCCATGGCTGTGGATGATTCCTGAGTCCTCTCTAGGTGGCCTGACTTGACCACTCCTTTTGCATGTGAGGACCAGAGCAGGAATTTAAACCTACACTTTCCCCTTTTTTAAAATTTCAAACTATTAAGGGGATATAAACATTCTTGTTACGTGGATATCTTGCATAATGCTTAAGTCGGGGCTTTCAGTGTGCCCATCAGCATAGTAGCGTCCACTGCATCCAACAGGCAGGTTTTTGCCCTTCACCCCACCCCACCCCCATCTCCCTTTTGGTTTTCAATGTTCTTTATATGTCTTCTGTGCCTGTATGTACCATTGTTTAGCTCTCAGATATTAGTGAGAACATGTAGTGTTTGTTTTCCCATTCTTGAGTTACTTAGGATAATGGTCTCCAGTTCCATCCAAGTTGCTGCAAAGGATATTATTTCATTCCTTTTTATGGCTGAGTAGTACCCCATGGTATATATGTACCACATTTTCTTTATCCACTAGTGAATTGATGGACACTTAGGTTGATTCCACATCTTTGCAGTTGTGAATTGTACTGTGTTAAAAATTCAAATGCAGTCAAACTTGTACTTTTCTTATTTTTGCTTTCACATTGGAGTGTCTACATGAAAAATCTTGTGGGCTTATTTTGTGTATCTCTAGTTCATGTTATTATTATTTTGTTTTAAAATGGTTTATAAGCTTCTCTTTAGCCCCTGTTTTAAAAAGCTTAATTTGATTATTTAGGCATAGGCCATAATCTAGTTACTACATTGATTATGGGAGTGTCAACCTTCCCATCTGGAAATCAGAAACTTGGTTTGATCCTTTCCCCTCAGACCCTTTTAAATCCATCTGGTCTCTTAATCCCTATTGCCTCTGCCTTTACTTAGGCCCCCTTCTGTCCCCCACCCCACTTCTCTCTCTCCTTCTCTCCCTCACCTGGATTAGAACATCAGCATACTCACCTGTCTTCCCACCTTATGTCTAACCACTCCTTCATCCTGTGGTTACCTTCTATTCTGTGGCCTCTCTGACGTCCCGAACAAAAGTAAATCTGAGACAAAATTAATCCAGGTTGTTTTTTCATAAACTTGGGGTGAGGAAACCCATGGGCTCTCCCTTTTGTTTCAGCAGAGTTTCAAAGGCATAGAAAGGAGAATCAGTATTATAGGATCTAAGAGGACACACTCAGACAGTCTCTCATCGTCACAAATCTATTAAGCTGGAAATTTTTGGAAGCAGAGAGACTTTCTGATTGGTCTTTGGTATGTCTGACAGCCCTTGTTTGTCTACAAGAAGACAAGCAAGCAGTTTGTGGACATTTCAAAAGAGGAAGTTCTGGCTCTCTATTCTCTTCCATTGGTCTATATGTCTTTGTTTATGCCAGTAGTGTGCTGTCTGATAGTATGAGTGGAGCAGCTTTTGGTGGCTGGCCATTTCTTGGAATTGTAAGGAGCGGATGGGGGATTTTAGGGTGATGGTCTTCATGAGAAGCTGACTGCCATGGCAGGCAGTGTCTCACTGCTAATGTCATCCTTACGCTTAACCTTATTCAATGGCTTCCCCTACCCTTCAGCAAAAGACCAATATCCTTGGTCTGTTATACAGACCCTTCCTTACTTCTTGAGTCTTACAAAGTATTTTATGCCTCAACTATATTCGATGACTTGCAGTTGGCCAAATTCATGTAAGCTTTCTTTCTCCCTTTCCCCTGGGACCTTACATATGTTATTTCTTCTACCTGGAGCTTTCTGCTTCCCCACCATTATATCTGCACACACACACTCACACACCTATACCTCATATTTATTTATTTAAAAATTCCCCTAGATTTATTAAGGTGTAATTAACAAATAAAAGTTACATATATTTGCCATGTACAATGTAATGTCTCGATATGTATCTATATGGTAAAATGATTAGATCAAGACAATTAACATATCCATCACCTCGCATACTGATCTTTTTTTTTGTGGTGAGAACAATTGACATTTGAGATTTACTGTCTTAGAAATTTTCGAGTATGCGTTATTGTTAACTATAGTCACCATGCTATACAATGGATCTCTGGATCTTATTTATTCTGTCTAACTGAAACTTTGTACCCTTTGACCAGTATCTCTTCATTCACTACTTCCCACCCTCCATCCTCTGGTAACCACCATTCTAGTCTCTGCTTCTGTGAGTTCAACTTTTTAAGATTCCACATATAGGTGAGATTAAGATTATGCAGTATTTGTCTTTCTGTGCCTGGCTTATTTCACTTAAGTTAATGTCCTCCAGGTCCATCCATATTATTGCAAATTGCACAATTTCCTTCTTTTTTTCAGGTTGAATAATCTTCTGTTGTGTATATGTGCCACATTTTTTTTTATCCGTTCGTCCACTGTTGGACCCTTAGGTAGATCCATGTCTTTGCCATTGTAAGTACTGATGCAGTGAACACAGGAGGGCAGATATGTCTTGCGCATACTGATTTCAGTTCCTTTGGATATATACCCAGTAGTGGGATTGGTTAACCACATGAAAGTTGTATTTTTTAATTTTTTGAGCAGCCTCCATACTGCTTTCCAGAATGGCTTTACTACTTTACATTCCCACCAATAGTTTACAAGTATTCCCTTTTCCTCACGTCCTTAGCAACACTTACCATTTGTCTTTTTGATAACAGCTTTTCTAGCAGGTGTGGGGTGATATTTCATTGTGGTTTTAATTTTAATTTCTCTGATGATTAGTGATTTTGAGCATATTTCATAGTCCTGTTGGCCATTTATATGACTTCTTTTGAGAAATGTTTATTCAGATCCTTTGCACATATTTTAATAGGGTTATTTGTTTTCTTAAAATTGAGTTTCGTTTCTTATATGTTTTGAATATTAACCCCTTATCAGATGTAGGGTTTGCAAATATTTTCTCTCATTTTGTGAGTTGTTGCTTCACTTTGTTTCTTGTTTCTGTGAAAGAAGGTTGTTAGTTTGATGCCATCCTATTTGTCTATTTTTGCCTTTGTGGACTGTGCTTTCAGGGTCATATAAAAAATATCATTGCCCAGACCAATGTTGTAGAGCATTTCCCCTACGTCTTTTTCTAGTATTTTTATAGTTTCGGGTCTTATATTTAAGTTTCTAATCCATTATGAATTGATTTTTGTGAATGGTTTGAGATAAGGGTCCAAGTTCATTTTTCTGCATGTTGATATCCAGTTTTTTCCCAGCACCATTAATTGAAGAGACTGTCCTTTCCCTATTGTGTGTTCTTGGTACCTTTGCCAAAGATCATTTGACTATAACTGCTTGGATTTATTTCTGGCTCTCTATTCTCTTCCATTGGTCGATATGTCTTTTTTTATGCCAGTACTATGCTGTCTTGATTGCTTAGCTTTGTAGTAGATTTTGAAATCAAATAGTGTGATGCCTGCGACCTTGTTCTTTTTGCCCAGTATTGCTTCAGATATTCAAAGTCTTTTTGCACTGTTTTCACCTAGCTAAATTTTATTTTTCCCTTGGGAATCAGCTCAAGTGTCATTTTCTATGGAAAGTCTCATTGATTTCCTCCTTGTCTAGGCTGCAAACCTCTTCTACCCCAATGGTACTCTGTGTATTCTTAGCATTATTGCACTGCGTTGCCATCCTCATTATTATTTGCTATTTACTGTGGGTCTCTCTCACTCTACATTTCTTTAGAGTAGGGACTTAGGAACTATGTGTCATCATCTTTGTAATCTCAGTGATCAGCAGTTAGCAGGGGCTCAATAAATATGAGTGAATTGATTAAAGCATTAATTAATTTTTGCTTGGGGTTTTCCTTTCACACTGATCTTCATCACAGTATGCCTTAGCCCTGCATCCCTGGGTTTTGTTTAAACACTGCCAATAATTTCAACAGCAACTCATTATTGACATTCCTCAGTAGGTGCCTTTTTATGGCATAAACATCACATGTGTGGTGATGTCCTACACGTGGCCATCACTCAGTGTACATTTGTTGAGTTTTGTTTTCCAGTGATTGATGACACTGCTTTTATTTGCGAAGGCATACCCCAGCTGGAACAATTAAATCCTCTTGTTAAGGAAGGCAGCAGTAGGAAGGTGCAGGGCTGAAAGTGTTTCTAACAGACTCATTTTCTAATTCTTTTGTACACTGCATAACCCTTCCCCACCATCCTGGAGCTCATAGATCATTAGGAGTGGAAAGAGTCCAACTACAAGTTTTCTTATAGGATTGCCTGCAAGCATCACAGTATTAGTTCAAATGTGTTTATGGTTTGAGATTTTTTTTTTTTAACTTTTGTAGAATCATTTAGATTAGAATCATTTCTTTATTCCTGAGCAGGTGCTAATGTGATTCTCTTTTCAATAATCTCTACCTAAATATTTAATAGGAAGTTTCCCTGGATGCAGTGTAGGTGGCAGACTCCAGCACGTGAAAGAAAGGAAACTGGTGTTCTCATGCCTCTCTCTCACGCATACCGCCTGGTCAACCTCTAAATCAGATACGCTTACATAAACTTGGTGTTCAGTTTTTGCCTTCAGTACATAGGGAAACACTATTTTTTAAAATATCTGACTCTAAAATGAAATATTAATTAACCAAATGCAACCTCATCTAAGAAAAGCTCGGGTTGACTTCAGGAATGTAAGAATGCTTTCACCTTAGGGGAATTTACCAATATACTCATTACATTAATTAACTAAAGAAAAAAAAACGTATGATTGTCTTAAGAAATAGAAAACAAAACATAGCCTTTGATAAAGTTCGACACTTATTTGTGATAAAAAACACTTAGAAAACCGTGACCAGAAAGCAATTTCCTTGACTTCACAAAGTCTATGCACAAAACATCTTATGTGATAGAGAAACATGATATATTGTTTTTAAGATTAAATAAAGACAAGAATGCCTATTATCACCATGACTATTTAATGTAGTATAAATTCATACATAAATAAATGAGATAAAAAACTATAGGTAAAAGATTGAAAGAAAAAAGACAAAATTTATTCCTTAAAGGTGATCTGTTTATCTACCTACATAGATAACCCAGTAGATTCTACAGTCATTAGTAGAAGAAGGAAGAAAACTCTGAAAGGTCAGCAGGTCCAAGATTTATTAAGAGTAATCAATGGCATGCCTTCACCCCAGCAAACATTATCTTCACAAAATAACATTCACAAAATAACATTCTCAGTAGAGAACAAAAATAACAATAACTATGAATTCATAATTCTTTTTGCTGAGAAAAATTAAGGAGCGTGCAACAAGGCCTTAATAAATAAAGATTTATACTGGATTTATGATGGGACAATATAAGCTTGTAAGATATTGTCTCCCAGAATAAGTTTACAAATTCAATGCAATTCCAGTAAAAATTCCAGGAGTAAATTTTGAGTAACTCAGCAAACATTCTAAACTTTTATGGGAGAATAAAATTTCACAAGTAGCCGGGTTGACTTTGAAAGAGAAGAGCAAAGCCTGCAGCTTGCTGTACCAGATATGAAGGCACGCTGTAAGTTACTATGATAAAAACAATGTGGCACTAGGGCAGAGGGAGACAAATACAGCAATGTGAAAAACAGAGATTGTATAATGACAACAGACTTATGTGTGCATGGAGACTTCATGTGTAATAAATGTGACATCACAAGTCAAGAGGAGGTTGGGTTTCCCAACCCAACCACGGGCTCATACAATCCAGAAAAGTAAAGTCAGATCCATACTCACTTTATATACCAAGTTGAACTACGCAGAGATTAAAGCCTATATGAGAAAGGTAAAACTGTAAAATTAAGAGAAGAAACTATGAAATGTTTTTAATGATATCAGAAAGACCCTCAAAGCACAAGACATAAAACAAAAGATTTATAGACTTGACTCTATCAATAGTAAGGATTTCTGTTTAATAAAAAGCACCACAGACACTGTCAACAGATGGATAACGTCTGGGAGAAGGCATTTGCATTATCTGAAAACAGCAGAGAATTAAACCTAGAAAATACAGGGAATGCCTGCAAATTAACAAGAAAAAGATGGAAAACCCACTAGAAAACATAAGTATAGAGTATTAGTTACTGAGGGAGAAATCTGGAATGGTAACATAAACACAAACAGATGCTCAACCACATTACTGATCAAAGAAATGCAAATCAAAATAAAAAATAAAATGCCACTTTACTTTCATTAGATTCTTAAAATTCGAAAAGGTAAATAATTTCAAAAACTGTGAGAATGTGGGGAAGCTTCAGAGCCCCCACATACAGCTGACAAGAGCGTGAAATGATATAGTAATTATGGAGTGGAAAATGACAGCAAAAAGTGGACTTTAGATAGTTTAAGACCCAGCAATCCTACTTCAGAGAAGCTCCCACAGGCTCCTGAAGGCATGTGTTTGAAGATGTTTATTACAGCACTACTGGTGGTAGCAGGGAGTTGGAGCAGCCCAGGTTTTCATTACTAAGGGCATGGATTTGTGAAATAAGATTAATACAAACTATCGATTATGTTGCAAGAGTATTTTGTCAACTAGATGCACATAGAACAATATAAATACATTCAAAAGCAGTACTGAGCAAGAAAAGTAAGAAACCAAAGGAGATCCACAGCACATAAAACCACATTATGCATTTCAGGGAAACATGTCTATCCAATGACATATATGCTTAGATGTTGGGTTGGGACATAATGGAGGTTGAAAGTGGGGATCAGAAAGAAAGAAAAAAAAATTGATTTTGAAGTAAAATAAGAAGGTGTTTTGCGTGACTTAAAAATGGCAGTGTGTCATAAACTGATTGAAAAAATTATCTAAGCAGAATTTACATGACTTTGAATATATATGTGTTGCTTATTTAGGGAAATCTTTCCAGGGGTAGCAAGAACCCTTCTTAAGGGAAACTTTGCTGGAGTCTTAGAGGAGATACAAAGGTGGGATATTGAAAGGCCTTAGGTGTATAATAATTATTTTTGGTGCATATTCTCATACTTTAATCAGTTTCTTAGCTATACAGTCGTGTGTCACTTAATGATGGGAACACGTTCTGAGAAATATATCTTTAGGTGATTTTGTCGTTGTCTGAACATCATAGAGTGTGCTCACACAAACTCAGATGGGACAGCCTGCTACATGCTGAGCTGTGGGATATGGCTTATTGTGCTCCTAGGCTACAAACCTGTGCAACATGTTACTGTACTGAATACTGTGGACGATTATATCACAGAGGTTAAGTATTTGTACATTTAAACATAAAAAAATACAGTAAAAATACAGTATTATAATCTTACAGGACCACTGTCATATATGTAGTCCATCAGTGAGTAAAAACATCATTATGTGGCACATGACTATATTTGTGTCTAATATTGTATCAATGGTATTTTTCTAAAACATATTTTCTTTATATTTTTATTATTCTTAATTTTCCAATTACATGTTCCTGCAATGTTATTTAAAGTTATATTTTATGGTTAATAAATTTGAAATTGGTGACTTTATTGATCTTTTTTCTGTAGACCCTAACATTTTTAATTGAGAAAATACTTTTTTTTTTTTTTTTTACAAATTATTCAACTGTTTATCATACATAAGACCGCATGACTATAATACAAAGGGGGTTCTTTTTTCATTTAACATTACAATATACACAGCAAGTCCGGACTAGATCTTACAGTCTGAACACAGGTATTTAACCTTTTCCATGCTGTTTATGTTTACAATGCACAGAAGTCCTGTAACCAAACTGTGTAGTAAAGCACACAAAACTGGACTGTAACATAACACAGTATGCAGAAGCATTGGATTTTATGATTTTCTTTATGTAAATATTGGTTTAAAAAACTGCTTTAGTTTTTTGGTGCTTGCTAAGATGTGGCAACCAGCACAGAAAAAAAATGATCTGACCTATATAATATCTTAAGCTTATATTCCTAAACAGCAGTAACTACTGAATTCCTTTTGATATTGCTATACTCAAGGTGGTATCCTTTTATTCACTGCAAACCTTTATGAACTACCAAGTTCAAACAAATCATCCACAGGCTTGACATTTAATTACAAAATAAATATAGATTTCCTGATTAATAGCAAAAAAAATCTGTGGTTTATAAAAACGGATATTTCCAAGTTTCCATTCACATTTACATAGTTTTAAGCCTGAAAAAATACTTAGAAAAAATACTTTTTCTAAGATGCTAATGTAATTAGTAAGCTTAGTACAAAACCTCTAAATGGAGGCTATTCAAAGTTCCATTTTGTTCGGTTTAAAATGTCTAAGCATTTTGACTCAAACACATTCACAGATACTGCCTTTTTTTTCCATTCAGACTTTATATGACAAACATTTTTATAAGACAAAAATCCATCAATTAAATTATCACACTTCTTTTAATGTTGCAAAATTTTATTCCTTTCAACTAACAATAAGAGCTACATCAAAAGTCCCTTCCTACACATGGAGACAGTCCCAAGTTCAATAACATAATTTCAAGGTGAAATCTTGTTCACCGTTTGAGCTTTCATCATTTAATTTGTTGAGTACCTTTCTCACATCAGTAAGGGGTAAATTTCTTCCTGCTGCAACTCTTTAAAAAATAACTTCAATTTACAAGAAGCTTCAAAAGTGGAAGATTTTTGGTATTCCATTTGCTGAATAATTTGGTTAAAGATATCCAACTGATTCTTAGCAAAATGCAACTAAAATTTAGAAAATTTGTCAACAAAATAATCAATATCTTTGTAGGACACTTAGGCTTATTTACAAAGTAGTCCTTCAAAAAGATCAAACGTTTCTAAAATCTAATTGATGTAGGATGACAAAGAGAGAAAGTGTGTACTGAAATATTTTAGAATATTTGGCCATGCGTGGTGGCCCACACCTGTAATCCTAGCACTCTGGGAGGCCGAGGCAGGAGGATTGCTTGAGGTCAGGAGTTCGAGACCAGCCTGAGCAAGAGCAAGACCCCCTATCTCTGCTCAAAATAGAAAAAAAATTAGCCAGGCAACTAAAAATAGAAAAAATTAGCCAAGCGTGGTGGTGTGCACCTGTAGTCCCAGCTACTCAAGAGGCTGAGGCAGGAGGATCACTTGAGCCCAGGAGTTTGAGGTTGCTGCGAGCGAGGCTGACACCATGGCACTGTAGTCCAGGCAACAGAGTGAGACTCTGTCTCAAAAGAAAAAAGAAAAAAAGAATATTCAACATTAATTCTATCACAGACATTTTGCAGTAGTTACTCTAACAGGCTATATGCATGAATTTGTAGAACATTACAGTTTGAATAAGATTATGAATTCTAGTATTTGTGCAATACAACTAATTACAGGTATAATTTTTGCTCCATAGGTTTCTGCTCTCATAGGTTTTGCTCCATAGATTTCTTCTAGTAAGAATGTACTTTTTACAACAGTATGCACCACCAAAATTTGTATTCTTAATTGCCACAAAACAAATAATTTCATCTTCAAGGTTGAGCATTTTAACTCAGATTACTATAGCATTTTCGATAATGTCAGAGATTACTCCTTCAATAGAATGGACTTTCAAAAACTTCTTTAATTCCAAAAATTGAATTAAAAATTAGAACCATTCCTGGAATTAACTGATTTTCTAATTACAGCAGTTGATGGTGTGGATATAACACAGGCATCACTGACCTGTTTGAATGCAAATTTGCTGCTATTGGTGCTATCTCTTTATATATGCACAAGAAAATTTGAAATTGAAAATGAGTAAAATTAATTGAGAGGAGCAATTAGTTGATCTGGGTGAAAAATCATGCTTCACAGAGTGATATGTGAATGCATGTCTGCTTCTGCTATGTTAAATAGTTGTCCTGGGATGTAGTCTTCTTAATGGAACGCCTGGATTTTGAGGTAGATGCTGCTGTTTCTCACAGATTTGTGTTTCTCGTTTTATTGTGGACAGTGATACCACTACATGCCTCTCCCCCTACTGTAGATAAATGTTGAAAAGAGTTATGTGCAAGTTATACCTTCATCATCAACTTGTGATACATGTTTTAAAATAAGTCAAATTTCTGAAATACAGTTCAGAAATTAAAAATATACGTCAGTTACTGCTGCCAAAAGGCTTTACTGCAAAATGAAAAGAAAAAACAAACATATAAAATAAGTAAACATTGTAGAATGACACTGTATAACAAACGGCAAAACCTTTGTGGCCAACTACTCTCTATACTCTCTGTAAGGGGAGTGCTCAGCTTCTGTTTTTACAGAAATGCTATTACATTTCCTGAACATATTTTACATTGTAAAACTCATAATTTTACAACTTACAATTTCCTGTGTTTTCCAATGACCCATCTGACTGGAGGCGTGGTGGCTCACACACTTTGCAGGCTGTGGCCTGGGTCATGACATCACCGTCTGGTACACCAACCACATGGCAGGCACAGCAGCATAAATACTTCTTTCAGCACCAGTTGTGACTGGAAGGAGTTGGGTGACCCTGGTTGCTAGTGTTCGAGCGCATCATGCTCTAGTCACTGAGCACCCTGGGTAATGTCCTTCAAAGTGAGGTATTAGTTATGTTGTGTGTGGGAAGAGCCAGGAAAATAAAAGATGCATTACGACAAGTCATCTCTCAGATTTTACCGTGTGTTCAAATAAGAAATCTGTTCACACACTGCCCGATGAGACCATGGCAGGAGCTGGCAGTACAGAGTGGAGGTCTACCAACCCCCTTCTGCCTTATTTTAACCTAACATACTTCATAAAGAAATGAAAAATCCAGGTGGGATGGGACACTGGGGTGACAGGGACACAGCAGGCTGGTGCTGGGTAAACTGTCATGGACATTCTCTGTATCAGTAATCTGTTGGGTAAAAAGAATCATTTTCTGGGAGGAAGTATACACTGAGCACACATACTTAGCAAGCTGTCCATTATCACATCTAATGGAGACAGATTTAATATGGGTAGGACTAACCTGCTGACAATTTCCAGATCTTCACTATTATGGACACATATGATTCTCATATTTAAAAGATTAACTGCCTGGGAATTAGAGATCTAGAAAGTCTATCTCCAGGAATCATTTGGACTGGGATGGGAAATAAATTTAGTTTTTTCTGTGTGGTCTTGCATGCACATTTGAAAGTTTTTCAGTCCCCCTCCTTTGATACCCCATGGGCACTGCATAAAATGGGCCTTCGCCTTCCTGTCAGTGTGCTGCTTTGGTGGTGAATTGCTTGCTGGGATTCCAGTCTGTGATTGCAGCTTCTAGCCAGGTTCTCATTATATTCTTTCCTTCATACATAGATATAGCATTCATATTAATTTTCTAAACTTCAATTTTGGTATATATCCTTGAATATAATATAGATGATTTCCATGTACACTAATTTAATATCTCTAGATATATATTTCTTCCAAATCTAGTCAGCATGGATACCCTGTATTGTTTCAATTCATTCATTCCTTCATTAATTCATGCATTTTGTACACCTTTACTGAGCACACACAGTGTCTGTGGCTCTCAATGGGCATCTTCTAGTTCTAGGAGAGGATTTTGGACATTCTTCCCTTTCTGACTTTTTCATATTCTGGCCATACATGCTTATTGCAATTTTCAATGCCTTGTCTTTCACTTGTGGATAAGTCTGAGACGTTTGGGACAACAAACACAAATGTGAATCACATGCTAAAATTAATGGTGATCAACAGGCAGCATTTGAAGGAAGTTGAGTCTTGCAATTTGACGATACAGAAAAAAAGGAATGAAAGAAACCCTTCCAGCAGTCTGGTGGGCAGGGAATCAGCAGCACGACTGGCTAAGACACAACATGGGTTGGAAAACATATCCCTGTACCTGCTGGATAACTGAGATATCTTGAATACATATGCAAAATCACAGAACTCCAAAGAAAGGATTGAATAATTTTTTTAAGGGAGAATCAGGGAAAGTTTTACAAAGGCAGTTACATTTTATTGAAAGAGCAAGAGAAACAAAAGATGAATGATGAACAAAAGATGGAATGTTGTAAACAGAGAGAGCAGCATGCACAAAAGCAAAGAAATGTGCACGTCCTTGTGATCCAACGATAAGCGAAAAAGGTAAATTAAAAAAAATAAGTTAAAATAAGCTGAAATTTTGCAGCTTCATAAAATTATGTGTACTAAAAGACAGGACTAGAGGAAAATGTGGGAAAATGAAAATTGGTTTAAGGATTGTGGAACTTTTCTATTTTGTTACTGCTAATAAAATATAATTTGTGATAAAAGTCTGAAAAAAATTGTTGACTGAACTGAATTCTTAAAAAAAATAATTTTTCAATTGGACTTTTCTCTGTTTTGGTTATTGGGCTAATCATGAAAAACCACACTGACACAATTTTAATATGATTATAATAATTGAAATTACCACATCCCTTAGCAAATTATTGTTATTCTGAATACAAGTAGGAATTTTCTCCAAATGTGGAAAGTGTGAACTCTTATTAATTAGATGCTTTCTCATGATTTCTTCACCTTCATCCTACTCAGCCTCTTGAGAGAGCTTTCATCAATGCAAAGCTTAATTTTAGTCCAACCAAGCTGAGTGCCTGAATGTTTACAACAGTGCCGTTTCCTTGTCTTTATTGGTTGCAAATAGGACAGCAATGTCTTTTCCACTTTTAGAGCTGCACTCTGACTTGAAGAGTAGCTGACGAGCTGGGAAATGTGGAGTTACTCTCAGATCATCTAATTGATACGCTATCTGCAGCAAGTGTTCCTTTGGAGAGCTCAGCTTCCTTTGTGAAAAGTGGAACGGTACTTGCGAGACCTACTCACACAGTGGTGATCAGGTTCAAAGAAGATGATACCTGCAAATGACCTTCAAAAAGGCATAAAGCACTAGACATGTTTGAGGTGGTTTTCATTTTTATCATAAACAGAGGAATAAAATTGACTTACTTAAACATGTTGACAGTTTTGAGCAGCGGCTCCTTACAGGAGTAAATTTAATTGCATTAATTCTCTTCAGGATAAATACATAGTATGAAAGTTTCTACCATCATGATCAGGTTGTAATTCCCTTTTATTGTGTTTTTATTATCTGAATCAATTAGTGTCAACATTTATGACAACAGATGTGTATATTGATTTAAACAGCAAACACGTGGAAGCAAGGATTATGCCTAATGATAGTAATAGGTTCTACTTATAGTACTCACCATGCAGCAAGCAGTCTAGTAAGTGCTATCTATGAATTAGCTTATGGAATAATCAGAATGATGCCATGTGGTAGATTCAATTTAGACCCACTTTATACATGAATAAACTAAGGTCTGGAGAAGTTAGGTTGGTTCTTAACCAACCTGGGCTCACTTACACTTCTTAGAGAGGCAATTTTGTGCGGGAACATGGCCTTGAGTTTGAATCTCACCTTCACTACTAATTAGCCAAGTGGATTTGTGTGAGTTACTTAAAATGTCTGAAAATCAGGTTTTTTTGGCAATGAAACAAACAAAAAAAAGGTGAAAGTGAATAGGTTACCAATAGGTTGTGCTAAAGATCAAATGATTTGCGAAGCATTTATTACAGGGCTTAGTACATCATAAATGCTCAATGAAAGGCAGTTGCCATTATGATTATTTTTGTGGTTGCTATTCCTTTAATGATGGTTTTTAGTACTTGGTAATGTTACAGAAAGCAAAAGACAAGGTCCTTGATTGCAAGGTGTTTGAAATAAATTATTCTATGGGTTTTCCTTTAATCTGTCATCATTATTGCTGAACATAATCTAAAAAGTGTCAGTAGGCTTAATTCTAACCCATTAGCCTTTTTGTCTCTAGCAATTACCAACCTGGTTACTCCCACTTCCATTCTTACCTTCTCCCCCTGAGCCTGGTGTGGGCCCTTCCCCTGACCGACCGAGGCTTTGGCTTTTCCTTGGTAGTGATTTTGGCTCCTCTTTAAGGTCGCGCTGCCTCTGGCTGCTCTGACGACTACCCTGTTTTCACCCAGGCATATATTGTTCCTCCCCACCTCTCTGTTCCCCTCTGCTTCCTGGAGGTACCCCATAATGTGATGTGGGATGGTCAGAAAAGAGAGAGATATGTCTCTTGAGGGGGTCCCTTTTGGTTTCAGAATTAGTGGGTCCATATTGTATACCAGATCCTATGAAAATGGACCATATCTGCTTTGTGAACCGCTCTCCAGAGTTTAAGAGCATACTTGGAACATAGTTGACTGTCACAAAATTGTTGTTGAATGCATGAATTTTCCAACTACATCTATACAATAACCTCAAGAGGTAGGGTTGTTATCTACACTATAATAAAATGTGCAAACCGAAGCTCAGAATTATGAATTAATGTACCCAGGGCCACCTGGTAGCTGCTAAGAGGCTGAGTCAGGATTCTAATCTAAGCAGTCTGACACTGATGTCTGTCACTCTGACACTGATGTCTGTCACTCTGACACTGATGTCTGTCACTCAGTCACTATGAAATATGACCTCCTATGATGCCTTTGGGTCTCCACGGAAAGTCTGTGCCTTCTGAGAGTCAGACATGGTCGTGGTTAGAGTTAGAAGTCAGATTGGACTGCACTGCTGTGTGCAAGGGTCGAGCTGTGAACTATTGTGCTCTGGGTGGTTTTGGGCTCTAGAGCCAGCAGCCGGTCAGAGTTGAAACTAGTCTGAGCTGCACCATTGTGTGCAAGGGACAAGCTGTGTTCTGCTGTCTGCAATGTGGTGCAGTTTCCTACTCCATATCTTATGCTGGTTTTTACTAATGCTTTGGCCATGACCATTTGTAGCCAGGCCCATTGAAATTTCAGTACCCCAGCATTTTTAGTGACTGACATAATGTAAACTCTCACTAGGCCCTTGTTTGCTTGCACATGACAACTGCTTACTTCCTGGCTAGCATCTCTCGTTCTCACAGTAATAATCATTAGCTCTTGGTGTACTGTTCATTTGTCAAGCAGGAGGACACAACTCCAGGGTCACAAGAAAAATTTATGAGTTTCTTCTGCAGAAGAAATGAATGCCTTTGAGGAAGTTAGCTGCTGAGGCTCAGGAGTCTGGTTGCTCAAGATATTGTCTGAGACTGAAGAAACACACACTTCACCCTTGGTCCCCTGAAACCCCCTCCCATACTCCCTAGCCACATAAAATCTCCCCGCTTCATTTCTTTGGTAAGATGAATCTGAGAGATCTTGCTCTCCTGTCTTCCTGATTTGTCCACAGTGAGTAAATCTTTCTCCGTCTGCAAGCACCGGTGTCACAGTGTTTGGCTTCAGCTGTGCATCTGGTACACAAGCCTGAATTGGGGGCTTTGACAACACTTTCATTGTGTTCACTGGAGGTCGTTTTGTTACCAAATAGCCTCCATCCCTAAAGTATGAATATGAAGTTAAGGTTGACATTCCTCAGCATCAAAAAGTCCTAGAACCACATTTAGAGATTCAGGAAGGGTGATATCAGTAAGATGGCCCTGGAAGGTCCTAGAGCTTGCCCTCCCTTCCCCAACAAAGCCAGCCCAAACAACAAACAACTACATTTTGATGCAAATAACTAAAGAGAGTGCCAGGACACATCAAAGGAGTCACAGAAACCTTGGTGAGCACAGAAACTCAGGATAAGCCATAGGGAATGGAAGGAAACACCTTCTATTCCTGGTCTCCATCACCCCATGCACCCTAACCCCATCGAGATCAGCTAGAAACCAGGGAGAACTTCTCCCAGTGAGGAAAGGGTAACCACGAGGATCAACTTGTACCCTTGCAGCCCTTACAGGCACTAAACCCAGCTGAGGGACCTGCCTGGAGCCCACACAGCTGTGCTCCCCTCAGAGAATGTGCAGGACACCATGTCCTACCCCCTGTGGCCAACATGGCTACTGTGCTCTCTGTCATCTAGGAGCTGGACCTACTGCTGGAGTGTGTCTTGCTCTGGGGATGAGTGTCCAAGGCACTCTTTCATTCCTGAGGCCAAGCCATTGCGGAGCCAATGCCAAGCTGGGAGAGATGTTACACCCTTCCTTGTGGGGCCGAGCAACAGCAGAGCTACTCCACCTACCCCTCCCAGTCGCAGCTATGTCCCACTCCCTTGGGCTGGAGCTGAAGCTTTTCAGTCACTCCCAGTGAAACGTGACTTGGTGGAGCAGCTCCATCTACCCTCCCCAGTAGCCACTGTATTTTGCCACAAAGGGCTTGAGCTGAAGCTATGCACTGCCTCCTGGAGAAATGGTGCTTTGGTGAAATTGCTCCATATACCCTTCTCAGTAGTTATTGTGCCCGTCCCCCTCTGTTAGAGCTCTGGCAACTTGGGGAAACAGAGACTTGGCTGCCCAGAGTAGTCACGCTCCCTGTGTCTGAGCTGAAGTGGTACCCTGCCTCTTGGAAAAATAATAATAAATCAACCACGCAGATCAGTCATGCACGTCTGAGCATGAGCTGAAGTGACACATTGCCCCCTAAGGAACTGGTTCATTGCCTGAGCTGATCACTACACAGTGCCTCATTCCCTGGGACCTGAGTTGCCACTGAACCCTACTGGTTCTGGTTCCCTAATTGTAGCCATACCTTGCTTCCTGGGCCCAAATCTCCACAGCACCTCTTCTTCCCCAGAGCCAAGCAGTGCTATGCCCTGCTTCTCAAGTTCAGAATCACAGCTAAAACTCGACCCCCTGGGCTCAAGCTGCTGGAGGGTGCCACAGAGTCACAGATCTTTGCTCTTTGGGTAATTTGCATCCAGCTCTATCACAGAGAGTGAAGCTGCACCCCAAGACCCAGGTGCTACAATAGGTTTGAGAGACTTTGAGTGTAGGACTCCAGCTTCACAGCTGCTCTGAGCACCTGAACCTGAAACCCAGCACAACTGCAGCTGCTTGTAAGCTGTGTCAGACCTGACACCAAGAAGAATCCCTTTGGCTAAATCTCCTCATGGTGGGGAAGACAAGAATAGGAGGACTCCAAAAGCCCTTGACACCAAGGACCTTAACAATCTACATCACCACACTACTGCTACAAAATTCTACAGCCTAGGTCACTGAGGCACCCACAGTTATCACTGACATTGATCTCAGCTAAAGAAGCCACATAGAGACCATACTATTGTACCTTGCACCACACCTTTACCGTATGGCACACTAAAACCCATCTGCAAGTGAAAGTCTTTCTCTGTAAGAGGTAATTGTTTCACCAGATGTGCAGACATCAACGCAGGAACACAAGAAACACGAAAAAGTAAAGTAACACAACTTACCAGTGACAGACCCCAAAGAAAAGAAAACCTATGATTTCCCAGAAAAGGAACTCAAAATCATGATTCTTAAGGAAACTCAGGAAGATACATATGAATACAGATAGACAATTCAACAACATCAGGAAAACAATTCACAATATAAATAAGAAATTTAACAAAGTGATAGATATAACAAAAATAAAAATCTTGCAGCTGAAGAATTTATGAATGAAATAAAAAATACAATAGAGATACCAGTCAATTGACACACAAATAAACTTGGTTTGTCTGCTTTTCATATGTAGCATTTCTTAGGCTATGGCTTGTACTAGTCTTGGCTAATCTTCCATTCATTCAGTCATCAATTCACTCACTCATTTATAGTCCAAAAAATACAACCTACTCAGATTTTAAATCTTAATTCTGCCACTGTGTGAGTTTCTTAACCTTCTCAGCTTACTTCCTTTATTGTAAAATGCAGATAATAGTAATATCTGTCTCATAGAGTTATTACTAGGATTATATATACATATATATATTTATATACACACATATACACTTGGAGTACTGCCTGCCACATAATGAGGGCTATATAAGTTTGATATTTTTGTTATTATTATAATTAATTTCCTCATTATTTATTTATTTGGTACACTGTATGCCAGCCACTATGCTATATGCTAGATATAGAACACACATCTTGTACTTTACAGTTCATTAGGGGAAACAGGCATATAATGGATAGTACAGTTTATAAGTCAGAGGGCAAGGAATTACAGAGATATATAAGAGCACAAACCAGAGGTCTGCAATCAGAACACAAATTAGGGGATCAGGAAGACTTTTTAAAACAAAACTTATTTAAGCTGAGGCCTCAAAATTAGCAAAAGATGAGTAAATAGATAAGCATATGGACCTTTCCTTAACTTTTGCAGGCTCCGAGGAAAATACAAATAGAGGCCTACATGTTGTTAAAATAAATTAAAATGGAGAACAAGCCTGAGAAATCCCTGAGCAGACAAAAAGCCAGTTAGACCTTGAAAGTAACACTAACCTTACTTGATTTGAAAACATAAGTGAAAGTTGGGCCATGCTTACAAATACTTGCTTATATTAGAGAAAAATGAAACTTTTTATGTCAACTGATTAGAAGCTACCAGCTAACTTATATAACTAAGGACTTTCTAGTGGATGGACAAAATAAGGCAAATGTATAACTAACCAGTCAGATATTTTCTTTATTTCACATCTATATTCACACTATAAAAGCCTGTCCCTTACACTTCTCCAGTGGAACCTGAAACCTCTTTTGGCTTGGTGCTTCATGATTCATGAATTGCTGTTTTCTCAAATAAACTCTTTAAAAATTTTATTCTGTCCCAGTTTTATCTTTTAACAATATCATAGGTCTAAATATTTGAAAGTTATAAATCAAAATAATAAGCTGCTAAGTCAATTACATTTTATCCTTCCTACTTTGAAAAATATATATTCATAACAACCTGGAAATCTGGGTTTAAATTTAAAGTTCTCAGATCCTCTGAGCTCTGTGTTGAAATGGAGAAGCACAGGGACTGCTGATCCCAGGCCCCTCCCTGGTCATAGGCAAGCTCCCTTTGCTTCTCATCCCCAGCTCCCTCAGCTCCATGTGGGGCTTGTATGCACACGTGTGGACACACAGCTCCAGCCTCATGATTCTTCCCTGCCCAGCTCCCTCTTGGTAACTCTCAGACCTGTGGCAAGGTCAATTCACAGGGCAGACTCAGAGAAGACAGACCGTGGAAGCAGGCTCCAGGCCACATGGACAGAAAATTCTGGGGTTCCAGGTACCCAGAAGGAGGTCTGGAGTGGGGAGGCATGAAATCCAGGGGGGTATAACTCCCTTGGCCCTGTGCATTCCTCATTCTATGGGGAAGAGCACTGTTGGAGGAAAACCAGCAAGATAAAGGCCCTCATTGGTTCTCCAGCTTTAAGATTAATCAGAATTATCTGGAGGATTTATTAAAATACACTGGGTTTCTGATTCAGTAAGTCTGGGTTGTGGTCTAAGAATTTGCATTTCAACAAGTCTCTAGGTAATGCTGATGCTGCTGGTCTGAGAGCTATTTGAGAACCATTGTCCTAAGCATGGGGCTGGAAAAGGATTCTTCTTGCTCAAGTGCAAGGGAGGGTGGTACACTGAATCTAGGAGTGTTCCTGGTAAAAGAATGACCCAGAGATGGTGGGGTCATGGTATGTGCAAAGAACTGATCCCTACGTGTTCTCAAGCTCCAGCCATTGGGAAGATGCCCTGGCACGGGTCAGTCTGCCAGTGAGTTGGCCATAATGGGTCTATATGGGGATATTGCTACATAAAATTACATCTGACCAGAACTTCAAGGTCAAATGCCAGAACTTTGGGGTGAGAAGTCTTCCTTTCTTATTATCTTTGTGTAGCAGCAGTAATCATGAATCAGAAACATGCCAGAAACTAGACTGTATCTTACGTACATTTTGTTTTTCCTTAGAGTTTCTTACATTGTTATTCAGTCCCTACAGCTCGCTCCAGCTGGACATGATAAGCCTCCAAGCTGGCAACTTTTGTAATGAAACACCCAACGGATCAGGTTGCCTAGTAATCTATATAGGACGCATCTGATGAGTAAAAAATAACATGTTTAGGTTCTTCCAGGAACTATCTGTTTATCTGCTTTGGCGGTAAGAATTACATTAAGGCTGAAACTTAGCTGTAGAGATCAATACCAAATGGATTTATTTAGCACGTGCAGGAGAAAATGGCAGAAGTGTCTGTTAACCTGATGACATTTTGTGCTGTTATTGAAAGTTCATTATATAACTGATGTCTCTGCACAGTAAGGCTGAACTTTGAAATATTATTAGATATTCTGACTAAAGCAAAGGTAGCACATGAGTCTCAACATTCAGTTTTTTTGTTTTTTTTTTCCTGTACTGTCCCCACACACTGGTGCTGTGCTTTAGGATTTGGGCTACACAGATTTTGCCATCTCTTCTCTCTTTTATCATGGAGTCTTTGTGCATGCTATCTTTATTTCTTAGAACAGCTTTAATCTTGTGTCCAGCAAGCCTACTCTTTCCTTTTTTTAAGTTATGTGCCAAGGTCACTTCCTCCAGGTAAGTCTGGTCTGATTCCTTTTTACAGAGTTCAAAGCCAACAGACAGTTCTCCAAAGGCACACAGCCTGGGCTGGTGTTGAGTCCCAGGCTGTGCTAGAGCAGTACAGGCCGTTGCAGAGTTTATAGAAGCAGGTGAGGTCTGAGAGCCAGTGCAAGTTTAAGATATATGTGCCAGGATCATGCAACAGAGCCAAGAGATGAGAAAAAAATACCAGCGTGTGGTACAAGGAGAGCAGAGCAAGGAGGGCCTGGGATGTAAAATGAGACCAATTGATGTGTCTAGATAGAGGCCGTGGGCTGGCCACATACCCTGCACTGGGTAGGTTGGCCCAGGAATGTGTTAGACTCGTCTCACTGGTTCTATACACTAGTGCTGTACACATCAAACTTTGTTTTATATTCTGACTAAACTTGCTTTGGTCTAGCTCAGTAATTAAATGCACTAAATGACTCTGACTAAAGTATTTTGAAATAATTGAGTTTTTGTAGTCACATGATTTTCCTTGAATCAAACAGAAAGCAAAAACAAACAAACAAAAGACCAAAAACTTTAGGGGCATTTCCTGCCCTTAGGAATAGTGGAAGCTAGCTTTCTTTTTCTTTCTTTCTTTCTTTTTTTTTTTTTTAAACACAGGATAAGAACAATTGCATTTGGCAGGTTCTTAGAGTTCCTGCTAACCAGGAGCTAATCAGAGCATCTATGTTATTCTTTGGGGAAGTAGCTGAAGAGTATTCCATTGTGTGGATGTTTGTTTATCCATTCACCAATTAGAAGCCCCTTGGATTGTTTCCATCTTATAGCAATTCTGAATAATGCTGCTATCCACATTTGTGTATAGGTTTTTGAGTGAATATAAGTGTTATATCTCTGGAATAAATACCTAGAAGTGTGACTGCTGGGTCATATGGTTAAAAGTATGTTTAATTGTACAAGAAACTTCCCAACTGTTTTCTAGAGTGACTGAATGCTTTTGTATTTCTCCTAACAATGTATGAGAGTTCCTGTTGGTCTACATGATTGCCACTACTCGTTATTGCCCATGTTTTTAATTTTACCCTTCAAATAAATAGGCAATGATATTTCATTATGGATTGAATTTGATTTCCCTAATGACTAACGATGTTAAGCATCTTTTAATGTGTTTGTTTGCTATCTGTGTATCTTTTTTGGTGAAGAATCTGTTCATATCTTTTGCTTGATCATCCCTCTAGTCTTGAAGTCCTTATCTGGTCTGCTGCATTTATCAACTATCTTCTGATAGTTGCTCTGTCTGTTTAATCCCAGGTTTTTAACTGGAGTTAGTTGGAAAGATAGAGATGAATTACTTACCCCATGTAGTCTGGAGCCAGATGCTCTGCACCTCTTGGAAGAGTTGTTTCTACTTGCAAACATCATTTCCTTTCCACTCAACCCACTCCAAGTTATGTTAGGCTCGTTACCCCATCAAATCTCTTATCGTAGTCTCTGGCAACTTCCATGTTGCTAAATCCATGTGGATTTTATTTAATCCTTCAGTAGAATTTGACATTTTTATTATTGAAACACTCTCTTCCCTTGATTTTCATGGTATAATAATCTCAGTTTTTCTCCCACTTATGTGCTGACCCCTCTTCTGTGTCCAGTAAGGATTAAAATCCTTTGCCCAGCCTTTAAATATTGAAATTCTTTAAAGCTTACTGCTAGAGATTCTTTTCTTTCATTCTCTACTTTCTCCCTAAGCAATTTCATCTGTGCCTAAGGCTTCAACAACTATCTCAATGCAGATGGCTTATAAACTTACACCATCAGCTCAGATTTCTCCTCTGAGCTCCAAAAATTAATGTCCATCTGCTTCCTTGATGTCTCAATTGTAAATTCTACATGGAATGATCTCTTGCTTATCCATGCAAAATCTCATTATTTCCAGTGTTCCCTTTCCATGCTTTCCTGTGGCCATATCTGACACCCTCCTTTCCTTCATCCTTTAATTTCTAGTATTTCACAATCAATTTCATCTCTTAAATACCTCTCAAGTGTATTCACATCTCTTTATCTCCATTGTCAGGAACCTCATCCAAGCCAGCATCATCTTTCACCAGGATCATCACAATCACCTTTTATCTCATTGGCCAGCATCCCAAGCTTCCTCTTCCAATCAGAATGAGCTCTTTAACAGATCAATCTGATCACAGCAAACTGTCTGGTTAAAAATGATTTCCTAAAATTAAATTGTTATTAATGATAAAAAAAAAAAAACTAAAAACCAAACAAATGGATTTTAGTGCAGAGAAAAAAAATCCCTAAATCCATAGTGATAGTTAAAAAGAAATAAAACAAACTAAACTGTCAAAAAAAAAAAAAAAAGATTTCCTTTTGGAGAAATCCTTATTTTGGGCCATGATATCTTGTCTGATTTAGTCCTTGCCTAACTCTATAGCTTAACCAATTAATTCATTCAAGCACTCATTTATAAATATTTATTATTTACTATATGTCAGGAACTGTTCTTGTTGATGGACATACAGCAGTAAACAAAGTTCTTGTATTCATGAAGCTTATATTTTAGTGGGAGGACCCGTGCGCAAAACACATACACATGCATATAGAATGTCATTTGGTGCCCATACAAGGGGGCAGAGAATTATAGGAGAGGTGTTAATAGGGTTGCCAGGGAGAGTCCCACTGAGAAGGTGATATCTGAGCAGACACCTGAAAAGAATGAGTAAGCAAGCCATGCCAGAATCTGAGGGAAGAACATTCCAGGCTTAGAGAACCGCAAGTGCAAAAACTCTGAGGAAGGAATGTGTCTGGGTGTCCGAGGGTCAGTGAGAAAGCTGGTGTGGCTCCGAGGAGTGAGTCAGAGGAAAAGTATTAGGAGTTGACATAAGGAAGATACCAGGGGTCCATTTGTATGGGGCCTTGTAAGCCATGGTAAAGACTTTAGATTCTGTTTTGCATCAGATGAGAAGACGGGGGTGTGTTTTCAGCAGAGGCATGCCTCCTGTACGGGCAATCTTTGCACCAAAGCTCCCTGTTGGTCAAGCTGAGGCCTTCTCAGAGCCACGCTGAAGTCTGAGGCTCTCCCTCTTCTGTCCTATTTTCTTCCTCATCTCCCTTCTCAGGTGCTGGACCTGCGTCATGGCCTGAAGCTTTTACTTCCTCCTCTTCCTCCCTCTCACCCAGTAAATCCTTTGCACTGCTGACTCCCTCTCAGCATATGCTTGGGGCATCCACCTGACACAGTCACCAACCACCAAGTCTTCCAAAGCAAAACATTTTATTCTTTCATTTTACTCTTTCCTTTAATGCTAAAATTCAATTGGTTTTCAAGTCCTTTCAATTTTGTTAGGAGAAATGTCCCTCTAATTCTGCGATTCTCAAAGTGAATTTTTGCCATAGCCTTGTGGATCCATAAGTTCCCTGTATTTTTAAAATTTACATTTTATAGCTTGATGCAACTTTATAACTAAGCATCACGCAATTTCAATGTCCATTTTTATCAGGTAGAATCCAATCAGAAGACAAAATCACATCAGGAAGTTGGAGAGAAAAAAATATATAAGGAATTATTAACTACTAAAAGGTAGTTAACTAACAAAAGGAGTAAAAAAGGACTGTAAAGGATACAGAAATACCAAATGGAAAAAGAAGCTATGACCTGTAGAGCTGAGACAAAGTGAACAAGAAAGGAACTATGTACTGAGAAGAACCCACCCAAGGCTGAGATTCGGACCTCACTATAGATAGCGTGGCTGTCTTGGAACTTTGTAGTCTGCTGGTAGCAAAGAAACTTGCCACAGGGCATAGACTGAAGCTAGTTTCCAGGAATAGTTCACTGGGCGGCCAAGAAACTTGCTGGAAGATGTGATTGGGCCAGAGCTTGTCCATAGGGGCAGTCTGCAGGGTGGCTGGAGAAGCTTGTAGTATAGACTACAGCTGTTGCATGAGGGCTATTGAGGTGAGTTCTACTCTAGCCTCTCATTCCTGATATACTGGCAGCCATTCCAAAAACAGCACATTGGAACCAGGGGTAAAAGGCTCTTCCTCTTGCTGTGCATAGTGCTCCTCCAGTGTCCTCTATTGACAAAACCTAACAGAGATTTGGCTAGTAATAGAAAAGTGTTCACAAGGTCCAGCTCCAGTGCCATAAAGCAGGGAAAAGAAGGGTAGATTTGGAGCAGAGAGGAAATAAATGATCATATTCACAAGTAAAAGCCAAATAGTGTCCTGGGATGTCATAGTTAACAGTATCAGTCCTCCACTTCTATCCCTTCCAATCCCTTCACCATTCTCAGGCACACTGATGCATGGCCTGCTTCAACACCCTGTATATCTCTGCCAGAGGGATTTCTCAGGCTGTCAGAGCCTGATTTCTGGAAGTGCTTGGAAATTTATGTCTCTCCAGGTACAACCTTTATCCAATGACAAATGGGTGTGATGGATGCATGAGTGTAAATATTTAGGCTCCCTTGTCCCTAGCCAGGATGACTTTGGAGTGTGACCTGTTTGGTCTCTAGAGCTCCCCTGCAGGACTAAAGCCAAAGTTATCCTCTGCAGTACCTTCCTTGGTATCATGCCCTCACTTAGCTTCCTTCCCTTGCCTGTGCCATTTCTCTATTACCCTACTTGATTTTTCCTGAGAACACTTCATATTCAATTTCATCTATTAGGATCTTTGTCTTAGAGATTGACTCTGGAGAGCTCAAATGAAGTCAGATGCTATATAAATAAAAGATTTGCAGTAGTTTGAGAAGAGTATAGTAGAATGGAAGAGTAGAGTAGAATCACATGGCATTTGGTAGTAAGAAATGCTGAACTAAAAGGGTTAATGGCACCTGTGCCTCGTCATTTATTACTATATCTGTGGTGTGTAGATTGGCACAGAACCGGTCATGGCACATATCAACTTGTTGCTCATTACTAGCAGCAAAAGTACAGTAGTAAATATGGAATGAGAAGCTTTTATGTCCTCAAGTTCAGCAATAACTGCCTTGGGTAACTGTTTAATCCAGATTTCAATAATGTCATAATTCTCTTAGAATGCATGAGACACTAGCTTCACAGAAGTACTAGGAAACATCTTATTAAAACTGCCATTAGAGAAGTGCTTACTGGCAGAGTTTTGAGTAAGTATAAGGTTGGAAACAGAACCTGAAAGTTATTAATATACCATTTTGTAGAAGACACTTATGCAAATGGTCATTCCTTACACAAGTATTGCAAAAACAGATTAAAAATAAAATTGGTTTTGAGGCTATATGTTTTTTTCTCTTGAATAAAACAATAGCCCTTTAATTTCAGCAGACCAATCTAATGTCACATTAAAATTTGCATTTTATTAATTCTGTGGTGTTATTTGTATTTAATTTAAATTTGGTTTAGGTTTTATCGTTGTGCATGAGCTATAAGCATAGGAAGTTTATATCTAATTTTGAATCTGTACAGTTTTAAGTAATATTGTAATAAATAAAGAAAGGTATTAGTAGTCTCAATAACATATTTCATAAAAAGGGCATCATGTTACTGAGGTTTGAGAAACATTTCTTTAATCTATTTAATCCAAATCCATTTAATCCATTTAATTTAAAACCTGATTTCTGTACCAGTAGCAGCAGCAGCATCTTGGAACTTGTCAGTGTAGCAAATTCTTAGGCCATCCAGACCGGCTGAATGAGAAACTCTTAAGGTATGAACCCAGCGCCCTGATGTAACAAGCTCCCAGGTGACTTTAATGCACACTAAAGTTCAAGAAAACTGTTCTAATCCTTCTTTTCCTCCTCTTTTAGGCTCTCATCCTTTAAATCTCTTTGACTACAATCTTTCCACTCCTAATTGTCCTTCATATGGCTGTGAGAGGGATCTTTCTAGAGCATGTTGATCATGCCACTCCTCCTGTAAGTACCTTAAGTGATTAACCCATCCAGGACAGTCCTCTTATCTGGTAGAAAAGAATAAGAATGCCTTTTATCAAGTTGTTGTGAGGCCAAGCATCAAGAAAGCATTAATTCCATTATAATGGTCACTATTGTTATTCTTCTCCCCATCATTTTTGTCATCAGCAGTAGCATCCTCATTGATAAATGAAGTAATTGCAAATGTTTCCTAAGTTTGGGAAATTATCCTCCTTGGCGAAAACATCCCCAATTTATCAGCCTCCCTTGTATCAGGCACCTGAGCTGTGTTAAGACTCACAGGTCTGCCTGTCTCTGACTTTGACTTGGGAGTGAATGGCATGGAGAAGCAGTGAAGGAGTCATGTTGGCAGTGGTACCATGGCAACAAGTCTGTTGTGGGGAGCAGCAGTGACAGAGCTCCGGGAGCAGTGTCCAGTGTGGTTTGTGCAGAAGCTGTAGCATGGTGGGGACAACAGTGTCATCCCTGGACTAATTTTGGGATTGATCTTGGCTGTGGCTCTGCTTGTTTAGCTTCTGTTTTTCTTGCTTGTGTTCTGTGTCTGATTTTCCAGATTTTTAGGAGATTCTGTGAATTACTCCTGATATTTAAAAATCTGTACATTTTTTTTTTGAGGCACAAACCAGCCAATCATAATATCTCTTGCTTATAACTAAAAAGATTAGTACAGGTCTATTTTCAGATTCATCTCTCGTCACTTTCCTTCCCTAGAAACTTAATGTTTTAACAGTCCTGGTGCATTCACCATTTCACAGCTACATCACATCATTTCATGCTTCTTTATCTGCGCTTATCGTGTTCCCTCTGCCTGAGAAATTTTTCTTGTTGCCTATTTTGAAGGGTAAAATCCAATTTATCCTTTAAGACCCATTAATTCTTGCCAGAATTAATATCTGACTATTGATGATTGGATATCTAACAGGTGGCCTACTTGTATTCTGAACAAGCATACTGAAACAAAATACTGAGATGTTTAGAAAAACTGATAAAAATAACAAAAACTTCCTTTAGCTAATAGGTCAGTCAGTAGGACCAATCCCTGTTCATCATTTCTGTAACTGATGCTGCCTGCTTTCCTACTGGGAGATTTACATAATTTCGCTACTGTAATTGAGTGAAAGATAATATGTTTTAGCATTATGACATAACTGGTCAAAGACTAAGATTATTGATAAAAGGAAACAATGTACAGTCATGTGCCACATAAGGACATTTTGTTCAATGATGAACCACATATATGATGGTGGTCCCATAAGATTATAATACAAATTTTTACTGTGCCTTTGTATGTTTATATGTGTTTAGGTACACAAATACTTAGCATTATGTTCCAATTGCCTACGGTACTCAGTACAGTAGCATGCTGTACAGGTTTGTAGCCTAGGAGCAATAGGGTATAGCACATAGCCTAGGTGTGTAGAAGGCTGTCCCATCTAGGTTTGTGTAAGTGCACTTTGTGATCACACAATGATGAAATCACCTAATGACGCATTTCTCAGAACTTATCCCTGTCTTTAAGCAACTCGTGACTGCATAAATAAAGCCATGAAGTCAACTTGTCTCATATTGTACGTAGGCCCAGTTCTGGACATTGTGCTTAGCCCTCCAGTACATATTCCACCCTCTCTCATTTGTGTAGGGTTCTGACCCTAAATCCAAAGGTGTACCCTGATTTGTCTGAGGCAACAATGATCATCAGTGGTGTAGGGACTTAAACTTAGGCCAACCACACGTGATATTATCCTTGGCTAAGTGATTACACTGGTCTGATAGATTAAAAGACTTTTGATTTTCTGTCTACCTCACTCACTTCCACTCCTTATCTATCTACCTTTCTGGATGCAAAAAGGAAACATGAAACTTTAATGACTATCATGAGCCAAACTATAATACCAAGTTTAAAGCTGGCATCGTAGACAGCAGAAAAAAATCTGGGTCTTTTGTGACATTGTTGATCTACTAATCCACCAGCCCTGAATCCGGCTACACGGAGGTCTGTGACATAGACTCATACACAGTTATGCATTTTATGACTAGCCTTACACAGACTGAGATGTTACTGGTGGCCTTATGGTCTGTAGTGTGAACTTATTGATATTAAAACAATATGTCACCCTTAAAGCTTAAGACTTGAGAAAGTTTGAACTTTTTTTAAGTTACTACTTGCAGGCAAAAAGACTCTAATGATCCATGTAACATATGTATCCATATTCCCCTATTTGTCACTGCAAATTGCATCTAGCTCCCTGGTACCCAATGACGGCTCCTTGAGAGTAGGCAACATATATATCATCTTTGTGTGGCTTGGATACCTGACACATAAGTGGGGTTTAATAAATTTTGGCTAAATTTAAATTTCATTATCTTTTACATTTATATTCTATTTCTCTAACTGAATTTAATGGCATTTGGGAACAAGACAATGCATGATAATACATTTATATTCCTGGTCCCTATTATAAGTAATATACTTAGTATATTTAGTTGATAATAATTGATATTACAGTTATTGTTTATTAACTGTCTGCTATATGCTAATCATGACTCTCGGTACTTCACCTATATTAACTCATTTAATCTCCACCAGCAACTTTCCAAGTAAGAAGTATTATCACCAATTTGCAGATGAGGAAACAGAGTCTTAGGAAAGTTACTAACATGTTTAATGTTGCAGTTATCATAAATGTAAGTCTATGAATTCAAACCCAAACCCATCTGGCTTACTGATAAAGATGATGATAATTATGTGACATATAAGTTTCTTTCCTGCTCTGACACTTTATGATTGTATGACTTTATTCCAGGAAAGTAAATCTAGGTCTCAGGGAATTTATGTTCAAAATAAAAAGGATCCTGATGATTTCATCCTTGCCCTAGGACACCACACTCCCACTCAGATGGTCAGCAAATGGCTCAAACCACCCACTGCCTGGGATGGTCTGAAAACAGAGTCAGCAGGGTGGACACCAGAGGGGCATGAATCAGTGAGAGCTGAAGTCCTGATAAATACACTCGTGCACTGAGAAGCCATTTGCTGGGACCTTCTGCTCTGCTCCCATAACTCAACAAAAATGAAGCATGAGGCAATCACACCAAGATACCAATGTCAGATCATCAGGAACTCAATCGTGCAGCAATCCTTACCAGCTTCATATGCCCAGCACTGGGCCAGGCCCAGCAGGAGGCTGAGGAGAAGTAAATGGGCTTGCAAGACATTTGGGGAGATGAGCAAAATATGTATAGGAAAAAACGACTAACACATAAGGTAATGTATACTAAAAGCCAAATGAATAATGTATTAATAGAAGGAATTACGGGGCTAAGAATGAATTTGAATGTGAAAGATCACTGGGGGCTCAGGTGATTAGAGAAAGCTTCAAAGAAATGGCAGAGCTTGATGTGGCTTTGACAGATAAGGAGCCTTCAGAAAGGCAGAAAGAAGACACAGCAGAGGACACCATACTGATTGACGTGTGGCCAAGTTGCTGTTGAAAGAGTGGAACAAGGAGATCACTGAGTGTGAGGGGCATGGACTTAATGATCCAGAATGCCAAGATAAGGGACTTGGAATTTATCTTGTAATAGTGGAGTTTCCAGAAGATTTAGAGCAGAGAGATGACCCAAGAAAAGAGAAGTTAGACTAACTTCCTAATGAACTTCATAGACCTGAGTTTTCTTGCATCACTCAAGCTCTACCAGTATTTCAATAAACATGGGGATTAATTAAACTAACATTCCAAATCTGTTGGTGCTCTCCCCAGAACCTCATCTCTTTGTAATATTTCTGTGAGTCTCCTGGACTTATGGCAATACGTTCTGTTTTTTTCCTTGATGGTTGGCATCCACAAATGGGCGACACCTTACTACTTCCATTGCTGTCAGGGCCCCATGACAACAATGATACCGCTGCTGAACGTGTTGTCCCAGTGCTGTGTTGAGCTGTGCAGGCACTATTGTCCTTGCCGTGCCAAAGCCACTCACAGAAGAGGCATGAGGCCACCTCTGCAACTCACTGAACCTTCTTCTCACCTGACCTTCATCTCCTTGATGAGCCTTATGGAAACTGGACTTTCAGCTTTTCTCCTTGGGGGTCAGTACATGACATAATCCAGGCTGGGCTGTTGTGTCCTCACTAAACACTATATGGTCTCCCAATTCCAGTCATTTCCCAGAATCCTCTGGGCAAAAATAAAACCCCCCAAACACTAAAACCTTGTTCAGGTTGGCTCCTGGCTACCCTATCCATCAGTCCATCAAATGTGCTCAGATACAGATGTTTGCAGAGCATGCCCTGGAGATGGAGCATGTTCTGGTAGGTAAAACTGCAGGACTGAAAACATCGTGTTTACATTTAGGATGAGTTACTTCTCACCTGGCTCCACCAAGTCAGAAACATGATCTCATTCTCTCTGCTCCTATACCTGTGCATTTTGAAAACACAAGGTCTTTCTTGTCCCAGTTATGCAATAACCATGAAAGTGCCTGCTTCCAAGGACACCATGGGTGAAGGCCTCCTCCAAACATACACCCAGGTCAGGCTTATTTACAGAGAGTTTGCAGGACTAAGTGGCAGCCAGTCACAGACAATACCACCTCAACCATTTCTCAAACTGATATTTCGTCAAACTCGAGGCTAATACATTTCTGTTTGGCTGGTTGGGAAGAGGATGCACCAAAGGAAAATGAGGGTACTTGGAAAAAACATGGAGAAAACAAAAACATAAAGATACATTGATCTCTGATGTATTTTTCCTGTTGAAACTCTTAAAATTAGCTTAGAAATAAAAATTTGCCCAATGTCTGGAGTTAATTTGATACGTGATCTATAGTGGTTTGCATTTGTTCTATATTATCTACAAACACTTACTTCAGGCCTGAGAACACAGTTTCCCTTGGTCTTTTGACCATGCAGGATCATAAATGCAAAATGACTAGAGTTATATTATCTGTTTATATCAGGAGTGCTATTAGCTTTTATATACATCCTGCTGGCTTCAACTAAGCATCTACCACCAGTATGATGAGGCCGTTTATACTCAACAGGACACTAGGTTTCAAAAGTATCTAAGTATTGATTTTACCAGGAAAATGTTCTGATTTATTTCGGAAATTGGTTCTCAATTGCTTAGGATTCTTTTTGGGGGGGGAATAGGGTTGATTAAAATTGCAGTAAGCAGAGGTCTTCATCTACCCCTGTACTTCTTAAATATACATCCTCCTAGATGCTTTTGCTCAGAGGCATGACAAGACACAAATCGCCACACGAGGTCAGCTTCTGCATTGCAGAATGGCTCTGTCCAGATACCAGTCATGACAGCAGGAGGTATGTGGCGGTGTTGCCACTTGGCAGAGTGTGACTCATACACTGTTAACACCGGAATGGCTGCAGTTTCAATGGGGCATACAGTGGCAGGCAAGCTGCGTCTGACCAAGCAGAAATATTTTATTAATGGTTGAGATGACAATCTTGGATTCAGGTAACTACAAAAGAACAGAGAAGCAGGGAATGAGAAACAGGAAGTAAGTGGAAGTTAGGTCTGTGTGCCCCAAACTCAGGAGGCCATGAAGAAGGTAGATTAGGTTGCAGTATAGGGAACATTCCTCTAGGGCAATCGTCCTTGCACTTGAGTATCTGCAAAATCACCTGGCTGGCTTGGTAGCACCCTTATTTCCCAGCCCCAACTTCAGAGTTTCTGATTCAATAGATCCGAAGCAAGACAGGAGAAATTGCATTTCTAACAAGTTCCCAGGCAATGCATCTGCTCTTGGGCCCAGGACCACACTTTAAGAATCACTGCTCCAGGGTTTTCATCCTTGGAAAGACAATTATTCTGGGGAGCAGAGCGTTTCCTAAGTGCAGAGACGGCAGTCTTGGCTTGAGGCTGAGCTTGCCTATGTAGAGGGGCGAGAATAAAGAGAAGGGCAATTCCAAGTGGGAAAAAAGCTGGCTTCTAAGACAGCACAGGAAATCAAAGAGGCAAAAAGGAAGAAGTTTCCCACCAGAGGGTGTGGAGTTGGCATACAGAGACTGAGCACGGAGGAGCAGGCCTATGACACAGCACAGCAGCATCCCTGATGATGTGAGGACAGAAGCCAGCCAGCCACCCACCTGAGCTCAGTGCTGGTGGCATTGCTGAGCTCGACCTGGCTAGAAGTGACCAAGGTGGGTACAGGGATTTACTGTGACAGAAGGTTCAGATCCACTAAAACATATCCAGGGTCAGGATAAGAAGTGGGTAAGGCAAAAGCAGTCAGACAAATCCAGAATGCTCAAATCAAGGCAAAGGGAACATACACGAGAACTGGCAGGTGGCTCCAAACCAGAAGATCCCAGGAACTGGAGAATCCCAGCATGGAGCAAGAGGTGCAGGCAGGGTATCATGGTATGGGCTCAGCGACAGGGTTCGGGAACCAGGTAAGGGAAGGCTGAAGCATGTTCCAGCAGATATCTGAGCAGCAGGTGCAGGAACCAGAAAGAAGAAGAAAGCAATTTGTCTGCTGGATCTCAGGAACTTTTAGTTACCTCTAAAGAAGCAGAAGCTAACATTAAGCTCAGCTACCTGGATTCATCAGGTATGTGACCTCCCTGCTGCAACTCAACCCACATGGCACTGAGTCCTGGCACCCAAGGCCTTCTTCACATTCACTCAGCAGTTTCATGAGGGAAGTTGGGAAAGTAAAATTCTTGTGTCCATATTATTTTAATTCAGAGCCAATTTTTTTAGCCAATGATCAAGGGTCCTAAATTCTGTTATGTGTATGTGTAGACATATATGTACACATACATATACATGCACATCTATCTATCTACCTATCTATTGGTGCCCAAACCATGCATATCCCTGTTGGCATATGGAGTAGAGCAGAAAGGTAAGAACTATATCAGCTGCTTAGACAACAGGAAATTGGCAATTCAGTGTGCCAGCCAGTATCCTGGATTTAAATCATTTTACTATGTGTTGTTATCTGTGCCCATTCCTTTCATGATCATTCCTCAAGTCAACAAATATTTACCAGTTGTTTATTAAATTCTGATTATTTTGTTAGATATTATAGATCCAATTCTGAACAAAACATAGTCCTTACTTTCAAAGAGTTTGGAGTCTAACTGGAGGAAACAGTCAGGCATGCAGGAAATTACAGGCAGGGTTAAGGGCTGTGACGGGGTAAGTAGAAAGTGCTGTGGGAACAACTAAGCAACAAATGCAGCATTTGTAGGGTCAGGAAGTCTGTTGGGTAGAATTTTGAAAAAACCTTCACCATTGTTCTCATTCCTGCCTGCTCCATCTTACACCGATTTCAAGAGGACAGTTCTGTACTCAGAAATTACATGTGTTAATTAGGCACATTAGGGCGACAGAGCAGTGAAGCAAGAAAGCGTGGGGTTCTGGAATCAGACTGATTGGGTTCAAATCCCAACTCTGCCGTATTCCCTGTGTTACCTTGGGCAGTCACTTAACCTCTCTGTGCTCTGCCTTCCTCATCTGTAAACTATTGCTGGTCATACCACGTATTGATGTAAGGATTGCGTGAGAAAATAGATGCAAAAACATAAAGTAGCAGAGAGTAAATTCTCAGTAGGTGTCGATCTTCATTGCTGTTGTTGTTGCTACTATTACTACTGCCACATGTAGCATACGATAGATCCCTGGTCACTGAATTATTTTATATTGATCCAGTTCCCTCCTCTGCAGAACCTTCCATCTTGATCTTGATAAGGTTGTCACCAATGCCATTGTCATCATGGGTCTGGGATACAATAAAATCTCCAGTGCCCTAAGTAAAAATGAACAGACATCATAACTAGGGAAAAAAAAAAACTGTCCCCAGAACATCAAACTATTCCCAATTATATAAAAATGGATTCTTATGATTTCAGGGAGATGGATATAAAACAATGTAACAGAAAGAACTTTGAGGAAAAAAAATCTCTTGACCAAAGCATATATCATTCTTATATTAACAATTGGATTGTTGCATTTTAGGTAGGCACAATACATTTGAAGCACTTTTATTTTATTCAAAGAGCAGCATGAACTGGAACAGGGAAACTGAGGAGGAAACAGCCTCACCCACCCGATAGAAATTGGACATAAGAGGGGTTGTGAGGGGCATTTCCTTCCCGACCCACAGGACAGCAAAGGGCAAGAACACCTGATGTTCCAGAAGCCAAACTTTTAGCAAATCAACTTCTAACAACTTTCTGGATAATGGCTTTACTGAGAATCACAGTTCAAGGAGGTTGGGACGTTAAAAATAACATCAGGACTCTCACAGTGCAAGTTTTGATCACTAACGAATCCAGCGTTCCTGCTTTTCAAGCAACTAAGGTGGCCGTCCTTTGAGCCTCTGTGTTTTCAAGAACAGACAGCCGTGGAATGAACCAGCCATGATCCGTGGGAGACGGCCTTGAAATGCATCCATTCTCGGGAGAAAGGGCCTGGGCTGCTGCGGCTGCACACGTCTCTCTGTGATGCTTTTGGTGTTTCACAAGCCAGGCCACAGGTAATTCTCCACAATCTGACCATGGCCTCATTCTGGTATCCACTATTTTAATTTAAACTGTATCTCTGTGGATTGTGGGACTGAGTGTGAAATAGGGAAACTGACTGTTGAACAGCAGGCACCCTTACTCTTTGCTCTTCTTTGGGTCAGGAAGTGAATATCCCAAGGGAGAGCCCTCCATTGCAAAATAGTCACTTTGGTTGGTAGATCAGGTATTTTGTTTTTTCAATGGTGGGGACATAACTCAAGCTAGTCTTCCTCCTTTGTAAACTGCTGTCAGAGTCGGTTTACAACACTCACAAGTGAACCAATCTATGTCTTTATTAAAGTCATTCCTTATTTACGGTTCAAATTTCTTAAAATAATCACCTGCTGACCTCAGCTCCAAATTACGTTAAGCTAGCTCCAGTGGTCAAATCTTCCTTCCGAAGTATATAGGATTCAGCACCATTTAAAAATATTCAAAAGAAGCTTCTTTCAAGGTAAGCCCAGAGAGCCCACAAAATGTCTAGAGTAATGTCATCATCATTGGAATAACTATATAATATATAACCACCTAGGTGGCAATTTTGAAGGGGAAGCTTTCATTGTTGATGTGTAAGTTTTGGTGTGCTTGGTTCAAAAAATATTAAATCACATTAGCATGTAGTCATATATTCTATGCTAATTTCTCTATGTCTACAACACATGGCTACTTATTGTTTTATATTCTGTCTTCCATGTACACTTCATAAACTTATAGGAGTTATGGACCTACAGTCTGGTATCTCGTAAGCCTTAGGAAGGTATTTGTTTCATAGCTATGTTATTCCTTTTGGTGCTAAAAGACTATTACCTTCCCACAGTGATGCAATTTGATTCATAGTGGATTTTGGGTAAATTTAAGTGCAAAGATATTTTATTTATCTATTTATCTACCTCTAGATTTGTTTATATTTATCTATATTTACCTCTCTGTACATTTGGAATCAGAAAGGAAGAGAGAGTGAGAAAAGGAGAAAGAGGGTAGAAGAGGAAGACAAAATACATAGATGAAATAATTTAAGGTCTGCAAGGAACACTTCATTTTGGGGCATGGAACTTTGAGCTCTAAGAAATAATGCTTTTACACTTCAGGGCTGAAGTCTCAGAAAGGCCCAAAACAATAGATACCATTTATGAGCTTTACAGAAAAAGTGTTTGCCCCATTCTTTCATCTTTTCAGAGAAAATATCCTAGACACTTCAGACTTAACACATGGTTAATAAAGGAACCAAACATACAAGTAAAAAAATGTTCTTCAAAGAATTCAGAGTCTTAAAGTTTATATGGTATCCCCTGCTGGAATCAATCATCAGCCAAAAATACTTGCTGAGTGCTTTCCCTGTTCACGCAGCAGAGTCCAAATAGCCACCTATTCCCAGGGTCATAATAAAACATGGTCAGTTGCCAATAATGACACCACCAATTTCAGTTATTCCATCTCTGGAATCTTTGTAGAATACTTCCTTTGGTCTGCCCACTCCAACAGTCCTTCCACCTACTGACCCAATCACCTTTTCAAGGTCCTTTACCACTCTCATGCCTCCTTATCAAATTTATAGTCCATAGGTCTTCAATTCCCTTTCTCCTGCATCATACTTCCTGGAAAAACCTTACGGTGGTGAAATCCAGCTTTCTAACTACAGTGCTCCTGCACGCAAGCAACTGTACCTGGATATAAAGAATACACAGCCATGCTAGCTGGTCTAATGTTAAATAATCACCACTAATTTCAAGTTGGTCATTATCATGCTTATTAGTCTCACTACATTTCCCTAGTCAATTTACTTTCCCACTCTCCAATATAACTATTTTATACCCCTCCACACTTTAATGTTCCAAACAGGCTTTCCAGCACCATCCTCAGCTAATTTCCTTTTTTCCTTCATCAAGAAAATGTGTTTTCTATTGAGTTGGAGGTTGGTTTGCTTTTACTTTGGTTTATCACCAACCAGCAAACAAATCACACAAATGGTGGGCAAGGTGGAGATTACAAGTGAGTAGATACAGTTGCCCATTATTTCCCTAGTTTTTGCCAGAACAACCTGCATGGAGTGAACTATCTATTAGGTCAGAGGAGCCCAGAAATAGAAAGTCTCACTGCCCTTCATACTTCTAGCTGGGAGAACAGCCACACTAGCCCTCAAAGGTCTACTGCACTAACTATAAGAAATTTCTCTCACAACTCATTAGATTCTGCCTTCAAGACATATCCCAAATCTATCACCTTTACTGTACCTACCTTAGTCCAAGTCACCATCACCTATGGACTGCATTCTTGTAGAAGCTGCCATGTCAACTCTTGCCTGCCATGGCATGACAGCTAAAATAATCCCTTTAAAGCAGAAATCAGGGCCTGGGTCTCCATTGCTCACAACATCCACTGGTTTCCCGTCTCACTGGAAATGGCATCCCAAGTCACTATGACAGCCCCACACGTGATCTGCCCCGGCTGCCTTCCCAGTGCCATTTATGACTCTTCTCTCTACTGCTGTTCTCTCCCTGCTCCAGCCCCACTGGTCTTGCTGCTGCTCACACACATGACATACGTTCATGTCTCAGTTCTTTGTCTCACTTCTCCCTGCCCCAGGTCTTCACAGGACTCACGCATCTCTCTAGTAATTAAGATCTCTACTTAAATAACACCTCATAGGAAAAGTCTGCACTCACTGACAACTTAATCAGAAGAGTTTCTGCACACAAATACAATCACTATTTCCTTCCTCTGCTTTACTGTTTTTCTTATCATTTATCACTACCTGATATTATGTTACATATCAGTCAATTTATTTATATTTTTTCTCCTCCATAAAGATGTAAGATTGTAGGGCAAGAAGTGTTTGATTAGCCACTGAATTCCTTGTACCTAAAGTAGTGCCCATTGTACCTTAGGCATTTGGTAAAATGTTTGTTAAACAAATTACTAGCATTCTACTTATTCTGGCATATTTTAATCAAAACATTTGATAATAATTATTTTCTATCATTTTCCCCACCCTTTTATGAGGTAAGTGGTGCAGAGATTAATGTACCCATTTCTTACCAAATGAGAACTATGGCTCAAGATGTGATGACCTGCCCAGGATCACACAGCTAACAGCAAATCCGGATGCCTGTCTTCACTTTCCTGTTCAGTTATATTTGCTACTCTGAGCCAGGCAAAAATAAAGCCTGCATTTTAGTGAGCAGATCCAGGTCACCTTATGGGCCAAATATTCTAGAATGTTGCTTTGCATTAAAAACAGCATTTCTCTCCAGTTCTATTTTGCTTTTCAATATTTAAGGTTTTCTAAATAAAATATATGATTACAATTCCCATTAGAAAAAAGAAAAGTGCAAGTAGTTTCACTATTTTTTAAAAAAATCATGCAAATGTAATGATACCAAAGAGCATTTTTAGCATAACACAAAACCTCTTTGTCTAAAATGCAGTCTCTCCCTTAGCTTCTTGTCTCTCCTACTGTGGAGATTTAATTTCAGATTATTTTTACTCCTTGTTTTATTTGTGCACAGCTCTCACCATGTACCTAGTTCATAAACACTTCTAATTATTGAAAAGTGCTTCCTGCAATTTGATATCTCTTAGCCACATTTTACCGGCAATTTCCATAGCAAACTTTCCATTAGAATGTCTTCATGACTGCAGGATGTATGAACAACGAGCTGTTTTTCACCTTGCTGAATGAAGAAATGGGAATGTGATTCAAACCGTTTTGTCCCAGCAATTGGCAGTAATTCTGAGACCACCAGCAGCATTTTCCTGCCTGATGTGGTGTCCCAGAGATTTGCAGTGCATGATGGCTGTTGGTGGCAGGCAATGCGCCTTTCAGTGCTCCCAATAAAATTTTGACAAAGACAAGGCAGCCTCTCATCACTCATGGCCAAGTCACAGATAGTGACACTTGAGGGCTGGAATAGTTAAGAACCATAAAATCCTGGGAGTTCTGCCTTCCCACACAACTTGCTGCTGTGCTCACATCCATGAACAAGCTGTCCTTCCCTTGTACACAGCGTTACTTATAGCTCCCAGAGGGGAGTAATGGAAACCACATTTTATATTTCCTGCAGCATCATGAATATTGGCATCATTCTTTTTTCTCTACCACTTGCATTCACTATCTAAATGGTTAATGGATAACATTTAACACCACAGAACAAATTCTGAGTGCACTTACAATTCTACATATCACAATGTAGAAATACGCTCCTTTGACAGGGAAGTGGACTTTTATAATTAATCTCCTGTCGTCAGGATGAATCTATAATTAGTGTTGGATTTTAAATTTTATAACAAAGGGGTTGTTTAATATTTAGAAATGGAGGCTATCAAGTTAAAAATAAATATATATATTTTTTCCTGCCACACACACTTACATCTTGACTTCTAGAGAGAAAGTAAAGAGAAATCGCCACACTCATGGTGGTCTGAATGGAATCTAGTCTCAGTTGCTGCCCCACAATGAAAAGGGTAAATATAATATGATGGGAAGAGACTGCTTTCTATTATCAGGCAAGAAGGCTATAAGAGTATTAGTAAATATTTGGGTCTGTGCTCAAAATAGTGAATATTCTTGCTGCATTATTCAATGCCAGATGCCTTTAGATCCACTGATCACTTGAGGATGATTTATTTATCTAGAAAGACTGTTCTTCCTCACCTGCTTATTACCTGAAATTTACAATCCCAGAAGAGACATGAGTAAAAAAGCGAACTCCTGTGTTTCAGAAGTTCAGCAGCCGGCTGTTACAAATCTTCAAGTTAATCTGGCCACCTCTTTTCACAGGTGAAGAGACAGAGGCCTAGAAGGATGCAGTGACTTTTGTAGTGATTCATTTTTTATGATCCTACCCTCTACCAAGCTTTAGTGCAATATCATGGTAAGAGGTTTTCTTTACTGTTCACCACCCAATGGTCAAGCTTGACATAGTTAAGGAAGTTCACACTTTTGGGGAACAGTATTCAGATAGGAACTTATAGTAATTAAAAGTGGTTGATAACACAAACAGTCAGAAAATGTCTTCCTCCATTGACTAAAGTTTCTTAAAGCAAAATACCTATAATTGCCAATCCTTTCTATTTTTTGGTCACAGCTGACAGCATGAGAATATCCCCGGTAATGTTCTCCTGCTTTAGTATCATTTATAGCTGTAGATGAACATAGGTGAAAGGAGGAATGTGAAGAAGGCTTATTTCTCCTCTGTGGCTCATTCTGATCATTCTGAATTTGATGTTTGATATGAGGCATAGAGACATCTAGCTATAGTGTATTTAGAATATTAAACAGATTCAAGATTTGGAAAGATAGGATCAGAATCTTCTTGAGTTAATCTTTCCCATCTCTTTCCCCCACCTCTATACACTTCCCAGCCAGTATAAGATGTGGGCAGTTACCAAGGAGGATGTTGGTGAAAGTTGGTTTATAAAAGGCTTTTGTGAATATCTCAAGCTATGTCAGGAATGAGTGGCTCACTTCTCAACTCTCATGGAATTCTGGGCTCTCTGTACCTCCAAAACTACAATTTTAAATATCTTAACTTACTGAACCCAAACCAACCACTCATATTGGCCATCATGACTGAAAAAATGGAATGGTTCTAGTTGCCTAAATGCCTAGAGCACTCAGTCTATTTCTATTAAAGAACAGAGTTTGAGATCCCATTTAGTGGAGCATAATCATACAAATGACACTCTACAACGTAGACTTTGCTTAAAATTCCAAATAATTTAAGAAAAAAAAAAAAAGACTCATCTCAGTATACCACTTAAGTGTCATTTTTACATCTGTGTGTCCACCCATGCTTCTTTGAAAACAGGCAAAATCTCCAAATTTCAAAATTCTCATCAATATCTGTTGTATTTGAGAAAAGCTTTCAACTTCAGTCCTATTTTCTTCATAAATATGTTGGAACTGCCCCAAATCCTCATTAATATTTCCGTTGAATGAGAAGCAGAACTCAAAACAACATTGTCTTTTATCATTTTGTTGTAGTTTCACATATTACTCCTTTGGTAGCTGTGCTACAGTAGGGTGAAGGTTTGTATCTCTCTCAGAATTCATATGTTGAAATCCTCAGCCCCAAGGTGATGGTATTAGGTGGTGAGGCCTTTGGGAGGTGATTAGGTCATGAGCCCTCAGGGGTGGGATTAGTGCCCTTATAAAAAAGGCTTAAAAAGACCCCTTGCCCTTCTACTATATGAGGACAAGCAAGAAATGCTGTGGATGAGCCTAAAGCAAGCCCTCGCCAGGTACAGAATCTGCCTTGATCTTGGACTTACCCACTTCCATAGCAAGGAGAAATAAATTTCTGTTGCTTATAAACTACTCATTTGATGGTATGTTGTAATAGCAGCCTGAACGAACTAAGACAAAAGTTAATAAATATTTCTTTTGCATATCATTGAGATGAATATCTCTTATTATGAATCCTATGTTAACTATAATTGACACAAATTATTATTTTTAAAAGGTAGTTACTTATATTGATACATATATGTTGAAGAGAAATTTTTAAAAATCTTACTGATGGTATTTTTTTATCTGAAGAATCAGTACTAACTGAAAACCTTTATATACATTTAAACTATAAATTATCAAACTAAAATTAGCAGCCTGTAATTCTTCATGCTATTTGAAGAAAGAAGGGAATATAGTAGAATGAAAATAACCTTAGAATTCTGATGCATGATCCCCATTTCTAGCTCAACCTTTTATTATCTTTGAAAACTTGGGTAAATTGCCTACCTTTCAGAATTTCCTCATCCATAAAACAATAAGACTGTAATAAGTAATTTTACATGTGCATTCTACTTTGAGATTTCATGCAAATATGTAACAATGAATTGAAATTGATAGATATGCTTAGTCAGGAAACCCCTCTGACACATAGTACACATACACACACAAAATTACTTTCCCTATTTCCTGATTCTGCTCATCCTTGGTGTCCAGGAACTAGAGAAGTCACAGAGATAAACATAAAGGCATTTGTGGAAAATTGATGACTGACTTCAACTGTTCTTTATATAGCCCATTAAAATATGTTTACAATGTTATTGTATTTTCAATGCTCTATTTCATTGAAAACTTGGAAAATATAAAATACTTTAAATTATATAGAAGGAAAGATTAAAATGAAATATTTAAGAGGTAATAAAACAAATTAAGTATCTTAGAAAAAAACAAAAAGTTTGCCACAGAGATACTTTCCCCTCAAAACACCAGACCCAGACAACTTCACAGGCTTATCTTCAAGGATCAAATTCTTCAAATTCTTCAAATAAACTTGAATAATTTGCCTAACTTATTCTAGAGCACTGAGAAAGATGGAGAATTTTCAATTTTCTTTCTCTGAGGACAGTATTGCACTGATTATATTATACCATAAAGCTACAAACCAATTTCACTTATGAATATTGATATAAAAATTTGAAATAAAACATTACAGTAGCAAATGGAATTCAGCAAAACATAAAAGAAGACTATACCACAATTAAGTGCAATTGTATCAGGAATGCAAGGATGGTTCAATTTTAGTAAATCTATTAATAAGGTTAGCTGTTAATAGAAATCAAAGGAGAAAAGTCATATAATCTTTTCACTATCTGTGAAATGTATGCTAAAATGGTATTTGATAAGATTTAACAGGCATATTCCATAAAAATTCTTAATTAAATTTTATAAAAATAGACGGATAGTTACTCTCTCTCTCTATATGTGTATATATTTCAAATCAGAAACCAGAATCTTGCTTAATAATAGAATAATAATTTTGTAAATATTACCTGATACAATTAGATGTAAGAAAGAAATTGAGATATAAAAATAGTATGGTTATATACAGATGGTATGATTATATATTTGGGAGCTCAATGAAATTAACTGAAAATTACTAAGGAAAAAATTTAATTAGATATTAGATTATAAAATTAATATTCAAAAGTTAATATTTTCTCTAAAGACACCAAATTAGAAAATATAATAACAGAAAACCTCATTATAATGATCTTCATATGTATAAAATATCTAGTAATAAAATTAATAAAGAAACATAAGAACTATATGAAACAAAAACTGTCTACCAAGAGACACCAGGGATTTGATACATTTACAAAACTGGATTTTTGTATCCCAGAGAGGAGGATAGGTAAATGCAGTCATGTAAAGATACTATCTCTAAATTAGACCATAAATGTAATTTAATACAATTTTAAAAAATGGCAATATTAATTTGTTTGGAAAAAGATGACATCTTTATATGTTCATACAGAAAAATGCAAGAACAGCTAAGACATTTCTGAAATAGACAAATAAGAAGACATCTTGCTATGCATTTTTAAGCCAAATTTTTGATGCACGTATATTACATCTATCTAGCTATCAATCTATCTGAGTTATGTTATATTAAATTGCTGATTTCCAACTCTTTCTGACCTACAAAAACAATAACTTTATATGCCCAAACATATGTAGGTGGCATTTCAAATCAATAGAACAAAATATGTCATTTTACAAAAAAGACATCTAAATTGCATGGAAACCAACTCAGCCTCATTTATAGTTAGTGCAATGTATGTTTAAAGATAAACAGCATTTTATTAACCTTTCAAATAGACAAAGAAAATTAAGTTTAAATGTAAATGCGCTGACAACTGTATGGGGAGATAGGCAATGTCAAATGTTATTGGTGATTGTTTACATTAGTTCCAACTGTTGGGAAAGCAATTCAGTAATATCTGTCAAAACATGCCAGATATTTCTCTTTAAAATTCCATTTAAGAAATTTATTTTCCAGATGCATTTGAACATGTGTGCAAAAAGTTTTATATAAGAATGTTGTTGGCCGGGCGCGGTGGCTCACGCCTGTAATCCTAGCACTCTGGGAGGCCGAGGTGGGCGGATCGTTTGAGCTCAGGAGTTCGAGACCAGCCTGAGCAAGAGCGAGACCCCACCTCTACTAAAAATAGAAAGAAATTATATGGACAGCTAAAAATATATATAGAAAAAATTAGCCGGGCATGGTGGCGCATGCCTGTAGTCCCAGCTACTCGGGAGGCTGAGACAGGAGGATCGCTTGAGCTCAGGAGTTTGAGGTTGCTGTGAGCTAGGCTGACGCCACGGCACTCACTCTAGCCTGGGCAACAGAGTGAGACTCTGTCTCAAAAAAAAAAAAAAAAAAAAAAAAAAAAAAAAAGAATGTTGTTGTTTCGTTTTTTGGTAATCCATCATAGCAAAAAATAGAAAACCATGTAAATATCAACCAATAGCACAGATAGCATAAGTAAATTTTGGAGTGTACATATTATGGAATGAAATGCAGCCATTAAAAAGAATTAAGTAGACATATATATGCCTTTATGTAAATATTTCTAAGAAACAGATAAGTGGAAAAAGCAAGAAACAGAACAGAATGGGCGGTAGGTCCTCAGTTGTGTAAAAAATAAAAAAAAAGGTGACTATAAAAAAGCACATATATATAAATCTTTGTAAATGTGCTATCTCTGAAAGGCTACATTGAAAACAGGAATAATGGTTAGTTTTGAGAGAGAAAATGAGAATTTAGGGGTGGGGAGGAGACAGACTTTTCACTTGATGCCTCTTGTACTGTTTTAGTTTTTATGACATTAATTAAAAACACCAATACTTATAAAAAACAAATAAAAACAAAGCACATATTTACCCTATAAAATTTTGGGGTCATTTTGGTTTTGACTGTTACAAAAGTCAAATATACGTGGAGAGAGCTGTTTGTGTTTGCATTACAGAATAAAATGAGTTGACAAACAATCTCAGAATGAAAATTCCCATTTCTCTGTGGGGGATGGGGGGTAGGGCTGGAGTGGTGGTGCACAGCACACCTGATGAGTAATGGAAAAATTATCTGATATTTTTTCTTGGTGAAACCTGCTGGGCACAACATGCCCATTTTGTTGAGTTCCACAGACATTTCTGTGAAGAGGTGGGTGGTATCCTGCCCCAGTCTCATTCCAAAACCCACATACAAAGTTTGCATTTCTCTTTGGAAAAAGCATACGGGGAAGAAGTCTGAATGATGAGAAAGGCTTTTTCACATTTTCTTCTCACTCTGCAATAGTAGCACCAGCAGGATTGGAAAATAATATTTGAGTCTGAAGGCACATACGGTAACTACAGAGACCTCCTTTGATACTTCTGAAGTCATTTTAAATGGGGCCATCCATTTTGTCTGAGTTACACAACCCATCAAGAACCTAGTACAGTCATCTATTGTTGCCCGCTGATCACCTGTTCCTCCCATGATCTTTGTGTTTGATCTTGGAGACATTAAGCAGCATGGAGAGCAAAAGCGTCCTTGGGTACCCTGCCACCTGCCCTCCTCAATTGACTCGACAGAGAGAACCTTTTCATTTGCCATTTACCCACTGCCAGGGAGAGTATGCTGGGGTGAGTGGCGTATGTCTGAAGAATTCAGCAGGGGGTTCAGCCTGTAAAAAGATTACCGAGTTAAAACACAGAAACGATAATGCTTTTAAGCGAGGAAGTGATGTCAACCGCCAGGTGAGCCCCTTAAAGAATGGACTTCCACTAAGTGGTTTAAACAATTGCTTCATGGGATATCTTCTCTCTTTCCTTGAAGGGTCAACTTGGTCCGGGATCTCCTCTCAATGAACTCAGTGGGTAGCGCCAACAACTTTTTAGCTAATAAAGAGTTTTTCTGTTTCATTCTTTCTTTTTTTCATCTGGACTGCCACACTGAAGTAACTGCCTTATGAAAGGCAGTGTATGCCTGGGCACTATTATCTGCCCATGGAGCTGAAGTCAACAGTAAAGGAATTGATGTCTGGAGTAGTAGATGGCTGGGCTTGGGCGTACTGCCCAACAGCAGAAAACTAGACCATGCTCAGGGAAATGGGGAGTGGCCTACAGGGCAGCACAGCACCAACAGCAACTGGAAAGCACTAGAAAAGGCAAACATCTCTCTCACATAGGAACAGGAGCATAGTGCCCCTTGGCACAGGAGTGCTGGAAAACTCGGGTGCATACGCTTAGTGTCATGGGCTGGGGGCTGTAATCTAACATTCCTTGACTCCACTTTCTTTAATAGATTCAAGTGAAAATTAGAGAACTTGGATAGAAAAGGGCATCCTGTTTCTTAGTTTCTGAATCAAATGAAATAAACATAAACTTACTTGAAAAAAATTCCATTTGGAAAACAAACTTGAATTCATCCCAGTGAAATCAAGTTATTCTTCTATAACGGTAGATATTTATTTGTTACATCTAAAAAGATGTTATTTTTTGCATATTATATTATGAAAGATCTGAAATCTAAACAATTTTTAATTAGTTAAAAGAAATGTGTGTTTCTGCTGTATCAGTTGAATAAACTAACCAATAAGGCCAGACCATTCATTTTGTAGCATAATCCAAGTGACACAGAGATGGTGTCCAAGGTTTCTGTCTGGGCTCTGCATAGCTCTTAAAGAAACAGGAATTGAACTCTATCAGTCTGGAGAAGATACCAGTGAAGTGGAAGTGCTATGCAAAAATTCTAAGCAAAGAAGGAATGAGGGGATTTCTCTTTCACCCTTGGCCAAGATACATTATAAATCCATTGAGTGTGGACATTTGTCTGTCCTTTTACGTGGCTGTCATCCTAGCTATTACTCATCAAAGTTTCATTAGGAAGCATCCAATCTTAGCATCTGAATTTGGGAAAATTATATAAAATTTCTTGCATTTTAAATTCAAATATGTTGCCCAGAAATTTCTGTGTGGATTTTCTACCATGAAACTCAACAGTGATTTTCAGATGACACAACTTCTGTGCCAGAACATCTTGACATCCCGTACGAAGACATGGCTGGATTGTTTTATGTAGATATAGATATAAACATGAATTAGTATATATAATAAATAGATATAGATATAAATTATATTATAAATCCATATATATATGAATTTAAATAGATATAGATGTAAGTATATACATACCTATATATATACACTTTAGAAGTGACCATTGAAAAGAGAAGCCCCTGGTTCAAAACACTGACAAAAGTTTCTGTCTCAAAGTCTTTCTACAGATGGTCAATAATTTTGATTCACCTGGCACTACTACTCCCATTCTACTCTTGCTCAAGCATAACGAGATAATTTCTTTTCTTGGTTCTGCCATGCAGAGATGTAGTATCATAGCATTTCTCATAAGAACTTTACCATGAAAGAAAGCAAGAAATAAACACAGTGAAAATTTAAAAACATCCTCTTTCCAGGGCACAGTCTTCTGCTTTCTAGTCCCAATCCACTAGTCTGACATTATGAGTTCTTTCCTGGATGTTGCCTGTCCTGATTGCTTATAAGTAGATGCCTCTTAACTCTCACAAGGGAGCAGCATGTAAATGTGATCTTTCTGCGTGCAGCTACCTGGTTTGTGTCCCCAGTCCAGAGCTGCCTCTGAGTTTTAGTACACTTGATATTGTCATTTAGAGTCCCATTGACCTTAAAAACACATAATCCTTTCTCTGCAATCTTCCCATTAGTAAATGAGATCACTACCTAATTTGTTGGGCCAGAAACTAGAACTTCATTTCTCTCATTCCTTCACTACCCTCCTCTCATCCCTAATGACAAATACGTGCGTGCATACATACATGTCATCTGTCATCAAGTCCTGGGGATTTTGCTTCAAAATTTTGAAAACTTGCCTGTTAGCTGGTTCTCTGACCCACTTGGATTACTGAGTCAGTTTCCTAACCGGTATTCACACTCTCACTCTTGTGCTTCTACAGTCTGTATTCCAACTGCAAAGTGAGAATAATCTTCCTAAATTAAAAAGTGGATCATGGCATTCTTTTTATTTCTAACTTTTTATTTTAAAATAATTTTAGGCTTATTAGTTGCAAAGATGGTACAGAGAGTTCCCATAAACCCTTCAGTCAGCTTCCTCTAATGGTAATACCTTAGTTACAACTACGGTACAATTATCAAAACTAGGAAATTAACACTGGGACAATACTACGAACTAAATGAAGGACATTTTTTGAATTTATCCAGTTTTTCTACTCATGTCCTTTTTCTGTTTCAGAATCCTATCCTCACAGCACTTTTCTGCTTTAAAGCTTACAAGGATTTCCTACTGTTCTTAGAATAAAACCTAAATTTCTAATCATGTTCTATAAAGCACCGCATGCTCTCTGCTCAGCCTGTCTTTACAACTTCATTCTAAATGCTGCCCTTTGCTGTGTTCAACTACTGGTCACCTTTCAGTTTCATGAACACCCTGAGCTCTTTCACACCTTAAGGCCTTTGCATATCCGCTCCCTCTGCATGGGATGCTCTTGTTCCGTGTCTTTGAGCAGCCAGCTCTTTCTCTTCCTTTTCAATATCCCTTTTACCAACAGCTCTTAATACATAGGTCCCCTATGCCATTTCTCACGTGGCAATTATTTCACACTTTGCAATTATTTTGCTCATTTGCCAGCTTACTTTATTGCTCTCTGGCCCGCTAGAATGTAAGCTCCAGGATGGAAGAGAGCATACACACATTGATTTTTGATTGCTGCCATAAAAAGTTACCATAAACATAGCAGCTTAGAACAAAGCAAATTTATCTCACAAGTCTGTATGTCAAAAATCCGGTGGGTTCAGCTGGTTTTTCTGTTCTGAGTCTTAACAGCCAAAATCAAGGTAGCAGCGGGTACGTTTCTCTGGGAGAGGATCCGCTTCCACACTCATTCGGGTTATTGGCACGTTTCAGGTCCACATGGCTGGAGGGCTGAGTTCCTGTTTACTTGCTGGCTGCTGGCCAGGTGGTTCTTGACTTCTAAGGGCTCCCTGCATTTCTCTGGTCTGTGGTCCCCCCATCTTCAAAGGCGGCAATGGTAGGTTTGAATCTCTCCTGCTTCAAATCTCTCCTGCTTCCTCTTCCACCAAATTTCTCTGACTCCAACCAGGGAAGAGTCTCTGCTTTTAAGGGCTCATATGATTAGACTGGTCCCTCCTGTATAATTCGGGATATTATTTGTCATGGACTGAAGTGTGTCCCTCCAAAATGTGTATGTTAAAGCCCCAACCCCCGATATAATTGTTGTCAGAGATAGGGCCCTCAAGGTGGTATTAAGGTTACATGAGACTGTAAGAGTGGGGCCCTGATCTGATAGCACTGGGTGTCCTTATAAGAGGAAGAGATATCAGATCTCTCTCTCTCTCTCTCTTTTTCTCTGGGTATGTGAGTAGAAGAAAGGCCATGGAAGGGCACACAGAGAAAACAGCTGTCTACAAGCCAGGAAGATAAACCTCACCATATCCCAACCCTGATGGCACTCTGATATTGGACTTTTAGCCTCTAGAACTGTGAGAAAATAAATTTATGTTGTTTAAGCCACCTGGTCTGTGTTATTTTGTTATGGCAGCCTGAGCTGACAAATAACACTATTCCCATTTCAAGGTTCTTAAACCTAATCACACTTGCAAAGTTCCATTTGCCATGTACTGCAACGTAGTTGCAAGGGATCAGGGCATAGACATCTTTGGGGGACCATTATTTAGTCTACCACAATTTCTGTCTTTTTGGCTATTGTATAATGCAAGCCTAGCTATGTAGGCATTTGATGCAACTTACTGGAGAATTGTTTTGAGAAAGGCAACTGGTTTAATCCCAGACATAACAAAGCACCTCCCAATTTCCTCCCTGTACTAACATCTGATGCTGTGTCATTTCCTGATGTGCTCCTGAGTCCCAACCAGTGGACTCTTCAATTCTTTTTATTAGAAAAATTAGACTTATTAGAAAACGTTCTCAATCTCTTGAGTTTGCAATTGTTAAAGCAGAGATTTAGTCATGTGTATCTCCATGGCTTTAGCTAGTTCTTATTCTGTGTCTACTAGAAAAAATAAGGTGTGCATTTCTGAAAAGCTAGAGATCTGCTTCTCTCTAACATAAATTTTCTCTCCTACTGACTGCCTCATTCTCTGTGCTATTGACTTTGCAGACCTAACTGATCATTACACACAAAAAATTACTTCTTGGTTAACTTTTCTATGAGTAAAGGTTTCTGGGATTCTTTAGTCTCAGATAATGCCCTTTGTCTTGATGTTGCTCTTACTCCTTTCCTCCCACCTCCACTGCAGCAGTGGTTGCCAAATGTCAAGACTATATATGTTAAATGTACGCACCACTGCCCGTGCCAATCCTTTGGCATGTAAGTGCACGAGAAGCCTGGGGACAGCCACTTTGTCCTTGATCTGTGACTTTCAACTTGCTCTGTTGTTTAACTTTATGTAAACATCCCTTGAGGAATGTATGGTGAACTGGTAAGAGCAAACGTTCTGTAATCAGCAAACAAATTGAAATTGTGACTCTAACAATTAATAATCATAAGTCCCTTAAAATGCTCTAGCCTCAGTTCCTTCCTGATAATGGTTCTTCTCTCACGGTGTTCTTATAAGGATTAGTTCGTGGAATTGCTGCTCAGTAAACTCAGAGTAAGAATTTCCCCCAATCCACAAACACATGGACACAGCCATTAGTTCGTGGAATTGCTGCTCAGTAAACTCAGAGTAAGAATTTCCCCCAATCCACAAACACATGGACACAGCCATACGTAAAGCTGGAGTCAGTAGAGGTTATTATTTCATTTGGTCATCGGGGAGGAAACTTGGTCAATGATGAGAATCAGAAAGATTGGGTAAGTAGAAGGAGTACGAGAGGGAGAAGAGTTTGTACAAATCGCTGGGTGCAGAGGCCCAGGGGGGACTTGGGTCAGATCTATGTCAAGAACAGAAAATCCAAATATAAAGATTTTTAATTAATGTAACTCTTGCTATGAGGAGGGGGCTCCAAAAATTTTAATTGGTGTTCTGCTCCATTCCTGGCACCGCTTGTAGCTTAGATGATAGATTTTAGAGATAGGAATGATGGAGGCTGTGCAGACGTTTGTGAAGAATGGGGGTGGGGAGAGAGAGGGCGAGTGAGGGAGAAATTTCTAACATTTTTTGCATTTCTTTTCTAAACCTGCCTCTTACAATTTCCCTTCTGGAAGCACTCTGCTTTTCTTGCCCATCTGGTCTCATGTTGCTAACTTCTGTTAGGCAACACAAATCCCTGATGCACTCCTGGCCCCTCACTGAAAGAAGACTAACCGTTGAGATGCATTGTTATCAGCCCACGCCACAAAGGTACATCCACACATCTGGATGTGCTTCCCACTGGAGCCCCTCAGACAATGGCACAGGCAGGCTGGGGCCTCCGCAACCCCAGCGAGTCTCAATGGCCACCAGCAGAGAGAGCTGCGTGGGGTTGCTAGGGAACTAGCAACTTTAAGACGTCTGTTTTTCTCCAAACTGGTTTCTGGTAATGTAGGAAGAGATTATGCATTTTTGAATATTAAGGCCATCTGAGAGTGAGACTGCTGCCCAGTCAGGGGAGGTGAGTTAGTCTGTGTCTTCGCAGAAGCCCTGGCAGTTACGACGCACTAGCATGCACTTTTGTGTTTTAAAAAAGAAGCCCGTGTCTGAGCTGAAGATCAACACCACAGGAATCAGAGCTCACTGCTGACAGATACGTAAGGTTAGAAGAACAGTAGCTTGTTGAAAATTTTGACTGGGGGGGAAAATAGAGAATAATTTTGAACACAAAGAGAAAGAGAGAGAGAGAGAGCGCGAGTGAGCGAGCGAGCGAGAGAAGATTCAGTTATTTTTTTCTAGACTGAACCAGACTTGAAAACCAAAATGATCATTACATAAGGTCTTACCCAGAATAGAATTTGGATGCTATTGCTATATTTGTGTTTGTTTGTTTTGACACAAAAAATTAACAGCATATTTATTTTTAGGGCTCTTTAGAAGATATTTATTTTCAGTGCTAGGATCAGGCCTCTGATATGCCCCCTCTTATCACACATCACCTTCGTCAGAGGCATTAGCACTTGTGAATCTCTTTCATTCACATTTTCTCCCTGTCAAGAAAGGAAGAAACTTTATAAAATGTAACCATTAGGCACTGAGCAGGTTAGTGGGAAATTTGTCTTGATTCTAGAGAGAAGATCTAGATTAAAAGGTTAAGGAAAAATAAAAATTAGAAGTCATTACCCTTCAGAATTAACCTTTAGTCATCCCCCCTGCCTGCCATAATCATGCCTCTCACATGCATCATCTGATCATGCATATGCGAATTTGGGACCAGTGGGGCCTTGGATTTGAGTTTTCCCTAAGAGAAAGATAGAAATAGCAATGAAAGCCCAAAGTTCAAGTTCTAATATTACTTTACTTGTTGGTTTTTTGTTTATACCTTTAATGATCTTGGACAGGCACCTGAAACTCTTTAAGCTGGGACCAATCATGTGCAGTAGTTTCTCACTGGATTTAGGATTACTGGTGTTCTCCCCTTGAATTTCACTCTCAGGACCATCTGAGCTTCTGGCAGGTAGCCATTTGAACTTGCCTTTATTATTGATTGATTGATTGATTGGATGTATCTTTCAAACATTTAAAAAAATATTTAACTGACAAGAAGATTGTGTATCTTCAAGGTATACAACATGATGATATGATGTATGTATATTAATTAACACATCCATCCCTACTCTGTGAAACAAGTTCACTGTGTGTTGGTTACCACTTCAGCCCAGTGCATCTGAACTACAACTTCTAGTCCTTGCAAGAGTCAGATGAGACAGAACGCTCACACAACAAGTTAAGCGAAGCAAATATATTGCTCACAGTTGGGCAGCAAGAGACAGTAGAAGCATAGGATTCAGGATGAGCAAGTTCCCCAAGGTTCAGAAAATTTGCCCAGAGTTGATGGAGTCTTATCAGTGCATGTTCTATTTGAACTGTAGGTGAGGAACACTGGAAAGCTGGCTGTCCTGGGTGTTAGACCCCATGGGTAACACAATCCACTGGGTTATTCCTAGGGGGGCTGATACAAAGCCTGGGCTGTTCCAGCCAGTTTTTCCCTGTGTCAGGCTGCTGCATTCCTGGTACATCCTACAGTTGTGCTTGAGAACTGCAAGTGAGAAAGGGGGAGAACAGGTTGGTCTAAGGCTACTGGGAGAACTGTCCTACCCATTCATGCTTTACGTTAGATCCTCAGGACTTGTTTCTTTTATAACTGAAAGTTTGTACCCTTTGGTCAACATCCCCCCATTTCCCATACCTCTCTCCCTTGCTCCTGGAAACTACCATTCTACTCTCTGCTTCCATGAGTCCTACTTTTTTAGATTCTACATGTAAATGAGATTATACAGCATTTATCTTTCTATGTCTTATTTTACTTAGCATAATGTACTTCAGGTTCATCAAATGGCAGGACTTTCTTCTTCCTCAACTGATTCTTGTGGATTCAGTGTTTGGGAACCACTGCCTTAGGACTGAAATATCCAGTTAATTTCAGAAGAAAGTAACTTTTTCCCTGAAAACATTTAGATAGATTTTTCAGGAGTGATCAGAATGAAACCCAGCATCATTTCATTTGAATCTGACTCATAAAATTCCATAAAGTCAATAAGCTCCTTTGGATATTAGCATAGCACACTCTTCAATCAAACCTTAGGGTGGGTCCTCTGAGAATCTGTTTTCAGAGGTCTTCAATTTTTCTGCAGTAAAGGACTCTCTGTTTCAGTTGGCCTCTTGTTTTCTCATTCTTCTCTCGAAGCATATGTTTGACTTTACTCTGAGACTTCACTGATGATCACAAAAATGCTCTGCTTTGTTGCTTGGCTACCTAATTGAGTTTCTCTTCTCATCAGATAGTCTGCTACTTCTCAAAGAGTGAGACTTCTGAAACACAACGGCAAGAACAATCACCTTTTCCTAAGTAGTCCTTGGAAATGTGAGCTCAGCTTCAAGACATGACTTGTCTTACCAAAATGACATATTCTGGCAATAATCTTCAATCTAACAATAGAAGCCATGAAGGACTCATTGCTCACTCCAGCAATAAATGTCAATCTAACAATAGAATTATTCGAGCACTTTTAATAATACTTTAAACTTTCTCTTTACAATTCTTACAGGAAAACAGCTATAATATTATGTCTATTTGGCAAATGAAGAACATGAAATTCAGAGAGATTCAACCACATTAACTCAGAAATATAGTTGTATAGTTGAGGCTTGAACCCAATTCACAAGGAAACCAAAGCCTGAGCTCTTTCTACTCAACACACTGCTCTGTTCAATCTAGTTCCTGAAAATGACTTGCTGAGTTTCTTTGTGTAAATCCTCAAGGAGTTTCAGTTATCTGTGAAAATGCAAGTGTGTGTCTAGACAAAGGGCAAGAAACTGAGAACAGAGCACATCCAAACTGAAGAGTAATTTTATTTGAAAATCCCAGGTTACATGTACATTTAGAAAGGGTGTTTTAGTCATAACCACTATTAGCCAAATATTTCTATTTATCCTCTTCTGGAACATAATTAGATTTTTAGATTTCACTTCTACACTCCCCTAGATTTATTTGTATCTGTGAGTTGCTTTGGCCAATTAAGTGTTTGAGAGCAAGTGCACAATTTGACACATTCTTGCTTTCCTCTGCACCAGCAAGTGGCAATGTTTGGGACGGAGACTTCTTCATTAGCCTGGATCTGGGAGTGAGGAATGTGGAATAGAACTCATAGCCAACCCAAAGCAAACATGCAGTGTTAACAGGAAATATAATAAATCTATGCTTTTGCAAGTTTCTAAAATCATGGAGGTTGTGTGTTATCACAGCATAACCTAGCCCATCCTGACTTCTATATAAATTGGTCCCTATAAGTGAGTTCTTCATGACAACAACGCCCAAACCAACCAAACAAGCAAAAACAAACAAAAGACCAACAATAACCATGACTAAATATAGGTCACATTTTTCTAGTGGTCATTTGGCAGATGGTAATGAAATTGATATCAAAGGCTGGAGACTTGGTTCTTCATGTTATTCAGTGGCTAACATCTGATAAAAATCTTGTCTGGGGTAACAGGAGAGAGAAGTCAGAAAACAGACTGTCAGTACTGAGCTATCCCAGGAACGGGATGAGCTCTGAAAACAATTGGCCAGTGTGCAATAAATAAATAAATAAACAAAAAGGATAGAAATAATTATAAAACAGAAAAAGTTGTGAAATACAGGGATTTGTAGGTTTGGAAGAGGCAACTTCTCCATAATCTCAACAACTAAAACATAAATCCAAAAAGGCCTTTGAAAAACAAAGATTGGTTAGAACTCAGCCTTATTACAAAGATCAAATCAAGGGCATGACTGGATTAAAATGTCTCAGAATAATGTTGTGCGTATATTTATTTATCAAATATAACAGAAGACGATATTGGCAAAGCCATTAGAAGAGGAACCTCTAATTCAAATGATTAATATTTGTTAACATTACTGAAGACTTTTACTTGCATTGACCAAATAAATGAGGAAGTACATGCTGACTGGTTATCATTCTGAGGCAACAAAATATAATATAATAATAATGTTTTAAAAATCAACTTATATTTATACAGCATTTATACAGAAAAATAAGGGATCCTGCATTTGTCCCTTAATCTCATCATTTAGCAGCTTTGTGAACCTTGACGAATAGCTTATCTTCTTTTATCCTTGCTTAATTTATCTATTTAAAAAAAAAAAGAAAAATACCTCCCATACTCACTTGACAACATTGTAAGAAAAGCTAATGAGGAAACAATATGCACAAAAGTGCTTTGCAAAGTACACTGAATTATTATTATTATAGTAATAATTACATTCCATATTCCAAAATTATATTCATACATAAGAAATCCCTTCTTCCTGCTTATCAAAAATTCTTCATTCACTTCAGTTAAAACAAGTTTAAACTAACTCCACTCTCAGTGGAGATAAACTTCCTCCTGATTTTCACGTCTGAAGACATCCTCCTCAGAGTTTCTTTATGGGTCAAATTACATCCTCAAGGCACAGCCATCAAAGCTACTCATTATATAAAGTCATGATTTTTACTTATATCAGTTTTTTCAATTATTTCTACCTAAGTGCTTTGCTAAATGACAAATCTACATGAAAGACTCTTCCCCTATATACTATAACTTTGTTTATATTTCTGCCAAAGCACATAACTCAATGTACCGACATCAAAGTTCATTTTATGTCTATTTTTCACATTACATTGGCAACCCTTTGAGGGATTATGCCTGCATATATTTTTGTATGTATCTAGACACTTGCTTATAAAAGGTGCTCACTTAATATATTGGATTTAGCATAAAGTAAATTAGTATATTTAAATTATGTTAGCATATTTAAACTCAATTAAAATTAAAACTCCATAATAGTATTGTAATATAGAGATAACTTGTAATATATATTATTTGCTACCTAAGGACATGTTGACTTCAACAGAAAATGTTTATGAATCTAGTATGGTCCTGTATTACCACCTATTCCCTCCCATGATATAAATTCACAGTGTGGGAAAAGCACAGGCTGTTCAATTTAGCTGTGAGGTCATGTACAGCCAGCTATTCAGCCCTTTGAGGCTCAGTTTATTTATCTATAGAACTGAGATCTGTAGTACCCTTGGCATTGCCTTGCTGTGGGATTAATTGAGTAGTAAACAGAAAGTTTCTGGTGCGTTACAATCACCCACATTTCACTCCTTTCCTGGATTCATGAAGATGATCTAACCTTTACAGCATTGGTTTATTCTCCAGGTATGGACTTTAGCCCAATATACTTTAAATTGAAAAATAGAAGATTAAAAATGCACGGAAAGCTTTGACTTCTTTTCCAGTCTATGAGTTAACAAGGAAAGACCTGTTGCATGTATAATTCAACATTTCAAATATCCAATATTACCCTTGGTGAAATAGCCAATACAATTTTTAAAATTTCCCATTCGTCATTATAGTGATAATCAATAGATATTTTATATACTACAATTATGATATGTTTATATATAAAAATGTATAGCTAGCAGGGATGAAACTATTCATGGGGGAATGCTGTATAACTTTATTTCTAAAACATTATTGTTATTTTTTTTTGCTTAACAATGATGGCCAATCTACATGTACTTCCCCACTTATTTGACCAATACAAATAAAAGTCTTTGCTAATGATGATAGTACCAATATTATTAATTAACTATATGAATTGGAGGTTCTTCTTCTAATGGCTTTGCCCATATCTTCTTTACTTATATTTGATAAGTAAATAAAACAAAGTCATTTATTCAAGTTTTTGATGATGCTTCAAAAACAATATCAAATAAATCACCACTTTTAAATGAGTACTCTGTAATCCAATAATGGCTTGTAAATCCCATTTGAGTTGTAAAAAAATGTGTATTAAGGCTATGTCAAAAGACAAAAATGTACTTTTCCGAGGAAGAAATTTGTTTACTGTAATTATTTCTGACTAGCAGTTTAAATCAACTTGATTGAAAAAAAAAATCACCTGCCACATATCCTTAAATCTGTGAATAAAATATTGGATAGTGTACAAAATGATGTTGATTAAAATTACTTTTGTTCTTTGACTCAAACTTTTGTGAAGTCTTGCCAATATCTATTTTTTCACTACTTAGTGCAATGCAATCTCATTCAGTCTCATCAGACAGTGGGGCTTGTTCCCCTAAAACCCATGTTTCTAAGTCTTTATATCCTCACATCTTTATATCCTAAACCTTTATTTTTAATGACCATTCTTTTCTTGGAGGGGGCTCAATAATTACATAGCACTCTAGCATTATTTAAGTACTGAAAATACATAAGCATTGAAGTTGAGCATGTTCTTGCTAACTCAACGTCAACCTTGATGAATGCTCACTTTCATACTCCATGGAATTACAATGCAGGAACCATTAGGTATGTGCAGTTTGTTTTGCAAATAATCTCACATTTGCAAATGCTCCCAAATTGCTGAAAGTTTGTATTTCTTCTACTAGATCCACTGATCCTTACTCTGTCATCAGCAATTCTATCTATGTGTTGTCAATTCATCCATAGTTTAATCACAGTTAAAACTCAGTATATTAACTATGGAGAAAAATAGTGGAGAATTAAGTGAGAAAGTGTTTAAGGAATTTCATCAAAAATTTCAACTCGCTACTTATTTACCAGATGGTTGAAGAGGACAGCAGTGTGATATTATTATATTAATTTAGAAAAAGTTTTTATAGCTCTTGTTCTTATAGGAGTTGGTTAGCTTTTCACTTTTTAAAAAATTGTGGTAAAATATTACATAGCATAAAAATTACCATCTTAACCATTTTAAGTGTGCAATTCAGTGGCATTAAACAGATTCACGTTGTTTTGCAACATTACCACTATCCATCTCCAGAACTTTTTCATCATCACAAACTTAAACACTGTATTCAATAAGCATCAATTCCTCCGCAACTCCCCCATTTCCCTAGCCCCTGATAAACATTATTCTACTTTTTGCATCTATGAATTTGAATACTCTAGGTATCTCAAATAAATGAGGATGAAATGATTATGTCACTTTGCATAATGTTTGTACCTTGTTTTCAAGGCTCATTTATATTGTAGCATGTATCAGAATTTCAACCCTGTTTAAGGCTAAATCATATTGCATTGTATGTATAACCATATTTTGTTCATTCATTTATCTATCAGTGATTATTTGGTTGTTTCAATTTTTGTCTATTGGGAATCATGGTGCTATGAACATCGGTGTACAAATATATGTTTGAGTCCCTGTTTTCAATTCTTTTGGGTCCATACCCAGAATTAGAATTACTGAATCCTATGTTGATTCTATGTTTAATTTTTTGAGGAACCACCAAACTGTTCTCCATAGCTGCTACGCCATTTTACATTCCCATCAACAATGTATAAGTTTCCAATTTCTCTACATTCCTGATAACACTGGTTATTTTCTAGATTTTTAAAATTAAAAAAAATAATTGCCATTCCTAATAGGTCTGAAATGGTAGCTTAGGATGACATTGAGCAGTAAAGTTTTAAATGTTAATTGATTGGGCTAAGAGTTGGGAGGATATGCAGCATTTGAACAATGTTTAAACAAGTTCACCCATCTCCAGTTAAAATTTTCCAGATATAAAATTAAACTAACTGAATAAATATTGTAAAACTTACTCTGAGCTCCATACTAGGCAGAAGAGTATTTGGGATATACTGACCTGTGCCTGTGACCAATTCCCAGTGTATCTGAGAAATTAGATCAAATGGGTTGTGATCTCCTTAACAATTGCCGGTAGCAATAAGAGTAAGTGATGTTGATAAGTGGAGCAGTAATATTACCTCACATTTAATTCTTCATTTCAGAGCTTTTAAGTTATTTTGAATTGTGCCATCACATTTTCTTGAGTCTTTGTCTTTGAGTATAAAGTAGTGATAATGCTCTGTGAGATACCAGCAAGTGAACCTGAAAAGCTGCTCTTTGATGGCTCTGCCTGACACACAAAAGTCTCCAAGCTCTGGGATGTTTGACCACTGAATTTGTGTGGATATGCTCTTTGGATCTGAACATACTTCAGTTGTCATAGCCTAAATGCTCTTTTCCCGTATTTACCTTTCCCTTTCCTCCTGGTTTATGTCTCCTTGAAGGCGATGGATATTACAGTGAGAAGAAATCTAGCCTGGCCTATGCCCTGACTTCACTAAGTAATCACTGAGCTCTCTCCCTCTGGGCCCGGGTATCACTTCAGCATCCTTCTCAGGACCTGCTCCGGGCAACCACTAGCAGTTATTTCTATTTTGGCTCTCAGCATTCAGCTATCCCACACTGCAGATGGAGAAACTGAGGCTCAACATTATCTTGCCATTAGTGCTGCTGTGATGCGTGTCCTTTTAAAAGGTGAAGAATCTGAGGCTCAGACAGAATTGGAATTTTTAGCCAAAATTCCAGGCTTCTTAAATCTGGTGAACTTCCTACTTAATCACGGGCAGTTTCTGAGGGAGGTGGGATTTACCTTTATTCTCAGAAGGCAGCTATGCTCACCACTATACCACCAAGCTGATTGACCTTTATTCTTGACAGAAGATTAAAAACAAGAACAAATATGCCAATACCACTTTCCTTTTCCCTCTGTAAGCTCAATGTCTTTACTAGGACATTAAAAGTTAGAACAAAACTTCTGACTTTAAATTTATCATTTGCATTTTTTTCTGATTTAATATTTGTTCTGGAAAAAAAGTTAATCCTGGGGATTTTCCTACTCATATTGTGTTCTTAAGACTCTTTGTTTTCTCGTGTATTTTTAAATTTAAGCAAACAAATTAAGAGCATAGATATACCTGAGAGTTGAAGCTCCAAATGTGATATTCCATAACTAAAAATATTGCAGTCCAGTCATGTCTCCTGAACTCCAAATATTTATCTTAGGGGCAATCTTTCTTTTCCTAGCAATTCAGGGCCAGGCTTTAATTTGGCAGGCAACCAAACCCTCGGATGTGACTTTGATCCCTGAATGACTGACTGCCTTTAAAAGGCTCATGTTTTATTAGCGTGTGTGATTAAAACATAAAGGCAAGTGGTGAAATCATGGCCAGGGAGACCATCTGAATATATGGTCTACTCTCAAGAGAGAACTGATTTGGAGTCTATTAAAATGAAATTATGCTGGGCCATAACATAGGGCCGTTGTGCTATGAGCCATGCACTTCCATATGCATTGCAACATAGTATACATGAAGGATCATACTGACAGATTTGTGTGCACAGCCCATCTGCCTACAGAGGCTGCTTCTGCCCACAGAGCTAACTCCTACCCAGTCGTTAATAAATGGCCTCCCTTTTATCTCTACCTTACAGCCTTCTCTGGTCCCCAGGATGGACACATATTCTTTCTCTGTCCTCCCATTGTGCCTGAGTTTCTTTGCCATGACACTTATCATGCTTCAATATCAGTGTTGACTTTCTTGTATGGCATCCTGGGAGATGAGTTCCTTAAGGACAGGAAATGATTTTCAAGTGTTTCTATATCCCCAGTGCTTAGCATAATAGAAGGTACTCAATCAATATTTGTGAACAAACAAGGGCAAATAGTGGCCAAAAATCCTCGAATTTATTCACTTTGTCTGTCTTCTGCCTGTGCACATGCCTATCATCACACTTAGCATGTGCCTTCTTAAGCATTTAATGACCTACCTGTCATACTATAAACACCCTCAGGGCAGGATCTGTAAGGCATCCCTCCATGTCTTACAGATGCCCCTTGCCTGTCCAGGGTAGCACCTTGATGTGCTTGTGGAAGGGCACCAGGACCTTGGCCACCCTCCTCATCCTCCCCTTCGCCATCATTTTGCATCACCTCCCCCCTCGCTCCATGTCAGGTAACACTGAACATCTGCCTGGTTGCCCTCTCTTGTCCCTGTAATATTTGCCCATCTCTTCCCTCCTCACCCTGAACACTCCTCTTCTCTCCTCACCTAACTCCTAATTTTCCTTTGGGTCCAGCATAAACATCACACCTTTCATAAAGACTCACCTGGCCCCTCTTCTTAGTCCAGCTGGGCGCTTCTACAACATGCTCACACAGCACCTGATGTCTGCCCTGTTGACACACTTACTCTTTGTTCTGCCTTTGTGATGGAATATCTTCCTTTCTGAACAGTGCAGTCCGTGGATCTTGCTCTCCGATGATTGTCCAGCACCCACCGCAGTGCCTGGCATGTACTAGACACTTAATAACACTTTTGAAGAAATATCACATTTTCCACAATCTGGCCCCACACCCCCCAAATGGCCACGTGTCCTACTGCTCCTCAGCTCAACCTCTTTATTCCACTTGATGTGCAATTTTGTTCTGCCCCCACAGTTCTGCCTGAATGCCTTTCCACTTCTTCATAACTCTGCTTAAACTTCCAATAAATTTCCCTTGGCTTCATTACACCCATTTATTCCCCAAGTCTCAGAAATCTATGACATTATCACTTGCATCACATAGGTTATTTCCTAAAGGAATTCCCCCTTGTGTTGCATGTTGAATGCGGCATCTACCTGCCTCTTCAGCCAGGACATTTGCTTCTGCATGTAGCTTCTGCTGCAGCCTGGGCACTGCTCTCTGGTGCTCTCTTCACAAACCAGTTAGTTTAAGCTGGGCAAGCCCTGACTCAATAAACACAGCCTAGGATCACTATGAACATGTGAAGGGAAACAGAGGGCATGGAAACAATGTATGAAAAAAATTTTTTTTGATATTTCAAAAGAAGCATCAAAATGGTCATCATAGACAAAAAAAAAAAAAAAACAAAAAAAAACAAAACAAGAACTCCAGGAGTATTGAATGTCTTTGCTTTATTTTGTGGTTTCAACCAACTTTCCTTCCTTCCTTCCTTTTTAATATTATCTTTTCTCTGTTTCAAGTCTTCACATTTCTAAATCTAGCACTAAGACAGGCTTAAGCAAGTCATTTCTACTTAAATTTCAGACCATTTTGCACTAGACTTGGAAGTAGGAAACCTGAATTCTAGTCCTAAAATGATCTCCTACAAGTCACAGGTCTTCTCTACATCTCCAAAATAAAGGTGATGTCTGGATGGTCTAGGACTTAAATGGTCAGGGTAAAGATGGTGCACCTTTGCACCTAAGTTTTTCTTCCTTCACTCTCTTCTCTCACTCTTATCATTCCATTTTAGCTAGTGCCATTTTGCACCATCCAGCATCCCTCCCCTGCCCCATATTCTCTCTGTCAGGAAAGCCATCCTGATTGTTTTCTACCAGCCGATCTTCACTTCCCTTGCCCATCATGATTCTAAATTTGCTTCTTCAAAACAACCTCTGTAACTAAGTGCCCCAGGGAAGCCAGTTCTTTTTTGTGTATAGTTCATTTGGTAGCATCTTTAATTTGCTAATATTCCTTAGTTCTTAAGTCTATATCAAGTTCATAATGTGGCATTTTAAGTTGGAGATTGAGAAACCAGACAGAGTCTAGAGGAGGTAACTGGGGTGGAAAGGAGCTAGGATGTCCCTCGGGAAGTAAACACGAGGACGATATGAACACCTTGAGAGTATTTCTTCAAATCTTACACTAGAAGGGATCACTAGGACAAAGAGAGGAAAGCACCAGGAAGGTCCAATGTAAAGAAAACTTTTTAGCGAGACTGGAGAGCTCTCTGACCCCCAAGGGCCCAGGCCAAGGCTGGAGAATTTCTAGGCAAAGGGCTTGTGTGGTGGAACCTGCCCAAGTGGTGTTAGGCGACTTCGGGTTCTGTTTGCATTCTGTGTCCTGTGTCAGTGACACATGATTATTGAATGACCATTTTTAAATTAAAAAAAAAAAAAGATTTAATGGCTTCTGATATTCCTTCTAAGCCATAAAATCTCTTTTTCAGTCTTCAATACTTTACCAGGCTCCCAAACCACAAATATATTACAATTTTAGATGAAAGAGAAGTGAAATAATGACCTTTTCGGTATAATATCCAGGAAATGTGCCCTGATAACCATTCTTTTTTTCTTCTAGCCCATGAAGAAAAGAGACTTCAGCTCTAGCTCTGCCCCTCATCTGATGCTACAAACACTGCCCTGGAACTGCCACAGGGGGCTGCGCTGTGATCACCGCTCTGTTTCTCTGTCTTTCATCTTCAAGTAGGTGTGTCATTGAAGGGAGGCGATTAGGCTGCTGGAATATCAAAATACGGCTTCCCTTAAAAGTCCTTTTTCCGCTTTAAGGGTACAACTCACAAACTTGTTTTTTGAGGCATGGCTCCTATACCAACTTTTGTCTACACTCTCCATTTCCTTACAAACTCAGGCTGGAGCAATACATTTTCAACCAGATTCCCGCGGATTTCTGCTGTTATCTATCACTTCACACTCCAGATGAAAATGTTTGCTTCCGACCTCTTTTTAAGATAAATATTCTGGCTAAACGCACCTGTTCCAAAAATTATTAATAATTCTTCACCATATCTTTTCCCCCTCCAAAGTAAATGGCTGGTTGCAACCAACGAAGACCTGATTCTATTTATAAGGAGGAAGCCGCTCCTCTTCTGGAAGGTTTTATTATCCTTTGGCATGAAGACAGACCTTGGTTTATTGGCCCAAGATGATTTGCGGCAAAATTGTGTCCGCATAACTGCAGAAGTAATTAAGCTCACATTGGGGCTATCCGTCCTGCTGTCAGGGAATGGAGAAAAGTCCACGGCGCAATTTAACTTAGGAAATGCTGACGCTGAGTCCTGGGGGTGGTAGACAGAAGGCATGCTAGATTGTGGGAGTCATTTTTTCTCCAGTGGGTCACTGTCACCCATTATGAAGTCAGGACTAATTCTGAAAAGAGCAAAAGTACACGAATTCAGACAGAAAGCACAGCTGCAAAAAGATACTGTGTTCAAAGATTAACAGAAACCAGAGGAAACATAACACAGTTCACATTTTCCAGCCCTTCTAGGCAGGAGGCTTCCAAGGCAGCGGTAAGAGCAAGGGCTGTGGGTCAGGCTGCCAGGATTTTATTTCTGCCTCTGCCTTTTGCCAGCTGGTGATCTTAGAAAAAGTCCGTAGCTAATCTAAACCCCAATTCATTTTTATGCTAAATGGAGGATACTAGCAATATTACCTCATGGAGTTGTGAGGATTAAATCAAACAGCACAAGTAAAAGGATTATAACTGCTATGGTCTGAATGTTTGTATCCCACACCCACACCCCCAAATTTATATCAACATAGGAAACCTAATCCACAAGGTGATGATATTAAGAGGTAGGGCCTCTGGGAAGTGAGTCGGTCATGAGGGTACAGCCCTCGTTAACGGGATTAGTGCCCTCACCAGAGAGGCCCCAGAGAGCTGCTTTGTCCCTTTGACCCTGTGAGGGCACAGTGAGAAGGTGCCCTCTGTGAACCAGGAAGGGGGCCCTGACTAGACACCAAATCTGTCTGAGCCTTAATCTTGGACTTCCAAGGCTCCAGAGGTGTGGGGAAATAAAGTTTTGTCATTTATAAGCTACCCAGTTTATGACATTCTGTTATAGCAGGCCACATGGACCAAGACAATACCCAGTCCTGACACATCGTAAATATTCACTAAATATCTACCCTCACCCCCATTTACTAGAGTTAAAATGTTAATCCCTCTTGGTCTCATCTCAGGTATTGAAATGGTTACTCATTGCCCCTGAAAATCCATCTTTGACAAATTTGATGGATTTAAAAATCTGCATTTTGCAACTATCTTGAAAATATCCTTTGGTTGTCCCTCTCCAGTATCAAATAGTCTTATTTTTTACTTTCTATGTCAGTGGTTGGTGTTGCACTTAAATCCTCACCTTCTGTTGCCGTATAAATGGTGCCGTGCTGATCTGTTTTCTTCCCTTAAAGGTCCAATAGTGAGGGTTGAAAGACGTGGTAACGATATCTACCATGGACCGTGAGAAGGAGTTTGTTGGATGAAGGGAGATAAGGTGGCTTTTCTGAGAAATGTGAAACGCTTTCATGAAAGCACTAAGTAGTGTGCAAATTAGACCACAGTAGAGGGTCCAATTCTACACAAACCAGCCAACCTCCTGTGGAGAAAACCACTCTCTCATTTTCATTTGGACAATGTGTGACCTTGCCTGCGGCAGAGGCCAGGAGGGGCCTCACTTACTCAAGGCATCCAATTAACACAACTACACAACTAGCAAGGTCGAGCAGGGTCATGTGCAGAATGGGCCAAGAGCTTCTCGGCTCAGTTGGAGGGTGGTCAATGTCAGGCTCTTAGAGAGCAAATGGCACAAGGACCACTGCCACCCTTGGATTAAGACCTTAAGGAAGGTATCAGCTATACCTCTCAGAATGTCAGATTATTTCAGCTGAGGAGGATTTGGAAGAGCATTTTGTCAAGTCTTTTTAATTTTTACCAATGAGAAAACTAAGATTCAGAGAGTTGAAGGGAGTTCAACTCAAGGTGTTGATAACTGAGGCAGGACAAGAGCTCCGCCCTGTTGAATTCCAGCGTTGACTCTGTTGACTCCATCGTGCTGCTCTCCCACACTGGAGGCCTGGGTCTCTCTGACAGGGATCAGTAAAACCTAGTAGGGCCACAAAACTAATGATTTAATCATCCTCATTATAATAAAACAGTGACTGAGACTTTGCTAAGTGTTGGCCACTGACAAATGCTATAACACATTTAAGGGCCCATAGAGTGGCTAAAATACAGTGGCCATACAATAGATGCATTATCATTATTAATTTTACTATCAATATTATCATAATGATACACAGATGAATAGAATTTTTATTGTCTCTATCCTTGTGAATCTCAAAATCTAGTTGGGGAGATCAGATCTCTGTAAGTTCTTTCATAACACATGTCACGGTCCTGGAATTGTCAGGATTTACTTTAGGGCTGGATCCATATCTCATTAAACTGAATGGATCTTTTGTCTTCTGAAACCGTTGGTTCCATCTTCATTCTCTTGTCTAACAAAAATCAGAAATTTTTATGTGATTTGGGGCACCTGATGATGTGGACTTTGTCTATTTTGTAGTTTTCTCTTTCACACCCATCTCCCACCCAAGGGGCACACTCTATACAAAAGGAAAGATAATTTTGTGGAATGAGCAATAGCAGTTATTGCTTTAAGAAAAAGTCTTTGCTGTTAATGAGATGTGGTGCCTGGTGAGATGCTCATCAGAGTTATTAACAGTCACGCTTAAGGATAATTGGAAAAAGTCAGAAAAATCCCCACCCGTTTTGAGTGTTTGATGTTGAAACAGCCACCCAGGAGAACACTTGTTTCACTGTATGTTTTGGTGTTTGCAACTTGTTGGTGGATCTGGGGCTATATGCCTAAACCCTGTTTCTAGAACACAACCTCCTTGAAGGAATGACTGTGTCATTAGCAGGTGGCAGGAAGGGAAGACACTGTGCAAATGCATCATGCACATTATCTGTTTAAAGTCTCCTTGCAAGCTAGACTACAAGTATCAGTGTTCCTATTTTACAAATGAGAAAATAGAGTCTTAGAAATGCTAAGAAATTTGACTCTGGTCACTTGCCTAGGAATCAAAGATCCAGGTTTCCATAATACTCACATCTGTGCTCTGTTCCCCACATTAAGCAGCCTGCCTCTGCACTCCTATATTTACTTGAGAACCCAGGAGATGCTAAGCCTTCATTACATCTGTGCAGAATAAATGAAGAGACCGTGATGTTTCATGGTCTATTAAAATGATAATTCAAGCATCCGAGCTCTACCTCTGCTGATAACTTTTAGTGGCCTTAGACAAGTCACTTTGGTTCTTGAACCTTATTTTGTGGTCTGTAAAGCAGGACCTAACACCACCTGCTTTAGTGCGTGAAGTGCTTGGAGTTCTTTGAGGGCCAAATGGGTGCACGGATGTGAAAACACCTTTGATTTAATGCTTCTGTTGCAATGAAGCCAGTAAAAACTGCTGGAGTAAGTTTAGCAGGCACTGCTGGATGTCATTAGGGGCATCTTTTTCCTAATTCCTTCACATATAGCACATGGAAAAGATTTCCAGCAAAAAGATGGTAATATAAACACAACTCATTAGTGTTTAAAACCTGCAAGAGGAGGCATTTTTGGCAGAAAGGGGGAGATAGGTCACCTTTTTCATAACCAGTGGAAGGAGATGGGAAGCCCCGAGGCCTATAATGTCTGTGCCACTCCTAGCACAGTTACGCTGCCCAGGCAGCCTCTGGACAGTCACCTTCCTGGTCAAAGCAGATCAAGTGTGGAGTTAGGAGCAGTCATACCAAGAGTCACCATTATCTCTAGGCAGTTTCCATTCACTCATTCATTAATTAATTCATACATTCAACAGTTATTGATGTTACCAGGTTATGGTGCGTGCCAGGTACTGCTTTAGGCCCTGGGTATGAAATAGTGAGGAAAACAGCAGGATCTCCTTTTGCTTGGAACTTATGTAAGAGGAGGGCAAATGGGCAGCTCAGCAAGTCAACAATTAAATTAAAAAAAGATTTCATATATTGATAATTGTGCTGGTGAAAATAAAACAGAAAAATGTCACTTAGCCTTTTTAAAATTTCAATTGCATTATCTGCTTAATGGAATTTACAATATCAAATCTGCAGTATTCTTACAAGGAAAGCACCAAACAGTGCTTGGCACACAATGGGGGCTTAATCAATATTAATTTCTTTAAACATTTTCTTATTGTTTTTCTTCTTGTTCACAATTTTATATGGGTGAAAACAAGTTAAAATAAAATTTGAAGGAGAAAAGTTCTTAGGAGATTAATAAATAATCTGAAAGATACCGAGCAAAGACAGAAGTGGTTGTACCCACTTGACCGGATGTTTTGAGAGAGATGGTGGTTGCCTGCACATGAGCTTTAAGTATAAGCTCAAGTATAGGCTGGAAACATTACCTTCTTTTTCATTATTGGAAGTTTCTGAGTCCTCCCTTGCTAACAGTAATGAAAGCCAGATATCTGCCTTTTTCTCGCAACTCCCCTCGAATTAAGCCCCATTGCTATATTTCTAAAATTCACTTTTACCAATTGTGATAATAGTGGTGGCTACCATTTACTGAGCACTTAATAGGTGCTAGGCCCTGTGTCTTACATAAATCATCTTGTTTAATTTTCAAAAGAGCCTGAAGAGAGGTATACAGTTCTCCCTTTTTTCTCTAGTATTTTATTTATTTATTTTTTATTGTATATTGTTTTTTAAATTTCAGAATATTACAGAGGGACACAAGTTTTGGTTACACAAATTGCTTTTGTACTGTTTTTTCCATTAAAATAAAATCTTTATTTTATCAATGATAATGTTTGTATATGTGGCTTCAAAATATAAAAGATATTTTAAGCTACCATTTATTAAATCTTTCTGTATACCAAGCACTCACTGTTATATGCTTGATTTGTTTTTATTTTTTTCATTTCAGAATATTATGGGGGTACAAACATTTAGGTTACATATTTTGCCTTTGCACTGCCCAAGTCAGAGCTACAAGGGTGTCCATCCCCCAGACAATGTGCACTGAACCCATTCAGTGTGAATATACCCATCTCCTCCTTTCCACTCCCATCTGCCCAACACCCGATGAATGTTACTTCCATAGGTACACACAAGTGTTGATCAATCAGTACCAATCTGATGGTAAGTTGAGTATATGTGCTCCTTGTTTTTTGATTCTTGTGATACCTCACTTAGGAGAATGGGCTCCAGCTCCATCCAGGATGATACAAGAGGTGTTCATTCACCATTGTTTTTTGTGGCTGAGAAGTACTCCATGATACACATATACCACATTTTATTAATCCACTCATGTATTGATGGGCACTTGGGTTGTTTCCACATCTTTGCAATCGTGAATTGTGCTGCCATAAACATTTGAGTGCAGATGTCTTTATTATAAAATGTCTTTTTCTCCTTTTGGGTAGATGCCCAGTAATGGGATTGCTGGATCAAATAGTAGTTCTACTTGTAGCTCTTTGAAGTATCTCCATAGTACTTTCCATAGAGGTTGTACTAGTTTGCAGTCCTACCAGCAGTGTATGAGTTTTCCTGTCTCTCCGCATCCATGCCAACACCTGTCGTTTTGGGACTTTTTGATAAAAGTCATTCTTACTGGAGTTAAGTGATATGTCATTGTGGTTTTGATTTGCATTTCCCTGACAATTAGAGATGTTGAACATATTTTCATATGTTTATTGGCCATTAGTTTATCTTCTTTTGAAAATTTTCTGTTCATGTCCTTTGCCCACTATTTAATGGGTTTGTTTGATTTTCTCTTGCTGATTTTCCTCAGTTATATAGATTCTAGTTATCAGTCCTTTATCAGATGTATAGCATGCAAATATTTTTTCCCATTCTGTGGGTTGCCTGTTTGCTCCAGTGATAGTTTCTTTGGATGTGCAGAAGTTTTTAATTCCAGTCCTATTTTAATCAGGTCCTATTTATTTATCTTTATTGATGCTGTAATTGCTTTTGGGGTTTTCCTCATAAATTCTTTGCCTAGGCTGATGTCTATAAGAGTTCTTCCAACATTTTCTTCTAGAAATCTTATCATTTCATACTTAGATTTAAGTCTGTTATCCACCCTGTGTTGATTTTTGTCAGTCTTGTACATGTGGCTATCCAATTTTCCAAGCTCTATTTATTGAATAAGGATTCTTTTCCCCAGTGTATGTTTTTATGTGTTTGTCAAAGATCAGGTGGCTCTATGAGGATGGTTTTATATCTGGGTTCTCAGTTCTGTTCTATTCGTCTATGTCTCTGTTCTTGTCCCAGTACCATGCTGTTTTAATTACTATAGCCTTGTAGTATAGGTTGAAGTCTGGTAAATTGATGCCTCCCAATTTGTTCTTTTTGCTTAAGGTTGCTTTTGGTATACAGGGTCTTCTCTGGTTCCATACAAAGCGTATAATTATTTTTTCTAGATCTGCAAAAAAATGATGTTGGTATTTTAATAGAGATTGTATTGAATCTGTAGATCACTTTGGGTAGCATGGACATTTTAACGATGTTGATTCTGACGATCCATGAGCATGGTATGGTTTTCAATCTGTTTATGTTCTCTGCTATTTCATTCCTTAGTGTTTCATAGTTCTCCCTGTAGAGGTCTTTCACCCCTTAGTTAAATATATTCCTATGTATTGTATTTTCTTTGTTGCTATTGTGAAAGGTATTGAGTCTTTGATTTGATTCTCAGTTTGACTGTTGTTGGTGCATATGAATGCTACTGATTTGTGTACATTGATTTTGTAACCTGAGACTTGCTGAACTTATTTAACAATTCCAGTAGTCTCTTGGCAGAATCTTTGTGGTTTTCTAGATATAAGATCATACTGTCAGCAAAGAGGAATAGTTTGACCTCTTCTGCCCCTTTTTGGATGCCCTTGATTTCTTCTCTTGTCTGATTACTCCGGCTAGGACTTCCAGCACTATGTTGAATAGAAGTAGTGATAATGGGCAAATTTGTCTGGTTCTAGTTCTAAGTGGGAACATTTTCAATTTTTCCCAGTTCAGTATGATGTTGGCTATGGGTTTGTCCTATATGGCTTTCCAGAGATGATATTTTGTATTTCTGTCATATCAGTTGGAATTTCTCCTTTTTCAATGTTTATTGAGTTTATTAGAGTCCTTTCTTTTTTGCTTCTAGTTAATCCAGTGAGAAGTGTGTCAATTTTGTTTATCTTTTCAAAGAACCATTTTTTAAATTAATCTTTCATATAGTTCTTTTGTTATCAATATCATGTAGTTCTGCTCTGAACTTGGTTATATCTTCTCTTCTTGTGGGTTTGGGATTGGTTTGCTCTTCTTTTTCCAATTCTTTGAGTCAATTCATTACGTTGCTGATTTGTGATCTTTCTATCTTTTGGTTGTAGGCATTTTAAGGCTATGAATTTCCCTCTCGGGACTGTTTTAGTTGTGTCCCATAGATTAAGATAGCTTGTGTCTTCTTTAGTTCAAAGACTTTTGATTTTCATCTTAATTTCCTCCTGAACCCAATAATCAATTGTTTAGCAGAAGGTTTAGTTTCCAAGACTTTGTGTAGAGATGAGAGTTTCTGTTGCAGTTGATTTCTGATTTTATTCCACTGTGGTCTGAGAAGATGCATGGTATAATTTATACATATTTTTTTAATTTGTTGAGACATGTTTTGTGCCTAAGATGTCGTCCATCTTAGTGAATGTCCCATGAGGTTATGAGAAGAATGTATAGTCAGTGGTATTTGTATAGAAAGTTCTGTAAATGTCTGTTAGGCCTCTTTGTTCTAGAGTTTTGTTTCAGTCCATTTTTTCTTTGTTTATCTTCTGTTTGGAAGATCTGCTGTTTATTATTTTGTTTATGTCAAGTAGGATTTGCTTTATGAATCTTGGCACACATGTTTTGGGTGAGTAAATATTTGGAATTGTTATGTCTTCTTGTTGAATTGTTTTCTTTACCATTATAGAATGACCATCCTTGTCTTTCATTACTTTTGTTGATTTGAAGACTAAGTTATCTGACATAAGAACTGCTACACCAGGTTTCTTTTGGTTTCCATTGCATGGAATATTGTTTTCCCATGATTGTGATTTGGTCTGGGAGTTTCCATGCCCAGGATTCTGGCTTAAGCTGGGAGTGTGCCTTCCCATTGGAGGAGGGGTGCCCTGCAAGCATGCTGCAGCTAGGACCCACTCTGATCTGCCCCTGAAGGCACACATACCTCATGAGACTGACCCACAAATATCCCCTCTGTGTCCCTGGGCAATGTAATCAAGACCTGGGTTTACAGGATGTTGCCTGCGTGTCTTTCCCCCAGGTCCTGGAGGTCAAACCCTGACCATGCCAGGGAGAAGGGTACTGGTCATAAGTCTCTCTCATGGGGTGCCCAAGCTGATTCAATGTCTCTCCACCTCAGGATGTGTCCCACTCCTCTGGAGTCACCAGGCAAGCAGTACCAGGGAGGGCCAGCAGGCAGGGAGCTCACAGTCTGAGCACCCCCCAGTGTTTTGCAGGACCCCAAAAGGAAAGCTCTGAGCCCTGTTCCCTGTGGAAGCCTCCGTGTGGTGGCTCAATTGTTTCTCTTGGCAGCCACGGGTGGGGGAGGGAAAGAGGCAGCAGAAAGTCTAGGTGGAGGAAAGTCCACCCTCTGGTCATCTACAACCCTCTCTCCAGGAGGCAGTCTGCCCAGAATGATGGGGCTCTGGACTCACAGAGACACTAGTGATCCATTGGACCCCTGTGGCTCCTGTAGTCTGGGCCAGAGTTGGGAAATGTCTATGTGGGGATGACCCCCTCTGAGGAAAGCAAAGGCACTGGTAGGTACAGAAACAATATGGCACCTGCTGTCTTGTTCAGATCTGTGGGGCAGAAGGCAGCCCGTTGGTGGGTGGTGAGAGCCTGGTGCCCTGTCTGCAGGAAGCTCTCCACTCACTGGTGGCAGCAGTATCTGGGCTTGCTTCTCAGAAGTTCTCTCCAGCAGCTTGGGAGCCCACCAACAGTCCTAGATGTGAGGGAGGGGGATGTTAGCCAATCCACCTACCCTTCTCACTGGTCTCTGAGGCTCTCTGGGCTCAATCCCCACTGTTACCTTTCTCCTTCCAGTTCTGCTCTGTGATCTCTTCCCGTGGAGTCTCCTGTAGGTTCAGGTATCCTTCCTTCAGATCCTCATCTGACCTATGTTTGTCTGTTTTTCCTCTTTCATCTAAAATTTCTCCTTCTTACACAGATTCTCTGGCTGATTGTGTCTTTGGTTCACCATCCTCCTCTTCTCCTTTCCCTCTCTCTCTTTTTTTTTTTTTTCCATTTTTTTAAAATTAGAGACTACTTTAGGTTCACAGCAAAATAGAGAGGCAGGATATCCTCCCTGCCCCCGCACACACAAATCGTCCCATGTGATCAACATCCCCCACCAAGATGGTATATTTGTTACAATTGATGAACCTGCAATGGCAGCATTATCACCCAAAGTCCATAGTTTACATTAGGGTTCACTCTTGGTCTTGTACATTCTGTGGACTTGGACAAAGGTTTGATGCCACATATCGGTATCATACTAAGGATTTTCACTGCCCTAAAAATTCTCTGGGGTCTGCCTATTCATTCCCCGCTACCCCACAACCACTGATCTTTCTGCTGGTTTTGCCTTCTTCATTTTTTATAGATGAAAAACTTGAGTGTTTGAGATACTTGGCAGACCAAGGATATGGCAAAGGCACCAGAGTGTATTTGAAACTGTTTATGAATTACCACAATGATTTTCTTTCAACATATCATCTTGCTCTAGGTTGTTAGCTGGGTACAGACCCTAATGCTTGCTCTCAAGATTGGCTTTCACCCTTAGCCTGTAGCAACCCCTGGCTTTGTCAAGTTTGTATCCCAGCTCTGTCTCAGTATTCACTCTCTTCCTACATCCCTGGTGTTGGCAGGATTGAGAAAGATTAAAAGTTCACCCTAATTTTGATACAAACTCCAAAGTCTATGGTGGCCAGGTAGATAGAATCAGGCCGATGTGTAACATTAGGGCATAGTGGGGACTGTGGCAAATCCAAACACATATCCCATCTAAATGGGGCAGCTGGATGTTCAGCTCCAATTAGTGGTTGCCATATAAGAAAGCAAGTGTTGTCAGTGAAGCTTAAACTTGAGTTTATGTATGAAACTTCCTTGTTTTTAAGACATGATGCAATCCAAATAAAATACATCTGCACATTGGCTGCCAGGTTCTGAGCTCTGAATTTGAGAATTCAAGTCTAAAAATATTACATGAGGGACAGAGCAGAGCTCAGAGACAATCTAGCTCAAACCCTTGACATGGCAAGTGTCTCTTTGTTCTTATAATACACTACAAAGAGGGAAATAACTTATTCATGATCCTACAGATGGTCAGTGTCACTGCTAGGACTCCAACCCAATTTCACAGCTCTCAGCCCAATGGCCCTGCTGAAGCAGTCTGCCACTCTCAGTCACAGTGTCAGCCGGTACATAAGACTAACCAGAAATAGCTTTCTCCACTGATGATTGGATTTGGAGGTTAAAGAAGGCAGGATAAGAAAAGGATTGGATTTAGAGGGATTATATGATTGACTCAACTTAGTATTTCTTAAGCTACTGTGTAATTGAAATCATCTCTATAATATGTTCTCTCCTTCGGAGGGACTCAGCCTTTGAGGGCCATCTTCATTCCTCTACAAATCAAAAATTTTTTGTATTGCTTAGGGGAAAAAACCTCCACTAGCTGCTGTATTCAACAATGCTAAAAGTCTCAAGGGTATACAGAAAACTTTTCATTCACATTGTATTCCAATGCAGTTGTCTCTGGGTAAGTGACTTTTCTGGGAGGAACTCTTTCAAGACTGGCTCCGGGATCCAGACTCCTTCCACTCTGGGACACAGTCATGCTCACTTGTCACCAGTAAAGAGGGAGGCTCATATCTGGGAAATGATTTTTATGGGGTTAACCTAGGAAACGAGTGCATCATTTCTCCACCTTCTATTGTTCAGAACCGGTCATTTGGCCCACACCTACATACAAGGAAGTGGGGAATATAAGTTTCCTGTGTTCCCAGGAACATAAAGAGATGGATTGGTAAAGATATGATATTATCTCTACAGAGGAAAAATTAAAGACAGGAACAAAAATAAAAAGGCAAGTATTATTCTGAAAACATAATTTTTCCATTGTAAGTTTGATTCTCTGTGATTGAGTTATGAGGATCAAGTTCTGTGGTTGGGAATAGAAGAATTACGACTGTCAACCATGCTCAGCAGTGGGTGAAATGCAAGAGGCAGGGGGCGAGGAAGTAGATTGCTTCTCACCCACAGCCCGCTTCTAGAAAGACATTCACAGGCATGGTGGGCCCGAGATTGCTGTGTGATCCTTTGGAGGCTGATTCTCAGAGGAAATGTTCTAGAATCTGGAGGACCAACAAATCAGAAGCCCTCTTCTAACTCTGTCTCAGCCTCTTTTAGGGCGTGAGGTGTGGGAAAAGTTGGCCATTTTCAGAGAATAGGCCAGTCTGTCCCTGCCTGGCATCCTTGTCTTATAAAGACATTGTCCTCTCCCCTATACTGGGAAGCTTGTTTTTTTTTTTTTTTTTGGGTTTTTTTTTTGTAATTACAGAAAATTTTCCCCACCAGTCTTTGGAAACACACACTGCTGTTTCTTATAAGGATGATAGAGAAAAATTAGTTAAGAATTGAGGGAAATAAAATGCCCTATGTGCAAATACAATGACTATAACCAGAGGGAAAACATCAGACATACAGTTGTCTTTAATTAAGAGTAAAACCACTAAGCAGCCTTGTACAATAATGTCATATTTGCAATTAATATGCAGATTAAGTCTCAAGGCTCCAGACACCCTCTGAATTGAATTACTTTCTACAAAGGTGAAGCATCCATAATTTGGTTCATCCTTAGGAATAGTACTGAATTTACCCTGATCCACCTTTATGTCGGGACCTTTAATCCATTGTGAATATTTCTCCTTATACCTTTGTTACTATGTGCCTAGGCAGATGTTCTTCTAATAACAGTCACTATTCGAATGCTGAGAATTCTAAAATTCAGAACCAAACATCTTAAAACCTGTATTAATTTGTCAGGGTTGCTGTAACAAGTACCAGAGAGTGTGTGGCTTAAACAACAGAAATTAATTTTCTCACAATTTTGCAGTCTTAGTTTAAGGCATTGGAAGGGTTGGCTTCTTTCCTTGGCTTTCAGATGGCCATTTTTTTCCTATGTCTTCACATGGTTTTCCCTTTGTAGATGTCTGTGTCCAAATTTCCTTTTCTTATCAGGACACCAGTCATATTGGATTAGGACCCACCCTAATGACCTCATTTTAATTTAACTACCTCTTTAAAGCCCCTGTCTGCAAAGAAGGTCACATTTTGTATGCTGTGACTTCACCATCTATAAATTGTGAAGGGACACAATTCAGCCTGTAGCAGAGCCCTGTGTTCTGAACTGTGGATAGTATTCTATGAGATGTTAGCAATAATCTGGAAGGGGAAAAGGTAAAACGTTCAATAGGAAACCACATATGTTATCTTCCTGGAGATTCATACTACGTATGATGCCTGCAGATATTTCCTTGAATTCTTCAGTTCTCTGAGCCAGTACATTCTCTTTCGGCGTTAAGTGCGTTTGAGTTTGGTTTCCTGTTGCTTGCCACATGAAGAACTCTGACTGGTTTATACCCCATATCCATAGGGAGCCCTTCTCTCGCACATTCCCTCCCATTGACAAAGACGTCTCCTCTGTACTCCCTTTAACCTAAGCACTACTGTCTTATCCCCTGATTTTACTTGGGGTGTTTAATGTGGCTCCCCATCTTGAGGGTTATTTTACTCTATTTTTCCTAATTTACCTTTCTACTTGCAAGCAAGGATGAGGTTGTTATAGAAATCTTCCTTTATTGAGATCCATTGGAGATGACTTGGAAAAGGGAGTTAGGCACCCTAGGAGCTATTGGGAATGCAGATACACAATATTGTTATTTATACACACAAACGCTTTTCTCTTTCAAAATTTTATTCACAGTTACCTTCTCTTAGAAGCTGTCCAAGTCTAATCTCATCTCTAATGACCAAATCACGTCAGGTAAAATCGCCCCTGTAGTGATGTATTTGGCACAGAAATCACCTGAAAGTAGAATAGGGAACCACTCACACTGCTGTTTGGTCCTTGAGTACTCACCCCGTCCTCTCCAATACCATATTGGCTCTGCCATGTTGTGTTTCCATAAGCTTGAAGATGGGATATTAGATGAACCTTTTGAGCTCATTCTGGGCATGTCTTCCACACATTCTACAAGTACCTTAAAAGCCCAGATAATGAGGGCATATTGTCATAAATTCTAAATACATTCAACTTAGATCTTACCTAACCCTCTCTTTTTATACGTGTGTGAACTGAAGTCAGAGAGTGACAAGTAATTGATCAATATCTGAGAGCAATTTCCTGATAGAGCTCAACTTGAATCCAGGTCATTAGACACCCAGGTAAATATTCTTTCTACTCTGCTGATTCCTTTGGACACAAGATGACATTTCTGATTGAAAGCAGCAGGCCTTCCCTTGGAGCGATCAGGAACTCCCAGTGTGACATCTCCTTTTAAATCAAAGGCATCATTAGGGTATCAACTGGGAACTAGAGAACAGAGAAAAATTCAGTGCTTTGAGGTCAAGTCCTGAAGATATCTGTAACTTCAGTTGCATTAACACTTCTCTATGATATATTAAGGCAATTTACAGGAGCCAGGGAAATAAAATATAATCTTCAAAATAAAGACTCAAGGAGCCAATAAAAAGGGCCAAGAAGCCGTGGGAAATAGGGGCTTTGCTTATAGGTGGATTTGAGCCATACCTACACTATGTGATGTGAGGAGCGCAGAAAGTGCCCATCCCTTGCTATCTGCAAGCCAGGAGGAGAAGTCTCACCAGAAACCAACTCTTGCAGCACCTTGATCTTGGACTTCTAGCCTCCAAAACTGTGAATAAATCAATTTCTGTTGTTCAAACCACTCAATCTGTGGTATTCTGTTGTGGCAGACTAAGTGGACTAATACACTGTTTAACTAAAATAACCAAAAAAAATAAGCTCTGACTACTTCCTTTGGGTTTCCCTTAGCTTCCCAGCACCTTCCTCATTCTGTTCTCAGTGCTGTACCCATTTTACACGAACTCTCAGCCACTCCTTTCTGACTGGTGCTGCTTTGTTGTTGTTGTTTTTTGTTTGTTTGTTTGTTTGTTTATTTTTGTTTAGAACTTGTTACTATCTTTTGCCTGAGATGTTCAGACTTTGCTTTCCTGATTTTGGCCTTCATCCTTCACAAACATTAGCTCATACCCCCTCAGCCTCTCTGACCCCCAGTGCTGCTCTCTGAATCCTAGATAGTTATGTTAACATGACTTATAAGAAGAATTCTGCTCCTTCAACTACTACCTGATGACCCCCACTCCCTCCGTTTAAGAACATATAATGTGAAATGCAGTTTGCCTGTATTAGTTGTCAGCCTCCTTGCTGCCCGAGGTATGTGTTATTCTGTTCTACAGATGAAGACACAGGACAAGAAGTTAACTTAGGTAGAGTCATTCCATTAGTCCATCAGTAAGTGGGAGGGCTGGTGGCCAAGCCCAGGCTGGGCTGACTCTCAAGCCTGCGTCACTCCTTGCCTTCCCTCCCTGCCCCCACTGGCAAACCCACCCCAGGCATCAGTGAAGAAGGTTCAGGCCATAACGTGCCATCCAGCATCCAACATCCAGCCCTTCCTTGGCTCCTATTAAGGTTTAGGGAAATCTGCCCTGAGAATAACCTGGTACTGCCAAGAATGCAATTCTCAGAGATTTCTGAGTTTGGCCAAGTTAAACAAAGGTTAAGTTATTGAAGGGCAGGCCGTTGTTTTTAAGAATCCAAATGGTTAGCAGACTCTCATTTTCAGCAAGTTTAAGATTAATAAAGGGCAAATTGCAAGGCATATTTTACATGCCCCATTAAACTGGTTGGATTAAGTGTGCACAAAACGTAATTGCCTTTTGATGTGAATAAAGCACAGAAAGCCCAGACAGAGGAAGCATGCCCCCTAATTTATAGTCCTATAGAAGACTTTCTCTGCAATTATCATCTTAACAGCAAAGAGTATAATACACAGTGATGCTAAAAGGAACACAGCACAAAAGTCATTACATCTTTTGACTCTTTTAGGCAAAACTGTTCTCCCTTCCAGCCAAGCGCTGCAGCTTCTCCACAGCTGACAGAGTTCACAGCAAGGGAAGTCAGCTAATCCTGTTGGAGTTGGATGTTCGTTCCTATCTCCCAGGAGTAAAAGCAGAGGGACCCCAAATTGCTTTCTCGGCACCCTCATTCTGAAAGGCCATTCAGGTTTCCTTCTGAGCAGATGAGAATAATCATATCGACACACGCCAATGCATCGATTACTTGGAAAGCATAGTATTAAATCAGAGTCTTGCAAAGGAGTGAAAACTTGGATTTCTCCCCCAAGGTCTTAAAAATTTGAATTTTCCCAGAAAGCTCCTAGGGGATTAGCAAAAAGGGATGAATAGCAGCCTAAAAGTTCTTTAAAAAGGAATAACCCCTGGAACATTTTAAATTGCAGTAAAATGTCTATAAAAGGAAATTCTTTGAGAAACAGGAATCTGAAGAATAAGATATGTTGAGTCAGTGAGTTTTCACCAGAGTGTTGTTTTTCAATCATTGTTACTTTCTCTGTCCTTCATAAAAATACAGCTGGAGTTATTAGCCATTATTGCATCAATGTCCTTTATTCAAGGATGTGGATAAGTACCCGTTTAAGTTTGCCCTCTTCTCCTCCATGCCCCCGCCCCAAAGGATTGTTTAATTATATGCTTTTCTTTTTTTGGCCATAGTAATGAAAAGATTAAAGATACATTTATAGCCCAAGAGTTTCAACATACTCAATTCTGAAGCTTAAAAGACCCACTTCTGTCTGATGGACTCTCTTGTCTTTCATTCTGAAATGCACTGTCTTGTACTGTAATCTATACATTGTCACAAGTCCTTTAAGAAGTCGACCAGGTACAAACCTTAAATTCAATGTGCTGCTAAGACTCTATTCAGCAACAGGAAACATGGAAATATAAAAACGGGAATGGGCTTGCCTTGAAAGGTCATCTACTCTGACCCCCAGCAGAACCTTGACCTCCCTGGAGGCTTTGCTGCCAAGAGCCCGCCTGACTCAGGTCTGAACAGTCTGTGCTCCCACATTCTGCTCTGTGCTCCAACTGCTGTTTGTCTATCTTGTAAACTCCTGGACGGGGGGACCGTAACCCAACAGCACCTCATTTGTTTGGACATATCCAACCTTAATGATTATTTATTGATATGAGTCAGATGACAAGTCTCCTAGTCAAATCAAATAATAATATTTTTTGGTTATTAAGTATGAAATGTCTGATTTCCTTAAGTACTAAGTTTGACAGCTGCTATCTCTGACATTTCACTTTGACACCTCTTGTTTTATTTTTATTGTGAAGGTACATCTTCAGTCCTTCAAACACATGGTTTGGCTTGTGATTATCTTTCAAAATTTCTTTAGAGCAATTTTTGTGAAGCCATGGATAAGTCAAAAAAGCGTGTTATTTTTGAATATGAGTTCCATCGTAGAACCAATGTAACACAGACAGTTCAAAATATCAATGGAGTATTTGGGAAGGAGATGGTTAATTAACATACAGTACGTCAGTGGTTTGAGAAGTTCCATTCTGGTGATTTTAATCTTGAAAATGAGCCACATGGGTAACCTAAGACCAAGGTGGATAATTATGAGCTGACAGCTGTAGTGGAAGTGAATCCATCTCAACCTATGCATGAATTAGCAGCAAGATTTGACATTACTATTCCAACAATATTGGACCATTTGAAACAAATGGACAAGGTAAGGAAGCTGGATAGATGGGTTCTGCATGAATTAAATGAGCATCAGAAGAGAAATCATCTCGAAGTTTCTTTGCCTTTCTTTGCTGCCATGACATAAAGGCAAACAATTTCTACATCGTATTGTTACGTGTGATGAAAAAGGAATTCTTTTCGACAATTACAAGTGTTTAGCACAATGGTTGGGTAAAGATGAAGTGCTGAAACACAGTCCAAAACCGAATATTTATAAAAAAAAAAAAAAAAGATAATGGCGTGTGTTTGGTGGTCCAGTGCTAGTATTATCCACTACGGCTTCATGAAACCTGGTCAAGTGATTACAATGGATGTCTACTGCAACCAACTGGATGAAATGATGAGGATACTTGTGTTTAAGCAGCTGAGATTGGTCAATAGAGACAGGCCAATCCTCTTGAAAGACCACATGTCGCACAACAATGCTGCTCGAATCGCACAAGCTGGACTTGGAAACTCTCTGTCGTCCACCATATTCACCAGACTTTGCACCAACTGACTACCACTTCTTCCAGGCTTTGGACCACTTCTTGCAAGGAAAAACACTCAATTCTCAACAAGCTGTAGAAAAAGCCTTTCACAATTTCATCACCACTCGCTCTCTAGGCTTTTCACTGCTGGCAAAACTGTGTGGACAGTTTAGGTGCAAACTTTGATTAATTGTACTGCTTTTTGTTTGAGATATAATAAACTACACTTTTGATTCAAAATCAGACATTTCATATTTAATGACCTGAGGCAGAATACAACCTCATCAATGATGTTCTCATCCTCACTCCCATAACATGAATGTGTTACTTTACCTAGCAAAAGGAATTTTGCAGATGAGATTGAATTAAGGATCTCGAGATTGGGAGATCACCATGGTTTATGACAATGGGCTTAATCTAACCACAAGGGTCTTCATAAGAGGGAGAGAGGAGGGTCAGACTAAGAGAGAAGAAGATGTGATGATTGAAGCAGAGGTCAAAGAGAGATTTGAAGATGCTGTGATGCTGGGTTTGAAGATGAAAGGGGGTCACAAGCAAAGAACATGGGTAGCCTTTAGAAGCTAGAAAAAGCAAGGCAATGGATGCCCCCCCCCGGGTGTTCAGAAGGAACATAGTTCCACCAACACACCCTCCCTCTTTTTTGAGCCTGTTTTGGAAATCTGACTCTAAAACAGCAAACAAATAAATTTGTGTTGCTTGAAGCCACTAAATTTGTGATAATTTATTACTGTGACAATAAAAAAGTGACAAAGCAGTCTTGGCCAGCTGGATGTCATCATTCTTACCTTTGGATCCACTATGAAGTACCAGAAGTAAAGATGAAATGAAGGCTACAGAGAGGAATTTGCACTGATCAGAGACATAGAGTAGAGGGCTTCTAGTCCTCCACAAGCGTCCTAATAAATATTTTTTTTTTGATTGTTTGCCTTTTTCTTAACCAAATATTAAATTATAAAAAGTTTCAGGTATTTGAGGATTCTAAGTTAGTCATTCCAGATTTTAGTGTATTTCTCCTTTTAGGCATATACATACCTATACCTAATGCTAGATATGAAAATCTGTGTATGTGTAAAACATTTCAAATTTCTAAGACTGAAAGGAAAAAGGGAAATGTCTTTTAATATTCTAATAAGTATCATTATGTCATTTCCCACCTGTGAATATATATTATCTTACCAGACAGAAGATGGGGATATAAAAATAATTCCCTCAGAAAATTGCCATTCTATATTTCAAAATATATCACTTAATTCTCAAAATTAGTTGCACTAAAATGATAAAGTATTTCACAATATTGATTAAACTTTGAGCAGAACTCCTTATGACTTGATGGGTATCGGGCAACGAGGTGGAGATCACTGAATATGACAACTTTGATCTGATCATCAACATCAAAATGTGGTTAAACTGCATTCAGTCCTAACTGGGAAGGAAATAGGGAACATTGGATAATCTGGAAGTTTTACTCATGATTCAATCCAATTTTGTGGTCAGGCTTATTTACTTTAATACAATCTTTGAAGAAGAGACTACAAGAAAAAGACATTTGTAAGATCCATGGTTTAAATAATCTAATGGGATGGATTTGCTTTAGTGATTAACAAACAGAAATTAAACCTATGATGACCCAGGGAGACAAGGATTTGAGAGATGCAAAAAATTGTCCACAGGGAAGTGAATGAATGACCTAGGTCATTTAGCTGCTCTGAGAGGCAGTGACCAGAAAACAGGACCCTTGCCACTTGTCCTTTCTGCCACATCATATTTCCTTGGGGGAAGAAATTCTGTGAAGCCCAGAATATCAAGAAGCATATTCTGCCATAAACAGGCAGTCCTTGGGTTATGTACAAGCCAATTTACGGCATTCTGTACTGATGAATGGGTTCCCAAGGCTCCCCATAGGACAATTTATAATTAAATTAATAATTTGGAAGCTAGTTTCTTCCATGCATGTAAACAAACTTGCATGGCATAAATGGTTCGTTGGTGCAGCATCTTTACACTAGGGGCTAGTCTCATTGTTTACATGTTTGCTTACACACAGTATCACTTTTGCCTTGATTTTTTAATTTGGTTTTTTGAGTCTGTGTTTATGCTTATGACTATGCCTCCAAAATGAAAGTCCACTGCAAGTTCAGGTGAGCCTGCAGCACAAAGAAAGGTGATGAGAATGGAAACAGAAGTAGACATAATTAAGCGTTGGGAGAAAGGCCAGATGCCATCATTCACTGGGACAGCATTAGACTTCAGTCACTCCACTATCAGGGCAATTGCAAAGGGTAAAATGAGAATAATGGAACACGTGAAAGGCAGTGCTCCAATGAAAGCATCGATTATTACTAAGCAGTATGGTGGATTTATTACTGAAATGGAAAGGTTATTTTTGATTTGGTTAGAAGATCAAAATAAGTGTAACACTGCTATTAACCTAGGAATTAAAAGAAAAAGCACAGTAGTTTCTGTAACTTATTATTACAGTACAGGGGTATTATTGTTATTACAGTGTTACACTATATTATTGTTACCACATATGCACCATTATAACATAGTTATTGTTATTATTATTGCCATATATGTGCTGTTCATCAGGGATCTGAGTTACATACAAATCCAACCTAAAGACATTTTCAGGGACCTATCTCATCCACAACCCAGGGACTGCCTCTGTTGGAGAGAGGACTTTGGAGGAAGGAGAAAAATCATACACTATTTTACTTTCTAGTGTTCTCCTCCATCAACCCACTCTGCTCATTTTCTCTTCTTCGGCATCCTTCATCATGTGTTTGTGCCTTAAATGCTCCAACACTGTGTCTGCCAGACCAGATCTTCCCAAGTGCTAAGGACTAGTCCAGGTTAGATATTCTCCAGCAGGCCTTCACTACTCTACCCCTTCTCTAATTTTCCATTGAGCCTATGCTTTGGATCACACAGTTTGGAAATTGTTGCAGCTTGTTTGGGATCCCTGTGCAATCACCACTTGGACCCTGCCCACAGTCCATGGTGAAAGGGAAGCACAAGCAGTCACAGGATCTCAATCATCCTAGAAAGGTGGGCTGGGAGGCTAGTATCGTGCTTAAGCATTGGTAGGGTTTTAGATGAAAATTCTTGTTGATTCAATGTTGGCTAAGCTATACCTGGCTGACAGCAAGATAAATTGTGGGATGAGAGAGAGATAGAAAACATTTTCAAGACAAAATCAGACACTACTTAAGAGAGAAGGAATTTAAGAAGTAAAGTTGAAGGGAGAGAGATGGAGAACCACTCTCAGTTCTTGGTTTTCTAATGCCAAGCTCAGTCTCTGGAGACCCTGGTTATCCATTCTGCCTTTAGGCGAAGCTTTGACATCAAGCAAACTGAGTTTACATCCCAGCTCCATTTTTCCTGATTTGTGCAGACGTAGACAAGCTACTTAGTAATTATAGAGCTCAGTTTTATCATCTACAGAATGGGGATGAGGATGGGAAATTCATCATAACTTGTTTATTAGGATTAAATAAGAATGTAAGTCAAAATGCTTAGCACAGTGTGTGACCCCTATTAAGCACTCAAAAATATTAGCTGCATCTATTGACATTTTTATTATGATTCTTATCCACATGCCTTCCATGAATTACTCCTTTACTTGCGGTGGCTTGTAGATTGCCTTGCAACCAAAAGAGATTTGAAGACAAGTTGCCTTGTGCTGATCTCTAATGGTTGTACCTGTTGGAGTTCCTGTATGAATCCTTCAGTGGCAGACACTGTGCTTTCTAATTCCCTTGAAACCCTTGTGAAAGCCTGACCTAGAAATTGGGACACAGTAGGCACCAAGTTAATCATTAGTGAAGTCCTTTGAAATTCTTGACTCCGTACCTTTCCTTATTTGCCAACACTGGTGCCATCCCATACTCATTGCTTCTGGTCTCTACTTTTCATTTCCCCAAAGGGAATGACCATTAACTGGGGTGGAAGCCTGCCTCACCGACTCTCTTGGTGTCAAAAGGCCTCAATTTTAGGCCAAATCCTCTAACTTTGGACCTAGGATCAAGGCACTCAGTCACAAAGGCCCCTTTACCTATAGAAGGGCTTTGCTCTTCAACATACCTTAGTGTAGTCTACAGGCTGAAGTTGAGCTGGACTTGACCCAGCCTTGCTTGGAAAGTGCCCAGTGAAAGCATTCACCGTCAGAAACTTGACATCTTGACAGACAAAACAATTCTAACTGCATACGGCTTTCTTCACCTCTTCTTTCCCCAATACCCTTAATCCACAACTGCCCCAAACCACATATAGTCAGGGCCCTTGGTATTAGATGTTAGAAAATCCAAATCACAGCTAACCTAAAGGAGATATCCCTGAATACATCAGGTACGGTTGGATCCAGATGCTCAAAAAATCTCTCTCGTAATTCGTTTCTTAAATCAACATTATTTTCCTTTAGGTTGGATTTATTCTTCAGTAAATTCCCCTAAGTAATATCAAGAGTTTGCCATTGGCAACTCTAAACATGTGCTCTATTAGCTTAACACCCCAGTGAAAGGTTAGAACTCTTATCTAACAGTTCCAGCAAAACTCCCTGCTTTGACTCTCACTGGCCTGGTATGGGGTTGCATGTGTGAGCTGTAAGTCTGACAGGCTGGGAAATGCCTCCAACCCCAGCCTGGCAGAGCCAGGGCATGGGATCCACCGCCTTGAAACCATGTGGGCTAAGACTAGGAAAACATCAGTTTTCTGAAGACAAATAAGAATGCTGTCATGCAAAGGAGGAGGAGGAGGAGGAGGAGGAGGAGGAAGGGACTCTAGGGGAAAAAAAAACAAACAAACAAGGTTTGACTATGCCCTCCCCAACCTATTATCTCCTACTCCCCGTCACTTCATCTTTATCTTTTTTCGATCTCATTTAAATTTTGGCCACTGAGCTTCTGTCTCGATTTGCCTGTTTTCTTTACCTATGTTTTCTGTGTTTTCTCTGCTTCTCTGATTCTCTCTTTGCCCGTCCTCAGTTCCTAATTTTCTGCCCCCTGTACCTCTCTTGCACCCTTGCTCTCTCCCAAACGGTGTGAGGGCTGGGTGCCCTTCATCCTGCAGCCCTCAGCTTCTCTGAGTGCACTGTATTCCCGTGGCACTCTGTTCCCATTTCATTCTCGTCTTGCTGGTCTTCACTTTTTTCACGTCAGTCCTCTTTGCTCAGCTGGAAACCATGTGAATGGTGAAGGGACCACATCTTGGCCATTCCCCACTGAATCATCAGGACTTTTGTCGAATACTCTTTGTTGAGTAAATGAATGAATGACCCCAATGAGGAAAGGTTTTATGGATTTGGCAGCACATGTTTTGCTTTTTGAGATCTAGTCTTCCAATGAGCCCTAGGAGACTACAGAAGAGGAAAATGAGTAAATGGGGTCAAGACCAATAAATCCTTATAACCATCCAAGGGAATTCATGATTTCAGAGGAAGTAAGAAATCAATGGGGATCTTATGGAACTGTAAATTTCCAAACAAATATGTAGGTTGATAAATTAAATATTAATTGGCTGCTAAAGATATGAAACAAAAACACAACTCTTCAGTACTGTCATCAGGATAGTATACTTATTATTCAGTAGGAATCTATGTGAAAAGCTAAATTGTGTTTCTACTTACTAGTTAACATTTGGCATCCACTGGATGTCAATGAGTTTGACTGAAACACAGAGAGAGCAAGCAAAAGCAGTTCACAACATGCTGTACATTTAGCGACATCTGCGTTCAATGGTTTGTAAAGGCAATTGTTTCACATGGATTCAGCTCCTAAGTCTATTTTCATTTAGCAAAACTTGAATACTTTCTGGTAGGTCACTGGTATAATTACAGGTGTCTAGACCACAAAACTTTAAAAATCGCCTCCCTAGTTCTTCTACTGGACAGACATACCTCAAGTACATACAACCTGTGGCTCACTTTAAAAAATTAACTCAGCTTATACAGCATGCTGAACAAAATAAGCCTTGGGCTATTTTATTCACCCACCAGAAAGCTCACTTTAATTTTCCAGGGCGGGCTAAAGAAATTCAATGACCCCTGTAGCGTATGCATATACATCCATCCAAGCTACGACACATTCTAAATATTTAGACAAGGGAAAAAGCTAATTAGAATAGGCTCTCTTGCTCTGTGGCATTTCTTCAGTCTGACTCTTAAGTGCTAAGTGTTCCACATGGTAGTAACAATCATGAAACAACACCGTGTATAATGTCCTCGTTAGTTGATTTGGGATAGAACCTTTAGAGATGGAGTTTTGGAAAAAGAGAGGGAAAGACACAAAATAACCTCTTTGATGAGACAGGTATTATCAAGATGCAGAAGTGTACACACACACACACACATATATATATACACACACATACACACACAGACATGTATATATGTGTATGTATACATGCATGTTTATATCCATATATAAATAAGCACATTCATATCTATTTACATACTGTGTATGTTATGTATACGTGTATGTGTGTTTTATGATCAGAAACTAAGATTTTAAAAGATTAAAAAGAAAAAATAAAACCCTTTAGAAAGAAAAAATAAGCCTCCTATGCACAAATTTCAAATTTATCCTGATTAGGCCCAAACCAAAATTAAGTTAAAAAAACAAAGTAAAGGAAATTTGTAGACAGAAGAACTGGGTTCAAGCTTCTGCTAGGCTACTTACTTTCTGATTATAGGCAGTATCAATTTTTCTGAGTCTCAGTTTTCTCTTAGAGAAATAATGAGTGGGTAGAATTTCATGATAAATATGAAGAACCATTTATTAAGTTTAAAGTTCTATCCAAGTGCTAGATATTAATACTATTAATATTTATAACATTATGGGAAGTATTGATCAGTATCAAAATCTATATTAGATGATAGAAATATATTAACTTAAGCAATATGCTTGTAAAATATTTTAATTTAATTATTTATTTTGAGATTTTATTTTTTATGTTGCCTAAGCTGGTCTCAAACTCCTAGACTCAAGTGATCCTCCCGCCTCAGCCTCCTGAGTAGCTGGGTCTACAGGCACATACCGCTGTGCCTGTCTTGTAAAATGTTCTTAATTGAAAGATTTATAAAGGTAAAATTATGCCAATAGGTGTTGTAAAATCCAAAGCAAAAAAAAAAAAAAAAAAGAAAAGAAAAGAAAAACAGATGAGTAGGACAAAGAGCATCTCCTTATATTTGTAAAAAAGACAAGAGTCTTGAGTTTCACAAGCACTTACAAGCCATCTTTAATTCAGTCAGTAAAACAAACAAACAAACAAACTTCATTGAACACTCCATATGTTCAACATGCCACTATGTGTTTAATATTTTACATGCATAAATTACAACATACAAAGGCAACAAATAGAAATCCTGTCCAAGACGAACAAAGATACAAAAAATAAGCAATGCCTATCATATAGCATAGGCTATGTCAAATATTCTTACATATAATATCTTATGTGATTGCCATAATAATGTACTAAATTTTGGTTGGGTATGAGGGAGCATGAGTGTGAACTGCATTAACACTCCATTTTGGGCTTCTGACCAATGGGGAAAATGAGGAGATAAAGTGAAAGCCAAGCATTGATTTTATTGCTAGGCTAAGACATCCCTAAAGGATATGGTCTCTGCTATAGCTGGAGGGGAGGGCCTGGTAGGGAACTGAGGACGAAGTGAAGGTCTCTTTGTTGTTTGCTAACCCAATGTTGAGAGTCCACTTGCAGCAAATGCTGGGCCTACAGAGCAGACTCTGACTTTCCAAGGCAGCTGCAAGTGGAGCAAAGCAGGCTTCACAAACACGTGTGAAAGCGCACAGTTAAAATAGCTTCTCTCCCTTCCTTATGCAATAGCATTGTGCTGATATGCTTGAGATTTGATGTTAGAAAGTGGAGGCAGAGTACCCATTTCACCTGAGCAGTCTGGTGCAGGAGAAGAAGACAACAGGAATGAGCAGTCACTTTCAATGGAGTAACTACCCAAGGGAGAAGCATGGCCCAAGGAAGGTGAATTTTTCAACTGTAGAACCAGATACTCCTTTCTTGGTGATGACAGCAAGTAGACAAAGAGCTATGCAAAAGACACTTCCAGAGTACTTTGGCAGAGGGGGGAAGGAAGGCTGAATTTCATTTATCTGGAAAGCTTTCTCTGGAGATTGGAATGTGGCATAAAGAAGAGAGACATATCTCCTTATAGAACCCATCAAAGTCACTACTATTATTCCCACTTTCCACGGAAGGAAACAGAAGCTGAGAATAATTGTGTGATATTCCCCAAATAACACACCCAATAAGCTATGACCTACACATGAGATAATCATAAAGCACCCAGCACCTAAATGGCACCTTACTTGATGAGAAGTAAGGAGTTCAAGGAAAAAAAAATGGGTGTAGGATGCACTGAGCCAGTTAAGTTGGTTTGGAAGCCTAGGTGTAGAAGAAGGTGGTGTAGACAGTGCAAATCCAGCACCAATGGATGGTGTGGATATTATGTCATCAGGGCAAATAACATTCAGGATCCTGCCAGGTCAGTGAATACCTGACACTCCTTGGAGCCATTTACATCCAGGAAATTAAAAAGCTAGAAACCTGAATGGTCATCAGAAATACACAAATGGCAAATATTTCCTGTACAGCTCAGTGGAAGGGAGTAAAATGGGGAGGGATAGAGATAAAGGGGTCCTGGCTGTACCCTCATTCATTTCACATTGAGAGAAATCACTACTTTTTTTCTTTTACTTACACATGCTGTGTAAGACAAAATCAAGGTTTCTTTTCTTCAAGTAGGTATGAGCTGTTCAGAGGCTTCTTAAAGCATCAGCTAACCAAACCCATCTAAATGTGGAAATGATCTTTGTGTCATCAGGAGTCTCAAAGGCATCAGAATAAATGAGAACAGCAGAGAAAGAAAAGAAAGTGAAGAAAGTGCTCCATTAAACTTCCCTCTATTACTTATACATTAAAATAAAAGAATCCACTTAAAAATTTAACATACAAATGATAGTACCCTTTTCAATAAAAAAGAAGTCCCCAATATTGTCATGGGTGAAAGATAATAATTCTTAATGGTCACTTATATCATTTTTTAATATATACAAGTGGTACATTCAATACAGGAACATCATAAAAAATATGCCATAATGAGAAAACATAGGCACATTAAGCCCACAATCGATTCCATTATTATGATTGCTTTGCAACTATTCCATATTTAGAGGAAACATCTCTCATCCTAATGTGCAATAATTCTGGTTTAGGAAAAGATAGTCCATGGATGGCAGCAATACAAAAATAGCAAAACTAGGAAGAAAGAAAGAAAAAACATGGCTATCAAACTTTGGTTATGTATGTAATATCAAATTCTGAAAAGAGCAGCACAGCATTCTAGAGCCTTTTAGAGGCTAACAAGAGTCAGCATTTGTGATTGTCTTCTTGTGCCCAGCAAAGAGTCAGGTGTACAGAATCACCGTGGAATTAAAATGTGACACATACCATGATATCACATTGGGGTCCAAATCAAAATCCATAAGTTCTGCAAACAAACTATAGGTGGTGGCTGCAAGTCAGCATCTATTTTTGCCCACCATTTGATCTCTAAAGTTCAGGCTCTGGTACCTAGTAGCCTCTTCCATAAGACTTTGTTGAATGAATGTTGAGGGGATGACTTAAAACTGAAGTTTACATAGAACCACAGGGAACTGGTGGGCAGAGAAATGTGTTTAGGGATATAGGTACAGCCTTTGCCATGAATAAGCAGCCCTACTCCATACTCACCCTCCTTCCCAACTCATTCTGACATGGTACTGGCTGTACCAGCCTGAACTGTACAAACAGCTGATAACTAGAATTAATATAAAACTCAGGAAAATCAGCAAGAAAAAAAATCAAAAAAACCCATTAAAAAGTGGGCAGAGGACATGAACAGAAACTTTTCAAAAGATGATAGACTAATGGCCAACAAACATATGAAAAAATGCTTAACATCTCTAATCATCAAGGAAATGTAAATCAAAACCAAAACGAGATATCAATTATCTCCAGTGAGAATGGCTTTTATCAAAAAGTCCCAAAACAATAAATGCTGGCATGGATTTGGAGAGATAGGAACACTCATACACTGCTGGTGGGACTGTAAATTAGTACAACCTCTGTGGAAAGCAATATGGAGAAACCTCAAAGAGCTACGAGTAGAACTACCATTTGATCCAGCAATCCCATTACTGGGCATATACCAAAGGAAAAAAGACATTCTATAAAAAAGACATCTGCACGCGAATGTTTATAGCAGCACAAATCACAATTGCAAAGATGTGGAAACAACCCAAGTGCCCATCAATACATGAGTTGATTAACAAAATGTGATATATGTATACCATGGAATACCATCCTACTACAAAAAATAATGGTGATATACCACCTCTTATGTTATCCTGAATAGAGATCCAGCCCATTCTTCGAAATGAGGTATCACAAGGATGGAAAAACTTATACCACATGTACTCGCCATCAAATTGGTACTAACTGATCAACATTAAGGTGCTCACATAGTAGTAATACTCACTGGGTGCAGGTCAGGTAAGGGAGGTGGAGAGGATGGGGGGGTCGGAGAGGGTAGGGGAGTAAACCCACAGCTAATGGAAACGGGGCACACTGTATGGGGGAAGGACATGCTTGTTGCCCTGGCTTGGGTGAGGCAAATGCATTTCATGTAACCAACGTGTTTGTACCCCCATAATATCCTTAATTAAAATAAAATAAAATAAAATATATTGGACTTTGGAATCAGAAACCTGAGTTTTATTCCTGATCTTCAACTTTTCAGTTTGACAAGCCATACAGAAATTTTGTAAGCTTTAGCTTCCTTATCTATAAAGGGGATTTGTGATATTTACTTATGGGTACCCGAATTAATACATGAAAGTAATCTGTACAGTTTCTGGCATACTGTTAAGTACCATGTAAAAGAAAGCTATTATTATTATGCATATCTGCTGAGACAATTTCTAGTTATGTCTAGCATCCTTCCTACTTAGGTACCACAGAGGGCACAAGCTATATGCTTGGGCCATAGAGGATAGAATAAACTTTAGAAATTAAAAAATCCAAATACTTTACCATTGCCTGCAAGTTCCTATGTGATCTGTCCCTGGCTCTTGTCCTGACCTCATCTCAAATACTTCTTTGTGCCCACTAGGCTCCAGCCACTGTAGCCCTCTGTTTTTCCTTAGAAATCCCAAGCACTCTCTTGCTTTGGGGTCTTGGTCTTACTGCCACTTTTGCCTAGAACTGTCTCCTTCCTGGACTCTAAATGATTGTCCTCTGAGTCTGCCCCATCATGCTTCCTGACCTTTCTTTATCACATTCCATGCTTTATTTTCCTCATAGTGCTATCAATCCCCAAAGTGTTATTTATTATTTATTCACATGTTGACTTGTTCATTGTCAGCACTCCACTAAAATATAAGTTCTGTTCAAGCCAGGGTCTTGCTTGTGTTACATTTGTCTTCAATGTCTAGAAGAGTGCTTGTCACATAAAATGCCAAAAAATTGTTGAATGAACAGGTAAGTGAATGAATGGATACGTGAATGAATGACTTGTTGGGAAAGAAGCAGATAAGTCCTTTGGTTCCATTCTCATCGCAGCATGACAATGACATTTTTGGTCAGCTGCATAGGTAGGAACATCCTACACATAATGTTAATCATCACCCTTTTTTCCCATTTGCTTTCTCTTTTTCCTTTTGCCTGTTATCTTGCAAGCATTTGCTTATTTTACTTGTCCATTTATTTATTTTGCAGAGAATATGGATGCTTTTTTAATAACTGTGTGTAAACGACCTGATAAAACTACAAAATTAAACAATACTTGACCGCATTTTCTTCAGAGGCCACAGAGACCATTAGCTTAGCACCTCTGCTCTTTGAAGAAACAAAATTTTGGGAAGGTCAGCTGCTAGTCAGTTAATCTCGTTTTTTTTTTTTGTTGTTGTTTGTTTGTTTTTACAGTTGTGGCATGCTGCCTTAAAGTGTCCTCTAAGGTTACCTAACGCAGATCCTTTATTAAACAGGTGAACAAACTACAGTCCAGAAAGGTTAGGGCTTACCAATGACCACATCGTGTCTGTTAGTGGCAGGAAGAATTCTGGAACACTGGCCTCCTGACTTTAAGGCCAGGGCTCTTTTTCCAGTGCCATGTGCCAACAAATGGGGAAATGGTGTTATCATTATTGTTTTCTTGCCTATGGAGATTTAAGGTTCAGAAAGAGGTGATGTCAGTTAGAAACCAAGGACAACAGTGGTTCAAAATCATAACCAGATGAAGGGTTGTACCTTGATGTATACTTACAAATATCCAAACCATTATTGGTTATAACTACTCAACAAACATCCACTAATATGGCTTCTGTGATTTTCGCATATGCAAACAGCTCTGTCTTTATTTCTAGGACTTAGGTAACAAAGGGTAATAAGGAATTTCACATGTGTAATTTGCAATAGATTTGCTTTCATCAGCAGGTAAAGGAAAAAAGGCCACATTTTTCATGAAATACCAATCAACTATTAGAAGCTTAGTGCTGCCGTAATGAAAAAAGCCACTGTGCGTGTTCTGCTTCAAAGACATGTTGATTTTTAAAAAGGGTTTTTCATGAGCAGAAAATTGCTAAAAATGAGACCATTTTATGGGTAGGAAGCCATAAAAATTAGTCCACTTTAAACTCTGGCTTATTTAAGTTTTGTAATTTTATCTTACATACATTATTTATTATTGACAGTTGAGCTGCAAGCAAAAGTGATCCAGATCAATCAAAACCTATTTTATCTAAAAATCAGAAATGGAAAGACAATTTATATTCCCCTTTCTAACAGTAGAGGGGTGGTGCACTTAAGCTGAAATACTTCCTGACTTAAAGTTTCAGTTAATGGAAATTAGAATACCTGAATTACCTTACCTTGCAGGGCAGATAATGAAATGTCAACAGACCCTCAAGAAACAGAGCATTCCAGGAGGTGATATAACACATTGCTAGGAAGTAGTTCTTATCAATCTAATTGTACTTTTATATTCACTTATGGGTTCTCTCAGCTTCCTGAATATTTTACAGATTGTGTGAAGATGCTTGGCTTTTTAATCAAAATGCCAGCCTGAAGAAGCTGGAACAACTTAGGAAAAGTCTCACTTCAGTTTGTGGAAGTGAAAAACTAAGAAATGAGCTAACAAAATGTGGGTCTTTAGTTCTTTATTAAGGGGACATAAAAGACGTAAATTGGCGACTTTGGTTATTTTAGATTTTGTTCTATTTTCTTCTCCACCTAAATAATGTCCATGATTTAATAAAAAATGTAACAATTCCTTTCTTTATCCTTAATCATCCTCCTCACTTCTTCATCTTTCCTTCTTCAACTGTTTCCCTTATCTCCGATGCATTTATGTAAAGAATTTCTATAGAAGTGTTTTTCATTTTCTCTAAGAGACTGAAAATACAGACAATGGCCAGACCGCATATGAGACTAGAACTCTGACCTACAGTCAATCCAGGAAGCCAGACAGAAAGGAAGACTACAGGCTTGAAATCTCTACTTAGGTCTTTTATTTGTTTGTGTATTTGAAAGTAGCAGGCCAAATGCTATGATCAATATTGGGGGCAGCAAATCTTTTCTGTAAAGGGCCAGATAGTAAATATTTTAGGCTGGGGGGGTGGTCACAGGATTTCTGCAGCAACTACTCAACTCTACCTTTGCCGTGTGAAAGCAGCTACAGACCATAAGTAAACAAATGAGTGTTCCTATGTTCCTATATTTATTTATAAAAACAGGCACAGGCCAGATTTGGTCCCTGTGCTGTACTTTGCTGAATCCTGGTCTATGCTGTAAGGTACGTGCTCAGATCACAGTGTAAGCCTTTAAACACTGGAAGAAGTCTATGGATATTGTTAGGAATTTCTTCATTCATTCAACAAATATTTGTTGAGCCAGGCATTATCCTGGAAGATCAGCAAACAAAGCAGACAAAATCCTTGCCCTAATGGAGTTTATATTGAATTGACAATGGCGGATAATGAACAAGAAATGGAATAATTAAACTTTACGGTATGTTAAAAGTTGAAAGTATCAGGGGGAAGATAGAGCTTATCATAGGAGAATTAAGAAAAAGAAATGATAAAAAATAAATAAATAAAATTGGCACAATTGAAATATGAAAAAAAAAAAAAAGAAAATGTGTGTGAGGAAGCAACGAGGAAAGGATGGATTATAATTTTCAATAGAATGATTAGAGTAGACTCTAGAGAAAGTGGCCTTTGAGCAAAAATTTGGAAGAGATGAGGAAGTTAGCCATAGAGAAATCTGGGAGGTAACTGCCTGCCCGTAAGCTGGGGGAGAGAATGCCAGGGCTGGGGCGGGGGGACAGGGGTGAAACCATAAAAAGGAGATTGGAAAGATAAGGAGATACCATTGGAAGGATTTTAACTTTTGCTGTATGTAAAATGTGATGTCCGTGCACAGCTTTGAGCAGCCAAAGGATACGAAATGAGTGACATTGTGAGGAGGTGACTCTGGCGACTGTGCAGAGAAATGCCATGAAGGAGCCAGGACAGAAGCAGGAGCCCAACATCGACCGTCATCTGCCCTTATCCATGAAGCACATGATCCAAGACCCCCAGTGGATGCCTGAGACCAGGGTGGGACCAAACCCTGTATATACTATGCTTTTTCCTATACATACATACCTGCTATAAAGCTTAAGTTATAAATTAGGCACAATTACAGATTAACAATAACTAATAACAAAATATAACAAATATAACAATACTCAGAATGGCACACAATTTAAAACTTATGAATTGCTTACTTCTGTAATTTTCCATTTAATAATTTCGGACTAAGGTTGACTGTGGGTAACTGAAACTACAGAAAGCAAAATCGCACGTAAGGATAAGGGGGGACTACTGTAGTTTGATTAAAATACACCGTGTTTTAACTGTTTATTATTCTTTCAATTTTCCCTTTGTTCATTTTCCCCTCTTTTTTTCCATTTATCTTCTCTTTTAGCATGTCAACTATACTTTTATTTTTCCAAAAGTAATGGTTGCCTTACAATTTACTATATACGTTTTCAACTAATCTGTGGTCAGCTTCAAATAACACTATACTGCTTCACCTACAGTGCAGGTACCTTATAACCAAGTAGTCCCTCTCCCTTCCTTTCTCTTGTGACATTACTGTTATTCATTCTACCTATCCAAATGCTATAATCCCCCAATGCATTGTTACTGTTATTACTTTAAACAAATGGTTATATTTTAGATTAAGAAAAATAAAAATAAAAATATTTCATTTTACCATTATTTATTCCTTCTCTGATGCTCTTCTTTTCTTTATGTAGATTTGAATTTCTGATATATTAATATATCATTTTCCTTCTTTTTGAAGAATTTCTCCTAACATTTCTTTCTGGTCAGGAGTGTTGCTGATGAATTCTCTCATGGTTTGCTTGTCTGAGAAAGTCATTATTTCTCCTTTTCATCTGAAGGATAATTTTGCATGTCAAATTTTAGGTTGGTAATTTTTTTTTAATGTTTATAGATTTCACTGCACCATCTTCTTGCTTTCATGGTTTCTGATGAGAAGTATGTTTGTAATTCTTTTCATTATTTCCCAATAAAATAGTTGTTTTTTTTCTTTTTTTAGCTGCTTCAAAATCTTTTTGTAATTGCAGAGTATTATGGGGGTACCAATATTTTGGTTACATATACTGCCTTTGCCTCATCCAAGGCAGGGCTACAAGTGTGCCCTTCCCCCATACAGTGTGCTCTGCATCCACTAGTTGTGAGTTTACCCACCCCCACCACTCCCCTCTCACCTGACTGGCACCCAATGAATATTACTACCATGTGAGCACCTTAGTGTTGATCAGTTAGTACCAATTTGGTGGTGAGTCCATGTGGTGCTTGATTTTTCCATTCTTGTGATACCTCACTTTGAAGGATGGGCTCCAGCCCCACCCAGGATAATACAAGAGGTGCTAGTTCACCATTGTTTTTTGTAGTTGAGTAGTATTCCATGGTACACGTATAGCACATTTTATTAATCCACTCATGTATTGATGGGCACTTGGGTTGTTTATACGTCTTTAAAATTGTCACTTGTACTGCCATAAACATTCAAGGGCAGGTGTCTCTATTATAGAATGTCTTTTTTTTCTTTGGGTAGATGCCTAGTAGTGGGATTGCTGGATCAAATGGTATTTCTGTTTTTAGGTCTTTGAGATATCTCCAAATTACTTTCTACAGGGGTTGTACTAATTTGCAGTCCTACCAGAGTGTAAAAGTGTTCCAATCTCTCCACATCCATGCCAGCATTTGTTGTTTTGGGACTTTCTGATAAAGGCCACCCCTATGACATGGTTAGCTGTGATTCATTGTAACTCCAGGTGCCCTCCACTGTTGAGTGCTCTGGTAGGTCTGGGTAAGTGCACTGAAAGTACTAGCTCCAAGTATGGCTTTGGTACAGGGTCTGTGGGGTCTCTGGGAAAAGGAAACCATGACCAATACAGTAGTAACCCATGCCGAGCTTTCAGAGGTGTGTAGAAGTTCTCAGTTATGTGTGTTGAGGGGAGGGGGTGGTTAACCGACACTTGACTTTAAGATGCATGTCTGCACCATAGACAGAGAGAAAAAATGGAAGAATCGTTTCTCTGTGTTCTGAATTGCAGTGGTACCTGATACAATTGAATTGTGTATCCCCACCCCACCCAAATTCATACTGTGAAATCCTAACCCCCAGTATCTTAGAATATGACTGTATTTGGAGACAGGGCCTTTAAAGAAGTAAGTTAAAATGAGGCCTTTAGGGTGGGCCCTAATTTAATCTGACTGGTGTCCTCACAAGAGGAGGAAATTTGGACACCAGGGGTGCATGTGTGCAGAAAGAAGTCCCTGTGAAGCCACAGAGAGAAGATGGCCATCTGCAAGCCAAGAAGAGAGGTCTCAGGAGAAACCAAACCAGCTGACACCTTGATCTTGGACTTGTATCCTCCATAACTGTGAGAAAACAAATTTCTTATTTAACAAACGTCTGTGATATTCTGTTATGTCAGCCCTAGCAAACTGATACAGTAACCCAGCAACACTCCACTGGGACACCTTTACATGAACACAGGACAAAGAGTGGGGAGTCCTTCTCTGTCACCCTGCTGCATACCACAGAGCAGATTTGACTCTGGGGAGTTCAGGAGACATGCTGAGCTCAGGGATCAGCAAAGGAGACTTTGGCAGCTGGAGGAGGAGCACAATGTAGCAGCAGTACCCGCTATGCCAATGGAGCACCAGAAGCGCTTCTGTGGAATTGCTGCACCCTAAAGAGCAGTGGCAGAGAAAAACAGACCCAGTGGAGCAGCAAAAGGAAAGGGCTGCAGCCAGTAGAGTGGCACAGGATCCATGAAAGGGCAGCATATGTCTCATATACTTCCGGAACTTCTAAAATTTCTTTAGAGGAAATTTTCAGGGAGCTGGTCTTCATGCATTGGCAGTTTGGAGAAATGAGGCAGAAAAATTAGGTATTAATATTAGTGCTCCCACATATGTACCCAGAAGGTGGTGAGGCTTGGGGAAATTACAGTTCCACACAGTTGACCCCACAGCAGATGTCTGTGAAGATCCATCTGAAAAGCTAAAGACTGCATTGGAGGAAACAGATGACAGGCAAATAATGATGAATTGGAAAAAAATAAAGAGTGAGGAGATTTGTGCAAGAATTGCAAGGATAAGTATGTGTAAGCCCACCCAATCACTTCTCAGGGTTATTAAGGAAGAACTAATTAAAATAATTTTGTAAATAGAACACGCTATTTAGACAGTTTATTAAGTGAGAAAGCTGGATTTTATTCACGATGATCATAGGCAGGAACTGCGTGGCATGAACAGGAAATGCACTTGGAGGAAAACAACCTATAGACTAGAGAAAAAGACAAGTGAATCAAATTGGGCAGATTAAAAAGGAGGCAGCTGGGAAAGGAGGGACCAAGTTGCAGTGTTCTAGAGATGGAAAGAGAAAAAAAATAATTTGTTGGCCTTCTTGAGAAGGGACAGATAGAGTGTGAGACCCAGCTTAACTACCAAAGGGAGTGAATGACAGGGAGAGTGCTGACGTCTACATTGTAACCAGGATGCTGGTCTAAGTAGTGGGGAGTCTAATCAGAGTCCCAATCACACTCCCCTTGAGAGTGAGGCTTTTTGTCCTCTAGCCAGCCATTTTTATTTAGTCACAAAGACTGGAAATTAAAGGCAAGAGTCAAATGTTCCAGTTTCCTTTCCTCAACTGACTGGGTGTGGGTGGTGGCTAGAGGACAGCTCACTGACTTTGGAAACAGCAGGTCTTTTTTACAAAGCTGTTGAGATACTTAATCCCCTTCTTCCTGTTACCATAAAGGGGAGGAGACTTGCATGTCTTCAGGAGAGCACAATAAAGGAGGAAGATTCCCCATCCCTCTCCCATGCCCCATCCTTTCCTCTGCCTACATGGCGGAGGGAGGAGTGGCATATTACTGGTGGAGTTGGGGTAAACGTCATTACCTGTGGGTAGCCCCAGCTCTAGTCTATTATTATTTCTTCTCAGATTTGCCTGCTAAATCTCCCTCTCCTCCTGCTGTTATGTAGTAAGCAGACTCTGGGTGTTGTCCTGAGCCACTTTTCAGCTCTTTCAGTGGGGTAGGATGCGGGTTGCAACTATCCCTGCAGATGGCTGGCAGACGGCCCAGATTTTGCTCTGTAGATGTAGTTTTTCCCCAGCAAGTCCCACAATCTAGATTAGGGATGTAGCAGCAGGAATACGGCACATCCTCCAGCATGGTATAGTTGATGCAAACATTCATTTGTGTCCAGTATGTGTTCTCAATTTCTTAAGAATTTAGGAGAGAAGCAGGTGTGATTATTTTCATATCTGAACCACCAATAAACCACTTGCTACCTAAACTACCATGGGAAAATCACTTTTCTCCATGAGACTGTTTATTCATCTGTGAAATGAATAAAAATAATTCCAACATGGAAAGGCTCTTTTGAGAATTATTTTAAATAATTCATGTGAAGACAACAAATTATGGTGTGCATATTGTTAATATCTGTTCATTGTGTGCAGTTTGTTCCAAACCATCTATATTTCAGTTTTCCCAACTTAAAAAAATAAAGTTGCTAATATTTATCCTTTATTGATAAAATTTCAGGCACAAGAGAGGGATTTTTGGGAGGCACTAATTAAAGTAGAATGGCTTCTATCTTGTAGCCCAGGCAAAAGTGCATAATTTAGGAGCTTCAACTACTGCTATACTTTATACATACACAAACCAACAAATATCTTGACTTTAAAATGCTCAAGTTTGAGATGCTTTTATTGCTTACAATGCTGGATCTTCAGGAAATGATTAGTGCTTCTTTTTACTTGACATACAAATGCCTGACAGATGTATGAAAAAATGTCCAAAATCACTAATCATCAGGGAAATGCAAATCAAAGCCACAATGAGATATCATCTTACCCTAGTTAGAGTGGCTCTGATAATATTAAAAGACAAAAACAGATACTGGTGAAGATGCAGAGAAAAGGAAACTTGTACACTCTTGGTGGGTATGTAAACTGGTATAGCCACTATGAGAACATAAACTAGTATAGCTACTATGGGGGGTTCCTCAAAAATAGAACTACCATAGGATCCAGCAATCCCATTACTGAGACATTATCCAAAGAAAAGGAAATCATTATATCTAAAAGGCATCTACACCCCCATGTTTATTGAAGCATGATTCACCATAGCAAAGATATGGCATCAACCTAAGGGTCCCCCAGTGGATGAATGGATAAAGAACATGTGGTATATATACACAGTGGAATACTATTCAGACATAAAAAAGAATAAAATCATGCCATTTGCAGCATGGTTGGAACTGGAGGTCATAATGCTAAGTGAAATAAGCCAGGCACAGAAAGACAAATATCACATGTTTTCACTCATATGTGGGAGCTAAAAAGTGGATCTCATAGAGGTAGAAAGTAGAATGATAGATACCAGAAGTTGGGAAGGGTATGTGGGTTGGGGGCTGGGATAAAGAGAGGTTGGTTAATGGGTACAAACATACAGTTAGATAGAAGGAATAAGGTCTAATATTCAATAGCATAGTAGGGTGAGTATAATTAACAATAATGTAACGTACATTTCAAAATAGCTGGAAGAGAGGACCTTGAAATGCCCTCAGCATATAGAAATGATAAATAGTCAAGATGATGGACAACCCAAATACCCTTACTTGATCATTACGCACATATGCATGTGGTAAAATATCACATGTACCCCATAAATATGTACCAATATTATGTATCAATAAAAGACTAGAAAAGAAAGTCACCAGGATAGCATTGCCATACAGCAGATGATAAAAACTGTGCCCAATTTATTATTTAATTACAAATTTAGCAAAGCATCACTTGAATAAAATTAGAACACAAGGCAGAGCTTCAAGAACACAGGGATACTTTTCTCAGACAATAGAAGCAGTTGAAATGCGAGGAAGTAGAGTTTGAAAAAACTGTACAGCAAATTTTTGTCAAAAAATGTGAAGATAAATTGGAAGTTGTTAAAGGGAAAATAAAAAATGTTAAAAATACAAATGTAAATTAAAAAATAAAATAAATAGCATGCATTGTGTCTTCTAAGGCCAAATTAATGAAAATTCTAAAAATTATATTTAATCCTCTTGGGAATAATTTGGGCTCTTTGTCATAAAAATCTTGTGTGGCCCTGTGAAGTAATACAGAATGCCTTCTTCAGCGGTTATTAGAATGTTAAGCTAATTTTCTTTTTCTCTAATCATTTGATTTAGTTTTTCTCTCTCATCCCCATTGTCTTCCTGTTCTCTATGATTTCTTACTGTTTTCTATGCATCTGCTTGTATCCTCTTTCCCACCCATTTTCTACTTTGCTATTTTTCCTACCTTATGGGTTAAAAATACCAGATAACCATATATAACCTCTGTAATCAATAAAAGTTGATAATTACTTAGCAATGGCCTTAGTTCCCAGCTTGTTTATTAAGGTTGCATAGAGGTTGGCATGTGGTATTTATTCATGACAGCAAGAACCTTCAGAAATCCCCCTTTACTTGAGATGAAGTCCCAGATTACTAAACTCTCAGGAAAACTGATCTCTCAGAAAATGAAGTACTATTTTACCATGATTATATTTACCAAAAACAGTTCTCAGTGTGTTATTCTAGTCAGTCATAGTTTTTCATTGCTATTGTTTGTTTAAATAAAAAGTGCAACCTTAACTCTCTAGATCACTTGGTTGATCTGATAAAATTTACAGAGTGAATTTTTGAAGAGTCATAATGTAATTGGCTACCCAGGAAATACACCTTGGAATAGGGCTGGATGCTATTATGCTCGTGTATAAAAGTTTGAAACCCAAGTTGTCTGGAGTCAAGTTCAGGTTCTATTATTTAATAGCTAGAAGACCTTGGGTGAGTAATTAAATATCTAAGTTTCAGTTTCCCCATCTGTATAAGAGGAAAATAAAAGTGTCTGCCTTGGAGGATTGATTATGGCGACTAACTGCGCAGATGCACGTTTAGCTTTTAGTGGAGTCTATTATGCAGTCAGAGAAAATATGCAACAAATGCCAGCTGAAATCATTCAAAATGTTATAGGCTAACTAAATTTTATATTACTAATGTAAAATAATATTTAAGAAACGAAACTATGTAGTGAAGGGCATAAATAGGTTAAAAGCTTGTGTCCAGAAAAATTATCTTAGTTAGAATTATAAAATTATAGAAAGGTTTAAAAAAAATTCAGTTCTGATCAGGTCCCATTTATTTATTTTGTTGCTGCTGTGATTGCCTTAGGGGTCTTCTTCATAAATTCTTTGCCTAGGCCAATGTCTGTAAGAGTCTTTCCTACGTTTTCTTCTAGAATTCTAATAGTTTCTGACCTAAGGTTTAAGTCTGTTAACCACTGTGATTTGATTTTTGTGAGGGGTGAGAGCTGTGTGTCCTGTTTTAGTCTTCTACATGTGAATATCCAGTTTTCCCAGCACCATTTATTAAATAAGGAATCTTTTCCCCAGAGTATGTTTTTTTCTGCTTTGTCAAAGATTAGATGGCTATATGAGGATGGTTTTATATTTGGATTTTCTGTTCTGTTCCACTGGTCTGTGTCTCGGCACTTGTGCCAGTACCAGGCTGTTTTTAGAACCACAGCCTTGTAGTAAAGTTTGAAGTCTGGCAAATTAATACCTCCCATTTTGTTTTTGTTGTTTAATATTGCTTTTGCTAAACGGGGTCTTCTCTGGTTCCATACAAAGCGTAAAATTATTTTTTCTATGTCTGTGAAAAAAGATGTTGATAATTTAATAGGGATTGCATTGAATCTGTAGATAACTTTGGGCAGTATAGACATTTTAACAATGTTGATTCTACCGATCCATGAGCATGGTATGGTTTTCCACCTATTTACATGTTCTGCAATTTCCTTCCTCAGAGTTTCATAGTTCTCCCTATAGAGGTCCTTTACTTCCTTAGTTAGATATATTCCTGATCAAATTAAAAAGCTTCTGCACAGCCAAAGAAACAGTCACAAGAGTAAATAGACAACCTACAGAATGGGAAAAAATTTTCGCATACTACACATCAGATAAAGGACTGATAACAAGAATCTATTTAGAACTCAGGAAAATCAGTAAGAAAAAATCGAACAACCCTATCAAAAAGTGGGCAAAGGACATGAATAGAAATTTTTCAAAAGAAGATATAAAAATGGCTAACAAACATATGAAAAAGTGTTCAACATCTCTAATCATCAGGGAAATGCAAATCAAAACCACAATGAGATATCACTTAACTCCAGTGAGAACGGCCTTTATCAAAAAGTCCCAAAACTATACATGTTGGCGTGGGTGTGGAGAGACAGGTACTCTCATACACTGCTGGTGGGACTGTAAACTAGTGCAGCCCCTGTGGAAAGCAATGTGGAGATACCTTAAACAGATTCAAGTAGACCTACCATTCGATCCAGCAATCCCATTACTGGGCATCTACCCAGAAGAACAAAAGTCATTCTATAAAAAAGACACCTGCACCCGAATGTTTATAGCAGCACAATTCACAATCGCAAAGATATGGAAACAACCCAAATGCCCATCGATTCATGAATGGATTAGCAAAATGTGGTATATGTATACCATGGAATATTACTCAGCTATCAGAAATGATGGCGATATGGCATCTCTTTGGTTCTCCTGGAGTGAGCTGGAACCCATTCTATTAAGTGAAGTATCCCAAGAATGGAAAAACAAGCACCACATGTACTCACCAGCAAACTGGTTTCCCTGAGAGCACATTTGGGATTCACACCAATTGGGTATTGGACAGAGGTCGGGGCTGGGTGGAAGGGATGGGTGTATACCTACTTGATGAGTGCGATGCGCACTGCCTGGGGAATGGACACGTTTGAAGTTCTCTCTGGGGGGGATGGGGTGGGGGGAGGGGAGGAGTGCACACCTACATGATGAGAGTGATGTGCACTGTCTAGGAAATGGACACAACTAAAGCTCAGACTCGGGGGGATGGGGAGGCATGGGCAATGTATATAGCCTGATCTTTTGTACCCCTTGATGAGCTGAAAAACAAACAAAAAATAAAAAAAATAAAAAATAAAAAATAAAAAATAAAAAAATAAAAATTTACAAATTGTAAAAAAAAAAAAAAAAAAAAAAAAAAATTCAGTTCTGTTATTGGGTCCTAGACTATGATTACTGTCCATCAGCACAAAATTTTCAGGAAGACAACAGTGGGTCAGTTCAAAACTGAGATTTCTTATTTGTTCTAAGAGCAGTCTTTTTATCTGTTTTCCTTTTGACTGATAGAAGAGATGAAAGGAATGGAAGTAAAATGGATCCCAATAATGTCTTAGAAGAGAATGCGGCTTAACAAGAAGCAAGTCTAACGTAGGAGTGGGAGCGAGGCAGAGGGAGAAAACTCTCCAGGATGAGCACTCCCTGTGGCGTCTGACAAGATGAGGAGGGAGAAGAGAGCTTATATAACGTGTTTTGCATTAGAGCTTTCAACAGGCAGCTGAGCTGTGCTATTGTTGTCTCATAGAAGGAAAGAACCGATTCTGACTCGACTGGCTGAGTATGGAGAGTCAGAGAGACCACAGTATCCACTTTCAGCGCTCAGTTTTTCATTAAAACACCCGAGGATTCCCACAAGTTCTGTGTGTCTATAGTTCTCAATTTTTATCTTTTTAGTTTTTTCCTTCCCTTACACATCCATCAAGGCCTCCCTATAATGTTGTGCCCTTTTATGTCTTTTCACTTTGAATTGCTTTTCCTTTGTGAACCAATTGTAAATGTTATATCTATTGAGAAAATTTTCTCTTTACTTTTAGGTATCTATATGCATAATTCTCAATTAAATAATAAAATCGTTCTGATAAAAGCATAAACAAACAAACAAACAAACAAACAAAAAAACACCCAAAGAGAAAGCAGAAACTTGAGGAGTGTAATCTGTTTGGATGCATTTTTAGGAAGTAAGGCAGGAAGCCAGCCTTTTGGGGAGCAATAAAAGGCTCCCCCAACAGCAGAGGCCAATGACAAGCATTTATTTATTTTGCATTTTAAAACTCTTAAGAAGGGTGAGGAAATGAGCCCTAGGGGAGAAAGGTCTGAATTGAGAATCTTGGGCCTCTGATGTTAACACACTTCTGCTCCTGGCCTCAGTTTCTCCATCTGTGTAACAAAAGGGTTGAAGGATTGGCCTGTAGGGGGGGTCTCTAAGTCCCTTTTTAGCTCAGAAAAGGCTACAGTATGTTCATGGCTGTTAAAAGAATCTATCTGCACCCTCACAATTTGTTCAGTCTTACGACGCTTTCTCCGTACCCTTTGTTACAGGTAAACACAGTGCATTTTTACCTTTCTGCTTTTGGTTAATCTGTGCCCTTCACCTTCACTGCTTCTGCTCTCACACCTAAATGCACTTGTCTTTGTGACCTGGCTCAAATGTCCTCATTCTCCTCTCTCAAAGAAGTGATCTCTACTTCCCTGAGTCTCCATTAAACTTCCCTTGTGCCCTCTTAAGGCACTCATAATATGGGGCATGAACCTTAACCATTAGTTCTTGTATTACCTTTCTGAACAGTAAGTGCTGTAAACTCTCCAGTTCCTGGTACCACTGGGGATACACGAGGTATTATGATGTTGCTATATGTCCACAACGTTTGGGAAATAGCCCTTGCCCCAAGACCTCCTCAGAGGGCTCCCTGTCCCAGCTTTCTCACCCCTTCCCCAAGGATGCCCCACATCCCCTCATTCAAATAACTTTAATGTGAGCACCTGGTGCAACAGGGTCCCCAAGGTCCTAGCCCAGGCTGTGGCTTTGCCAGAGTCCATGTTGGCCAAGTCATTAGAAATTTTGAATGTCATCTCTGTTCTGTATACCCCCTGTTCACAGTTTCCTGTGTAATGTCTTACATATAATAAATAATGAATAAGAGTTTGTTAAATGAAAGAAGCCAGGTTTGTCCAACACTGCAAAAATTACAGGAAAAGACTTAGGGGGGTGGGAAAGGATCAGAGAATGAGATGATACTGTTCCATGAATCAGTGTTTACAGCTTATCTCCTGGCCTCACAAGGCACTTAAGAATTTTGGAGGGAAGGAGGTTAAGTAGAAGAGGTAAAATTTAAAGATATTAAGCAAGATTGGAGTTAAATAAGTATAATTGAGTAATGCTCTATATAGAAGATTCTGAGCTTTTCAAGCCTTTGATGAAAGGCTGCTTGAGTTAGAGGAGTATGAAATAATGCCACTTTCCCCAATTACAACCCCATCTCCGTTCCATTTCTGTCTTTCTCAGTGTTGCTCCTTTTTTCCTGATTCCAAATAAGAATTCTTCCCCAGCTTCACCCAGCCCCTTTGCCTTCTCTCATTTTTTATAATAAATAAATGTTTAGCAAAGCCACAGTATACATAGTCAATATGCAACAATCAGTTGGAATTCTGTATACTAACAATGAACAATTGGAAAGCAAAAGTAAAAATAGAGTACCATTTAAAATATTACCAAAGAAAATGAAATACTCAGATATACATCTAATAAAATCTGTGTCAGATCTCCACGTTGAAAACTACAAAAGACTGATGAAAGTTATTAATGAATACAGAAATAAATTGAAAGTTATATTGTGTTCATGGGTTAAAAGATGCAATATATTTAAGATGTCAGTTCTCACAAATTGATCTACAGATTCAATGCAATCCCAATTAAAATTACATCAGAATTTTTAATAGATATCAATAAGCTAGTCTTAAAGTTTATATTGAAAAGGGAAAGAGCCCAGTATAGCCAAAATAATCTTTAAAAGAAGAATAAAGTTGGAGGACTTATATTACCTGATTTTAAGACTTTGAGTCTTAACTATAATATAACTATAATAATCAAGGCAAGGTAGTATTGGGGAAGGGATATATAGATAGACAAATGAAACAGAATAGAGAGCACAGAAATAGACATGTAGAAATATGGCCAATTGATTTTTGACAATAGTATGAAGGAAATTCAATATAAAAAGGATAGTTTTTTAATAAATTATGTTGAAACAATTGGATATCTATCTAAAACTTCATCCTGTAATTCATTCTATAATTAATCCTATAATTCTTATGTACAGATTAATTCAAAATAGATTATAGACCTAAATGTAAAATATAAAACTATAAAAATTTTTGAATAAAACATAAGAGAAAAATTTTTGTGACTTTGGGTTAGGCAAAGAGATCTTAGATAAGAACACCACATTATGATCTATAAAAGAGAACACTGATAAATCTGACTTCCTCAAAATAAAAAAAAAAGCACTTGTTAAGAGAATGGAAAGACAAGTCACAGACTGGAAGAAAATATCTGCAAATCATGTGTCTGTCCCCAACCCTCTCCTGTGCCTTCAGGGGTGCAAGGAGCTGGCCACTCCTGGGAAGCTCTGTCTGGGTGGCCATGCCCCAGATCGGGGGGGGGGGGGGTCGGAGCTTCTGCTCTGTGCTTCCGGAGCCTCTGGGGCTCACCCTGGCCCAGCACTGTTTTGGATGGCCTGAGGGCACGGACTGTCCCTGCTCCCAGCACATCCTGAGGACTAGCCCAGTACCAAAACTCAATGATAAGAAAACAAAGAACCCAATAAAGGCCGGGCGCGGTGGCTCACGCCTGTAATCCTAGCACTCTGGGAGGCCGAGGTGGGCGGATCGTTTGAGCTCAGGAGTTCGAGACCAGCCTGAGCAAGAGCAAGACCCCATCTCTACTAAAAATAGAAAGAAATTATATGGACAGCTAAAAATATATATAGAAAAAAATTAGCCGGGCATGGTGGCGCATGCCTGTAGTCCCAGCTACTCGGGAGGCTGAGACAGGAGGATCCTTTGAGCTCAGAAGTTTGAGGTTGCTGTGAGCTAGGCTGACGCCACGGCACTCACTCTAGCCTGGGCAACAGAGTGAGACTCTGTCTCAAAAAAAAAAAACAAACAAAAACAAGAACCCAATAAAAAGTGAGTAGAGGATTTGAGCAGCCTCTTCACCAAAGAAGGTATATGAATAGAAAATGAAAAGATGGCACATGAAAAGATGTCAACCTTTTTACTAATTAGGGAAATCAAATTAAAACCACAATGAGCTACCACTACATACTTCTTAGCATGGCTAAAACAAAAAAATAAAACAAAACTCAACAATACCAACTGGTTACAAGGATGCTGAGCAACTAGAATTCTCATTCATTGCTGATAGGAATGCAAAAGGGGACAGCTGCTGTGGACAATAATTTGTCAGATACTTATAAATTTAAACATACATAACCTGTATGACTGAGAAATCCTCTTTGTAGGTATTTACCCTAAAGAAACAAAAGCATGTCCACACTAATACCTGATACGAATGTTCATAGCAACATAAAACTGCCATTATAATTCTTAAAGAAGGAATAATAAAATACTCCTGGATAATTGATAAACTCTGGTTCATAAAATAAAATTTTTGTAATACATTTCTACAAGTTTTAACAAATGCGTAGTCATGAAACCACTACCACACTCAAGATACAGAACAATTCCATGACTGTTCAAAATACAATTTCTTTGGTTGAGTATCTTGATTTTAAAATTAAAAAATAAACACAAACCTTAAAATGGGTGAAATAAATCAAAATTTCTCTAGAAATATGTGTCTAAAATTTGTCATTTTTGAAACAGTCTGGCAATATCTAATAAAGCTAAGTATGTTTATGTGCATATATACATACATGCATATAATCCATGTGTATGTGTGTATATATGTGAGAGAGTGTGTGTCTATCTATCTATCTATCTATATAAAAATCTGGAAATTTCGTTTCATACCTAGGTATGGATTCCTAGTTATGCACTCAAGAAACATGTACCCTTAGACCCATAAAAAAAATCTGTACATGTATGTTCATTGTAACACCATTCTTAATAGTCCCTGACTGGAAACTAAAATTCTCATTGATAGTAGAAGGAATATAATAGAATAGTAGAATAGATATTAGAATAGCGGAGTGTGATATTTTCATATAGTGGAATACTATAACATAATAAGAACAATCTAGAACTGCACATATTGTGGATAAAATTCACAAACATGTTGAGTGATGAAACCAGACAACAAGGAATATATATTAATATTACATGTTTCCGTTTTTCTCAGATTCAAGACAGGCAAACTAGTCTGTGGTGCTAAGTGCCAGCGTAGTGGTGGGTTTCCTGTGGGGAAGCTGGGTAGTGACTGGATGGAAACATCGGGTGTGGGAGCTTCCAGGGAGCGGGCCATGTACTCTGTTTCATGAGCTGGGTTCCAGTTACATGGGCATGTTTATTTTGAGAGCTTCATCGAGTTGTGCACTAGTAATTTGCATATTTTTGTATACACGTGTTGCTTCAATAAAACGTTTAGATTAAAAAGAACAGGAAAATACTTTATCCTTTTAAAATGTATTTAATGTATACCCAACTTTCATGAACACAGGAGCGGCAAAGAAGAAAGACACATCTTCCTTCAGTGTCATTCTTTCCTTATTATTAAGGGTCACTTCTCTGCAGTTGAAGTCTTTCTTCATTTGCAGAGTTGTTTCTAATGCATAAGTTTAACAAAGCTCAAGGAAAGAATGGGTTCGTCACCCTCCATCAGTCTTGTTGTCCTCCCCTAAGACCTAGCCTTGCCTGTTAGTTCCACAGACCAAGATGGGTACAGACTTGAAATGAAGGGCTTTTCTGGTACAAAGCCCCTGTATGGTGAGGGTATTGCTTCACTTCACATACTGCAGGCTGTGCCTCCTACCAGACTCCTAACAGAAAAATAAGAGTTGCTTGCACAGTCCCTAGAGTCTTTGCAGATACATTAAATCTGGAAGTGTTTTACAAGATATTGCAACAACAGCTAGGCAGGACGTCCATCCCCAGAGGGGTCTTTTCATTAAACAGTCAAGCATGCACACCAAATACTGGGAATGATAGAAACAATTCTTTACTTTCCTCCTTCTGTCTCCTATTAATCCACACTTAGTCTACCTCAGACAGGCATGAGGAGTTCTCCTCTATGATTTCTCTCTCCTCTATGATTTCTCTCTCCTCTTCCCTTTTCTTGTGGCCTCTGGGTCTTCAAAGCCCCTGTCCCGCTCATAGCATTTCCTCTTTCTCTCCACCTGTTACCTGACTACTGTCAGATGGTTCCAAACAGTTTTCTCTCAGTGCAGGGAGTGGTGTTGTTGAGAGGGATGGCTGATAGAGTCAGGCCCTGCCCCTGGTCTGAGGAGTTGAGGAAACATTTTGTTTCAGACTCAGCCTCACGGTGAAATGTTAGAATGCCAAACTGGTGGGGTTGACCAGCATTTGTGAGTATAATGGATTATACTCACAAAATCTACATCACTTTCCTTACTTTTCTCTGCCTTCCTAGCCATCTTTATTCTAGATTGATAGGGGCAGGGGTCCAGAGAAGGAGAAGGTGGTATTTACCACACCCAGTAGGGGGGAAGGTGGATACAAAGACTTTTATGTCACATTACTTTGACACTGGAACAGCAGTACCTCATTCATTTAGTTTCACAGAGATGCAGAATTTTTGAAATATTCTATTTTTCAAATAATAGGCATCAACATATCTTTCAGCCACTTTTGATGTAAACATAATCCAAGGAAATTCCATACTCAAACAGAACGTTCTGAATATATAAGTCAGGGTATATTGCCAAAATTGAGCATTAAACTGTTACCATACTGGTTCAGGGGTTACTATTAGGCTTGGCTCCTACACTGAATGTCCCCAATTACTAGCAAGTTGCAGTAACAGCATCTTCATCTTCATTTTAGATTCTATGCCTGCTCCTGAAGTGTCAGACAATCAAATGTCAGTGAAATTAACTTAATATACCTGAAAACTCTAGAGCATGTTGGTGAATCATCAATGTTAGTTCACTTCCTTCATGATATTAGTATATTAGCTTTTTTTCACCCTTTCTATTTGTTATTTCATGCTTCTAATTTTTTCTGGACTGGTAAAATATATAGTTTCTAATCAATTGACAATTTCTTCATAATCTGATTTCTTTCAAAAAGACCCAAAAGGCAAAAGCCAATGTGAAAAGATTAATAAATTTGACTGCATTAATATTTAAAATCTTTGTTCTCTAACGACCTCCATAAATAAAGATAAAACTCACATGTTGGACTGTGAAAAGTATTTGCAACATATACAACAAAGGGTTAGTAAGCAAAATAGTTGAAGAATTACACATCAATAAGAAAAAGATAAACAACAACAAAAAAGAAAAGGGCAAAAGATAGGATCAGACAATTCATAAAAGAGGAAGTACATTGAAATCGCTATCGCACTCCCAAAGTTGGTTTTGTACAGAAGTGGAAAAACTTATCCTGAAATTCATATGGAAACTCAGGGAACCCTGAATAGCCAAAACAATCTTTTTTTGTTTAATTTCAGAATATTACAGGGGTACGAATGTTTTGGTTACATGGATTGCCTTTGTAGTGCTTGAGTCAAAGTTATAAGTGTGTCCATTACCCAGATAGTTTACATTGTACCTGTTAGGTGTGAATTCACCTATCCCCTCCTGTCCCCTCCCACCTGCATGATTTCCATTGAGTTTTACTTCCATCTGTGCACACGAGTGCTGATTGGTTAGTTCTACTTTAATAGTGAGTACATATGGTGTTTGTTTTTCCATTCTTGCAATACATCACTTAAGAGGATGGTCTCCAGTTCCACCCAGATTGTTGCAAAAGGTATTAATTCATTTTTTATGGCCAAATAGTACTTCATGGTATACATATACCACATTTTATTAATCTACTCATGAATTGATGGGCACTTGGGTTGATTTTACATCTTTGCGATTGTGAATTATGCTGCAATAAACATTCTAGCGCAAGTGTCTTTTTGATAAAATAACTTATTTTTCCTTTGGGTAAATACCTGGTAGTGGGATTGCTAGATCAAATGGTGGGTCTACTTTCAGTTCTTTGAGGAATCTCCATACTATTTTCCATAGAGGTTGCGCTAGTTTGCAGTGCCACCAACAGTGTATAAGTGTTCCTTTCTCTCTGCATGAAGGTCAGCATCTATTGTTTTGGGACTTTTTGATAAAATCCATTCTCACTGGAGTTAAGTGATATCTCATTGTGGTTTTGATTGGCATTTCTCTGATGATTAGTGGCGTTGAGCATGTTTTCATATGTTTATTGGCCATTAGTCTATCTTCTTCTGAAAAACTCTATTCATGTCTTTTGCCCATTTTTTTAATGGGGTTGTTTGATCTTTTCTTGTTGAGTTGCTTGAGTTCTTCATAGATTCTGGTTATTAGCCCTTTATTGGATGCATAGCATATGGATATTTTCTCCCATTCTGTGGGTTGTCTATATGCTCTATTGATTGTTTCCTTGATTGTACAGAAACTTTTTAATCAGGTCCCATTTATTTATTTTTTTTTGTTGTTGTTGCTGTGATTGCTATCAGGGTCTTCATAAATTCTTCACCTAGGCTGATATCTAGAAGAGTTTTTCCAACATTTTTTTCTAGAATTCTTATGGTTTCATGTCTTAGATTTAAGTCTTATTATCCACCTTGAATTAATTTTTGTGAATGATGAGAAATATGGATCCTGTTTCAATCTTCTACATGTAGTTATCCAATTTTCCCAGCACTATTTATTGAATAGGGATTCTTTACCCCAGTGTATATTGTTGTGACTTTATCAAAGATCAGATTGCAATTTGTGGATGATTTTATATCTGGGTTCTCTGTTCTGTTAAATTGGTCTATGTCTATTTTTGTGCAAATACCATGCTGTTTTGGTTATTATAGCTTTGTAGTACAGTTTAAAGTCTGGTAAAGTGATGACTCCAGGTTTGTTACTTTTGCTTAAGGTTGCTTTGACTATTTGGGCTCTTTTCTAGTTCCAAATGAAGTGTGGAATTATTTTTCTAAATCTGTGAAAAAAGACATTAGTATTTTGATGGAGATTGCATTGAATCTGTAAATCACTTTGGGTAGTATGGACATCTTAACAATGTTGATTCTACTGATCCATGAGCATGATGTGATTTTCCATTTGTTTACGTCATTTGTAATTTTCTTCCTCAGTGATTTCTAGTTCTCTTTGTAGAAATCTTTCACCTCCTTGTTTAAATACATTCCCAGGTATTTTATTTTGTTTGTAGCTATTATGAAAGGTATTGAGTCTTTGATTTGAGTCTCAGCTGTAGTGTTGTTGTTGTATAGGAATGCTACTGATTTGTGTACATTGATTTTGTAGCCTGAGCCTAAATTTATTTATCAATTCAGGCATTTCTTGGCAGAATCTTTGTGGTTTTCTAGATGTAAGATCATATTATCAGCAAAGAGTGATAGTTTAACTTCCTCTTTCCCCATTTGGATACCCTTAATTTCCTTTTCTTGCCTGATTGCTCTGGCTAAGACTTCCAGCACTATGTTGAATAGAAGTGGTGACAGTGGGCATCCTCATCTTGTTCCAGTTCAGAGGGGGCATGCTTTCAACATTTCCCCATTCAGTATGATGTTGGCTGTGGGTTTCTCATATGTGGCTTTTATAATTTTAAGGTATGTTCCATCTATGTCTATTTTGTTAAGAGTTTTTATCACAAATGGGTGCTCAATTTTGTTGAATGCTTTTTCTGCATCTATTGAAATGATCATATGATCTTTGTTTTTGCTTCTGTTTATGTGGTGAATTACATTTATGGTTTTATGTGTGTTGAACCATCCTTGTATGCCTGGAATAAAACTCACTTGGTCGTGGTGGATTATTTTTTTGATATGCTGCTGAATTCAGTTTGCTAGAACTTTATTGAGGATTTTTACATGTATATTCATAAGGGATATTGGTCTATAGTTTTCCTTTTTTGTTGCGTCCTTTCCTGGCTTTAGTATCATGCTGATACCAGCTTCACAGAATGAGTTAGGGAAGATGCCTTTCTTCTTGATGTTATAAAATAATTTCTGCAGTATGTGCACCAATGCTTCTTTGTAGGTCTGATAAAATTTGACTGTGAATCCATCTGGTCAGGGACTTTTTTTGTTGGAAGAGTTTTTATTGCTGCTTTAATTTTGTTGCTTGTAATGGGTCTGTCCAGGAGTTCTATTTTTTCCCTGATTGAGCCTTAGAAGGTTCTGTGTTTCCAGGAATTTGTCCATTTCCTCAATGTTTTTGAGTTTATGTACATAGAGATTTTTATAGTATTCACAGAAGATATTTTTTTATTTCTGTGATATGTGTTGTAATACTCTTTTTCCATTTCTGGCTGAGATTATTTGGATCCTTTCTTTTCTATTTATGGTTAATCTAGTGACAGGTCTATCAATTTTATTTAGCTTTTCTAAGAACCAACTCTTTGTTTCATTAATCTTCTGTCTTATTCTTTCATTTTTGATTTCATTTAGTTCTTCTCTGACCTTAGTTATTTCCTTTCTTCTGCTGGGTTTGGGATTCATTTGCTCTTCCTTTTCTAGTTCCTTGAGATGTTAATTAGATTGTTGATTTGTGATCTTTCTGTCTTTTTAATGTAAGCATTTGACAAATCAATCTTTTAAAAAGAAGAATAATGCTGGGGGATTCATACTACTAGATTTCAATATTTACTACAAAGCTACAGTAATGAAAATAGCATGGTACTGGCATTAAGGCAGACATATAAATCAATAAAATAGAACAGAGAGCTCAGAAATAAACCCTCATATATATGGTCAAATGATTTTTGACAAGGGTGCCAAGACCATTCAATAGGGAAAGGACAGTCTTTTTAACAAATGGTGCTAGACAACTGGATATCCACATACAAAAGAATAAAATTGGGCCCTTACCTAACACCATATTCAAAAATTAACTCAAAATTATCAAGACCTAAATGTAAGATCTAAAACAATAAAACTCTTAGAAGAAAACATAGGACAAAAGTTTCATGACATTAGATTTGGCAATGATTTTTTAGATATGATCTCAAAGGCACAGTAAACAAAAGAAAAAAATGGACAAATTGGACTTCATGAGAATTAAAAAATTTTGTACATCAAAGATACTATCAATGGAATAAAAAGACAACCTATGAGAGAAAATATTCACAAATCATATATTCATATATCTGATAATATAATATCTAGAATATATGGTGAACTCCTAAGACTCAATAATAAAAAAAACAAGCAACTCAATTAAAAAATAAGTAAAGAATTTGAATAGATATTTCTCCAAAAGAGATATATAAATGACCAATAAGCTCATAAAAAGATGGTCAACATCACGATTTCTTAGGGAAATGCAAATAAAAACTGCAACATGATACTACCTTATGTGGATTAAGATGGCTACCATCAAAAAGAAAAAAAAAACTACCCAGAAAAAAAAAATGAAACCAGAAAATAGCAAGTGCAGGCCAGGATGTTGGGAAAATGGAAATGTTGAACACTGTTAGTAGGCATGTAAAATGGTATAGCCAAAATGGAAAACAGTATGGTAGTTCCTCAAAAAATTAGAAATAGTATTACCATATGATCCAGCAATTCTAATTCTGGGTATATGCCCAAAAGAATTGAAAGTAGGGTCTTTAGATATTTGTACACCCATGTTCAGCATTATTCACAATAGCTAAAATGTGGAAAACATTCAAGTATACATCTTGTGGAATATCCATACAATGGAATATTATTCAACCTTGAAAGGAAGTTCTACAATATGCTGCAATATAGATGAATTTTGAGTATATTCTGCTAAGTGAAATAAGCCAGTCAAATACAAATACTTATATGAGGAACTTAGAGTACTCAAACTTATAGACTCAGAGAATAGAATGGTGGCTGCCAGGGGATAGGGGTTGGGGGGAATGAGAAGTTATTTTTTAGTGAGTGTAGAGTTTCAGTTTTACAGATGAAAAAAGTTATAGACCTTATTGCTGTATGGCTGTACAACATTATGAATCTATTTAATACCACTTAACTGTACACTTAAAATGCTTAAGATATTAAATTGTATGTTATGCGTATTTTATACACAGACAAAAATCAAAAAACAAACATACAAACCTACTGGTACCCTTTGGTTCAAGTTATCAGACTTGAATAGCAATCAAACCGTGATGCATTCCCATGTGCTCTGGTCAAATGAAATTTCTTCAAAACAAAGAGAGGCACGTAGGAAATGCCGAAAGGTGGCAGAGGGGCTCACTTCGGTTATTCTAAAAATAGTCAGTAGCTGTGGTTTCAGAGTTGGGAACCCGGTATTCAGTCAAAATTTCTGTCCTCCCAGCTTCTTACTGGTTGGGATCTGGATATTGTATTTAGTATATATGCTACAGGTTGCTGACACTAAGCTTATCATATTCTTGAGAAAAGGTCCATGTGCCCTTCTAAAGCTGTGACAAAATTAGTAGAGGTGTTCATTTAATTAATCAAGACCAGAAGACAGCTCTCCAAAAAAGGCACAAGTCATGCTCTGATGCCAGGCTGCATTGATCATGGACATAGCAAAGCCTTTAATACTTTAGTAGAAACTGGAAACCCTTCAGATATTTTTGACGGTTGCTGTTTGTTTGGGTTTTTTCACCTTTTTGTTTTGTTTTCATGAAAATCTGTGTTTTTGAGGTTTGTCTTAGGGTCTCTTCCAAGGAATGTGAGTTTGGAAGGGGTGGAAGAAGGGAATGCAGTTAGTTTGCCGTAATCAAATGATTGAGAAGGCAGAAAAAAATGTCAGGATTAAGTTCAGCTTTCTATTGTGAGCAATGCTTCTAGGGCCACCTTCTTAATGTCAGAGTTGCAAGTAAATTCTTTGTGCATTTTAACCAAAGAGCAGTTTGAACTGGCCTGGGAGGCAGAGGTGAAGGAACAGATGGGAGAAGTTGGTGGTGCTAATTCCACCTCTTTGTCTGGGTACACACCTCTGCTAGTTTCCTTTGTCTGAAAGCAGTGTGGTGTCTAGTAAGGAACACGGGCTTTGAAGTCAGAAAAATTTAGATTCATGTCTGTGTTCTGACCCTTTCTGGCTGTGTGACCTTCAGCTCATTACCTCTCTCAGTTAGTTTTCTTAGCTGTACATTAAGATTTATAATATCTAATGCATGGCATTGTTGTATTAACTTAAAGTGAATTAAATGGCCTGGTTTAGTAACTGGTGCATTTTGTGTGCTCCATAAATAGTAGATATTTGTTGACTTATTTTTTCTTAAAGACCAGCTGATGCCTCTCCCCAGGACCTCTTGGGCAGCTTTCACCTTCAACCTCAGGTGGAATGTACTTTCATGCCTTCCTGACAGTTATACAACTTGCCCTTGCACATTGCTTTCTAATGATTTATTTAATGTCTGTCTCCTGTGCTTCCTTCCTGTTCCTTGAGTTTAGTGACTGTCTTATTTATCTTGGCAACCCCAGTGATTCACACAGAGTTTGGCAATAATATTCACCAATAAAAGCTGGTGGACTGAATGTACCAATGGGTTTGAAGTCTGAGACAGGGCTACAGGATGACTCTACAGTACAGTCAAAGCTACATTTGGATGAAGACAACTCCAAACCAATGAAACACCCAGTTTACCTCCATTCAGAGTCCTAGATGGCCGTGGTACTCTGGTATGGTTATGGCCAGTTCCTGAAATATGAAGATTAAAAAGGTCTCAAGCAGTAAAGCAGGGTGTTTTGTTTTGCTTTGGGTTTTTTTTTTTTTTTTGGTGGTGGCGGGGGTGGGGGGGGCGGGGAGTTTGCCATATATGATCAAAGAGACCAAATCTGACACTCTGTCCTGATGGTGCTGGAACCAATTCAAATCAGGTTAATGACAAAAGGCTTTAAAAATAATTTTTTTGTGAAGTATTTTGTAAGTCTTTTAACTTGATACATGACTGCAACTCCATTGGAACCAAACTGAAAAATTCAAGGCAAGGGTTGTTTTTATTTCTTGAGCCATTTGAGGCCTCATCCACCACTGTAATGCCATCTGAGAGACTTTATTTAACAAAACCCCTAAATCATTAAGCCTAGAGCAGTCCCACAGCCCCAGGATGCCTCATTCTCAGATAACAAAAGCAGCTGTTGCATACCCACCAGCCCAACACGGATCAAAAGTCTGGCAAGTTTCCCTTATGCCCCATCTCAGCTAATGAAAGCTCCTTCGCATCCCCAAACTTTCACACCACCCACTCGTGTTGGGTTGGCTCCCAGCTACAGCCATGACTGCATGACTGCTCCAGCCAACCTCCAAGGAAACGTTGCCCTGTGTTGCTGAGGGGTTAGATGATTTTCATCAGCATTATGTTTACCTGACTCCCTTTCAAATTCAGAGCACTTTCCCTTTTCCCATTAGACCTGGGCTTTTGTGTACTTTTCCTTTATTGGAACTGGCAACATGAAGCTATTTAAACACAGCTCCATCTGTCAGAGTCGGGTCCTGCAGGTAGAGTGTCGTGTTTGATTTCAGATTATCATTTGTTGTGTTGTCAAGAAGGGCTTGGGGGAGGAAGGAAAAAACGCCAGCGTTCAAACTGCTCTTTGGTTCAAATGCACAAAGAACTCACTTGCAACTTTGACCAGGACTCTGATCAATGTGCTTCATGTTCCTCTACAATCACAGCAATGGTCTCTGTGACGTTAAGAAGGTGGCTGCAAAAGAATTGTTTAAAATAGAAAGCCAACCTTAACCCTGAATTTTGGAGCCCACTTTGGTTGTTCCTCATTCATAAAGCCACCAAAAGGAGTCAGGATTGTCCTTAGTGGGTAACAGTGTGAGTGTGGACAGAATCAATCGATCCTTGCCTAACCCAGTGATATGTTGAGTACATAAGATGGGATGGGCTACTCAGAAATTCTGCCTCTGGGTATCTGTGCCAAGAAGATGATCTAAATACAGAGTACAGCTTAAGCATGAATCATCACAACATATTTATAATAGTAAGACACTAAAAACAAGATAAACATTCATTAGTTAGTAAGAGACCAGCAGAATGTGGATAATTGCTGAAGCTAAAAGATGAGCACATGGTATTGCATTGTGTTGCTTTCTTTCTTGTTAAAAATGACAGTTATGAAGACAATGTTAAGCAAAAACTAATATAAAAATGACAGATATGGTGTGATTATTGTGCATTAAAAATACAAAGACAAATGACAGAAGAATAATATATCAGAAGGTATTGGTTACCAGCCATGCATATAACACAAATGGCGTGTGGTTTAATTCTTAGTGCAACAACACAGGCACATTGTGCAAATGCAATTCTGACCTGGTGTAAAATAGGCACTCCAGGCAAGTGTTGTATTTAACTGATTTGTCATCAGATCTAAGTGGGAAAATGGTTCCGTTTCTCAGACACAGATTTGATTGAAGTGGCTTTGTTTTTGGAGAAAAGGTTTTTTCATCCCAACCCTGCGACCACCAGCATCCCATTTCATGATCCAAGCACCAAGTTTCAGCTGGGCAAGTGGCTGCTACAAGCAATATTTTCCAGCCTCTTTTGCTGCTGGAGGTGGCCATGTGGTTAAGCTAGGGATGCCAGTAGAAAGGATATGGGCAGCTCTGATCATCTTAAGGACAATAGCCCTGGTCTTTCTCCTCCCTCTGCCTTCTGCTGTCTGGAAAGGCTATTGCTAGAGCCAGTTTGAAACTTGCATTAAAGATGGCAGAGATGACCCTTCAGCCTGCGTTTGACAGCAACTTTGAGAAGCAGAGACCCCCCTACCCCAAGCTAGGCTATTTTGTGAGAAAGCAATAAACTATTGTTTAGGCCACTGTACTTTAGTTCTCTTTGTAATAGCAGTTCATCGCATAGTATTCTAACAAATACAGTGGCATAAACATTGTAACAAAAACAGTGGCTTGCTAGAGCAAGCTTGAACTAACTCATGAAGAGACAATTGTTTAATATTCAGAAATTTTTTGAGCTGGTTGCTAAACTCTTCATGGGAATGTTTAAATCATGAAAGTTGAAAATTCTGTAAATTAGGGCTCTATTTTACATTATATTATATTTTATTTTGAAGAGCTGGTTTTCTAGCATACCATTGAGTATAAAGATTCAGTGAGAAAATCCATATAAATGCTTGCAGAGTGACCAGAAGCTAGTAAGTGCTCAATAATTGCTACTTAATAATAGTTTAATTAAAATAGAGATTCATTCTTCACTCTTCACATTAAAAAACTACTCATACATTATTTCTTTTTCCCAAATTTCACAGAATCTTATTTGTCAAAAGCAAACCCTAACAATACCATATTCTCTCCTCCCTTCATTGGGTATAATGAGCAAGTGAGCCTTGTAGCAACTTCTTATGTTTTTTTCTAATTTTCAGCTGATTATCAACTTATTCACAAAGTTCTTTTTCTTTTGCTAAAAGTAAGATAGTAAAAAATGCAAACCAGAAAAATTTGATATTAAAACGTGGTTTTTAAATCTTCCTAAATACAGAGGAAGAATTTTTCCAAGCTTCTAACTCTTCTCTTTGATGTTTTCCGTTTTGAAGAGCCTTCTTAATCAATGAAGTTTTCAGCACAATTACTTTATCCTTTAAATTGTTTGGAGTCTCAGAATATCTAGAGTCAATTTAATTCCAAAATTGCTAGACCACCAATAATGAAAAAGTCATGCAATTGTGATCAACTTATCAGATCTTACACTGTGCATATGAACAAGGATATAAAATACATTCCATGGGTAATCTACCTGCTTCCTTCTAAAACATACTGATGACATTGCACATCCTTCATTAATTGTACTACTTACTCTTCCTGCTGAACTTGGATACTACTGTAAGATCTTTCCCAAGAAGCATTCCTGGCAGCCACTATCAATCAAAAGTGAAAGTTCTTTACCAATTCATTATAGTCTAATTTCCCACCATTACAGAAATCCTAGAACTAAGGTCTTGACCAAGTACCCAGTCTCCATAGCAGGGTTCCTGATAACTAGCTGAGACTTCCTGATTGTGAACACATTCCTAACCTGCTGGTTAACCCTGACTTTCTGATTTCCACTGTTCTTGATAATGTCCAAATTCTTCATGTTTTGGCCCCAGCCTACCCTCCATCCTAATCTTGCACAAGTTTTCCCCTCATGCTAGTTCTTCCCTACTTGCCCCTCTAGATATACTTCCATTTGTCTCACCTCTGTTCTGTGTTCTGGGATGCTGACCTCTGCAGATAATGTCACTTGGGCTATCTAAGGGTTTAGGGTTTGAGTGATGTATTCCCCTCCTGTCAACAGCTCCTATTAGACAAGACTTCTCCCTCAACTTCATCACTCCCCAGGTTACAGAAATAGCCCTCTATGTTGGCCTTAGAGGCCTCACGGCTGTTGATCCAGAGGTGTTCCTCCATCCCTTGTTGGTCTGCCTGTCCACACCTATGAAAAATTGTCCCTTTAGTACACTCTTTTTAATTACCTTTTTTTGAATATCCTATATCTTTCCTTCCAGAATTCTAGAGGATACACTCCCTTGACTCCAACACAGACACACACACACACACACACACACACACGCACCCCCACACTTCTACTCCATCTCCTTCTTGAGATCTTAGCTCAGGTATTAGCTCAGTTTCTCAGGAAAGTGTCTCTGATCTCTTTAAGCCCATATCGTTTAAATAAGGCTCTTCCTTTTCTTATCTGTACCATAGTTTAAAAGTATACATTCATTTTTATAATTATTTTGTTAATGTCTGTGTCCATCTACTAATGTGTATATACTCCGTGAAGGCAAGGACCATGGTGAATTCCACTCACTATCATGACCCCAGCACCTGCCATGGTGACAGGCACATGGCACAGCCAGGCCTTGGAAATAATGATTGACCAAACTCCTCCTAATGCCAGGCCGTTGGACCTCACCCCGATAGCATACACTCTCCCTTAAGTCCTGTCTGTTCTCTTAGTTCCAATCAACTATCATCAATCTGATCATGCCATCAACCAAGTTTTCATTCCTACAGTCCCTGCTTGCATCCTTTTTGGCAATGGAAAACTCACTCTCTCATAAATCGTCTAATGGTGTGGGTAGCTTCATTGTTAAAAACTTCCTTGTATTGAAGTGGAATATATTTCCCAGGTGAACTAGTGTCTTATGCTCTAAGGCACCACAGAAAACCTAAAATCATCTTCCTTGAGAAAATCCTAAGACCTTTGAAGAGAGACATCTAGTTCATGTTTTGATTCTTCCCTTCTTTAGGAAGGTCACCATTCTCCACAACCATTCTTCCCCTTTTGCAATGCTACTGTTCCCTGTTCATGCCTTAAACTCAGAATTTTCCCCAATGGGTTGGCTATTCTTTTTTCTAACTCCCAGACAATTTTTTTGCTGTTTGCCTGGCTCCTTGCCCCAGGAGGTTGACCTTTATGTACTGCATCACCCAAGTCCTTTGTCTAGTACAGGAATGCTGTGCTGGCCAGAAATGGCAAGCCCTGTACCATGTTCACTCAATGGTTGGGAGCTGTGTAGGCAATATGTGGCCTCAGTTGGAAAGCTGAGGCAGATCCTGAAGACACCCACAGTTGGAGGCTGTCAGCTGACTGCACTCCTCACCACCGGTTCCATCTTAAAGGAAGATCTGAGTTGTGCATCACCATGGTGGCCGCGCTATGGTAATAGTCATTGAGATGTGGCAAACAGGAAGTCAAACAATTTTGGGTGAATAGTAAGTGTAATCTGTAGATCTGCAATGTGCACATCATTGGGGAGCTGGCTAGAAAGGCAAATTCTCAAACCCCATTCCACCGATGTAATTTGAATCAATATAACAGGCACCCAGGAGATTTATAGCTATATTAAAGCTTGGGAAGCACTGATACACAGGATATTTTACTACACTCTTGGAGACAGGAAGATTCTTTGCTTTAGAACTATACCCATGTACCCACACGAAATTGTCCTGACTCATTCTCTCACAACAGCCCTGTTAGGTAGGATGATATAGACCCTACTTTGGGCACAGTTGTTTGGCCCAGGGGTGAACACCAGACCTAAGGTATGTGAACTAAAATAAAATCCTAAACCCCTGCTGAGTGGACCCCCACTTGGCCAAAGGAACCCTAGAGAAATCTTAAAATTGAGTTTCCAGCCATGACAAAATGGGAGGTCACACAAGCCTCATTATAACCCCTCCCTTGCTAACAGCCCTCAGGGTTTTTCCTGAGGGCTAAACAGAAACCAATCTCATGACCTTGATAAGAAACCACTAACCATAGAGTGGTTTTAACCAGTTTACGGAGTACGCACAGAGAGTATTTTCGTGTCTTTGCTTCACCTTTTGACATCAGAAGCCCACCCTTTTCTGAACATAGACCCCAGAGACACAAAGCTCAGTTGCACATGTGTATGTTTCTCCTTTCATAAATATTCATGACTTCTCCTATAGCTTGTTAATTATGTATATTTGGCCACCCCACTCAGCATACATTCCGGTTCTTATTGCCCATCCCTCAAAGCACTTGTTTTTGGCTTTTGCCTGAGGCTCTGCTTCCTGACCTGACAGAATGTCCACCCACAGACTTCAGCCCTGTATGAGAAATAAAGCTCCCTTTCCAAATTTATGAACCTCATCATTTTCTTCAGTTAACACACAGGATAATCAAATTCTCTAATTTCAGAATTTGAAATGTGGATGAGAGATTTCAGTTTATCATGTACTGAGTTACCTTGAATTGAAGTGATTACAAACTTGGGAATTATTGGGCAAGGGGCATATTCCATCATGTGCATAGAGAAATATAGAAAGCCAGTCAGTAAAAGAGGAAGTGAATCACGTACATTTCACTTTTCCTCCCTTTTATTAATATCAAAATATTATGGGGATACAAATGTTTCTGGTTACGTGTATCAATTTTGTTATGCTTGAGTCAGGGTAATAAGTGTGCTGATCACACAGATAGTGTTCATTATACCTGTTAAGTAGGTTTTAGCCCATCCCCTCCTTCCCCCACTTGATTTCCTCTGAGTTATACTTCTCTGTGTGCACATGTGTGCTCATAAGTTAGTTCTAGTTTAATAGTGAGTACATGGGCTGATTGTTTTACCATTCTTTAGATAACTTCACTTAGGATAATGGTCTTCAGTTCCATCCAAATTGTTGCAAAAATCCTTAATTCATCCTTATTCATGGCTCAGTAGTATTTCACAGTATACACATGCTGCATTTTTTTTTTTTTTTTTTGAGACAGAGTCTCATTCTGTTGCCCAGGCTAGAGTGAGTGCCGTGGTGTTAGCCTAGCTCACAGCAACCTCAAACTCCTGAGCTCAAGCGATCCTCCTGTCTCAGCCTCCCGAGTAGCTGGGACTACAGGCATGCACCACCATGCCCGGCTAATTTTTTCTATATATATTTTTAGCTGTCCATATAATTTCTTTCTATTTTTAGTAGAGATGGAGTCTCGCTCTTGCTCAGGCTGGTCTCGAACTCCTGAGCTCAAAGGATCCGCCCACCTCGGCCTCCCAGAGTGCTAGGATTACAGGCGTGAGCCACCGCGCCCGGCCTAATGCTGCATTTTTTTTAATCCACTCATGAATTAATGGGCACTTGGGTTGATCCACATCTTTGCAATTGTGAATTATGCTGCAATAAACATTCTTATGCAGGTGTCTTTTTGATAAAATGACTTTTTTTCCTTTGGGCAAATACTCAGTAGTGGAATTTCTGGATCAAATGGTAGGTCCAGTTTTAGTTCTTTGAGGAATCTCCATACTGTTTTCCATAGAGGTTGTACTAATTTGCAGTCCCACCAATAGTGTATAAGTGTTCCTTTCTCTCTGCATCCATGCCAGCATCTATTGTTTTTGGACTTTTTAATAAAAGCCATTATAACTGGGATAAGGTGATATCTCCCTGTGGTTTTAATTTGCATTTGCCTGATGATTAGTGACATTGAGTGTCTTTTCATATGCTATTGGCCATTTGTCTATCTTCTTTTGAAAAGCTTCTGTTCACGTCTTTTGCCCACTTTTCAATGGTGTTGTTTATTTTTTCCTTGCTGATTTGTTTGAGTTCTTCATAGATGCTGGTTATTAGTCCTTTTTCAGATGTATAACTTGTGAATATTTTCTCCCATTCTGTAGTTTGCCTATTTGCTCTGTTTATTATTTCCTTAGCTATTCAGACACTTTTTAATTTAATGAAGCCCCATTAATTTTTTTTCTTGTTGCTGCGATTGCTATTTGGGACTTCTTTATAAATTCTTTGCCTAGGCCAATACCTAGAAGAGTTTTCCCAACAGTTACTTCTCAAATGCTTATAATTTTATGCCTTAGATTTAAGTCTTTTATCCATCTTGAATTAATTTTTGTGAGTGGTGAGAGATATGGATCCTGTTTCAATCTGCTGCTTTTGGTTGTCCAATTATTCCAGCACCATATATTGAATAGGGCTTCTTTCTCCAGTACATATTGTTATCTTCTTTGCCAAAGATAGTTGGCTATATGTGGATGGTTTTTATATCTGGGTTCTCTGTTCTGTTCTATTGGTCCTTGTCTCTATTTTTTTGCTAGCACCGTGCTGTTTGGTTACTATATCCTTGTACTATAGTTTGAAGTCTGCTAATGTGATGTCTCCAGCTTTGTTCTTTTTGCTTAAGATGCTTTGGATATTCAGGCTCTTTTTTATTTCCAAAGCACAAAATTATTTTTTTCTAGATATATGAAATATGACATAGTTCTCTTTGTAGAGATCTTTCACCCTCTTGGTTAAGTATATTACTAGGTATTTTATTTTCTTTGTAGCTATTGTGAATGGTGTTGAGTCTTTGATTTGATTCTCAGCTTGACTATTACTGGAATGCTACCGATGTGTGTGTTGATTTTGTAGCCTGAAACTTTGCTAAATTCATTTATCAATTCCACTAGTCTCTTGGTGGAGTCTTTGAGGTTTTCTAAATATAAGATCATAGCATCAGCAAAAAGTGATAGTTTGACCTGCTCTTTCCTGATTTGGATATGCTTTATTTCTTTCTCTCTCCTGATTTCTCTGGCTAGGACTTCTAGCACTATATTGAATAGAAATGGTGACAATGGACACCCTTATCTTGTTTCAGTTCTTAGTAGGAATGCTTTCAACTTTTCCCCATTCAGTATGATGTTGGCTCTGGGTTTGTCATATATGGCTTTTATAATTTTGAGATATTTTTCTTCTCTGCATAGTTTATTGAGGGTTTTTATCTTTTTCTGCATGTTTTATGCTTTTTCTGCGTCTATTGAGATAATCATATGATCTTTGTTTTTGCTTCTGTTTATGTGGTGAATCATATTTATTTATTTATTTATATTTTCTATTCTATCATTTTTTTTTATTTCAGGAAATTATGGGGGTACATTTTGATTACATGTTACGACTTTGCCACACCCCAGCCATGATTTGAGACGTGCCCTTCCCCCCTTACAATGCTCTCACTGTGTTCATTAGTTGTGAGTTTACACACCCCCAAACCCCTTATCCCTAAAGAATATTACTACTGTGTGAGCACCTTAGAGTTGATCAGTCAGTGCCAGTTTGATGGTGAGTACATATGGTGCCTATTCTCCCATTCTTCTGATACCTCACTTCGGAGGATGGGCTCAAGCTCTATCCAGGAAAATATAAGAGATGCTATATCACCATCGTGTTTTATAATTGAGTAATATTCCATTGTATACACATACCATATTTTATTAATCCACACATGGATTGATGATCACTTGGGTTGTTTCTGCATCCTTGCTATAGTGAATCACATTTATTGATATTTACATATGTTGAACCATCCCTGCATCCCTGGGATGAAGCCCACTTGGTCATAGTGGATTATTTTTTTGATGTGCCATTGAATTTGGTTTGCTAGTATTTTATTGAGAATTTTTGCATTTATATTCATAAGGTATATTGGTCTGTAGTTTCCTTTTATGTTGTTTCCTTTCCTGGCTTCCGTATCAAGATGTTAATGGCTTCATAGAATGAGTTGGAGAGGATTCCATTTATCTTGATGTTATGGAATAATTTCTGAAGTATGGGCACCAGCTCTTTTTTGTAGGTTTGGTAAAATTTGGCTTTGAATCCATATGGGCCAGGACTTTTTTTGTTGTTGGGAGATTTTTTATTACGTCTTCAATCTTGTTGCTCATTATTGGTGTGTTCAGGAATTGTATTTCTTCCTGAATGAGTCTTAAAAGGTTGTGTGTTTCCAGGATTTGGTCAATTTTCTCTCTGTTTTTGAGTTAATATTTGTAGACGTTTTCATAGTATTCACGGGGGATATTTTGAATTTCTGTGGTAACAGTTGTAATATCTCCTTTTTCATTTCTGATTGATCTTATTTGGGTCCTTTCTTTTCTGTTCCTGGTTAATCTAGCAAGAGGCCAATCAATTTTGTTTATCTTTTCAAAGAATCAACTTTTTGTTTCATTGATCTGTTGTATTTATTTGTTTGTTTATTTTCTATTTTATTTAATTCTGGTATGACCTTAGTTATTTCTTTTCTTCTTCTGGCTTTGGGTTTGATTCGCTCTTCCTTTTCTAGTTCCTTGAGATTTGTGATTAGATTGTTAATTTGTGATCTTTTTGTCTTTTTCCTGTAGGCATTTAAACTTATGAATTTTCCCCTTAGGACTGCTTTTGCTGAATCCCATGGATTTTGGTAGCTTGTGTCCCCTTTGTTGTGCAGCTCGAGGAATCTTTTGATTTCCATCTTAATTTCATTATTGACTGAATAATCATTCAGCAACAGGTTGTTTAATTTCTATGGCATTTTGTAGAATTGAGTGTTTCGCTTGGAGTTTATTTCTAGTTTTTTTCCCACTGTGGTCTGAGAAGATACATGGTATTATTTCTATGTTTTTGGATTTGTTGAGACATGTTTTGTGGCCTAAGATGTGATCACTCTTAGAGAATGTTCCACGTGCTGATGAGAAGAATGTATATTCAGTTGTTTTGGGGTAAAATGTTCTGTAAATGTCTGTTAGGCTCATTTGTTCTAGAGGCCTGTTTAAGTCCAGTGTTTGTTTATTTTCTGCTTGGATGATCTGTCCAGTTTTGTCAGTGGGGTGTTGACGTCCCTGGCAATTACAACACTGCTGTTTATCTCTTTGCTTACACCTAGTAGAGTTTGCTTTATGAATTTTGGTGCACATATATTTAGGATTATTATGTTTTCTTGTAGGATTGCTCCTTTTACCATTATATAATGACCATCTTTGTCTTTCTTTGCTATTATTGATTTAAAGGCAATTTTATAGGATATAAGAATGGTTATGCATGCTTTATTTTGGTTTCCATTTGCATGGAAGATTTTCTTCCATCTCTTCCCCTTGAGTCTGTATGACTCCTTGTATATTATATGTGATTCCTGGACACAGCAGATACTTGTGTTGTACTTTTTTTTTATCCATTCTGCCAGCCTGTGTCTCTTGAGTGGAGTATTCAGACAATTTTCATTGATTGATAGAATTGATATTCAGAATGCTGTTCTGTTCATCCTGTTGGTCGTACCTTATTGTTTTGTTTTACCTCTTGTGCTATTGTTTTATATGAGCAATGAGCTTTAGCTTTTGGGTAGTTTTACTCTGGGAGGTGTCTATTGTGCTGATCCATATATAATTTGGTTCTGAGTATTTCTTACAGGACAGGTTATGTCTTGACAAATTCCCTCACTGTTTGCTTGTCTGGAAAAATCTTTATTTCTCCTTTATATATGAAATTTAGTTTTGTAGGATACAAAATTCTAGGCCAGCAGTTGTTCTGTTTAAAAAGACTTAAAATGGGGCCCCAATCCTTTCTGGCTTTTAAGATCTCAGTTGAGAAATCTGCAGTTAGCCTGATGGGTTTTTCTTTGTAAGTTACTTGATGTTTACCTCATGTCTCACATGAGTTCTTCCTTTATGTTGTCTTTGGCCACCCTGATGACTAGGCGTCTTGGTGACTGCCTGTTTGTGATGAATCTCCCAGGTGTTTATTGAGTTTCTTATACTTGGATGTCTAAATCTCTAGGAAGCCCAGAGAAGTTTTCTTCAATTATTCCCTCAAACAGGTTTTCCAGCCCTTGTGTGTTTTCTTCTTCACTCTTAGGGATGCCTATGATTCTTATATATAGCTGTTTTACATAATCCCATATTTCTTGTAGGCTTTATTTATTCCTCTTAATTCTCTGTTTATTTTTGACTGACTGAGTTAGTTTAAAAGAGTTGTCTTCAAATGCTGAGATTCTTTCTTCTGCCTGGTCTAGTCTATTCTTAAAACTTCCCACTGCGTTTCTTCTTTGTATTTTCTTAAATGAATTTTTCATTTCCAGAAATTCTATCCATTTTTTAAAATATGCTGATCTGTTTACTGAATTTTTCATTCATTTCTCAAGTTGTTTTTCTGGTTTCTTTGAATTGGCTTTCACTTTTCTCTTGGATTTCATTGAACTTCCTTACAATCTGTATTTAGAATTCTTTATCTGTTATTTCAATATTTTCATTTTGGTTGGTATCCATTATTGAGAGCTGGTGTTTCCTTTGGGCAGTGTACTTTCTCTCTCTCATTTTTCATATTTCCAAAGTTCTTTTGCTGATTCCTTTTCGTCTAAGGCAGCTGTTGCTTCTTATTTGATTTTCTTTTGTTTAAATGGTGCTTTTTTTTTTTCTTCCCCCATCACTTGTAAGGGAGTGTCTGTGGCATATGTTGGGTAAGAATCTTTGGCTTTGCTTGTGGGTGGGTGCTTTGATGGGGTTCTAGGTTCCAGATGGATGCGTTGGTTATAAATATCCTTATTGTTGTGGTTTTCTCAGTTGCTAGCTGTCCATAGGCTATAGCAGTGCTGAGCTATATGTGTGGGGAGATTCCTTGTCTCTCTTTGATGAGAGAGGTTGGAGGTCTTTGAGATCCTTTCTCTTTTACCAGCCCTGTGATCTTCTTAACAATATGCACTGTATTGGGATGCCCAGTTTAATCCCTGAGACAATAGGAGGTGCTTCTGTGTAAGAATCAATCATACCTTATATGATTGAGTCAGTAAATGTTGTAAAGGACTGTCAAATTGACTTCCCTGTCAGTTGGTGGTGCTTGTCAGAAGGAATAAACTGGAATATTGTTTTTGGGACCCGTGTCTGGGTCTAGACCCTCAAAAGAAGCACTTGAATGCCCCATGTGGTGGGTGGGGCCCTGGAACTTCCAGGTGAGTACTTATTCTCCACCACAGCTGAGATAGGTGGGGGGTGAGGCTGGGCAGGGCTGGATTGGGTGAGCCTGCCCTCAGGCTCCACAAAAGCTGGTAAGGTTGTTCTTTCAGTGGATGTCAAAGGCCCACTCTAGCTGGGGAATGACAATAGGGAGGGGCTAAGGTGGCCCTACCCAGCCAGAAAGTCTACTTGTGGAGGTGGGGGCCATCTGAGATCCACAGTCTGGCTGTTGGTAGGGAGTTTTGCTCTTCACTCCACTCCCCGCTTCGTGTTTTCCTTCCCATGTCTGTCAGCAGGCAGGAGCTCAATGTAGCTCAGCTCCCTCATGGTGGCACTGCAGGTTGGGAGCCTCCCTGTCCAGGATTACAGCCTGGGCTGAGAGTGTGGCTTTCCTGTGGGAAGAAGGGTGTGCCATGAGTGTGCTGTGGCTGGGGCCCACACTGCACTCTCTCTTCAGTTCTTGCCACATGGGCTCCCTCACCTCCCAAGATTAGTTCACAAATCTCCCCTCTGTGCCCTTGAGCAACACAATTGACTCCTGGGGGAGTCCTATCCTGAAGTCCTCCTGAAGTCCTATCCCCAGGTCCCCAGTGGTCACTCCCTAACTGTGCCAGGGAAAAGTATGCTGGTCTCATGTTGCCTATGGGATGCTGAAGCATGTTTGATGTGTCTCTGCTTTAGGGTGTGCCCTGCTCTAATGGAGTAGTTGGGCAAGCAGAACCAGGGAGGGCTGGTGTGCAGGTCTTTGAGAGCAGGTCTTTGAGAGCAAAGGTTTTATCCCCACTCTCTATGGAAGCCCCAAAAGAGGAGAAGCAGCAGCTCTTGAGGACCCCAGCTCAAGTGTCTCAGCAGCCTTGGGTGAGGAGGGGAAGGAGAGCAAAAGAGATTGAATGGAAGAAAGCTAGCCCTCTGGTCATCTCTGTCCCTTTCTCCAGAAGGTAGCCCACCCAGAATGTCCAGACTCCGGAGTCACACAGATCCCCTGGGACCCAATGGCCCTGTGGCTCTTGCAGTTTGGGCCAGAGTTGAGAAATGTTTGTGTGAGAATGAGCAAGATAAACACTGAGGGGCTAAAGCTACATGGGGAAGGCAAAGGCACATGGTGGGTGGAAAAGTAATATGGCACCTGCCATCTCAACTAGGGTCTGTGGTGATGGAAAGTGCCCCAAGGGGGCTGGCAGGCTGGTGCTTTGTCCTTAAGAAGCTCCTAGTTCACTGGTGGCAGCAGGTTTGGGCTTATGAAAGGCTCTCCAGCATCTTGAGAGCCTGCTGACTGCCAGAGTTGTGAGGGAGGAAGGAAGAAACCACTCGACCTACCCTTTCACTGGACGCTAAGCCCCTCGGGAGTTGACCTTTGCCGATATCTTCCTACTGCTTGTTCTGCTCTGCAACTTCTTCCTGTGCAATGTCTTGCAGGTTCTGGCACTTTTTCCTCAGAATTACAGCTGATCTATGATTGTTTGTTTTTTCTTTTTTATCTAAAATTTTCCTTTCTTTCTGAGATGATCTGGCAGCTGGTGTCTCTGGTCAGCCATCTTCAAAATTCTCTCCATGTGGTCTCTCTTATAAGGGAACTGGATCTTTATGTAGTGGCATAAAGTTGTAAGAGTGAGCTGTCAGAAGGAAAGAGCCCCACTGTGCAGGCAGTTATCAAGCCTCTCTTGCATTATGGTTACTCCCTCTTTTATAGAAATATTATTTATACTACTCACGGTTTTTTCCATTTTTTATTTTTCTGTTTTTTAGTTTTTTGTTTTAAACTAAGAGAGAGGAAGACAGATGGTGAATGGTTTTGGAATAATATGGATAAGATGGAGTGTCATGGACAAAGTACTAAAAAAAATGGCAAGTCTTTTATGTTAAGCTCATGCAGCATTTTTACCCTGCTGAGTTACCTGGATTTTAGGGTCTACCCACAGAATGGAGACAAAATTAAACTTTTGTTTAAGTTCTTCATGTTATGATAGATCAAAGAATAGATCTAAATTGATCAGAATCATGATATTGATTGAGTAATCAGAACACTAGTTTATACAATTCTGCAGAAAAATATAATTGGCAGACTATCATTAAAGGAGGAACATAAGAAAAGTTATGTATGCACATATCACATTTGTACATCATTCCCACTGCCATTATGCATTTTGTACTAAAGATACTATGTTGCTGGTCTGTTGGAAAATCTCACCTGGAGGTGCTGGTAAATTGTATTCTTTCACTCTGATTCTCTTTCTTCAGAATCCATGATGATCCCCACAGTTATGTTACTCCTTTGTTTGCATATGTGTTTCAGTTTCCAACTGAAGTTTTAGATTGCTGTTTTCCTGGTAAATTTTGTGCAAAATTGTATTTGTTTACAGGTCATTTCATAGGATGAGTTATTGTGAGAAATGTTCTTACCTGTTTTTATGTAAATTTGTTATTATTACTCAAATTAGAGAGATAATTACCAAGCTTGTCCTCAATTTTAGGGAATGTGCTCTGAGTGTTTAAATGCCTTCTTTAAAAAAATATTTTAAATTTTTGATAGGAGATTCGTGTGATTTGGCCACCCTCTGTGAAATATTAGCAAAAATCATGCAATTAGAGGTAATTCTTCATCCGTTGTTCTCTGCATGAGCTTCCCCGTTCATGTGGCTTGCTCTAGTAGATTAGTGGAACCCCATTATCTTGCATTTGACATTCCTCTGGCTTAGATTTTCAGTCCCTCCTTCAGCTGCAATGGTGAGAACACTGCTTTCTACACTTTTAAAGGGCTGTCCCTGGTAGATGAAAAGAATCTTTTCTCACCATCTTGAAATTCTGTTCTTAGAGATCTTCATCCTAGCTGTTTTTTCCCCTTGAGAGAAGAACAGAAGCCATTTGAAAGTATGCAGTTCGATTTTGTCTATGCCATCCATCAACATTAAACCAAATGTTCCACAGAGCCTAGCTCTGATTTCTTTGATCTTTATCTACTATGAATGTCACTAAAAAGGCATTTGGTTGTCTTTAACCTTATACGCTCAATTTGGGATTACCCCCTTGGACCCTGTATTTATAGACCTAAGCCACCATCTCATATTGATCTTTAATTATATGACCTCATTTCCTCCTTTTGTACATTCATTACCTTTTAACCTCAGTGCTCATTGGGGAATTACCTGAACACACAGATTAATTTTTTTATAGCCTATTTGGAGTCATTCCTCATTTGAACTAAACTAGAGATCAATTCAAATATGAATTCTCTGCAATATATCTTATTCTTCTCAAGGAGAATAGGTTATAAGTATATGTAGAGGTATAGCCCATCATCATCATCCCAATTTACCATTTATATAAGACTCTCCCACCCAAATAACCAATCAATTGTGTGATATATATATATATATATATATCTAGTACTGTACCTTCCTCACAAAATTATCCTTTTTTTATTGAGGAATTAAGATGAAGCTCAGAAGTTCACACAGATTAAACTGGCAGATCCAGGTCTGGAATCCAGTCCTTTGATGTCTACTTTATTTCCTAGCCACTCTACTCAGAGAGAGTTCAATAAGAACTTACATGTCTCAAACAATTCCTCTAATTTTTCCACTCAAGAAAACAGTCTGTCAAGTGGCTCCCTACACATAGGGTAGTCAAATGATAGCTTTTAGATCTCTTAAGAAAGGGAACCTGGTGACTAAGTTGACAAAACTCTCTCTCTATGGATTCAGAACACAACTGAGGTCCACACCTTTATCTTCAAGGTCATATTCCTCTGATACCATCTGTGTTTTTCTACCCACACCCTGCTACTTTCTCATGTGTTTCTTTTTTCCTTTAAATTTAAATTTATTTTTTTAAATTGACAAATAATAATTGTACACATTCATGGGTATGTAGTGATATTTCAATAATTAGTGATCAGATCAGGGTAATGAGCATATCCATCATCTCAAATATGTACAATTTCTTTGTGTTGGGAATGTTCAATATCTTCTGTTTAGCTATTTGAAACTACTAATATATAATATATTGTGGTTAATTATAGTCATCCTATAGCAGCATGGAACACTGGAACATACTCCTCCTATGCAGCTGTAATTTTGTTTCCTTTAACAAATCTCTCCCTATCCCCTACCCTTCCCAGACTCTAGCATTATCCTTCATTCTACTTTTTATTTCTATGAGAGCAGCTTTTTTTTAGCTTCCACATATGAGTGAGAACATGTGGTGTTTAACTTTCTGTGTTTGGCTTATTTCACTTAACATAATGTCCTCAAATCCACTTTGCCGCAAATGACAGGGTTTCATTCTCTTTTTTATGACTAAATAGTATTCTATTGTGCATAGATACCATATTTTCTTCATTCATTCATCTGTTGTTGAACACCTAGGTTGATTCTGTATCTTGGCTATTGTGTTGCAATATACATGGGGGTGAAGATGTCTCTTCAATGTAATGATTTCCTTTCCTTTGGATAAATTCCCAGTAATGAGATTGCTGGATCATATGGTAGTTCTAATTATAGTTCTATTTTGAGGAACCTCCATGCTGTTCTCCATATTGCCTGTACTAGTTTACATTCCCACCACAGTGTATGAGCTCCCTTTTCTCCTCATTCTTGCCACACTTTTTCATTTTGTCTTTTTGATAATAGCCATTCTAACTAGGGGTGAGATGATATCTCATTTTGGTTTTGATTTGCATTTCTGTGATGATTTATGACACTGAGCATTTTTTCATATATTTTTATTTCATATATTTTATATATTTATATGTTTTCTTTATTTTTCATATAATTTATCCACTCTGCTATGCTCCCCCAGCCACCCAGGTTTATATTATTGACTTTCCAAGTCACCATATTGTCCCTTTGCAGAGTAGCTCCTGGAATCACTCATTGAAGGAAGTCTCCTGGGACTAAGTTAGGAATTTCTCTTGCCAATTTCTTTTCAACATGTCTCCTCTGCAATTCTTTTTCAGTTGCTAACCTAAAACACACTCATTATTTTATGGGGGAGTAACAATGGGAATGCACTGCATTTTATTTAATTGCTGGGGGTTTGCATTCCATTTCTATGGTAACTACATTAGGTTTAAAATCCCTCCCAGATAATAAAGGTCATTTTTTGTGTAACCAATTAATAATCAGTGCTACTTTCTGGACTTGATTGTCCTTTTCCTTAAAGGAGGGTGTTGGGCAAGATATATTTTAATATTCTGATGATTATGTGAATCTATTTTTTGGTTCCTTTTGATGATGAATTAAACATTGCCTTATTGTAATAAACTATTTTTACTCAGGTATATTTTACAGACAATGAAATTTATTCTTTTTAAGTGTGGAGTTTGATGAAGTTTGACAAATGTAGGTAGTTATGTAACACAAACATCATAAACGAGTTATAGAACATTTCCATATCCCCTAAAATAGCCCCCTTGTCCCCTTGCCGTCAATGCCTTCCCCACAACTGCAGCCTTTGGCAACCACTGATTTATTTTCTGTCTCTATAGATTTTCCTTTTCTAGAATGTCATAAATTGAATTCACATAGTATGTAATATCCTGCATCTGGCTTCTACGCTTAGCACAATTCTTTTGAGATTCACTCATGTTGTTTCCTGTATTAGTAGTTTGTTTTTATTGCCAAATGTTAAATCTACTATATGGAGATACTACAAGTATTCAGTCATACACAAGATAATGGACATTTGAGTTATTTCTAGTTTTTGGTGACTATAAATAAAGTAAGAATGAACATTCACATATAAGTTTTTGCATAGACATATGTTTTCATTTCTTTTGGATTAAATACCTAGGAGTGAAATACTGAGTTACATAATAAGTGTATGTTTAACTTTGTAAGAAACTGCCAAACTTTCTTCTAAAGTGGCAGTGCCATTTTAGTCTCCTACCTGTAGTATATGACTGTTAAGAGTTAGTCTACATTCAGGTCAACACTGTATTTTCAGTCTTTTGAATTTTAGGAATTCTGATGGATGTGTAGTGGTATCATTGTGTCCTTGATAAATTTTTCCCTAATGACCAATTATGCAGGCTATCTATTCATGTGCTTATTTAACATCCATATATCTTTTCTTGTTGAAGTATCTGTTTAAATATTTCGCATATTACTTTAAAATAAAATTATTTTTCTTCTTCTTATTGAATTGTGTTCTTTACAAGTTCTGGATACAAATTCTTTATCAGATATGTTTTATAATTATTTTTTCCCAGTTAGAGTCTTGCAATTTCATCTTTTCAATGGTCATTTTTGAAGAGACAGTTTACCGTTGTGATAAAAGTCCAAATTTATCAATTGTCTTATGATTTACCCATTCTTGTCCTAATGAATTTTTGTATAATGTAGGGTCACAAATATTTTTCTTCTGTGATTTCTTTTTTGATTTTTATAGATTTAGCTCTTAAATTTAGGTCTATGATACATTTTGAATTAATTTTTGTATGTGGTATGAAGTATTTTTTGAGGAGGTGGTTTTGTTTTGTCTTGTGTTTGCTTATGGATGCCCATCTGTCCAAAACCATTCATTGAAAAGACTACTCTTTCCCCATTGGATTACTTTAGAACCTTTGTCAAAAATCAGTTGACCTTGTAAGTGTGTGTGTATACCTGGATATCTGGGCTCTCTATTTTATACGACTGATCTTCATCGATATCCCATGCCAATGCCACTCTGTCTTGGTTAACGTAGCATCATAGTAAGGGTTCCAATCAAGAAATGTGTATCCTTCAGTTTTGTTCTTAATCTTCAAACTTGTCTTGCTGTCTTTTACACTATTATAATAAAAGCAACTAATACTTAACTGAGTGCCAGACATTCTGCTAATTACATTGCATGCATTTGTTCATTTAGTCCTGACAGCAACTCTATAAAATACATAGATTTTTTTTTTTCCATTTTCCAGATGAAGACTTTGAGGCTTGGAGAGATTAGTAAATTGACCAAGGTCACATTTAATTGGTATGTAGCAGATCCAGGATTTGAATCCATGTCTGTATAGCTCCAGAGGCTGAGCTCTGATGTACTAAGCTGTATTTATTCTACCTCTCACTTACCTTCTCTCTCTCTCTCTCTCTCCTTTTTTTTTTTTTTTTTTTTTTTTTTTGTTCATCCACCATTAGACTGTCAATCTAGGGACAATACTTTGACTAATATATAGTAGAAGCTAAATAAATATTGTGACTGATTAATTCTCCCATAGTGTTTAGAACAGGGCCCTGTGCCCAGGTACAAAACCTTTGGATTGAATTAATTGAGGTGTGGTCCCTGCTCTGGTGTTTTAAGATCGAATCAGGTATATTCTCAATATTCTCATCCTTCTATAATCCTTGACACTCCACATCCTGGGCTGTGATGAAAGGGTCCAGAGCAGAGCTGAAAGGGCAGTAATGAAACTCTAATGCTAATAAAGTTCTGGGCCAGGGGCGTTTTTGCCCTAGCAGACTGTGATCTATATTTTCAGTGGCCTCCAATGCCCTTTTCAGCAGTCTCTTTACAGCTCATTGGTGTGTAATAAGTCTTGACCAGTATTGGTCTTTGACATAGGTAGTAAAATACAATCTAAAAAGCACCCAATGGAGTATAAAAGTCAGCATCAGGACAGTGTAGATGATTTCTGATGTAATATCTTTCCCATCTTGGATCACCAGGTACAAGATCCAGGGGGCAGGCATTTTGCTCACCAGGCTAAATTATTAGTTGGACAAAAATCACATTCTGCTTCTTGGATATGGAAGCTTACAAATAATCCTTTATATAAAGTGTGCATTTTTTTTTTAGTAGTAGCTTTGCTGGAAATAAAATTATCCATTTCTCATTCACAATGTCAATTTATAGATGTTTTTGAATACACTATAAATGAAGGAAGTTAATCTAGATGGTGAAGATATGGGAATAATATAATTTAATGAGATTTTAAGGTACTTAGTGTGTTAGCTTAAAGGAGAGAAGACCAAGGTCGGAGCATGGTACCTCCTTTCAAATACAGAAATGGTCTTTTTAGCATGTTGAATAATATGTTCCCCAAATTTCTGTATGCTTGGAACCTCAGAATGTGACTTTGTTTGGAAATGCTCTTTGAAGATGTAATGAGTTACAATGAGGTCATACTGGATTAGGGTAGGCCCTCTTATAAGAAGAGGGGAGAACAATATGGACACACACAGGTAAGGTCATGTGAAGATGGAAGCAGATGTTGAAGTGACGCAGCCCGCAGCCAAATGATGTCAATGATTGGTGGGAGCTAACAGAAGCCAGGAAGGAGCATGAAGGATTCTTTCCTAGAGACTCCAAAGGGATCATGTTCCCGATGACACCTTGATTTCAGACTCCTAGCCTTCAGAACTGTGCGATAATAAATTTATACCATCTTAAGCCATACAGTTTGTGTAATTTATTGTGGAAGCCTTAGGAAATTAATATCCAGATTGCTTTAAAATAGAATTGGCAGACCTTTTTCTAGAATTAAGGGTAGAGGGAGAAAGACTCTAAGTTAACTTTGCCAACCAGACTCATGGGCGATGGAATGAGATGCCTCCTAAAGACGTGACTATCCCGCACTGGAATTATGGTATAGGCCATTCATCTGTAAGAAATATGGCAGAAAAAAATTCCTATACTTGATTGGATTTTGGAATAGATGGTCTCACAGAATCCTTCTAGTTTTAACATTCTATGATATAAATAAATATCCACAAGTTTATTCTTAAAAAATATAAATCACGATTTTCCAAAAGTATTTACAAAATAACTAGAGATCCTCGATTAGATCCCTTTATTATTCTGAAGTTCCCTGACATAAACCATGAAGTAATTTTCCTTTCTTGTAGGAAGCATATAAAATTAATCAGCTGTGATCAGCAGCTTCTGTTGCAAAAAGTGAAGAAAGATATCATACATCCTTACAAAGAAATCTTTTTGCCCAGAAATTATGCTTTTTTATTTCTAAATGTCTCTATTATAGAATGTATAAGCATTGTCCCTCCTGCTTCATATAGGAAATGAGTGCTGTGATTAGATATTATCATTAAACCTGCTTATGGTATATTTGAATATTAGCCTCAATTTTTTATCCATCTCTGTATTTACAGCCTTTGCTATATGTCTTTGGAGCTTCTTCCCAAGGAAGTAGAGTGAATTGGGACTTAGCTATGTAATTTGTTTCAGGTTATAGGATTTTAGCAGATATCATACTGGTAGAGGCTTGAAATATGCTCGAATGAATTGGTGTGTCCTTGAGAAACACAGGTATCAGCTAGTCCACTGATCAAGGAGGATATCAGGCTCATGGAACAGACATGGAACTTTCAACATGGAGCCAAGACTATGTCCCACCTAAATCCCCCGAGTCTCACTCTATAGACATAGGATTAAAATAAATGATGGTAGTTTTATGCCACAGAGTTTTGTTATATGACATCAGTCTGGCAACAGGTGACTTCATCAAAATATTAAAAGAATAAATTGGATGTCATAATGGTCCCATAATCCTCATCCCACCCTTCCAGGGTATGCAGTAAAGGGAATCAGACAACCTCTTTCCAGCACACCTGGCTCGAACTCAAATGCCCACCCAGAACCCGGCTGTAGTCCACAAGACAAACTCTCTCCATCCACTTCCCCAGTTGTGTTCTGCCAACTCTGGGCTCAGACACTGTGGCAAACACTACTGGCTATTTGATAAAAATCCATTTACCATTTTTTTTTCTTACTAAGAAAGCCCCAACATTGTTCGGAAGTGACAAAATATCAAGTTAAAAATACCTTTCTAACTCCCTTACAGCTCAGCGCTGTAAAACAGCCAACTTTTGATCAGAAGAATGAAAGCCATCTGCTGAAGATGGCTGAACAAGACAGCAGAAGCCCGATTCTCTAATGACATCGGGAACGTGAGTGCCATTTTGATCTCTTGTCTCCTGGGAGACAATTAGGTTAAGTCATTGTTGTCGAGTTTCTGTTACATGTAATTTTTACTAATGCAGAATTTGATGTTAGATTAGGGGTCAAACAGTTACAGAAAATACACTTGGCTGAGTGGAGGAGATAGGCTTGGATGGTGAGCATCCAGATATTGGAGACTGGTGATCGTTTATGGAAAGAGTTTTTGGATATGAAGAAAATGCAGGTTTGCTAAGGCAGGTACTTTCTGTCTGTAGCTTGCAGTATAAATTGACCAAGAGGCCCATAGTATGAAGCCTGTGTGTCAAACGTCAGCCTTTGTAGTGGGCCTTGGCAGAGGTTAGACTGTGGCCCCAGCCTTTCTTAAGCACCCTCCAATAAGTGTTTTCAGCCGGGAGGTAAGCCCATAGGCAAAGGAGCTGCTTTCTGAATGAAGCCTATTTTGCATTGTGTCAAAGTAATGACTGGTCACTAAGTCAGGGCTGGGGAGATGGGCTGAGTTCACAAGTCAGTTGATAAAAGATTGGAGTCTTCAGGTTAAAAGACAGTGTTTAGGTAACATTTTAACTGCACATAGCATGTAACTTATTAAGTTTTAGGTAGAACCAAAGAAAAATCCAGGCTTGCCTAGGTTTAATCCTTGTGGCTATACCTGGACCTCTAGATGCAATCCACAAGAAGAAAGTCACAAATGCTCTGAAGCTCCCGGGAGGAGACATTTTCTCCAATTCCCATCCTAGATGTTGCTTTAGAGTTTAGCAGACTAAAAGTAACCTTCCTGGAGACCAGAACCAGGACAGGGGTAAACAATGAATGAAGGAGATTTGCCCAAACAGTAGAATGGAATCGTGTGAGAATAACTAAAAACGTCCTGGAATCCTCACTATTCCTGTCCAGTGGGAATGTTTGTTTCCCATTTTCATTTTTTCCAAATAGGAATGCTTGTTATCTGGTTCCTTTTCCACCATTGAACATCAGGTATATTGAAAGCAGATAACTTGTCTTTTAATCTTAAAGATCAGGAGACTCTGAGGCACCTCTTTCTGTCCAGGCAGAGAGGATTACACATCACCTGGAGATCTGGACTTTGAGCATGATTAAGAAACTGGATGAGCCTCTGGGATGTCTCCTCTGGGAGGGGATGCGTTTAGCTCAAGTGGGGAGACTGTGTTACACACTGCTACTTTCTTACTCAACACTTAGGCTCTTATTTCTTACCCCGAATTTCCCCATATTGTTGAGGATGGCAATGTGTTCAGTTTAAAACCAAAAACTTTCCTCTTCAGGTTCCTTTGCAGCTGCAGATGGCCCTGCATCTCAGTTTTAGCATGTAAGATGGATCAACTGAGTGGAGATTCCAGGAGAGCTACTGTTTTCTTAAGAAAAAAGATGGCCTGGCTGTCACACACATTTCACCTTTTGTTCATGTCCCCAACCTGCCTCCTGAAACACAGATGTAGGTGGATTAGCCACCCTGCCATGATAGGATGAGAGGCGTGCTAAAGATGGTAGAAAATAAAGATAGAAGAACATGAGTTCCTGGTAGCCTTGTGGAGCCACTGCACCTGGGTAACATGCCTACCTCTCAACTGCTTGTCACATTAGAAATAGAAACCCCTATTCGGTTAAGTCAGTGTTGTCGGGTTTCTCCTACATGGAGGTGGATATAATCCCAACTGATAGAAAGAATTTTGGATATTCAAACAAATAAATACCTCTTCTAGACACAATAAAAATTGAAATACTGCTCAGCAGTGTCATTTGTGGGGAATAATAGGACTGTGAAAAACAAAAGGAAAAACAATACACAACACCTTTCAACTACCATTTCTCTCTTGATGTTCTGAAATATCCACCAGTTGCAATTAAAAGGATTTGAGTAATATTTCCTCCGAGAAGAGGAGTGAGGTCTCCTCATTTGGTAGGTGTTAAGATGCCCACATAACCACTCTCCTATTTGTTGGGTCCCACCAAGTAGTTTTGTCTTTATTTTTTTTTTATTTATTTATTTTTTTTGAGACAGAGTCTCACTTTGTTGCCCAGGCTAGAGTGAGTGCCGTGGCGTCAGCCTAGCTCACAGCAACCTCAAACTCCTGAGCTCAAGGGATCCTCCTGTCTCAGCCTCCCAAGTAGTTGGGACTACAGGCATGCACCACCACGCCCGGCTAATTTTTTCTATATATATTTTTAGCTGTCCATATAATTTCTTTCTATTTTTAGTAGAGACGGGGTCTCGCTCTTGCTCAGGCTGGTCTCGAACTCCTGACCTTGAGCGATCCACCCGCCTCGGCCTCCCAGAGTGCTAGGATTACAGGCGTGAGCCACCGCGCCCGGCCTTAGTTTTGTCTTTAAATGCAGAAAAAGGAAATGGCCTTGAGGCAGCAGTTCAGACACATTCCAAATTGACTGATCTCCCCTCTTTACCCAGTACTTGGAGCATGTCTGCTTTGGATCCTCAGGCCAGAGAGCCGCTCTCTTTCCAGAGGCAGATAAACCAGATAGCCATATAAATCAGATAACATTATCAGCACAATAAGACGAAGAAAATTCTTACATCCTTATTTTCTGAAGTCCAGAAGCTGTAATAACCAGCATCCTCAGGCCTTCATTTGCAGATCTTTTCCTAATCACTTTAGGCCTTCTTTAGGGGCACATGGATGGTAATAAATTGTGATGACTGATCCTCTGGCATGGTTTAAACATTTGCTGTACTACCTTTGTCAGAAAATACCCAAAGGGCTTTTCTGTGGGGCAACCTACAAACCACTGCTTATTACAAATCTATAGAAATCAATTTCTAACATCCATGACAAATGATAGGATGAGAACTCTCAGGGAGGAAGGACTCTTGCTCATAAAATGCAGCTGTAGAAACCGGAAAATTTCTGTACGAGCCAATGCAACTGGCTGGAGTTGTTGCTGGGAATTTTTTCTTCTTCATAGTGTTTCCTAGACAATAGGCATCAAGTGAAGATTCAGGGAAAAGCATATCAAACTTAACAGACAAAGATGGTTATGTAGTTGAGTACAACAGAGCTTCAGCAAACCCTTGCTCTCATGACTTCCATTGATGGGAAGGCTGTAGGGAGGCAGATGCAATGTCACAGCCCCTCTTCTTCTTACATTTCCCCCCAGTAGTATTTGACTTCTGATTGCAGTGTGAGTGGAAGCAGGGCAATACTTACACCCCCGCCCCTTTTTTTTTAATGTCAATTCACTACTTTAAAAAGGTGTATTGGATAGTCTTCCATGACACTTAATTTCTATTCAAATAAATTTTGGCAGTGTCTATAAAGAGAAAATGCGAGAGTTGAAAGTGTTGTACCTACAGTTGGGGCTGGCAAGGAAGCCTGGAGGTGTGGTAAAGGCTCAGAGTCAAATCCTACTCAGATTTACAGATGTGATAGTGCCTAGATGATTTTAATAACACACAACTCCTTTGAACATTTAGGACACACAGAGACCAATTAGTTTAGAGTGGTCTGAAAAATCTATTCCATCTGTTAAACAATGGAAGATAAAGAAATTGTACTCTCTTCATCAAATGAAATTATTTAAATTATGTAAATGAAGCAAAACCTCTCTGGTTCAAAGGGAGATCCTAGGAGATAAGAGGGGCATGGGCCCCGGACCCCCACCCACTTGGCCACGCCTTTATCCCTGAAGTGGCTGAAAGGCTATCCCAAGAATCACTCTGTAAGTGCTCCAAGATATTAATTCATAAGCCACTGGTTTAATTAAGACCTCCCATTATACTGAGGAGGAACCTGAGACACACAGATACCCAACATTTGCATTGTGCTTCTAAACATTTCATGTGCTTACATGTTTCAGTTTACACTAGAATTTTCCAGGCACCTGTAAGAACCATTCCTCTTCATGAACAACTTCTTTGTTTGGGCAATGAAGACCCACAACGAGAAAGAAAGATAATCAGGTGTTAGAAGTAGCTCACTCAGGGAAGCAGAAGGGGACATTTCCTGGGACTGGGAGGAGGCTGGGGTCTTAGGGTTTCTTATGGGAAATGGGATGATTATATGGTGGACTGGGGTATGAAAGAGCAGCATGAACTTATGGGTGGCCTAGTCCATATTCAGCAGGAAAGACCACAGTGAGGTCATCTCTGAGTCAGCCCAGAGCATGAGGGCCCAACAGATAGTGGAACATGCTATGGGCAGGGTCTCCAAGTGGCAGTAGGAGCACTGATGATGCCAACAGCCAAGGCTTAAGAACTAGAGTCCTTCCCATCCCACCTAAGTGTCTGGGTACCTATATAGCCAGGAGGTGAGGACCTCCAACATGACACAGATGGAAGTTTTTTCAAGTTTGACTATAGAGGTCTGTATGTTGGATTTATTTGAACAATATTGTGGATTAAGTTCATAAACTATTATAGTGTGGGTGGCAAGAGAACCGTATCAGTTGCTAACTCCTTAATCATTCTGATGTGGGTCTTGTGCTCAAGGTCTTAGAATCTTGCATCTCATCATTAGCTAGCTCAGATGTACTTCTCTGTTTCTGCTTGTCTAACTTGTTTTATGCAGTGGGTATTTTCTGAACACTCAAGGTTAATGCCATGTATGACATTCTGTCTGTTTCAAGGGGCCTGGTTTGGCTGTCCTATACCACAAGGGCAGAGACAATTTGTTTGTAAGAAGCAACATAGGAAAGATTGCGGGAAGGTACCTCTGTGTCTCCGTGATGAATCACTGTAAAGACAAAATGAATTGTCTGCAGTATTTCTATTAAACAACGGGAGATAAAGGACATGCACTCCATCTTCTCTAAATATTCAGAAACTTACAGTGTTTAATGACACAGACAAATTCTGATGACAGGAGGAATGACAACAATGCAAAACCAGAGAAGCAAAGAACATTTAGTGAAAGTCATTTATTTTCTAAGGAATGAAGTCATTTGTCTCCATCTAGCAATGTATCTATTGACCTGCTGTTTTCCTTTGGGGAAAAAAGAGAAGCAATAATCCATGGCCAGCAGGTAAAGGGACCCCAGATGCACAACAGATCTTACCTGTGCTGGCAGGTGTGCTGGCCTGTGAGTTTCTCCCGGTAGCTTCGGAAGATGAATTACTGACAAAGGTGGGCACATCTCTGTACTTTGTACCATTTTCCAAAGCTGTAGATTGCGGTAGCCCGGAGAGGGTGAGACAGACATCCCTGTCTCTAGCAGGAATTTACTTCCACCTGTGTTGAAAGGGCTAAAGCCATTTAAAGTTTTGTTAACACACATTCCCTTATGGCACTTCCCTACTTGTTTTTTGAGCAGTAAAAGCATTCAGAAGTGTTGCAGGTATATTAGAAGTATAGAGATAATTAAAGTGAACTACATTTTACCCCACTTAGTTTATCAAATCTCGTAAAAGAACATTTTACTAAAATAGTTGCCCTGTTTATTTTCCTCTGTGCTGCCATTTCCCTCCCATCTTCTTTTGCAATAGATGATCTTTGCCTGATTTGTTGGCTATCATTCATGCATGCTTTTGCACTTTTATCTGCTTATGTGTATGCCTCCAAATAATATGCATGTTTCAACCTTCTTTGTAAAATTGTAGACCATTATGTGTGTCACTCTGTAACTTAGTGGTTTTGTTTGATATTGTATTTTTGATACTTTATACTTATACTTACATATACTTATACTTACACTTACATATAAGTGGTTATATTTTATTAATTTTTATATATAAGATATTGGCTTGTACATCTAGCAATCTTGTTAATTGTTCTTAATGTCAACAATTTATCTGTAGGTTCTCTTGGATTTTTACAACAATAATCATAAATTTGCAAATATTGACACTTTTGTTTTCCTTTTTAAATTCTCACACCATCCTTTTCCTTCCTTTTGACTTATGGCATTGTCTAGGACCACTGGTGTAATGTTGATTCTAACATGGAATGGAGAAAAAAGAGAACTGAGGGCATTTTCAATTCTTTCCTGATCTTCATGGGAATGATTTGAGGTTTCACTACTATGTAAAATATCTACTAATGGATTTTGGTACCATTTATCATGTGAAAGAATTTCTTTTCCATTCTCAGTTTGCTTAGGGTTTTATCTTAAATAGCAGTTGCATTGCATCAAATATTTTTTCCTGTGGCTTTTTAGAAAATACAATTTTTCCCTCTCCCCTTTCCCCTCTAAATATGGTGTTAATAGATTTTCTGATGTTGAAACATGAATTTTACTTTTTCTATGGTGAATTATATTTAACAGTGTTTTATTTTAGGGTTTTTATCTTTAACAATCTCATTCAAAATTGGAAGAAAAATACACAGTTCCTCAAAATAAATATTACAATTTTGTGCAGGCTATCTATGAAGAAAATGCAGAACATTTTTAAAGGACATCAAACATTACTTGAATATGTATAATGAAAGCTAATATTATAAGTAATGATATTTATGTGAGATTACTTAACACATTTTATTTTACTTTTATCCCAATTTTTATTAATCTTATATTTTATTAATCTTATATTTTTATAATTTCTGCAATAGTTCCTAACATAAAAGAAATCATTTTATTATTTTGTGGTTTGATAAAAATTCACCTATAAAACTCTTTGGTCCCAGTGCCCTTGACCTTTACTAAAAACTACCATTTGAGCCAGCAGTCCCACTACTGGGTATTTGCCCAAAGGAAAAAAAAGACATTCTATAAAAAAGGCATCTGCACTTGAATGTTTATAGCAGCACAATTCACAGTTGCAAAGATGTGGAAACAACCCAAGTGCCCATCAATACATGAGTGGATTAACAAAATGTGGTACATGTGTACCAAGGAGTATTACTCAGCCATAAGAAAAACGGTGAACTACCTCTTGTATTATCCTGGTTGGAGCTGGAGCCCATTTTACTAAGTGAAGTATCATAAGAATGGAAAAATAAGCACCACATGTACTTACCATTAAATTGGTCCTAATTGATCAACACTTATGTGCACACATGGAAGTAACATTCATTGGGTGTCAGGCAGGTGGGAGAAGGGAGGAGGGGATAAGTAAATTCACACCTAATGGATGCAGTGCACGCTGCCTGGGGGATGGGCACTCCTGTAGTTCTGACTAGGGTGGTGAAAAGGCAATTTATGTAACCAAAGTGTTTGTACCCCCATAATATTATGAAATTAAAAAAGAAAGATTTTTTCTCTCAGTTTAGATGCATGAGGATGAATAAAAGGTTTTATTATTCTGTTTCAGTGTTGTGTCTAACCATTTCAGGAAAGTGATACAGGTTCCAGAGTTTGATATATGGGATAAATAATGATAAATGCCCTGGTAGGAATGAGGAATCAAGAAGGTTTAGACTGTTTCTACTGCAATAACTTCTTGGGCTTTTGTGGCTTACCAAACACATGTTTATTGGAATTCTATTTCTATAAATTGAGTTCCTTTATTTTAAAATATGGAATTAATAATTAAACTATTATAGGTCTTTTGAATATAGTGTGTATATATAACTTGCATGTATATACACACAGAGAGAGAATGTTTATGTAGAAAACGTAACATAAAAGCCATAATAATAATATAGGTATACATAAATAAGATGTGGAAGGGAACTCCTTACATGAAGAAAGGAGAGACGAGTTCATATTGTAGCTTGTTAGTAATTAGCTATGTAGCCTGGCTAATTAAATTTTATCCTCTTAGCCTCAGTTTCTTTTTCTGTAAATGAGAGGGTTGAAGACAGTGCTTTATGATTGTACTTTGTGGCGTTTTGAAGAATTCTGTAAAGTTTACTGAAGAATTGCCATCACTCAAGATTCCAAGGTAGCCGACTTTCTCCCACCGAATGATGGCTTAGTTTCAAGCTCTGCTCTGCCTACTTCACAGGTAGTGACTGATTTAGTTTAATTTGGCCTTTACGATCTACAATTAAGTAGTATGATTGTCCACAATTTGCAGAGGAGGAAAGAAAGGCAGAGATGGCCTAAGTTTGTTCAAGGTAAGGTAGCTAGTAAGCAGTGGAGCTGGATAGCTTAGCTCCAGCGGCCTTGATCTCAGGTCCTGTGCTGTACTGCATATTTTTCTTGTGAGATTTACGTTGAACAAAGGATCTTACAGCTAAAATGCTGAAAAGTATGAAGACATTAAGATCTCCACAATTCCATAATTTAAAGCATGCTAAAGGAGGTCACCATCAATCCTGCAACTGTAGAAAACGCTGCTCTGGTTTTGGTATGATGGTCACGTGGTGACTCACGAGGAGGTGGTCTGGTCTCCTTCCTTTATAGCAGCGCAGCGCCCTCTAGCCCGTGCACGTCTGGGCTGCAGTGTTCATCCTCAGCTCTAACCACCTAATTTTGCTGGTCTTGTCTTTGGAAACAAGAGGTAAGAAAGAAGTGAAAAAGTAAGTCAGACAAAAAGTAAGCGCTTAAAGTCAGGCAGAACTGAATTTTAAGTCTCAGCTTTGCCAACAGTTGTTAGCTTTGTGACCTTGGGAAAGTAAATTAATGTTTTAGGACCTCAGTTTCCTCTTCTAGAAAAATGGACTCCCATCTACTTCATAAAGTTGTCATGAGCAAAAAGAAATAAACATGCATATGAAAGTCCTAATGTAGTACCTGGTATACCGCTGGTGCTTAATAAAAATTATGTTCTCTCCCTTTTGCCTTTCACAGAGGAGACGGTGCACCAGAGGCTTTATTTCCACAGTCAGCCGGGTTGGGGGCTGTAAGTGACTGAAGGACACCTACTTGACTAGCCTCCTCTAGTTTTTGTGCTTCTTCCACTAGCCAGTCTGCTGAGTAAGCCACGTATTTGTTTCCTTTATTGTTACATTTCCTTAGATTTCTCTTCAATTTGCAATTAATAGAAAAATCAGATCCTCGCATGCTGTGCTGTCTTCCTCCTGCGGATCCTCCTGACACTTTGTCTTTATTTCCCAGCACGTGCTCTCAAATTTCTTGCTCCTTTTGAGCAATGCAAGTTCCCTTGAAAACAGCCTCCAAAGCAGTGTAGCTGGGAGCTGAGCATGGATCTTAGTCTCTGACTGGTGAGAAATGAAGATCCAATTGTAATGGGGTGAGAATCCCCTCTCCTGTGGATATAGTCAGTGCCGTTTCATAGTAGAGAATACACTAAAGAGAAAAATCTTTCTTTTAGGTGTAAGGTATACTCTGAATTGATCAAGGACACATACTCTTTGCAAGGACAAAGAGTAACTGTTGCATTATGATTCCAAGTGACAATTACACAGATGTTTAATTGCCTGGATGGCTGAAGGCACATGTTCTGATCACAATATGATAAAAATCTCAAAATACTCAACCTTATTTTTCTGGTGTTCAATCTTATATTTTCCAGGATCCTGAATACTGGTGAAAATATACATTCCAGAGTTGATCTTATTCTTGATTAAACTGATCTTATTCATGATTAAACAACATCATTTCTTCTTTAATTTGACTTACATGTGTCAGTTGCCTACTTTGTGCAAGGAACCATGCGAGGTTCTGAGGGTGCACAAGTCAGCTAAAACCATGGGCATTCTTCCCCGGAGGGGTTTAGCTGTCCCTCAAGTGTCAAGTTTATAGAAAAACAGTTTTAACCTGCAAGAACACAGAAAATTCTGTACTTCAGAGTTATTTCATGGACTATACTTTAGAGCAAATGTCATTAAAATAAGGGATAGTTAGGGAGACTTCAGCAGAAGGAATGGTAGTGAACATTAAATACATTTAAGTATAGATGTAAGATTAATTAAAAACTGGATGTATGAATGGAAGAAGAGAAAATAAATGTCATATATTCAGAAAAATTGAAATAGCTCAATTAAAAAATCAGAAAGGAAGGAAGAAAAAGGAAATAGAATAATCTTTTCATGATTGCTACATAGGTGACAGCGAGAGTCAAAAAACATCATTTAAAGCTAATAAACCAAGTAGCAAAAACCTAATTAAAGGGACTGAGGTATATTGAAAGGTAATGTATAAAAGTAACCACTAGAACAAAAATATACACCTTCCTAAAGACCAAAAAAATGTACAAAGATAAAAAAGAAGAACCAATAGAACATATAAAGAAATACAGTTAATATAACCTAATACACAAAGTAAATATAACTTAATATCATCTGGGTTAAGACCAAACATTGCAGTCATATAATACAGCTGCTTTAACTCACCTTTAAAAGAAAATGATTTTCAATTGGCTTACAAAGAAAAACCCAGTTCTATGCTATAAACAAAAGACATATCTAAAACAAAATGATTCAGAAATGTGAGAAAATAAAGGCAGGGCAAATGTGTATCAGGTAAATGGAAACACCAAGAAAATAGGTGTTGTAATCTTGATATCAGACAATGTAAAATTCAGGCCCAAGAGCAATAGATGGGATGAAGAAGAACACATTTATGTTGCGAAAGATCATAATTCAAAATAATGTTATAACAGTTGTGAATACTATGCCACATTGAATATGGTATTTGCCTTCACACAGCAGAATGCTACTGCAGCTACATAAGTATTAATAGAAATTGGCATAAACATACTAATAATAGGAAATCTTAAGAAATTATAAGTTAACGACAAGTGAAGTGAATTTAACAATAAGCAAGGCTTTAGAAGGCCTGAACAACATGGTCAATTAGTTACACGTGTTGTGTTGAAACTGCCTCATACCATAAGGCTTGTGAGAGCTGATTCTACACATCTCTTATGTTCAGCGTTAGCACATGGTAACTTGAAACTGGCCATGATGGCAGTATTTCCACCACAAAAATTGGCAAATGCTATATAGTTAGGACTTTCCCCCTCTTTTTCCTGAGGGCCAGTTTACCAGCATAGCTATGATATATTAATATATCAAATCTACACTCCATGATAGGAAATACCTCTTCTTCTTAAGCACACATGGAACATTAAAAAAATTATATGTCAGGCACAAAGCAAACTAAAAATAAGTAACAAAATCAAAGGACAAAGATACCATTTTATCATACAATTCTTGGGTAATTGGGGAGACACAAGACATAATTGCATTTAAAAAATAATGACAATTAAAACACATATTAAAATGTGTAGGATGCAATTAAAAATGATTACAGAAAAACTCATAGCACTATATACTTATGTCTATTAATAACTTTTATTCAGTAATGAATAAATAATAAAAGTGAACTAAATTCAATTTAAAAAACTTGTAAAAGAAAAAAAATTAAACAAAAAGAAAGCACAAAAGGAAATAATAAGAATAGCAGAAAAGCTAATCAAAATATAGGTTTTTTTGGAAAAAAAACAAAATAGACTAAACACAAACTAATTTAGTGTTGAATAAAAGGAGAACACACATATAAACAGGATAAAAAATAATAAGAATCAAAGGAAATTAAAAATAATGAATATTTTATATAACTTCATATAAATAAATTTGAAAACCTAGATGAAAAGAATATTTTGCTACATATATACAGTTTACCAAAATTGGTCCCAGTATAGATTGAAACCTTAAATATACAAATTTCTGTGAAAAGAGAAAGAATGTAATCAAACAAGCAAACAACAGCAAACATGAAATCTACCCTCTTTCCAAAATTGCTGCAGGCCTGGTTGCTTTCACAGGGAAATTTTACCAAAATTTCAAACTAGGTAGTCACAATGCTAGATAGATATTTCCAAAGTATAGGAAATTATTTATATAAGAGAGATACAACACTGATATCAAAACTTGATTTTAATTTTGAATTGCAATGAAAAAATGGAAGTAATATGTTAGTAAAATAATAGCATACCATTTAAAATGTAAGACTCATTTATAGCAGAATAATCCATTTACATCTTCTCTGATCTTTCAAGCTATTGTTATCATGTAGTTTACTCCCACGTATGTTACAACTTCACAGCATTTTGTTGTTATTTTTCTTTTAATGAGTCAATTCACTTTTTGAAGAATTAGGAAAATAAAGACAGTTTTTTATATTTACCCACATATTTTTCAGTGTTCTTCTTTACTTTCCCTAGATCCGATTTCCCATCTGATGTCATTTCTTTATTATCTGACTAAATGCCTTTAACATATTTTTCAAGATGGTGCTATGATTTGAATGTTCCCTCCAAAACTCATGTTGAAATTTAATTGCCATTGTGATGGTATTAAGAGGTGGGACCTTTAAAAGATAATTGGGATCATGAGGGCTTTGCCCTCATGAATGGATTAATGTTGTCATAATATGAGTAGGTTAGTTATTGCAGATGCTCAGCCCCTTTTTTCTCTTTCTGTCTCATACCCACAATTCCTTGCCATGTGATGCTCTTCTGCCAGGTTATGATGCAGCAAGAAGGACTGCACCAGATTTAATCCCTTGATCTTGGACTTCCCAGCCTCCAGAACCATGAGCCAAATAAACTTCTTTTATTTATAATTTATCCAGTTTCTAGTTTCCTGTTATAGCAGACTAAGGCAGATGGTCTACTAGCAAAAATTTTATTAATTTTATTAATTGAAAATATTTTTATTTTGTCTCTTGTAGATACAAAATTCTAGGTTGATATATATTTTTTCTTTTAGTAAATTAGTGATGCCAGAACATGATTGTTTGGCTTTCATTGTTTCTGATGATAGATCACCTGTCATTCTGACTGTCATTTGTTTGCATATAATGTGTCTTTTATTTTTCTTAGGCAGCTTTTAAAATTTTTCCCTGTACTTTTAGTTTTATGCTTTGTTAGTATGGATCCATTTTGATTTTTTTTTTTTTTTGGTCATAAACAAGTTTGTTCAGACTTTTATGTAGTCTTTAATTCTAAGGTGTGGACCTTACAAAGTTTCAATGGAAAACTTGAGGTATTTGAGAAGCCCCTCTAATTTGATAGAACTCAAATTCCAAACCATATGTCCATCTGCTGAAACCTCTACTCAGTTTTCTCAGCTCTTTTGCTGTTGTTTTCTTTTTGGTGTCTCTGGTCTCTCCCAAACATAAGCAAGGGTTTTAGGAGAGTTTATATGGGGAGTCCTTGAGATGACTTGGGGGTCCTTGAGATTTCCCTTTTTCTAGGATTTTCCCCTCAATTGTGTGAGACTCTGGTAGTTGCAAACTCCTCCTCTGATTCTTCAGACCAACAAGGCTGTGGCTCTCTGGTTGAATTCTGGCTGGTCAGTGCTCTGTGACTGGGGATGCTATCTGGGGAAAAGATGGATAAACTTGGCTCTCAGTCACTGTGGTTCTTGCCTTTCAAGGAGCAGATCTCCACTAATTTCTGCCTGCAGAGATTCCAAACAGTTATTCTCATATTTTCCCCATGGTTTTTAGTTATTATCTGTAAAAGAGTTAGTCCAAAACAAGTTACTTCTCTAATGCTGGAATCAGAAATTAGATTGTTACATATTGAATAAAAATAATTTTATGAGCCCTTGTTGATAGTTAAGATACATTTGTATATAGGTTATATATACATATATATCTTCTATATACATATATACACATATCTTCTATATACATATATCTTCTATATACATATATATCTTCTAGATACATATATTCATATATCTGTGTACATATATTTTATATATATATGTCTATGTGAGATAGAGAAAGGGAAAAGAAAAAAAACAGCTTTTAAAATTTTTTTACAGAAGAAATGAACAATTAGAAAATTTCTACTTTGCAATCCCCATGAATACAAAAATTGTTTCAGGCACAGGCCATTAAAGACAAAAGGCTGTTGGAGAACAGAGTATGTCTATGACATTAAAATACTAACCCCAGGATTACTCTACAATTTTTGAAAAATGATAGAGTAAATTTAACTTGAATCTAATCATGACAAAACAATTATACAAATTTTCACTATTCTTAATTCCAGAAAGTGAAAGATAAAGAGAAAGACAATGTTATTTACAAATGATTAACAAGCAGATTGATAATACATTGAATACTAGAACATAATATTTCAATATCTTTAAAATCTAACCAAAAACATTTGAACCTAGAATTCTATTTCTAGGAAAGTTCTTAAGAGCAAAATATAAAAGGTATTTTGGACATGTAAAAATGCAGAGCAGTTTTTCTCCTAGACATACTACTATACAAAAAAGCATACTTTAGGGCAGGTTTCAGAAAAAGAGAAAAGAAAAAAAAATTAATCCTGGGAAAAGAATGACATTAGATGCCAGAAGCAGTGGCAGTTAACTATGCCTCAAAGTAAGTGAAAGAAATAAGAAAGAAAAGGTAATATCCTCTGGATATAGATACTCAGAAAATTTTCCTTCAACCAATAAATTGCTATGGCATAAAATTACAAAGTCATAATAATGAAAATGTTGATTCCTTGTTGTTTTGTGACTTTTAGCCACAACTGAAATATAAAGTATAGGAGATTATAGTCCCACATTAAAATCTAAATATTACAAACACTGGAAATATAAATATAATAGTATTTAAATGAAGAGTGCATTGAGCATGACAGGGTAGCAAAGGAAGATTGCCTGGGCTAAGTTCCTCATTTTTGATGACAGGGCATCAGTCAACACTCTCAAGTTGGTAAATATCAAATAGATAGCTAAGTTAAGTATTTTATCTAAAGCCATAAGGGTGAAGACTAGAATAACTGAAAACAGAGAGTATTGGCAGAGTTATTTCAGGAACGTACAAACAAAATTGAAGGAAAGGAATATTCTTTCACTTTTCTTTTTTCAAATTATTTTTGTTGAGAAGGTAATGCATTATTTTTATTATTTAAAACAATGCTAGTTTAAAAATGTAACTAAATCATGGTTATCCAAATCCTGAACTACTATGCAGCAATTAAGAATAATAAGTAGAGCTAGATGTATATTGTGATATGGAAAGTAGCTGCTGTATATTGCTTAATGAAAAAAGCCAATCTCCAGAAGACAACTGCATATTCCCAGTGTGTAAGATCGATACATATATGCAAATGTGTGTATTTACATATTTCATACGATAAAAACTTTTTGGAGAAAAAAAATTAAGCTCAAAGAAAGTTCTGAACCAAGTGGTTCTCAGAAATCCCAGAAATTCCCATTAAATTATTAACAGCACTGCTGGCAGGCTGGCTCCAACCTGAACCCAGCCCAGGTCCAGTGGAGATGCTAACAGCAGCTCCAGTGAGAGAATCTCTCCCTCCTTACTCATCACCATTGACACTGCGCATCTTCCTTCTTTCTCCATTCTTACATTCTGAGTTGTGGTGAGCTAGTCGCCTACAGCTCTGCCAGTTTCACATAAATTTAAACCTTCATTTTATCAACAGCTCACTGACTTATCTCAGAATCAACTATTAAACGTCTCTGGTTTAATTCTTCATGTAACCACTGGGAATAATTAAGCTACTGGTTCAAGAGTCACCCTTGGCTAAGTAAGCACCCCTCTGCTTCCTTGCTGTGCTTGGTTTCCTTATCTGAAAACCCAGGTGTCTGGGATTGAAGAGTCCTTACATCCCTTCTGGCTTCTCTATCTTTTGACTCCAGGCTCTGTTTTGTGAATATCTTAAAACAGCTTTAAGTTTTTTAGGAATACAGTTTAGAAATAATAGGAAGGTTGGCTGAGAGAAATTTAAGCAGTGCTAAGCAATTCTACCATGGGCTCCTCAAATGCCCAACAGGAAAAAGAAAAAGGCTGGGATACAGCATGTTACATCCATACCAGAGTAACACCACGCAAGGAAGTGCTTGGCTCCCAGCACTTGTTCAAGTGCATTAATTTGACAGCATGCACAAGCTGTTGACTGCCTGCTGAAGTCTTCCACTGTCTGTGGCTCGTTGCGTGCACAACTGCTCTGATCGAGAGTAATTCCATGCCAGGCAGCTGTGGAACGAACAAGTTATACACAGCCAATGAAACCTGAAGCCTCATCAGCTAATCAGTGAGTGCTGTGGGAGAGAAATTAAAGTGGAGGAAGGTGCATATCGAAAGCGAAAGGTGATGAAGGAAAGAAATGAGCTGATATTAAGAGGTGGCAAAAGTCATGGGAAAATGCATGGCATTTTACTTAGAAACAAATGAAACACATTTGGATCCACTTGCGGAGTCCAGGGCACAGACAGGAAAATAAATTTACTAAGGAAAGGCAATGAGAAGCTGCTGGAAGGTGAGAGAGAGTTAATAAAGTTATTTGAGAGTGCTTAATGAGTATGCTGATCATAAAATACATGAGACATAAGAAAAAATGGAAATCTAGGCTGGCAAATTGTACATTTAATATCCATTTTCTGGTTGCTAGTTGGGACAGGCAGGGGCAGCATGGGCTCTTAAGACAGGGGTTTGGCTTATGTTTGCAAGAAGCTATGTCTTACAAGAAGATCTGGGAAATAGTAAGAATAGAGGGTAACTAGGTGATGTGGCCAATGTCAATATTCCAAACCATAGCTAGGCTTACATGAGGACTCTGACACCCAGAAGCACTCTCTCTGTGGGAGGCAAAGCTTAAATGCTGAGCCACTCAGGAAAAAGTCACCCGTGGGCATCAATTTATTATCCTGCCTGGCAAACATACGTGCTCCTCTGGGCTCTGCAGGCTGAGCATCCCTGTCATCTGTTCCTCCTTCCTCTGATCATAGAGTCACAATGTAAGACAATGACAGCAATAAAAGGCTCCTAAGGAATTGTACAATCCGATCTCCTCATTTATTTTTCAGGTTATGAAATTAAGCTCCAAAGGAATTCTTCCCAAAGCATTCATCTAATTAGCGGTAGCGCTGGAGCTCATTTGGGTTTCTTTGCTCTCAGTCTGTTGGTCTTTCCTATTTATGCTGCCTCACTTTAAAATGTAGAGATATATTTCAAATATCATCTGTGTTCCTTTAATAATCCTTCATAATTCTTTAGAATCCACTTTTTGGTTTGTTAACTTTATTCGGGCAACAAATAATTGAGTGACTACTGTATGTCCTCATGAAGCTATATTTGAGAGTAGGACATAGACAATGAAAACAAGCAAAAGTAGATAGAATATAACGTCCGGTAGAGATGGGAACTGTGAAGAAAATGAATGCGGCATCATGGGAGAGAGGGCGCTATTTTAGACAGGGTGTTGAGGTCTCCTGAGGGGAAGTTTGAGCACGAGCTTGTAGGATGAAAAGGAGACAATCACATGAATATCTGAGATAAAACTTCCCTAAGTTTTCTTTCATTTTGTCCTAATTATAACTTTGAGGACTTTGTAAGGGGGGATGTAGGCTGATGTTTGGTATCTTGAACTATGATAAACATATCCACGAGTTTTTCTATTCATAATCTTAGATTTTTGTTTCTAATTTTAAACCTATTTCCTCTCACACTCAGCATCGGTAGATCAACAGTGGAAGTGACTGGGGCTCCCAGTTTTGATTTTAAAGCCACACATTCTGCCTGCCTATTGGGTGAAATACCCATTAGAACATTTATTACGTGGCAGTGCCAGCATGTAATACATTTCCTTATTACCCTGTTACAATGTGACCTCTTTTAATGATCTCAACAACCTCTCAGGAAAGTCTTTATTATATTCATATTACAGGCGAGGAAACGGGCCTATGGAAGTTAAATGACTCACAGTCAGTGACTGGCAGAACTGGGGCAAGATCAAGGTCTGCTGGAAACCAAAACCCATGTTTGTTCCATTACTCCGATGACCGTAAGGCCCCATGAAGTGCACGTAGAGTCCTCACACCTGAGTCTGCTGTCCCTCTGGGTTTCCATAACCTTCTGAATTCTTGCCCCTTTTGGATTGATTAAAGCAAAACTGGTCTAATTAGTTTTTCACTGTGGAAATATAACTTATCATTCATTCAACTTACTGAAAAAATACACATATCATTTATTCCTAATCCATTCATTCAACAATGTATATTGAGCTTGTCTTGAACCTTGACTAATGGAAAGTCCTTTCCCTTCCCCTGTTTTCTCACTAGTTATCTGTACATCTAGGAACATCATACTGAGATAAAAAAGGATTCAAAAATAAATAGTGAACCAATGCCATTCAATTCCTGTTGCAGTTTCTATTGTTTAAAATTCCCTCTTTCTACATTTCATTTGACCACCATTCCACTGAGCCTAGACCTAACTAGGCTTTAAAACCAAGCTAGGTTCTTCATTTTTATTTTGCATAAATGGAGGTTAAGAGAAATACCTTTCCCAATGAGCACTGTTTGTTTCCAAACGGAAGCTTCCCAGCTGTGTGCTTATAAGTGAAAAGCATTTTGAGGAGCTCTGATTTTGAAATTGCCCTCGGGGTTTCTTTGGAGTAGGCATAATAGTGGTGCTTTTTATTCTTTGTGATTTTATTAATAGAAATAATGCTATGTGGATAAACAAGTTTGGGTCTAAATAGCGTGAATATAAAATATCAAGATAAGTTTATTTTGAGGTTTAGAAGTAGATCCAAATCCAATTACAAAAGAGGCTTCTAAAGCATTTTGTGGATTGATAATATCACTTATTCCCCTGCTCCGAAAGGAAATATTTAATGAGGTTCATTAATTCTGGTAGTTTTTGGAATGAAGAAAGAAAATCAATCATTTTATTTGATTAGCTCATACACATTTCTTACCCTTAATAACATAACGATTAGGAAGAAGACTCAGTCTCATAGAGTTACAATCTGTAGCCTCCTACTCAGGAAGCACTGATCGATATCAGCAGACTCTGGCCAAGCCAAATCTGAAGGTGAGAGGTTGTAGGATGGAGCTGAATAAATAGCTGATTGGCGCAATGATTTCCGGGTGAAATTTTTGCATGGGTTTATCATGTGAATGAAAGGCCAACATACAATGTCTCTTTGAGATAGATAAAACAATGCATGATGAATTTTATCAACACATGGGGAATCCAAGCCTTTACACAATGGCATTCAAAGATGCTGGTATGGTAGTCCTGGTCAGGTCCATGGAGCTTAACTTTTTAAAAAAAATACCTTCCTTGCTACATTTCTTTTCCTTATTGATTTATGTATGGACTGTACTTCGTAGAAAAGAAAACACAGTTTAAAGTTATTCTGCTTTGTAACAGAAAAAGGCTTTTCTTTTCACACATGCTGCATACTGGGTAAGCCTTCTTTATTCTTCTCCTTCATGAAAACAAACAAACTACAAGAAAAGCCCAGTCTGTCACAGTGAAATTCAGTGTTTAAACCCAACATGTCAATTCTCATTCTTGGGCCATGTGGTCCACAGTTAGAGAAGTTCTTTATGTCTTTTTAAACCTATTGTTGCAGAAAGACTTCATCCTAATAGACAAGAATTCATAAATATAGAATTGACATTTGTGACTATAACAAGCAAATAAAATAATGCACTAGAAATGAGGTGGGCATCACAGGAAGAACATTCAGCTGCCTAAACGTCTTAAAAATACACTATACCCTGGTACTTAATAGACATAAATTCTATAAAATTGTTAGATGTTTTCTCTTTACCTACTTACCACCTACCCTCCCTCCCTCCCTTCTTCCTTTTCCTGTCTTTCTTAATTTTTCTTTTTCTAGCTGAGACTGATTTCAGAAGAAGACAGTCCAACTCCCCAGATGATATAAATAGAGGTTGTGCAAGATGTTGGAACTGAGTTTGAGTAACTGTTCTAATTATTAAATGTATGGTATTAGGAATGCATTTGACTATCTGAACACCAGTTTTCTCACCTGTAAGAGAAGTAATACTACATACGCCACAGAGTTCTTGTGAGAACTCATGTGTGATATAATTCTTAGCCTAGCCCTAGTACTGATCAGTGATTTAATCATTTCAGTTTTTATCGCCCTGTTAGTTTTACCACTTTTAATTGAGAATAATATCTTAGATGTAAATACTGAGTCTTCCTGCAAAACATAAATAAAAATGGATCTTAACTTTCTGTATACTACATTATCACCTATTCTTCAGACAGAAGAGGCTGTTTTCTTTCAATGACTACTCAGAGTGGATTCAAGCTGACTGCTAGCTGGATAAATACAGACAATCCTTAATTAAATAGAATGCTTGGTAGTGGTTCTCACACTTCAGTGTGCAATGCAATCACCTGATGTATTTAGAAAATATAAAAGCTTGTCCTACGGCTCCCCAGGGAACCTGATTCAGCAGTTCTGCTCTGGGAGGTCCACAGAGCTTGTGTGGAGGGAATGAGGAGACAGAACATTGAATTTTATGGGTAAGAGGCATAAAAAGAGTTTCTCTTTTTATGACCTCTTGGTAGAAAACTTTCCTGATATTAGATGTCTGACTTTAGTTTTCTTACCTAGCATCATATAATCTATTTGTAAGATTTGCAGGAAAATGAATTTAAGTATCTATCAAACATGTAGCAGAATACAATTTTGATATTAATTGATGTTATGAGAGTCTCCACCCAACTTTATTTTATTTACTGATATTTTTGTATTTTAAATTCAAAAGTCTGATCTAAACTACACCCAGGAGTGTTTGAGGTGAAGCAATTTTGAGGCAAGTTTTTCAGAATCATTTAAATTGGGGAGGGGAGGATATGTCAAAGAAGAAACAAAAAGGTGAGATAAAAAGATGAGAGTTCTTTTCATCCTCCTAACTTCAGGCCAAGTCCTGCAGGAGATGCGAGAGCATGCTCTTTAAGTGTAGCATCCAAGTTCGGGGAAGGCCTGTGCCTCACCCTTCTCATTCAAGCCAAAGGGGATGATGAACCTCCTGGTAGACTCCTCCGTGGCAAGATGGAAGGCGGTACAGTGAAGGTGTGGCCTATTCCTTTCTGGAATTCCAGGAGGACATTGTCTTGTACATTTGCTGCGGGCATCAAAGGTAAATATATGAAACACGGGGGAAGAGAATTTGGGGACAGAGGTGTCTTTCTTAATTCAACTTTATCCAAAACAATGGCTAGAATTTACCTGGGTTTCCTAGCACTCGAAAAGGGAGAAAGGAGAAAGAGAGAGAGAGAGAGAGAGAGAGAGGAGAAGAAGAGGAAGAAGAAGGAGAAGGAGGAGAAGGAAGTAAAAGAAGAGGAGGGGGAGGAGGAAGGGGAGGAGCAGGAGGGGAGGAAGAGAAGGAGAGGCAGAGGGAGAGAAGGTGCGGGAGTGGAGAGGTGAGGACTGGATGCTGACTCTTGGGTCAGGGGATGTAGACCCATGAGACTGCCAGCCAACAGTACAGAACATTCCAGTGGGAGGGGGACTTGACAGCTGAAGTCCACAATAGGACAACTTTGCATCTGAGAAAGCACTAGGACAGGATGCCCTATTGTCTCGCTTCTCCAGCTCCCCTTTCCCCAGACCCAAACCTCAACTATGGAGAAGGAAAAGCGTAGTCAATCTGAATTGACTTGTGTGTAACTTGAAATGACTGAGAATTCCCTACAGTGACTGAATTTAAGTGGAATTGATTAGGCTAAAATTTTTACCAGGAGGCAGAATGGAAGCTTAATCAATGAAGAAAGTGTGAATTGGGGAAAACGTTGATTTTGGAAAGTCTGATCTTCTGCAAGGTGATCTGTGCAAAGAGAGAATGATGGCGGCTCTGTGAAGTCAGGTGTGTGTTTGCGGTACAGATTGCACCTTTTCACCAGCCTAAGGGACTCCTTCTTTCTATTCCTTCTGTCTGCTGCTGAGAGACTTCCTTGTCTTTAGCCTAACTCAGTGATTATTAAAGCTTGCTGCATGTTAGAATTACCTGGGAAATTTAAAAATGTCTGGATGCCTGAGCCCCCTCTTCAGTCATTCTGATTTAATTCCTGGTGTGTGGCCCAAGCGCAATTTGCCTTAAAGACATTGTCTGCACCCCCCACCCTCTCAGTGGTAATGATGTGCCGCCAGGCTGAAGAACTACCAGCTTTCACCAAACCCTGTAAGGAGGTTGGAGTTCCTTCCTACCTCCTTTAGGATAGAAATATGCCTGCTATCTGTGCAGCAGGTATAGGCACCAGGAGCTGTTGGGTAAACCACCTGGGAGGAGGCCTGATTAGGTTGTCAGCAGAACACTGGTGGAGGTATTGCTTATTTGTTTTCCAGTGTGATCTCAGACTTTGGGAGATTTGCTAAATATCTCTTCTATGGAGAGATATTGGTGATGAAATTTTTTATTTTTATTCTTGTTTCATTTTTAGCAAATACATATCTTGTCCTGGCAATGGAACACACCTGCCATTTCCAAAGGTAGCCTCCAGAAAAGCATGAAGTCACCAAACATCCAGCTTATCCATAACGCTCCTTTTGAAGTGCTGACCCATAATCTTTGCCTACCATCTGAAGTTGTACAGACTTAGTTTTACTCTCATCTGTGCGACTTTGTTCCTCTTTTTCTTTCCTCTCTCCCTTTCGTCTCTCATCTCTTCCTACTGTGCAAGAGGTCATTTTCCTCTGGAACTTCTGGAAAGTGTGTTTTTTATCCTGAGGAGCTAAAAGGGACTAGAATAAAACTGGAAGCAGGGTGGGTTGGAATTGAGAGCAACTGCTCTTTGGGACCAATATTTTAGTGGTAGAACAGAGATTTCAGACACAGTGTTACAGCAGAGGCATGCTAGGTTTGGCTGGGTTCCCTAGTTTGCATATAAAGTGACCTTGGCTCTAACAGTTACTGTATCCAACAAAGAGGAACTGCTTTAGAAAATCTTTAGGAAAATAACCCTCATAAAATGATGTTTACTACAATGTACAAGAAGATTTCTATGCTATGATGGCAGTGAGGTAGATTATACTAGCACTGGAGAAGAATACACCAAAGGGAATATGGTTCTGTTAGAATGGTGGTGTTATGGTCATGTTTCCATTTTAAAAGTGTTCTTTAGTGTTGCTATTTTGTTGAAAAAAATGAAAGGAAATATTCTTTTATCCCTAAATTTAGAGTCAATTGAAAGGTTAGGCCATCTGCTTGAAATGTGTACTGACCTTAAGTCCAAGTTTTCAAAGCTCAGGTCTAAATGATTTCCCTTCTCTTCAGTGGATGGTGTGCACAGCTAGGCTATAGCGCCCATCCCTGACCCTCTCCCCAGACCTTCAGTTCTACTGAACCACGGTTATTCAGCCAGAGGCAGCATCAGCAGCAGGAAAATTGACCAACATCTATGAGAAGATAACTGATGTCTGTCCTCAAATTCTTATCTTCTTTCTAACCACATTTATGTTCCTCAAATTCCTTCCCAATGGAGTTTGAATAAAAAACTTATCCTTGAGTTCCAAGAGCCATCCCAGCTCTCTGATGCTTTTGGAATATTCTGAAAACAAAAACAAAACAAAACAAAAAACCATGCTATCAATGTTGTTAGGTCTGCTCATTTGTCCATCCCACTAACAAGAAGCGTGTGTGTGTATGTGTGTCTGTGTTCATACATGCAGAGGACTGAATTAATCACACTCCTTAGTTCACACACTATCAATGATCTGTGTATGCCCCTCTACATATACATATACACACATATACCACTCTTTATATCAGTATATATACATATATTTTTATGATGCTTTTATTTGTTTAGTTATTTACATATTTTATTTCATTCTCATTTCTATCCTATTCATATATTCTTAAATTTGAATGTATTCTTGTAAACAATCTCCTGTTTTTATATATTCATTTCTGATATACATAAATGATGTTTTTCGGAACCCTATTTTCTTTCTTAGTTTTTGAATGCAGCATCATTATTTTAAGATCTCTTTTTCTGTGTGTATACATATAATTTGTCTCTTTTAATTGATGCATGTTTTCCCATGGTGTCCATTCACATTTCTTACCCCATATGTTGATGTTGAACATCCAGACTGCCTCTACGTACAAACCACACAAATCGATCCTGAATGACATACCTCATATGTGTCCACTTATGGTCTTGTGTGACAGTTAAGATGCTGGCAATTAGTTACACATGTATGTATTATAAGTAAGCTTGCTCTCCAAAATGGCAGCATTGATATACACTCCTTTTAGCAGACCGGGTGATTGGCTCTTTTCCCACACTATCTGGGAATTTTGTGTTGCCAAACAATGCTTTGCCAAAATGATGGCTGTAAATGTCTTATTGTCTTTTAAATTTTCATATCTCTGAATACATATGAAATTGAGAATCTCTTAGCCATTTGGATTTTTTCTTCTCTATATTGTCTAGTGATATCCTTACTGATTTGCAAGCTTTCTTCCTAGCCCCTCATCTGTCTTAGATACTACAAATAACTTTTTTTTGTCACTAACCCATGAGTTAACTTTGTCTACGTTTTCCTTTGTAATTTTAATGAAATCCATCAGAATTTTTGCTTTCTGGTTATATGTATGAAATGTTTTCTACCCCTAGAAAACAAAGATATTTTGCTTTATTTTCCTTTATTAGAGTTTTGACTTTCATACTTAAATCTTCAATTTGTCTAGATTCCATCATTGGTGTGAGGTAGGGATCTGGTTTCTCTGTATATCAAGACAGTTTTCTTTTTTATGGGCAATCTTTACCTTAAGTAACTTTCTAATATGTACATGAGTCTATTTCTGAGCTCTCTCTTTTTTTATATTGGACTATATTTGTCTTTTTTGGTTTTTTTTGGTACGACCAATGTGTGTGTGTGTGTGTTTTAATTTGACTTATAGTTTGATTTAATATAGGACATACTACCTTTCTGTTTTTCTTTGTTGACTAAGCTTTTATAATATAAACCTTTATTTTTCTATATAACTTTTAGAATAAGTTTGTCAAGTCCATAAAAAAATCCAGCTGGAATTTTACTTAGAAGCACATTGACTTTATAGGTCAATTTGGAGAGAATTGTTATCTTCATGATTTTAAGTTGTCCCACACAAGATGATAAAATGACTGTCATTTATAAAGATTCTGTTATATGTTGAATAGTAATAAAAATGTTTTCATATAAATCTTATGCATTTTAATTAAGTTTATATTTAGATAATTTATAGTTATTAGCTATTATGAATGGTAGCATATTTTCTAGTTGATTAAAACTAATGCAGAGAAATTCAGTGATTTTCATATTTTGAGTCCGGAAACATTGCCAAACTCTCCCATGAGTTCTAATAGTTTATTGGTTCTGCTGCTTTCTTTGTGCAGATAATAATATTATCTACAAAAATGAATATTTTATCTTTTCCTGTCTATTGTTACATATATTTTCTTTTACTTGCCTAATTACAAGTACTAAATTTATAGAACCATCTGGAACTTAGATGGATAGTGGGTATCCTTGTTTTATTTTTGACATAAATAAAAAAACCATATAAAGTTCACCTTTTTATGTATGATGCTTAATGTAGATTTTTTGTTATACGAACTTTATAAGTTAAGGAATGTCAACTGTATTCCCAGTTTGCTTTGTCCTAGTCTGTTTTCTGTTGCTATAACTGAATACCTGATACTGGGTAATTTATAGAAAGGAAGTTTATTAAGCCCACAGTTCTAGAGGCTGGGGAAGTCCAAGAGCATGGCAGTGGCATCTGATGAGGTCCATTTGTTACCTCCTACATGGATAATTTTTTTAAAAATACAATAAATGCTAAAAAGGGTTTTCAAGTTTTTCTAAGTATGAATATTCTAGCATTCAGATTGTCCACATTTTTGATAATTTTTGTCTGTTTTACCTTTTATGTTCTGAGGTGAATGTATGCAAACAATATTTTATTGATTTATTTTCTTCAGAGTTCCTTCAGTTATTGCTTTATGTATTTTGATGATATATTTTTCAATACATAATATTCATAATAAATTTTATTTCATGAGGAATTATTTCTTGCTCATATATAATGTACCTCTTCAGCCTTATGACATTTTTGTTTTGAATTATTCTTGTCAGTAAAATTTCTTTCTTTTTAATAATTTCCAGATATAAGACATATATATTTTTATTCCCTTATCTTCAATCTTTCTGAGTCTTTTATTTTAAATGTATTTCTTCTACATGACATATTCTTGGTTCTTTTTTGAAAGTTTGTTTAATGTGATCTGGGATGTCTTTTGATTAGCAATTCTAACTTATTTAAGTTTTTATAATTTCTTGAATATTAGATGTTATCTATATTCTTGTTTCATATTTTCTATTTGCTGTACTTTTGTATATTTTTCTTATCTTCATTGGACAGAACTTATTTTACTCTGCTTGTATATAATTTAAGTACTGCTTATCTTCTGCTTGTTGCCTCTAATCAAAATATTCCTGTCCTAGTCCTTTCTTCCCTTTCTGGCTACCAGGTGATGCAGTGTCTATTCTTACTATCAGAGTAGTACCCAAGTCAGGGTAGAGAGCTGAGGGCAAGAGGTGAGTGCCATTCTGGTGTGCCCTGAGCCTGGGCTCCTTCTTACTCCTCTGCAATCTCCTCTAACTCAGTGTTAAAGTATTGTACTCCATAGAGGTGATCTTCTACCAGTGCTACTTCTGCCAAAGATTTCAAGGGGGCAAACTAGTTGTTGGGATGGCAGAAAACAAATGTGGACACATGACATAGTGTGTCTTGGGCTTTTCTACCTGGTGCACATTTTCTTCCATTTAAACTTCTTTTTTTTTTTTTGCTTTAAACTACCAAGTGTGGCATTTGGGTTTTTTTTAATTTAGTAATTTCAGGATATTATAGAGGTACATTATGGTTACATGTTATGACTTTGCCACACTCAAACTATGATTTGGGGTGTGCCTTCCCCCCCCTACAATGCTCACTGCATCCATTAGTTGTGAGTTTACCCACCCCCAACCCCCTAATCCCTGGAGAATATTACTACTGTGTGAGCACCATAGTGCTGATCAGTTAGTGCCACTTTGATGGTGAGTACATGTGTTGCCTATTCTTCCGTTCTTGTGATACCTGACTTTGGAGGATGGGCTCAAGTTCTAGCCAGGAAAATATAAGCAGTGCTAGATTGCTGTCTTTTTTTATAATTGAATAATATTCCATTGTATACATATAACAAATTTTATTAATCCACTTGTGATTGACAGGCACTTGGGTTGTTTCCACATCCTTGCAATAGTGAATTGTGCTGCCATAAACATTCCGGTGCAGATGTCTTTATTATAGAATGTCTTTTGCTCTTTTGGGTAGATGCCTAATAGTGCTATTGCTGGATCGAATGACATTTGTATTTTTAACTCTTTGAAGTATCTCCAAATTCTTTTCCTTAGAGGTTGCACCAATTAGCAGTCCCACTGCTAACACAAGAGTGTTCCTGTCTCTCCACATCCTCGCCAGCATTTGTTGTTTTGGGATTTTTTTGATAGAGGCCAATCTCACTGGGGTTAGGTGATATCTCATTGTAGTTTTGATTTGCATTTCTCTAACTATCAGAGATGTTGAGCATTTTTTAATATGTTTGCTGGCCATGATTTTGTCTTCTTTTGAAAAGTTTCTATTCATGTCCTTGCCCATTTATTGATGGGGTTGTTTGATTTTTTTCTTGTTGATTTTCTTAAATTCTAGATAGTTTCTTGTTATCAGCCCTTTATCAGATGTGTAGAGAGCAAATATTTTCTACCATTCTGTAGGTTGTCTATTCACTCTAATGATAGTTTCCTTGGCTGTGCAAAACCTTTTTAATTTGATCAGGTCCCACTTATTTATTTTTGTTGCTGCTGTGATTGCTTTGGGGGTCTTCTTCAAAAATTCTTTGCCTAGGCAGATGTCTGAAAGGGTCTTCTCAACATCTTCTAGGATTCTTAAGGTTTCATGCATTTAAAATTTTAAACTCAAAGGAGGAATACAAACTAGAGCCAGCGCTTTCAAACATGTCTGAATATACTATACCTAAAAGGATACCTAATGGTCCCAAGGAAACATGAGTTAACAAGCAGAAGTGATTAAATACATGAGAAGTACAACCAGTATAAAAGAAAAAAGACTAATAAGCAACATATATCATATGAATAAGGGTTAATCACCTATATAGATTAATACTTTGAAATAAACACACTAAATATTTTTAAAAGAACATATTGGTACTATGAAGCAAAAATAAGAAATTATTAAAAAGGTAGTAGGTGGAAATAGTGGTTATAAAATATAAAATAACTATAATAAAGAACATGATATGGAATAAATAAAAGAATGGATTCAGCTGAAGAACAAACCAGTGTGTCTGAATAATTTTTAGCACTTTTCTTTATAGGCAGCAGAGAGAGCAAAAAAGATGAAAGATAACGTAAAATTTCAGAGAGACGCGGAAGATAGAAGATATACAACCCCTGGGTAGCAGAATTCCTAGAACGAGAAGGGTGAAAGCAATGAAAACAGAAGAACATAGTTAAAGAAAAAATAACAATATATTTTTTAGAAAAAAAAGATGATTGGCCCTAGATACAAGGGCTGAGAGTGTACAAAAGAAGGATAAATTGGAAAAGACTTACACATAGGTGCATTCTAGGCATTTAGGAACATTGAAGATAAGAGAGAATTATAAAAACTTCAGAGAGATAGAAAAGATTAACTACAATGATATGAGAATCAATTAGACATCAGACTTTTCAAAAGCATTACTCCATTCCAGGAGAAAATGGAGTAATATTTTCAAAGTATTAAAGAAAAAACACTTTAAGCCTAGGGTCTTATATCCAGCCAAACTGTTATTTAAATATAAGGGACTTCTAAACATGCTCTGCCATAAAAGAATCATAAAGTTTGGCCTTGAAAAGCCATTTTTAAAATGCTTTTGGAGGAATGTCAATAAAAAGGAAAATAATTCTAAAGAGGCAAGGACAGGAGAAGTAAGGATGATCAGATAACTCAGCCAAGTTAAAGTTAACTCTGTATTTTGAAAGCAAGAAAAAAAGAAAAAAAAGACACCAAATGGAACTAAACACCCAGAGCTAAAATTCTGGATGATTCCTGTCCTTGTCGGGTTTTGGGAAAGAGACTCAGAAAAGGAGATTTGCAAGTAGGAGGCTTGAGGCACCTGTGAGAGAACAAAGCAGACCGGGCAGGGGGAGAAGCTGGACGGGCTGGACAGAGGCCCCAGGGCAGCTCCCCTGGGATGGCCCTTCCAGGTGTTCTGAGTTGAGGTAGGGGGCGGGGTCTTTGTAACCGCACAGAGAAGTCATTGCATGTGATCTCTCCCCTGCAGGAGTGGTGCTGGTGTTGCAGGACATAACCTCAAGGAGGCAGCTACTCTGGACCAAGAGTAATTCCCTAGAGCAGCAGTCCCCAACCTTTGTGGCACCAGGGACAGTTTCTTGGAAGACAGTTTTTCTATAGGGGGTGAGGGTGGGGTGTGGAGGTCAGGTGGTGATGCAAGCGATGGGGAGTGGCTGTAAATACAGCTGAAGGTTCCCTCGCTCACCACTCACCCCCTGCTGTGTGCACACCCTCCCCCCCCTCCAGTTTCATGGAAGATAATTTTTCCACAAATGGGCGGGGGTAGGGGGGTGGTGCAGAGCTCTGCGGTCAGTCCCTAACAGGCTGTGGACAGGTACCAGCCCCCGGCCTGGGAGTTGAGGACCTCAGCCTTAGAAGGAATGAGTGCCTCACTCCTGGTGGGGGTTCTAGGCAATGCAGCTGAGTATCCACGTAGGTAGTGAGTGCGCGTTGAAGTATTTTTTTTTTTTTTTAATGTGGGAAGATATTGCTTGTGGTGAGTTGAGTAATTCCCACTGCACCCCCCCCCACCCAAGATATCCTCATCCTAATCCCTGGAATCTGTGAATGTGACCCTATGTGGCAAAAGAGACTTCGCAGATAGGATTGAGTTAAGGGTCTTGAGATGGGAAGTGGATCCTGGATTGTATGTGTGGGCCCTAAATGGAATAAGTACCTTATGAGAGGAAAATGGAGATTTGGAGATTTTACTCCCGAAGAGGAAGAAGGCAGTGTAACAATGGAAGCAGGGTGACAAATGACAATGTGGTGCAAGGCCATGAGCCAGGGACTGGGAACAGCCTCCAGAAGCTGGAAAAGGCCAGGAAATGGCTTCTCCCCTACAGCCTCCTGGGAAGCAGGCCCTGCTGACCCCTTCAGTCTAGCAAGACCCATTTCAAAATTATGAGAGAATAAATGTGTTGCCATAAACCAACAGGTTATGGTAATTTGTTATAGCAGCAACAAGAAAATAATACAGTAATAAAGCATATAGATAAAGAACTATGAACAAAAGCATAAATGTATTTTCTGGTATTTTTCTCAGTCATCATAGATTTGGGTTCCATTTTCATGTAACTCCTAACTTTACTTCAGATCTCAGCTTATCTGTCGTGTCTCCAGAAAAACTTCTCCTGACATCCTGGTCTGGTCAATCCTCCCTGTCCTAGGTACTTCTAGCACCATTGCTTTCTCCTTTCCAGTGCTTATTCAAGTTCTAACTTCACCTTCACTGACGTAATCATTTCCCACCAGGCTGTGGACTCTGTGAGGGTCAGGACGTCTGTACGGTCCAGCAAAGGATGTGTGGAATAGCAGAGCTTAAATAAATATTTGTTTACGTGAGCTGTAGAATCCAGACAGATGCAGAGGGTGAATTCAGCCAAGGAAGCCTGAGAGTCAGGTGCGTGGAAATCAGGCAGGAAGTTATGGACAAAGACGTCTTAGGAAGTGGATGAAAGATCAAGGGCGTGAGGTCAGAGGGTAGAAGTGGAGGGGAGAGGCCTGGGCAACCCACAGGCATCAATTGGGTGCACCTGCTGGCTTTAGGAAGCCCTCAAGCCACGTTCACGTTTGGAAGTGCATGTGGATTCTGGGGGAAGAATACAGGCAGAGTGAGAATGCTTTATTTTATTCTCTTCCTGGTGTTTTCTCTGAGGAACTTTAAATTTCTTGCCGATTTCAGTGTTCACAATCTCATAACTTTATTGGAATAGTCATTAGGCCAGACCTATAAGCAGATAGATAATGTTATGATAAAGGTACTTTTAAGTTGAAATCTTTAAGGAGTTCACCTTCTTGACATTTTCTTCTATGTTTAAAGCCTAAAACCTCAAAGGCATGATGGTCTTCCACAAGTGTGTGTCCTGGGAAGCTTGGGAATTTTCCTAGACTTTTTTCTAAACTTTTGGCTTTGAACTCTTGGGCTCAAGAGATTCTCCTGCCTCACCCTCCAAAGTAGCTGGGACTATAGATGTGCACCGTCTTTCTAAACTTTTAACAATTTCATATCAGAATAGAAAATATAAACATATAGCCTTAAAAATATAGCCAAAAATCAGTATCATCAGAATGATTCTGAAAGAACACTTAGATACAGTTAAAGTGTCTTATTCTTATGGAAATATTGCTTTTATTATCTCTGAATTTCTTTGCTGGAATGACTATTTGGTAGAATTCAGCATTATTGAGTATATTTAACAGAACACTGTTCTATATTTAAAAGACAAGTAAGTGAACTGCTATTAAGTATCTCTGTCATGTTAAGAATTGGACATTGGTTCAACTATATAGGCACTTCTAGTAATTTTATGAGCAGTTTATATTTTTTAAAAATTTTCAGTGTACTGATCTCTTTTTCTTGTATGATTTCATTTAGATTTTTTTTTTAATTTTTTTCAGCAATCTTAGCAGACCAGAAACAAAATTAGACTTTGCTAATGACTAGAGGGTGGCCTTAGGCAAACTACTTAAATCTGAATCCCAGTTTCCTCACATGTCAAAGGAGGATAGTCACACTTGTCTTGCAGGGTTTTTGTGATAATTAGAATTTAACTATGTGAAGTGCCTAATTCCATGCTTGACGTATAGTAGGTAATTGATAAATGGTTACTATTATTATCACTCCATTTTCTTTTTGGGGAAAATAAGGCTCAAAAAGGTTGAGTGGGACAGAATAAGGAGTAAATTTCTGACACTCGGAATTGGCTTTCTTAGGCAGTATTGAGTTTCTCATCTCAAGATATATTCAGTCATAAGTTTAACCACACATTGACAAGGCTCTGGTAGAGGAGATTCAATTGTGAACTAATAAATACTTATGGAGCCCCAAATATGACCTTTATTATCCCTTCTCATGCTGAGATTCTCTTATTTGACTCAAGTCATTTTTCCAGTAAGTGGTAAAGTATCCCTCAAAGCAGTCTCCTGAATCCTTATCTGCTGCAACATGCATTATATTCAGGAAACAGCAGAAAGGCATGAGGTTCTGTCTCTATGCAGGAAAGCTAGCTACAACCTAACACTCAGCTCAGAAAATCTCAAATAATAGATAGCATTTGTGTGTTATATTTTTTCCTGAAGTCTTTTAGCTTTTACATTCTACTATTATTTTGCCTTTTAACATCCCTGGACAGCAGGTAAAGTAATTTAAATGCATTTTTCAGAAAGGAAAATTAGGTATAAAATAATGAATTGGTTTAGTAATGATGGTATTATATATTATAGGTAGAAATGGGACAAAAATCTATATCTTTTTCCTCTAGACAATGACTGTTTCTTGCTTATACAGGGAACAATAGCATATAGCTGGCATGACACAGGTGAGCTTTCAACCCAAGTTCCCTTAATAAGACAATGTATTTCTTCACAGAGGTGTTCAATAGGTTAATGCATATAGAAAAATCTGAAAATGCTACAGAGCAATTAAAACATAAGATATTGAAAATTAATATAAATATTGTTGTCTAAGCTTTACAACTACCTGATTCATTGGCTCCTCTTGGATTTATTTATTCTGCTTGGGATTTGACATGCTTTGGATTCAAAGGTTCATGCTTTTTACCAGTTACAGAAAAATTTCAGAAGTTCTTTGCATGTTCCCACAATCTCACTAGTCTCTCTTGTTAAAACTGTGATTAGAAACATATCGGAACTTATATCTTCCAAATCTCTTAATCTCACTCATTTTAAATTTCTAAGTCTTTATGGCATATTGCATTTAATTTCTGCACGTCTACCTTTCAGATCACTTATTTTCTTCATAACTTAATCTCATCTGCTGTGTAATCCATTCCTTTAGCATGTAACTGCAGTAATTATGGTTTGTATTTTTAGAAGTTCAATTTATTTCTCTTTGAGGTCTACCTTATTCATGTTTTTATTCTGTATTTTAATCTCTTTAAATATTTCAATAACATTTATATTTTGTGTGTGATAAATTTAGTATCGTGTCCTGCGGAGCTTCTGTGAAACATTTCAGCTGACTTTCATTCATGGCGATTTATTTTTTTGAATGTTTGGGAATATTGGATCACAAACTCATACTCAAATTTCTTGACTTTATTGAGGCAATGCCACAAGGCCAGAATTGACGATGTCTCCCTTAAAGTAAATTTAGCTTTGCTCCTACCAGGATCATTGGTGTACTGTCAACATGGGGAAACTTTATATTCACTTCTCATCTTAGGGTCTCCAGAGGCATTGAGTTAGTGTAATTTTGTTAGCCAAATCTACATGAAGACAAGCTATGATTACAAATTCTCAGGGGAGACTCCATTACAGGGTTAAAAATTAATTAAGCAAAGGGCTACTGTAATCTCACAGTAACAATGTAACAATCCTCAGAAGCTTAACTTGAAGGTAGGCCTGTTTGCACTGTTTTGCTCCTTCTCTTCTCATTGCAGGGGATGGCTCAATCCTCACAATACAAACAATAAACTCCAAGATTAGATCAGATGAGGAACAAGTGAGCCACCAGGGGGCCCATGAGAACAGTGTGCAGCACAGGTTCATGAAGATACTGAGTTAACTAAAGGACTGTGTACCTATAAAAGAGCCTAAACTCTCAACAGGAGGATGATGGTTCTTTAAGACGAGAGAGTCTGCCATCCTCCTCATTAGCTGGCAAATTAATAAATCTTCCTTTCCTTTTTCCATAACACACTTGTTCTCATTTTTTTTTTATTTTTTTATGTTTTTGTTCTCATTTTTTTAATTCAGCTTTGGGAACAGGTACCAAGCTTTCAGTAAAAACTCTCCCCACCCTACGAGCTCAATATAAGACAAATGTGGTTTCATTTTCCTAAAGAGCTTTATTGAGGTATAATTAATATTAAAAACCTGCACATGTTTACATTGTATAATGGATAAGTTTTGACATGTGTACACACCCATGAAACCATCAAAACAATCAAAATAATGAACATGATTTACTCACAGACATTTCCTTTTGTCTTTTGTAATCCCTCCCTCTTATTCCTACCGGCTTGGGTAAAGACTCAGGATTGTAACGACTGGTATATAATGTCTAACTTTTTAAGAAACTACCAAACTGTTTTCCAAAGTATTTGTGCCTGTCTACATTTCTAACAAAAGTGTTTGAAAGCTTCAGTTGCTACAGATACATGTCAACACTTGATGTGGCCAGTTTTTAAAATGTTAGCCAATCTGGTGTATCTTTTAATATATACCAGATTGGTTTCACTTTACATTTCCCTAACAGCTGATGATGATATTGATTATCTTTTCATGGGCTTGTCATCAACATATCTTCTTTAAGGGTATATCTATTCAAATCTTTTGCCCATTAAAAAAATGGGTTGTTTTCTTATATAAGTATATATTTATGCTGTTAATATGGTGAATTACATTCATTGACTTTCAAGTGTTAGATCAACCTTGCATTGCTAAAATAAACCCCACTGGGTAATGATTTATCATTTTTATATTTGGTTGGATTTGAGTTGCTAACATTAGAATTATTGTCACTATGTTCATGAAGTTTTTGTGTCTATGTTCATGTCTGTAGTTTTCTTGCAGCTTTGTCTGGTTTTTGTATTAGAACAATGTTGGCTTTATAAAATGAGTTCAAAAGCAAGCCTTCGGCCAGGCACAGTGGCTATTGCCTGTAATCTCAGCACTTTAGGAAGCTGAGACTGGAGGATTGCTTGAGCCAAGGAGTTACAGGTTATAGTGAGCTATGATTGCACCTCTGCCTGGGTGACAGAGCGAGAGCCTGTCTTTAAAATTTTTCTAAGAATATCCCTTCTCTATTAATTTTCTAGAAGATTATTTTATAGAATTGGTATTATTTCTTCCTTAAATGTTTGGTAGAATGAAACTGTAAGCCATTTTGGTCTGGAGTTTTCTTGTTATGAAGATTATTTTTTGTTTAATGTCTATTATTTTATTCATAATAGGTGTTTATTATAAAATTATAATTATTGAAAATAATAGAATTTTTAAAGTATTGAAAATACAGATGAATAAAACAAATTGTAAAAAGTTATCCCAAATACACCTCCCTAAAGTCACCACTGTAAAGATTTTGCTATTTATTCTTCCAAGTTAAGCACACACAGACACAACTACACACACATTTTTACCAAAAATAATATCCTATTTTTTTCTCAATTTATTTTTATTTTATTGCAATTAACAGAAAATTTTGTCACATGCTGGTTTTTTTTTTTTTTTTTTAAGAAAGAAGGTTGTGCAGTTTATTTTTTTTTTCTTTAGTTTGCTTGGTAGTTTGTGTCTCTGAATGCATTTGTCCATTTAAGTTGTTGAATTTATTGGCAAAAGTTCTTCAAAATTTCTCTCATTTTCTTACTAATATCTATAGAATCAGTAGTGATATCACCTTTCTCATTCTTCTATTAGTAAATTAAGACCTTATTTTTTTTTCCATGATCACTCTGGCTAGGCTTATTTTATTTTATTTTATATTTTCAAAATCTTCTCAAAAACCAGCTTTTGGTCTCAGTGATTTTTCTATTGATTTTCCTATGTTCTACTTAATTGTTTTCTAGTTTGATCTTTTTATTTCATTTTTTTTAGTCCTTAGGTTTCAATTGCTCTTCTTTTTCTAGCTTTATAAGGTAGAAGTTAAGATCAATTGATTTGAGAACTTTTTTAAACATAGGCATTTAGTGCAATAAGTTTTCTTGAAAGTACTACTGTAGCTGCAGCCCACACAATTTTTTTGTTTTACAATCAGCCATATCATTTCTTTTCCTTTTTTTTAAATTTCAGAGTATTACAGGGGTACAAATGTTTTTGGTTACACGAATCACTTTTGTAATGCTCGAGTCTGTGTTATAAGTGTGCCTGTCATCCAGACGGTATTCACTGTTTCTGTTAGGTTTTCACCCATTCCCTCATCCCCCTCCCTCCTGATTGATTTCCATTGAGTTATACTTCCCTCTATGTACATATGTGCTCATCTGTTAGTTCCAGTTTAATAGTGAGTGCATATGGTATTTGTTTTTCCAGTCTTCAGATATTTAACTTAAGATAATGATCTCTAGTTTCATCCCACATTATTGCAAAAGGCAATAAGTCATCCTTCTTCATGGCTGAGTAGTATTCCATGGTGTACATATACCACATTTTGTTAATCCACTCATGAACTGATGGGCATTTGGGTTGATTCTACATCTTTGCAATTGTGAATTGTGCTGAGATAAACATTGGAGTTCAGATGTCTTTTTGATAAAATGACTTCTTTTCCTTTGGGTAAATAAATACCCAGTAGTGGGACTGCTAGATCAAATGGTAGGTCTACTTTTAGTTCTTTAAGGGATCCCTAAATTGTTTTCCGTAGAGGTTGTACTAATTTGCGGTCCCACCAACAGCATGTAAGCATTCTTTTCTCTCTGCATCCACACTAGCGTCTATTGTTTTTGGACTTTTTAATAAAAGCCATTCTAACTGGGGTAAAGTAATATCTCATTGTGGTTTTAATTTGCATTTCCCTGATAAATAGTGAAATTGAGCTTTTTTTCATATGTTTATCGGCCATTTTGATGTGTTGTTTGCATTTTTATTCAGTTCAATTTTTTTTTGGAATTTCCTTGTTTTATTTCTGCTTTGACCCATAGGATATTCAGCAGTGAATACTTTTGTTTCAAAATAATTGGCAGATTTGCCAAAAATCTTTCTGTCATTGATTTCTAATTTAATTTCAGAAAATGAAATTATGAAATGAAAGGAAAATACTTTGTTTGACTTGATTTCCTTTTAAATGTATTGAGATTTGTTTATTACTCAGTTTATAATCTATTGGCATAAGTGTTCCATGTTCACTTGAAAAGACTTTCTGCTATTGTTGGGTAGAGTATTATGTCAATATTAATAAGGTCAATTCATTGAACTGGTGATAATTTTGTTCAACTGTTCAATTATTCTTATGGGTTTTCTGTCTATAGATTTTATCACTGAGTGAGATTTATTGAAATCTAGCAGTAAAATTGTGTATTTATTTCTTCTTTCAGTTCTATCAGCTTCTCCTTCATATATTTTGTGGCTGTCTTTTTAGGTACATGAACATTTACGATTTTATGCCCTCTTAATGAATTATCCCTTTGTCATTGTAAAATAAGCTTCTTTATCCTAGGTAATATTTTTCCCAAAATCTAACTTTTCTGATATTAATATTGACATTCCAGTTTGTTTTCAAATTAGTATTAGCATGACATATATTTTGTCATTGCTTTATTTTTAACCTTTTATGTCTTTAAGTATAAATTGGATTTTTTATAGAAAGTATTTGGGTGTTGCTTTTTAATATAATCTGATAACTTCTCGTTTTTTATTGGTGTTAGACCAGTTAAATTTAATTAACTATGGATATATTTGAGCTTAAATCTTGCTAATATGTTCTTGGTTAGTTCCCAGCCCCTTCATTTTCTGCCCTTTTTTGGCTCAATTGCTTTTATAATTTATTTTTGTTTCCTTTTTGGTCTATTCATAACTCTTAACATATTATTTTATTGTTTCCTTTAGGACTTATAGTAAACATCTTTGTCCTCAAACTATCTTCAAATGATATTATTATATTACTTCATGTATAGTGTAAGAAACTTACAACAATATTTTTTCACTTTTCCCTTCTATCCTTTGTTGTTGGCATATATTTTACTTCTACATGTGGTATAAATCCCACAAAATGGTTTTATTACTGTTGCATTAAGTAGTGCATTATTTTTGAAAGTGATTCTAATAATAACAAATTTTTATAGTTATCTGTATAGTTACCATTTCCAGTGGTCTCCATTCCTTCCTGTAGGGCCATGTTTCCATCTAATATCATTTGCTCCTGGTTGGGGGACTTCCTTTAATATTTATTGTATTGCAGGCTTGCTGGTAATTATTTTATCTTTTGTATGTCTAAAATATTATTTCACTTTCATTTTTGAAAGATATTTACTCTTTGTGAAGAATTTTAAATTGATAGTTTTAGTTTCTTAGTTTTGTTGCTTCACTATTTTCAAACTTGCATCGTTTCCAATGAGAAATCTGTTCTCATCCTTATTGTTATTTTTCCATACATGCCTTTTTATATTTTTATGCTTTAAAATTACATCTTTAGGCTGGTCCAAAGGCAGTGAGTTATCTCACTTGATTGTTCACAGTCAGTTATAGATAGAACTCCTTGTTCTACTACTTTTCCCCCTCCTCACTACTGCACTTGGCTAGTCTTAAAAATAAATAAAAAATAAAATAAAATTTCATCTTCAGCACTGAATGCTTTAATTTTTTTTTTTGCTTTAAAGTGTTTAAAATTTGCTTTAAATATTTTTCTTTATCACTGGATTTAAATGTGATGATAATGTGCCTTGCTGTATTTTTCTTTGTCTTCCCCCCACCCCAATACTTGGGATTCCTTCATGTGCTTTGATCTGTGGTATTATAATTGTCAGTAGATTTGAAAAATTTTCTGTCATTATTACTTTAATTCTTTTTTGCTTTTTCTTTTTTAGGGATTCCATGTATACATACATTTGGTTGGTTGATATGACACCATTTTTTTCAGTTTTTTTCCTCAGTTCATTTTGTTTTGAATAGTTTTTATTGATATGTCTTCAAGTTCACTAATCTTTTGTTCTGCAGTGCCTAGTCGTCTGTTAATTTTTAGCTCAGGTGTTATAATTTCTTTTATAATTTTACCTCTAGAAGTTTGATTTGTATTTTTCTTTTATCTTCCATGCCACTAATTAGTAGGCTCAATATTTGCTCTAGCTTCTGGAACCAATGGAATCCTATTATAACTGTTTTTGATTACTTTGCCCTAATGCTATTAATATTATGTGTGTCATTCCCTGGTCAATTTAGATTGATTGATTTTTTTTCCTTATTATAGATTGCATCCTCTTGATTCACTGCTTGCTGTTAGTTTTTGATAGAATGACAGAATTGTGAGTTTTACCTTGTTGGGTAGTGGGTACTTTTTATATCTTTAAAAATATTCTTGAGCTTTTTTCTGGGATAAAGTCACTGGGAATAGTTTGATTATTCTGATCTTAGCTTTTAATTTTTCTTATTAGGTGCAGAAGTACATTTAGTTTTAGGTTAATTTTTACCCACTACTGAGGCAAAACCCTCTCTCTGAAATATGATAATCTCTTTCCTGGAAGTAAAACCTGAGACTTTTTAACCATGTGTAAATTTGGGTGCTGTTTCTTTCTGGCTGGTTTTTCTCTCCCTTTACGTGTTTTCTTTACACACACACATATACACACACATGCTGATAGTTACTCAACTAAATAATCAAGGGAGAGTCCCTGAAGATTTACAATTCTCTCTTTCTGTGCATTTCTATCCTTTTCATTCTTCTGCCCATGTTGATTTCTCTGGCCTACTAACTCTGAATTATCTTGGGCATCCAAACTAATTATGTTAGACCCTTCCTGGGTTCCCTATCTCTGCACATGGAAATTTGCTCTAAATAGTAAGTCGAGCAATTGTAGGGCTCAGTTTGTTTCTGATCACTCAGGGATTACTGTTATTTGTTATCTGATGTCTAATGTCTTTAGTTCCATTGGTTTACATACTTTATCTATATTTTAAAAATTGTTTCTTATGGGAGGATAAATGTGGCCCTTATTTCTCCACTTTGAATGGAAACAGATGTCCTAAATGTTGACTTGAATTACTTTAGTAATGATAATATCAATCTGGAGGCTTTATTTCAGTATAGATAAATAGTAGTTCTAATTAAGTCTCATTATTTCAACATTGATAAATAGTAGTTCTAATTTGATTTTCAACCTTTTTATTACACTTTGATCTAGAAGAACCTTGTAACCTTAGACTACTAAGCATTATGAGAAGAAACTGAGTGCCAAAGTCTTTAAGCGACCGTTCCAATAAACCAGTCATATTTCTAGATTGTACCCAATAGATAGCCATGAATAACTTAAGCAACAAGAAAATTTATTGCTAGAATTTCATTGAGCAATTTAGAAAGTTATGAGTAACTTGGAGGACCGGGCTTAGAAAAAATTCAGGGACAAAGGGAAACTAAGAAACTGGCACCATAGCAAAGGTCGCACCATAAGAACTGTCTGATTGGAGTATCACCGTGAGATACTTTTCTGTTGGACATCACTCCCATTGCTGCTGCAAACATGGCTGCTGATGGACACCGAATGCCATTGTCCTAAGTCAATTCTTACCTCTGTGAGCACAAACCGCCTGCTCATGATTCAAAAGCCCTGGATGGAAGTATTCAATGGGCTGAGAGATAGGCACATTATTATCTTCTAACTGCCAGAAGTGGAACAAAGGATTATCTGACTCCTTTTGTTAGTCAAGTCCTTGCCTTTCACTAAAACTGACAAAATGGAGGATTTTTTTCTAAAGAAAATAAGCTTTGGATGATGGAAGCCAGGAAAAAATGAAATACAACCGGATTGTAATACCAATTCTCCTGATTTCACTGCCTGCGCTCTTCACAGTTGAAAGTAGGATTTTGAGTGCACCCAAAACTGTGATTCCAAAAGTATGCTCCACAGAAGACTAGATCCAAAAGGTACATTACATTCTGTGAAATTTAAGAGTGTCGTTCCGCCAGCTTACATGTTTTTGAAACACTGCATCCTACGGCTTACCTTTGGAGCTCCACAGTGCACATTGATATAGGCAGCTTCAGAAAGGCCCTGCAGTAAGGAAATCCATTTACGTTTATTAAACCAAGTTTCCCATATTTACATCATCCAATATTTTTAGTCACGTAACACTTATTATCTTCCCTGGGACAACTTTGGGAAGTACCAGATTAGAATCATAATTTCAATTTAATAGGAATAAAGAAGACGTATTCTCCTGGCAGAACTGGCACACCTAGAGGGTCACATGCTGGCATGAATCTGCCAGGGGTGAGTTTATTGCCAAGCAGAGAGTGGAGTTGGGTCCAATATTCTCTGAATTTGGTTTGGCAACAGAGTCCTGCTTAGTGGCTCAGAACAATTTAAATATCCCCTTTCTTCCAGATAACACACTTGCATGTACATTTTAAATGTATTTGGAATTTTGGCGACTGGTTGGGCTCAGGGTATCTGCTTTCCAACAAACCTGGCGGTTCTAGTAATCCACAAACATGGCTGCAAATCAATATCACCTGAGACAGCTCGTTAAAAATACAGGTTCTCCAGTTCTACCACTGAGCTTCTCTATTAGCAGGCCTGAGGCAGGCCCTAGGCATACCTGTGTACATATGTCCCATCTATTAACAAAGGCCCAGGAGAGTTTACATGGCTACTCTATAGAGCTGCAACTGAGAGCCACTGGGCACAACCCGCTTTATCCTCTTCTCTGACTTCCTTTATTTTCTTCCAAGGTTTCAGGCCACATTCTTCTGCTCATATGAAACTAATTTTACTAATTTTTTCCAGTAAAATTTATAAGCCATGGCAATCAAATACATTAGTAAGATCCCAGTATACAACTTATGATACATTTTCTTCATTATTTTGGAAATTAGAGATGCACAGCCATAAAGTTTGTTGAATATAATTTGTTTGGAGTCATCATGTGTAATTTATATCTAATGATTCCTCTGTCTTTTCAGGATCTGTTGATTTATTTATTTCCTTTTTTGATTATAATGTAATGGAACAACTCAGGCTACCTTTGGATTTATTAAATAGTGACTTTTTAAATATCATTTTATTTTGGACAAGGCTTTATTTCCTTTATTCTTCTATTTTGCCATTTTTAAACAATCCCAAACATTTTAGCATGAACGTGAGCTAATTCACACAACATCTCTCATTGCTTTGTATCTCATTATTAATTGTATTTAATTTTTTCCCTATTTCTAGCTATATCACACTTCTATTGCTTAGAGTCAAATTAATTCAAAATATTATTTTAAATTTAAAGAATGAGTTTAATATCTCAGACATTTCAAGGCTATGTCTGAGGTAATACAATGGCTCTACAATGTAAAGTGTTACGAACTTTTTGATGTACTTTCTCATGAGAAATTTTCAGGTGCTACAACAATAACATGGTGACATAGAAGAGATAATATTTTCTCCATGGAAAAAATATGACTATTGATGGTTAGAGAGATTAACTTAATTTACTGAGATCATATATAGCCAGAACAAGAACTTAGTGTCCCTTAGGCACAACTCAGAACTCTCTCTGAAATCATAACATATATTGGTGGCCCCAGACTGACTTTACAGTGGAAGATTTCTCTAATCCATTGGCAGCAGAAAATTCTGTTTAAGAATTCCTTTATAGGACGAGGACACTGTTTCTCATTTTTTTAAATATTATTTTTATAGATTTAGTTAATGCAGCTACAATTTTGTTACATAAATATCATGTAATAAAACTGGGTTTTTTAGTGTAACCATCACCTGAATAGCAGACATTATACTCATTAAATAATTTTTCACCCCTTACAGGCTCCCACCTTTCTGAGTTTCCAATGTCTACTCTTCCACTCTCTGTGCCTGTGTATTCACATTATTTAGCTCCTGTTTATAGGTTTAAAAAAATGCAGTATTTGGCTTTTTGTTCCTGAGTTATTTTACCTAAGATAATGGTTTCTAGTTGTTGCAAAAGACATGACTTCATTCTTTTTTATTATGGCTGAGTAGTATTCCGTGGTATATATTTATGCCACATTTTATTTATCTAATCATATGTTGATGGGTACTTAGGTTAATTTCATATCTTTTTGAATGTGAATAGTACTGAGACAAACATATCAGGAATCTTTTTCATATGATTTTTTTTTTCCTTTGGGTACATACACAGTCGTAGGATTACTGGATCAAGTGATAGTTTTATTTTTAAATCTTTGAGAACTCTCTCTACTAATTCTGGTAGAAATTGTAATAATTTACATTCCTACCAATAGTATATAAGTGTTCTCTCTCCTCTGAATTCTTGCCAACATCTGTTGTTTTTTAACTTTTCAATTAGCCATTCTGACTGGTACAAGATGGTATATCATGGATTTAATTTGTATTTCTCTTATGATTTGTGACATTGAATATTTTTTTATATACTTGTTGGCCATTTGTATGTTTTCTTTTGGAAAAAAAAAGACATTCATGTCCTCTATCCACTTTTTGATCAGTTGTTTGAGTTCCTTACAGATTCTGGATATTAGCCTTTTGTCAGATGCATAGTTTAGAAATATTAATATTTTTCCCATTCTGTAGTTTATTCACACTGTTGACTATTTCTTTACTGTGTAGAAGTTTTTTAGTTTAATTAAGTCCAATTTGTTTATTTTTGTTCTTGTTGTGTTTTCTTTTGAGATCTTAGTCATGAATACCTTGCCTAGGCCAATGTCCAGAAGAGTTTTTCCTAGATTTTCTTCTAGGATTTTTATATGTTCAGTTGTTATATCTAAATCTTTAATCCATCCTGAGCTAGTTTTTGTATATGGTGAAAGATAGAGGTTCAGTTTCAATTTTCTGCATTCTGCATATAGCTATCCAATTTTCCCGGCATCATTTGTTGAATAGGGTGTTCTTTCCCTAGTGTATGTTTTTGTTGACTTGGTCAAGGATCAGTTGACTGTAAGTATGTTGCATTATCTGTGGGTTCTCTATTCTGTTCCATTAATCTATGTGTTTATTTTTAGTTCTGGTTATCACAGTCCTGTTGCATAATTTAAAGTCAGGTTATGTGATGCCTCCAGCTTTATTCTTTTTGATTAGAATTTATTTGGCTATTTGGGCTCTTTTTTGGTTTCATATAGATTTTAGGATTTTTTTTCCCTAATACAAAATACATTGGTATTTGGATAGGAATTATATTGAATCTGTAGATAGTAGTTATTGATTCTTCTAATCTGTGAGCATGGGATGGTTTTTCATTTGTTTTTGTTATCTATAGTTTCTTTCATCAGTGTAGCTATTGTAAATGGGATTGAACTTTTGATTCATTTCTCAGCTTGATCATTACTGATGTATAAGAATGCTACTGATTTTTGTAACTTGATTTTGTGTCATGAAACTTTACTGAATTCATTTATCAAATTTAGGAGTCTTTTGGAGGAATCTTTGGGTTTTCTAGGTATAAGACCATATTGTGGGCAAACAGAGTTAATTTGACTTCTTTTCCAATTTGGGTGCCCTTTATTTCTTTTTCTTACTTGATTGCTCTGGCTAGGACATTCAATACTATGTTGAATACAAGTGGTGAAAGTAAGCATCCTTGTCTTGTTCCAGTTCTTAAAAGGAATGCTTTCAGTTTTTCTCCATTCAGTATGATTGGTTGTGCATTTGTTATGTATGGCTTTTATTATTTTGGAGGCTGTTTTTTCTATGCCTCGTTTTTTGAGAGTTTTTATCATGCAGGATGCTGAATTTTATCAAATGCTATTTCTGCGTCTAGAGATGATATGGTTTTTGTTTTTAATTCTGTTTATGTGGTAGATAACATTTATTTATTTGCATATGTTGAACGATGCTTGCATACCTGGAATAAAAACCTATTTGGTAATAATATTTTAGACATGCTGTTGGATTCAGTTTGGTAATATTCTGTTGAGAATTTTTGCATCTATGTTCATCAGGGATATTGGTCTGTAGTTTTATTTTTTTTGTGTGTGTCACTTCCTGCCTTTGGTATCAGGGTGATACTGGCTTCATAGAAGAGTTGGGAAGAATTTCCTCTTCCTCAATTTTTTGGAAAAGTTTCAAAAAGATTAATACCAGCTCTTCTTTGTGCATCTAGTAGAATTTAGCTGTGTTGGAAGATTTTTTAGTACCAATTCAATCTCATTTCTTATTATTGGTCTGAGCAGCATTTCTATTTCTTCCTGGTTCAATCTTGGAAAATTATATGTTTCCAGGAATTCATCCATTTTACCTAGGTTTTTCAGTTTGTGAGCATAGAATTCTTCAGAGTAATCTCTGATGATCTTTTGTATTTCTGTGGTATTGGTTGTAATGTTTCCTTTTTCATTTCAGATAGTGTGTATTTCCATCTTCACTCTCTTTTCTTCTTACTTAGTGTAGCTAGTGTTTAATCTTTCTTTTTTGTTTTTTCAAAGAATCAACTGTTCATTTCTTTGATTCTTTGTATTGATATTTTGATCTCAATTTCATTTAGTTCTACTCTGCTCACTGTTATTTCTTTTCTTCTGCTAGCTTCTGTTTGGTTTGTTCTTGTTTTTCCAGTTCCTTGGGGTGTGATGTAAGGTTGTTAATTTGTGATCTTTCTGCTATAGGCATTTAGTGCTATAAACTTCACTCTTAACAGTGCTATTGGCATGTCCTAGAGATTTTGATAACTTGTGCTTCTTCTATCATTCATTTTGAATAATTTATTAATTTCCATTTTGACTTTATCATTGAACCAAAGATTATTCAAGAGCAGATTTTTAAATTTCTATGTATTTGTATAGTTTTAAGGGTTCTTCTTGGACTTGATTTCTAGCTTTATTCCACTGTGATCCGAGAAGAAACTTGATGGAATTTTGATTTTTTAAAATGTATTGAGACTTGCTTTGTAACCTAGCATATGGTCTAACTTGGAAAATGTTCTATATGCTGATGAGAAGAACGTATATTCTACAACTTTTGGGTAGAGTGTTCTATAAATGTCTGCTGGGTACATTTGTTCTGTAGTCCAGTTTAAGTCCAGTGTTTCTTTGTTGATTTTCTTCTGTGATCATCTGTCTGGTGCTGTCAGTGGAGTGTTGAAGTACCCCACAATTATTGTATTGAGGATGATGTCTTTTCTTAGTCTAGTAGTATTTATTTTATAAATCTGGGAGCTCCAGTGTTAAGTGAATATATATTTAGGATTATATCTCCTTGATAAATTGACCCCTTTATCATTGTATAATGACCTTCTTTGTTGTGTTTTTACTATTGTTGATTGAAAGTCTCTCTTATCTGATATAGGAATAGCTAATCCTGCTCACTTTTCATTTCCATTTGCATAGGATAATTTTCTGCAGCCCTTTACCTTGAGTCTATAAGAATCTTTATGAGTTAAATGAGCCATTTGAAATCAGTAGATATTTGGGTTGTGTTTTTTTATCAATTCTGTGAATTTGTGTCTTTTAAAGGGGTGCATTTAGACCATTTAAATTTAAAGTTAATATTGAGAAGTGAAATACTGTTCCAGTCATCATGTTGACTGTTATTAATTGCTTTGTATTCTCCAATGTGTTACTGTTTTATAAGAGCTCTGAGTTTTTTACTTTTGAGTGTTTTTATACTGCTGAGTATTGACCTTTCATTTTGATGTTTAGATTTCCTTTGAGCATTTCTTGTTCGGCCAGTCTCATGGTGACAAATTCCCCTAGCATTTTCTTGTCTGGGAAAGAATATTTGTCCTTCATTGATGAAACTTGGTTTTCCAAGATACAAAACTACTGGCTGACAGTTATTCTGTTTAAGAAGTCTAAAGATAGAACACAAATCTGTTCTGGCTCAGAAGATTTCTGCTGAGAAGTCTGCTGTTAGTCTGATGGGTTTTCCTTTATAAGTTATTTAATGCTTTCATATCACAGATTTTTCTTCTTCATGTTGACTTTGGTGTGTTTGATGCCTATATTCCTTGGTGATGTCATTTTGCAATGAATCTTCAGGAGTTCTTTGAACTTGTTGTATCTGTATGTCTAAATTTCTTTTAAGACCAAGGAAAATTTCTTTCAAGACCAAGGAAGTTTTCCTCCATTATTTCCTCAAATATGTTTTCCAGACATTTTGCTTTTCCATCTTTTCCCTCAGGGATGGCTATGATTCTTATGTTTGGGCATCTTACATAATCTCATATTTATTGATATTAATTTAATAATTTATTTCTTTTGTCTTCATTTTTGTCCGACTGGGTTAATTCAAAGTACATATCTTCAAGCTCTGAAATTTTTTCTTGGGTTTGATCTGGTCTATTGTTAAAATTTTTCACTGTGTTCTGTATTTTGCCAATGATTTTTTATTTTCAGAAGTTATGTTTAGTTTTTAAAAATATATCTATCTCTTTAGCAAATTTTTTAATTCATGTCCTTAGTTATTTTTCTGTTTTTTCTTTTTTTTTGAGTTTGTTTTCTATTTTCTGTTGGACCACATTGAGCTTCCTTTCCATTATGTTTTGAATTCTTTATCTATCATTTTAGTATTTTTGGTTTGGCTGGTATTTATTGTTAGAGAGGTGATGTGATCCTTTAGGGGTTTTCATTATACTTTGTTTTTACATACTGCCAGAGTTCTTGCACTGATTTCTTCTTATCTGGAGAAGCTGCTACTTCTTATTTCGGAATATATTTTGTTTAGATAGGACTTCCTCTTGCCCCTTTAAATGATGTGATTGTAGCATATGTTTGGAAAGGAACTTTGGCTTTGCTTGTGGGTGCTTTCAGGGAGCCAAGGCTCTGAATGAATTCCTTGGTTATTGATAGCCTTAGTGTGGTGGTTTTCTCAAATGTTTGTTCTTTATAGCAGGTAGTGGTGGTGTACTGTATGTGTGGGCAGGGTTCCTATCTCCTGCCAAGAAGGGGAGATAGAGTTCTCTGGAAACTTATCTTGTTCCCCAGCTTTGTGCGCTTTTAACAGTATGAATTATATTGGGACATCCAGTTTAGTTTCCAGGACAGTAGGTGGCACTGGTGGGTAAGAGTCAGCCAAGCCCTGTATAATTCTGTCAGCCAGTGTTGTAATGAGCTGTAAAAGTTTAACTCCTTGCCAGCAGGTGGCACTGCAGGACATAGCCAGCTGTGATAATAAAGAACACATCTGAATAAGCCACAGGTAACATCATATTCAATAGTGAACATTTCGAAAGCTTTCCCTTTAAGATCAGAAACAGAACTAGGATGCCTGTTTTCACCACTTCTATTCAGCATTTTACTGGATTTCCTTCCAAAACAATTAGATGAACAAAAAGAAATAAAAGACATTTATATTGAAAAAAAAAGAAGAAAAATTATCTCTATTCACAGATGACATGAAAATGTATAAAGCAATTCCACTTATTATAGCATCTAAAAGAGTAAAATATCCAGAAATAAATTTAACCAAGTAGGTGAAAACTTATTCCTTGAAACTGTAAAACATTACTGAAAGAAATTGAAGACCTAAACAAAAAAAATTGTATCCCATGTCCATGGATAGGAAGCCTATTGTTAAAATGTCAATCCTATGAAAAAAAATCTACAAAGAAATGAAATCCCTATGAAAATTCTAATGGTATTTTTTCCTGAAATAGAAAAGCGGGTCTTCAAATTCATATGGAATTTCAAAGAGTCCTGAATAACCAAAACAATCTTGAAAAAGAGAAACAAAGCTGGAGGACTTACAGTTCCTGATTCCAAATTATTACAAATATACAGTAATCAAAACAGTGTGATATCATCATAAGAGTAGATATATGATCAATAGAAAAGATTCTTAAAAAAAACCCATAAATCTATGGATAATTGATTTTTTTTTTAATTTCAGAATATTGCGGGGTTACAAATGCTTGGGTTACATAAATTGCCTTTGCACCACCTAACAAGTGTGTCCATCTCCCAGACAGCACACACTACATCCATTAGGTGTGGATTTACCCATACCCTCCTCTGCATTCCCACCTGGCCAACACCCTATGAATGTTACTTCCCATATGTGCACATTAGTGTTTATCAATTACTACCCCTTTAATGGTGAGTACATGTGGTGTTTGCTTTTCTATTCTTGTGATATTTCACTTAGTAGAATGGGCTCCAGCCACGATAATACAATAGGTAATTCATCACTTTTTATGGCTGAGTAGTATTCCACAGTATACATATACCACATTTTGTTAATCCACTCATGTATTGATGGACACTTGGGTTATTTACACATGTTTGCAATTTTGAATTGTGCTGCTATAAACATTTGAGTGCAGATGTCTTTTTTATAGAATGTCATGTTTTCCTTTGGGTAGGTACCCAGCAATGGGATTGATGGATCAAATGGTAGTTCTACATTTAGTTCTTGGATGTATCTCCATAGTACTTTCCATAGAGGTTGTATTAGTTTGCAGTCCCACCAGGAGTGCATGAGTGTTCCTATCTCTCCACATCCAGGCCAACAGCTGTTGCTTAGGGACTTGTTGATATAAGCCAATCTCAATGGCTTAAGTGATATTTTATTGTGGTTTTGATTTGCATTTTCCTGATGATTACAGCTGTTGAGCATTTCTTCATATGTTTGTTGGCCATTAGTCTATCTTCTTTGAAAAGTTTCTGTTTGTGTCCTTTGCTCACTTTTTCATGGAGTTGTTTGATTTTTTTTTTTCTTGGTCAGTTTCCTGAGTTCTATGTAGTTTCTAGTTATCAGCCCTTTATCATATATATAGTATGGAAATATTTTCTCCCATTCTGTAAGTTGTCTATTTGCTCTTGTGATAGTTTTCTTGGCTGTGCAGAAGTTTCTTAATTTGAACAGGTCTCATGTATTTATTTTTCTTGACGCTATGATTGCTTTAGGGGTCTTCTTCATAAATTATTTTCTAGGCTGATGTCTATAACAGTTTTTTAAACATATTCTTCTAGATTTTTTGTGATTTCATGCCTTAGGTTTAAGTCTATTATCCATTGTGAGTTGATTTTTGTGAGTGGTGAGAGGTGCAGATCCTGTTTCAGTCTTCTGCACGTGGCTACCCAATTTCTCCAACACCATTTATTGAATAGGAATTCTTTTCCCCAGTGCTTTTTTTTTTTTTTTGTCTGCTTTGTCAAAGATCAGATGGCAATATGAGAGTGGTTTTATATCTGGTTTTTCAGTCAGGTTCCATTGGCCTATGTCTCTGTTCTTGTGCCAGTACCATGAAGTTTTGATCACTATAGCCTTGTAGTATATCTTGAAGTCTGGTAAATTGATGCCTTCCAATTTGTTCCTTTTACTTAAGGTTACTTTGGCTATATGGGGTCTTCTCTGCTTCCATATGATGCATACAATTATTTTTTCTAGATCTGCAAGAAATGATGTTGGTATTTTAATAGGGATTGCATTGAATATGTAGATCACTTTGAGTAGTACAGACATTTTAACAACAATGTTAATTTTGCCTATCCATGAGCATATTATCACTTTCCACCTGTTTACATCCTCTGCTATTTCCTTCCTTAGTGTTTCATAGTTCTCCCTGAAAATGTCTTTCACCTACTTAGTTAAATATATTCCTAGGTATTTTATTTTCTTTGTTGCTGTTGTGAAGGATACTGAGTCTTTGATTTGGTTCTCAGTTTGACAGTTGTTAGTGTATAGGAATGCTACTGATTTGTATAGATTGATTTTGTAACCTGAGACTCTGCTGAATTTATCTATTAATTACAGTAGTCTTTTGGCAGAATCTTTGGTGTTTTCTAGATATAAGATCATATCATCAGCAAAGAGAGATAGTTTTACCTTTTCTTCCCACATTTGGATGCCCTTGATTTCCTTCTCTTGTCTGATTGCTCTGACTAGGACTTCCAGCACTACGTTGAATAGATGTAGTGATAGAGGGAAACCTTGTGTGATTCCAGTTCTAAGTGGGAATGCTTTCAGGTTTTCCCCATTCAGTATGATGTTGGCTGTGGGTTTGTCATATATGGCTTTTATCATTTTTAGGTATGTTCCGTCTATGCCTATTCTGTTAAGTGTTCTTATCCTAAAAGGCTGCTGAATTTTGTCGACTGTTTTTTGTGTCTATTGAGAAGACCAAGTGGTCTTTGTTTTTATTCATTTATGCGGTGAAATACATTCATAGATTTGTGTCTGTTGAACCATCTCTGCATCTCTGGTATGAAGCTCACTTGGTCATGATGGATTATTTTTTTAATACAAAGGTGAATTTAATTTGCTAGGATTTTGAGAATGTTTGCATCTATATTCATAAGGGATTTTGGTATGTAGTTTTCTTTTTTTGTTGAGTCATTTTCTGGCTTTGATATCAGGGTGATGATGTTGGCTTCATAAAATATGTTGTGGGGTATTACTTCCTTCTTGATGTTATAGGATAATTTCTACAGCATAGGCACCAGTTCTTCTTTGAGAGTCTGATAGAATTTGGGTGTGAAACCCTCTGCTATAGGACATTTTTTTCAAGAATGTTTTCTATTACTGCTTCAATTTTGGTGATATTGATCTGTTCAGCAATTCTACCTCTTCCTGAATGAACCTAGGGACACTGTGTGTTTCTAAGAATTTTTCCATTTCCTCAACCTTTTCAAAGTTATGTGCATAGAGATTTTTATAGTATTCAGAGATTGTATTGTGTATTTCTGTGGTATCAGTTGTAATTTCTCCTTTTCATTTCTGACTGAGCTTATTAGAGTCCTTTCTTTTTTGCTTCTGGTTAATCTAGTGAGAGGCATGTTAATTTTGCTTATCTTTTCAAAGAACTAAATTTTTTAATTAATCTTACATGTAGTTCTTTTATTATTGATTTCATTTAATTCTACTCTGATCTTGGTTATTTCTTTTCTTCTGCTGGGTTTGGAATTAGTTTGCTCTTCCTTTTCCAGTTCTTTGAGGTGATTCATTAAGTTGTTGATATATGATCTTCTTGTCTTTAGGATGTTGGTATTTATGGCTATGAATTTTCCTCTTAGGGTTGCTTTACCTGTGTCCCACAGATTTTGTTAACTTATGCCCCCTTTGTTATTTAGTTCAAAGAATCTTTTGATTTCCATCTTAATTTCCCCCTTGACCTGATTATCATTCATCAGTAGGTTGTTTAGTTTTCATGACCTTGTGTATAGATGAGTGCTTCTGTTGTAGTTTATTTCAATCTATTCCACTGTGGTCTGAGAAGATGCATGGTATCATTTCTGTTTCTTTGAATTGGTTGAGACATGTTTTGTGGGTTCAGATGTGGTCGATCTTAGAGAATGTCCCATGAGCTGATGGGAAGGACATATATATTCAGTGGTTTTTGGTAGAATGTTCTGTAAATGCCCGTTAGGTCTACTTGTTCTAGGATTATGTTTAATTTCATTTTTTTTAAAATTTATTTTCTGTTTGGAGGATCTGTCCTTTTCTGTCAAAGGGGTGTTGAAGTGCCTGGCTATTTTAGTGCTGCTGTTTATTATTTTGTTTAGGTCAAGTAGGATTTGCTTTATGAATCTGGGCACACCTGTGTTGAGTGCATAATAATTCTAAATATTTAGAATTATGTCTTTTTGTTGAATTGTTCCCTTTACCATTGTATAATGACCATCTTTGTCTTTCATTACATTTGTTATTTTGAAGACTAAGTTATGATATAAGAACTGCTACATTAACTTTTTTCTGGTTTCCCTTTGCATGGAATATTATTTTCCATCCCTTCACCTTGAGTCAAGATAAGTCCTTATGGGTTTGATGTGTTTCCTAACAGCAGCAGCTACTTGATTTGTGTAAATTTATCCATTAGTCCGGCCTATGTCTCTTCAGTGGGCATTTCAAGCCATTTACATTTATTGAAAGAATTGATAAGTTAGGTGGATTTCTGTTCATCCTATTGAGTAGAACTTTGTTGCTTTGTTTTATCTCTTGAGACATTGTGGTATATGGCCTTTGACCTCTAGCTTTTGGGCGGTTTTACACTGGTGAGTGTACATTGTGCCGATCTGTGTATACCACAGTTGTGAGTATTTCTGCAGGGCAGGTCTTGTCTTGGAAAATTCCCTCAGTGTTTGATTTTCTGAAAAAGACTTTATTTCCCCTTCATATATGAAACTTAGTTTTGCAGGATGCAAAATTCTAGGCTGGGCAATATTATGTTTGAGAAGACTGAGAATGGGGTCTCAGTCCCTTCTGACTTGTAAGGTCTCAATTGAGAATTCTGTAGTTAGTTTAATGAGTTTTCTTTTTTAAGTTACCTGCTGCTTTTGTCTTATGGCTCATAGGAGGACCTCTTGGGCAATTTATTTTTGGCTTGAATGCCATGTCCATTAAATGGGGGAAGAATATTCAGTTTAACAGATGGTTCTGGGACAATTGGATTTCCACATCCAATAGAATAATGTTGAGCCCCTACCTTATATAATATACAAAAATTAACTCAGAATGGATCAATGACCTAAATATAACATGTAAAACCATAAAACTTTTACAAGAGAACATAGGGATAAATCTTCATAACCATGGATTTGGGAATGGATTCCTAGATATGGTCCCAAACATGGGAGCAAATAAGAAAAAAATAAATTCGATCCTATCAAAGTTACAAACTTTTGTGCATGAAAGGACATTATCAACAAAGTGAAAAAACAACCCATATAATGTGAGAAAATGTTTATGATTTTCCTATTTTCCTTTAAATATAAATTTTGTGCTGTGAAACAATTGTTACTTGTGTATTGGTTTGATTCTTTCATATTTTGTTTTTAAACTCTGTTAGGTAAGGTCAAGAGTAGACTTCACTCTAGGGCTTTTTCAACCCTACTAGCAAGGTGTGATACTCCTGGGTTTCCTACTGAATGTGCTGAGTCTCTACTACAATCTGTCTACTTTGGCAAGTAAGAATTGACATTTCTATCAGAAATGTGTGATCTCTGGGAGTTGTTTGGTTTATAGCTCTCTTGCAGTTGCTCTATCCTTGGACTAGTGGAGTTTTATGTCAGGTGTGGGCAGTTTGGTGTTTAGCCAAAGATTCAAGGTAAACTCTATAAAGATTTTTGGAATTTTTACCCTACATATGTGTCCATTTTTCAGTATTCTACCTCACAATTATCAGTTGTTTCCACCTCCCTGAACTCTGACATCTGTTTTTCTGACTCAGTGTGACTGCTGCTATCTGCTTACGTTTCACATCCCTGCATTGCAGTCCATAAAGTGCCTCCTGGCAGAAAGCTGAAGCCGTCGTAGGATTCACCTCATTTGCTTCCCTTACCTCAAGAATCACAGTCCTATACTGCCTGTTGTATGATACTTTTAAAAACAGTGTTTCATACATTTGGCCAGTTTTTTATTAATAGTTTTTTGTGGCAGAAGGCGAATATGGTACTAGTAACTTCATTAAGGTTGCAAATATTAACTGTTCATTTTTGAAATATTACTACAAAATTTCTGCCTTGTTTTCTGATTTATCGTTTATTCTGCCTTTCATAATGGAAACAGCCTGTAAGATTCTGAAGATAGAGATTACATCTTTTTAATTGCTTATTTCCAATGCCTAGCATAGGGCTTGGCACATATTATTTTCCTAATGAATATTTGTAGAATTATTAAATCAGGTGTTTTATCTGACACATGGATGCAATATTTTATCCTCTGTAATAATATTGTTTGTACTTGTCTTCTTAAACACAAGCCTGATAGCATATGGGTTTGACCTGCTGTGTAAGAAAATAGCTTTTGCTTTTAATAAGAAGCTTAGTGTTTTATAACCAATTCTTCCACAGATTTGTAGTAACCTGGGCAAGTCATAATCTATGCAGGTTTTTTTATGTCTTTGAGAAGAGAAAATTCCTACACTGTTTACCACAGGTTACCAATGGTAATGATGGATATGACTTGCCTTTAAGAAGTAAAATATAGAAAATTATAATTTCATTAAAACTTGAACACTATTTTGTTATTCTCTACACTCATTCTATTCCATTTGATGAATACCCTATCAATATGAAATGCTCAATAAATGTTGAATTAATTTGAGTGTATACACAAGCTTCAGTGAAATTCAAACTATGTTTGCTGTCTTTCATGTGATTATGGGTAACGATGCTGAAACCAAAAGTTACGTGAATTTCTCATAGAGATAAACATTGGAATCACAGATACCTACTCATATTTGGCTCCCAAAACAACCTTAACAACCCTGTTTACCAAAAGAATGTGGCATGTGTTATTATTTTTGTCCTACTTTGTTTTAGTGTAAAGGGATTGCTAACAAGAACATTGAACAATTGGCCATATTATTCCTATGACTAAATGAAAGATGAGTCAAACAACGAAAATGAACATTGTGAAAGTAGATAATACTTTGCAATTATACTTTTCCAGCCAAGTCAGAGGAACTTAGACTATCCAAAGGGAAGAGCAATTAGATATGATGTAGGCGTTGTATGCTTGCGAGACAAAGCTGAAATGGCAAAGGCTGTCAAGGTGAACTGCTCAGAAATGTCTGATGGAGTGTAATTGTTTCTTATTTTACCCAAAAGGGTATTTCTAAATTGCTGACTTGACACCTTTCTCTTTTTTTTTGTTGGAACATTTCAATGACTATTACTTTTCAAACTATGCACAGTTCCCTGGAAACTTCGTACCCTATTGACTTTTATCAACCTTCCAGCTGGTACTGTAGGGCATTTATCAAATGCCTGTGGCTGTAGAAATTACTTTATAATCATAGGAGGTCAACACTAGCAGGGTTCTAAGAGAAATAGTCCTAACTGATCATTTTCAGTTAAGGAAATAGACACCTAGAAAAGGATACTAGCTTTCCCAAGGCCTTGGCGGTAGTGGCAGAAGAAAGCTCTGGTTCCCCACTATAGCCCACTGCCTTTACGTAACATAGCATGGGATGGGCCCAGATATTGAAATACGAAGACATTACTTTCTTCACTTTCTCTTTCCTTTTTTCCTTTCTTCCCTCTTTCCCTTTTTCCTTTTTTTCCTTCCCTCAAATAATATTTATTTACCGCTCATTTTACTTGTTGGTTTACAAGTTTATGAGAATATTTTTGTGTGTGTGTGTTAAACACATAACTGAATTTTTGTGGTATCATTATAAATAGCAGCATTTTTTAGGAGGAAAAATGTAGAAACTTTCATCTCATTTACTGTCTGGTTTTTCTGGCACAGAGCAAGCCAGTGAATCAAAACTCATAATGGAAGTCTAAAGGATCATTTTACTTGAAAACTGAAGTGCCCTCTTCTATTTTCAAATTCACTTTATTTTGATATCAGATGAAACCCGTTTGGTATAGAAAATTAAAGTAGTTGCATTTTTCCCCAACACAGATAAATCTTTTATTTGCTTCTAACCCTTTCCATTTTTCATGACAGTCACTGCATTTTCTTTTCTAAAACACAAACAAGTCAATGTAAGCATGGCTGGCAGGCTAAAATGATTATGGGATAATTTATGTTTGCCAGGGCAAACAAAATCAATCACCATTGTTTAGGGACTCCCAACATTAAATGGCTATGAGAGGATATTTCTGGACTTTCACAAAATAGGCTTTTCAAACACAGATATGAGAGTGGACTATTGAATACCCTCAGGTGTAGTTTATAATTTTCAAATTTGTACCAAAAAATATGAACTATACATATGGTGGCTCAACTCCACTGGCTTAATGCAAACTAAAAAGCAGCTCAACATTGTTGAAATGGTCATTTGTCATAGGTTATCATGAATTTTTATAAAAGCTTAAAATAACATTTCAAAAATATAACTTGCAAGCCTATAAGAATGGATGGAAGATGGCTAAACAATGGAATGAGAATAATCAGAATAGAATTGATGGAAACAACTGCATTTTATCTCTAGCCATTTGTTTCTAAGTATGCTCTGTGAGTATTGTTTTAGGGTAAGGTTTGTTTACTTTTGTTTTGTTTTGGATTGTTTTCCCCACCTTTCCCAGTGGGGTGCTCTGTGAGGGAGTCTCTGTGGCCATAGCTCTCTGCTATGAGAGATTCTAGGAATCCACTTTCCCTCAGGGAAGGTCAAGTTTCTAAAAACTGCCGCAGAAGGTTTGGTGATAGTTTTGAGCTAGTAAGGATTCATTTATTTGGACATTTAATGATTAAGACTGATTCTTCAGCTTCCAGAATAAACTGAGTAGTTTTTGAAAAACTCCTTTGAAAAAGCCGATGGATCTTTCCAGCCCAGTTGTCCACAGCTCAAACCATTTATCCTTCTTTCTCAATTACTGTCACTCTTCTGATAAAATTTGGCTCTGTATAATTTATGGCTTGAGAGATCTTGAAAGAAGAAAAACAAAAAACCTTCTTAGGTCAGGTTCAATAGAAGCAGATCCCAAGATGGGGATTTGTGCTCAAGGGAGTTATTGAGGGAGTGTTTTCAGGTGGAAAACCTATGAGGAGGGGGGATGGGGAAGAGGAGAGGACGGACACCAATGTGGGTTCTGCTACAGTGAAGGCCTGTTCCCACAAAAAGCTCTGAATAATAAGCCCACTGCAGATTGTCCTACCCCGAGGAGAGGGGGCTGGGCTTTTATAAGCTGGAATCAGTTAGATATTGTCTGCAGACCACCATCCCTTATGTCATGGGAGGATGTGCAAACTCCTAGGTATTTCTGGTTGAGATGGAAGCTCTCATTTAAGGGTAATTCTCCTGAAAAGGTGCAACCCTAGTTAGCAGCCAACACTCATCACAGCTCAGGAATATGCTTACCAGCCTAGTGAAGCGATTCTGGGCAAGATCTCAACAATGTCTACTAAAGAGAAAACAACATACTGATACATATATCACTTCATCATTTCTTTCTTTTTTTTTTTGATAACTATGCTTTGTTTGTATCATGGTATTCCTTTGTATATTTTAATGATCTGTTCCTCCACTGATAAAAATTGAGTGGTTTTAATCTTTTTAAATTATCATCCAAAAATGTTATGATTACATTTGTCATATTGTCCACATGAATACATGAGTAGGCTGCAGTCATAGATGCTGAATTAATGGATCAAAAGGTATGTGGATTAGTAATTTTTTTTTTTTATTTTTCCAAATGTTCTTTATGGGCATTTGCCAATTTATACACACCAGCAATGTAAAAGAGAATTTTGTCTCCGTATGCTCACTAAATTTTGTGATATTTGCCAATCAAATGGAAATTAGCCAGGCAATTTTGCAAAGATATTTCTCTCTGTCTGAAACTTTCTCACATCCCCAGAATTGCCTATTCAATTCCTCATCCTTCCAATCTGAGATGGAGATTCCTTAAAGGAAGCTTCATTGACCCCCAGCTAAACCAGATGGTCCCATTAACACTGATAGATCACCATATATTTTCTTCATTATGTTTTATAAATGTTCGTATTTACATTTTTGTGTCTTATTAAAAACATCATCCCTACCCCTTCACTGGAGAGAGTGCTATTAAGGTAGGGGCTATATCTGTCTTGCTTAACTCTGCATCTCTAGCACATCCATGGAGACTTCAATAAATATTTGTGGAATAAATGAGAAAATTAAATAATGCACATTACTAAGCTGGAATCTACCAGATGACAGGGCTCATGTTTTTTCTCCTATGAAATTCTACCAAAATGAGATTATTTAAGCCTCAAGAATTGACATCCTATGCAATAAAACAATGGAAATATCTGCTTGAATTACAGTTTATTTCTTCCTTTAATTTACATAAAATCACATTATCTAAGTGGCCAGATTTTTCCAACTCCTGGCAGACTTCACAGTTTCTTTTTCAGTGGCAAAATCATCTACCTTTTGGTGATTTGAATTTTTCATAATGGCTCTACTTTGGGATAACATATGTAAAGACACCCTGAGGGGAAGGTAATGCTCCATGACTTCTTGAAAAGAATCTAAGCACTACACTCCAATTAAGGGAGTAGGCTCTAAAAGTGAGATTTCATATTTGCCATACTGAGCTAGACTGGACTACAACACTTGCCCTGTTTCAATGTCTGGGAAGAATGGTGATGACTTAGTCTTGAATGAAATTATTTTCATTTGCTTGATTATTCAATCAACAAATAAGCAATGCAAGGGAATACACGTGCAATCTATATGGTAGCCTTCTGAGAGCTTCCTGATTTTTTCTGGAGATGCTGCTGAATCACTGGGGCCTAAGCCTTATGCAGAGTTAAGAATTTGCCTGGTCAGGTCTCAGAATCAGAGTTTCTCAGATTTTCTTCTTTCTTAGGCTTGAGAGTAGCATAGAAATAAGCCCATATCTCTCAGACCTAACATCCAAATTTGGTGCCATAATTTTTCATTGTATATTCGTTATGTGACGTGGTTTCTTGCTACACCACTGGGCAACTTGATCCTTTAGGGCAAGGGACCTGACTTTGTTCAACTGCAATTCCCTCTTTGGCAGGGAGTGGTGGTGTGGGAAGAAGGGATACAAGGGTGACATCTCTACAGCTTGTAACAGAGGCCAGTGATGTAAAAATGCTACCTTCTCAATCTAGTGCATTTTAAATTGCAACACACTCTTTGCACACTAAACAATTAATAATCCGGATTCATTTTATGGTGTGTTAATTTCCAAGTACTCGTAGTCTGGCATAGTTAGTGGTTGGCAGTAACACATTGTATAACTTGACTTCATTCATCTTTCAGCACTTGAGGCATCTCAGTGTGTAAATGTACTTCAAAATTTAATTCAACTCACTGTCCACAGTTTATGAATTTGCTGTTGGTCTTCTCCATCATGCAATTCTTCAGATTTTTATCACCGACTCTCACTGGGCTGTTGGGCTAACTCTCAGAGATGCATTCACATGGATCCCCATCCACCTGTGTCCATCAGATTCCTGGGGACCATAACACATACAGCCTTGGGGCTGTGCCCTTGAGGTCCAAGGTTACTCTTAAGTGGCACCAAGTATGGTTAGATGGCTTGACTTCCATCAGTTCTTCTTTTCTTTTTTTTTTTTTATTTTTTTGCATAAGAAAATATGCTACCATTTAATGTCCAGTCAAAATATGAAAAATTATGTTCAGAATAAGAAATTGAAAAGAGAAAAACATATTTATACATATATATGCACAAAAAATTGCTAAGGAAAGTCATTATAAACAATTTTTTTTTCCAGGATAGCAAAGGCTATGCAAGCAAAAAACTATACACCTCTTTATTTAATGTATAATGGAAGAGCCTAGGATGATCATCAAAATTATATGATCAAAGAATTTGACTTTTTATTTGAGTGATTTGATGTTATTATGACATCATATGAAATCATATGACTAAACTGTACTTACTGCCATTTACCTGTCGTTTGAATGGTGGACATTATACTCAATAGGTAATTTTTTAATATTTTCAAATATAAAATAACTGAATAAATGGCAGTTCTTATTTTCTTTACCTCCCCTTCCCTCAATGCTGCTACCTCTAATTGTATTGTCCCACTTTGTATTAAGTGATAAAAAGAACTCCTGCATTCAGTGTCACTCTCTGGCTGGATAATTTTTAATGTATCTTTATGCTGTTGCATCTGTCTTGTTTCTTTCAAGGCAGAAATTACAATATTGATTTTATTAGTTTTGTGTTTTCTTCATTTTTACTAAGTCTCTCTCACAGAGATGAGACCAGTGGCCATATCTGCCATCTTCATTGATATATCCCTAGCACCTATCATGGGCCTGGCATAGAGAAATAGTCAATAAATATTTGTTGAATTAATGAATCCTTAAATTTTGTCAATTCCGGCTCCTATCTATTCCCCATTATTGCAGCCACTCCTAGCTAAACCCTCCCCTAACCAACCAAATATTTTTATGATGGCTATGTTGTAAAATGAGCTGCCTTGCATGTGATATTTCTGGGATCTGAAGGTTCCTAGGAAATAATTAACTTATCTGCTAAACTGATTTTTACTTGTATCTGTTAGGGCCCTTTGGTTGCACTGTTAATTTTTGTAAAAATAAAAAAATATGTTGAAAGGCTATATGGGCACATGTAGCACCCAAATATAGAGTCAAAGAGCTCATTAGGCTTTATTATTAGGGTAGTCCCTCAATATCCATGGGCGTTTGGTTTCAGGATACCAAAATCCTTGAATGCTCATTCCTCATAGAAAATGACCTAGTGTTTAAATATAACCTATGCACATCCTCCCATAGAGTTGAAATCACCTGTAGATTACTCATAATACCTAACACAATATAAATGTTATGTAAATACTTGCTATATTGTACTATTTTTTAATGTGTATTAATTTTTATTGTTGTATTTGAAAATTTTTTAAATATTTTCAATCTGCAGCTGGTTGAATTCATAGATGTGGAATCTGTGGATGCGGAAGGCCAACTCTATACTTATAATAATAATAATTATTGAATAATGGAATAAAGCTTGCCTGTTTTTGGTTGCTTAATCAAAGAGAATTTTTTTTCTTTTTTTCTTTCTTTTTTTTTTTTTTTTAGAGAGAGGTCTCATTCAGTTGCCAAGCTTGGAGTGCAGTGGCATGATCATAGCTCACTACAGCCTCAAACTCCTGGCTCAAGAGATCTTCCCACCTCAGCCTTCTTAGTAGCTAGGACTAAAAGTACATGCCACCATACCTGCCTAACTTTTTAAATTTTTTGTAGAAATGGGTTCTTACTATGCTGCCCAGGCTGGTTTCAAACTTCTGGCTTGAAATGATTCTCCTGCCTTGACCTCCCAAAGCGATGGGATTTCAGTCATGAGCCACTGAGCTCAGCCAGAGAGGACTTTTTAAACAAGAATATGAGGACCAAAACAGGAGTAGATAAACCCACACCAAGCTATGAGAAGGGAGAGTTTTGAACATAGGAGGCCTTGTAGCATCTTCTAAATCATGTTAATAGCCATTGCCTTTGTCTACACATAGGATCGATCTGGGAAGCAGCTCTTAATAAGTTAATGTTCTAAATCATCCAGATTATACAAAGTGACTTGCATAGAGATGCTGCTAAATAAGCTTGTTCAATGCATGAACAAATGCGGTGTCACACAATTCTGGTCCTCTTGCTCTTATAAGTAGATACATACCTCCAGAAACAGGTCCATGAGAGGCTTGTTACACATCCATCATGTTCCAGAGTCTTGTTTTCTTAGATCTGCATGAGATTTATGAACACCCATCCTGCCCTGGTGCCCGGGTGTGTAGAGTGTGGCACTTAGACTCACATTTTCTTTAAATAGAGTGCAGTTGGCTTGAATCTCTACTGCTGTAAGTTCTTAAATTACCCTTTCTTAAAACATGCAGCTAGTATGAGAGGTAACTAAAAGGAGGAAAAAATGAAGGAGAAGGAAATCTTGTGTTACATGTTTCCTATTATGCTTTTTCTATGGCTTTTTAAAGAATTGCATGAAAAGATTGTTGAGTCTGAACTTTGTCCTTTTTGACATGCCAACCAATTAGAAATACTGCAAAAGCCTATTAAGTTGTTGTAATTACTGAAATGGTGTGTGCCTAGGTTAGTCTTTATTGTGATTTTTACAAAGAATGAAAAAGCTATGTGTCTTTTCTGGGCATTTCTAATGTTCCAGCTGGGGTTATTCAAATTATTTAAAAGCACATGGTCAAGCAGTCTGCAAGGTGTTATGGAACTGAGAGAAGGTACACATCCTCCGACTTCTTCTTCAGGAGGAAGGGAGAGAGGTGGAGCTTGTACCCAGCCTTGCAGTATCCCAGGACACCCCCGCACACACACACACACACCCTGGGGAAAAGGAAGAGATAGCTGCCAGTATCCGCATGATTCTGTGGGACTGAGAGAGAGGGTGCAAAATTATGAGATATTTCCCTAAAGAGAGAGGGAGAGAATTGGTGACTTTACCAAATGTTCTGGCATTTTAGCGTACTTCTTTAGGGAAAGGGGGCAGGCAGCGCTCAACAGCTGGCACAGCTCCGTAGGACAAGGAGAAGGCAAACAACCCAGAATCTGCTCCTTTAGAAAGAAGGGAAAAAGTGAAGATTGCACTCCACATCTCAACATTTCAGTGTACTTACCTAGAGAAAGAGGGTGGGAGGTTTATGGACACTTGGATCGCTCTATGTAATGGGAAGAAGGCACATACTATGAGACTTCTCCCTCATGAGAGGAGTGGATCATGCCCATCCACAGAAAACATTTGGGAGACTCCCAGAATCTCTAGCTGGGGGCTGAATGGTGGAGGTCCTTTACTGATGAAATCAGTCCATAAAGACTGGAATAAGTGGCTGCTTCTCCAAATGTGTAGATAGTTACATAAAGTTACAAGAAACATTAAAAAGTAAGAGAACTATGTCACAAAAAAGAAACAACATAAATCTCTACTAACTGACCTGGAAAAATGTAGGTCTATAAATTGCCTGACAAAGAATTCAAAATAATCATTTTAAAGGGTCTCAGGGAGCTACAAGAGAATACAGCTAGATGACTAAATGATATCAGGAAAATAACACATGAACAAAATAAGAAACCATACCAAGAAACAAACAGAAATTCTGGAATTGAAGAATACAATGACAGCTCTGAAAAATTCAATAGAGAGCTTCAACAGTAGACTTGATTATGCAGAAGAAAAAACTAATGAACTTAAAAACAGGTCATTTGAAATTAGCCAATTGGAGGGAAAAAAGAAAAAAAAAGAATGAAAAATAGTGAAGAAAAAATAAGGGACCTATGGAACACCATCAAGCATATGAATGCACAAATTATAGGAAATGAAGAAAGCAATTGACAGAATGAAAAGGCAGCCTACAGAATAGGAGAACATATTTGCAAGCCATATATCTATTAAGGGGTTAATTTCCAAAATGTATAAGGAATTCCTACAACTCAATAATGAAAAAAAAAATAATCCAATTAAAAATGGGCAAAGGATTTGAACAGATATTTCTTCAAAGAATACATACAAATGGCCAAAAGATACTTGAAAAGATGCTCATCACCATTAATTATAAGGGGAATGCAAATCAAATCCATAATGAAATATTACCTCACACCTATTGTGATGCCTATTGTCAGAAAAGAAAGAGATAAGTGATGGTGAGGGCACGGAGAAAAGGGAACCCTTGTACACTGTTGATGGGAATGTAGATGGTACAACCACTGTGGAAAACAGCAGAGAGGTTCCTAAAGAAATTAAAAAGTAGAACTGCCATATGACCCAGCAATCTCTCTACTTAGCATATACCCAAAGTAAATGAAGTAACCAACTTGTAAAGACAGCTGCATTCCCATGTTTATTGCACCATTATTCACAATAGCCAAGATATGGAAACTACTGAAGTGCCCATCAATGGATGAATAGGTAAAGAAATTGTGGTATGTATATACAACAAAATATCTTTCAGCTTTAATAATGAAGGATATCCTGTTATTTGCAACATAAATGAAACTAGAGGACATCATGCTAAGTGAAATAAGCTAGATACTGAAAGGAAAATACTGCATGATCTCATATGTGGAGTTGAAAAAAAAAATGAATTCATAGAAACAGAGTTAAACAGTGGTTACCCAGGGGAGGGGAAGAGGGACTTGGGAGGAAGTAGATCAAAATGTACTAAGTTGCAGTTTGTACTCTAGGATGTAACTCTATGATAAGTAAAGAGATCTAATATACCATGTGAAGACTATACTTAAAGAAACAATAAAATAAAAAGGTGAAAAAAGTTTTAGTCAAAACTTTAAAAACTTATTTCTGTGAATGGTTACTAATTTATTAGTTATATAATATTTTGTCTAAATACTAGTTTATCTTTCTGAGATATCCTATACTTAGGTTGAAACTTGTTTTCTTTTCAAAAAACTAGTACTGTATTAAGATAATATGACAGAGAGTGTGTCTAGACTAACACATTGTAAAGCCATGTAAACAATACAGCATTGATTTCGCTTAGCTGGGATTTGGCTTACATGCATACATGTAATTGTTTCTAGTAATCTATTTTTATATTGTTCTATCTTGTTAGACATTGTAGTTATTATTTCAGACATGTTTAATCACTGTATATGTACCTATTTTTTGCTCATCATTTATTCTTTCATCTCATTTTTCTTCCTCCTAAAGCTTATCCTTAGTAAGGATTTATAGGCAATGTACTGTTTTTGTCATCAGAAAATTTCTTTATTTATCCCTTGTTCTTGAAAGAGACTGATATATAATTCCAGGATGACCATTTTTTTTTCTCAGTAGTTTCATTTTATTATTTTTTTCAAGAGGATTAAATCACTTATTGACTACACATGATAATGGTTGATACACAAACTTTATTCCTATCTGTAATCTTATCTAGTACCATTATTCAATTTAGATATATTGCATAGGATATGCCAACAATCATCTTTATAACCAATAATTCCTTGATTTTCCCTGGATGACCCCTTTTAATGATGAACTTCAAGTCACAACAGTAAATGTCAGTTCCACTACACCAAGGTTTCAGAAGACAATGGCTTCTCCACCCAAGCAGGTTGTAAATGAATTTCAAATAGAACCTGGTATCATCCTGAAGGAATTCTATCTTCACACTTTTGGGGAAGTTTATCAAAATGGCTTCAGAGTAGACTAACTTTACACAGCACATTAGAAAAAAAAAGGCACATTTATTCATCATCATAATCAGACTATTGCATTTAGCAACCAATAGCATGGGTGCAAAAAAAAAAAAAAAGTCTACATTAAAACACTTTGTTGAAATTCTTTACACTTTCCACAGAACAGAAAATAAAACAACCTGTTATACAATTGGTTACAAATACAGTCCTTGAGTTTTTAACCCATACACATAATTATTGTCTAAAACATGTCTTCTTTGTAGCAGCTAGGCCCTGCCAACACTGTGCTTGGCTGAGTTCACTAATCTGTTGTAAACTGTAGCTTCCCTGTCACTTCTCTGGCTCTCCTCTCCTGCTAAGCTTTGATTTCTGGGAGTAATTAAAACCTTCTGCCACTGCCATAGCTACTGCTGCTACTGGAACCACCATAACCACTTTGGTTCCATGGTTTGGCAAAGTATTGGCCTCCACCACCATAGGGGCCAGAAGTTTTACCTCTAAAATTTCCTCTATGGGTCCAAATTTTGAAGACTGATTGTTGTAATTCCCCAAATCACCGTAGCTTCAACCACCTACAAAACTGCTTCCATCATTACCAAATCCATTGTAGCCATCCCCACTGCCACTATATCCACACCACCATGGCTGCCACCAAAGCCATCTCAACCACTGAAGTTTCCCTCCATGGCCAAAATTGTCATTCCCACTAAAACCACTTCCATGACCATCACCAAAGTTTTCAGAACCACTTTGACCTCTGGCTGGTTGAAACACTAGCCACGGCTTGCTTCAACAAGGCTTTCCTTAGTTCACTGTTGTGGCCATACACAGTATGGTATTTCTGAATGGTAATCTTATCCACAGAATCATGGTAATCAAAGGTTACAAAAGCAAAGCCCCTCTTCTTATCACTGTCTTGGTCAGTCATGATTTCAATCACTTCAGTTTTCTCATACTGTTCAAAATAGTCTCAGGTAATATTCTTCAGTATCTTCTTTAATGCTACCAACAAAGATCTTTTTCACAGTTGAGCACCTAGTCTTTGAAAATCTTCTCTGGAGACAGCTCTCTTTGGTTAAACAATTCTTCCATCCACTTTGTGTGGTCTTGCATTCATTGCTGCATTCACCTCCTCCACAGTGGCACATATGACAGACCCAAAGCCCTTGGAGCACTTGGGGTTTGGATCTTTCATTACTACACTGTACGTGAGCATTCTCCATTGCTCAAAATGGCCCTGCAGGTTCTCATGGGTCATTTCAAAGCTCAACCGTTGGATGAACAGCTTCCACAGCTATTTGGGTTCTTTGGAAGACTCTGACTTAGACATGAATATTTTCAGGATGGTGGATGTGTGTGGGTATGTGTTAGAGAGAGAGAGAGAGAGAGACAGAGAGAGAGGGAATGTATGCATATATGTAGTATAGATAATATATATCTTAATGTATTACTCTTTAATTTTTTTACTTTGAATTAATTTCTGTAATTTACATAAAGGCTGCAAATTAATACAAAGAGTCCTCATACACCACTTACCCACTTTTCCTTAATTTTAGTGCCTTACATAACAATAATATAGTGATCAAAATCAGAAAATTAACATTTGTATAATACTGTTAACTAAACTACATTCCATATTCAGATGTTCCTACTTTTCTCCTATTTTTACTACTTTTTCCTATTTTTTAGTTCTAGGATCTAATCCAGGATCCTATATTATATTTTGTTATTATCTCCTATATCCTCTCAAATCTAAAGGAATTCCTTAGTCTTTCCTTGTCTTTCATGTCCTTAGCACTACTTTTAGTAAGTATTGGTTAGTTATTTTGTAGAATATCCTTCAATTTGGGTTTTTGTGATATTTTCCCATGATTAGAATGACGTTATAGATTTTTGTCAAGAACAATACAGAGATGATGTTGTGACCTTCTCAGTGTATTCTCAATTTTAGGGCATCCCAAAGTTATGCTTTGGGTGTGACTTGTGTTGCTATATTAAAACCCATTTACTTTGTCTCTGGGGTATTTTGTTTTTTATTATTACACAAGCTCTCCATAGGTGAATCATTTTACCTTCTCTCCACCATCTGTTTTAATACAGGCAACATAAAGCAGTTTCTAGCAGATCTAAAGAAAAAGACAACACAAAGCCTAGGTACTTTGACAGGTAAATACAGTTAAGAGTAAAATATTTCCAGTGGGATGAGAATAGTCCCCCAGAAATCTCTCTGTCCCCCTCCTTGCAAGTAGTGAGAGGGGTCAATGCTACTCTGCTGGAAAATTGCTCCACCCAATTCTAAGCATTAAGATAGATGCTGATTTCTCCAGCTGTCTTGCACTATCTCAGCATGGTCTTCCTTGAATAGGTATTTCTCATCATCAGAGTCCAAGGCAGGACCAAGTTCTGGGGAAAGGGACAAGGAGGCAATGGGCTTCTTTAACTGTGGGTCACTGAAATCTTCCTGAGGCCTCTGCAAAATCTTTCTTTATGTTGTTCAGTCAACCTAATTAGTCAACAACACTAGTTTTGTAGGAAATAATTCAAAGTATCTAAAGTTTTAACTTGCTTGGCCCCTACATTCGTGCAATTATCTTTTAGGAACCCTCCCACGGGAGTTGAGTCAGGTGGGGCTAGATAGACTTGGAAAACTTGGACTCCTGGGTCCCACACTTTCACAGAATGGTATTTTGAGAGACAAACCACAGCCCTAGTATTGGGGTCCGCTAACTTGCCTTGAAGTCAGCCAGCCTATCAGCACTGTTCTTTAGCACTGCTGGGGAAGCTGGAGGAAGCCATGATATTCTGCTTCAAAAGGCATCACAGGGACCCTGCCCTATTTTAAAGGGAATTGTAGAAATAAATATGCACCTATTATTGGGAAAAAACAATTCAGTTTTAAATTTGTTCAGTTGGGGATGCTTATATGATACCTAAATGAACTTTCGTATAGATGAAGCTAAGCATGAATTTCAAGAACAAACATAAAAATTTTAGTGGAAAAACTCTTCTTTAAACAACCAGAATTTGGTAGGAGATGAACTTGATTTTTTTTTTCAAATTATCATCTGTAATCATGCTTTGTCAAATCTGAAATAATATCTGGTAGGTTCTATACTTTTTAAGTAACTTACAGGTTTTAAGAGCTCATGTGTTCTTAAAAAAATCTCATAAATCTACTTCATTTAATCGTATATAAACATGAAAAAGAATGAAAACATTTCTTATGTTCTGATAGACAAGGATCTGCATAAAAACTCCTAAGGAAAAAAATCAAGATTCAGAGCGGTAGACAACATATCAGATTTAAGTTTTATATAAGAAATAATAGACAAATGGGCCTTTTATAAAATACACAATAATCTTTTCCTTTTATATAAGAAACAAATTCACAAGAATTTAATAAATGTTGTTATCTACAAGGAAATGGAGGAGATGGGAGAGGACAGTATCGTGTCATTGTTTGGACTTTTCCAACATATGAATGGATTATTGATTTAAGTGGAAAAATATAACATTTTAAAAATGCCTTGGTATTACAAAATCAAAGTCCAGTTCTGTCCAGGGTAACTTAAATTCCAATCTTCTCTCCTCTCCTCCTTCTGCAGTGGAATTCCAGGGTGCCTTGTAGACTGAGACCACAGTGGGAGTAAGATATGACCTGCTTATTCACTACTTTTTCTACTTTGCCTTTGAATGTCATGAGTCATGATCTGTTTTTGTTATTCCTTCATTTTCACTTCTGGTTTTCTCATCTCTGGAGTTGGGGACCTAGAAAAAGGAATAGAAGAAATGACAGTGAAAGTTAGGTAACTGGCTATCTGTTAATTCTTCTGTCTTAGAGATTACTGTGTTTCTGGCTCAACCTAACTGGTCAGAAATGCCCTTTTTGTGCCAGATATCTAAATGCTAGCTCTCCTATGTGGCAGATGTGTGAGTTCTTTAGGGAACTTTGTGAGGAGTCCTCTTTCCTCCACCATTCCCTGACATGGGAGTTTCTGGCTTGACATTTCTAGACTTTCTTGACTCCTGCAGAGTACTTCACAGCTTCTTGATGACGAGGTCTCCTTGCCCTTCTTCTTGGGTGGGATACTTGCCTTACAATGCAAGCTGCACTATCCCACACAATGTCTTCTTGGCATGTTAGAAACTCACATGTATTTGCTCGACTAGAGGATCCCACTTCAACTCTGTCCTGCTAGCTTTTTTCCATGTTTCCTCTTTTAGTGCTTCCAGAGGCTTAGAAGGCAAATCAGCAAGTCTACTGCATAAACAAACATCAAATCAGGGAATAAGATGCCAGTCACCCTCCTTGAAGGCAGCCCCGGTCTCTACAAATGAAATTTCTTTGAGCTTCCCTCACCTCCACTGGTGGTAAGGAAACTCATTTTCCTCTCCCGCCTTGGAGAGAACAGGGTAAAGCTCTAACAGACCCAGATAGCTGATAACTTATAACTACAATGATTCTATCATCTACCTATCTCTCCTAGTTTTTAAATAAAAGATGGGATATGAGATGGGCAGTGATGGAGATGGAGTAGCAGAGCTTGTTTAATAGCCTTTCAAAATGTCCTAAAGACGGCATCTCTCACTGGTTGTTTGGGTTTCTCTTTAGAGCAGTGAGCTTCATGTCTTTCTCTTCACTATGGGTTTCTAATCACCAGTTCCGGGGCAACAGGAAGTATTTCAGTTAACATAATTGATGAGAGTGACATAAAAAGAGTGTATGTGTTTGCTTTGCTTTTCCCGTGACCAAGGATGGGCTGTACATAGAAAAAGTGTCATAAACGTGCATTGAATAGAAGAATGAGAGGTAGGAAGGAAAGAGAAAAGATTAAATGAGTGAAATTGCAGCTCTGTTCTTTGGGTAGACACTATTTTGTAGAATAGTGCAAAAAGAATTTTATTCACAAGTGTCACTTAAATAGATGCAAGTAAAAAGTATAAAGCATATTTTACTAGTCAATTTGAAGTAAAGTACCAGAGAATATGACAGAGAGAAGGAAAGGAGGCACACATTCGGATTGGCTTCCTTTAATGGTCTGTTGCTTGCTTATTGAGCACTCTAAAATGCATTAGTGAGATCATATTGCACGGTACAGTTTCCCCTATTCTGGGTGTTTTTAATAACATTTTGTTAGAAATATAATATAGAGCAAAACACAATATAGTGTTCTAGAGAAAAAGAATAGAATTACTGAGTTTTCAAGCCATTTTAAGTAAGTTCCAGTATCTAAAGTTAATGTCTGCAAAATGTGCTAAATTTGCATACATTTACCTGGTTTAAATGTGGTTTTTGTTATGAAACAAAGGAATCTACCATTTCATCATTCCTAATTCATCTCCTCCCAGGTCACTGCGAAGTCTCCGCTGATCAAATCGATCTCACAGTGAGTGACACTGGCAGCTGTGGAACTGCCAGCCTGTCAGCCAGTCTGAACTCACCTACCCCAGGACAGGGAACCCAGCAGAGTAAAGAGAAAGCAGTAGCCACTCAAGCAGGTATCTCTTACACAGGCATTTCTGTAGAAAATGGTAACTTTTAAGAGCCAACTCTTAAAAGTTGCAACTGTGGTATAATTTCACTAGCTGGAGATGGAATCAACTATCTCAGACTTTCTTTTTCCTTTGACTGGGCATGTTGCCACACAAGTTGCAGCTACTTAGAGTAGTAAGAATGGTTCCTGGTGAGACAGAGTTAATGGCTTTTTAGATAAGATTCTCATTGCTTTTTTCCTTAAAGCCTTCTGTGACTTTTCTATTCTACATTATTATATATATTCTTGGAACAACTTTTAGTGTATATCCCAATTGCTTACATTTTTGTTGAATTAAATAACATTACAAATTGTAATTTTTTCTTTATTCATCCAACCAACTTTTGTTGAGTGCTAGGGGCACAGTCTTAAGAGGTGACTAAGAGGACCCTTCTATTCAAAGAGCTTGCAAACTGAGAGGAGGATGGGCAAGGGAACCAGCAATTGTGATTCTCCAGGGAAAGAAGTATGATAGCATGGTACACTGCCATGGGAAGGTGGAGGAAAATTGCCAACCCCAACCTGGGGTGTCAGGAAGCATACTCTCTACAGGAGATGATACAGATCTGAAAATCTTTCATTTAGGAGGATGTAATATCCTACCAACATCTAATAGAATGCAATATCCTTGAGCATTTAGTAGAATAATGTCTGACACACACTGAAAAGTTTTTTGAATGAATAGATTAAACAAATAAATCATTTTTTCTTGGCACATAGTTTTCTAAGCATCATGAACTTAAATAGAATTATTCATTTTAAATCTAAAACTAAAAGTAATTCAGCCTCAAGTTTTAGTTGAAAACAGTGTAAACTGTTCAGAGAATTCCTTAAACAGAACCGTCTAGTGCATGATCAGCCTTGTAAACAAAAAGCCCACATTGTTTGTGATTGACTTGAAAAGTTCTCTAATAACCATCTGTCAGGCAACATACTTCCTACCCGGTTTGCTGTGCAATGGGCAGGAGATAAAAACAATAATAATATGTTGTGTTCCTACAGTTTTTCTGGGTAAGTAGCTTAACAATAAAGGTGGTAAGCCCAACAGATGTGATAAATTAATGCCAGAAAGCAGCAAAATACCGCGCCAGAATAAAATAATGATAACAATAGTAATGATGGTAACGAAGTTTTATGATGGAAGTCCTTTCAGAAATAGGGTAAGGAGATGAAACACCCAGTTCTCTGTTTGAAGAAAAAGACCAGAAAAGTTGCATTTAATTTTAATGCATTCGGGTTATGCTGTTATGGAGAGAACAGCTAATGTTAGCGATTAAGGAACCACTTCCACAGGAAGAAAAGGATTGAAAGATGAAAGAGAACTCATCTTTACTGAGGATCTACTATGTGCCAGGTAGTTTACATTTATATTCTTCCTTTTTCCTTTCACTTCTTGCCTTCCTTTGCTTTGTTCTTTCCTTTTCTATCCTCCCTGTAGTTGAGACACTCATCCCTTTATTCTCCTTTTATTCACCAATTATAGGATGATTAAGGTTAGATGGACAGATGGCTGCCCAAGGTGAAGGCTACTTTCCCTGGCATCCCTTGCAGCTAGATTCTGATTCATGGGGAGACATGAAAATGGCATAGTGAATGGGATACTTCTTTAGAGACAGGGTATCATGAACACTTCCTGCCTCTTCTCCTTCTTCCTCCTGACTTAAATGAGGATATTATGGCCAGAGATAAAGCAGCTATTTTGGACTTTGAAGCATAAACTATATTTTATGTTAGTAAAACAAGGGGATATAAGAAGTTAGGATCTTGGTAATAGATCCACCCTACCAGGTTTGGGTTTATATGAGAAAGAAGTGTTTTGTTTGACACAGTCTTATTTTGAGTTTTGTTTACTCACAGCCAAACCTAATCTAATACATTTCCATTATTTCATTCACATATTGTTGCTTGATTCATTAATTCATCAAGCATAGTGGCCCACAGATGAGGTGTAGCCACGTGATGAACACATGTTTAAAATTAGTAGACACAAATTTCTATTTTCTTTTACTACTTTATAGCTGTGTGGTAGTAAGACAGTAACTTTATTCTCTGAATCTAAGTTTTCTTATCTATCAAATGATAGATGTAGATGAGTAGTTCTCATTTGGGGGCAATTTGGCAATTTCTGGAGACATTTTTGACTGTCACAATTGAGAGGCATCTATTGGGTAGGAGCCAGGGATGTTAGTAAACATCCAACAATGCACAGTACCCCCCTCCCCATGACAAAGAATTATCTGACTCAAAATGTCAATAGTGCTGAAGTTGAGAAACTCTGGTTTAGAGAAAGTGTCTCGGTTCCTTTCTAAATTCCAATAATTCTTTTAGAATTAAAATAGTCCATTCATGCTATTATATTTCTTGTGGGAGTTTGGCATTCAGTAAGATAAGACCCTTGACAATGAAACAAATAAACAAAAATACCTTGTATAATAAATTCTATGGTAGGGCAGTTGCCAAGAGTGGTTAAATGAGAGGAGATTATTCTGTCTTTCTCTTCTGCGCTCCTCAATATGTTGGCTTTGTCCTCAAACTGGATCTACTTAGGGTTGTGACATAACAGTCAGAGTTCCAGATGTCACATACGAAAAAGGAATATGTAGCAGAAAAGAGTAACTTTTTCTTTCTATGTCTATTATTATTGGAAAGAAAAATCTTTTATAAAAACACCAAAAGACTTTTCCTAACAATTCATTAGCTAAAATTTCTGTTGTAGGTTTTCTTATTTGTAGGTGACATCTAGGAACTGGGAGCTACCCTCTTACAAAAAGCAGCAGAGCTAGTCTGGGGATAAAGTCAATCTACTAAGAGTAGCAGAGAAGAAAGATAAGAAGATCCTGGGTCCTCGATGGCATCATTACATGGATCCAACCTTAGAAATACCATATCACAAGAACTTGTATAGTATGAAATAAATTTCCTTTTCCAATTATCCCTTGACCTCAATCACTGGAAGAAAGAATGAGACCACTGCTCCCTTTCGCATGTGATTCACTCGCTGGAACTGGGCTTAGGGCTCCCTTCTCCTGGAGCATATGGCTGTGTAGAAAAGTGTGGCTGCTTGAATGAAATCTGGGCTCCATTAGAAATAGCATGGGGGAGGGGTGGTTATTAACTGGGAAACCAATAATATATGCTATTAACATGTACTATGGCAAACACTGTACAGGAGCTGGGATTTAAAGATAAATATGGCAGAATCTTTGTGCCCATGGAGTTCCCAGTTGACTGGGGAAGGCACACAAATACACAACACATTGCATGGAGCAAGTCAGTGTGCCGAGGAGTGTAACACTGCTAAGCAAAGCTCACTTTGGTAGCTGGCATGAGTAACAATTAACAAAAACAGGTCAAACACACAGATGGATTTAGGAATTTAAAATAGGAAAATTATGTTTATGTCAATAGTGATCTGGTAAAAAATAATAATAAAAGATTTAATAGGAAAATTTTTGAAGAGAAGTAAATTCAAAAAGCAGAGAGTACATCCTCAGACTATTTCCAGAAAAAATAGAATGTAATTATGACAGTATAAAAAATAATGCATAAGAAGAATTATTTGTGAAAAGAGGCACTGCTGAGACAGTTTATGTCTGTGCTGTTTATCCTGTATTTTTGTGATCTTCCACACTATAGAAAGGTCCAATTTTATGTGAATACAATATATATAGTTTGTTTTAGGGCATAAAAAATATTGTATAAAATTCCCAAGCTGTCTACCATATTAATATAAGCCACAGTGATTTTCTGTTTCCTAGACTAGCCAGATTTTGTTCTTTGGGTCCTGTCCTTTGTTCACTGCATTCTGTTTCTGTAATTGTGTCATGCGTTTCGATTCTGCTTCAGCAGCTAGACTGAAAGTTTTTTGAGGGCAAGCATTTGAAGATAATGATCATCTATATCCCATATGTAATAGAAAGACATGCAGGGAATAGAAGGGAATTAAAGGACTGACATCAAATAGAAAATCCCTTTACTGGCAGTGATAATGTGAAGAAATCAAACTCTGTCACTGAAGTCTGTGCATCTTTGGTAGAGAGAATTGTATTAGAAGTAAAGAATGTTAAATCTGGGTAATACTTTGCCACTTTGGTTTGAGTCTTTAATTTTATTAGTAATGAAGGTGGTAACTAAAGATGTAAATGAGTTCCCCCAAATCCCACAGCTAATTAGGCTGAGAGTGAAGACAAGATGCCAGAACACAAACACCCAGCTCTAGATCAATTAAAATGCCAAGCATGAGGGCAAGCAGAGCTGAGGGTAGAAGTCAGCACTGTTAACAGAGCTATTTCTATATTTTTTCTCATTCCCCTGTGAATGTTGAGAACTTGTCTTTTTGGTTTGTCCTTGTGCCTTGAAATTCTGCCGTATCTATTTTTTTTTTAATATTTACATTGAGAAGCACTGAAACAGAAATTAAACACCTCCAACTGAGTTCAAAGGACTCTTCTATTAAATATTTCTCTCGTGTTTCAGCCAGCAGTGAAATTTCAGAACATTTAATTTGGCCACGTTAAAAGCTCTCAGCTGTCTTCTTTTTCATTCTTCTTCTTTTTGTTCCCCTCAATTTTGCAGAGGGAGCCTTGAGATCTATTTTAATCTAATTATTTTTGACAGGCCAACTGTACTAAACAGGATGAAATTATAACCTTTTCAGTTAATTGTTGTGATTATCTACTTAGCATAATGCTCTTGCCTGTCACACTAAGGAGATGCCTGCTGTGGGGATGCAGCTGGTAGTGAGGTACGAAGGTTGTGCCTTAAGATTTTATTTTAAAAAATCACAGTATGTACGCACATTAGGGAATAGAACAGATGAAGATCAGCACCTGGATAACTGGCCAGGAAACTAAAGTTTTCTGCAGATGAATGAATGACTAAACATTCATTCTCTTAGTCTGACCGTTTGTATTGTAAGGACAGAAAAGATAATAGTGAATTAGAGATTTGGTGGCACATTAGAAGTCATTTTCCCAGGGAATACCATAGGAAACAGCTGTCTAAGTTAGGGGTGGGGTGGGGAACGGCGGAGCAGTCATGAAGGAATTTGATGGAACACAGTGGAGAAATGGACCCAAGTCATAGTTAAGGAAGGATGCTCAATAACTTCTTCCTAGTGATGCAAGTAAAGTGGTCTTGCAGTGCATGGGTATGATAAGCCCATAAAGCTGAGGAAAAGAAGAGTGAAAAGTAGGGAAAACATAACTTGGAGAAATGACCCTTTGGGACATCGTTTCCATCTTACTGATTCCATCAGGGGACGCCTTTACCTTTTATTTTGATCCAGACACATTATTGGGATGAAGAACAATCAGGACATCCATTATTAATTTTTTTTTATCATGAAGGGGTAATAATGTCCACATTACAATTTCAATTTCCATTAGCTAAGGACAATGAGTATCAGGACTTGTGATTACATATAGGGCCAGGACCAGGAATTCTCATGTCTAAAGGCTCTCTTGGTGTTTGCTGTGAGAACCAGAGGCTCCTTTTTATGTGTCCACCCTTGAAACTATAACCTTCTTCTAATTGGCTTCAATATTATTCATAACTCAAAGATAATTAAAATGTGCTTAAGACTTTAGCGAGGGCACCGGGAGTCAAACCCTTACTTAGGGCTCCCTAATATATTGCTTCCATAGTGTCTGACCTCAGAAAGTGTCAATATATTATCATTTTGGCCTTGTAGCTCAATAACCTTGTCTAGTTTTCTTAGAAGAGTTCGTAAGTCTTTGCCTTTCTCTCTTCTAAAAGATAGATGTTAGACTGAGATAGCTCTCCCACATTTGGGACAAAATGAAAGATGACCTTAAAATAATTTATACATGCTTAATATCACATTTAAAGAATTTTCTTGAATACCATATAGAAAATAATGAGTTTATTCTGTATCAAACATGGTGGGTACATAGCATACCTTTGCAGAGAGAAATGATTAATCCATTCATATGACACGTATTTATTGTTTGGTTACTGTGTGCCAGGCATTGTGCTATTCTTTCATGATATCTGTTTTTTTTTTAGGCCCATATTCACATAACAAGAATTCAGGCTGAGGTTGGGGGTATCATGTGTCTAGCATATGTAAATGTGATTAATTTATTCATTTGAGTATGTCAATAATAAAACCCAGTGAGACAGTTAAGCTATATTTAGCCCTAGGCAACTGCTCCAAAAATATGTCAACTAGGTTATAAGAAGCATTGGATGTGAAAGTGAGATTAGGTCAGAAAGGCAGGATAGTCGTAGGATTAAGAACATGGACTAGGAGGCCAGATGGGCTGTGTTTGTGTTTCTGTTGCAGTATTTGCTAGCTGGGGACTTTGGGAAAATTAACCTCTTTATGCCTCAATTTCCTCATCTTTGAGATTAGGGCCATAATAATGCTTATTCAGAGGCTTGTTTGAGAGTTCAATGTGATAATTAGAGAAAAATACCTGGACCATATTAAAAGCTCAGTAATTTTTGCATTAATGTTTATAGGTTTTCTTTTTAATCCTGTAAAGACTCTATTTTGCCCACCAAACCAGAAATTAGGAATTTCCTCCTCCTTGGTGAGGGTCAGAGCTTCAGATTAGGAAAGAATTAGTTTAAATAGTCAACAGTAATTTTGCGATTAGGAAAAAGAGTGAGTTGTTATGACTCTATGATTTTTCTATGCTATTAATACTATTCTTTGAGGACTCTCTGGATATTGGATGATGTTCATTGTTCCTCAGCTACACACTTGTCCTTCTCTAGATTCCTCTCTATTGATGGGGCCTCAAATCTGCTTAGTACATTTCAGACTCTTTTTCCAAACAGATTTCTGTGAAACACTGCTAAAGGGGAAGTGCTAGAGATTGGAGGGTAGGAGGAAAAAAAAAAGGTGTTGCCAATCACTGACGGTGATAGAAATAGTGGAAGTGCCAGCATTTTAGCATGAAACAACAGTGCATATACAAGATTGGGCTCAATTAGATCTTCAACACAGACATCAATTGCATGAAAAGGTAGATCGGATGGGGCAGCAGTCATGCTGTGTGGAGGTTCCTGGTCATAGCATGTAGCACACTATTCTAAAGCAGCTGGCCTTTTAGAGTGATAGAATGGATTTGGTGATTCACTTAATACCAGTTGGGAGACAACACCTTGTGAGTTTGGGCTGTTTTCCCATAGGGTATGGTATATACTTTGAACCTTTCATGAACATATCTTGCTGTTTCCCTCGCAGCAAGAATACAGAAGTCTAGGAATCAGTAGTGGAAGTGTGTGACTCTTGTCATGAATGCCTTTCACAACAAGCTCACAGATGTTTGCTTCTCCTTCCCATAATTTTGGGTTTTCTGGTTTAGGGGTTTTAGATCCTAGGAAAAATAACTTCTAAGGATCACAATATTGTTTTCAATGAAATTGAAGTTGAGATTGCTCCCTGGTTATTTTGAGTTCCTCATGTCATGGAACCAAGAGGCAAATAATGTAGTTACTGTACAGGGTGAGGTTTATTTATTTTTGTTATCAAGTGGAAATAGGATGTTGCTGCCCAATAGAGACAGAGGAGACTGAGAAACCCGGGGGATTCTCTGGGTTGCTCCTTCGTACTTCCAGGTACAATAGTAAATGTTACTGGAAGATGACAAAAATACAATAAAAGTAGGGCCAACAAGAAGCATTTAGGTTAATACACCAGGCACAGAACATGACCAGCAGAGGTGTTTTCTGGGGCAAAGGGAATATGGAATAGATCATAGACTTAGGAGTTATAAATATCAACTATATTTTCAGGGATAGTTACAAAAATAAGAACTGTAGTGACTACTCATATTTTCCTATTTGCTTGTTATGTACATACTTATATATTATTCATATTGTCCTCTCCATTTTTCCTACTATATTATGTAAGAGGAGTTACAATTTAGTCTTTAGGCAATAGTATACCTAGATGGGCTTATAACTACACTGGAAGTGGAAATAATATTATGTAGTCACTTTTTTGACCTGGTGTGTGCCCTTTGGGGAGAAAAAATAAGTCTCTGTTATGAAAGATAACTGTTTTTTGTTATGTGGAAACCTGTCATTGTTAAAGTTGTTGTTTGGAAGTTTAAATATGAGCAGAACGGTGGGTATGGAAATGAGTCGTCTGGAGTGCACTCTGCCAAACGGTGTCTATATTCTCTCAGCTTTCTATTCAGGCTTTTTATACTTCTTCCTTGAATAGCAGGGCTGGAAGCCTATAGACTATGTGTTCTCCAAATTCTCTTGCCAGTTGGCTTCCTGTCGTGTGCAGCCAATGGGAAATATTGAAATGAGATTAGAAAATGGAGAAAAGAAGTAATTTTTCTAGCTCCTGACAGTGCTTTACAACGTGGCAGTGGTTTCACTGGCAGGGACAGTGGAGACAGCAGCAATGCCACTGACGGGTTGTGTGCCTTGGTTCCAGATACAGTAGCTCAGGTCCAAGGACTCCATTTTCAGGGGACAGTGATCACGAGCTCAGGGCTGTAACACTCTTCTGCTGCTTCAGTCCTGTGGGAGGTAGCAGTCACCTTCTATTACGAATTTTGGGATAAACTTAACTTCCCCTTGGATTTCTCCAGATCTTTTCAGTCCTTTTAATGAAATCTCTGCATTTAACTCAATTTTTTTAATCGTGCCTAGAGTTTTCCTTATTGGATATGGGCTAACGCAGCCTCACGTAGGGAATGTTTCCCGCCCACCACTCCATTGTCCTGCTGCCTGGATTGCTGAAGACTAGTACAGAGCGAGGTCACTGGGACAGAGCAGAGGAGGCATGGCACAGAGTTAGTCCCACTCACTTTATTTTAATTTGGTTTCTTTCTACTCAGTTTTGGAACTCTATCTTTTGTTGCCATATTACTTTTACAGCATGCTAAACAGAAGTGAGCACCATCTATTTCGGGGAGATGGATTCAGAGTACTCATATTCAGTCCTAATGAGTTTCTGAAATCTTGGTTTATATGCTCCATATCGCTGGTTTAGGACATGGAATAGTTGCACTCTACTTTTCCAGAAGCTTTCCCACACTGTTTAGTCAGAGAGAGGGCTGCCAGATAAAATACAGAATGCCTGGTTAAATTTGAATTTCAGATAAATATTACATGAGACATACTTACATCAAAAAACAACATTGTATTGGATATGCATATAATTTTTTTTCTTTTGCTAAATCTAGCAGCCCTAGTCTAAGAAGTTCTGTAAGAAGTTTCTCTAAGAGCTCCCTATGCCGTAACAGAATTATATTATATGAAGCTTTCTACCTTATAGGTCCAATAACAGGTTGCTATGTTAAATCTTCAGCAGAGAGTTCAAGGTAATACATTTCTCAACTCCATCTTCCTTTAGTCCTCAATAGCAAGGGGGTGGCATCTGACATTCCAGACCAGTGGTTCTTAAAGTGTGGCCCCGACCAGCAGCGTCAACGTCACTGGCATGTACTCATGCCTCCCCCCAGATCCACCTTGTCACAAACTCTGGTGTTGGGGTCCAATGATCTGTGTTTTAATAAACCCTCCAAGACATTCTAGTGCAAGTTCATATTTGAGAACCACGCCCTAGTGTAGTCAAATGTAGAGCATCTGCAATGTTTTCCCTCCTCCTCTGCCCGTGCTAGATGTTTTCATTTCTTGACTATATTATATCCCACTAGATCTAGTCTACTCCCAGAATATTTCTTAATTTAGCTGTTCAAGCAGGAACTGACAATTTATTTCCCAATGCATTATATTAGTTTCATATTAGTTCCAGGGTGTACTTCCAACTTCTCATTCCTGACTTTGGAATCTCACTAAAATCGACTTTTCCTAGTATAATGCTTTATATTCTGAAATACCCTCCCTTCCTTAAAACCTATACTTTTTTCAGCTCTAAGTTTTCACCAGAGATGGCTTAAAATGACCTAGACTGAGAGTGAGTTAATAGAGCCTCATGTGTTAATAATGCTGGTTCCTGGTACAAGATATACACCTGCAAGCACTGAAATTCATTAGCCAAAGGGTCTCTAAAAAGTAATATTTAAGAAACTGTAGAAAACAAGTTAAATAAATTATTTCAGTTAAGAGGGATTTAGCAGTGGCCTTCAAATCACATTGAAACAAGTAACAGTTTATTATTTGTATGTATAAATTGTGTTTTTGGTCTGTCATCTTGGGAAGTCTGAGACATAAAATTCTTGTGCTAAATTCATTTGGGTTGGTGTGGAGATTCTTATTGAAACACTGTTTGAATTTACAGAGAAGAAATCTCATTTCCCACAGGTAAATGATTCCTGAAACAAAGTCATTATAAATTACAGTGTGGCTTATTTACCATCAATACACACCCCATTAATTAGATGTTGGATGGATCAATTGTAAGACAGCACTGGGTCAGGTCAACATTAGAAAAAGAATGATGAAGGTTTGCTTAGCAAGAGGCCAGTTCTAATGAGTATATTTGAAGCATTTTTTTCTTACTGTAGAAGCAGGAGTCATGCCTCCATGACTGATAACGATACTTTACCTAAGAGTCAAGAATATGGGCAAAGCATGAGTGGTACAAATTTATCTCAAAATACATAAAAAATGGATCAAAGTCATTACCAATAAAAATATTCTCATTAAAACAATAATGAAATATCATTTTGCCTATATTATTGGCAATATTTTTAATGATGAAGAATTTTGGACCATCAAGGGTGTGATGACATCTAAATTCTCAGATTCTAGTTACAAGAATGTTAATTACTATTATACAAATTTTATGAAGGTTAGCTTGATTATTTTCATCAAGAGTATTTTAAGTATTCTCTTTCATCCAGTAATTCAACTTACTGTATTTGTCTTAAAAAAACCCTCAGAAGTATGAGTAAAAATTTATGTACGAGGAGGTACTATTTTTTAAAATGGCAAAAATTTAGAAATAGCTAAATAGCTATTTATATCAATAGACAGCTTGAATAGCTCTAACAGTAAGAGAATGACTAAATAAATTGTGATGCTTATAAAGTAGAATCACTGCATGACTGTATAAACATTTTATATACAATTCTTATGTTGTAATGTGAGGTGGAAAAGCAAGATAGAATATTGTACCATCAGTTCTCCTGTGTCCGTGTACTCCCCATCCATGGACTGAACCAACGATGGATTGAAAATACAGCATTCAAGTGATGCAGAACCTATGGATACAGAGGGCTAACTTTTTATATGCAAGGTTTTCACAGGGCCAACTGCAGAAGTCGAGCATCTGTAGATTTTCGTACCTGAGGGGGCCCTAGGACCAATCCTCCAAAAATACAGAGGCATGACTATACATAATGGCGGTCTAGTAGCTCTTGTGTTATCCTGGATAGAGCTGGAGTGCATTCTAGTAAGTAAAGTATCAGAAGAATGGAAAAACAAGCACCACATGCACTTATCATGAAATTGGTATTCACTGACTTGACTGACCAACACTTAAGTGCATACATAGTAGTAACATTCATTGAGGGTCGGGCAGGTGGTGGGGGGAGAAGAAGATGGGTATATACACACCTAGTGAGTACAGTGCACACTGTCTGGGGGATGGACACTCTTGAAGCTCTGACTCAGGTGGGGCAAAGGCAATATATGTAACCTAAACATTTATTTCCCCATGCTGAAATAAAAAATAAATAAATAAAAAAGAAAATAAGGAAAAAAAATCTCAATTTTGTGTATACATAAACAAATATATTTATAGTAAAATGGAAGAGAATAAAACACACAAAAATGCTGACAATCACATTCTCTAAATGATAGGCTTAGGATCATTTTCCTAAATATGTTCCCTCTGTATTTTCTAATATTTATAAAATAATAAGTTTTTAAATTTAAAATCAGATATAAAGTCATATGGTATTTTATTTTAGAAAGTGTCATTGAAATGCCCCCAGAAATCTCATGCTAGCTCCAATAATTTACTTATTTGTTATTTTATAAAACTTATATTTATTGAGCACCTACTATGTGCTAAGCACACTAACATACATGCACATACATGCACAGGCACAGAAAAATTATTTCAGGTGGTGATAAGTATCATAAGAAAAAATGTAGAGTATAAGAAATATAGATGCTTTTCTATTTATGATGAGGTTATGTCCCAATAAGCCCATCACAAGTTGAAAATATCATAAAGGGAAAATACATTTAATACACCTCACCTACTGAATGTCATAGCTTAGCTGAGCCTACCTTAAATGTGCTAAGAACACTTACATTAGCCTCCACTTGGACAAAATCATCTGGCAACACAGTACACTGTAGAGTGTGGGTTGTTTACCCTTGGGATGGGGTAGCTGACTGGGAGCTGCGGCTCCTTGATGCCGCCTAGCATCTTGAGAGAGTGTCCTACTACATATCCCTAGTCTGAGGAAAAAATACAAGTTCAAAATTTAAAGTAAAATTTCCAGTGAACATGTATGGTTTTAACACCATTGTAAAGTTGAAAAATTGTTAAGTTGAACCATCATTAGTTAGGGATCATCTGTAAAAAATATAGAGTAGTGGAGTAGGGATCTTTCTGTGCTGGGGGAAGGGCTTTATCAGAAGACTCAGAAACAAGGAAGTTAGTCATACAGCTACTCCGGGCAGGGACATTTCAAATAGAAAGAAGAGCAAGTACTAAGGTCCTTGGGTTGAGAGTGTATGAGGTATGTTCAAGGTATACAAAAAAGGCAGAGTGACTGGAAAGAATTGAGCAAGGGAAATAACGGTAGGAAAAAAGGCAGAAAATGAAGCTGAAGCCAGAATACACAGGACCTTGTCAGCCCTGAAAAAAAAAAAAAAAAAGGATTTTCTTCTGAGTGAGAATAGAAAACTATTGGAAAATACTGAGAAGAGATAACCTGAGTGATTTCAAAGGGACTATTACTTCAACTACAATGGGAATAAATAAGCTATCAAGGGTCAAGGTGAAAGAAGGAGGACCAGGTAGGAGTCTTTCAATGTATTTCATGTGAAGGATAATGACAGTTTTATCCAGGGTGGTAGCAATAGAGAAAGGGAGGCCTGGTCAGATTTTGGATATACTTGAAAATACAGCCAAGCCAGTTGAATGTTTTGATGGACTAGATGTAAAGCACAAAAGAGAGAGGAATCAAGATCAAGCCAAGATTTTGGTTTGACAAATATGAGAAGTGGCTATGCCTTTACTGAGATAGAGAATCCTGTGGGAGGTGCAGATTGGTGAAAGGCGAGGGATGGACAGAGAAAGAAGAATTCTGTTTGAATATGTTTAATTTGTACCCAGTAGAAGAGAACTGGATGCAAAAATATGAAGTGTAAGGCAGATGTGAATGGAGGTATATACTTGGCCATCGCAGATCTAGAAAGTATATAAATGGATGGGACTGGATGATCTAAGCTAAGGTATTAAGTGGAGATAGACAACAGGTCTGAAGACTGAGCCTTAGGGCATCTTAATGTCAGAAGTTAGACAGGTAAACAGAAATCATCAAAGGAGACTGAGGATCTGTAGCCAGTGTGAAATAGTTATCTATGTTAAAGATTCCAGAATTTTAATGTACACGAGAATCACTGGAGTGGCTTGTTTAAATGCATGTTCAAACACTTTGAGTCTGGATGAGTTTGTGATTCTGCTTTTATAACAACAAGCTCAAAGCAATGCCTATACTGCTGGCTCTTGGACGGCACATTGAGTAGCAAGGACCTAGGAGAGAATGTTGTCTAGGGGAACATTCTTGTATCTCTGGGAAGTTCTAAGAATTCACTTGAAATTTATAATCATGAATTTAAAGTAATACTAGTCAGCAAGGATTGTGTTTTTTTAAGTCTACTTGACTTTTTGGGTCCAGGTATTAGGTGGGCATTTAGTCTGAGTTGCATTTTACTAAATGAATGGGAAGGAGGGACAAAGGAGCTGATACGATGTGCAAGAGAGTGATTATGATGATGGACTGCAAAATATCAGAAAGAGAGAGGAATAAATGAAGGCGTAGGTAGTCGGGGGTTGACAGGGAAAATTTGGTAAGGTCAATGGTTTAGAGTGGTGGGGAGAATGTTAGTGTTGGGAGACAAGCCAGGCTTGGACGGACAGATGAGAGGTGTTAATGAGAGAATGGCAAGTTTGAGATTATTGAGTGGTCACAGTTATGGGAACTTCATGGCCTAGGTTATGACCGGGGTGGGGGTGGGGGGGTACATAACTGAAGTGGAATGGTGACAAAGCTAACCAACTTAATGGAAGATATGATTATATGAATATTAACATCTCTAAATATTGGAACAAAAATTGTGTGAGAGAGAGAGAGAGAGAGAGAGATGAGCCATGTGCCCACATTACAAGGTATTAGGAACAATGGCCCCAAGATCCACAGGTGACTGCACAATAAGGAGCCATAGTAGGTGTTGGAATGTGGCAGTGGTTAGTGAAGTTCACAAATATTTTCTATTCTCTTTTTTCAAGTCATTTCATAGAAATGCTCCCAAGAAGTTATGTCTGGTCAATTAATGTGAACATAAGATGTCACCTCTGATATGGCCATCTTCAGGAGCGAATATATGATTCTGCATGTCTCCTTCTTTCTGTCACCATAAAGGACAAGATGGAGGCTCTATCCAGGTGGTCTCAGAATGAGGGTGACAGGAAGTAGAGTTTTCCACTGACCAGAGATGGACAAGTTAGGTGAATGAGAACTAAATCTTTTTTGTTTTAAGCCAGTAAGATACTGGATTGGTTGTTAACGTATCAGAATGAAGGATCTTAAGTAATATACTTAATTTGGTAGCATGAACTTCAAAGAACCTTGGAATTTTCAGGGAAAAGAAGAATAGTCTGGAATTGTCATGAACAGGGAGGATCATATTCCGCATTTGAGGCTTAAAGTTACCAGCTGTGTGGTAGAGAAAACAGAGAAATCTATGTCTTCAGAAAGTGAGAAAATGAAAAAAGACAGGGGGTGATTTAGGGGATTTTGACTAAGGTATGGGTATTTGAAAGTGTATTTGATCAGGAAATATGAGAAACATTTGGACAAGAGATAAGGGATTCCCAGAGTGTCTCGCAGTAATCAAGAATATAGGGCAGAGATTAGCAAACTTTTCCTCTAAAGTGTCAGACGGTAAGTAGTTCAGGCTTTGTTGGTTAAGCAGCAAAGTTCAGGATATTCTGCAGGTTATTATTCTGCAACTATTTAAAATGTAACCATTAAGATAAATAAAAAATATTCTTAGCACTCAGGTGGTACAAAACCAGGAGGTGGGCTGCAGTTTGCTGACTCCTAGTAGAAAGGCATGGTAGCCTTAGGTCCTCCCTTGCTTTTCAGGGATTTCAACACAGTCAGCGTATAATGACTGCTGAACACGCTCCCCGCTGGCTGCTTCTGCTGTGTGCCTGCGGCCTCCGCTGCTGCCGTTACCGCCCTGACCGTAACAAACAATCCCTGTGCTAGGGTTGCCTTTTAACACTATCCTTTCAAGTACTGCCATTTATGAATGCTTGCCCTTTTATATACTTTGCTAACTATTATAGAATCACAGCTTATTTGTGGTTCACCGTAATCCTGTGGAACTGGCATCATTGTTTCCATTGAACAGTTGAGGAAACTTTGACTTGGAAAAATTAGTCCAATGGTATCTAAGTGGCATGGGCACCAATGCAAACAGCATTCCCCTTTCCACATCATGTCACACCTAAAAATTATGGGATGTAACTTTTTTGTGTTTTTCTCAGATTACTTATATTTCAATTTCCCCTCTTCAGAAATACTGGCAGCAAGGAAAGCAAGCCATGTAAATGGCTCTAAATCTTATAAAACCTTGTGACTGTTCACACATTAAAGTGTTCTTCTGCCCTGCCTTTTTCTGACCTATATCATAATCTTCCCCCAAATTGGCTGGCATGGGGACTGAAATGGCTGCCCTTATTTTAGTTTGATTGTATGAAATTAGTTCTTGAGGTTTTAAATATTTAAAATTAATGGGTAGTTTGGGAAAAAGAGGACTTATCAAGTGTGAGGTGTATGACCTCAATTTCTTCAGTGTATTTGAAGCTGAGTTTTTTTCCTATAGGACGATAAAAAAAAATATTGAAACTAAAACAGAAAGGCATACTTTTGTTGTAGCCAGATAATGTGTTTGAGCTGCTTGACCTGTCTTGGGGAGGAGAAAGCCCAGCTGAATAATATGATTGAGATCTACAGAAGAAGAATACTCAAGCAGGTAAGACTTGACCTTTATTTAAATAGGTAGGAAACCAAGGTTTTGTCAATGAGTTAAATTCTTTAACTCTTATACTTTTCAACAAGAAGAGCATTTGGTCCTAAAAAATAATCTTTTACAAAGGTTGACATTTTGGCGCAGTGTTGTTGTCATTGGTTTTAATATATCTTATTTTTTAGAGCTGTTTATGTTCACAAAAAAATTGAGCAGAAAGTACACAGAAGTACAACGTATTTCGATTAGTATTTTTACATGTACTTAATACCTGAAGGTAGGTAAGTTTTCTTGTTTATTTCGTGTTTTTTATTTCAATCACACTGTAAAGAGGTAAATCTATATTGTTTGCAAATCAAGTGTAAATAAATATTGCCTTTGTTTCCTTTTCACTTTAAATTTGTAAGATTTCATCTGGAATTTAATCTTTTAAATATTTGAGAAGGAACAATCATACCTTTATTATAGTAGAAAAGAGCTTAGATATGACTTTTTTTTTTTTTTTGATCTTCGGTAGTCATTTATTCAATGATGAATAAGCAGTAGTTTGATAATATCAGCCACCTTTTATCACTTCAGAATGTACAGCTTAATTTCTGAAAGTAATCATGCATCAAAAAGTTGCCTGAAAATCTTATTGATTACATTTATTTCCTCAGCTATCGAAGCATTTTAGATGTTTTAAAACCCCAAACCACTTATTTTATCATTAAGAAAAAATGATCTCAGGGAAGATATATAATCTGCCCAAGGTCAAATTGCAAATTATGGCAGAAGATCTGGGTTTTAGCTTTCAGTTCTGTGTCACTATATGTATTCATAGATACTATTTGTTTGAGACAACATGTTTTATGTTCTATTTTATTTGATTATAATTGTTTTAAAATATGGTCACCAATTCTTTGACATCCATCCCAGTGGTTGTCATTGGGGTCTTTGCCCTCTTTCATTTTTTATTTTTATTTTTTTTTAATTTTAGCTCATTATAGGGGTACAAAAGTTCAGGTTATATATATTGCCCATGCCCCCCCATCCCCCTGAGTCTGAGCTTCAAGCGTGTCCATTCCCCAGGCAGTGCGCATCGCACTCATCAAGTAGGTATACACCCATCCCTTCCACCTAGCCCCCACCTCTGTCCGGTATATGTATACCATGGAATATAACTCAGCTATAAGAAATAACGGTGATACGGCATCTCTTTGGTTCTCCTGGAGAGAGTTGGAACCCATTCTATTAAGTGAAGTATCCCAAGAATGGAAAAATAAGCACCACATGTACTCACCAGCAAACTGGTTTCCCTGATCATCACCTAAGTGCACATTTAGATATGACTTTTTGAAAATGGTTTTTAAATTGTACCTCAATTATTTGAATTTCAACAAGTCTTCCTTGATGATATTTTTATACCTTAGAGTTAGCCTTTTCTCCTCCAAAGTAAGAGAAGAATGAACTATAATTGCTGACAGATGAGTCAATGTCATTTCAGCTAGAAGGTTGTTGGTGATAGGTGTCTTGAGATGTAAGGTAGGAATTAAAAAAAAAATTTTAATAGATGATGCAGTTGAGCCAGAATGGTGAAATATTATGGCCAATATCATCCCAGGAGTTAGTGATGTTGGTACTAGATTAAAAATCATCCAACTTCAGGTACATCTTTATAATTCTAAAGTTATTTTGCTTGAGAATAAAGACACACTCAGCCAAGAATTAGATTAATTAATACATTTTGAATTATTTATTTTGAAATTTTTATATCTTTATAAAAATCCACATACATTATAAAATGAAGAAAATAAAAGCAGCTATAATCTCACAATTGTGTAATCTCTGTTAACATTTTGCTGTGTATTTTTCTCAATTGTTACTTTACATGTAGTTTAAAATAATAACTATGGAATAATACCTTTATACTCTTATAGTTTGCTAATTTCCTTAAACATTATTTTCTGGGCATTTTTTTGATTTGTGAACATCTTTCTTAAATATTAATATTTGAGACAAAAATTTTTACATAGTATTACATGGGATGGATGTAATTAATTATATTTGTATCTATTTATTTCTATCTATATTGCTTTTGACGTGCAGGTTACTTACAAATTTTAAAATTTAAATGTAACGCTAAGATGTATATACCATTATATGTTAGTATTTGTATACATTATTGATTCCTTAAATTGATTTCCTACAGATTGAATTAATGATTAGATCTTAAAGATCAATAATATCTTCAAGACCCATGTAATCACTAAGCCACAATTATTAAACATAGGGAACTTTCTTTGAAGTTAAAAGGAAGTAATACAAAAACCACCTTTTTATCTGGCTTACTTGGGTCAGGGTGGCAGATCGGGGTCATACTAGGTGAATTTCCCAGATAATATAAACTTTATTTTTTAAATTCTGACATTTTAAAAATACTAAATGTTTTAGAGTATGTAATCAGTGTAAACATTTAGCATTTTTCAACTATGTTAATTGTTCTATGTATTCTGTATACAGCACATTATGTATGCAAACTACTTCAATAAATTGTAGAGTGTTGGTTAGTGTGTAAGGGAAGAGGGGAATTTGCCTCTTGTGGATACTTGGGTTTGCTATAACATTTTTCACTGACATAATTGCATCAAATAATAACATAGCTAATTAATGAAAAATCTATCTCTAGACCCTCTCCACTCTACTGATCATTCTCTTATATCCATTTAGTGTTTAAGCCATATAAACAAGTCAACATCTTTTAAAATTAAATTCCTTCAAGTGACAGGTATAAATAATTTTGGTGAAATATGTAGATAAAAAGTCTAGATGTTTTAAAGTAACTGATAAAATAGAAAACATATATATAAATTGAGTTTTCACAAAATTCAGTGTATTTTAGATGTACTAAGGATGGTGGCTCTTTAGAAAAGGTTATTTGATAATTCCTTTGTGAAGTAATCATTAGATAATTTCTCAGATCTATTCCAGTGCCAGCATTCTTCAAAATAAAAAAATTTCGGTTATTGAAGACTGAACTTTCACAGATAATACTCTAGTAAGTGGCAGTTCTGCACATGTTGTGACGCTGCCCTAGAGAGCCACAAGGGGAATTATCACATTTTCTTAATGGGTATTGCCAGACTGATGGACTTTAATAAATTATGAGATCCGAAAGATAAAGTTAATAAGGTAATGAGCATATATTTGACATGCTTTTAAAGACTGCTTCCCAGGAATAAAAGTGAAGAGAAATCAAAAGTTTGATCAAGAAGCCTGAAGGTGATTAATTTATCCTTCTATCATTTTGAGGTCAAATACCAGACATTTAATGGAAGACTTTTCATAAGTCATTAAACACCAGATCCAGAGGGATCTGAGAAATCATTTAGCCTGATTCTTCCATTTTATAGATAATGAAGCTGAGGCTTGCAGGCTTCCTAAAGGACATCAGTGAGTTATAGCAGATCTGGAATTAAATTCGAGGTCTCCTGATTCTCAATCCAGAGCTCTGTCTATATGTTGCTTTTATGATGAGACTCAGAGCCAACTGTGCAAATACTGGCTTTGTACTTCGACTGAAGGGCCATGTTGGTTTGATTCCTCCTGGCGATCTGTGGGTGGATGAGCTATATTAATGGCCTCTTCTCTCCAAACCCAGTTGTATCTGTGAGGGAACGGGCTGCATTACTTATCCTTTCCTGTTGGCTCTTCGCATTTTCTTTTTATCTGTCTGTGAGCCCATTTTTGTTAGGGGCATTTAATTTTCAGGCCCCGTCTGTGATTGAATCTATATATCTTTTTTTCTGCCACCTTTTCTTTTTGTCTGCCCTAACACATTCTCTTTATCTTCATTGTCATTAGATGTTTCATTTGCTAGACCCCTTTCTTATTTGTAACCTATCACTTGATTTTATTATTTTCTTTCCATCTCAGGCTCATTTTGAGTAATACGTTTTCCTCGTACTCTTTTCTCTCAGGAAAATAAAGAGGAGATACAAGACCGAGGAGGCAAACATCCTTTTTATAAAGAATGAAAAGCAAATTCTCAGTTTGGCTGGAACTGTGTCTTCTTTTTCTCTTCTTTACTTTTGTAAATCTTTTTTAGGTTAGGTAAAGAACCCAGAGTTGTATCTGAATCCTCAGATGTTTCCCAGTTACTAATGGATCCATTAATATCCCTTTAGTCCAATTAAAAAACACCACCTAAGAAACTCATCAAAATAAATAGAAAAGTAACATCACGGCCGGGCGCGGTGGCTCACGCCTGTAATCCTAGCACTCTGGGAGGCCGAGGCGGGTGGATTGCTCAAGGTCAGGAGTTCGAGACCAGCCTGAGCGAGACCCCGTCTCTACTAAAAATAGAAAGACATTATATGGACACCTAAAAATCTATATAGAAAAAATTAGCCGGGCATAGTGGCGCATGCCTGTAGTCCCAGCTACTCGGGAGGCTGAGGCAGTAGGATCGCTTAAGCCCAGGAGTTTGAGGTTGCTGTGAGCTAAGCTGACGCCACGGCACTCACTCTAGCCTGGGCAACAAAGTGAGACTCTGTCTCAACAAAAAAAAAAAAAAAAAAAAAAAAAAGAAAAGTAACATCAAGAGGAACTTTTATTAATTAATATATCCCCTCCTACAGCTATAACATTTTAAACTTATGACTAAAAGGCTTATTCAGTAATATATCAATTGATGTATCAATAATAGAGCTATCTTTTAAATGAATCCTATTGGGAGACTGGCTAAATTTCTTGATATTTTGTTGCTCACGATATGTTTGGAAGTAACTTTGGAGCCACTCAAGGAAAGGAATTCTGTTATTTTATGATGGTATCTCATTTTCTGACCCTCATCCCTTATCATGATCTAAAAGGCCTTGTCATGAGAGTGGCCTCCAAACAACTTCAGAAGATTTATAAAAATCAAATATGTATCCTCGGAGGAGAACAAAGATGGTTGATCAGTGATGGTTTATCATGAAATGCTGTTTAAATGCTTGTGAGTCCTAAAGGTGCATATTAACCTGTGCCCATGGCTTTGCCCTGGCAAACATCTCTGTGGCCAGGTTTCAGGAAGCACATTATGCCCACGGCTGGCTTAAGCACATTTCTGAGAATGGCATAAAATAAATGAGAATCTTTACTTCTACTCTATTCTATTCATCCTTTGGATGGAATAATGTCATCTGGATTATTTCTCACTTAAGTTGCTTTTTATATTGATTCCCAGAGTTCCAAATAAAAAAAGGATTGATTCAGAATTTTTAAGTGTTGCCTCAGAAACTATTACCACCTTATCTTCAGGCTCAATGTCAACATAAATCATGATTTCAGGGCCTATCTCCCCTCTCTCTTCCTGCTGCTCTCTGTCTCCTTATCCCTTCATTCATCCCTCCCCGTCATGGCTGTCTCGGTGTTTTTGCATTAAGCCCATCCATCTCCTGGCACTGCACATGTACTATTTCATATTTAACCTACTTCATTCAGTTGCTTAAGCCCCACAATTTAGAGAAATCTTTACCCTCCTATTCATAGTCCCCATGTCAAATCCATTAGTAAATTTTGCAGTTTTTGTAATCAGTGATATACGCTCACATAGTTTCTCACCTGGATTATTGCAATAGATTCCTAATGAGTTTCCCTACTTGTTACACTTACCTACAATTCCTGGTACAGAGGCCAGAGTGGACCTTTGGGATGCAAGTCAGAGCATGTCATGGCTTTTATCCCGACTTGCCAGGGATCTCTCACATCACACAGAGCATAAATCCTGGCAAAGGCTGTCTGATCTGTCTCCCCACTACTTCTGAAGCCGTATCTCCTACTACTCTTGCCCTCTCTGGATTCCTTGCTGTTTCTTGAACATACCACACGTGGGCCTGCCTTACGTGCTTTCTATGTGCCATTTTCTCTGCCTAGGATGTTCTTATTCTACATGGCTGGTGGGAACACTTTCCTTATATGCTGCTCAATTGTCACTTCAGCAACAAAGCCTTCAATGAGGTGACTGCCTCCTTAAAAGAGCATGTTGCCTCTTTGCGACAGTCCTTGTTTCTTCTTAGTTTGCTTTATTTCCCTCATCGCATTTCTTATGTGCGTATATTCATTGTTTATTCATTTACTATCTGTCTTCCCCATGCCTCTTAGAATACAAATTCCTAAAAATAAAAAGCACTAGAAGGGGTTTAATAACAATATGTTTATGTAGTTCAACTTATTTATTTTTTGCTTTTGTTGCCTATGCTTTTGTGTCATATCCAAAAACTCACTGCCAAAGCCAGTGTCAGGGGCTTTTTCCCTGCTTTCTTCTAGGAGTTTTATGGTTTTATATTTAAAAAGCTTCTGAATAGAAAAGAAAACAATCAACAAAAGAAAAAAGTAACCTAAGGAATGGGAGAAAATATTTGCAAACCATACATCTGACAACGTGTTAGTTTCTAAAATATATAAGGACTCACACAACTCAATAAAAAAAAAAAAGAAAACCCCAAATAACTCAATTAAAAATGGACAAAGATCTGAATACACATTTATTTTTCCAAAGAAGATATACATATGGCTGAGAGATATATAAAAGGTGCTTTTAACATCACTAATTACCAGAAAAATGCAAATTCAAACCACAATGAGGTATCACCTCACACCTGTCAGAATGGCCATTATTGAAAAGACAAGAGATGACAAGTGTTGGTGAGGGTGTAAAGAAAAGGGAAGGCTTGTTTGCATGCTATTGGTGGAAATGTAAATTGGTGCCTCCATTAAAGTAAAAAGCGTGGAAGTTCCTCAAAAAATTAAAAATAGAACTACCACTTGCTCTAGCAATTCTAATTATGGGTATATATTCAAAAGAACTAAAATCAGCATCTTGAAGAGGTATCTGCATCCCCGTGTTTACTGCAGCGTTACTCAAAACAGCCAAGATATGAAAACAGCCTAAATGTTTGTCAATGGATGAATGGATTTAAAACATTGTGGCACATGTGTACAATGAGATATTATTCATCCATGAAAAAGAAAGACATCTTGTCATTTGTGATAATATGTATGAACCTGGAGGACGTTATGCTAAGTGAAATAAGCTAGACACAGAAATACAAATGCTATATGTTCTTACTTGTATGTGGACTCTAAAAAATTTGAAATCATAAGAGCAGAAAATAGAAAGGTAGCTTCCAGGGGCTGAGGGGAATGGAGAGATGTTTGTCAAATGATAACAACTTTCAGTTATAAGATGCACAAATTCTGGGGATCTCATGTACAGCATGGGTGGTGACTAAGGTGTTAATCGATTGAGATAATCATTACACAAAGTATACATATAGCAAATCATCCCTTTGTACACCTTGACTACCTTTAATCTTTATTTGTCAATTAAATGTTAAAAATAAACTAGATTGGAAAGAAGAAAAAGTTGCAAGAGTAAATACATAAATAAAAGGAATCATGTTAGTAAAGTGTTTAAAAACAGGGTCTTTGGTGTAAGAGATAAGTGGCTGTCTAATCATGGGGAAGCACTTCTATGCAAAGTGTGCAATAATATTGATTTCATAGGCCAGAAATATGAATTAAATGATGTACAGTTAAAGGGTTTATCATGATGTCTATCAATAGTAAACACACGCACAGAGCTGTGCTATTGCTGTTCTTGCTGCCCCTTAATTTTGCATCTCTGCTTCAAAAACAACAGACGCAATACTGACCCCTCCCAGGAGGAGTTGAATATGGTGTTGCCCACCCACCTCCCTCCCCCGAGGGTGGGGTAACCACCTGCTGACCTGGGCCCATGAGGTAGGATTTTGTTATCATAAGACTGCTGTCAGATATTTTATCTCTGTGATACATCATCTCATTTTACTAAGCCATTGATTAAAATCAAAGAAGATATAGCCTCTGACCTTGTTTGCTTTTTACTGTTGAAATCAAATAAGGGAATCAATAAAACTAAAAGAAAATAAATCTTTAAAATCCATTTGAAGTTGACATCTTCAAGGAGAAACTCGAATTTCTGGGAGGAGGATATTTACTGTCATTGCCAGATGAGTAACTACTCTTATTTTGTGTCTTACATTCTAAAAGAAACACACATGCATAGTCTTCAGTTTATATATCCCTGCAGGTAAAGAATTAAAGTGCCCTAAACTGAAATGAAAATCTCTCTTTTAATCTTTATGACCCTGTTATGTTTGCAGGAGACAGTGCATATGAGGCTTGGTAATCTGGAGTGATGTCAATATCTAAAGGAAGGAGTGATAGAAGAAAAGGAAGAAATGTAATTTTTAGCTAATAACCAAAGCTTGGAATTAATTCAGGTTCACCAAATGTATTTTCCAGCCCACATTTTCTAGTATGTTATGACTATTTCTGTACAGTTCACTAAACTGGAGGCCTCACTTGTCAAAATAGGTCACTATGATTGGGAATACTCTTAGAAAACAGTATTGATAGGAACAACTATCGCAGGTATAGCTGTGGCTTGCTAAATGTGAGCTTTGAGCTAGGTATTGTACCAGGCATTTGATAAATATTACATTAACAGACTCTCACAGAGACCCAGCAAATTATGTGTTGTCATATTCTGTGGATGCAAAATAAAAATAAAAAGATTTGTCAGGATTAGTATGATTAGCAAGTTGCAAAGTCTGGATTTCTCATTGAACATGCCTGGACAATAACTTGCCTAGGTTCTTGCTTGAATGTCTCCCAACAGAAACCTAAATCATTGTAATACATGCCTGGTATTAATTAAGTTTACAATTTATTGGAAGTATGGAGAAGGTCAGTGGGTCAGAACCAGCATTACTCTCAGCCAGGTGCAAAGACATTCCAGATCTATCTGCCAGTTGGATTAGTTACTTCATTAAGACACTTCCTGGTATTATCAAGTATGTTCCTATGTCCTTCAGTCCGTCAGGTCTTTATTTTTTTTTAGAGACCAGGTCTCTTTCTTGCTCTATTACCCACACTGGCTGGAGTGTGGGGTGGCATGTTCATAGCTCACTGCAGCCTCCAACTAGTGGGCTCAAGAGATCCTCCCACCTCAGTCTTCCAAATGTCTGGGACTATGGGTGCATGCTACCATGCTCAGCTAAATTTTAAATTTTTGTAGAGACGGGGTCTTGCTATGTTGCCCAGGCTGGTCTCAAACTCATGGCCTCAAGGTATCATCCTGCCACAGTCTCCCAAAGCACTGGGATTACAAGCTGAGTAACTGTGCCTGGCCTAGCCATTTGTTTTTTCCATGATAAAAATAATCTCAAAATATCAATGCCTTACAACAATAAACATTTATTTCATTCTTATACTGTGCATATGGTTTGTGGTTTGGTGGATCTAGCAGGACTACCCTGGGCTGGGCTGGAATCCAGCTTTCTGGTCAAGTTCAGGTCTGTGTTTTCGCTGCCTGGGGCAGGTTCTTCCCACGGCGGTCTCAGGAGTGTGAGAGAGAGAGCAGTGACATGTGATGGCTCATAGATCTTCTGTCCAGAATAGGCCTCCTGTCACTTCTATCCACATTCCCTTGGTCACAGCTAATTAAGTGTCAAGGGAACACATTCTCCATCCACAGTGGAGGGAGGCATGGAAAAGTCTCATGGTAAGGGCATGAATATGTAATGCTGTTGTAGAGAGTGAAGAGGTGAGAATAATGCGGAAATAGTTTCTGCAAACAAAGCATGGACTTCAAGTGCTTACTCTTATGGCATGGCTCTAAGATGTGTATGAGAACATTTATCTCATGGAGATCTAGTGAAGATAAAATGAGATAATGTATATTAACCACATAATAAACAATGTTAGCCTTTATTATTGTTTTTGATGCTATACTTTTTGAAATTTTACATTATCTCTTTTGACTCATGTGACTCAATTCTTGATCACTTGTTTTACCCTTACTAAAATTTATTAAATAAATATTTATTGAACAGCTAATCTGGATTGCCTTCACCATTAGTACCTCAATCTATCTGGTTTTCATCTGCTTGCTTGGTTTCTGTGCATCTGCGTATTCAGATTCCTGATATATTATTTCTTCTCTAATTTACCACGGTTGGCCTTCTTTCTGACTCATGCCTTTGCCTAAGTGGATTTTGATGGTTTTTGATCAATTTTTGATCTCTATTAAATCTGCAAATTTTACTTATTCGTAATTTTCTAATTTTCATCATCTAGTTTTCTGTTTCCCTCTCATTTAAACCTATCTTCATTGAAAGTGAGGGAAAACTCAATGCAAACTGGTTTAAGCAAAAGGGGAGCTTACCTGAAAATTCGAGGGGTAGGGTCAGGTCTTAGGAAGAGTTTATTGCAGAATTCAATTTCCCTCCCCTTCCCCTCCTGCCAACCATCCTGCTGACTTGGCTGTATTGTCAATTAATATTACTTTTTTTTGAAAACAAGATGGACTCAGTAACTCCAGACTAAATATGAACAAGTTAATCTTTCCATAATGTTCAGCTAAAGTTTCATTGCATCTTATTGATTCTATTGGGAAACAAGTCTTATCTCTGAACTGATAACCTTGTATTGAAAAAAAATATTCTTATTTTGTAAGCCTAAACGATATGCTCCACTCCAGGAGTTGAGGGCTCAGACAGTCTCAACTGTGTTCATGGGCTAAAAGTTGGGGAAAGAATGGTTTTCTCAAATCAATAGTGGGAAGCAAAAACAAAAAACACAACAAAAAATGTTTCCTACATATCTTCCCTTTATTTTTTACTTTCTATGTCATTTTTAAGGCATTTTGTTTAAATATCTCTCATTAAAGGAAAAATTCAGCAAATACAAGTTATGTACATATGTATAGACAAGGGTTCTGGGCTTAATTGCCTTCCCACTCCCCTGCATCCGCACGAATCCCCAACAACAAATCTCATTGGATGACTGAGATTAGCAGCATGCACTTATGCCATTGCATAGAAAATTCAGATTTTGTCTTTGGGAATCTATGGACCTCAGTACTAAATGAACATTCTTCAATTTCTGCTAAGATTTAAAATCTGGCAAATAAATTATTTTTAACTGCCAGTACAGCCAACAAAGACAAGGTTGCAGAATATTGCTATTATTCAGTGTCTGTTACTCAGATAATTCATTGGCCCATGAAAAGACTGATCTGCAGCTTTTAGTAATTCATGGAAAATATCTTCCTCTTCTCCCTCATCCTCCTCTCTTTAAGGAATTATTTATATATTATGGTTGACTTCTCAGTATCTATCACTAATCATAATGATGCTAATGTTAAAACATATATGCAATATATTGTTCATTTCTGAGTCCTCTCTTACCTATTCTTTTATTTAAATCTCATAAAAATTTTGGGAGGCAAGTATTAGTAATTAAAAATTAAGGCTAAAGAACTTGCAAAAAGCCTTATAAGAACTGTATTCCTTTATAGTTTAGGCTCCTCCCCTAATTTTATACTCAGTAATTTGAGAATATATAATAGTGATAGTAATAACTTCTCGTTAATACTTGAAATTTGGCTTTAGAACTCAGGAAACCAAATTCATTATTTCAAATAGTCACTATATTATATTTACTAGAAAAAGAAAAAATGAGTCAGCAAACATTTATTTCTCCCTCTCTAAGGAGAGACTATCTTATTTTCCTTCTCCCTCTTTCTTTTCTCCTACCCTTCTTGTCAGAAATGTAGCTTCTTTAAAAAAAAAAAAAAAAAAAAGATGAAAAGATTCCCTTAGAGGAGAATGTAACATGAAGTGCCATTTCTTTGTTGTTTGAATACAGGTATGTTTTGCAAAGTTTTTTTTTTTTAATTACTATATCTTTGGGGTGTTGTAAAGCTGGTTTGGAAAGGCTGATAATTCGTGGGCTTTTTGGAATTTTGCAGCTTCCACATACAAACTGGGAGACTGATTGGCTGCCCACCGGCGCTGAAGATGGAGAACTGATGGCACCAGAGCTTGTCAGCCAGGTGGCGGGAGTCATAGACACAAGCTAAATAAGATGTGCTGTCAACACGCAGGAAATGCGGGGAAGTGACAAACAGGGAGATGAAGCGATTCCGTGTCAGGACAGAGGGGGAGACGAATGATGTGCAGGGAGACACGTGTGCCCTTTCTACTGTCTTAAGCAGCATCGCACATGGTCAGCCTGCCCTCTATTTCTCTCTCTGCGGGGCTGCGGGCCAGCCTCAGTCCAGCAGGGTGTTCTCAGGAAACCCATGGGGCCGTACACACTGGGCCCACTCCTGAAAAGCTGTCCCTACCTGACCCCGGAGTAAGGTGAGGTTGGAGCCATGTTGTGCCATCAGAAATCCCCAGAAAGCTCTAATAACCTCTTGCTGTGCACATTATCTTCAGGTCTCTGGCCCCTTCAGAGCTGCATCACCAAGACTTCCAGTGCTCAAGCGATGTGTCCAAAATCCAAACTAAGCAAGTCGCTTCTCTGGCTCCCCTTCCATGGCTCTTGCTTGCACACAGGGTAAACATCAAGCTCCTGGCGTGGAGTACAAGGGCCTTCTCAGCTGGCCTCGTTGCTGGTTTCACCTACTGGTGCTGTCTAGCAACCACCACACCTTTCAGCCATAACCGCCGGCCTGGCCTGGAGGTGCTCCTCTCTCTGGTGGGCAGCTTTCCAACCAGCTTGAGAATGATCCCCCTTGCCGCTCCCTGTCCCCACTGCCTGCTGGTGCGCAGAGACTCATCCTGCATGACTGAACTCATCCGTCACTTCTTTGCTGAAGATTTTCTGACTCACTCATCCTTTCCATGTATAGCATAGGTCTTCCTCCTCTTAACTCTGTACTTTCAGTTTGTTCATGACCTTCTATTTGTGAAGAGGGGATTGTGTTCCATGAGACTCACAGCGGGGGCTGTGCCTGCCTTGTTTTTCATCGTATCTTTAGTGCTTGGCACAGGGCCTGGCATGCAATAAGCTCTCAGTAAATTTCAGTTGAACAAATGATGAACAAACACAAAATGCCAAGATGAGATGTTATTTGAATTAGTGTAAAATTTACCTTTAAGGAAAAAATGTCAATATGTGATGTTTTGTCTAAACCATTATGAATCCAAGATTCTCTATAATCTAATCAAGTTTGGGAAACACTGGCCAAAGTAGGAGAGCAGGAGGCCTTAGTCTGCTAGGCCTGGGCACTGCTGCAAGGGGGAGAGTGAGTGCATGTGGAGATGGACGCAGGCCTCCTAGCTCCTTGTCCCTGATCTCTTTCTGGGCAGTGCCTACATCTGACCTGGGTTTATGGACCTCAGGACCTGGCACATAGTAGGTGCTTATAAAATATTTGTGGAAGAAAGAAAATAAAACGGCATATACATTTCAGTGTTAGACATGAAAAACCATTCTTTGTTGAGCCCAAGAATACTGAGTTATAGAAATACCCCCTGTATTTCTGGAGACAAGATTTGATTTCAGAAGTCAAATAAAGCTTTGCCTTAAGGAAAAAATGAATGTGTTAGTTCAAAAGCTGCCTCGTCTCAGGAGGGCGTCTTGCTGGTCAGTAGAAGCTGCACTTACTTCAAAGAGACTGCTGTAAACTGGGCCTTTGGTTCTCACCTGTTTTGAAAGACAAGGCAGGCCTCCCTTAGGACCAAAGGTTGCCGGTGCTGACAGGTGGACCCCCGGAGATGAGAGCTAATCAGATAGATATACTAATGCCCAAGCAGGGCCCAGATGGAGCCATGCGGTTAAAGTAATTAACACAAAGCACAGCCCATGTTGACTTCTGGGATCATCTCTGTCTCCAAGAACACAATCACCAGAGCCAAGATGTCTCTGTTTGTTGCTAAAGTAATAGCCTTATCATAAAACTTAGAAGTTTGCCCCAAGACGATTTTATAACTCATTGTTCCCCTAGTTAGAGTTAGTCAAAGGATCTGTAGTAGCCTTTTAGGAGACTTTGACCCTAAAGCAAACTGCCTGTTAGTATGAAAATCCCGTTGCCCTTGGCAACGGGGAGCCTGTATGTACCCTATACAATAACTGTGTGGAGTTTCAGTCAGGGAGATATTTTATGTGGGTAAAATATTTCCATCCGGATACCCTCCTTTATCTATTTTCATAAACTTTTACTTTATAAACTATATCTTTGGCTCTGTGTATTATTATTGCCATTACTTTGTCTTTTATTTCTGTTTCCTACTATATTTTTCATCCTTTGCGATGACCCCTGCCTGAGAGACCTGATCGGAAGAACAAACCTCTTTGCAGGGAGCGTAGCTAACTCCCTGCAAACTGGCGTAGTCAACTTAGAGACCATGATCAGAACAAAGAGAAAACGACCTTTTTGCGGGGAGTGTAGCTAACTCCCCGAAATTCTTGTCTTTGATGAGCTTACACTTTAATAAATAGCATCAAAATGTGATTTCAGAATTTGTCAATCTCAACACACTTGTTCAGGAGACAATATTTCAATGTTGTGACACACATTAGATTTGTCTCCTGGTGTGGGGTTAACACTCAGGGATATCAGTTTCAGTCTTTAGCCTTTTCTTAAACCATTCTCTCACCTGACCTGAGCTTCCTCGTGCCCCTCACCCTGTCTTCCATCAGGTGCATTTTCTTATCTGTTCTTACTCCCCACCTGGGCAGCCTTTAATGTAGGCAAACTCATTGTCTTGTCGTAATTTATGCATCTGTATCCTTCTGATTCCAGGGGATTCAGCTAGTTTCAACCACCTCCCATGATTGGCATGACTTCCAGATCTATGTACTGCCCCATTTCATCCCTCTTCCCTCTTTCAGTGCAGAGGTTTCCTTGCTATAGGCTTGTGATCCACAGACACTCATGGCCTCAGACTTGACAGAAGAAGAGATAGAATTGGGATTGCCACACCCTCGGGCACCACTGAGGCTTTAACGAGAATGAATTTCCTTTGAATGCAGAATTATCACTCTCTTGCAACATTTATGGCCTGGAAATTGGGACGCCTAGTTTTAGAACCAATACTCACAAACACATTGACTTATTGTTTTCTTTTCAAATAACAAAGTTTTCCTAAGATAACTCATTATTTCTCAGAGACAGGCTCTAGGATGGAGTTCTGGTAGGATGATGGGTCCCAGGGCCCTGAAATATTGGTCTGTCTTCTTTGTGCCTCTGACTATCATCTTTAAAATGGTTTAGATCTTACAGTTTAATAAACATCTCCTGAGTGTCTCTCATGAGCCAGATGCTGTGAATACAGGGGTGAGTTACACACAGTCTGTACCTCTGAGTCTCACAGAGAGAGACAGACAGGCAAACACTGAGCTTTAACATAACATGGTGAGTACGCAGTTGACACGGGTGAGTAGAGCCTGGTCACATGGAAGCACAAAGAGGCATGTTACCTCACCCGGGGATTCTCAGATTTTGGTGTGCGTCAGAGTCACTCAAAGAGCTCACTGAAACAGCCTGCTGGAGCAGCTGATTGAGTAGGTCTGTGATTGGGCTCAAGAATTTGTGTTTTTGACAACTCCTAGAGCACAGTGCTGCTACCAGTGCAGAGACCTCACTGTGAGGACCACTGGCCTACCTTTAGGGAGACTGGGGAAGGCTTTCTGGAGGAAGGGATGCCCAAGTAAGCTTAAAAGAATAAATGAGAACAGATAAAACACCAAGTGAGGGAATGCCAAGCAAAGAAACATCAGGTGCAAAGGCAGAGTGGAACATGGGGCAGAATAGGGTTCCTGGAGAAGGCAAAGAGCAGAAGGTGAGACAGGGGCCTTTGGACGTAAAAGAAATTAAGTAAATCAATAAACCGTGGAACATTTTCTTTGCTCTGGCATCCAGTGCTGCAGTGGTTACTGTAACATTTGAAATATGTACAAGCCGAAAGAATCACACAAACTGCTGGTAATTCTTCCCTCCTGGGCCACATTTAGAGACTGGCCTTATTTAATGTATCTTTGAAAGGTGAGGGTTTGTAAGAATATTTTAAGCGGGCTGGAAAAATGTAGACATGTAATAATTAGAAGTTACATGAAAATACCAATACTCAACAATACTATATAATACCTGTCAAAAACAGAGGTTGAAAAATGCTTGTTTGGAAGAATTCAAGAGTTATGCTGAATGAATGTCAGTGTGAACCTAAAGCATGTCTTTGCAACTATTTTTGGCCATTTCCAGCTATATAGCAAACAAATAGGAGTGAAAATAAAATTCTAAACATGCAGTACAGAAAATCTTTTATGTATTTATTTTTGGTTTAAAATTGTATAATTAAGTATCACTTATAAATAAAATTGAAATCTTCTTTTTTTTTTTTTTTTAAAAACAGAGTCTCACTCTGTTGCCAGGGCTAGAGTGCAGTGGTGTCATCAAAGCTCACTGCAACCTCAAACTCGTGGGCTCAAGCGATCCTCCTGCCTCAGCCTCCTGAGTAGCTGGGACTATAGGCGCATGCCACTACTCCTGGCTATTTTTTTCTATTTTTAGTAGGATGGGGTCTTCGGGGTCTTGCTCTTGCTCAGGTTGGTGTCAAACTCCTGAGCTCAAGCAATCATCCTGTCTTGGCCTCCCAGAGGGCCAGGATTATAGGCGTGAGCCACCGCACCTGGCCCAAAACCTCCTTTTATATAAAGAGAGAAAAGTCCTGCTGATATCAATGGAGTAATGGTTTTTGCTTCATACACTTTGAGGTACTTTTGCATTAAATTTTTTAATATTATAATACATCATGCAAAAAGCATCTACAGAGACTAGGTATAATTTAAAGAATATTAATAACACAAACCTTGAATCCACTATTCAGCTTTTGGACATTATCAGTATCTTTGAGGCACCCTCTCCTTTCCCCACAGTTCTTCATTCCTCCCAGAGATAACCACTGACCTTGCCTTCATTTTAATCATGTCCCTCATTTGCATTATCATTTAGCTGCATGTGTATTTATAAGCTATATAGTTTTTAGTTTTGCCTTTTCTGAAATGCAAAGAAATAGAACAAGCTGTGTGTGCTCTTTAGTTCTTTTCTCTTTTTGCTTAACATAATGTGGAGAATTGGATGTGTAGACATCTGTAGCTGCAGGTCATTCATCTTCACAGCTGTAGGATATTCCACTGCATGAATAATCACAATTTACTTGTCCACCTACCTTTAATGAATGTTAGGTCATTTCCAAAAGTACGTGTGTGCAGGCGTGTGTTTCATTACATGCAATGCTATTATGAGCTTTGAGTGTTCCTTGCTGAATTATAGCATATGTGAATGTTTAGCTTTATTAAGATTAAATTGTTTTTCAGATCATTGGTAACAATTTTTCATTTTCTCCAGAAGTCAGTGAGTATTCCCTTTCCTCATGTCCTTTGGCAGACTTTTAAATTTTTTGCCAAATTGGATAAGCATAAAATCATTGCTTTTTTAATCAGTATTTTCCTGATGAATTATAAGTAGACCACTTACATTTATATCCTTATTCATGTTTTCTCCTCTGTAAAAATCTTTGTTCACATCCTCGGTCCATTTTTATTATGTTGACTTTCTACTGATTCATAGGATGTTTAAAAAGCCTAGACCCTCATCCTTTGCCAGTCATATGTGTTCTAAGTATCTTCTCCCATAAAGTGGCTCCTTTATACATTCACTTTTGAGTGTCTTTTGGGAAACATAATTTCTCATATCTTATGTAATTGAAGGTATCAAACTCTTCCTTTATGATTTGTACTTTTTAACTACAAGCTCTAAAACTGTTTTAGATTTCCTTCATGAAGATTTTAGGTTGTATATTTTTCCTTTCAATTTTCAGTCTTTCTTATATTTGGAATTTGTGCATATTCCACACAAATGTGTTTAGATGTGTGATATATATGTGTGATATAAAGGATCCATTAACATTTTTTAAGATGGATACTCAGTTGTTTCTACACTGTACCTAATGATCTGCAACTTTGGCTCTATTCACACGTGTTACTCTGTTCCTGGAGACTATTCTGTGCCTTGATCTATTAGGCTGTCTCTATGCCACTTCCACTGTTGATCAATTCATATTGAAGGGATAGCATTTTAAGGGAAGAGATAGTGTTTAAAGCAATTCCCATGCCTGGTTATTCTTTTCAGGAATGGATCAGCTGTCTAGTCCCTTTTATCATCCATGTAAATTTAGACTGGCCAAAATAAACATGAAAGAGGCCCTCCAATGAGCTGTAAAGCTAAAACAGCATTTAACTTACAAAGGAAAACTGATCAGACTAACTGCAGACTTCTCAACTGAGACCTTATAAGCCAGAAGAGAATGGACCCCCATTCTCAGTCTTCTCAAACAGAATAATGCCTAGTCTACAATTCTATATCCTGCAAAACTAAGTTTCTTATATAAAGGAGAAATAAAGACCTTCTCAGAGAAGCAAAGACTGAGGGAATTCATCAAGACAAGACCTGCCCTCCAAGAAGTACTCAGAATAGTATTACACATGGATCAGCACAATAAATACCCACCAGTGTAAAATCATCCAAAAGCTAAAGGTCAAAGGCCACATACCACAATGGCTCAAGAGAGAAAATGAAACTACAAAGTTCAGCTCAACAGAAGGAGCATAAATCTGCCTCACTTATCAATTCTTTCAATAAATGTGAATGGCTTGAACTACACATTAAGGAGATATAGGTTGGCAGAATCAATAAATACACACAAGCCAAGTATCTGCTATATTCAGGAAACACATCTAACCCACAAGGATGAATTCAGACTGAAGGTGAAGGGATGGAAAACAATATCCCATGCCAGTGGAAACCAAAAGAAAGCTGGTGTAGCAGTTCTGATTTCAGATACCTTAGTCTTCACATAAACAAAAGTAATGAAAGACAAAGATGGTCACTATATAATGGTGAAGGGAACAATTCAACAAGAAGACATGACAATTCTAAATATTCATGCACCTAACTCAGGTACACCCAGATTCATAAAACAAATCATACTTGATTTAAACAAAATTATAAACAGCAGCACTGTAATAGCCAGGGACATCAACACCCCTCTGGCAGAACAGGAAAGATCCTCCAAACAGAAAACAAACAAAGAAACAATGGACTTAATCAGAGCTTGAGAACAAATGGACCTGAATAATATTTACAGAACATTCTACGCAAAAAGCACTGAATATACATTTTTCTCATGAGCTCATGGGACATTCTCTAAGATTGACCATATCCTAGGCCACAAAGCAAGTCTCAAAAATTTAAAAAAACCGAAATTATATGATGCATCTCCTCAGACCACAGTGGAATAAAATTAGAAATCAACTCCAACAGAAACTATCATCTCTACACAAATGGAAATTAAATAACCTTATACTAAATGATTATTGGGTTAGGAGGAAATTAATATGGAAATAAAAAGATTCTTTGAACTAAATTATAAAGGAAACACAAGTTATCAAAATCTGTGGGACACAGTGAAAGCAATCTGGGAGGAATATTTATAGCCATAAATGCCTACATTCAAAAGACAGAAAGATCACAAATCAACAATCTAATGAGTCATCTCAGAATTGGAAAAGGATGAGCAAACCCACCCCAAACCCAGGAGAAGAAGAGAAATACCAAAGATCAGGGCAGAACTAAATAAAATTGATAACAAAAAACTATATGGAAGATTAATAAAACAAAAAGTTGGTTCTTTGAAAAAAATAAACAAAATTGACATACCTCTTGCTAGATTAACAAGAAGAAAAAAAGAAAGGACTTTAATAATCTCAATTAGTAATGAAAAAGGAGAAATTGCAACTGATATCATGGAAATACAAAATATCATCTATTAATACTATGAAAACCTCTATGCACATAAGCTTGAAAACGTGGAGGAAATGGACAAATTCTTAGAAACACACAGCCTCCCTAGGCTCACTAAAGAAAAAAAAAATTTCTGAACAGACCAATATCAAGCACTGAAGTTGAAGCAGCAATTAAAAACCTTCCTAAAAAAAGAAAAGTCCCAGACAAGATGGCTTCACACTGAATTTTACCAGAGCTACAAAGTAGAACAGGTGCCTGTCCTGCAGAAATTATTCCACAACATCAATAAAGAAGGAACACTCCCCAACATGTTTTATGAAGCCAGCATCACCCTGATACCAAAACCAGTAAAGGATGCAACAAAAAAAGAAAACTACAAATATTCATTATGAATATAGATGCAAAACTACTCAAGAAAATCCTAGCAAACTGAATTCAGGTGTTTATCAAAAAAAATAATCCATCATGACCAAGTGGTCTTCATCCCAGAGATACAGGGATGGTTCAATATAAACAAATCTATAAATGTAATTTACCACATAAATAGAAGTAAAAACAAAGACCATATGATCCTCTAAATAGATACAGGAAAAGCATTTGACAAAATTCAGCACCCTTTTATGATAAGAACACTTAACAAAATAGGCATAGATGTGACTTACCTGAAAATAATAAATTCCATATACGACAAACCTACAACCAACATCATACTGAACAGGGAAAAATTGAAAGCATTCCCACTTAGAACTGGAACCAGACAAAGTTGCCCCCTATCGCCACCTCTATACAATATAGTGCTGGAAGTCCTAGCCAGAGCAATCAGTCAAGAGAAGGAAATCAAGGACATCCAAATGGGGGCAGAAGAGGTCAAATCATTGCTCTTTGCTGACAATATGATCTTATATCTAGAAAACCACAAACATTCTGCCATGAAACTGCTGGAATTGATAAACAACTACAGCAAAGTTTTAGGTTACAAAATCAATGTACATAAATCAGTAGCATTACTATATGGCAAATGCAGTCAAACTGAGAACCAAATCAAAGACTCAATACCCTTCACAATAGCAACAGAGAAATTAAAATACCTAGGAATATATTTAACTATGGAGGTGAAAGACCTCTACAAGGAGGGCTATGAAACACTAAGGAAGGAAATAGCAGAAGACGTAAACAGGTGGAAAACCATGCCATGCTCATGGATCAGCAGAATCAACATTGTTAAAATGTCTATACTACCCAAAGTGATCTACAGATTCAATGAAATCCCTATTAAAATACCATCATCACTTTTCACAGATCTAGAAAAAAATAATTCTACACTTTGTATGGAATAGAGAAGATGCCATATAGCAAAAGAAATCTTAAGCAAAAGAACAAATTTGGAGGCATCAATTTACCAGGCTTCAGGCTATATTACAAAGCTTTAGTAACTAAAACAGCATGGTACATGCACAAGAACAGAAACATAGACCAACGGTACAGAACTGGGAACCAAGATATAAAACCATTCTCATATAGCCATCTAATCTTTGACAAAGCAGACAAAAACATACACTGGGGAAAATAATTCATACTCAAAAATGGTCCTGGGAAAATTTCATAGCCACATGTAGAAGACTGAAACAGAATCCAATAAAATCAATTCACAGTAGCTAGCAGACTAAATGTAAGGCATGAAACTATAAGAATTCTAGAAGAAAATGTTGAAAAACTCTTATAGACATTGGACTAGGGCAAGAATTTATAAAGAATTTCCCAAAGGCAATCACAGCAACAAGAAAAATAAATTAATGGGACCTGATCAAATTAAAAAGCTTCTGTACAGCCAAGGAAACTATAACGAGAGCAAACAATCTACAGAATGGGAGAAAATAGTCACATGCTACACATCTGATAAAGGGTGGATAACTAGAATCTATATAGAACTCAGGAAAATCAGCAAAGAAAAAATCAACAATCCCATTAAAAAGTGGACAAAGGACAAAGAACAGAAACTTTTTAAAAGAACACAGACTAATGGCCAACAATCATATGAAAAAATGCTCAACATCTCTAATCATCAAGGAAATGCAAATCAAAACCACAATGACATATCACTTACCTCCAGTGAGAATGGCTTTTATCAAAAAGTCCCAAAATAAAAATTTTTGCATAGATATGGAGAGATAGGAGCACCCATACACTGCTGATGGGACTGCAAACTAGTGAAACCTCTGTGGAAAGCAATGTGGAGATAACTCAAAGAGATATAAGTAGATCTACCATTTGATCCAGCAACCCCATTACTGGGAATTTAGCCAAAGGAAAAAAAGTCTGTAAAAAAAAGTCATCTGCACTAGAATGTGTATAGCAGCACAATTCACAATTGCAAAGATGTGGAAACAACCCAATTGCCCATCAATATATGAGTGATTAATAAAATGTGGTATATGTATATCATGGAGTTCTTCTACTCAACCACTAAAAACAATGGTGATCTAGCACCTCTTGTACCATCCTGCATAGAGCTGGAATCCATTTTACTAAGTGAAGCATCCCAAGAATGGAAAAATAAGCAACACATGTGCTCATCATCAAATTGGTATTAACTTATCACAGTAGCATTCATCAGGTGTTGGCCAGGTGGTGGTGGGGAAGTAGGAGGGGATGGGTATATTCACATCTAATGGATATGGTTCACACTGACTGGGAGATGGGCACACTTGAAGCTTTGACTCATACAGGGCAAAGACAATATATGTAACCTAAACATTTGTATGCTTGTTATATGCTGAAATAATAAATAAATAAAATATACAAAGAAGTTATACAGGTCAATAGTAAAAAAACAAATGAATAAATTTCAAAATGGGAACAGACTTCAGTAGGCATTTCTCTAAAAAGATATATAATGCAAATGGCCAATAAGTATATGAAAAGATGCTCAAGATCAATTATCATCAGGGAAATGCAAATCAAGATTGCAATAAGATATCACTTCTCACCTGTTAGGATTGCCAGTATAAAAAAAATTTAAATTAAAAAAGCAAGGAATTGGAGAAATTTGAACTCCTGTGCTCTATCGATGAGAATATAAAATGGAACAGCTGGTATGGAAAACAGTATGGAACTTCCTCAAAAAATTAAAAATAGAATTATCATATGATCTGGCAATCCCACTTCTGGGTGTTTATCCAAAGATATAGAAATCAGTATCTCAAATAGATATTTGCATACTTGTGTTCAGTGCAACATTATTCGCAATAGCCAAGATGTGCAAGCACCCAAATGTCCAGAAACTGATGAATGGATAAAGAAGATTTGGCAAGAGCTTAGGATAACAGAACAACATGAGAGAAGGGGCCTGGATCACTGTGTCCACCCGAGAGCTCTGTCACCCCATCCAGGACACTTAGATTGAACAGGGACACAGTGTACCCACAGAAAATCTTTGGAAGTATAAGAGCCTGCCTATTCCAGTCTATTTCTCTCCTATTCTTACACTTGAAATCCAGGTGTCTTGGTTAAGACCTTTGGGGAGGCCGTTCATTCCTGTGGCCCCTATGCCAGCACTGGCAAAACACAAGGAGAGAGGGACCTCAGAGGAGGCCAGTCCCTGGGCCCTGAGCTCCTGCCACCTCCCTGAAGGCACTGCATAAGTAATATAACTTTCTATTGCAGAGCAAAGTGAGGGACACAGTTTCCTAGAACATGGGTGGCCTCCCCTCCCCCACCCCAACAGATGTTCCATGCTGGTTGCCTGGCAGTTGGTTGTGATGCCTGGTGCAAGTGCCAGGAGTACTGGGTTTCTCAGGGAAGGCCCTGGTGTGCACTGCTCTGGTAGCCTTCATATTGAGGAGAGGCATCTCAGGAAGATGAGGGGAGGAGTCAGCCAAATGGGGTTCAGCCTGCAGTAAGGTGGACCCAAAAGCCCAAGCCAAGATGGGGCAATGCCAAAGGCCAACACTGGCCACCAGTCATCCATGGTGGAGGACAGTCCTCTCTGGCTCCGAACCCTCTGCTTGGCAGCTCTAAATGGAACAAGAGTGTATTCCTTACAGAAAATGGTTGACTTGCTTAAAGAAAGAGAGAAAAGCCAACCTCCTGAACTTCCCTCGCTGCTAGACACACAACATGTCTCAGTCACATCACAGCACGATGGAGATCTTCAGAAGAAGACCATGGGGGGTTTGGATGACAACAGGGACCTTCAGCAAGTCCTTGCAAGACAGAAGCAAAGATTGCAGGACAAGAAGAAAAGGAGCCTGGAGAGTGCTAAGGCAGTGATGGACCAGGCCCAGAGGGTTAAAGTGAAGCGATGGTCATCCCTGCCCCACACCCTACTCAGCCCCCTGCAGCTGCCCAGCCCCGTGAGTGGCCTTCCGGAGGACAGGGACATGGAGGTAGAGGGAAACAGGGAAGCAGGACAGGCTGATGTCCTCACATCCCCGCCAGAAGTCCCTCTGGATAGTTTCAGTGATGGTAGTGACTTAACCGCATGCTTGGAAAGTCCTGAAGAGGAGAATGGAGAAATAGCCAGACAACTGTGCAAAGAAACCCAAAGGAGGAACGAGCTGGAAGAACAAATTGAAACCCTGCAAGCCCAGGAGGCATCTCTGCAGGAAGACAGTGCGCGGCTGGACACGGAGATCCAGGAGCTCGAGCTGAAGCTGCGAAAACTGCCTGCTTTGGAGCAGCAGCATGTGACAGAGCCTGAGAGGAAACTGATGGAGGAGGAAGGCCACTGCTCGGAGATGGAGAAGAAACTGGCCACCGTGTCAGAAATGGTGAACCGCACTCGGCAGACAGGAGACATCTACAAGAAGATGGCTAAGGAGCTGGCCCAGGAATTGGAGACAGCCACTTCCTTTTATCAGAGGGACATCCTGTTCCATGAGCTTAGACTGCAGGACAGCTGGATGGACGCCCTGTCCACTGAGTGTGACGTCATGTGGCTCAGGAGAGGAAACAACCACAACAGGCAGAAGCTGGCTGCCCTCCAGGCCACGTTCCAGCCTTTCTCGAGCTCCCCTTTTGCAGCCAGGGCTCCACCGGCAGCCCGGGGGCCCAGAAGTGCCAGGGGAACCGTGGGCCATCAGCTCCCCCAGAAGAGAGGAGGGTCGTGGTATGAGGGCTCAGGGGTCCAGGGCGACCTTCTGGTTTGATTGTGCTTCCCTTCCAGCCTGGTCCTGAAGGCGACAGCCTGGGCAGAACATCAGCTGGTGCTTCTCCCTCTGAGGGCATTTTTGATTGAACTTGTTTTAATTATGCTGTTTTTCTTCAACTCATATTGAAATTTATTCTTAATAAAGTTTGATAGCATCATAATTGTAAGGTAGTATTTTTTCAATATAGATCATTTAATATAATTTCTATGCATGCTGCATCTCCACATCTCTAGACCCTGTAGAAGTACACGGTATAGGTACTGTGTTTTGACTTAGATAAAGGGACCGCTTACCTAGACATCATTGAAGGTTGAAATGGAGAGGGCCATTTAAAGCAAAGTCCATTTCTTTGTGCTCTAAGTGGTTATTAGAAAACAGTACATTTGCCTGAATAAACTTTGATTTTTAATAACAATGGAAATATAGAAACACAAACACCACCACTACAACATTGTAAGTTCATGGTATTCTTAATTGTTTGGTCCTAACCTTCATAGATTAATACGAGGAGGTTGACATATTGCAAACATTGTTTCTTGGTTTGCATCCACCCCTCAGGATAACTCCATCCTATATGTGGACAAAATTTGAGAGGCATATTTTATGATTACTGTGGAAAAAAATGTTACAATAGGGTTTTATAGTGTCTTTAGAGGAAAAATCTGTCTCTAAAAAAAATTTAAGAAAGAAAATTTCAAGAAACCTCCCCCCAGACAGCTAGAATATAATGTATTTAGAGGGAAAACCTCACCAGGCACAGTGGCTCACGCCTATAATGCCAGCTACTCAGGAGAATGAGGTGGGAGGATCACTTGAGCCCAGGAGTTCAGGCTGCAGTGAGCTAGGACCTCTGCACTCCACTGCACTCCAGCCTGGGCAACAGAGCAAGTCCTTGTCTCTAAAAAAAAATTTAAAAAAGAAAATTTCAAGAAATCTTCCCCCAGACACATAGAATATAATGTATTTAGAGGGAAAACCTCACCAGGCACAGTGGCTCATGCCTATAATGCCAGCTACTCAGGAGACTGAGGTGGGAGGATCACTTGAGCCCAGGAGTTCCAGGCTGCAGTGAACTAGGACCTCTGCACTCCACTACACTCCAGCCTGGGCAACAGAGCAACACCCTGTCTCTAAAAAAAAAAAAATAATATATATATATATATATATATATGAAAGAAAACTTAAAAAAAACCCTCCAAAAACAGCTAGAATATTATCTGAAAATAGTAAACATTTTCTGTGAAATTATCATACTCTTCATATTGCAAAGCAGTAAACTGAGATTTTTTTTCCATTGGAAATGAAAAAAATAAAAGATTTTGAGATTAATTGTGCTTTTAAAACTTGATTAAGATATGTAATACTTTGTGAAAAATCCTAGCAAGAATAACCTCTTTTCACCTAGGTAAATCAGCTAGTTGGATCAGCCCACCACCTGCACAGCCCTGATTCTGGCTCTGAGGTCCTGCTCAGAAGCTCTACTGGTGGCCCCTCCCCAGTCCCGGCTCTCAGGCTCTCATGCTGGAACCTGAAGCTCTGCCTCTTAGGCTCCAGAGCTCCTGACAGCCACAGGACACTGTCCCTGTCATTCCAGTGCTTCACCTGGACACCAAGACCCCACCCCTGAGCCTCCACCACTGCTGCATGGACAGCAGAACAGCTCCAAGGTCCGTCAGCCCACCAGGGACCCGCAAGCCTCAAGCCACCAGTACACTGGGAACTAGATAGAGCAAATGCCCACAGTCCAGGAACCTATGACCACTGCCTAGATAGTGTCACACAACTGCCACTGTCACCTCAGGGGGAGATGCCAGGCAGAGCAATCCCCATAATGCCAGCCTCTACGGAAAGGGTCTTGCCCAGCTCCCAACTTGCACTTCCTACAACTGCCTGGGGAACAATCCAACACTCAGCGCAAAGACCATCCAGCACAGGCTTCAACAGTGGCAATCACAGGTGAGCAGGAATAATCAGAACAGCTACATTACAGGCTACTAGTGCACACACCACACCCCTGCCAATCAACACTCCAGAGTAGGGACAAAAGCACCATCTAAGGACCTCCCCTCCTTCTAATTAAGCAGGAGAGTTCCCAGCAAAAACAGGTAGCCTGCAAACCTATTAGCCCTCAGTTGAGAAAACAGGTCTCAGATGAGAAGTAAACAGCAAAAGCACCCTGGCAACATGAAAAAACAAAACAGATCAACATCTCCAAAGGATCACATAGGAGCCACAGCAGTAAACTCTGACCACAAGTAAATTGCTGAAATGGAATTCAGAATATGGATGGCAAATAAGAAGAATGGAATTGAAGAGAAAGTTGAAAACACACAAAAAGAAGCCAAAAATAATTCTAGGAAATTAATGAAAAAGTCACTGAAGAGCTTGACAAGATAAGGAAGAATATAACAGAACTTAAAGAAATAAAAGAGTCATGTAGGGAATTTCAAAACACAGCAGAAAGCTTCAGCAACAAACTAATCCAAGGAGAAGAAAGACTCTCAGAGCTCAAATGCAAGGCTCTCAAGCTAACCCAGTCATTTACAGAGGCAGAGAAGAGAACAAGAAAGGCCGAGAAATCACTTAGAGAGGTAAGAGACTATGCAAAGTGAAGTAACATACAGATTATAGGTATCCCTGAGGGATAAGAAGAAAGAGCTAAGAGCACGGAAAACCTATTTAAGGGAATTATTGATCAAAATGTTTCTAGTGCCATCAGAGATCCAACATCCAGATATAAGATGGTCATCAAACACCAGAAAGATTCATAGCAATTAGGACATTGCCAAGACACATAGTAATTAACCTGGGCAAAACCAAAATGAAAGAGAAAATTCTACAAGCAGCTAGATGTAAGCAATATCTGACCTACAAAGGGAAACCCATCAGGCTAACAGCAGGCTTCCCACCAAAAACCTTACAAGCCTGAAGGAAGTGGGGCCCCATCTTCAACCTTCTTAAACAGAACAACTTCCAGCCTAAAATTTTGTATACTGCAAAATGAAGTTTCACAATGGATGGAGTAATTAAGTCTCTTACAGATAAACAAAGACTGAGGGAATTCGTCATGATGAGACCTGCCCTGCAAGAAATACTCAGAACTGCATTATACGCATATCAGAACAGTAGAAACCCATCAGTCTAATATCACCCAAAAAAATCTAAAGTTTACAACTCTTATAAAACAATAGCACAAGAGAGAAAACAAAGAAATAAGGTACTACTCAACATGATGAACAGAATAGCATCCCACATATCAATTCTATCTCTTAATGTTTCACATCCCACATATCAATTCTATCTCTTAATGTTTTAAATGTGGCACTCAAAAGATATACGCTGGCTGAATTGACGCAAAAACACAACCTGAGTATCTTCTGTCTCCAGGTGACAAATCTAAACCACAAGTATGCATACAGGCTCAATGTAAAAGGATGGAAAATAATATTCCACACACATGAATACCTAAACAGAGTAGGTGTAGCTGTTCTCATATCAGACAAAACTGACTTTAAATCAACAATAGTAAAGAAAGAGAAAGATGATCATTATATAATGGTAAAGGGAGCAATTCAACAAGAAGACATAACAATCCTTAATATATATGCACCTAACACAGGAGCTCCTAGATACATAAAACAAACTCTACTAGAGCTACTAGAGCTAGGCAAGGAAATCAATGGTAGCATCACAACTGCCAGGGACTTCAATACCCTACTGTCAGAGCTATACAAATCATCAAAGCAGAAAATAAATAAACAACACTGACCTAAATGGCAGCATAAAACAAATGGCCCTAATAGACATTTACAGAACAGTCTACCCCAAAACTACTCAATATACATTCTTCTCATCAGCACATGGGACATTCTCCAAAATTAATCATATCTTAGGCCACAAAACATGTCTCAAAACATTTTTCAAAATCAAAATCATACCATGTATCCTCTCAGACCATACAAGAATAAAACTAAAAATCAATTCCAAGAGTAACACTCAATTCTACACAATGTCATGCAAATTATATAATAGCAACAAAAATAAATTAAATATTTTGGCCTAAATTTAACCAAGAATGTAAAAGACTTGTATACTGAAAACTATAAAATACTGATGAAGGAAACTGAAGAAAACATAAACAAATAGAAAGACATTCCATGTTCATGAGTTGAAAGAAACAATATTGTGAATATGTCCATACTATCCAAAGTGATCTACAAATTCAATACAATCTCTATCAAAATTCCAATATCATTTTTCACAGAAACAGAAAAAAAAATTGTGAAATTCAGATGGAACCATGAAAGATCCTGAAACAATCATGATTTGGGAAAAAAAAAAAAAAAAAGGAGAAGGACAAGATGGAGAAGGCCAGCTAGAAACATGGATTGCCAGCAGAAGAAAAGAAATAACAACAACCAGAGCACAACTAAAGGAAATCGATAATAAAAATCATACATAAGAATAAAAAAAAAAGTTGGTTCTTTCAAAAAGAAACAAAGTTGACATACCTTTTGCTAGATTAATGAGAAGCAGAAAAGAAAGGACTTCAATGAGCTCAATCAGGGAAGAAAAACGAGAAATTGCAACTCATACCATGGAAATAAAAAATATCATCTATGAATAGTATAAAACCTCTATGTACATAAGCTTGAAAATGTGGAGGAAATAGACAGATTCTTAGAAACACACAGCCTCCCTAGGCTCAATAAAGAAAAAAAAGAATTACTGAACAGACCACTATCAAGTACTGACATTGAAGCAGCAACTAAAAACCTTCCTAAAAAGAAAAAAAAAAAAAAATTCAGCAAAGTCTCAGGTTACAAAATCAATGTACACAAATTAGTAGCATTTCTGTATGGCAAAAACAGTCAAATGGAGAACCAAATCAAAGACGCAATAACCTTCACAATAACAACAAAGAAAATAAAATACCTAGGAATATATTTAACTAAGGACATGAAAGACCTCTACAGGAAGAACTATGAAACACTGAGGAAGGGAACAGCAGAGGACCTAAACAGGTAGAAAAGCACACCAGGCTCAGGGGTGAGCAGAATCAACATTGCTAACATGTCTATACTACTCAAAGTGATCTACACATTCAATACAATCCCTATTAAAATACCAACATTGTTTTTCACAGATCTAGAAAAACTAATTCTACACTTTGTATGGAACCAGAGAAGACCCTGTTTAGCAAAAGCAATCTTAAACAAAAAGAACAAATTTGGAGGCATCAATTTATCAGACTTCAAGCTATGCTAAAAGGCTACAATAACTAAAACAAGGTACTTGCACAAGAACAGAGGCATAGACCAATGGAACAGAACTGAAATCCCAGATATAAAACCATCCTCATATAGCCATCTAATCTTTGACAAAGCAGAGAAAAATATACACTGGGGAAAAGAATCCTTATTCAATAAATGGTACTGGGAAAATTGGATAGACACATGTAGAAGATTGAAACAGGCTCAGTACCTCTCACCTCTTACAAAAATCAATTCACAGTGCATAACAGCCTTAAACCTAAGGTAAGAAATTATAAGAATTGTAGAAGAAAATGTTGGAAAAACTCTGATAGACATTAGCCTAGAGAAAGAATTTATGACGAAGACCCCAAAGGCAATCACAGGAACAAGAAAAATAAATAAATGGGATCTGATCAAATTAAAAAGCTTCTTTACAGGCAAGGAAACTCTCATAAGAGCAAACAGACAACCAACAGAATGGGAGAAAATATTTGCATGCTACACAACCGATAAAGGGCTAACAACTAGAATCTATATAGAACTCACAAAAATCAGCAAGAAAAAAATCAAACAATGCTATCAAAAAGTGGGCAAAGGACATGAACAGAAACTTTTCAAAAGAAGACAGACTAACAGCCAACAAACATAGGAAAAAATGCTCAACATCTCTAATCATCAGGGAAATGCAAATCAAAACCACAGTGAGATATCACTTAACTCTAGTAAGAATGGCTTTTATCAAAAAGTCCCAAAACAATGAATGTTGGCATGGATATGGCGAGATAGGAACACTCATACACTGCTGGTGGGATTGCAGATTATAACAACCTCTGTGGAAACTAATATGGAGATACCTCAAAGAACTAAAAGCAGAACTACCATTTAATCTAGGAATCCCATTACTGGGCATCTAAAGAAAGGAAAAAAAGACATTCCATAAAACAGGTGTCTGCACTCGAATGTTTACAGCAGCAGAATTCACAATTGCAAAGATGTGGTAACAACCCAATTGCCCATCAATACATGACTGCATTAATAAAATGTGGTATATGTATACCACGGAACGCTACTCAACCACAAAAAACAATGGTGATCTAGCACCTCTTATATTATCCTGGATAAGAGTTAGAGCCCATTTTACTAAGTAAAGTATCACAAGAATGGAAAAACAAGCACCACATGTGCTCACCATCAAATTAGTATTACCTAATCAACACTTATGTGCACATATAATAGTAACATTCATCAGGTGTTGGGCAGGTGGGAGGTAGGAAGGAGGTAGGAGGGGATGGATATATTCACATTTAATGAGTGTGATGGACACTGTCTGGGCGATGGACATGCTTGAAGCTCTGACTCGTGCGGGGCAAAGGCAATACATGTAACCTAAACATTTGTACCCCCGCAATACGCTGAAATAAAAAATAAATAAATAAAAATATCCAAAGAAGTTATATAACACAATAGCAAAAAACCAAATGTATAGACTTCAAAATGGGGAAAGGACTTAAATAGCCATTTCTCTAAAAAGGTACATAATGTAAATGGCCAACAAGTATAGGAAAAGATGCTCAACATAAATTATCATCAGGGAAATGCAAACCAAAACCACAGTAAGATATTACTTCATACCTGTTAGGATAGCCATTATAAAAAAAGAAATTTTTTTAAGTTAAAAAGGCAAGGAATTGGAGATATTGGAACTTTTGCGCTGTATTGATGACAATGTAAAAGGGAATAGCTGATATAGAAAACAGTACAAAGCTTCCTCAAAAAATTAAAAATAGTATTATCATGGGATCTGGAAATCCCATTTATGGGTATTTATCCAAAGATATAGAAATCAGTATCTCAAGAGATATTTGCACACTCCTGTTCAATGCAACATTATTCATAATAGCCAAGATGTGCAAGCACCCAGATGTCCAGGAACTGATGAATGGATAAAGAAGATTTGACACTAGCTTAGCATGGCAGAACAACATGAGAGAAGGGGCCTGGGTCACTGTGTCCACCCGAGAGCTCTGTCACTCCATTCAGGACACTTGGATTGAACGGGGACACACTGGACCCAAAGAAAATCTTGGGAAGTATAAGAGCCTGCCTGTTCCAGTCTATTTCTCTCCGATTCTTACACTTGAAATCCAGGTGTCTTGGTTAACACCTTTGGGGAGGCCCTTCATTCCCATGGCCCCTGTGCCAGCACTGACAAAACACAAGGAGAGAGGGACCTCAGAGGAGGCCAGTTCCTGGGCCCTGAGCTCCTGCCACCTCCCCCAAGGCACTGCATAAGTAATGTAACTTTCTATTGCAGAGCAAAGTGAGGGACACAGTTTCCTAGATAATGGATGGCCTCCCCTCCCCCACCCCAACAGATGTTCTGCCCTGGTTGCCTGGCAGTTGTTTGTGTTAGTTACGGAACCATCCCTAGGGCCTCCTGAGGTCAGTTGTGGCCACAGGCCACTGGCAAGCGGTGGCAGAGCTGTGGAGCCCTTCGGAGCCACAAAGGGCCTGCTGCCCGCAGCCATAATGTCTCTACAGCTGGTCCTAGACCAGCTGTGGGCTGTTCTGATGGTGATGTTCAAAAGCCTAGAGCAAGTGCCAGGAGCACGGGGGTTCTCCAGGAAGGTCCTGGGGTGCACTGCTCTGGTGGCCTCTCTAGTGAGGAGAGGCATCTCAGGAAGACGAGAGGAGGAGCCGGCCAAAACAAGTTCAGCCTGTGGTAAGGCAGCCCCAAAAGCTCAAGCCAAGATGGGGCCAACGCCAAAGGCCGACACTGGCCCCCAGTCACCCATGGTGGAGGACAGTCCTCTTTGGCTCCGAACCCTCTGCTTGGCAGCTCTAAATGGAACAAGAGCATATTCCTTACAGAAAATGGTTGACTTGCTTAAAGAAAGAGAGAAAAGCCAGCCTCCTGAACTTCCCTCGGTGCTGGACACACAACATGTCTCAGTCACATCACAGCACAACGGAGATCTTCAGAAGAGGACCATGGCGGGTTTGGATGACAACAGGGACCTTCAGCAAGTCCTTGCAAGACAGAAGCAAAGATTGCAGGACAAGGAGATGAAACTGAGCCTGGAGAATGTGAAGTCAGTAATGGACCAGGCCCAGAGTGGAAAAGTGAGGCGACGGTCATCCCTGGCCCACACCCTGCTCAGCCCCCTGCAGCAGCCCAGCCCCGTGAGTGGCCTTCTAGAGGACGGGGCCGTGGAGGTGAAGGGAAACAGGGAAGCGGGACAGGCTGATGGCCCTGCATCCCTGCCAGAAGTCCTTCTGGTTAGTTTCAGTGATGGTGATGACTTAACTGCATGCTTGGAAAGTCCTGAAGAGGAGAATGGAGAAACAGCCAGACAACTGCGGAAAGTAACCCAAAGGAGGATCGAGCTGGAAGAACAAATTGAAACCCTGCAAGCCCAGGAGGCATCTCTGCAGGAAGACAGTGCGCGGCTGGACAGGGAGATCCAGGAGCTCGAGCTGAGGCTGCGAACACTGCCTGCTTTGGAGCAGCAACATGTGACGGAGCCTGAGAGGAAACTGACGGAGGAGGAAGGCCACTGCTCGGAGATGGAGAAGAAACTGGCCACCGTGTCAGAAATGGTGAACCGCACTCGGCAGACAGGAGACATCTACAAGAAGATGGCTAAGGAGCTGGCCCAGGAATTGGAGACAGCCACTTCCTTTTATCAGAAGGACATTCACTTCCGTGAGCGTAGAGCGCAGGACAGCAGGATGGCCGCCCTGTCCACTGAGCGTGACGTCATGTGGCTCAGGAGAGGAAACAACTACTACAGGCAGAAGCTGGCTGCCCTCCAGGCCACGTTCCGGCCTTTCCCGAGGCGCCCTTTTGCAGCCAGGGCTCCACCCGCGGCCCACGGGCCCAGAAGTGCCAGGGGGACCGTGGGCCCTCAGCTCCCCCAGAAGAGAGGAGGGTCGCGGCGTGAGGGCTCAAGGGTCCAGGGCGACCTTCTGGTTTGATTGTGCTTCCCTTACAGCCGGGTCCTGAAGGCAACAGCCTGGGCAGAACATCAGCTGGTGCTTCTCCCTCTGAGGGCATTTTTGATTGAACTCGTTTTAATTCATCTTTTTTTCTTTAATTCGTATTGATATTTACTCTTAATAAAGTTTGATAGTATCATAATTGTAAGGTAATATTTTTTCATATAGATTGTTTAATATAATTCATATGCCTGCTGCATCTCCACATCTCTGGACCCTCTAGAAGTACACGGTATAAGCACTTTGTTTTGACTTAGATAAAGGGACCGCTTACCTAGACATCATTGAAGGTTGAAATGGAGAGGGCCGTTTAAAACAAAGTCCATTTCTGTGTGCTATGCATGGATAAAACAGCACAAGTACATTTTCCTGAATAAACTTTGATTTTTAATAACAATGCAAATATAGAAATACAAACACCACCACCGCAGCATTGTAAGTTCATGGTATTCTTAATAGTTTGGTCCTAACCTTCATAGATTAATACGAGGAGGTTGACATTTTGCAACCATTGTTTCTTGGTTTGCATCTACCCCTCAGGATAACTCCATCCCATATGTGAACAAAATTTGAGAAGCATATTTCATGATTATTGTGGAAAAATATGTTGCAATATGGTTTTATAATGTATTTAGAGGGAAAACCTCACCAGGCACAGTGGCTCACGCCTATAATGCCAGCTACTCAGGAGACTGAGGTGGGAGGATCACTTGAGCCCAGGAGTTCCAGGCTGCAGTGAGCTAGGACCTCTGCACTCCACTGCACTCCAGCCTGGGCAACAGAGCAGCACCCTGTCTCAAAAAAAAAAAAAAAAAATATATATATATATATATATATGAAAGAAAATTTAAAAAAACCCTCCAAAAACAGCTAGAACATTATCTGAAAATAGTAAACATTTTCTGTGAAATCATTATCACGCTCTTCATATTGCAAAGCAGTAAATTGAGGTTTTTTTTTTCCCATTGGAAATGAGAAAAATGAAAGAATTTGAGATTAATTGTGCCTTTAAAACTTGATCAAGATATGTAATACTTTGTGAAAAATCCTAGCAAGAATAACCTCTTTTAATCTAGGTGATTGTAAAAGGGCTATATCTTTGTTTTCAGAGCTGAGTCTGTCCCGTGATCTTCTGAAAGATATGCATGTTATCAGTTTCTGATTTCCTCCTCCTCCTCAATCACCATGAGTTTTTTTTTTTATCATTATGTCTGTCTCCTTTGATGAATGCATCTCCTTCTCTCTCTGACTGTTGTATACATTTAGAGCATAGCTGTAAGAATAGACGTAATGCAAGAACTTGTGCACGGAGTCCTCTAGCCATGGGACCCAGTGAGCACCCTGCTCAAGTACACTGTTAACATCACACACACAACGCCACCTCTTGTCGTCTTCATAAGTCAGTGGCCGCAGCGTAAGCCCATGTGGCCACCTTTCCGCTGCACTGTCATCCTCAGTAGTGCTCTGTACCTCTGTGACCTCATCTGCATGCCTACTCCTTCCTCACTTCCCACACACTCCCATTGTGACCTCAGGAATTTCCACCAAGGAATGACATAAAGTCCCCAAGGTGACAGATGTACCAAATCACACCATAAAGATTTAAATTCAAACTTTCTGATTCCAGAACACAACTTGTTATGATCTCCATGTACAGAAAATTCTCCAGTCTCCTAAACAACTTCTCAGAGCAAACCCTCTACCTAGTCACCTTTCCTGGAGCCTGGCTCTTGCTAGGGATAGAACGTTTTCTTGTCTGGGGAGCTACTGTTCCCTCCTATCCCCGGTATAACAGTCCTCCTTTCTCCCCATTGCCTTTCCAGACAATACTTCTCCTTTGAAATGATCCATTTCCACTCCTTACTACCATCATGTACAGGCTTGCAGAGGCCTGATGAGAAACAGGAAGCAAAACAATACGACTATGGCAGCAAGAGTTTACTGAAATGGTCATAGCATGAGCACCAGTGCTGCTGATATGCCTCCCGCCTAACTGTAAAGGCAGAGGAATCTGAATTCTGGGTTCTTCTAACCAGGCAGGTTCTCTCTGCACAGGTTGTGGAGACTGCCATGCTCCTACCACACCTTCACAAGGAACTAGGAAAAACATCAAGAATCCCCACCATGTCCTTTACACTCCCAATTTTATATATATCCTTTGCTGGTACAAAAGAAACCTAAATGAAAACAACCCTGGACATGTGCAAAGCTGTATTCTAGCCAACTTCAAACCCAAATCACCACTAGCTAATCTCTCCTTCAAACCAAACTCCTTGAAGAAGTTTTGTATTCTTAATTTTTGTGTTTCCTGATTAAACACTCACTCCTGGTGACTTCAACAAAAATATTCAGGCCTCTAGAGACATCCATGCAGTTAAATCAAATGGGCATTTTTCATAAATCAAACTCTTTAGCATCCTGTAGAATTTCATTCAATTATTCAAGCAAATATTTAGTGGAGCTTACTAGATGCCTCTACTACCCTAGGCCCTGGGATACATCAGTAAACAAAGAGACCAAATCTCTGACCTCTACTATTTCAATGGTATGGGGGGAGATAGATGATAAATAAATAAAACAAAGATATATATTATCCATCAGGTGTAATGAGATTGATATACACTAAAGTAGCATAACGAGGATAAAGAGTACCGAGATCAGAGGAGTGTGTATGGATCTCACACACAGAAGGATGCTATATTATGTAAAACACATGCTATGTTATAAAAAAAGAATTCCTAAAGGAATCAAGAGGAGCAATTTGAGCAGAGGAATGGTGCGATTTGAGTATAGTATAAAAGGACTGTTTTGTCTGCTACTGGGGATCTGAGATGGAAGCAAATATTCCAGGGAGTAGAAAACTGTCTGGACCAGGAGAAAGGGATGCAGTGCGAGGGGATCGGATTCTGTGCTGTATGTCACAGGAAAAGCCAAAAGAATTTGCTGATATTGAGGGTGCAGGAGATGGGAGAAGGAAAAGAAAGAGCCAAGCCCAGCTCAAGTTTTTGTGGTCTACACACTGAAAATATAGAAGTTCTGTTTACTGAGATGGGGAAAGTTTTGGGTGAAGCAGATTTGCTGAGGGGTGCTGAGATCACTTTTGGACAAGTGGATGTGTCAAGTAGGCAAATCATTTACCAAATTGATTTCAAATCTGGAGTTCACAAAAGCCTGAACTGGATATAAAACATAGGAGCTATCAGTATGTAAATGGTGTTTAAAACCATGAGACTAAATGAGATTATTTGAGAATTAAATGTAGCTAGAAAAAAAAAAGAAGAGTTTCAAGACTTTCAAGGTCCCACATTGATCAAATCCCCTTCACATTCCTGCTCTCAGCAACCCACACCTCTCTCTGCCAGCATTTATCACAGCTCTAATTTTACATTTACTAAGCTCTAACAGGGCAGGAACTTTCTGTTGTTTTTTTCCCATCGTAGTATCCTCACCATCTAGCACTTTGTTCACAAATGATAAGTATTCAATATTTGTATAAATATATGAATGTTGGGCAGTTGTCGCAAGGAATACAGGGATCAACGAAAGAAGACAGACACAGACACAAAGGTGCAGCACTTGGGTGCACATAAAGGGTAAAACAGTTTCCCTCCATCAGAGCAGACAAGCACACAGAGCTGGGCACGGGGCACTCCCGGCCTATGACGAGGCGACACCCTTCAAAAGCGTCACCTTCAGTATTGCTCAGCATGGCTCAGTGCAGGAGAACCTGCGGGGAGACGGAAACCCTGTGCGGAAGTCCTTACCTGCCACTGGCCAGCTGCGTCATTTTTAACAAGGTGTTTGTCTCTCTGGCTCTTTGTCCCATCTCTGCGAAAGCAGACGCTGACCCAAAGTGGTTTCCAGGTCAGACTACAGCACCACGGTCATCACTGACAAATAAGCTGCGCAAGCAGAAGGCGACAAAGGAGCGACCCCTGTTGCTGGGACAAGGCGGGTTTCAGCCCGGAGCATGGAGGAAAGAATCAGATGTGTTAAGGGCAGAAAAGGATGATCTAGAAGACGCACAGGGCTGAGAACACACGTGGTATCTGGGTGATAATTAGTGACCCACCACGCTGGACAAAGAACCCCCAGCCCCACCTGCTCCTCCCCTTGCAGAAGCTGTCCTGCCGCTGCTGTGACGCCCAGAACCAGTCAGTCCCTCCAGGGGGACATTGTGCCGGAGACTCTCCTCGGGGCCTCAGGCCACCCTGTTTGCAGCGGCCTGGCTCCCACTCCCCACCGTGGCCCTCTAGAGGCATGGGAAGGCCAGGGCTGTACACGGATTGTACATGTCAGTAAAGCTGACACGTGGCCGCGTGCACAGCAGCACAGACATAACGGAGCCACCTCGGTCTCCAGGCTCCTTAGGAAAATGCCGGGGATTTTACTTCCATGCCCCGACAGGGGACTCAGCCTGCACCTGGAGGCCTCACAGAGGATGTTTAGTAAAACACATTTACTCCCTTCCTGTGACCTCTGACAACTTATCCTTTCTGATTCTTTCCGTGATTTGACTCTAAATGAAATAGTTTGATCTCACAGTTGAGGGGAACAAGCCCGCAACACCACTGGTAATCTGCCAGCCTTTGATCCACAGGGATGAAGTCAAGGCAGAAAATTTCCCAGCAAAAGTACCCATTACTCCTGTCTCGGACAGTCAAGGTGGGGGGAGGGGGTGGGGAAGAATCAATCTTGCTTATTTTTCCTTTTAAAAAAACTCTAAATTCTCTCTTTAATAAATTAGTCTTCAATGAGCTTGAGATAATGTTAAAGTGCCTTTTTTAAAGTCTTTACAATTAACGGATGAACCTACATCACACTGAACTGGGAAATGAGGTGTAATCATGAACTTGGAAGACAAATTCAAGGTCAAGAGTGGACAAGGAAAATGTACGGGGAAGCGGGGGATGGAGGAGGAGAGTGAGCAAGAAGAAACAGAGTGTCCTCAGAGGCCTGTTCCTCCCGTCCCCCTCCCTCAGCACGAACCCCAGAGTGGAAGCAGAAAGGCTCTCACAGAGCTGGGAGGCCACACGCCCGCCCCGCCCTTCACTCTGCAATTCTGCAGGCGCAGCCTCCTGCTCCCCTGAACGCCACTTGCGTCATTTCACTGCCCAGTGAGAGTCATTTTCACTATGTGGTCTCGCTATTCTAATTATGGGGGATACAGCGACCAACAAAACGAAGACCCCCCTCCCCCCACAGACCTTCCTTGCAAGGGGAGGAAGTTGTAAAGCAAACAATAGACACACAAATAAGTACTGAAGGATAAGGTGTGTTCTAAAGTGCTAAGGGCTATGGATAAGGTCACTGGTCATTTATCCTCCAAACTGGGATCCCTTTGAGAATGAAAGGAGGCACCATGGGTGGTCTTTCTGAGCAGGCATAAACAGAACACTGGCAAATGCGATGCCCGGCCACAGCATCTGCGGAGAGTGAAGAGGGTCTGGAACATGGGGTGAGGAAGGGAAAGCTTCTGCAACTTTTAGCAGAGTGGTCAGGGGAGACCTCTCAGAGGAGGTGACACCTCGCCTGGCTACACACCCTGGTTTCCTCAACTGTAAAAGAAGGGGTTTAGCCTGAATTAATTTCCAAAGTTACACTCAGTTCTGACATCCCATAACCAATCATCCAGGAGTGATGGGCCACACTCTTCTCCGGTCTGGTATAAGAACAGAGAGAAGAGGATGTTTGGGATTGCTGAGGGGTCATGAGAAAACCCTGATAATCGTGTCTGTGAATTGCACACTGCAATCTGCTACCCTCTATTCAACCAATGAATGTAAACACATTCTCAAAGTCACCTGGGTGAACATCGGGCTGTGGGCCAGGCGGCCTGTGCTCTGACTCTGAGCTCAGGCCACGGGCACCAGTCCTGAGGGACAGGGTGTCGCCCACCTCCACAGTGGTTATGGCACCTCAGGTTGACTTGTTTGTCTTTGTCATGAGAGGCTGTAAAGCCATTTTTTAAAGAAGGATGTTGGGAAAATAGTAGAATGGTTGGAAAAAAACTTTAAGAAGTTTGGAGAAAGTTCTGAATTAGGAAAAGATATTTGATTTTGAGCACAGTCAGCTGCATGTGACAGAAAGATGCCCAAGCGAAAATGTCCAGTGACGGCTAGTATGTGAGAAGAAGAGGCAGCCCAGCATAAGGGGGAGGAGTGCTGGCTTCAACGACAGACGAAACTGGGCTCTGATGGTACAATTTTTTAACTTTGGTGAGCCTCAATTTCCTTACTTGTCAGATGATGATGATAACAACAGCTTCACAGGGATTCATTCCATAGATACAAAGCAGGTAGCACAGTCTCCAGCATGTGCCAGTGCTGGAGCGGGGAGCCTGGCAGTTGCTCTTATCTTAGTTTTTGAGCTGTTTGGTCAGAAGTGATTGTTGACAGGGTCAGTGTGGATGGATCCTGGGAAAGAGAAGGGCAAGGGAGGAGCTGAGGACTCTTAACAATCTTAGAAAACTCCTGCACTTGGGAAGAGAAGAAAGAAGCAGTGCAAGAGACAGACACAGGCACAAGACAAGAGACTGCAGTCGGCAGAAACGTAGGAAGACAACTGGGAATGACGCTGCCTCAGAGACGGCGACTGCACCCTCAGTGCAGCAGGGAGAAAGAACATTGCCAACCGCTAGTGACGTGGGGAATCTACAGGTAATGGAAAAGCTCCACGGTTGGGACTGATCAAAAGAGAGCTAAGGAAAGTCATTTTGAAGAGTAAATTAACTCAGTAAATGCATTTATTCCAGAAGAATGTCAGTAAAAGAAAAAAAAAAAACCAAACAAAGATTCTAGTTGTGGTTGTGATATCTGTGCTTAAATGTAGTGAGAAAGCAGACACTGAACCGCCCAGAGAGGAAGGGTTAATTCTGAGAGCAGGATCCCGGAGACACTGGAGGGACCAGTCTAGGGCCCAGGTGCAGGAGTCACAGTGTCCTCAGACTCCCTCCCTCACCTGCTCTGCAACACAGAGAAACAGAACAGTTTCCCTCCCCCGCCCGGTGGGGCCAGATGAGGCCCCGGAACCACATCTTCCTAGGGAGTGTTTGTTGCAGGGATGAATGTAACAGAATTTGTATTTGTTCTTCAGGAGACCTTGCTTTTTCCCTCTCCTGTGGATCCAGCCCTCAATGTGCCTTTTTGGAAAACTCGCAGATAGATTCCAGGTGAAGGAAGGAATCCTGCAAACCTGCCCCCGTCTCTCCCCATGTTGGGACCCTTCACTCTGGCCAGGTTAGTCTTTCTGTCTGAGCACAAGCTCACCATACGCTTAGCCACCCCTGCCTTTGCCCAAATCTCTCTCTGCTGACCCCGGGACAAACAAAGTCCGTCAGAACTTACCTGAATCTCAGCTGCTCTGGCGGTCTGCTCAAGTGTCCCCCCTCAAGCCGTCTCACCGCCTCTGAATTTGTCCTTCGAATGCGCTGTGTTGTGTTGGCAGCGATGTTTCCCATACACGGCTGGGATATTCATGGGGGCCACAGGAAGACGGCCGTTTCTGAAGGCTCTTCAGAAGAATATCAGAAGTTATGTGGCCTCCCTGGTTCACTGACAACTTTGTGCCTAAGCCTGAATGAAAGGGAGGCCCAGGTGGATGTTCAGGTCTCAGAGACTGAGGTGCTGTAATATCTGCTTCACCAAGAACTTCAACAACTGCTGTGTCTGTAAATAAACTTACCCAAAAATTCAGTGACTTAAACAATGACAACATTTATCTCGCTCACAAACCTGCAAATCCGCCTGGCCTCAGCAGGAAGAGTTCCTTCCACTTCCAGAGCTAGAAGCACCTTCTAAAAGCTCAGACACTGCCACACCTGGGCTAGAGAGGCTCGAGTAGCTGGGGCTGGAATAGCTGAGGCTCCTCAAGTGCTTCTACCCCAGCGGGGTCTCTCCAGTGCGGTGGCTCAGGACTGAAGACAGGGTCGCTGGACGTCTTACATGTGGGCTCGGGACACCTAAGGTTCATGCTCCAAGAATGGGTGAGCCAGTGCTGAAGGGGAGGGAAAGAGACGCTGCCTCTTGATGGTGACGCTCAACATTAGATTATAAGAAGAGCAAGTAGGATAGGACAGGTAGAGTGTCACCATCTTTAAAAAATACAATCTGTCCCACCTACCTTTGTCCTCTGGCCAGCCTCCTGCCCTCTCCTCTTCCTGTTCCACCTCCATCTCAGCAGCATCTGGTTCTCGTAGGTCTTCATCTTTGCCTCGGCTCCTGCCGATAGGTTAAAGGTATAGAAGTTAGAACTTGGGTCAGACTGAAGCAAAACCTTTCCTTGCTACCTGCATAACCTTAGGCAAATAAATTAACCTTTCTGATTTATATCTCTCACCTGGACAAAAATGGGCGTGAAACTACATGCCCACATCATTGCTCTCAATAAATACCTTCCTTGTAATCCCTATTGTTACCCTATCTGGCCACACACAGACCAGAGACCCCCCTTCCATACCTGCCCTGTGCGCAGCCCCTTCCCCTGCCTCTCCAGGTCTCTGAGAAAAATAGAACAAAGTAAAACCTCCAATAACAACAGATCAGCACATCCAATCCAACAGCACTGCTTTCCCAGGATAAACTACTTCATCACGCGCTAATGACGGGCAGTCAACTTTCCTGACGCCAGACGTTGGGGGCTGAGGGTGCCCTCTGTGCTCCGGTGTTAATTACTTCCTTGACTAAGTCCAGGAGACACTTATTAATTTTGAGAGTCTCTGCCTATAAAGGGGCCCACACAACCGCAGCTGATGTCTCTTTCACTTTCTGAATTAAGGAACAAAAACACCAGCCAAACTGAGGAGGAAGAGTCTTGCTGAGGAGGTAAGAATCAGACAGCAGCACGCTAAGCGAGGACTCACCATCCAGGCAGCAGTAGAAGCTGTGGAATCAGAGGCAGCTCCACGTAACAGCAAGAGCCAAACAGACCCGGATTTTAGTGAATCCTCACCCTGGTGCTTGTGAATATTGTGGTCTTGAGCTGCTTACTTAGCTTCCCTGAGCTTCAGTTTCATCTGCATAATGAGAGTAGTGATACCCACCTCGCATAGTTGTTGTCAGGAATAGCAATAATCTTTCCATGTGCCTGATGCATAAAGTGTGAGCAATACGCCAGGTGCCACCACCACGACTAGTGACAGTACGACTGCTGCTGTCATTGCTCGGCTACAATGTCAGCCTGGTTTGACAACACCCTATTGTTATATAGTGCCCAAAACAGCCAACATCAGACCAAGGCAAAGATAAATAATGGGACAGCAGAAAGGGATGACCCTCGAGTTTGTTCCTGTCAATGGTCTCTGATTATTCAGATATTTTTCCTAAGCTTAATCCCTTGGAAAGTTCTCCAAAACAAAACTCATTAATTAAATCTGAATCCCAGCTGCACCACCTCCACCTCCCATCTGTCTACAACTTCAGACAAAGGAAAAACTCTGTTTCAGCTTCCTGTTCAATAAAATAGGGAAAATAAAAAAATGCCTGGCTTGCGGTAGGGGCAACAGGAATATTAAGGTACATGATCTCTTTGAACCCAGGGAATTTTTAAGCCTCTTCAACTTAGTGTAGAAGCATGTCCTGCAATCGGCACCTTCCACAGATTGCTGTTGCCACACCCCGTGCACACACCACCCACATGCACACACTGTCTCACACATGGCCTTCTGTGTGTGGGTGCCCGTTCTTCCCCACTGTCCCATAGGGGATCCCCCTAAACAGTCTTGGAGAAGAAAGCGATGTGTATGTAGCATAGGACATAATGCTAAGGAGATTGCCCTGTCACTGTGGTCACAATGTGTTTTATGCCAGGCCTTGTGAATTATGGACCATTCTCTCAGGCTGCTGAAGGATTCACAAATCCAGGCTTATGATCACAATTTCCCAGAACTTCTGCAAGAACACATACTTGGGTCCTACCACAGAGCTACTGAATCAGAATACACAGGGGCTGGAGTCCTGAGATCTACATTTATTTTTTTAAAGGTCTCTATGTGATTCCAATGATCAATCTCATTCAAGAACTACTCATTTGATTTTTGTGCTCATTCTGTGTGCTGACTTCAGATGGAATAATTAATGCATTTTATAGATGAGGAATATGAGTATGTGCAAGATTTGACCAAGCAACAAGCCATGAGTGGTAGAGTCAGGTCCAAAATGGTTTTGGACTCGAAGTCCAGCCCTGCTGGTAACTAGCTGTCTGGCTGTGCACAAGTCTGCTAGGTTCTCTGGGCTTTCATTTCCCTGCATATAAACCAAAGATAAAATGCCAGTCTCCCAACCCCCACGGAAGCATGGCAGGAATAAAATGAAGTGATTTGCAGGAACTTTACCATGTACTTGATATGCTAATAAAGGATGCTTGATATGCTAACAAAGGTCACGATTTAAATTCAGGACCTAAAACCTCCCCAAGATTTAGGGCCTCAGTTCCCCATGCAGAAGACAGGGCAGAGTGTCTCTATCTCCACATCGTCCTAGTGTGCCAGTCCTTCCCACAACAATTCCCCCTGTGCTGTCACTCTCCCCAAACACAGAGCCCCTCTGGCAGCCGTGTTTGTGCCATTCGATGTTCCTGGTCACCACTGATGGGACCGAGAGTGGACACTTGGCCCAGCCTCTTCCAGAGGAAAACTGGGATTGGGATAAAGAGAAATTTACAGTCCCTCTGGGCAACTAGAATTTGTAATATGGTTACTAATGAGGCCAATTTCCACCCACCCTGTGGACTAAAGGGCTGAGAAAGCCTTTCTGCTAAGAAAGAAGAAACAGCCGCACAGCCAGAGAGGCAACGACAACAGGGCCAAATAAAAGTACTCCCTACAGCCTCCCTACAGTCCTTTCCTGAGGCCTTTGCACATTCCTTGACACACTCCCTTATCCTTATAATAAATTCCCATTTTGCGTCTCAGCTAGTTCCTATAAGCTTCTCTTGCAGTAATCCAGAAACAGCTCTAAACCTCACAGGTACCCAGTCACTGTGACGCCTGCTCTGCTGACAGTGCAGGCAGAGTGCGAGGCAGGCCAGGTTCCTCTGCTCTTCGGCGGTTAGGCAGAGGCTGGTCCCTCTTCCTCCCTCTGGCTGCTTCCCTGGGGCTGTGTCCCAGCCCTCAGAGGTTCCCACAGCTAAGGAGAGAAGGTGGAATGTGCTGCTGTCTTTATAAACAATAACGGCCACCTTGCCATCTGCCATGGTGAGGACCATCATGTTCCGGAATCTTCTTTCAAAAATATCCAGGATGGCTTCCCGGCATCCTGCAGTTATTCAGAGAATTCAGAGGCAGAGAAGGGAACTAGGAAACAATGTTGGAGTTTATGTGACTTTATAAAAAGTAAATCTATTCTAAGTTCTGATGACGGCTTAAAAGCCATTATTTTCCAAATCCCTGATAAGAAAGATAAGAGCTTAATTTTTGGTTGATCAAGAGTGAATGTACTGTATTATGGAGCAGCATTTTTGTATTGGTCTCTTTTCTCCATCCATTTTATGACCCTAAACTTGCCTTTTTTTTTCCTTCTTATTTCTAATATATGTTATTTTGCTGCATTTTAAGCCTCCTTAAATCCTTTCTGGAACAAGAAGCAATATAACAAAATAAAAACAGGTTTCCCCTTTGTTACCAGAAGAATTCTTCCTCTTTTATGTTACACATAGGCACATAAAATGATGGATAGTCAGAAATAAAATATTTAGGCTCCGTGTTCCATCAGTCACCACAAGGCATTTATTGTGCACTTCTTATGTACAAGGAACTGTAAGGACTGCAAATAAGTGTCACAAACAGCAGAAAGCTGCCAGGATAGTCCAGAGACAGAGGACATGCACACAGGAAGAACAAATATCCAGGAATGCAGGGCAAGGGCATCAACAGAAGGGACTTGTGGACGGAGGTGGGCGGAGAAAGCTGCAAGAAGGTGGGATGGCTTAAGTCGGGCCTTGAGGAACACAGAGAATCCTAACATATGAGAAAAAGACACGAGAGACAAGACAAAGAAAACTTAGGGCACAAGGAAGGAGAGAATGACAATCACAGGAGAAGCGTAGCGTGGGGGGCTTGGACTCGATCACGGGCAGCACCCAGAGCACGTGTTGAGCACAGAGGCTGGGCCCGGCCCCCAGAGATTCTGACTGAGCAGTTGTGAGGTGAAGCCTGAGAAGCTGAATTCCTAACAAGCTCCCCAATGATTTTGTGGCTACTGGTTAGCTCTGAAAAGCACTGATCTAAGCAGAGTTTTCCAGGCAGCATTTCAGACCAGAGTGGCCCCTCTGGCCAGCTGAGTAAGAGGTTCCTCCTGCAAGGCAGTAGAGGGGTGCGGGGCAGGCCTGCTGCTCCCACCGTGCAGGATGCCTCCCTCTGCGCTGAGCTCTGACCACATGTATCCCTGTTTCTTCCTTCCAGCTGCTCAGAGCCTCCCTGCCCAGGCACCTCTCTCTGTCCTTGCCTAAATTGTTCAGTGTGCAGGGGTGTGGATGAGCCAAAGTATGTTGGCCTTTTCTTTCCTGGACTTTGCTCCTTGGGAGAAAACCCACCCCCACCCCCAAGCCAAACCCAAGCATTTCCTTAGATGTTTTCTTCAGCCCTGCCCCGTCTGCTCCCTGCATGAGCAAGCCTGTCACCTCCAGCAAACCCACTCTCAACTCACACAGCCGGTTATTGCCTCCCCTGACTACGAACGTCACTCCACCTGTGGCCTGCGGCAGTTGGGCATCACGAACACAGTATTTCCAGGCAATGGTGGGATCAAGGTGGGGCTTCCCGAGTCCCTCGAGAACTTTGTCTCCACTTAGACTGTCGGGCATGTAACAGACTAGGGGTCATACAGACCTGGTCTTAAATCCACCCAGTCTATCACATTTGCTACCTGAGTGACCTAGAAAACCCTTGATAGCTTGGCCTCAGTTCCCCCATCTTGTAAAGAAGATAAAACAATATTATCCTTATTGTGGGAATTTGAGATAAATAATGGGGCCTGATATAACACATGCCCAATAAATGGAAGCGATTTTTGTGATCCTTCCATTGCTCAGGGCTGTGTCTTCATTATTAGAAAGTATTTATTAACTGCTGTTTCTGCACAGGTGCTCAATACATATTTCAGTTGGTGAGAAGATATATGCAAATGATTGGGACACAGGCGTCATAAAACGAGCACCATACAATGGTCGGACAATCAATACAAAGTTCAAAGGACATTTTAACTGAGGTTCTCATGGAAAATTTCAGGAAGGACATGTGAACTTGAAATACATGTAAAAAGACTTTCAATAGCCAGCAACTGGGGACGGCCTTCCCATTTGATGGAATAACAAGAGCGATGGCCCTGAGAAAGAGCCATGAAATGTTACTTGACAGATGTGAGTGTCTGGGGGAACTTCACGGGTCTGATCCAAGGGGTTTCCAGAAGTGGAAGCTGAGCATCTCCAACACGCACACACGCCTGCACACACACTCTTACTGCTTAAAGAATTGGGGCCTAGGAAATGCCAGCTGATGAAAAGCAAGAAATGGTTTGACATGTCTTGGGTGAGAATCTTGGAGACAAGAATCCAGGATCGATAATACAAATTAATTGATCAGGGCATATTGCATGGAGCTGTGCACAGCTCAGGTGCCATACATGGTACAATTGGACAGGCCTATAAATTCCTGGGGAAAATCTCTTTTTCCGACTCTGGAGCAACTCTTAAAATCCGGTCTTTGGTTAAGACATTAAAGGCCCTGATTAAATTGGAAGACTTGTCACACTTGTGTTCCCTGGGAAGCAGACACTAAGATGGAGGTGTGCATGTAGGAAATTGATCAGGTGGCGCTCGTGGGCTCCACCCCTGTGGGAGGGGGCAGAGAAGTGGGCTGGGGCGGGGGGAGAAGTCAGGCTGAAATGCAGGTGCAAAAAGGCCTCAGCTGATTCCAGGGGAGCTCTGAAGTAGGAAGGGCTCTGCAGAGTTGTCCTGCCCTGATTCGCGGGGGCCAAGCCTTTATCTATCCCTATTGACCATTCAGTGGATGCCCAGGAAATGGGGCATGGCCCTGGGCCAGGTAGCTCCCTTTAGCCAAGGCACTTCCCACAGGTGGCTGAGGGCTGCCTGACAGCAGTCATCCCAGCAGTTTGGGGAATAATCCTTACCCTAATAGGGACCTGGGTGTCACATCCAGCATCCCCCAGGTGTGTTATATGTGCAACTATACTGTGCCTTAAATTATGGAATATGCTTAGCAAGGGCAGGGCCACACAGTAAAAACATACTGGCTGAGAGAGCAAAAAAGACAAGTTTAGTAGCAAGGACTCCCATCCAGGCAGAGCCCAACTGGTCCAGGTAAAATAGGGGATCCTAGACCACTGCTGGAGAAACTGGGATCTGGCAGAGGAGCAGGCACAAAACAAAAGGAGAAAAAAAAGACAATTTTTAATAACTTTCACCGATATTGGCAACTTAGTCTAGGACTGTTAGGGTAAGTAATAACCTATCTAGGATTGCTTGTGTACCTACTGCACACCAAATGCTGTGCTTTCCATAAACATCCAACCTCATGAAAGCTCAGCAAGGTCACTATTATGAAGCCCACTTATGGCAAAGGAAACTGAGATTGAGAAGAATGATTCCTGCCAAGGTCACAGAGCCTGAGAGTGGCAGGCTGTGAGGAGGTCTGCCTGGCTCCAAATCCATGCTGCTTCCCCCTGACAGCACTGTGACCTTCCAGAGTCCCAGCATTCCAGACAGGCATGTCAGGGCTCCCCACGGGGTTCAGAAGGAAGGCCGGGCTCCCATCCCTGGTTCAACCAAAATGGTCCTGCTTGTCTCTGCTCCATAAAAAGGGATCCAGTCAAGGTTCCATAATGATGAGAAAGACAGGTTTGAAACCACCACTCTGCTTATCCAGTCAGTACTTCCAGAATCTGTGAAGGCTCCTCCTGTGCACACCACTTTGTTTAAGTCCAGGAATGCAATAAGCACAGCAGTTTAGATCATGGCCTCTGAAGTCAGATCACATGGGTTCCAATCCCTACCCAAGGAGCTGTGTGACCTTGAGCAATTACTTGATCTCCCTGTGCCTCAGTTTCCTCATCTGTAAAATGGAGGTTATGACAGCACTATCTTCATAGGTTTGTTGTGCAAACTAATTAATGCGTGTAAAATGCTTAGACTATTCAGCAAATAGTAAGCACTATATGACTGTTAGTTATTATAATTATTATCTACAAATTAATGCTAATCTAAAAGGCTGCCTCTGAGTTTCCTTATATCCACTTACCCAGTCCCAGAAATTATGATCCAAAAAGATTAAAAAATTTTATTCATTCTCTATTAGCTGAGTCTTTTGAAGTCAGATTCTCATTGGTTCTCTCATGCATTAACTCTATCATTCACTCTTTCAGCCAGGATGTATTGAAAGTCTCCAAGTATTGGGGATACAGGAATGAATATGAGAGACAAAGTCCCTGATCTCATGGGGCTTATTTATACCTTACTGGAGGGGATGGACAATAAACAAATAAATATTGGGTGTGTAAGTGATTAGCATGAGAAGAAAAATAAAGCAGGATAAGCCAACAGGGATGAATGGGGGTTGCTAGCACACAGGGATCACAGAAGGCCTTTCTGAGTAGTGGCCCCTGGATGAGAGACCTGGATGAAGACAGAGAGAGGCTTCCTATGCATGTGGGATGAGTGCTCCAGAGCCAACAAACAGCCAGGGCCAGATCCTGCAGGTTCTTGGAATGTTGGCAGGTTCAAGGAACACAGGAGACGAAATCAGGGATGTGGCCAGAGGACAGGTAACATAGTCTTGCAGAACATAGTAAGGCACTGGATTTGTTTTTAAGTGTGAAGGGAAGTTACTGAGGATTCTAGGCAAGAGAGGGACATGATCAGGTTTACTTTTTGAAAGATCATTTGGGCAACCATGAGAAGAACAGAGCACGGGGGATTGAAGAGTAGAAACAGGGAGACCAGTTAGGAGGTCTCAGCGGCAGACCAGGTGAGGGATGAAGGGGAAGTGAGCCGGCTGGTCACGGTAATAGGAATGAGAAGTGGTTCTAAATGTATATCAGAGAGTAGGCACCATCAGGATGTGATCATAGATTTGGATGTGGATGTAAATAAGAGTGGTACATCAGTAGTGATTCCAATTGTACAGATGGTCTTAGTTGTTTATGTTTTTTTAATTTTCTTAATTTCAGTATATTACAGTACAAATGTTTAGGTTGTGTATATTGCCTTTGCCCCACCCGAGTCAGAGCTTCAAGTGTGTCCATCCCCCAGACAGCGCGCAGTGCATCCATTCGTTGTGAATATACCCATCTTCTCATCCCCTTTCTCACCTACCCAACACCTGATGAATGTTACTGCTATATGTGTACTTAAGTGTTGGTCAGTTAAGTCAGTTAATATCAATTTGATGGTGAGTACATATGGTGCTTGTTTTTCCATTCTTATTATACTTCACTTAGTAGAATGGGCTCTAGCTCTATCCAGGATAATACAAGAGGTGCTAGATTACCATTGTTTTTTGTGGCTGAGAACTCCATGGTATACATATACCACATTTTATTAATACACTCATGTATTGATGGGCATTTGGTTTATTTCCACATCTTTGCAATTGTGAATTGTGCTGCTATAAACATTTGAGTGCAGATGTCTATTTTATAGAATGTCTTTTGTTCCTTTGAGTAGATGCCCAGTAATGGGATTGCTGGGTCAACTGGTAGTTCTACTTGTAGTTCTTTGAGGTATCTCCATATTACTTTCCACGGAGGTTGTACTAGTTTGCAATCCCACCAGCAGTGTGTGAGTGTTCCTATTTCTCTGCATCCACACCAACATTTATTGTTTTGGGACTTTTTCATAAAGGCCATTCTCACTGAAGATAAGTGATATTTCCTTGTGGCTTTGATTTGCATTTCCCTGATGATTGAGATGTTGAGCATTTTTTCATATGCTCATTGGGCATTGTCTATCTTCTTTTGAAAAGTTGCTGTTCATGTCCTTTGCCCACTTTTTGATAGGGTTGTTTGATTTTTTTCTTGCTGGTTTTCCTGGATTCTATATAGATTCTATTTATCAGCCCTTTATCAGGTGTGTAGCATGTGAATATTTTCTCCCATTCTATAGATTGTCTGTTTGCTATTGTGATAGTTTCCTTGGCTGTGCAGAAGCTTTTCAATTTGATCAGGTCCCATTTATTTATTTTTGTTGTTGCTGTGATTGCCTTTGGGGTCTTCTTCATAAATTCTTTCCTGAGGCCAATGCAGACAAAAGCATACACTGGGGAAAAGGATCCTTATTCAATAAATGGGTGCTGGGAAAATTGGATACCCACATGTAGAAGACCGAAAATTGGATACCCACATGGTGAAAGGATCCACACCTTTCACCTCTCGCAAAAATCAACTCATGGTGGATAACAGAATCAAACCTAAAGCATGAAACTATAAGAATTGTAGAAGAAAATGTTGGAAAAATTCTTTATCTTGTTTTTTGGAGAATCAACTTTTGGACTTGTTGGTTATCACTATTTTATTTTTTTTTAAAACCATTAATTTTATGTTGTGTGTTTTCTTCCTTCTGCTATCTTTGGATTTATTCTTCAGTTTGTCTTCACTTTTTAATTTGGATTTTTTAGCTTATTATTTTCATACTTTCTTCTTTTGTAACAGAGAAATCTTGCCAAATATGAGATTATAAGGATGTTACTTTATATTATCTTTTAACAGTTTATCTTTTTAGTTTTTAAATTTAATTCTATAATCCAGCAGGAATATATTTTTGAGTGTGATATGAAGTGATATTTAAAATTTATTCTTTTTTCATATGGTTATCTAGTTAACCAAAAATAATGTATTTTTGAGCTTGTCTTTACTGTCTTGCAGTGCCACTTTTTCACAGATCAAATATCTATGAACTCTCTTTTCCATTCCATTTGTTTGTATTCCTTTGTACCAAACTATGCCATTTAAATTATTATATCTTTATAATAAAACTTTCTATCCAGTAGAGTAAGTTCTCCAAATCCATTCTTCTTCAAGATTGTTTGGGATCTGTTTGACTCATTACAGTTCCATAACAAATGTGAAAAGCAGCCTATCAAATTTCTACAGAAATATTCAAGAGGATTTTAAAAATCTAGGTATAATTACGTACAGTAAAATGTGCAGATCTTAAGTGTACATTTCAATAAATATTGACCAATTTATTCATTCTCCTTATTTATCATACCAACACTCCAAGTGTTCTTTCTTTCACCTTAGGGACTTTCCTTTCTAATTCTCCTCCCTGGAAATTGTTGCTACTTCAGTTATAGATTAATTGTTAAATTTTTCCAGAAATTTCAGCTTTCTACTTTTTAAGGTAGAAAGGAGACAGATTGATTGTGTTCCTTGGTATACTAAGGATTTGATTTTCAACAGCTCTTATACTCTCCATTTGCTCACAGCCTGCAGAGGATTTATGACTTACAGGTGGAATGGCTGGGAAAGCACTTTGTGCTTAGACCATATCTTTCTTTACCAAAGATCAAAGGGTTGTCTCTCTGTAGTACCTTCCTTCTTCAAAGCCTCCCACAACCAGTTATCTTCCCCTTAGCCACCCCTGGGGCTGGAAATGATGCCTCTCCTTGAAGGAGAATCTTTTTGTAAAACTCTGGCTGGTCCTGAATAGGTCACATCTAAAATCCCTGCTGTCTGTTCCCTCATTGTTCCATTCTTTGTAAATTGCAAAAGTCTCTTAGTAAAATCCTTGGGCATTTTTTGGCTTTTATTATACTTTTTATCTTTGCCAGCAGCTAATTTAATTATTTTTCTGCAAGATTTCCACATGTGGTGAGATGAACATGTCTTGACTTCCAGAGTAATTATTTGGGTTTTTAGTGTAGCAGAAATAGATATTAATATGTGTATCAGCTTAATTTACATTTCTCTAGTTACGGTCCCATAAAAATGTTTTCCATTGAGCAATATGATATAAATATTTAAAATCTTCTTGGTTTTATTATATATGTATATATTTTACAGTTTTCCTTTCAGCTGAAATATTAAAGACTTTTTGGAGGGTGTGATATTTTTAAGGGCATGCTTATAGATGTATAAAGTGAATAAGGATCAATGACATAAACTCTAATGTTCAGTTCCAGAGTGCCTATCCTCCTGACATATGAGTGTGAATTTCAACACATGAACTGGTATAATGCAAGACTGTTCCCAAGATGCACTTACTCTTTCTTAAAACAGATACCTCAAACAGAATTTTTTAAGAATCTTCTGGTACAGAATAGGATATTTATTATGCTAAAAGTAGAGACCAATTATTTTTATTATTACTGTTAGAGACATAAAAAAGAATTAAAACAATTTGGGAGCAAGAACAAAAAGGAAGAAGATGCGGCATTTAAAGTCTGAAATGTACTACAGAGTATGGTGGTGGGACCATTTTAAGATTTTGATTACCTGGGAGAAATGGGTATATGCCATTCCAGGGTTAGGAAGAGATTAGTATTAATTTTCAGTCAGAGAATCTCAAAAGCAGAGAATAAGAGATTTTATTATAGTGTGTATAGCACAGAATTCATGAATGTACATGTTTAACAAAATTCCAAGGTAAATCTGATACAGGTAGTCATGAGACACACATTGATAAACAGATCTTTTGGTTATATCTGTTTGTATGTATGTGGGAGGGCTGTGTTCAGATGTTGAAGTGACTGAAGATAAGTCTTTCTCTTTTAAAGATTATGAAAGAGAGAGAGAGATTAAGTTTGCCTTCGATTTCTATAATTTGCCATTTTCCAGATTAACCTTCCTAAAGACCACACTTAGGTACCTATGATGGCTACTGATTGTGGAAGATTAAAGAAGTAGCAATTCCTCATCCTTTAAGCCATTCAGGCATTCTCCTATCCTGTTCTGCCAAAATATTCCTTTGATATTAGAGCCAGGAAAAATCAGATCCATGATGTATATTAAATCGTATATAAAGATGTTGCCAGGGAGTTTAAGCTGTGTCAGCTGCATGTTTCTTTTACTTCCATGTCAAACACAATTATATTTCAAATAGGGAACTTAAAAAGAACAATACACTCCCTGTAACACTGCACCAATTTTTAGTGGCTTGCAAATATTTTTCCTCTTCTCTTATCCTGTGTCCATTACTCTCAGAAGGGATTGCCTATGTCAAAGCTGTCTTTTGCTTTAGAATCAATTAACTTGTAGAAGAAAGTATTAACTTTATTTTTGCCGTGGCTTAATATGCTATTCTAGAGTGTTGCTTTCCCTTAATATATCACAATGAGAATTACATCTGTTAGTGCAGATGGCTGGAGACAGAGCAGAACCCAAATACCCACACACTCCCCTGCAACCACCCAATTACTTCTCTTAGAGAAGTACACTTATTGACGTAAATGTAGTCATGCAAAATACGAAGAAGATTTGAATGGTCATATTCATATAAGCAAAATTAATGTAATTTAGTCTCTCATTTTAATATGGGGAAAATGGTGAATAAAAACAAGTTAGTAACTACCCAAATGAGTGCAACATGTCCTTTGGAAATTGATGTGTATTCTCACCACCTTGATAACATCACACTAAGAGTGAAGCAGCCCAGGACACTCAGACAGTGACTGTTACTATGTGATCCAAACTATATGAAAGACTCGGGCTTAGAGGGAAATAACCTAATAGACAGGTAAAATGGAAAACAAGTTTAAAATGTTTAGTTGATTCAAGTCAATTCTGCTTAGTAGAGATCTTCAAGATTCAAAGTAAGAAAAAGTTTAAAAACTCAAATCAAAGTTTATGAAACCTACTCATTATCCACTCAACCCACACTAAATGTGAAATAAGAAAGCCAAAGGAGTTAGGAAGAACTGAGTAAAATATATCCAGTTGGTTACAAGTTTGGGCTGTAAATGTGGTTTTAGAGGAAATTGAAATTTTAAATATGATTCGATGAGCAGTGAACATATTATATACACAGTAGGCTTGTCTATGGTGTACCAAGAGTAAATTGGGTACAATGAACATGATCTTGTTAGGTAGAAGTACAGTTGTCCACCACTGAAAATAATGGCAAACTGCTCACTTGTTCCTAGGGTGTTTCTGTTTATATTTTTGTAGAATGAGTTGTAATTTTGTCAGCAACCATCTTCACACTTTGGGATTATTGGCTGAGCTACAGAGTAGTCTTTTAGGCTAGATTTTCCAGCCAACATGAGGCTTTATATGACATTTCCACCACAGCTACTTTGCAAAGTCCTTGTGCCCCAAAAAACTTTCTCCTGTTGACTCTGGTTTCTTCAGGCATGTAGCAAGAGATGGAAACACAACAAAAGTCACACAAAATTAACCCTTGAAGATGATTTTGTGGAGAACAATTCTGCTCCTAAAAGTAAGTAATTGAACTGGAACTATTCCTACAAAAGCTATTAGGACTCAGGAAAATTATTTTCTGTACATTTTAATCAAATAATGTTGAAAATAATTGAACTCCCAGTATGTGTTAAGGATTATAACAATTTTAAAAAAACAGTAAAATATCTTTCCTTACTTCTCAGATCTTAAAATATAGAGGGGAAAAAATTGTAATGTGTGGATTCTAAAGCACTGTGGACTTCAAGGTGGCTAAGAAGAGTATTATAATAGGAATGGCTACAGGGTGATGATAATGATAAATAAGTGGGAACTGGGATAAGGCAGATTTAGGATCAGTTTTATGAAAACATAAAATGGCATTTTCAAAAGGTTATAAATAATATTGGTGTTTGGATGTAAACTGAAGAAAGGAAAACATTTTGGGAAGGGAGAGAGGATAAGAAAAGACAGCTAATATACTGGTTTTAAGGAGAATGGCCATGGGTTTGAGAGGAACAGCATTTTGAGTACTATGTTAACAGCAGCAGACAGTAGAAATATAGGCTTGGAATATGGAAATATAGGATGGTGTCAATCTGTGGAGGGGCTTATATACCAGGCTCATGAGTCTGGATTTGCAGGTGATATGAGCACACCTGTTTTAGGAAGATGACTCTGGAACAGAGTTACTATTACAGGAGGTAGGATCTGGGGGCAGAGTCAGAAGGTATCAAAGTATTCAGAAAGAAACTTTCTGAGAGTCAATGGTGGGACAATGGCAGCAATAATAGAAAGGATGGAAATGTGAAAATATTATAGAGAAGGAATAAGCAGTACATGGTAACCAAGTGATTGTAACAAAAGGGGAAAGAATTCATTCATTGGGATTCCAGAGAGGGCACAGTGGTCTGGTGGGGCTACTCATCAAGAAGAAGGAAGATGGGTGTGGATGCTGACTGTGGAAGGGAAGTTGCCAAGCCCAACACGTGGTCTGTGGAAGGGGCTGAGTTGGAAAAGAGAGCTCCCACAGAGTATGAAACTTGGTTGGTACTGGAGATGGTCTCGCCCTAATGACACTCCCTAATCCTCAGGAAAGTTAACATATTCACGGATTGTTGACTTGAGCAGATATTTTTGGGTGTAGGGGGCACCAGTGGAGGATGAAACCAGGATGATATGTGCAGAAGAAGAAACAGAGTTGGAGAGGCCTGAGGAAGTATGCTCTGAAATTAGAACAAAGAGCTGGGGGATTTTTAACTACGTGAGTTGGTAGAAAAGAACTCAGATGACATTCAACTTCGTAATTTAGATGTAGGGAAGTCACATTTGACTCCTGAGTTATCATGTGGGGAGTAAGGAACAAAAAGGAGATGAAGATGGCTCAAGTTTTGAGACTAAGTTCCTGGGGAAAATATGGTTCATTTTTATTTTATTTATTTTTATTTTTTTTTAATTTCAGCATATTACGGGGGTACAAATGTTTAGGTTACATATATTGTCTTTGTCCCACCCGAGTCAGAGCTTCAAGTGTATCCGTTCCCCAGACAGTTAATAAATTAGGAAAGATTAATAAAATGTGTTAGAGCAAGAAAAGGAATATGTTCAACTTGAAGTGCTGGCAAGACATTAAAAGACGTCCAGGAATACCAGTCTGGAACTCCAGCTAGAGGCTGGGGCTAAAAGACGTGTACTAGCAAATCATTAGCATGAAAGTGCCAAGCAATACTGAGGAGATGCGAGAAGCACAGGTGGTGGGGGACAGAATGTTGAAACTCATCCAACAAATATTTACCAAACATGTGACATATATCAGTGCCAAAGAGATAGCAGTGAACAAAGTAGACCAAGTCTCCTTTTTTTCCAAGAGAAGTATGTCTGGTATGTCTGGTGTGACAGTGGGATGGAGAAGATGATTTGATCGAAGGAGAGAGTGAGTGAGGACAGGGAGCAGAAATTCTTCCTCAGAAGAAATGGGTACAAGAAAGAGACTCAAAGAGAAAGAGAGAGAGGTTTGGAGACAAGCAGAAGAGAGTTAAATCACATCTACCCACTTTGTAGAATCTGTTTTCTGGGTTAAGTTACTAAGTCTCAGTTTTCTCATCTGTATAAGGAGAATTATAAGTATTTTATTGTGAGCATTAGGTACATTATTATGCTGAGAGCCTCACTTGCGGTAAACACTTCATCCATATCAGTCTTTTTAAAAGTGGCTTCCTCCCATCCTCACTACTGAGGCACGTGAGAGAGAATAAGCACCTGTACATCCCCACAGTGACAGGCATTGTGCTAGGTATTCTTAAGCAGTGGTCCCCAATCTTTTAGGCACCAGGGACCATTTCATGGAAGACAGTTTTTCCACGGACCAGAGGTTGCGGGGAGGGAAGGCGGAGCTCAGGTGGTGATGCAAGGAATGGGGAAAGCAGCTGGAAATACAGATGAAGCTTTGCTGGCTCACCTGCCACTCACCTCCTGCTGTCCTGTGGCTCACCTGCCACTCACCTCCTGCTGTCCTGCCTGGTTCCTAACAGGCCACGACCCGGTACCAGTTCATGGCTGGGGGATTGGGACTGCAACTCTTAAGGTTACGTACCTCACCTTTAAAAAGGCAATAATTTAGTGGGAATGTCGGTGTGGATGAGTAATCAATTGTAAGGAGGTATATTCCAAAACAGGGAGCTGACAATTAAAGTGTGTTTATTTTAGAACACTGTGTAGGAAGTAAAATGTGGGAGTGAATTCTAAACTTCCCACTGTGGGCTGTGAGGAGTAATGCACTGACCTCATCAGCCCCACTTCCCGACCCCCTTTGCCTCCGTGTGTGTGAGCTAGTGATATTGGCCTTCATGGGGCCACTTCGGCATGTGTCGTTCCCATCTGGGATGCTCTGTACCCTCCCCAGTTCACCATCCATTGCCGGTTAATTCAGATTTCAGTTTCACTCTCGCAGGAAGTCCTGATTTTCTGGACCAGATCAGGCCACACAGCTGTAGTCTCTTGGGAACTGAGTCTCCTTTGTAGCACCTTTTACAGTTGTATGTAGTAATTAATTATGCAATTAGTAGATAAATGTCTACATTCCCCAATAGTACATACACTCTGGAACTGTGTCCCAGTTAGCTTGACACATGGCCTCAAAACAGATGCTTAGTCCATGCCTGCCGCACCCATGAATGAATGGCACAAGGTAGATGCTCAAGAAATGATTATTGAGAAATGAATGAAAACATGGGAGTCATATATCAGGATAAAACCACTGTAAATACAGTCTAGGTTCTACCTCTAGTCAAAGCAGAAGGGCACATTAGAAAAGTGAAAATCTTTCCTTCACAATATTAACTTTGGGGTCTGCCATACAGATAATCTCTTGTAATAACTTTGTATGAGTCTATCATGTACAAACTTTCCTAGACATATGAAATGTTTTATTATGTGTTTGGATTATACTAACTCTTAGACAGATATTATTATAGAAATTTACTTCCCCATTTCTGACATAATATTTATTTGCACCAACTTTCTCAAACTTCAAGGTTTTCTTACCCTAGTATCGCAATTCAGAATTTTTAGTTGTAGCTTGCAGCACTATCAGCTTTTGTTTTTCTGGTTGGAAAATTTTGACATTTAAAGCCCAAGCGTGGCCTAGTGTCTTGCACGTAGTAAGCTTTTATATTGAAAGCTTTTATATTTGAACTTGATTGATTGGCTCATTTCTTCTTTAAGCTTTGTTCTTTCTCCTGGATATTTATGATGTACCCTCAGAGGTGCAACTGTAATGACACACAAAGTGCTTTTTTGGTGTTCACAGTGTCTGAGGGTAGGAGGATGGTTTCATATTAACATAAAGTCTTCTGTGATGAGACCCTGGGTTGGACTAATGTTCTGGGCCTGATAATTGGAAATGACTAATATACATGGGGACACTAAATACCTTGAAAAAGCAAATTAAATAAGTGATTTGAAAATAGCTCATCAGAATAAAATGTGCTACAAAGTCAATTAACTGAATTTTTATAAACACTATATAGTGCAAAGAAAATGTGTCTTAAAGAAAGATAGAGGTGGGTCAAAAACCTGGATTCTGCTGTTTATTAGTTATGTGACTTTGGTTAAAGCACTTACATTTCCTGTTTCTCAGCTTCACTTTTCTCAAAGTGGACCATATCTAGTCTTTGCCATTGCTCTGAGGATTAAGTGATAGGTGAAGACTTAGCAGAGGTGGGGACAATGTTTCAGAAAATGATACTTTGTTTCTTTTCCCCTTTTTATTTCAAGAAGAGCATCTCTTTCAGAGTATTCTTTTCTTCCATTTGTGTTTCCTTTCTTCACCTCTTTGCTTGCTGTTTTATTTCTAAGTTAATGTCTTTGCAAAGCTATCATAATTTTATAACTGTGTCATCTTAGAAACTATCTTTGTGAAATATAAGTAACCATCCCTATGGAACTTTCAGTTCATGACTTCATGTAGCAATTATTTAATTTTTCAAAATTAAATTTTTTATTAATACATTTATAGTGAATCATTGAATCAGGAATGGCTAAAACAGAGGGTTTGGGCCATGAGAAACAGAGTCATCAGAATTCCAAAAGCATTTCTCAAGGAGGAATGTTTTTGTACCTGTGAGCTTGGGGGAGCGTGGGGACAGTGGGTGTGATCCCAAGGTGGAGACAGAGAAGTCATTCATTTGTTGAAAATAACACTGTTAATGGGAATATGTGTTGAGCAAACAGTTTATCAGAGTTATGCAAGGGTAGACTTTCTTCTTTGTGTTTGCCCTCCTAATGCCTGGAGCAGTGTGTGGCACTGACTAGGTACTCAAAGCAAGTTTGGGGAACTTTACTGAAATTTATTACATTTCTCTATTACAAACCCTTCTTCATATGACTTTGCTTTTTAAATTAATTTCTACACTTTTTAAAAAAATAGAATTATCAGAAGCTGATGTAGACATATTTTAATAATCATCCCAACTAATTACCAATTCCACATATGCTTAAGAATCAAAATATTGAGTTTACATCCCTGGAGTAAGCACACTGCCATTCCCTCTTCCTTTGACCACAGATAAAATGTTTTCCCTAATTAATCTTCAAAAATATACTCCTTTTAATCAACAATGGATTTGGCACGCTAATAGTGGATTTGGCAGACTGAAATTAGGTAATTTAATGAACTGATCCAAATGCCAGGGAGAAATAGAATAGATTCCCATATGAGCAATGCATCCATTATCCCAGATTCATGAAAACCTTATGGACAACACAATAGTTGCAGCCTTTGCAACAGCAATAACGATGGTAGCAACAATCTAGTACTCTAGATAACAACATCTGCAACAACTACAGCACTACGTTTTAGGCGATTATGATGGCAGGCATTTTGCTCAGCACTTTCCTTGCATTTTCTCATTGAATTCTTTCAACAACTCTGTAAGTTAGATATTATTATTAGCCCTAATTAAAGAAGAAGATACTGAGGCCTATCTATTGTACCATCTCACTTTTAGTTTTAAATATTTTTCTCACCTAACTGAAAAAAAAAAGCTCTCTCTCTGTACTTCATTTTCATTACCTGCAGAAGTGATAATATCTCCAATAAACTTGGGCTAATGATTTAACTTACTGAGTTAATTGAAGTCATAATGTAATTAATCAACTATCGCTACCTAATCAGCCATGGTTAAAGTGAAGAAGAGTGGGAGGAGAATAAAGAAAATTTGGAAACTGATATTTCTGAAAATATTCCTGAAAGCAGCCAAGTATGTAATCTAGAACTGAGGTCTGGTATTAAGCTGGTGTCAGGACAGATGGGATATGATTAGAATGTTAAAAACCTTAATGGGAGGAGTTTTGCAAGGGCTAGATCTGTCTTGCTGTCTTTCTGTGTTCAGTGTCTATCCCAGTGTCTGGAAATTAAGAGGAGCTCACTATATCTTCATCGTACAGAATCAAATTCTATTAATTCCTCTATTATAATCACCCCATTGTATATAATTACAGATTTTGCAGTTGTATAGTCATTTGTGAAAAATGTAATTTATTTTATTTTCCTATAGCATGTTAATTTATATCTAGAGCCTCTACTCTGCCTAATAACAAATGTGCAATTTAGTTATTTCAAAAAAAAAAAATCAGTAATTCCTCCTCAGTTATTTCAGACTTAAAAAACATTCAAATTTTGTATTTTTCTCTTTTCCTCTTTTCTGGGTGTATTTTTATACATGGCTCGTGGAAAGAAGGCATCATTTACATGTTCCCAAATACAAGGCATATTTTTTTTCACACTTATGCGCAGAAGAGAAAGACTTAGCCTACTTTGCATCCCTCCCAAATTCTCTCATACTTGCAGAGTCTCAATTTCTCTCTCTCTTTCTTATCCTGAATAGCATAGTACGAATTTTGAGGAGACAAAGAAACCTGAAAATAGCAATTGGGGATGCTTATGGAGGTCACTTAACAGAGTTGGTTAAAAAATAGGCAAATAAATTTAACACACATTTAGCTTAGTTCCCTGGGGGTATTATACCATAATTGTAATTTAGTGGTTATTGTAAGTAAGATTTTAAAAAATATTTTTTTCTTTTTTTTTTACGTCACTCGTCACTTTTAATCTAAAATACCACTTAAAAAATATTTTTAAAAAGCAAAAGTATAAATGGTTGTGTTAAAGAAACAAAAAATTTATACCAACTGCAGAGTAGAAAAAAGCAACTATTCTAAATTTTTACAGAAGGGACTTGAGATACAATTTCTAGTAACACCGTGTTGCACCAGATTCAAAACATGCTGCATTTAGATGGAAGTGAGGGTGAGGTGCTCTGAAACACAATATTAGATTCCTCAAAAAGTGGTGATGTGTCACCAGAGCTTATCACTGTGTCAGTGGTCCATGCCAAGAATGTGAATTAGCTGTTTCATGAAATATGAGAATGGAAAATTATGACATGTGAGTGTAAATGTGCATGTATAATTAATGAATTAAGCATTATTATAAGTGGATATTTAGTGATTTCTTCTATATCTATAAAGGTTTATATTTATATGTTCACATTGGCCAAGAATGGATTATAAGAAATGATCTTAGCAGGGCACCGTGGCTCATGCCTGTAATCCTAGCACTCTGGGAGGCTGGGGCAGGAAGATCGCTTGAGAATAGGAGTTAGAGACCGGCCTGAGCAGGAATGAGACCCTGTATGTATAAGAAAAAGAACAATTAGCCATGTGTGGTAATGCATGCTTGTAGTCCCAGCTACTCAAGAGGCTGAGGCAGGAGGATTGCTTGAGCCCAGGAGTTTGAGGTTGCAGTGAGCTATGATGACACCACTGCACTCTACCCAGGGCTACAGAACAAGACCCTGTCTCAAAAAACCAAAAAACATTCCCAAGATAATTGGCTCAGAGCAAAAACAAACAAACAAGCAAAAAACACTTATTAGGAAAATAGGAAACTTGCCTCATGATGCTTCTAAGCAGGAACAGTAGGCACTGACTACTTGCTGAGAAGATTAGAGGGTCATGGCTCTTGGCTGCTATCCCTCTTCCACATGAACATCTGCTGAAATCACTGCGCTGTCTCCGAGTGTTTGGTCCAGACCGACATCATCCGCCAATTGCTAGATACCCCTGTTAGTGTTCGGAATCTCTTTGCAAACTTCTGCTCCCCAATTGGGTGAACTTCAGGCTGGTTCCCAGAGTTGCTGGGTCAGGACAGGTTACTTGTGTTACAATGGAAGTTATGTCTTGGATGATAGGACTTCCCCGAATTCAGTGTGGAAATCAGGGTGTAAGACATCTTTACCCTTGAAATCTCAATTGACATGGGCTTCAATGTTTGATATTGTTATAACTGTAGCCTGAGGGGGGAGCAAGATTCAACCAGCTCTGTCCCAGTCAAACTTGCTTTCTCTAGCATCCTTTCCCTCTCTCCAATTCAAACACTACCATCCTTTTTGATGCATATTTTTTTCAGTCATTCTTGTCCTATTATTTTCTGAAAGCTAAGACTCAGTCTTAGCATGCTAAAAAAGGATCCACTACATGATTCTTAGTATGATGTAAATAGAACACCTGTGCTTGCAAAGAAAATGGAAACTCAATTTATTCAAGCCTTCAAATCTAACTACCAATCACTAGGGTAAGAGAGACAAGTTAGAGATACCACAAAGAAGCTATCAGCCACATCCAGAATGTGATTAATACTCCAAGACAAATGACCTGTTTTTTTTTTTCCAACAAGTATATGATTTACAAGGGGAAGGAAGATTGTTAGACATTAAAAGAGATTTAAGAGATAACTAAATGCAATATGTGGGTTTTGTTTGGATCCTGAATTAAACAAACTAACAAAATCTTTTTTGAGACAATCAGGCAAAGTTGGTTATAGATTGAGTACTAGAAAATAACATGAGATTATTGTTAATTTGGTTAGATGTGATAATGACATTGTATTTATATGAACAACTGAGGAACAAATCCACACAATAAAAATACCATGTAAAACTATTTCCAGAAGAAATGCATGTCTGGGATTTGCTTTAAAATAGTTAGACAACAAAGTGTCAGATGAGAGAGACCCAAGATTGTTGGCAAGCGTATCTGGTTGCTGAATCTGGGTGATGTCTGCAGGAGGATCATTTTTGCATGCTCTGCTTTTGTAAGTAGTTGAACATTTCCACACTGGAAAGTTCAAACAATAAAACCTAGAACCCAAGAAATTGACAACAGTCTTCATTCTACATCAACTCCTGCCAACAACCCCTCCCGCAGATGACCAGCACCCTGTGGCAGCAGGGACTAGTGGGCTAAGGAATACAGGAAGGAAAAATAATGATGAAAAGTTCAAAATTTCATCCACTACATACGCTTTTCTTTTTCATTCTTTTCAATTAAAACAGACCTGAGCATTTTCTGTACTCTGAATGCATGGGATATCTCACACCAATATTATACAGTTTATTAAATGTGTTGTAGATGTTCTTGTGATTAATTTTTTAAACTTTATTTAAAAATTATATTGATTTATGTAGTTATTTGGTCACTATGCATGCACTCTTAAAATTTATTTTAAAAAGAAATACTTTACTTGAAAAGCTTGGAATCCACTTATACAAAGGCAATAACAATTTGAAAGATTTTTTCCCCCCATTTCTACCCTAGGAGTTTTAACCGTGAGATAAAGAGAATTTTAGAAACAACTGTCAGCCTTCTGGCAAGTGTGTGTAATGAGCGTCTGTGCCATGTGCCCGCGCCCATTAGCCTTTCTGTTTGCAGCTCTGCACTGAAGCAGCTAGCTTGAAGGGCCTCTTCAGTGTTATGAGACCTGCCCATGGCTAGGTTTGAATCCCCGAGGATGGAGAAAGTGTTCTTTGAACTCACAGATAGTTCATCCTGCTGATCAAATTGCAACAGAAGCAGAGAGGGACAGCAAAGAGTTTTGTGTGACCTGCTATCCTATGAAAACTTTGAGCCTCTTTCCCTGGGTTGCTTCTGGTCCATCCTGAAAAGCAGCTTCCTCCGAATTGTCTCAGTGGGCTGCAAGATGAATGTTCCAGAGAAAACCTGCTATAGGATGTGTTTCCTTTTATTGCTCAAACTCCAGTTCACCAATGGGCCTTTATGGTGTGGTTTCTTTTCTGCATTGTGTGCCTGTGCCTGTGCCTGTGTGGATTCTTTGCCACTGGGTGTCCATTTAAACATCCAACACCCCCCATCTGGTCACTCCAGGAGCAATCAGCGAGGGAGGAAGGGGACTCAGAATGTACTGTGAACTGCTTAGAAAAACACCAAACTAGGACTCCAGAAATTTGGCTTCTATTTTCACTTTCTTCATTATTCATTTGTGTGGCTTGGGATAAATGTCTCTCTCTCCACCCCCACTACACACATGTACACACACAAAAGAAAGAAATAAAAGAAAAAAAAGGAGAGGGAAAGGAAGAGAAGAGGAGATGTACTGGCTATTGTCCCTACCAGAAAGGTTGGATGAGAAACTTACAATCAAATCAAAACAAAATGGAAACAAGATATGAGAGATGAGAATGTATTATTTTAAGGGCAGGAGTTTTTGAAAGAAGAAAACTTCTTTATGAAAATTATATCTAATTACACAGTGCTGTGGATAGAGATAATATTTGACATTGGGCTAAAAGTTGCTTGATTATTCAACTCCTGACAGTAACACTTGTTCATTGACATTTAGATTTTCATCCTAAAGACAAGAGAAAGACATTTTTTTAAAAATTGTCATTGAGTGTGCCAGATATTTAGCTGGGCTTGATATTTTTCTATGCTTTATAATGTCTGTAGCAATTTCATTTCCTGTCTAACAATAGGAACCATTTCTACATTATACTAGGAAAAAGTAAGCTGCAAAATCTTATTTTTGTGTGCCAGGACTTTTCTTCTTTCTCAGGCTTCTTTTGATCCCGTAACTACATGAATTTATAAAATGATAATTCAAAAGGAAGTGAATTGGCTTTATTAAAGGTACAGAGGAACCGAGATCCTATCCCTTTCCATTTTAGATTGGGGCTGGAGGGACTTCTGTCCTGATGGATTTGTTTTGCTTCTTTCACTTTCTTATTGTGAGTGCACAGTACAGCAGTTTCCACAATGGATTGCATGATCCTCCCTGCATTTCTGGACTCTGGCTCCATGAACACTTCATTATGGATGCCTCCTGCCTTTGATTTAGTGCTTTGATATTTAGTCACCATAGTTTTAAAATCATTTATGTGACAACTCCCTTTTTTCATGTCCTCCCACCCTTATGTGCTCTCTGGACTGTACAAATCAATGTAGCCATGATTTAGGCCCTGACTTTCGTGACTACGGAATACCTTGGTGCTCTAACATTCCCTTCACCCAAAGGCATGCCAACTTCTGCTGGTATCAAGCTCAGTAAGGCCGCGTGGTTCACAGAGGTTGATCCTGTGATGCCAGGTTGATGATGCAGAAAGCCTCAGCCTCCAGGGATGATGGTAATCAACTCTGAAGCACCAGGCGCCTGCTCTGTGCAGAGGATTTAATTCACATTGCATAGTAATGCTCCTAAGATGAGGTCCCTGGGGATATGTTACTATGCAGGACTTTTCACGGAGGCTTATTGCTTTTCTCATCAGCTTCTAAGGCTGCTTATGAATTCCGCATGGGCTCCTCTTTCCCCACAGGACAGCATTTGCATTAATAAACAAACCACCGGATAAACAGGACTTTACCGGTTATCATTCCTTTTCAGTGCCACGCGCAGAAGGTTGAAGGATGTGTGTTTAGATGCACATACCTCAGCTCACAGCCTAGCCTACTGAGCCATCTTACAAACCTACATTCCTTCTTTGCCCCAAAGAAAGATCTTGAAAAATGAACAGAAGTGTCCTAAAGCAGTACCTTTTCTTTTTCACTTCTCAATGCTGGGCAATGTTTTTCTGTACCTGCTCCAAAATATGCCACTGCGTTATTTCAGTATTCTTGGACACTGCTGGCAGTGGCTAATTGTGATAAATGTTGCAGAAAGAGACCTGCTCTGGGCTTAGTGTGCTCTGCATATTTTCTTACCAATGGGTATGGTGAACCCCACATGAAACAAATGGCTTCCTGTGGGATTTGATTTCCAAAGGAATCGAGAATACTTTCCCAGCCAAAAAATACTGATTCCACCTGTTCTCTTGAAATGTGTATTTTTCAAGGCCGGAGGAAGTATACGTAAACAACTAAGATGGCTTTTGAATCATATCACCCTGGGTTCAAATCCCACTTATCTCCTGATTAGATGTGAACATTTAAGAAATTCTTAGCTTGATTTCTCTTACATTTTATGATAAATTATTCATTTTTTGTTGTTGGATTTAAAATTTGCCAATAAAAAGCATGGCTGCTATAATAAATCTTAACCCTACAGAGATATATGAAGAAAAAAATTGATAGTCACTCTAACAATCCTACCCATCTAAGCCCCACCCTAACCCCTAAACATACACATGAACATAGCCTTTTTTGTGCTTCTAACGTTATATGTACACACACACACACACACACACACACACGCACGCATACACAGGAAAAAGCATAAGCAGCTACTTTCTTCTTTCCCACCTTAAATAAAATTGTGTCATGCGATAGACACTCTCTTTCAGCTCGCTTTCTTCATTTAACTTTCATATCCCTCTCAGGAGCCCTTATTTTGAAGATACTGCAAGATCTTCATGTCTGGAATTTATTTGCATACTACTTATTTACGGAAAATCAGATTTACTTCTTTTTTTGCCACCATAAAAAGTTCTGAAACAAATGTTCTTGCAGTTAACTTTCTTAAGTACTGGTTCTCTTTTATTTCGTTGTTGCTGTTAAGTACAGTAAATTTTTAAAAGTGCAAATGTTGAATAAAGGTTTGTGAACATTTTAATGCTTTTGCTAATTGCCATATAACCTTCTGAAAATTGGTGCTGATCTACAATCTACATACTTATCAACAATGCACGAGAGACCCCATTTTCCTACATGCTTATCAACTCTGGCTATTATCAATCCATTTAATTTTTCTTATCTGATGGTTGAAAAATGGTATCTCATTTTTGTTTGAGTTTGCATTTCCAAAAATCTAAAGTTCATGGTAAGAACGTTCACAGTGAGGTCACTGAGAGGTGTTCAATAAATCAGAGTGATCAGCAAGAAATCAGGTTTTGAGTACAATCTTCTAAGAGAGAAAACATACCTGCTTACATTCTTTCTCGAGCCTTGGGAGATGAGATGCGGAAATGAGAGAGGCGGGTTAGTTACGTAGAGTGGAGAAGCAGAGGAGAGAGATGTTGTTGGGACAACCCTGGAGAATATCTCCTTTCAGGACGTCCCAGAAGCCTGCCCTGGCTGGTGGCATTAGAAAAATTCACACCTTGGACCACACTTTTGCCCTTGTCCGCTGATCCCAGATTTGTTGGCCAGTCCAGACTTAGTTTTTGATAAGTAGTTTGACAGCAATAGAGCAGGGTCATGTTATGAGCTTCGTGTCACAAATCCAGATGTATTACTTAGAAAAATTAAATGACTTCTTGTATTTCATATGTTTTCCCTGCTGATTTACTAATGCTTCATATGCAAAAGAAATCAAAACGGTGAGTTCATGTCCCCTGAATGAAAGAACTGCCTTTCCCACAGACTGGGGATGAACTGCTGACACTAATTAAGGCTCACAGCACATACCTTATCTTTAGCACATGTGGATTTGGTTCAATGAGGAAAGATGATTTGCCAGATTGCAGCTAAGAGGTTAGATGAACTCATTCAAACTGTGATGAGAAATGCACACAACCTCGCTTGATACGTGTTAGCAGTAGAATATTGTGAATTTCCAGATTCAGAGTCATACTGCAAATGATACTAGAAACAGCAAAATGTACGGAGAACTTCTTATATGCCAGGTACATCTCTAAGTGTTTTTTATAATTAACTTCATCTAAATATCACTACAACCCCATAAGTCAGATATAATGATCACCCTCATCTTACATACAAGGCATGGAGAGGTCAAGTTACTAACCCAAAGTTACAGAACTGGTAATTGGAGGAGGTACAAGGTCAAACCCAGGTAGTCTGGATTTGAAACCAAGTGTTCATCATCTGTAATCCTTTGACTGTTAATTGTTCTAACCTCACCAACTAATGAGCAACCACAAATACATTCGCTAAAGGTTAAGTGAATTGCCCAATAACAAAGGGCAGTAAAGTTGCTTAAAATGGTGATATTGGGCCATTAGTCAGTCTCATTCATGAAATCTCTGAGTTAATACTATAGCCCAGTTTCAATGGACAGGATTAAAATTTAAAATCACTTCTTACCATGAAAACTCCTTATTGTATCCATTTAGTATCCAGTTAGGAAAGAAATGCCACCAGTTAGTTTAACAGAGATGATTTAATAAAACTTGTTATCCAATTATTAGATAACTAAAAATGCTCAAAGGGGACATGGAGGTATCACACAGAAAGTAACTACAGGAAGCAACCATGGTGGTTTGGATCTTGGAAAAGGGGCCCTGTAGAACCGAGGTCTAGACCCTGGAGAGGGGGTGCCAGCTGGCAAGTGCTGGGATCTCTACGCCATTATAAGACTGGATTAGAGTATGGAGAAAACTGCAAATAGGAACTCAGTGCTGCTACCCAGGGTCAGAGTGAAAAATGATAGTTGCAGTGAGATTGATGGGAATGGGGAGCCTGTGCAACCTTTTTCTCCCTCCTTCAGCCCTCCAGTCAACCTTAAAAGCCCTTAGTAACAAAGTCTAACAGATCCCAGAAGACAAAGCAGAAACGAAGTTTACAAAGTCTCACCTCCAGCCTCACAAAGCCAAGGACAGAAAGGTGAGTTTGAAACAAGCTGGCACATGTACATGCCACGTCTTCGGCTGAATGGATACTTGGCATCCATCCAGACTTTTCTACACATATGTAGACTCCCATGTGACAACAAAAAATGACTTTCTGTTTCTAACAAGATGCAACTTCTTTCTTATAAACAAAGCTGCTCTAAACCTCTCCCTAAAATGAGAAGATACAAAGTTTCAACATTTGTATTCATTTTTGGAAGTTAGCCACAGTCTCATATAAATATTTCACTACTTAAAAACTAAATTTTATGTTAACAATAACCATAATTTTTATATAAAACATTAACGGTAAGGAGAAAGGGAAGAAGAAATGGTTTAATACACATAAATATATGCATTGCTTCTGTAGTTTCTGTTTCTGTAACTGTTCATGAGGCCATTGTTGATGTTTATAATGTCTTTCATTCACTAATCCCATTTCATGTTTTCTTTGACCTCAGTATTTCAGATGGTTAGGGTCTTTTCTTCATAAGGAGATCTAAATCTTCATTACTGAAGTGAATGACTCCTTAGTAGTTTTGCCTTTTGTTGCGGTTGTTGTTGTTACTGTAGTTTTTAATTCACTTTTACAATAGGATATGAAAGCATTAAGTGGTAACTCAGAGAATCATCCGAGTTTCTGTCCCCCTGTGCAACAGAAATCTGGATCAGTCATCCCAGCCCACTTTGTCTGTATATTGTGTCACGATGTGGCAAAATGGCCAAGTGGCCATCTCAGTTTCTAATTCAGTGGAATTGCTGTGTCTCTTGCTGGTAGCCTTCCTTCCTTGAGAACCAAGGCCTCCAAGTCAACAGAGCTTAATGTTCTGGGAACAGGAAACAATCCTAAATTGGATGGTGTAATAGTAAAAGGATGCACGTCCACATTCGCCATTTGATTTCTTGACCCATCTGTTTTGACTCTAGGAGAATAAATGCTACATATTGGTTTTTGATTCACACATAACATGTTGATTTTTTTGAAATGGGCTTGCATCCTTTTTGTTTTCCCACTGACATTGTAACTAAGTCTTTCTTAGGCCATTCTACAGTTTTATCAGGTGATCGGATTGTACTAATCCATGGAATGCAGTAGCATCACAATTAAACAAATTAATCTAAATCAGAAATATGGTTAATGATAATGAAGTGCCCGCCAGAAGTCAGGGCCTCAGAGGACAAGTGGCTGCTACATTTGACCATTATTATGGTAATAATGACCATTAAGATCTGTAAGGTGGGATGGCTACAACTGAATGCATTGGAACACTTACAAAAAGAAAATGACAAACTTAGGCTTTAAAAATTTTATATTGGCCGGGTGCGGTGGCTCACGCCTGTAATCCTAGCACTCTGGGAGGCCGAGGTGGGCGGATTGTTTGAGCTCAGGAGTTCGAGACCAGCCTGAGCAAGAGCGAGACCCCATCTCTACCAAAAATAGAAAGAAATTATATGGACAGCTAAAAATATATATAGAAAAAATTAGCCGGGCATGGTGGCGCATGCCTATAGTCCCAGCTACTCGGGAGGCTGAGACAGGAGGATCGCTTGAGCTCAGGAGTTTGAGGTTGCTGTGAGCTAGGCTGACGCCACGGCACTCACTCTAGCCTGGGCAACAGAGTGAGACTCTGTCTCAAAAAAAAAAAAAAAAAAAAAAAAAAATTTTATATTAAGACACAGGGAATCAAAGAGCTTCTAGATTGTCCCTAAATAATCTCTTATTTCTTACAGCTACAGGATCAGCCTCAAGAAAATACGATACAGAGGTTGTACTAGTTTGCAGTGTACCACCAGCAGTGTATGACTTTTCCTATCTCTCCACATCCAGCAACCTCTGTGGAAAGTAATATGGAGATACCTCAAAGACCTACAAGTAGAACTACCATTTGATCCAGCAATCCCATTACTGGGCATCTACCCAAAGGAAAAAAAGACATTCTGTAAAAAAGACATCTGCACTAGAATATTTATAGCAGCACAATTCACAATTGCAAAGATGCGGAAACAACCCAAGTGCCCATTAATAATCCATGAGTGGATTAATAAAATGTGATATATGTATACCATGGAGTACTACTCAGCCACAAAAAACAATGGTGATTTAGCACCTCTTGTATTATCCTGAATAGAGCTGGAGCCCATTTTACTAAGTGAAGTATCCCAAGAATGGAAAAACAAGCACTACGTGTACTCACCATCAAATTGGCATTAACTGACTTAACTGACCAACACTTAAGTGCACATATAGTAATAACATTCATCAGTTGTTGGGCAGATGTCAGGGAGGAAGGGATGGGTATATACACACCTAATTGGTGCAGTGTGCATCATCTGGGGGATAGACGTGCTGAAGCTCTGACCTGGGTGGGGCAAAGGCAATGTATGTTACCTAAACATTTGTATCCCCATAATATGCTGAAATAAACAAACAAACAAACAAACAAAAAAGAAAATGCAACACAAATTTAATTGCATAGGCTGCACAATTACATAGTAAGTTGATCTGTATCTTTTCAACATCTCTCAAGATAAAAAGTAGAGCATGGATTAGAAAGAAGGAGGATCTTGAGACCAGGAATGAATGAAGCTGAGGCTCCTCAATCCTCAAGTCACTGTGATCATTTTTTTTGCAAGTGGAAGCATTCTATCTTTCTGTATGTGAAGGTATGAACCATCCCAAGCTTGAGGTCTCTATAGCAAACTTCCATTGGCAGTTGCCTTCAAGGGATTCTCATTTTACTGAGGACACGCTATCTTCCTCTCAGTTGACACTTCCATAACTAGGTCATATTTTAGCATGGATCTAGAGAAAAAGTTCAAAATCCAACTAAGAAAGAAGTCATTTACTAATACATGCCAAAAGGATTGCTAGAGTTTTCCAATTTGTATCAACGTAAGATTAGGAAATTTATGTGTAAAGGAGTCAAAGGTAACTAAAGGAAGAAGAATATAAAACAATGTCTGTGCTGAAGTTATTCATATGAGTGTATTTAGCAGATTTATGATTTAACGCATAGCTTGTGCAGCGAGACATTAGTGAGGAGAACACAGGTTTCCCTGGAAGGCCCCGAGGTGGCTATCCTTTGTACACCAGCTGTGACTGTGGGATATGCTGCTATGAGATGGGTTTGCTCATCTCAGTGGGAAACAAAATTGATCTCAAAGCAGCAGAGTTCAAGTAGCAGGCCTCAATTTCCAGAGACAAGGTGGGTACTCAGAATGCTTTGACCCTCAGAAATCTTCAGCAATGGCGACCTAATCACAATGTCCCTAGCAATAAAATAGCTGAGTAGCTTACTGAAATATAATTTGACCTGTATTAAAATAAAATATCTGGGTCTAGTGATCAGAATCCTGACTTGAATTGTCATGGTGAAAAATATCAGCCTCTCGCTCTGTTTCCATTTCTCAGCCAGTTCACAGACCCACCATGCCTTTTTTGGCCTCCAATCAGATGGCCAGAACCTATTTTTGAAACCAAATTTCTGCTGTGGCCCCTCAGAGTTCCATGCTCCAACTATACTCATTCCACATCCACTGAAGATGCATCCCTCCATGGTTCTACTTCTTTCTTTGATCTTACAATTTTCCACTGCAAGAAATGCTTCCTTAAATTCATCACATCCTTTTGAGAGCAGAAATCTACTGTGTCATTTTTCTTAATAAATTTTTATTTTATTTTATTTTATTTCAGAGTATCACAGGGGTACAAATATTTTGGTTACATGAATTACTTTTGTACAGTTTAAGTCAAAGTTGTAAATGTGCCCATCGCCCAAATAGTGTACATCATACAAGTTAGGTATGACTTCACCCATCCACTTCTCCCTACTCCCATCTGCTTGATTTACATTGAGTTTTACTTCCATGTGTGCACATCAGTGTGGATCAATTAGTTCCAATTTAATAGTGAGTACACGTGGTGTTTGTTTTTCCATTCTTGCAATACTTCACTTAGGAGAATAGTCTCCAGATCTATCCAGGTTGTTACAAAGAGTATTAATCCATCATTTTTTATGGCTGAATAGTACTCCATGATATATGTACCATATTTTATTAATCCACTCATGTACTGATGGGCACCTGGGTTGATTCCACATATTTGCAGTTGTGAATTGTGCTACAATAAACATTCAAATGCAGGTGACTTTTTGATAAAACGTCTTTTTTTTTTCCTTTGGATACATACCCAATAGAGGGATTGCTAGATCAAATAGTAGATTTACTTTTAGTTCTTTGAGGAGTTTTCATACAGTTTTCCATAGAGGTTGTTACTAGTTTGCAGTGCACCAACAGTGTATAAGTATTCATTTTTCCCCACATCCATGCCAATATCTGTTTTTTGGGGGGACTTTTTGTTAAAAGCCATTCTCACTGGAGTTAGATTATATCTCATTGCTAGTTTTGGTTTGTTTTTCTGAGATAATTAGTGAAGTGGAGCATTTTTTCATATGCTTATTGGCCGTTAGTTTCTCTTCTTTTCAAAAGCTTTTATTCATATCTTTTGCCCATTTTTTTAATGGGGCTGTTTTATATTTTCTTTCTGATTTGCTTGAATTCTTTGATCCTGGTTATTAGCCCTTTATCAGATGTATAGTATGCAAATATTTGCTCCCATTCTGTAGGTCGTCTATTTGCTGTGCTGATTGTTTCCTTGGCTGTGCAGAAGCCTTTTAATTTAATCAAGTTCCATTTATCAATTTTTGTTGCTGCTGTGATTGCTTTTGGGTCTTCCTCATAAATTCTTTGTCTAGGCTTATATTTAGAAAAGTTTTTCCAACATTTTCTTCTAGAATTCTTTTAGTTTCATACCTTAGGTTTAAGTGTGTTATTCATTGTGAATTAATTTTCATGAGTGGTGAGAGGCAAGGATCCTGTTTCAATGTTCTACATCTCACTATCCATTTTTCCCAGCACCATTTATAGAATAGGGATTCTTTTCCCCAGTGTATATTGTTGTCTGCTTTGTCAAAGGTTAGATGACAATATGAGGATTGTTTTATATCTGGATTCTGTGTTCTGACCCATTGGTCTATGTCTCTAACTTTGTTCCAGTACCAAGCTCTTTTGATTACTATAGCCTTGTAGTATAGCTTGAAGTCTGGTAAAATAATGACTCTTCATTTGTTCTTTTTACTTAAGGTTACTTTGGCTATTCAGGCTGGCTTCTGGTTCCATACAAGGCACAGAATTATTTTTTCTAGATCTGCAAAAAATGATGTTGGTATTTTCATGGGATTGCATTGAATCTGTAAATCACTTGGGGTAGTATAGACATTTTAACAATATTGATTCTGCCAATCCATGAGCATAATATATTTTTCCATTTATTTACATCCTCAGGGATTTCCTTCTTCAGTGATTCATAGTTTGCCTTATAAAGTTCTTTCACCTCCTTGGTTAAATATATTTCTAGGTATTTTAATTTTTTTTTGTAGCTATTGTGAAATATATTGAGTCTCTGATTTGATTCTCAGCCTAACTATTGTTGTTATATAGAAATGCTACTGATTTGTGTACATTGATTTTGTAATCTGAGAATTTGCTGAATTTATTTATCAATCCTAGGAGGCTGATGGCAGAATCTTTGGGGTTTTCTAGGTACATTATTGTATTATCAGCAAAGAGCAATATTTTGACCTCTTTCTTCCCCATTTGGATACCCTTGGTTTCTTTATCTTTCCTGATTCCTCTGGCCAGGACTTCCAGCACTATGTTGAATAAAAGTGTGACAGTGAGCAACCTTGTTTAGTTCCAGTTCTAAGTGAGAATGTTTTCAACTTTTCCCCATTCAGAATGATATTGGCTGTGGGTTTGTCCTATATGGCTTTTATAATTTTGAGGTATATTCCATCTAAGTCTATCTTGTTAAGAGTTTTCATCATAAAATGGTGCTGAATTTTTTCAAATATTTTTTCTGCATCTATTGAGATGATCATATGATCTTTGTTTTTGCTTCTGTTTACATGGTGAATCACATCTATGGATTTATGTATGTTGACCCATGTTTGCATCCATGGGATGAAGCCCACTTGGTTGTGGTGTATTTTTTTGATGTGCTGCTGAATTTGGTTTGCTAGTATTTCATTGACGATTTTGGCATCTATATTTGTAAGGGATATTGGTCTATAGTTTTCTTTTTTGTTGTTGTTGTTGTGTCCTCTCCTGGCTTTGGTATCAAGGTGATACTGGCTTCATGGAATGAGTTGGGGAGGATTCTTTCCTTCTTGATGTTATGGAATAATTTCTGTAGTACGGATACCAATTCTTCAGTGTAAGTCTGATAAAATTCAGCTGTGAAACTATCTGGTCCAGGACTTTTCTTTGTTGGAATAGTTTTTTGCTGCTTCAATTTCATTGCTTATTATTGGTTTGTTTAGGAGTTCTATTTATTCCTAATTGAGCCTTGGGAGGTTGTGTGTTTCCAGGAATTTGTTATTTCCTCACATTTCTGGGTTTATGTACATAGAGATTTTTTATAGTATTCACAGATGATATCTTGTATTTCTGTGCTATCAATTATTGTATCTCATTTTTCATTTCTGATTGAGATTATTTGGGGCATTTCTTTTCTATTTCTGATTAATCTAGTGAGAATTCTATGAGTTTTGTTTATCTTTTCAAAGAACCAACTTTGTTTCATTAAATATTCTATATTTTATTTGTTTTCAATTTCATTTAGTTCTTCTCTGACCTTAGTTATTTTCTTTCTTCTACTGGCTTTGGGATTAGTTTTCTCTTCTTTTTCTAGTTCTTTGAGATTATTCATTAGATTATTGATCTGTGATATTTCTTTCTGATGTAGGCATTTAAGGCTATGATTTTTCCTCTTAGGATTGCTTTTGCTTAATCCCACAGATTTTGATAACTTGTTTCCCCATTGTCATTTAGTTCAAAGAATGTTGTGATTTACACTTCTAGGTGTCTGTTGTGCTGATCGATGTATAATGCAGGTCTGAGTACTTCTTATAGGGTGGGTCTGGTTTTGACAAATTCCATCAGTGTTTGCTTTTCTGAGACAGTCTTCATTTCTCACTCATATATGAAATACAGTTTTGTAGGATACAAAATTCTTGGCTGTCCTTTATTTCCTCTGAGAAGATTCAGAATGTGACCCCTATGCCTTCTTGCTTGTAAGGTCTCCATTGAGAAGTCTGAAGTTAGCCTGATGGGTTCTCCTTTGTAAATTACCTGATATTTTTATCTTATGGCTTGCAGCTGTTCCTAGTTTATGTTAACTTTGGCCAATCTGATGACTATGTGTTTTGATGATGAATCTTCCAGGAGTTTGTTGAACTTCTTGTACCTGGGTATCTAACTTTCTTGTAAGACCATGGAAGTTTTCCTCAATTATTCCCTCAAATAGGTTTTTGAACCCTTGTGTATTTTCTTTTTACCTTCAGCATTGCCTATTATTATTATGTTGTGCATTTTTACATAATCCCATATTTCTTGTAGGCTTTCTTTGTTCCTCTTGTTTCTCTGTTCCTTTTCTTTGACTGACTTGTTTAATTCAAAGTTGTTGTCTTCAAGCTCTGAGATTTTTTCTTCTGCCTGATCTAGTCTATTCTTAAAACTTTCCACTGTGTTTTGAATTTCCTGGAAATAATTTTCACCTTTATAAGTTCTATTTTATTTTTTTAATAATTCAATTTCTTTAGAGACTTTTCACCCATTTCTTGTATTGTTTTTGTGATTTCTTTGTGTTGGGTTTCCATTTTCTCTTGTATTTCATTGAGCTTCCTTATAATCCATATTTGGAATTCTTTATCAGTAATTTCAATATTTTGTTTTGGTTATCCATTGGTAATGAGTTATTATTTTATTTTGGAGATATACTTTTTCTCTGAGTTTTCATAGTTCCAGAGTTATCTCACTGATTCCTTCTCACTTGGCCTCTCAATTGAGACCTGGATGTATTAGACCTGGCTTATGGGCCTGTCTTTTGGGTCCCCAAAGATCAATCTCTGACCATGGGAGGGAGAGGAGTGCTGGTCCTGAGGTGCCTAGGGAGTGTTTGAGTAGGTTTGATGATGCTCTTTTGTCACTTCTGATCTGTTATCTTCACCTCTTCCCTGCAATGTGAATTGGGTTGGGTCGCCCAGATCAATCTCTGAGATGATAGGTGGTACTTGTGAGTACATATCAGCCATGTCTTCTTTGCCTCAGTTGTTACAAGCTATGCTGAGCTATAGAGTTGTTCCCCCATCATTGGTTTATGTTTATTTGAAAGAGCCATGTGCTAAGATGTTCTTTTGTGCCCATGGTAAGCTCTAGTGTCCCAGGTGGGGAACACGAGTTCCCCAAGCTTTAGGAGGGACCCTGTAGCTCCCAGGGGTTTGCTTGATCTCTACTCCCACTGAGGTAGGGGGATGAGCAAAGCAGATTGTGGCTAGATTGCAAAAGCCAAAAAGGCATTGCAAAGCCTCAGCGGGGTTCAGTGGCTGCTTTTCCAGCCACTCGGGGGAAACACTAGAATGAGGTTCAAGATAAGCTCTCCAAACCAGGAAAGTTGTTCCTGAACAAGGAGCCTAAATACTTGAGCGCTAAGGCACCAGGGCAGGCTCTTTCTGCCCTTGTCCACTAGAATAGTTTCTCTGTAGGGAGGGGTGAGTGCGCTCCCAAATCACTACTCCTTGGAACCCCACTGCACACTCCCATCAGATCAGTCCATGTGAGTTCCCTCACCACCTGTGGCTAGCTCTCTAACCTCCCCCAAGTCCCTGTATCAGACCTGCTAGCGTTAATCTCCATGAAATGCTGGCAGGCAGGTGTTCTCCTGTTGTGCACCCCTGCTTCACTACAAGTCCCCAGGTGGAGAGTAGAGGCCCCCATTAACTGCAGGGACCTCAGCCAGGGGCATTCTCCCACTGGAAAGAAGTGGCTGCACACCAGATTTTTGGCTGAAGCTGTACTCCCTATTGTAATGAGTGGGGGTAGGCACCACAGTTCCCATTCAGTGGGTGCAGTGAAGCATTTAGTTGTCCTGGAACCAGAAGCTAGGCTATTTGTCTCTGAATGCCACACCCCTATCCAATACAGCAGTTTTCCAGTGGAGGGGAGACTGCACTCACTGATCTCTATTCCTCAGCACCCCACCACACTCTCCCATGGGACATGTCTGTGAGGGCTTCCTCACCACCTGAGTCCAGGACCGAGACCTCTTCCCTGTGTCTCCCTGTACTGCTCTTGTGTCTGGGGGATGCCGGACCAGCCCACCTATCTGGGTCACCAGCTCGTGATCCTGTGAAATGCTAGCAGCAAGTAACTCCCAAATTTTGGTGAGCACAGCCTGCGCTGTGCACCTGCTGTAGAGAAGCAGCTGTTCGTGAGCGTCTTGATTCAAACTACTCTGGAAGTTGCAATGGATGGGGGAGGGGCCATGGCTTCCAGTTGGCCTGAGCCGAAACTATTTTCTTAGATGCCAGATGCAGATGAGGAAGAGTCTAGGTGTAAGAAGGCTGGGACTCTGGTCTCTCATGGCACTCTCCCATGGGCTCTGAGCCTCTCTGTGTCTGATCTATGCCACTCTCTTTTCCTCTCTATCCTCTTCTTTCTCAGCTTTGCAGTTTTTCTCTGTGGGGTCTTCAGTTGTCTCTGTCATCTCTCTCTGTGATCCACACCTTAGCTACGACTCCTCTCTGCTTTCCTCAGTCCAATATTCTACTTTCCAGCTGGGCAGTCCAACAAGTGATGTCTCTAGTCATCCATCTTGGCTCTCTGCCACATTGTGTCTTTGAAATACTTACTGATCACTCCAACTAACAGAGATCTATTTGTCCTCTGGGTTGGCACTTTAAGATCTTTTACTTTTTATTATCTCTTCAACTGGATTCCAAGCTTCCTGAGGGCAGGACTTTGGCTAATATTACTTTTCATGCCCCTCAGCATTTAGTGGTGTGTCTTCTATCACCCTGAGAACCATAGTGTTCAATATTTCTCTTAGTTGGTTGGGGAAATGATTTCTGTGGTAGAAAATAGCATTATGGAATAGATATGTATAAAATACTGGAAACACTGATTTTTTGTTCTTTAGCTTTTTGTAAAGTTACTGAATTAGTACAAGCATGAGTGACTAGCACACTATTACAACGGTCACTCATGATCAAGAATAATTATTGGTTTTAATATCATTTTATGAGTGTTTAGAATCCTATATTTAGTGATCAGTTATACTTTGGAATAGTTATAGAACATGTGTGTATACACATATACATACACACACACACACACACATATATATATATGCATATATATATATATATATATGGAAGAGTCTGTGAGTGTCTCTTACCTAATTCTGGCTCTTATCTTTAAAGAGGCTTGAATGCTTAAGTAATTCGATGGAAGTGGGGATAAGAGGATAAGAGACTGAGGGAACACATGGGTTTTTCATATTAACAAAAGAAAAAAAAAAGACAATTGCCACCCATCCACTCTCTCTGATGTCATGAAGCTCTTCCCTAAAATACAAATTCATTCTTAGAATCCAGTGACATATAGGATGAAGTCCAGACCCACTGGGAAGTCATGTGTCTATTTCTCCAGCTTTGTTTCCCATCACAATCCCCCGCCCACCCCCACGCTCCTGAGAATCTGAGTTTGTATTTTTGGCACTACTCTTGTTCTTCTTTGGACAAGCTGACCCCTTAACTGAGACTATATCTTTCCTGATTTTCCCTGTGTTTGGGGATAATTTATGATAAAAACAAACATTTATCAAAACTAAATTCGGCCGGGCGCGGTGGCTCATGCCTGTAATCCTAGCTCTCTGGGAGGCCGAGGTGGGCGGATCGTTTGAGCTCAGGAGTTCGAGACCAGCCTGAGCAAGAGCGAGACCCCATCTCTACTAAAAATAGAAAGAAATTATATGGACAGCTAAAAATATATATAGAAAAAATTAGCCGGGCATGGTGGTGCATGTCTGTAGTCCCAGCTACTCGGGAGGCTGAGACAGGAGGATCCCTTGAGCCCAGGAGTTTGAGGTTGCTGTGAGCTAGGCTGACGCCACGGCACTCACTCTAGCCTGGGCAACAGAGTGAGACTCTGTCTCAAAAAAAAAAAAAAAAAAAAAAAAAACTAAATTCAAGCATCTCCTTCCTTGTGAACTATCCCTGTATCTCCCACACTGCCCACTTAAACAGAATATTCCTTCTGTCTCTGAACTCATAGCGCAATGTATATGCCTCGATTCTAACATTTATCACCTATTCTTTGTCTGTTTTCCTCCAGACAGAGTGTGTACTCTTCAAGAATGGATTTTGTCTTTCTGGAGAGAGTATAAGGAAGAGTTTCTGGTTCATAATTGCTTAATGAGCTAATCTGCACTTAATTCAAGTTACAGCTAAATTAGCACGTGCCAGTCCACATGGCAGCACTTTTACCTTTCAAACATGTTATTTTATATAAACAATTGAATAAATATTTTTGACTCGCTACCAAGCACAATATTCCACATTAGGCAATGTGGAAATTAAGGCTTAAAAAAGTACAAGATATTGTCATTGTTCCTTCTAATAATCTCAAACTTGATCATACCAAGATAGTCATGACCACATTTGAAATTTTGAAATAGGTAAGAGCACTAAGTTATACAATATTAAATTGAAATGATATCTTAAAATATCAATTACTATTACTATACCAAAGTTACATGGAGAATTCAGAGCTCCTTGGTTTTGAAGCTGTGTTAGTGAATAGCATGAACTCTGCAGTCCAACTACCTAGGTTCAGACCTCTGTACAGACACTATTTGAAAAGGCTTGGCTAATTTATTTCATCTCTCTCTGAATCTTAGTTTTAGTTTTTTGTCTATAAACCTGTTGCCTGTGGTTGCTGCAGACATTAGTTATGGAATTTTCTTATTGTTATATAATAAGAGAATTCTCTTATTGTTATATAATAAGAAAATTCTCTTATTATATAACTTATGGTTATTTATACAACTCTCTCTATAAAGAGTTATAGGAAGATTTTTATTATAGAACCTGTGACATAATCACTAAATAAATGGCAGCTACTCCTTTTTATTGGTACTGTTAAAATAATATGTAATTTAAAGGAGAATAAATTTTAGAATAAAGTGGTAATTCCCATAGAGTAAGTAAAATATGTGCCAGCTGTTAATTGAAGAGAAGAATTTTATCAGTATAAAAATTAAAATAATTTATATATACACATATAGCATATAAGATATGTGACTTATATATAGTATATATGTATACATAAAATACATAACCTGAAATGGGAATATTTAAACATGGGTGATTAAACTAATTGTGGGTCATTAAACTAATTATGTCAGTGGCCAGGAGTTTGTGCCACAGGATTTGGTCCTTAGGAAGAAGGGGTAGAAGGGCCAGTCCAGTTGTCGGGCAACATCCTGGAGGACTTGTATCCCAACAGGTGATCTACAGTAGAGATCAGGAACTTTGCTCCATGTCCAGATGAATGGGTACACCTAGAAATAGTAAGAATGGCTTTAGCAAAAAGATGCTAAGGCTCACAGTGGCATGCTGAATCTTCTACAGGAGTCAAAACAACTCTAGCTCACAAGTTCATGAGTGGTAATCTTGATCTATTTTCAGGCTTGGTCTAGTTTGACTCAGGGCATGCTGGGTAAAGATATTGGTCTTCTAACTGAATATGAATGGGCAAACAAACATTATTAGAATGAAAAAGGAAGAACGAAAGGAATAATTCAAGAAATGAAAGCATTATTTTTCACCTATGAACATGGCAAAGATTGGGAAGGACTGAAAATACAGGAAATCAGGCATTCTTATATACAACTTGTTGAAGTATACATTGTTTCAATTCTTCTTGAGGCCAGTTTGGCTATATGTACCAGGAGCCATAAATGTTCAATGTTCATTCTTCAAAGGCCAACAACACAATTCCTATGAATTTGTCCTGAAGATATAGTATATATATATGTATATACAAAGATTTATCTCTAAATATCATAATTACTATATAAGTTTTTGTTAGATAAGATTTGAAAACACTTAATATTCAATAATCATAGAACTTAAATTATAACTCATTTATAGATTATAGTATTTTAAGATTATGTTTGCTCTCTAACAATAAACCCCAAATCTTAGTGTCTTAACAGAGTGGAAGTTACTTCTTTCTTACATAGTGTGTAAACAACAGGTGAGGGAGGAGTAAGATAATCTACTCCATGTAGTCACTTAGGGATCCAGGCTGATGGAAATCTTACCATTCACAACATGTGGTTTCATAGGAATTTCTTGGCATTGACTTTCAACTGGCAGATAGGGGAAGAAGAAAAGGTGGAAGTTTGTGAAGGAGGTTCTTACCCACTTGAACCAGAAATGGCTTAAACATTTATGTACATACTTCATCAGTCAAAATGCAAACACATGACACAATTTAGATTTAAGATAGGTTGGAAAATGTGGTCCTGTTTGGGACTCTACACTGTGAAAGAGCAGTATGAGCCTTTAATAAAGAGCTAGCTGTCTCTGCCACAAATGGATAATTATGAAACCATAAAGTCATGGTACCAAAGAATATTTAATGACATGTGAAAAAAATTGGTATGATTCCAATTATACAAAAACGACAAACAAATAAATGTTAAAAAACCCAGACTTTTTCTAGAAGTGGTGGGAGTATATGAGGGTGGACCTTGGATGAAATTTACCAATACGTGAACAGAGACTTTCTCTGAATAGTGAAATTACATACAGCATTTATTTTCTTTGTTTATGCTTTCTTAATTTTCTATAATTAACAATACTATTATATTATAATCAGATTATGAAAATTATAAATCAAAAGAGAAAAGAAAGAAGAGATTTGGTGTACTTTCTATATCTTGTCAAATGTAATTAGAAATCTCAAAAATTGAGGTCTTGTTTTCCTAGAGTTTTTAATCCTAGATAGACATGATTAACAGATGTGAAACAATTGGAGAATTATATGAGACAAAGTTTAATCATGTTAATTTACTTAACTTAATCTTTTCTAGCCAATTCTTGAAAATGCAATGACTTCCCAAACTATGCTGGGACAAAAGGTGCATGCTTAAGCACACCACAGCAAGCACTTCCCTAGTGTGTCAAAGTAATGGTATATCAAGATCTTTCACTTCTTGCCATGATGAAAGTGAGGATTCCTTAGGCTTCCCCTCCTGAACTACAAGGGCTGTGCACAGCATTCTCAATATATAAATAGTGGCCATTTCTGGCACAATTTGTTGGAATTTTCATAACTTAAAATCATATCTTTAATTTCAAATCAGCAAAACAGAAGCTAAAGGCTATTGCTGTGTTGTGCAGACCTCCCTTTGACATTTTGCTCCTCTTAAACTATTTTAGATCTTTCATTGTATAGTAACCTGGGGAACATATCTGGGGGGGAGGATATTCATGCTGTAGGATAACTGTGTGAGTTTTATTGTGTGTGGTTTTTATATATTTGGGAAACTGGTTTGACATGCATTATCTTGAAAATCAAATGTAATATTGAGTAATTTTTGTGACAGTTTTGCTGCTGTGCTTTCTTCTTCTTCTTCTTTTTTTTTCTTTTTTTTTTTTTTTTTTTGACAGAGTCTTGCTCTATCTATCTCCCAAGCTAGTGGCATTATCTAAGCTTTCTGCAACGTGAAACTCCTAGGCTCAAACGATACTCCTGCCCCAGTCTCCTGAGCAGCTGGGTTTACAGACACATGCCACCATGTCTGGATAATTTTTCTACTTTTGGTGGAGATGGGGTCTTGCTTTTGCTCTGGGTGGTCTTGAACTCCTGGCCTCAAACAATCTTCCTGCTTGGGCCTCCCAGAGTGCTAGGATTACAGGTGTGAGCCACCACGCCTGAACTGTGCTTTCTTTTTGTGAAATGTGCTTCACTCCTTTTCAGTTTTTTGAGCAGCCTGTCATTATTTTCATTCTACATTATGTGATAATATTCTTTTTGTTCCTGGAGAAATTAAGGGGATAAAATGTATTTTGAAATAAAGAGTTAAGGACTAATCATCAAGAATGATTAACCAAATATTTTTGCTATTAGCACCTAGTCTCTAACTGAATTGTATTAGTAAATGACTAGTTTATGTAGCTTTAAAGATAACAGGAAATGTAAATCAGGGTAAAAAACAGTAAAAAACAAAAATAACCCTTTCTTATGCTAAAATGTTTTCCTTATTTGCTGATATTTCCCTTTACATGAAAAATATTTTAAATACTAAAAACTTTGCAATGGAAAACTAAATTCCAATGGTCTCAGATTTTAAGAATTATGACAAATGATAGAAAGAAATCAGTTCAATTCATTATACTTTTATTAAATTTAAATGTCTTTGTTTTAAATCAGTCATGTATGAAACAAATATAGGGAGTTATTTTAAATATTTATTATCTACATATTGGGAGCATGCACATGAAAATTAGTATGATTTATGTTAAAGGAAAATTCAGAATTTTTTCATCATTAACATACCAATATGAAAGTATAAGTTTTTAAGGTAATATTTTATGAGAAAGCATTTATCTCAATTGTTTCAAACTGTTATACCCTTATTCTAGATATCTGAATGTTTAAAGCATACATAACTATTTCCCAAGCCAGTTTCAGCCCAGTGTGTGAATGCATGTGTGTTATATATGATAAATACATAACATATTTATATAATATAATGAATAATTATATATAATATTATGTTTCTCAGGCTTAGCTCTGAAGAAACTTCATTTCCTTCAAATTCCCCCAGAGAATTCTAAGAATCTCCAAAGGATGTTCCTATGTGCTTTGATACAGTTTGGATATTTGGCCCTGCCAAATCTGATATTGAAATTTGATCCCCAATGTTGGAGGTGGGACCAGGTGGGAGATGTTTGGGACATGGTGGCAGGTCCCTCATGACTAGCCTGATGCCATCCTCACAATAATGAGTGAGTTCTCACTCTATAAGTTCCCACAAGATCTGATTTTGAAAAGAGCCTGGAACCTCCTTCTCCTTCTCCCTTTGCCTCCTCTCTTGCTATGTGATCCCTGCTTTCCTTCCCCTTCTCCTATGAATGGAAACTCTCTGAAGCCCTCACCAGTAGCAGATGCTGGTGCTATGAATCTTGTACAGCCTACAGAACCATGGGCCAAACTAACCACTTTTCTTTATAAATTACCCAGCTTCAGGGAAAATTGGATAGCCACATGTAGAAGACTAAAAGAGGATCCGCACCTCTCATCTCTCACAAAAATCAGCTCATGGTGGATAATAGACTTAACCTAAGGCATGAAACTATAAGAATTCTAGAAGACAATGTTGGAAAAAACTCTTATAGACATTGGCCTTGGGAAAGAATTTATGAAGAAGACTCCAAATGCAATCACAGCAACAACAAAAATAAATAAATGGGACCTGATCAAATTTAAAAGCCTCTGCACAACCAAGGACACTATCACGAGAGCAAAAAGACAACCTACGGAATGGGAGAAAATATTCACATGCTACACATCCAATAAAGGGCTGATAACTAGAATCTCTATGGAACTCAGGAAAATCATCAAGAAAAAATCAAACAACCCCATTCAAAAGTGGGCAAAGGACGTAAACAGAAACTTTTCAAAAGAAGACAGACTAATGGCCAACAAACATATGAAAAAATATTCAGCATATCTAATCATCAGAGAAATGAAGACCAAAATCACAATGAGATATCACTTAACTCCAGTGAGAATGGCTTTTATCAGAAAATCCCAAAACAACAAATGTTGGCATGGATGCAGAGAGATAGGAGCACTCATACACTGCTGGTGGGATAGCAAACTAGTACAACCTCTGTGGAAAGTAATATGGAGATACTTCAAAGAGCTACAAGTAGAGCTACCATTTGATCCAGCAATCCCATTACTGGATCCCAAAAGAACAAAAGACATTCTGTAAAAAAGATACCTGCACTTGAATGTTTATAGAAGCACAATTCACAATTGCAAAGATGTGGAAACAACCCAAGCACCCATCAATACATGAGTGAATTAATAAATGTGGTATATGTATACCATGGAGTTCTACTCAGCCACAAAAAACAACAGTGATCTAGCACTTCTTGTATTACCCTGGATAGAGCTGGAGCCCATTCTCCTAAGTGAAGTATCCCAAGAATGGAAAAACAAGCACCACATGTACTCACCATCAATTTGGTATTAACTGATCGACACTTATGTGTACATATAGTAGTAGCAGTTATTGGGTGTCAGGGAGGTGGTGGGAGAAGAGGGGATGTTTGTGGGTATATTCATACCTGATCGGTGCGGTGAGCACCATATGGGGGATGGACACGCTTGAAGCTCTGACTCGGGTGGGGCAAAAGCAATATATATAACCTAAACATTTGTACTCCCATAATATGCTGAAATAAAAAAAATAAAATAAAGTACCCAGCTTCAGATATTCCTTTATAGAAATGCAAACAGACTAAGACATGCTTCATAGACCAGCCATCTTGCCAAATCATGCTGTACTCTCTTTTCCCCATCTGTGGCTCTGGCTCACTGTGATGGTCTCTCCTGTAGCTGCCACACCTAAAGCACCAGTTATGGAGTTAATATCTCCAAAGTTGCCACTATTGCTGTTGTCTGCCAAAGTATCACCACAGCTGCTTCTGGTCTCACCCGTTTCTGGATCAAAGCTTTACATTCCTAACATCAAACGTACAAATGTTTGTGACAAGTACACCTCCTTCAACATTGCTGTTTCAGTCAGTCCTTCCTGCAGATTTTGTGCCTTTTTTTTTTTTTTTTTTGTGAAACAGTTGTTTTTATATTTCATTATTCTTCACTGATAACTTTTGATCTCAGGCAAAAGTCCTGGGGGCTGGGCCAGAAGATAATTGAAGTGCCCTACACTGCCGTGTTCATAATCACCAACATAATGTGGTGTGAAGGAACTAGACTCACATACATACTACATGATTTAATCTACATGGATCTTAAAAACAGAAAACGTTAATTTGTGATTTTAGAAGTCAGGTCAGTAGTTAATATTGAAAAGGAAGAACAGCTGAAGATTGGGAAGGAACACAAACTGGGACGAATCAGGTGGTGCTAATGTTTTTACTCTTCACTAGGTTGATGATCACAGCAGAATATTCACTTTGTGAATATTCAGTTAGTTGGATTACTAAAATTTTTCCATTTTTCTTCTGTGTATTACATTTCAGAAAATTGTGTAAGGGCATAACTTCTTCAGTTAGGAAGCTCATTGTTATTTAAGGCTACATCTTTGCAACACCTACAGTCATCTTGTTTCTACACAATGGGACATGGTACAATAGCTTAAAGTTTATCCCTGTCATCATCTGGAGAATGGAGAACATGTGCCCTATTATCATAAACTTTTTGGACTGGAGTCTCTTTTTCCTATGGTAGACCTAAAATATTAATGTCTTCTTCACTTTCCTTCCTTCTAAACACAGGCTAAGAGTTCCCAGAATTTTTTATTCTTAACCCATTTTTTTTTCCTAAAGTCTTCATGATGAAGGCTGTATACTTTCTGGTATGTTATAAATTATTTTAGTATTTAAATGTCCTTTTATACCTAATTTATTTCCTGACATTATGATGTAGTACAGCTAAATGAGCACAAAACTTGGTGTGATGCAGACCTGATTTCAAATCTCACCTGTGCATCTACTAGCTGCATGATTTTGGGAAAATTACTTAACTCACTGAGTCTCAGTTTTCTCATTTAAAACTAAAAAGTAATGAGGCTTACTCAGTATATTGTTTATAGTCAGTAATGAAGTAAAATAATTAAGAACAATGTGTTGCATTGAATTTTTCTCATAGAATGCTAATTTCATTACTCTTTTAAATTATTTTGAATCAAAGTGGTCGATGGAAAAATATTCTTTTGTGTTAGAGTAATTAATATATTTCTTCCTTTGCAAGAGTATAGAATATTTAGAGGACTTTGGTATTTTTAGAATGAAAAATGTAGAATGAATTAAATTCATTAATTTTTCATATATTATCTAAAATTATTTTTTCATCATATCTTGCTTGTCAAATAAGATTCATTTAAAAAGCCTCACAGGAAATTTCAATAGGAAACAAAACTTATTAAAAGTACTATTAGTTTTTTAATGGGGCTCTAGTTTCAATATTTATGCAGGGATTTTTTTTTTAATATGTGGACAGAGTTTCAGTAAAATATAAATTTAAAAGAAAAGGAAAAGATATGCTTTTCTCAAACTGGTCAAATATCTATATCTTAGTCTTTTTTCTTTGCTTAGTCATTTTTATAAGTATCAGAGGTATACAAAGAGTGGAAACACACCACGCATTTAAGGTGTAGGGTCAAAACTGGCACCTTGTCACTTGCTTCTGCCTTAATGCCATTGACCAAAGCAGATTTTTTAAAAAAGCTGAGTCTAGGGTCAAGGGAGCAGGACAACACCATCACCCACAATGAGGCATGGCATGGTATGGTTGGAGGGACAGGAAACTATCACAGGTACCACAAATTCATGTGAGATTGATTCATGTATGACCAACCATGGGGTTAAATAAAAAATTATTTATTTACATATTAATGCAGTCAATAAACAAACAAATAGGTATGGGATATCATTTACTTCTGTATGGTTAGTGTATGACTCACCTTGCTTTTAAAAACATGAGTCATTATTTCATTTATTTATGCTTTCATTAAAGATTATTCTTGCTCCCCTGTTCTATGTCATGTTATTTGACAAATTTTCTCCAAGATTTAATTGTCTTGTACCAAACAATTCTCTATAGTGGATGAGCTAATTCACTGACCTCGATCTTTGATTTACAAATGATTATACTTGGAGAGTTCACCAGGATTCTACATTAAGTAAAATTTAAGCATTTTTTATAGGTAATTTATGAGATTGTCTGTAAATGTGGTAGATGAGACTGGCCAGACTTCTTTTTAAAGATATTGAAGAGGATTGAATACTTTCAAACTCATTTTATTAGGCCAGCAGTACCTTGATGCCCAAGCCAGATGTATACTACAAGAAAAGAAAATTATAGGACAATATCTGTGATGAACATAGATGCAAAAATCTTCAACAAAATACTTTTAAACTGAATGCAACAGCACATTAATATGATCATCCACTATTATGAAGTGGGATTTATCCCAGGGATGCAAGTGTGTATCAACATATGTAAATCCATAAATGTGATACACTACATTAACAAAATGGAGCACTTATGCACTATTGGTAGGAATACAAATTAAAGTAAATTTATTACTAAGTATTTTTTATGCTATTGTACATATGATTGTTTTCTTAATTTCTTTATTGGATACTTTGTTGTTAGTGTATAGAAATGCTATAACCTCTATAGAAAACAGTATGAAGATTTCTCAAAAAAATAAAAGTAGATCTGCTATTCAATCCAGTAATCCCACTACTGGGTGTCTACCTAAAGGAAAAAAAGGCATTCTATCAAAAAGATACCTGTATTTGTATGTTTATTGTAGTACAATTCACAATAGCAAAGATATGGAATCAACTTAAGTGTCCACCAACTGATGAATGGATAAAGAATATGTGACACACACGCACACACACACACACCATGGAATACTACTCATCTATGAAAAATAATGAGATAATGTCATTTACTACAACTTGGATGGAACTTGAGGCCATTATCCTAAGTGAAGAAATAGAAAATCAAATACCACATATTCTCATTTATAAGTGGGAGCTAACTATGAGTATGCATGGTCATAGAGAGTAAAATAATACACAGTGAAGACTCCGAAGGTGGGAGGGTGAGAGAAGGGTAAGGGATGAAAATTACTTACTGGGTACAAGGTACACTACTTGGGTGATGGGTATAATAAATGCCCAGACATTACTGCTATACAATACATACATGTGACAAAAATGTACTTGTACCCTTAAATATATTGAGATATTAAAAATTAAATTAAAAGAAAAAGAGTGCCTTGGCCGTTCAGGGTCTGTTGTGGTTCTATACAAATTTTAGGATTGTTTTTTGTATTTTTGTGAAAAATGAAGGACAAAAACTACACAATCATCTCAATAGATGCAGAAAAAGCATTTGACAAAATATAACATTTATTCATGACAAAAACTCTCACTGAAATAGGCATACAAGAAATGTACCTCAACACAATAAAGGCTATATATGACAGTGCCATAGCTAACATCATAATGATGAAAAGTTGAAAACTTTTCTATTAAGATTATGAAAAAGACAAGAATGCCCACTCTCACCATTTCTATTAAGCATAGTATTGGAAGTCCTATTACAGCAATTAGGCAAGAGAAATAAAAAGTATTCAAATAGGAAGGGAAGAAGTGAAGTTGTTTCTATATGCTGATGACATGATTTTATATAGGGAAAACTACAAAGATGCCACACACACACACAAGAATAAAATCCTGCTAAAGATTGGGAAATGAATTTAGTAAAATTGCAGATTACAAAATCAACATACAAAAATTAGTAGCTTTTCTATACACTAACAACAAACTATCCAAAAAAGAAATTAAGAAAACAAACATATTTACAATGGAATAAAAAAATACTTAGTAATAAATTTAACCAAGGAGGTGAAATGTCTGTATACTATAAAATATAAAACAATGATGAAAAAAATTAAGAATAAACAAAAAAGGGAAATATATTTTATGTTCATGGATTTTTTTATTCTTTTTATATTTCAACACATTATGGGGGTACAAATGTTTAGGTTATATATATTGCCTTTGCCCCACCCGAGTCAGAGCTTCAAGTGTGTCCATCCCCCAGATGGTGCCCACTGCACCTATCAGGTATGAATATATCCATCTTCCCCTTCCTCCTCCCACCTGCCTGACACCGGATGAATGTTAGTAAGTGTTAATCAGTTAATACCAATTTGATGGTGAATATGTATGGCGCTTGTTTTTCCATTCTTGTGGTACTTCACTTAGTAGAATGGGCTCCAGCTCTACCCAGGATAATACAAGAGATGCTAGATAATGATTGCTTTTTGTGGCTGAGTAGAACTCCAGATATTTATGGTCAATGAGTTTTGACAAAGGTGCTGGGAACGCACAATGGGGAAAGGACACTCTCTTCAATAAATGGTGTTGAGGCAAATTGATACTCAAATGCAAAAGAAAAAAACTGGATCCTTGTTTCATACCATATACGAAAAGCAACTCAAATTAATTAAAGACTTAAACATAAGACCTAAAACTGCAGAACTACTAGAAGAAAAAGAGGAAAAGCTCCATGATATTGTTCTGGGCAATGATTTCTTAGAAAGGACCCCCAAAGCACACGCAACAAAGGCAGAAGTAGACAAATGGTATTAGATCAAATTAAAAAGCTTCTTCACAGCAAAGAAACAATTAACAGAGTGAAGAGACAACCCACAGACTAGGAGAAAATATTTGCAAACCATACATCTGATGAGGCATTAATATTCAAAATATATAAGAAACTAAATTCAGTAGCAATAAAGTAAATTAGCTGATTAAAAAATGGCCAAAGGACCTGAACAGATATTTCTCGAAAGAAGACATACAAGTAAAATATCCAGGCCCGGTGTGGTGGCTCATGCCTGTAACCCTAGCACTCTGGGAGGCCAAGGCAGGTGGATTGTTTGAGCTCAGGAGTTCAAGACCAGCCTGAGCAAGAGTGAGACCCCGTCTCTACTAAAAATAGAAAGAAATTATATGGACAGCTAAAAATATATATAGAAAAATTCGCTGGGCACGGTGGCGCATGCCTGTAGTCCCAGCTACTCGGGAGGCTGAGGCAGGAGGATCGCTTGAGCCCAGGAGTTTGAGGTTGCTGTGAGCTAGGCTGTCGCCATGGCACTCTAGCCCAGGCAACAGAGTGAGACTCCGTCTCAAAAAAAAAAAAAAAAACAGTAAAATATCCACATATATATGAAAAATGCCCAACATCTCTAACCATTAGAGAAATGCAAATTAAAACCACAATGACATAATCTTATACCTATTAAAATGGCTATCATCAAAAACACAAAAGATAACAAGTATTGCTTGTTAGAAGTTGTGGAGAAAAGGGAAATTGATACACTATTAGTAGAAGCATAAATTATACAACTGTTTTGAAAAGTAATATAGAAGTTCCTCAAAAAACTAAAAATAGAAATCCATATGATCCAACAATTAATTCCACTTCTGGGTATATATCCAAAGGAATTGAAATCAGTATGTCAAAGAAATATGCTTATGCTCATTTCAGCACTACTAGCAATAGGTAAAGCATAAAATCGACCAACCTAAATGTCCATCAACAGATGAATGGATAAATAAAATGTGTTATATATAAGCACGGAATGCTATTCAGCCTTAAAAAGGAAGAAAATTCTGTCATTTACAATAACAGGGATGTGGACCTGGGACCTGAGGACCTTATATTAAATGAAATAAGCTAGGCACAGAAAGACAAGTACTATATGATCTCACTTATATGTGGAAACTATAAAAGCTGATCTCATAGAAACATAGCAGAAAGGTAGTTGCCAGAGGCTGGGGTTGGGGGAGGGCAGGGATGGGGAAAGAGGAGATGTTGCTCGAAGTCTACAAAGTTTCAGTTAGACCAGAGGAATAAGTTTCGGTTACCTATTGTACTGCAGGTTCACCAAAGTTAATCAAAATGTATTGTACACATCAAAATGGCTGAAAGAATAGATTTGAAACATTCTCACCACATAAAGAATTAATAACTTGGTGAGGTAATGGATATGTCAATTAGCCTGATATATTTCTACAATGCATAGATCAAAACATCATATTGTGCAATGTAAATATATACAATTACTATTGTCAATTAAAATAAATAATTAATTAAAAACTTTCAGATATGTTTGGCTAATTTATTTCAAAAAATTATTTTAAATTGTTATGAGCAGATAATTGTAGTTGCATGGCTTTATAAGGTACACGTGATATTTTGATACAAGTAAACAATATGAATTAATCAAATCAGGTTAATTGGGGTATCCATCACCTCAGGCATTTAACGTTTCTTTGTGTCAGGAACATTCCAATTCCATTCTTTTAGTTATTTTAAGTATAACATAACTTATTTTTGATTATAGGCACTTTCTTGTGCTATCAAATATTGTTCATCCTAACTAACTATATTTTTGCACCCATTAACCATCAACGCTTATCACCTTAGGTAGGAATCCCCCAGTGGAACTGCCCTAAAGGGAGGAGGAAGTTCAGCAGGAACAGCCAGAGGAGAGCTAGGGATTGTGAATGTTATTTCATCAATTTTCAGTGAGGAGGAAGGTAGAGGGACAGGAAGGATCAGATGTCCAGTAGGCAGGTCAGCCAAGTCAGAGGTGACATGAAGAACTAGGACCTGAAAAGTGTAAGAAGTGGCCAAGGGCTGGGAGCAGAAGACGGGGAGAGAGGAGGGGTATGGCCGCTGGCCCTGCCTTAGGAAAGGCCATACTAAAGGCACTGAGTTCACTGAGACTCTTAAAGTTTGAATAAACTGTTTGTGGTTCTGCAACCAATTCTAGTGGTACAAGAAATTCAACCCACGTCTTCTCTGTCTTCCTGTCCTCATTCCCTCTCTTCTACCTGCTGACTTGATTCCAGCCACATTCACTTACTAACTGCTGACTGAGACAAGGATGCCTGGAGCCTTTGCAGTCATTATTCCTCTTACCTGGAATGCTCTTCCCTCAGATATCTGACTCAATTGCCTCTCTCTAGATTTCATTCAAATTTCACATTCCCAGTGAGACTTGTTTTGTCTACAATGTAAACTGACTCCTCCTTCTCATTTTCCACACTCTAAATCCCCCATGGACTGCCTTATTCTCCATAGCATTTGTTACTGCCTAGCCTACTGGATAATTCCCAAGTTTTGCGTTTTCATTTAAAATTTCTTTTCTCCCTTTCACTGGAATGTAGAGTCCACAAAGTCAGGAACTTTACCTTTTTTCTAATCAATGTTACTACTTACAATAGTACATAATACATTCCAGATGCTCAAGAGATATGCTAAATTGGTAAGTGAGTGAATAAACTGTCTTCCAAGTAGTAACTGCATCTACCATAGGCATCTCATGCTGTTAAAAGTAGAACCTGTATTTTTGCCCAAATCACTCACGTTCACTTATCCAACCAAGACAGCTAGAATATATAAGGGTTCCTTGGGGTCACCCATTTGAATCCCTTTTTACCTCCTCATCATCCCCATTGTTGGCTCCTTTAGACCAGGGGTTCATTGTTTCACCTTTGCTTGGGTCACTGCAGTGTTACTAAATCTCCTTAACTCTGCTCTGGCATCATTTAGTTCTTTCTTCTAACATAGTCATAGGAATGTTTCTAAAATCCACATAAAACCTCATCATCTTTTCACTTACAATAGTTTGATGACTTCCCATACTGTCAGGAAAAGGGACAAATGCCTCACCGTGGTAGTTAGGGTTGCCCACATTCCACCCTCCCTTGTCTAACCCTACAGGGTGCATCTTTCAGCTTTGGTTTCACTCCTCAGTCACACCAGAACCCCCATCTGGTGTCCCACTGGCTGGGCATCTTCCTTCCCTCACTTTTAGAATTCTATTGCTTTGATTTGGAAATGGTTCTTCTCCATCTGAGCGTTTCCTTCTCCTTTTTTGAAGGTGAATGTTTCATTTCTCCCAAAAGTAGTTTATGTTCTTATCTGATCCCTATGTCTCAGTGCTTACTCATTCAGTTGAATTTTTGGTCCAATCACCAGTCTTTCCTTCTACACTAAATTTTTCTGAGGCAAGAGATGTCTTTCAATTCTGAATCTCTAGAGCCTAGCACAGAATCTAGTGGAGAGTCATCGCTGAAAAAATGTTTAATGAAATGAATTAGAAACTGAGGGAAATGCTGTAATTTTCTCTTTTCCCTGTCTTCAGATAGTTTTCCTGGGTTATGAAATGACTTAGAAAAGATAAAATTTTCTGCAGTGAACTCTAGGTGGAGACCCAGTAGAACTAGAAGATCAGCCAGTAATTGTAACTGTTGTGATTTGATATCCCAGTGGTTTACACTGGAACCAGGCTAGTTATCAAAGAGAATCTTTTCTGATATTTTTAAGCAGCATGATAAATTCTAAGGAAATTTAAATATTAAATAATTGTACAGCAGACATGAGCTCTTCCTTTTTTTTTTTTTTTTTTAGGATGTAGAAAACCTAGAATTCTTTTTTTAATTTTTATTTATTTATTTTTTCTGATAAAGAGATTAGCAAGAAAACAGAATTCTCATACATTTATGATGAGGGTGTAAAATTGTATACCACTTCAGAAAGCTACCTTCTAAAGTAGTTTTATTATTGCTTGTCATATATAGACTTTATTACTCTGCAATAACTTATTTTGGTGTACATCCAACAATATGTATAACTAAGGATATTGTTCCTCTAGATGCAAGAAGCTGGATGCCAAGCCCAGTCCCTGTGGGTGAAGTGGGAATGTATGAGCATGACTGGCCTACGTCTCAACTAAAGACACAGACACACAAGAAGACATACCTTTTTTTAAAACTAAAATCAGAAAGTGTGTTTCCTAACGCATGTCAGGGAGGATCTAGCCTCCACATTGGTCAGGATGGTTGGAGAGAACAATAGAGGGAAGAGATGAGGGTGGATCACCCAGCCTCTGCTTCACTAGGGCCTCGCTTCCTCCTGGGTTGTTGTTCCTGACACCCACGTTTCACACAGAGACATCAGGATTCAGCCTGTGGGATCAAGAACTGTAGCTACTTCCACATCCCATTCCCTGTGAATCAAAGAATTTTGTGTAAAGTCTAGGTCAACAGGTCACACCTCATATATGTCAATTCTTCCTCCAGAGTTGCCTCAAAGAGCAAAGACACATGAGTAGAGATGGATTAACAGAGGAAGAGTTTATACACATTGTGTGGGAAAGATAAGGGTCCACTAAGGAAAATGGGTTAGGGGAAAGGAAGAACCTGTACAGAGTAGTGAGCCTGAGGTAGCCACATGGAGCACAAAGCTCCCACCACTCATAGGCATTACAGGTCTCATCAACACCAGTTGGCCTGAAGTGGTACTGGCCAACACTTGGCATCTTGGTGGCAACTCCAAGCCTGATGTCTTGGCTATGTGAAGGGGACATCACCCAGGTTGTTGGCTGGGTGTTGATAGGCCAATCAGCAAAACCGATGGCATTAGGTTGGCACTGGGTGCCTGGGTTATAGGAGAGGCAAGGCCTATATGTTGTTCTTGTGTTGCTTCCTTTTCCACATGAAAGATTTGTGAGACTGTTGCTGTCAATCAGGGCCTTAAGAGGTGGCTCCTGGATTAAAATAATGCTTGGATGTTACAGTTGTTCCCCTGAATTGATTGTCCAGGCATGCCCATGCCTTTGGAGACTTGCCCTGAGGCAATGCTGCCACTGAGTGTTGTGTTCCCAGGAGTTCCCATGTAAAAAGGGATGTGGTTCTTCCTGGAGACAGGAGGAGACCAGAAGGTGACAGCCATGAAAGGAGGGTGGAATCCATAGCATTGGTGTCAAAGGCAGGCATGGATGATGATACTGCAGAGGGCCTGCCCACCAGAGTGGAGAAAATGGGAGGAGCTATGGTGGGAAGGCTCATTAATCAGGTATCCTGGGAAAGGAGGCTCTGCTGCTGTGCATCAGGGGACCCAAATGTGGCTGGTTTCTAGGCCCAAGTGATGGCTCAAATTTGAGGTGGGGGAACAGACCATATGTGTAGATGGGTTGATGGGGACTCTGGCCTTATCAGGGAACCTCTGTTCCACAGTACAAGGGATTGGGGAAATGGAGGTGAGCTCACACTGGAGTTTGGGCCTATTGTGAAAATAACAGCCATAGAAAGGGGAATCATGTCCATTTCAATGACCTCAGGGTCTAAAGAGGCTGCCAGGTCAAGTGGATCAATATGTTGTCTGTGATGGTAGATGCAGTCGTTGTAGAATGGGTGAACCTGCTGTGATAAAGGCAGAGTTGCTGGTAGAAGGCACTGAAGAAGGGTGGGGAAGGTATTATAATAGTTGGAGGGGTAGGGAATGAAGAAAGATGGATGGAGAAAGATGGAAAAGGAGGGGAGGGAATGGAAAAGTAGGAGAGATGGGGAAATGAGGCTCAGGGGAGAAGGGATAGGGGAGTAAGGAGGAGTATTGTGGAAGGAAGGGGAAGGAGGGGAGTAGAAGGAAGGGGGAGGAGGAATGAGGAAGAAAAGAGGATGATGGGAGTGGACAGAAAGGGAAAGAGGGAGGGGGAAGGAGGGAGGGGAATGGATGAAGGAAAAAGGAAGGGGAAGAAGGGAAGAGGAGGGATAAAGAAAGAAAGAGGAGTAGGGTTCTCAAAGGAAACGGGAGGAGGGATAGGAAGAGAAGGAGGTGTAGGCATGAGGAAGGAGGCAGGAGGAGTAAGGGGGGAAGGAAGAGGGATGGGGAGTGAAGGAGGAGGGATAGTGAAGGAAGGCGGAGGATGGTTCTAGAAGGAAAGAGGAGGTGCGCAATCTACACACAAGAGTGTTGGGGACACAGTTCTGATCAAGGGCAGCATCAATGAGAATGGTAAGGTGCTAGGAGGATTGGGCAGGACAGAAACAGGAGGCACTGCAGCTGAGACTGAGTGAGCAGAGACTTTGTTCTCCTTAGGTGGAATCCCCAGAGTGGAACTAGCCCTAAAGGGAGGAAGAAGGTGGGCAGGAAAAGCCAGAGGAGAGCTAGGGTTTGTGAATGTCGTTTCATCAATTTTTGGTGTGAGGAAGGTGGAGGGACAGGCATGATCAGAAGTCCAGCAACCAGGTCGGCTAAGTCAGGGGTGGTAGGAGGAACTGGGAACCTGAAAAACTGTAGGATGTGGCCAGGGACTGGGAGTCTGTCATCTGTCAGCAAGAGATGGGGGGAGAGAAAGGGCAGGCTGGGTGGCCCTGCAGCTTCCCAGGGCCTCTGTCTTATCCTCCAGAGCCTCTGTTTTCTCCTTCAAAATCTTGATCTTTGTTTGACACTCAATGAACTCGTCCAAGGTGCCTCAGTCTTCCTCTGCAGCTATCCATGGAAGCTTGGGAGGTGTGAGCGGTCACCTCTGTCCCACAACAGTGGCAGTAGCGCTGGCAGCAGCAGCAGCGGCAACAGCAGTGGCATGGACAATTTTCTTTTGCAGGGCCCATTCCTGGCAGCTCTGGGTGGAGAAGAGCTCGTGGATGTGATATGTGCAGGCTCCTCACTCTGCATCTCCTTCCTGGACATCAGCGTCTGTAACTCGCCTGGAGAGCTGGGCCGACGGTGTTCACGCAGGAGTTCCGTGGCCGACTTCACCAGTATCCGGGAGCAGCTGTGGGCTGGGGCGGGGAGCACTGCTGCATCTGGGTCAGGCATCCCAGGATGCAGAATTCCTCCCGCAGGGCTGTGTGAGCTGGTGACTCTATGACCTTCAGAGAAGGAGTTCATCGGAGATAGCTGGCCCTCCTCACCTACAGTTGTTCTTGAAGCGTTTGGGATGGAGATGTCCCTCCAGGGAAGGCCCAGGACTGCACTCCCAGGAAGTGAGTTCTCCCCGGGTTTCCAGGGGTTTTGATGTTGATGGCACTTCCGCATTGCTAGGAGGGACCCTTTTCCTGTCCTCTTGTCCTTGGGTCTCCAGGAGGTCCACTTCCCCCTCCTCCTGTGCCATCACCTTCCTGGCTTCTTCCTGGGCCTTCACCTCATTCTCCTTCTGGCAGGGAAGGTGCAGGTGAGTGGATGGTATCAGCTTGGGAGCCCTGACTGCCTGCTCAGGTGGTAAATGCAGAAGAGTGACCTTGCGTGGGATAGGAGGAATGTTGATGGACTTCGAGTGTCCGACTATCACAGAACTGTCAGCAGGCGGCACGGGCTACTCCTTCGGGGTCTCCCCCCTAGGATAGAAGGGGAAGGATCCCCAGAGGGGAGCACACAGCCTGCCAGAGAGGATTCTGCCTCTTTGGGGGACGTAAAAGCCTCCTGATGAAGACACTCCATCCGGATTGGGGTTGGACAGCCTGGGGACAGGGTGGGAGGCGGGCGTGGGAGCTGCGGGGAGCATGAGGCCGTTTTGGCAGCTTGCGAATAAGATCGCTCATTTAGAGCAGGTTGTGCGCCCTACGTGCCTGAAGAGAGTTGACAAAACCGAGAGACCGCTCCTTCGTGTCCACCTGCTCTGGAGACCCAGCGCGCGCTAGTCAGCAGGATGGAACTGGTGACAGAGAAAGGGCGCGCCAGAGTGGGCACGGGAGCCCAGGGAAGGGCGCTAAGAAAAGGCGCCAAAGGGCAAAGGGCAAGTTCCTGCTTCTGGTGGCAGCCGTTTGGCACGAGACGGGCCACTGTGTGAGGACGGTTGGAGTCTGATCAGCCAGAGCCCTACCCGCCTGGGCGCCGGCTCCGCAGGCTCCGCGCTACCTAGTCCAGGGCCCAGGTGGGGGCGCCCAGTGGCTGCGTGTCGGCCGCCCTCTTCCCCAGGGCAGGGGCAGAGCCGGCTCAAGGCCTGGCGCCCAGGTACCCCTGCTCCTGCCAGGCTTCTCTGGGGACCTCTCCAGTGCCTCTGCGCCACCACGGCGGCGAGGGCCACCAGCCACGCTGCGAGGGTTGGTGAGGAGGGAATGCCATGTCCTGACCAGACTGGATGCTGCACCCACGACGTCCGTTTGTGGCAGACAGGTTCTCTTCGCTTCTTTTTACAGATTTGGCAGTTAAGCAAGCCTTAGAGCATTAAGGCCTTCTAGGTCCTTAAGTGCAGCCTTTTGACTGAATCCAAATTTTACAGAACAAATCCTTTTATTTTTATGAAAGACAAACATTTTTGTTTGTATTTTATTTTTCATTTTATTTTTAAAATGAATATATTGAAAATACCAAAGAATAAAATAAATTTCGGTGAAATAATCCTCTCTGATCGACCAGCACAATTAGAACATTAGTGAGCCATAAGGGCTACATTGACAGCTGCTGTGCTCATAATTTAATTCTAACTTCCCCCACCTGACTGGCGCCACAACCACATGAGGCTGGTTGGCGAGAGTTTGTGGGGGTCTAGTGCACCAGTCTGTTATCACCTTTTGACAATGGTGCCGTTTCTGTTTGAAGTGGAATTTGTGAATAGTTGCACAGCTCGACAGTATTTTTTAATTCTGTCTGCTTAACAGCCCATCATGTGAAAGAAAACCAAGAGAACACTGAAGGAAGAAAATAGATTTTTTAATGAGCCTCGAGAATTTCAGTATTATCTTGTTTCTACTAAAGAGATGATTTGCTTGCTTGGTGATACTGCAATATTAACATTAAAGAAATTCGATGCTCATCAGCATTATAACATTCACAAGGACCACAAATATTTTAAATTAGAGGGAGAGGCACAAAAAGTTGTATTGCAAAAATTAAAAGATGAAAAGCAGAAGCTAAGGCAATTCTTTCAAGCAGCAAGAAGACCTGGAAATAATGCCACTGAAGCAACTTATAAAGTGGCTTATATACTCGGGGGAAAAAGGGAGGCCATTCAGTGATGTAGTAATTGTTAAAGAATGCATTGTTGAAGTTGTAGGTTGCTTAGAGCCTGATAACGTTTCAAAGTACAAACAACTGCTTTTTTCAAGGAGAACCATAACTGATTGGCAGCATGAATTAGCTTTCAACTTAATAGAACGACTTCATGCAATACTTCAGAAGGAAAATATATATCATTCAATTGCTTTGGGTGAATCAACTGATACTACTGACTTGGCACAGGTTTTATACTTCATTCAGGTCATAACAGAAGATTTTCCTTGCTACAAAGAGTTCCTCACTTTGGGCACTCCTGCAAACAGAACATGGAGAATAGATATCTTCAATGACTTTCAAGATAAATGTAATGAAGTTGGACTGAATTTGGTAAATTTGGTGAGTGTATGTACAGATGGTGTACCTTCCATGACAGGAAAACATGAAGGGTTTATTGCATAGGTAAAAAAAAAAAAAAAAGAATTAACAGATCCAGATGCTCTCCTTTCTTTTCATTGTATCTTGCATAAGCAAAATCTTTGTGCTAAAGCTATTATTTTAAGTGACACTTTGCAACAACATACAAGTATTGTTAACTATATTCGTGTAAATGGAACATGTATTGTAAAATTACATTCTTGCAAATGCAACACAGTATCCTTAGTTTTGTAAGATGCTAAAGTTGAACAATGAGGTATTCAGTGTGGATTTGCTGTATCATTTTAAAGTGCATTTGCCATTGCAGGGACATGTGTTGGCCAAAATTGTATCTCTTGGAGAACAGATAGTTAAATTTTATGAGAACAGAATCATCAATATGAATGATTAAAACAAAATTTCTTTAGGAATACAGCATTTCTATGTGACATCATGTCAAATCAAAACGACTTGAATATTTCTTTGCAAGGTAAAATTAAGTCTATATGTGATATGTGGCCAAAAATTCAAGCATTTCAAAAAAAGATATTTTCTTTCAAAACACTTCTTCAAAAGGGAGTTTTGGATAAACCTTTTACCCAGTTAGCAAAGGTCATTGGTGAGCAGGATGATATACGCAAATCATTTGAAGAACATGCAGCTGTTACAGACCTATTAATTGGAGAATACAATGAAAGGTTCACCGACTTTGAGAATTAAGACATCACATTCAGATTAGCATTTCAGTCTCATATAGTTCATATCAACAAGGCAACTAAAGAAGTACAGATAGAATCGATTGATCTGTCAGTAGATGACATTTTAAAGTCATTGATGCTAAGAAAGATTCAATTGAAATACGGAAAAATGCAGTAGAATAGCCATGCCTTTGGCAACATGACTGAAAAATGTTTTCTTGTTTTTCAGCCACTTATTGCTGCAAAGCTACATTCTCCTACCTAACCCAAACCAAGATACCTTTAGGGTCACAAGTGACTGATACTCATCTAGAGGATCAACTGAAACTGTCGACTTCTATGCTACAACCAAATATTCAAATACTTTCCAACAAAAAGCAGACAAAACAAAGTCATTAAAAGGTGAGTTAACTTTAAAATTAAAAAATAGTTTTCATTTATTTGAAATGATTAAGTACATAGTAGTTATGGTTTTACAACATAACGTACATTTTTCAGTATAACTAATTAAAGTTTCTTGAACGTGGCCTTATTTGATTAGAGCTAAATTTATGCAGCCTTCCAACATGAAAATGTTCCCTACCCCTGCCTTAGACAGTTCTTCAGGTCACACAGGTGGGAGTGGCCCCGTCAGTCTTGGAACCAAGGCTGCATGTGTGATTCCAGAGCTCATGGCTCCTGGTCATGTATATGTCATAGATTATCATTTTTTTCTATAATTTATAGGATACTTAGCACCATGGCATATCTATACTAAGTATTAATACATGAACACCTAGGAGGAGGTCATTACTTCAATTCATCTTAAGGTGATCATGGCCTACTCTGGGCTCCAGTCTCCTCAGAAGATGTAGAGCAGGTTCTCCAACTATCAATATGGCATTATCCCTCATTTCTCTTCCGATGGAGCCTTGCAGCCCAGATTTTCTTTTTAGTCTGGTTTCAAGTATCCACATATGTAAAGATTATATTCTAGATAAATTTTGATCTATCTTGAAAGAAATTCCCTCAATTATTCCATATGGCTAAGAACTCTGTTTGTCTGGCCTTCCTGGAATTTGTCTAGAAAGCAAATACATTTATTTACAAGTTATTGATGGAGCAATATATTGCATTAAAACAGGATCAACACAATTGGAATATTGTGAGCATGCCAGCAGGGTCCACTCTGTGCTACACATTATGGCCACCTAAATGTAACTCTGGATCATCTTATGCTCAAGACAGGAGACATACGTTCAGGTATCAGGATAAAGGAAATATGCAGTATTGTCCTAGGAGCTGGAAGCTTCAAGAAGACAAGAAATTTAGACAATCCTACATGTGGCTTTATCTAGTTTTAGTCTTATTTCTTGGGGTTATTTCATTGGAGTATATTTCTAACTCATGGGGCTGACGATGTGTTTTAAACATATGACATGCACAAGTTTCAGAAGCAAGAATCAGAGATCAGTAAAAATGATTTTATAAATTTTTTTAATTTTAAAAATGTCTGTTTTAAAAAAACATTGGGCATAATGAATATGTTACAAAACTGGTTTCCACCCTCTGCTAGTAAGATTCCTTTTATAGTGTGTCAGAGAAAATTTCGACTTTATCATCCCCAACAGGTTGGGGTTGTGAGGGCACAAAAAGTTTCTCTCACAGATAAATTATATTTGAAAAGAGGAGAAATAGTATAAGCCCTTTCTAACCTCTCCATGAGCAGAAATTATTTATAGTTAAGTAATGTGAATTAATCAAATCAGGGAAATTAGAGTATCCATCTCCTTAGATAGTAATAATTTCTTTATATTAGAAACATTCCAGTTATACTCTTTTAGTTATTTTTAGAATATACCCTAACTTATTGTTGATTATAGTCACTTTGTTGTGGCATCAAATGTTGTTCATTCTGTCTTTCTGACTACATTTTTGCACCAATTATTCATCCCTACTTTATCCCCCTCTCCCTGCTACCCATCCCAGCCTCTGGTAGACCATCGTTCTCCTCTGCTGTCTCCACAAGATCGTTTGTTTTAAATATTTAGCTCCCACATATGAGTGAGAACATGTGAGATTTGTCTTTCTGTGCTTGGCTTAATCCACTTAACATAATATACTCCAATTGCATCCATATCATCGCAAATGGCAGGTTTTCATTCTTTACTGTGGCTATATAATATTCCATTTTATGTACCACAATGTCTTAATCCATTCATCTGTCAATGGACACTTAGGTTGATTCCAAATCTTGGCTATTGTGAATAGTGCGACAATAAACATGGCAGTGTACATATCATTTCCAAGTGGTTCTGCCTCCCTTGTTGCACTATTTTTTTTTTCTCTCTCTCTCTATCTATCCATCCATTCCTATATATAGAACAATAACAAGAATGGTTTATAAGTCACTTCCTTATATTATTTCATTTTAAACTTTCAAAAATCTTGTGATGTAAACAGTCCACACTAAAGGCACTGAGTCCACTGAGACTCTTAAATATTGTGCCAACTGTTTGCAATTCTACAACCAGTACATAGTGGTGCAAGGAATTCAACCCTCATCTTCTTTGTCTTCCTCTCCTCATTCTCTCCTTCCCACTTGCTGAATTGATTCTAGCCTCATTCACTTACTAACTGCTGAGGCCTGTAGGCATCCTTTTTCAAAGAGTTTGCAGTGACTATTCCTGTTATCTGAAATGCTCTTCCTTCAGAGATCTGACTCAATCACCTTTCTGTAGATTTCATTCATTCAAATTTTCCCTTTCCAGTGAGGCTTGTCTTGTCCCCAGTTTAAATTGAAACTCCTCCTTCTCAATTTCCATAATTTTAATCCTCATGGATTCCTTTATTCTGCATAGCATTTGTTATTGCCTAACATACCAGATATTTCCCAAGTTTTTTTTTTTAGTTTCTTTTCTCCCTTTCACTGGAATGTAGGGTCCACAAATTCAGGAATTTTGCCTTTCTTCTATTTGATGCTACTGCTTACAATAGGGCATAGCACATCCCAGATGCTCAAGAGATACGGTAGATTGATCAATGAGTGAATAAACTGCCTTCCGAGTAGTAACCACATATTCTACAGGCATCTCATGCTATTAAAAGTAGAGCTTGTATTTTTTCCCAAATCACTCATGTACACTTATCCAACCAAGACAGCTAGAATATATAAGAGTTCCTTGTGGTCCACCATTTCACTTCCCTTTTGCCCCCTCACCATCTGCACCATCCACTCCTTTACAGCAGGGGATCATTGCTTTCTCTTTGCTTCAGTCTCTGCATTATCAAAATATTTCTTTCACTCTGCTCTGTCAACATTTGGTTCTTCCATCTCACACAGTCACAGCAATGTTTCTTAAAACCTACATAAAATCTTTTCATCTTTGTGTTTAAAATACTTTACAATACTTTCTTGACTTCCCATACCTTCAGGAAAATGAAAAATCCCTCCTCATGGTATTTCTTTGTCCATGTTCTGCTCTCCCTCATGAAACCCTACAATTGCATCTCTCAGCTTTGGTTTCACTCCTCAGTCACACCAGAACACCTGTCTGATGTCCCACTAGCTGGGCATCTGCCTTACCTCACTTTTAGAGTGCTATTGCTTTGATTTGGAAATGATCCTTCTCAACCTGACTGTTCTCTTCTCCTTTTTGAAGGTGCAGTTCATGTTTCTTTTCCCCTCCAAAGTAGTTTATGTTCTTATCTGCTCCCCATGTCTCAGTGCTTACCCATTCAGTTGAATTTTTGGTCCTGTCACCAGTCTTTCGTTGTATGTTGTAAATTTTTCTGGGGCAAGAGATGTCTTTCAACTCTGCATCTCTACAGCCTAGCACAGAATCTACTGGAGAGTCATCACTGAAAAAAATGTTTAATGAAATGAATTAGAAGCTGAGGTAAATGCTGTAATTTTCTCTTTTCCCCATCTTCAGATGGTTTTCCTGGATTGTGAAATGACTTTAGAAAACATAGAATCTTCTGCAATGAAGTCTAGCAGAGACTGAGTACAACCCACAGGTCAGCCAGAACTGGGTGTAATTGTAACTGTTGTAATTTGATATCCCAGTGGTTTACACTGGAACCAGACCAGTTATCAAAGAGAATCTTTTCTGATATTTTTAAGCAGCATGATAAATTCTAAGTAAATTTAAATTTTCAATAATTATAGAACAGATATAAGCTCGCTCTTTCTTTGTCCTCTAGATGCAAGAAAGCTGCATGCCAAGCCCAGCCCCTGTGGGTGAAGTGGGAATGTGTGAGCATGACTGGCCTACGTCTCAACTAAAGACACAGACACACAAGAAGACATACATTTTTTTAAAACTAAAATCAGAAAGTGTGTTTCCTAACGCATGTGAGGGAGGATCTAGCCTCCACATTGGTCAGGATGGTCGGAGAGAACAATAGAGGGAAGAGATGAGGGTGGATCACCCAGCCTCTGCTTCACCAGGACCTCACTTCCTCCTGGGCTGTCGTTCCTGACACCCACATCAGAATTCAGCCTGTGAGGTCAAGAAGTGTAGCTACTTCCACATCCTGTTCACTGGGAATCAGAGAATTTTACAGGAATTCTGTCTCAACCTGTCACTCCTTATACATGTCGATTCTTCCTCCACAGTTGACTCAAAGAGTTGACACATGAGCAAAGGCAGATTAGCAGAAGAAGGGTTTATGGACATTGTGTGGGAAAGATAAGGGTTCACTGAGTAAAAGGTGTTGGGGGAAAATGAACATGTGTACATAGCAGGGGGCCTGAGGTAGACACCTGGAGCACAAAGCTCCCACCACTCATAGGCATTACAGGTCTCATCAACGCCAGTTGGCCTGGAGTGGTGCTGGCCAACACTGGGCATCTTGGTGGCAACTCCAAGCCAGATGTCTTGGCTATGTGAAGGGGACATCACCCAGGTTGTTGGCTGGGTGTTGATAGGCCAATCAGCAAAACTGATGGCACTAATTTTGCACTGGGTAGCTGGGCTGTAGGAGAGGCCAGGCCTCTATGTTGTTCTTGTGTTGTTTCCTTCTACACATGAGAGATTGATGAGACTTTTGCTGTCCATCAGGGTCCTAAGAAGTGGTTCCTGGATTAAAATGATGCTTGGATGTTACAGTTGATCCTCTAACTGGATTCTCCAGGCATGCCCATGCCTTTGGAGACTTGCCCTGAGGCAATGCTGCCACTGAGTGGTGTGTTTTCAGGAGTCCCCATGTAAAAAGGGTTATGGTTCTACCTGGAGACAGGAGGAGACCAGAAGGTGACAGCCTTGAAAGGAGGGTGGAATCCATAGCATTGGTGTCAAAGGCAGGCATGGATGATGATACTGCAGAGGGCCTGCCCACCAGAGTGGAGAAAATGGGAGGAGCTATGGTGGGAAGGCTCATGAATCAGGTATCCTGGGAAAGAAGGCTCTCTGCTGCTGTGCATCAGGGGTCCCAAATGTGGCTGGTTTCTAGGCCCAAGTGATGGCTCAAATTTGAGGTGGGGCAATAGACCATAAGTGTAGATGGACTGATGGGGACTCTGGCCTCATTAGGGCACCTCTGTTCCACAGTACAGGGATTTGGGAAAATGGATGAGATCTCACACTACAGGTTGGGGGAGAACTGAAAATAAGAGTTATAGAAAGGGGAGTCATGTCCATTTCATTGACCTGATGGTCTAAAGTAGGCTGCTAGGTTAAGTAGGCCAATGTGTTGGCTGTAATAGTAGACATGGCTGCTGTAGAATGGGCGAACCTGCCTGTGGTAGAGGCAGGGGTCCTGGTGGAAGGAACTTGAGCACGGGTTGGGAAAGAAAGGGTAGGAAGGGTTGGGAATGAAGTAGGAGAGGTAAGGACGAAGGAGAGGAGGGATCTTGAAGGAAAGGGGATGTGGGAAATCTACACACATGGGTGGTGAGGACACAGTTCTGATCAAGGGCAGCATCAATGAGAATGGTAAGGTGCTAGGAGGATTGGGCAGGACAGAAACAGGAGGCACTGCAGGTGAGACTGAGTGAGCAGGGGCTCCGTTCTCCTTAGGTGGAATCCCCGCAGTGGACCTGGCCCTAAATGGAGGAAGAAGGTTAGCAGGAATAGCTAGAGGAGAGCTAGAGTTTGTGAATGTTGTTTCATCAATTTTCGGTGTGGAGGAAGGTGGAGGGACAGGCATGATCAGAAGTTCAGCAGCCAGGTCAGCCAAGTCAGGGGTGGTAAAAGGAACTGGGACCTGAAAAACTGTAGGATGTGGCCAGGGACTGGGAGTCTGTCATCTCAGCAGCAGATGGGAAGAGAGAAGGGGCAGGTTGGGTGGCCCTGCAGCTTCCCAGGGTCTCTGTCTTATCCTCCAGAGCCTCTGTTTTCTCCTGCAAGATCTTGGTCTTTGTTTGACATTCAACGCACTCATCCAAGGTGCCTCAATCTTCCTCTGCAGCTAGCCATGGAATCTTGGGAGGTGTCAGCAGCTCAATTCTGTCCCACAACAGTGGCAGTAGCACTGGCAGCAGCAGCAGTGGCAACAGCAGTGGCATAGACATTTTCCTTTGCAGGGCCCATTCCTGGTAGCTCTTGGTGGAGAAGAGCTCGTGGATGTGATATGTGCAGGCTCTTAGCCCTGCATCTCCTTCCTGGACACCAGCGCCTGGAGCACACCTGGAGTGCTGGACCGATGGTGTTCACACAGCATTTCCCTGGCCAACTTCTCCTGTAGCTAGGAATAGCCTTGGGCTGGGTCAGCAAGCACTGCTTCATCTGGGTCAGTGAGCACTGCTGCTTCTGGGTCAAGCACCTCTTGATGTAGGATTCCTCCAGCAGGGCTGTGTGAGCTGGTGACTGCAAGGCCTTCATAGAAGGAGGCCATCAGAGACACTTGTGGTCACAGCCACCATAATTTCTGTAACTTATATGATGGAATCCTCATGGAACTATCATGATACCATCCTCCATATGAACATGTGTAGCATGAGGTTGTTTCCAAGAATAAATTAATGTTCTTACAGATACAGTTTTGACTTTTCTGAGACAAATATTAAATCTAGTTGAATCCTTTTGTTTTGCTGAAAGAAGGAGTGGTGCACTGAATTTACTATACCATAAGTTTTGGAACAAGCACTCAGATCTTGTTGCACAGGGAGACAACATAGCATGAAAGACAGAGTACCACTGGGGTTATGTCAGCAGACTGATGGGTCCTATGCTACTGTTGACTTGGGACAAGTCAGTTATTTCATTTGATCTCAGGTTCCTTCTGCTTACGTAAGATGAAGATCATGATATGTATCTCACAGAGTTGCTGGAGAATTGAATGAGGTTAGAATGTAAAGTATTAATCATATTTCTGGAATCATATCTTTCGCTTAACTTATGTTAATTCCCCTTTCCTCTTCTCTCCTGGATGCCTAGTTCTGTATCTTCACTGTACTACTATCACCCTGTTCTCAACTTCGGTGCTTGCTGACATGCTCAATTTCCATTTTCTATCCCAGCAGTTGTCTTATTTGAAATACTTCTGAATTTTTATTGTCCAGAATTAAGGCTCATGTCATACCAGGCAACTTCCCAGTGAGCAGCCTCTTTACTCTGTACAAAGGATCATGAACAAAGGATTCCTTAGATCAGATCTGTAGATGCTTGAGGGTGTGAGTTCCCATGGCTATTAGTGGGAGTATCAAATCATTGTTGGCTGTGACCCATGTTGAATGGGTAGATGGTTATTGGGATTTAACATTGCCTTTTGTAAATAACCTATGATAACCACAACCCTGAAAGCCACAGGGGATGAATCTGGTGAATAGCCCCGGAGTACTGGAGGCATAGGACCCAATTTGGGAGTTATCCAGCTAGGGAAGGCCAAGGTGTGAGAGAAGAGATGAGCTGGCCCAAATAAAGAATGCTAATGAAGTAAGAGGCTAAGATTCAATACCAAATATTTTGAAATACACAGATGATAATTGCAGAAATATAAAAACACTGCAAACATATTAATATTTTCATTAGGTACAAAGAAGTAAAACTAATACACTTTCTGTTCTCAGGCTAACCAACTCTAGGAAGAAGCATATTTTCCCACTTTTGTGCTAAACAATACCGGATCAGGCAAAAATAATACTCATTCCAGGAACTTCCTGCTCCTGTGAAGCAATTAAACGGCTTACTTATCAAAATTAATAGTTTTCTTATCAAGACTCATCTTCAAGACCCTTGTTTCACTTCACTGCTCCCATTAATCCAAAGTTATTAGGTCATACACTTTGCCCACTTACCCTCCACCAGTTCCCCACCTTGCAAGATTTGTCTTAAAATCACTCATCCCAGCCCACATACCCTGTAAAGACCAGTTCCCAATTTTCCCATTTTGAGATATTATTGAGAATTGGTCAAGGTGGTGTTTTCTCTTCACAGTTTAATTTTTTGCTTGAACAGATTAATGGTCTTTTGGGAATTTGATAGTTAACCATATCAATAAAAACATGGTATGGAAGATATGTCAGAGGGCACCAGATGTTAAAATCAAGTGTTTTTAGGTTGACATTGATAGTTCACCTTCTGATGGCTGCTGCACTTGACATCACCTTCACTTTGGGATAACACTTTTTAGAGTCATAGTCAGTGCGCTGTTTTCTATATATGAATGAGGAAATTGACATCTAAGGATGTTACTTGAATATTCAACATTGACAGATGTAATTAAAGATAGAACCAGGACTAGAATAGAGATTTCACAACTTTCAAACTTAATTGTACTAGTCCATTAAAATAATGCCTATCCATGAAGATCTCTCTCACTTTCTCTCTCTCTACACACACACACGCACACACACACATATACACACATGTAAACACATTTTAGCCTCAAAATTATTCAGTGAAATTATGAGATTCTATGTCGGCTGAGGCACTTTTAAAATGGTGCTATAGGAAAAAATGTTACCAAAATACAATTAATATTTTAGGGGTATTTGTACAATTATGGTATAAAGTTTTCCAAATTTGTCTGGAAATGTAAATTGCTTAAAACTCTTGTTAAGATTGTATAAGCTTGGCCCCTCTTTAACCTACCGATCACTTTTATAAGAGGTGCCTGGGAATTCGCTTTTCTGGGAATTTGCTTTTCTATCAAGTTGTCCGATGTTTCTTGATGTAAGGCAAGTGCAAGATATGATGCAGTCTTAACCTGTGGGACACAAATGTGTCTGCACTTTTGAATCACCTGGGAAGCATTTTTAAAAATACCAGTGCCTGGACACACCCTAGAGCAGGGTATTTAATAAATGAAAATCTTCTGGGGAGAGACTCAAGCATGTATTTTTTGATATCTCCCAGGTTATGCTAATGTGCACCTGGGACTGAGACCTAGTGTACCAAACCCAAACTTCTCATTTCTATGCATGCAAATCTTAGGACAACACAAATTCTGATTCAGTGGATCTGCAGTGGAGTCTGAGATTTGAATTTCGAATAAATTCCCAAGGGAGGCTGATGCTGCTGTTTGCAAGCCACACAATGAGTAGCAAGAAATTAGAACAGTGATTCTCTAAGTATGGTTTCCAGGCCAGCAGCATTGCATCCTCTGGGAGCTTATAAAAATACAAATCCCTGGACCCCACTCTAGACATATTCTGTCAGGAACTCTGGGGTGCTGGCCTTGTCTTTACAACCCCTCCAAACCCTCACAGCAACAGCAGATTTACTGGCATTTATTTTACACACTGAGCTTCCACCAATTATTTTGTTTTAGTAAGAAGTTCTGAAAGCAACAATTAATAAATAAAAATACATAGGTAGATAGATAATCGAAAACCTCACATTTATAGAAAAATTTTGAATTCAGAACCAGAAAACCAAATATAAAACTGCAGCTCAATTTCCTCTTAATTATGTGAACTTGGGTGAATCATATAACTCTGAGCTTCAGATTTTTCAACTGAAAAAAAATGCTAAAATGAATACCTTCTTCACCTACTTTACATGCTAGCTGTGAGGAACCAAGCTGTTTTTATTATAGATAGTGGAAATAGGTATCTGGTAATGATGGATAGGGTGGGTGAAGAAATATTAAACTTAAACTTGGTTCTAGCTGCATAGAGTTTTCAATTTATTCAGAAACAAAAGTCAAATAAACATGAAGAAAAGCAAAAAGTTGCTGGAAGGAGCAAAAGAAAGGATAGTAACATTTATTGAGAAGCCATTGGTGTTTTACGTATGACATTTCATTTCTCCAACATCCTAATAAATTTCAAGTGTGGAAATTAAGATTGCAAAGAAATTTAGTGAATAGCCTTTGGAAATGCATTTAAAGGGCTTTTGCAATCAGAAGGCCTAACTTTGAGTGATACTCTGTCACTAGCTTTGTGACCATTGATTAAAATCCTCTGACTTAGTATGGCTTCAATAAAGTGGAGATAATATCTGCCCTACCAGATATCTAGTATTCATAATTGTATAAAGAATCTGAAATTGCTATAAACATTTCAAAGATTTTTAACAGTATAACTCATTGTTATGTAAAATAACACATAAGACTTTCAATGATTTTAATATTTTGCTAAATTTACTTCAATTTATTTGACTTCTACATATAGTAGAGATATGCTGAATTTTAGGGATACTACACAGGTTCAATATTCATTTCTGTACATTTCAATTTCGTAACTTATTGGGCTTTTTTAATTTTAATTTTTTTGAGAGAGAGTCTTGCTCTATCACCCCAGGTAGAGTGCATAGAGTGCAGTGGAATCATCATAGCTCCCTGCAACCTCAAACTCCTGGGCTCACGGTATCCTCCTGTCTCAGCCTCCCGAGTAGCTGGGACTACAGGTGCATACCACCACACCTGGCTAAGTTTTTCTATTTTTTGGTAGAGATGGAGTCCTGCTCTTGCTTAGGCTGGTCTTGAACTCCTGGCCTCAAGCGATCCTCCCACCTCGGCCTCCCAGAGTGCTAGGATTACAAGCATGAGCCACCATGTCCACCCAACAGTTTTGTTTATATGAATGTTAATTTATTCATTAATCATTTAGAGGACTTTGAATAGAATCGTGCAAATCTTTTATCGTCTGATTGCTATGTCATTTTCATTTTATCTGGAGGGAATTCATCTACCTAGTTATGATTTTATTGGCAACTTCTGTAGTTCTATTGTACTTTATACATTCTGAATTTCATTTTGCTAGCCTTGGAGGGAAGGCTCTCTCTCTTCCTTTTTCTCTCCCTCCACTTTTTACCTTCTTGGGCTTTTGCAGTTGTTCCCACACAATCCCCGAGGACTCCCAGTTGAGAACTGCGCCTCAAGTGTATGGCTCACTTCCTTCTCTATGGTGACTTCTCAGTTATAGCTGACCCAGTGTCTGGGCGCCAGTTGTGTCAGACTGCTCCTTCTGCAGAAAGCAGCTGTGTTTGAGGAATGATGCCAGGCAGCGGTTGGCAGAAACATTTTTCAATTTTTTTAAATTTTTATTTTTATAAGCAAAGGTCCTTCATCATGCTCTGCTTTTAACACTGTAATCCTGTCTCCATTTCTTCATGTTTTGTGGGAAGACTTTATTGTTGTAATGCCACTGGAGTCAAATTCTCCGCTGCTCCTGCCTGCTTCTGCATCTGGAGCCCAGAGAGGGCTGATGGCTTCAGCCCTGCCCTCTGTTTTGTTTTCTGGTTGTCAAGTATATTTATTTGATTTTTATAGCAGGGCTATATCTTTTTAAATTTGTCTTTTATCTATTATTATGTCTCCAGTGATGAGGAAGCACCTGAGGATAACCTTTAATGTCATTTTAACCAGAACTATGCTGTCAATTTTATGATCTGAATGTTAGAGATATTTGGATCACAGAAGTAAAGAAGACATCACGACAAAGGGCCTGATAGCAAACAAGTGGGCAAAGTCAGATCATTATGTAATTAATTATGAATTAGCGTGTTGCTTCCTGCATTTTTGCCATGCGTGTCCAGCCTCGGGGACATGGAGGCTGAGCCGATCCTTCCTCCTTTTACTGTTTGCCACTTCATCATTGCTTTCCTCATCTGTTGGACCCGGGGGAAGTGAGCTTGTTTGGTCTTCACAGTACTTTTAAATTGGCCATTTTTCAGTTGAATTTCCCCCCAGCTGGCTGTGACTGAATCATATCAACCTTTTGTAACTTGATAGATTGTTCTATATTCTATTCAAGAAGACTGAAAAAAAGAGTGACAGGAAAGTTGTCAACTTTCAGGCTTTTTCTAAGGATATGTTCACTTGCTCCATTCCCTGCTTGTAAAAACTTACCTGAATTAAGTTATAAAATACTTTAAAAACAGCAATTAAGAGCACTAAGTAGAGTTTTGGTCATTTTTTCAATTTAATGGGTTGTTTTATCTCTTGGACTATAATTGGGTAAAATTATACTGTCATACTGCCTCCTGGCTTTGTCACCATGGAGACACAGAATTCCTCAGCATTGGGAACTTATCCTGAACAATATCCCAAGGTGGCTCTAGCATGAAAAATCACATCAAAGAATTAAGGAGTTTATTGTCAGCATTATTTCTAAGCTTCTGGAAATGCCTTTGTGAAATCAGAAAATATGTATAAATTTCAAATTTTTCAGTATATTAAAATGATCTGGAAGAGTTTAGAAATCATTGCATTATAGCTTATCTAAACATAGATAGAATATGTAGAGAAAATACATATAATGTTTTTTTCGATGCGTGCACTTTTCCTTTTAACTGGCAACCTGGAAAAACAACTATCCACCAATTATATAAATGGCAGATTAATCAGTATGTCGATTAATGGTAATTAGAAATAGTAACTGTGTATTGATAGTTAAAGAAATATAAGAAACAGAATATGAAATTCAGCTTTTTTCTTCAGAGTACTGGCAAAGGCCAGATTTTCAAAGAAGGGAAGATAGAGAGATTGTTAAGCGAATTTTACAAGTATCATTTCATTCTACTCCTGGACAGATTCCAGCAGTGAGAAATTTGGGGGGAAGTGCTGTCAGTATGCTGTGTGTTTCCAGGGAGGAAGAGGCTGGAGTTCCTTCCTCCTCACTTCCAGCCAGCTGAATTTGGGCTTTAATATATGAACTCAGGAGCTTGTGGCTATCTCAGTCCTGAAATAGCCTCTGATTAAAGGGAGGAAGAAATGGAGTGGAGTCAACCTGTTCTTCTTCCAAGAAATGAGCTGACATCCTGTTTCTCTTGGTTCAAGCACTGACGCCATGAAAGGGTTCTGTTTTGGAAGGCACCACACTTAAGAGGATTATGTGGAGAAGTAGAGAGTTCCCTGAGCCTACAGCTAAGGGGCTGTCATAAACAGTCATGTCAGGAAACTACAGGCGACAAAAACTACCTAGTAATAGGGGAGGGGTTTTGAAGACCCCAAAAATGATCCCATGAGAGAAATCATGTGAGCCGCTTGTTATCCTAAGTTCACCAATTCCATATTAGAGCTTTACCAATGGAATCATTTCTAAACTTACCTTCACTCCATAACCTCTTATCTAATTCTGGAAATGCTAATTTCTTAGTTTTGATAGTTGTACTGTGTAATATATTAGCATTAGTGGAAGCTGAATGAAGAGTATTTGGGAGCTCTTAAAATGTAGTGTAGTGAGGAAAGGGTTGTGAGAAGTTCAAATAGACAGGAATTCATTTTATTCTAAATATGCCTGATACATACTAGATACTACATAGATAAGAGGCACTCAATATTCAGAATACTGCAACTATAAATGAGATATATGAAGCACTCCAAATTCATGAGGTCTTAATTTGGCTACCTATTGGTGACACCCATTCTGGCCCCATGTGTCCTCCACCCAAGCACAAAAATAAAATCTTGGCTGTTTATGCTCAAGCATACTTATCCTTGTGTCTCTCTGATAGAGCAAGAGTGTCATTGGCCCTGGCCATCTTCTGCCCGTAGACTCCTTTGCTTGAACTTCAATGCTGGTCCTCCTCTAAATGCCACCAGTGGGAAAGGTGATGTGGCTGAAGGACAAACAGAATGTAGGAATAATGTATACACAGGATTCAGGTAGCATGAGTATTGTGTGGCCCTTTTTTTTTTTTTATTTCATCTTATTGTTATGGGGGACACAGAATTGCAGGTTACATACGTTGCCCATGTACCGCCTTTCCCCCCAAGTCAGAGCTCCAGGCGTGTCTGTTCCCCAGATAGTGCGCGTTGCACCCATCATGTAGGTATATATCCCTCCCTTCCCCACCCCCCCTTCCCGAGTCAGCACCTTCAAGCGTTACCATTCCCCAAACGGTGTGCAATGCACTCATTGTGTAGGCATACACCCATCCCCTCCCCCACCCCCCACCTCAGTCTGATATCCGATTGGTGTCGTTCCCAGATGTGTATTTAGGTGATGATCAGGGAAACCAATTTTCTGGTGAGTACATGTGATGCTTGTTTTTCCATTCTTGGGATACTTCACTTAATATAATGGGTTCCAATTCTCTCCAGGAGAACCATAGAGATGTCGTATCTTCATCATTCCTTATAGCTGAGTAATATTCCATGGTATACATATACCACAGTTTACTAATCCAATCATGTATTGATGGGCATTTGGGTTGTTTCCACATCTTTGCTATTGTGAATTGTGCTGCTATAAACATTCGGGTACATGTGTCTTTGTTACAGAATGACCTTTTTTCCTTTGGGTATATGCCCAATAATGGGATTGCTGGGTCAAATGGCAGGTCTACTTGAATCTGTTTAGGATACCTCCATAATGCTTTCCACAGGGGTTGCACTAGTTTGCAGTCCCACCAGCAGTGTATGAGTGTTCCTGTCTCTCCACACCCACGCCAACATGTGTTGTTTTGGGTTTTTTTGATAAAGGCCATTCTCACTGGGGTTAAGTGATATCTCATTGTGGTTTTGATTTGCATTTCTCTGATGATTAGGGATGTTGAGCATTTTTTCATATGTTTGTTAGCCATTCTTATATCTTCTTTCGAGAAGTTTCTATTCATGTCGTTTGCCCACTTTTTGACAGGGTTACTTGATTTTTTCTTGCTGATTTTCCTGAGTTCTAAATAGATTCTTGTTATCAGTCCTTTATCTGATGTGTAGTATGCAAAAATTTTTTCCCATTCTGTAGGTAGTCTGTTTATTCTCGTGACTGTTTCTTTGGCTGTGCAGAAGCTTTTTAATTTAATCATGTCCCATTCAATTATTTTTGTTGCTGCTGTGATTGCCTTGGGGGTCTTCTTCATAAATTCTTTGCCTAGGCCAATGTCTGTAAGAGTCTTTCCTACATTTTCTTCTAGAATTCTGATTGTATCACGCCTAAGGTTTAAGTCTGTTATCCACCGTGATTTGATTTTTGTGAGAGGTGAAAGCTGTGGGTCCTGTTTCAGTCTTCTACAAGTGGCTAACCAATTCTCCCAGCACCATTTATTGAATAGGGATTCTTGTCCCCAGAGTATATTCTTTCCTGCTTTGTCAAAAATTAGGTGATTATATGAGGATGGTTCCATATTTGGATTTTCTGTTGTGTTCCACTGGTCTGTGTCCCTGTACTTGTGCCAGTACCAGGCTGTTTTAAGAACCACAGCCTTGTAGTATAGTTTGAGGTCTGGCAAATTAATACCTCCCATTTTGTTTTTGTTGCTTAAAATTGCTTTTGCTATACGGGGTCTTCTCTGGTTCCATACAAAGTGTATAATTATTTTCTCTACATCTGTGAAGAATGATGTTGGTAATTTAATAGGGATTGCATTGAATCTGTAGATCACTTTGGGTAGTATAGACATTTTAACAATGTTGATTCTTCCGATCCACAAGTATGGTATATTTTTCCATCTATTTGCAAGTTCTGCTATTTCTTTTCTCAGTGTTTCATAGTTTTCCTTATAGAGGTCCTTTACCTCTTTAGTTAGGTATATACCTAGATATTTTATTTTCTTTGTTGCTATTTTGAAGGGTATTGAGTCTTTAATTTGGTTCTCCGATTGACTGTTATTGGCATATATAAATGCCTCTGATTTGTGTATATTAATTTTGTAGCCTGAGACTTTGCTATATTCGTTAATCAATTCCAGGAGTCTCATGGTTGAATCCGGGGGGTTTTCCATATATAACATCATATCATCAGCAAAAAGTGAGAGTTTGATCCTTCCTTCCCTATTTGGACTCCCTTGATTCTGCTCTCCTGCCTGATAGCTCTCGCAAGGACTTCCAATACTATGTTGAAAAGTAATGGGGACAGTGGGCAGCCCTATCTGGTTCCAGTTCTAAGTGGCAGTGCTTTCAATTTTTCCCCATTTCAGAATGATGTTGGCTGTGGGTTTGTCATATATGGCTCGTATCAATTTTAGGTAGGTTCCATCAACGCCTATTTTGTTAAGCGTTTTTATCAAAAAAGGGTGTTGAATTTTGTCAAATGCTTTTTCTGCATCTAATGAGAGTATCATTTTTGTTTTTGCTTCTATTTATGTGGTGAATTACATTTATAGATTTACATATGTTGAACCACCCCTGCATCTCTGGGATGAAGCCCACTTGGTCGTGGTGGATTATTTTTTTGATAAGTACTTGGATTCGATTTGCTAGTATTTTACTGAAAATTTTTGCATCTATATTCATGAGAGAAATTGGTCTGTAGTTCTCTATTTTTGTTGCGTCCTTTCCAGGTTTTGGTATCAATGTTATATTGGCTTGGTAGAACATGTTGGGGAGAATTCCATCCTTCTCAATATTGGAGAATAGTTTATGTAGGATGGGCACCAGTTCTTCTTTGTATGTATGGTAAAATTCAGGTGTGAACCCATCTGGACCAGGGCTTTTCTTTTTGGGAAGGTTTTTTATTGCTGTTTCGATTTCAGTTCTTGATATTGGTCTGTTCAGGTACTCTATTTCTTCCTGGTGAAGTGTGGCCCTTTTTACCAATCTGTGCCCTATCAAAGTATTAATATATTCATTTACCCATCTTTTCCCTGCTGCTTATCCTTGTGTGCTAAAGTGATTTTAATACATCATGTGATTTGAGAATTTAGTTTGCTTGGGAGCTTTTCTGTTCTGACTTGTAGGGTTGCTTGAATGGTAATGTACATGTAGACTACCATCGCTCCCAGGAAACGTACCATATGGTAGCTTCTCATGCTATCATCTAGCTTTCATTCAACGTTTGCAGCAATATAGATATTTATTCATTTGTATAATATCAGTCTTCCTTGATAGACTATAAATCGTATGGAACCATGAAACATTTCTTCAGTGTGTCCTAGAATGGCCAGGACATACCAGGCATCCAATAAATATTTGTTGTCCACATGGATGAATATTTCACAGGCAAGCTGAGACTTTTTTGTAAATATTTTAGATGTAAAAAAGAATACAAAAATACTACAGAGAGCTGCCAAATACTCTTCATTCAGCTTTCACTAATACTAGTATACTACACAATATAACCATCAAAACTAAGAAATTAGCATTGATGCACTATTAACTAAACTACAGACTTTACTGATATTTTACCAAATTTCTACTGACGTTGTTTTTCCATTTTAGGATCCAATCCACACAGCTACATTGCATTAATTGGAATGTGTCTTCTAAGGATCTGGTGGTAGCTCCTGCGTATTTTCTTGTTTTTCATAACCCTGACATTTTGAAGAGTACTTCTCAGCTATTTTGTAGAATATCTCTCTATCTGTGTGTGAGTGATGTTTTCTCATGATTAGACTGAGGGTGCACCTTTTTGGTGAAGTGTCACTTCTAATACATTATATGAGATGATGCATGATGGCAATATCTTATTACTATTTATCACCCCTTATATTTATCATGGTTATTTTAAATTACGGAGCAGGCAATTCCTATATCTGTGTCATGTATAGGAATCTAGTTCTGATGATTACTTTCTTGTGGGAGTCTGTTGTTTTGTCTTGCCTTTTTGTATGCTTTACTTTTTTTTTTAAGGCAGGTAGGTGAGGTAGCAGAGTTAAGACTTAGGTAAATACATTTTACACCTAGCAATATTAATGCTTTTTCTTCTACTAGGCCTTTAGGGCAAAGTTTTGAGGAGATCTAATTAGAAACTGAGCTGGGTGTGAAGTCTGTGTTGCTGTGATTAACCTCTGTCCGCCACAGGTATGAAATTATTGAGAGGATACTTGTGTATAGTGTTGTGAGTGTGTTTGCAATGCCTACTTAACCTCAGCTTCAGGGCTTTCTTTTGCACTGCACCTCAGCAAGGGTCTATCTCTGGCCAGTTACTTTCGAGATGTTTGTCCGCCTGGGCTGGGGGTGGGCGGGCACGTGGGGCATTTTCTGTTGTTCTGACCACAGTCTCCACCTTAGAAAAGCACCGAGTCTACGGGCCTCGAGGCCATAATCTTTTCAGCCTCTCTTCTCCGTGCAGTTCCGAGTCCAGAAGCCAGTTTTGATCCTCCCTCAGGTTTATAGGGACTTTTCCTCATCCGTTCCCCAGCTGCAATAGGTTTTCACTGGCACCCCCAAGATTCACAGTGTTTATTGCCTCCCCACAGACTCTGGCTTTTGTTCCATACAGGAGACAGAAGTCAAGGGTCCCAATTCAGTTTCCTGCCTCTGTCTGAATAAGCTGCTATTTCCTCCAGTTTTGAAAGATGAGATGGATTTTCTGATTACTCTCCTAATCTTCTCTAGGAAGACTTATGGAGTTTGGGGGGGGGGGCGGAAAGAGCCTGCAAGAGGGTATGAACCCCCCATATTTCCAGCCCCCAGGGACTTTATCCTCTTTTGCCAGCACTAATCAGCTGGCTTCCCCCAAGTCACCACTGCCCTAGACGGATGCTTCTCACCTGTGTGCAGCCGCATCTTGCCCAGGTAAGTCAGGGCACCTGTCTTCTCTGCCCCTTAAGACACTGATTCTCTTCTTACTCTGGTTCTACAACATCAGTATGCCCAGGGATTCAAGAAAAGCTGTGAACTTGTGGCTTACCCAGCTATTTCTTGAAAGTTGGGAAGCAGTGCTCTTTCCAGCTCTCTGTATCCTCCAGTGGAAATCAAAAGTCCAAGATCACACCCCTCCCAAGATATATTTTTAAACATGTTTTGCAGTATAAGAGCTAGCTAGGGCCGGGCGCGGTGGCTCACGCCTGTAATCCTAGCACTCTGGGAGGCCGAGGCGGGTGGATCGCTCGAGGTCAGGAGTTTGAGACCAGCCTGAGCAAGAGTGAGACCCTGTCTCTACTAAAAATAGAAAGAAATTATATGGACAACTAAAATATATATATAGAAAAAATTAGCCGGGCATGGTGGCGCATGCCTGTAGTCCCAGCTACTCGGGAGGCTGAGGCAGTAGGATCCCTTAAGCCCAGGAGTTTGAGGTTGCTGTGAGCTAGACTGATGCCACGGCACTCACTCTAGCCCGGGCAACAGAGTGAGACTCTGTCTCAAAAAAAAAAAAAAAAAAAAAAAAAAAGAGCTAGCTAGGAGCAAAGAGTGAAAAGATGGAAACCTCAACCTTAAATTTTGGGGTGTAGTAATAAGAACACAGAAGCTGGAGTCACAAAACTGTGAGTTCACATTTCCTCCACACCTCTTTCTCCTCTGGAATTTTAGGTAAAGTAGGCCCCAGGGCTGTCATTTCTACAATAGTTATAAGGATATAAATCTCACACTGTCACTTGCATTAGTGATTATCAAGTCAGGGGGCTCTGCAGGGAGCAAGGACAGAGTTTAGGAGGTGGGTGGATGAGGAAGAGAACATGCCTGTCTCATCCTCAGCTGGAGGGCCTCTGAGTTCATTAGGTGTGTGTGTGTGTAAGAAGTGAGCTTCAACTTGAAGAAAGGATGTCTAGGAAAATGAATGGAAGTGTGAATGTAAAATGCAAATTGCTGTTTAAATTTTTTGTTTTGTTTTGTTTTAGATTTTTAATTCAAGAAAATTTAGGATCATGAGTTCATAAAAGGGAAGGGCAAGCCTGGGAACTTGAGGTTGTAGTAAGGGAAATCTTAATAAAATTGTAAGGCTCTCAAATGAGGATGGAGAGAAACAAGGCTGAAAGCAAAACCGAGAAGAGGATGAGAAGTAGATGTGTAATGGTGATGTGGTATTTCTGAAGAGGCTGGGACTTAGAGTGAGAGGAGGACTTTGAGCGATGGCCCTGCCACTTACATATTGGGTGGCTTTGGTACATTATTTCCTCTCTTTGGGATCAGAATTTTCCTTTCATAAAAGGCATTGTAATCAGGCCCTTCTCTTTCGTCTACTCCTTCAGAGTCTACTGAATCTACGCATTGCTGTTCTCTGTTTCTCTGAACATGGCTCACACGTGTCTCCTGCTGTTGTTCGCACTGCTCTGACTACAAATCCCCGCCAGGCACTAACTCAGAGCCCAACAAAGAGCTGGAGATAATCCAAGAAGATTCCATTTCACCATCACTTATAAAAGTGAAGACCCTGCACCTATGCAAAAATGTCCATGTGATTTGACCAGGCATTAAAGGCCCTGTAAGTCTGGCCTTAACAAATTCCACCCCCCCTCCCCATCTCAAATTCCACTGATCCTCTAAATTCTGTTTCATCGAACCACCCCTGTCATGTACCATACACAAATTCCCTCTCCTGGAATCCTTCAGATCTTACTTAAATCAGTGAGTTTTGGAGTTTCTGTTAGCAGAGGACCCATTTGTTACTGGTTGTAGTTTTTAGTACAAAAGTTAATGAGGAACTTCAACGTGGTAAAATAGCTCTGGAAAAATGGATGGGGGTGGGAATGGGTTTGGATCCTACCTTGATGCTGTTTTCACACTAATGATGCTATATCCCATTGGGGAAAGAAAAACAATGGATAGTTGTCAGAAAATCAGGTTCAATTTAAGCATGAAAAGAGCTGTGTGAGCTTCATCAACTCAACTCAACTATCTCACAGAATTTCTCAAATATACAAAATGAGGGGATGGGACAGGTGATTTCTAAGGTAATTTCCAGTCATGAAATTATTTAAAGTGAAAATAATTTATTGTATTGGTAATTTCAACCTTCACACATTAAAACTTATCTTTTGCACCAGAGACGTAGGGCAAAATGTATGCAAAAATATTTGTCGAGGAGTATGGGTTCATGTGACAATGTTGTACAAAGAGTGTTCATTTAGGACATTGATTAGTTATAGACTTGACATGAGAAAAAGCTATCTGTAATGAATGGAAAAATAGCTTTGAAAGCTATGTCCTTAAATAAAAAGTGCAACTAGATTCCCATTTATGTGTATGTTATTTCTCTTCTGTATTTAATATCATTTGAAGGAAATATTTCATTGTTATGCCTCAGACTCTTCTGCAGGCTCAAATAAATATTGAATTCCCTAGATGTAACAAGATTTTTCACCTTTCAAAGGGACATTGCAAGGTTCCAGTGACCTGCTCCTTAGGCAAACAAAATGTCTTTTTCTGCACATAATTTTGAGTTGAGAGAAGGTAAATTGAAATGACATTTTAAAATTTAAAATTGGTTTTAGTAAATCCAATATTGACAGTGTACTACTTGGGGGCACTTGCTACTCAAAAGTTCAGAGATCAGTCCTTCCTTGGAGATATCTTTCTTTCTTTCTTTCTTTTTTTGCCAAGAAGAATATTTATTTATTTTGATTCCTCAAATGTGAAATTGAGAAATAACATTGATAAAAATGATAGCATGCTTAATTTTTTCAAAGTACTACTATAGGATTAAATCTAATTCTCATAATTTTTAAAACTTTTGAAGTATAATATCAAGTTAAGTGTACAAATATTGTGCATGTTTTGTTTTTTAATGTACAAACATCTATAATAATCACCCAGATAAAAGTAAAGAACAATACGAGCACACTAGAAGCTTTCTTTGGGTCTTCTCCCAGTAAATTTCTGTTTGTTAGAAGTGATTTCTATTGAGACTTTTAGCACCACAAATTATGTCTTTTTTTGAACTTCACATAAAGAATTACACAATAAGTGTTACTTTTCATCTGGCTTCCTTTACTCAACATTATGTCCATGAGATTGGCCCATGTTGTTGTGTGTAGCAGAATGTTAAAGTTTTATTGCTGTCTTATGTTCCATTAATAAATAAAACACTGTTCTACCATTGATAAGCAATTGGATTGCTGCTAGTTTAGAGCTAATATGAATAATGCTGCTATCAATACTCGTAAATAAGTTTTAGACAATGTGAATTGATCCCATTTACGAAGTAAACTTGTGTGTGCTTAGTTTTAGCATACCAAAGTTATTCAGAGTGGTGGTTGTAATACTAATTTATAAGCTCATCACCAGTTCCAACACTAATTACTATTATCATATTATCAGTGACTTATGTTTTCAATTTAAATATGTACATAGTGATATTTCATTTTCTTAATTTTAATTTTCCTAATGTAAGTTATGTGAACATCTTTTTATGTTCTTATCCTACAAAACATATCTCTTGAATTCTTAAATTCTGTTAATTTTATTTTCAGCTGTAAATTTTCAGAATTTCTTTTCAGGTTTTTGGTGAAATACTGTCTTTTTCTTTATTTTCTGAACACATTAAACATAGTTAAAGTTTCTTCCTAATAGCGCCAATATTGGTTCTTTTTTCTATTATTTACTTTGGATTTTTTTGTCATTTGGTTCTATTTATTGACTTGCCTATTAATTTTTCACTAAATACTCTATATTTCAGGCCTTGGATGGTGCTATCATGCTCCACGGAGGGTTAAACTTCACTGTGGCAGATAGAAAAAAGACAGGTAAAACACCTTCCTCCAGTGGAGTCTGTGTTTCCAGTTTTTACAGGGCACCTCTAGTTTAGGTTGCCCTTACTGCTAGGGTGTGGGTCCCATTCATACAATGTATTCTGGGGTCCCACTTGAAATTTTCCTTCCCTCTCTCCCTCCCGCCCTTCTTTTATCTCCCTTTCTTTCTTTTTACCACCTTGGCCAGGCCTGAATTCTAACTTCGTTGCAGCAAGGCTACCAAAATATCTTCTCAGCCTTTTAGCCCCTCACATACTGCTCTTCACTTTCTAGGAGTCTCACCTCACACATACATAGTGTAAGAACTGAACAACGCCAGCCTGGGGGCCCTCAAGTCCAGACTGTCTCCCCAGCCCAGCTCAACTGCCCAAATCTTCAGGCTGCCATGGCCCCCATTTGCTTGTAATGTGAACGGTGAATTTTCTGAGACAAAAAATAGGTGGATGGGGGCTCACCTTGGTTGCTTCCCTTCTCATGCCTGCCCTGGTTGCTTTCCTATGCCTTCAGATGGTTATTTTATGTACTTTGTCCATCCTTTATAGTTTCTCTTATTGGGAACATAAATCACTTACAAGTTTCATTACCACGTTTGGGAGTGAGAGTGCATTTTTTTAAAGTAAGTATGACAAGCATTATGGTGCTTATTTTAAAGATGGAAGACACGTTTGAAAATGAAGAGAAAGTTAACATTTCCTGTGATCACAAGACAAGGCTTTTGTGGATCAGGAATTAGAATTTTCATCTCAAAAACTTTTGATCCCAGCATTTTACACCCTGCAGATTTTAGATTAAGCTAAACTTCCGTGGTTCAATTTTGGTCAGATTACATCATAAAGGAAACTTGAAGATACAACAATCTTAGCTTGTAACAGACTACCATCTTAAGTGTATTATTGTGTATGTCTAAATAATTAAAGTATCACATTTAAGGAATGGGAAGAATTCTCTTGGAATTAGCAGATATTGATGAAATCCACAATTAGAAAGAAGATATCATCTAGAATACTGTGGAAATAAAAATGATTCCTAACTTCCCTTTAAATGAATTCCAACACATTATGTTGTTCTTCAGTCATATTATAATATTGGCATAAATCAATATACAGGCAGTCCCCGGTTAAGGATGACTCCACTTACAACATTCTGTACTTACAAATGGGCTCCCAATAAAGATAATTTATACCTAAAATTAAGCCAATAATTCAGTACCTAGTTTCTTCTGCACGTGTAAACAAACCCGCGTGGTGAAAGCAGTTGGTGGGCGCAGTGTAGTGTCTTCATGGAGCAGCTGGTCAGCTGGTCGCACCGTGTATAAGGTCCCTCAGGCACAGCATCACTTTCCTCTTAACTTTTTATTCTATTTTGTGAGTCTGTGTTTACTTATGACCATGCCTCCAATGGGAAAGTCCACGGCACAGCCAGGGGAACCTGCAGGGAAGAGAAACGTGATTGCAATGAAAACAAAAGTAGAAATAATTAAGTTTTTGGAGTAAGGCCAGACACCATCTGCCACTGGGAAAGCATTAGGCTTCAGTGTCTCCACTATCTGAACAATTATGAAGGACAGAGTGAGAATAATGGAACACGTGAGAGGCAGTGCTCCAGTGCAAGCATCAATTATTACTAAGCAGCATGGTGGATTAATTATTGAAATAGAAAGGTCATTATTGATTTGGTTAGATCAAAATAAGCGTAACATTCCTATTAGCCTAGCGTTGATGCAACATTAGGTGAGAGTTAACATTTAATACTCTTTTTTGAAATTTCTCCTATCTCCTATCTAAACTTTTTGTATGAGTTTGTTTTTATGTTCTGTTTGTTTAAATTAAAAGAAAGAGCAAAATAGTTTCTCTAACTTATTACAGCACAGGAGTATTATTATTATAGTATTAAACTGTATTATTACCACATATGAGCCATTATAATACTGTTGTTGTTATTATTATCATCACCATATGTGTGCTGTTCACCAGGGATCCAAGTTACAAGGTGTTCTCAGGAATATATCTTGTCTATAACCTGGGGACCAACTGTATTCACAATATCCACACCAGTGGCTGACAAGTGAAGCTTTTAAAAGGAAAAGATCATCTATCTAATCTAATGGATTATAACATCTAAAGACATGTTATAATGCTTATAGTGAGCTTCATTTACTACCTCAGAAATATTTTACAATGATGCTATAGTTCCAGTGTTAGAGGGAAGAAAGAAAATGGACTCAGAGATATGGTCACAGGGATTTACCAGGACAATGAGGAGTTCTTGACAAAGCCAGAAATGAAACTCAGAATGTCTGTCTTGACTCCAGCCTCAGACCCCTTCTGTATTTAGAAAGCTGAATGTATTAGTGGTGTAGCTCAAGAGCTTTGCTTTATCCTATGCCTCTGTATTTAGTTTCAGGCATTTGAAAATATGAAATGAACTGCATGAGGAAAGGTTGTTAAAGTATAGGATGAAAATGTTGTGGGAAGTATCTGCTATTTAAAGCACAACTGGAACACTCCTCCTCTCTTTTGACTTCTGTTTGCACTTACAGGAACTCCCACCCTCTGTGCAAATCTTCTCTCTTATCAGGTATTTGGGGCATTCACAAAGGCAATCTCACATAAGCCCAGGGACTCCACTTACATGGATCTCAACATGCATAGTATCCCTGAAGTTGTTGGTACATTAGCCTTGGGATGGAGCATGGTCTTCCCAGTAAAGGTCCCAGCAATTTCCCTCCTTGTATCTGTCACTGCTTTTCCAGACATGTCAAATAACTGACATTATTCTACAACTGTCCGTGAGATTTTATTTCATGAAGAATATTTATGAGATGTTTGAGGCCTCCAAATAATTGGAATGTCAATTTTTTACAAAAGACAGAATGGGAAAGTTTGAGTCTCTTCTTTGTGTAATAAACTCTGTCAGAGAAACCCCAAAGCAGTGACGTGTGGTCTTGAATATGACATAAAGTTCAGTGAAACAGACCCTGGCCACTCAGTGAATATAAATCTTATAATACCTAGGTTAGAAAATGAATCCTATCAACAGAAACAATGATGTATTCATTGTTTCCCTTCCCTTCTGATGAATAAACTATTTTCAAACTCTTGGCTCTGGATAGGTCTTCTTCCAGTTTGCTTGTCAGTGCCACTATAATAAATTACTATCAGAATAAAAATATCTGAATTTCTTAGATTCTAGTTGAAATATCCCACTATAGAAACTATAACTGATTTCATCTTCAGATTGAAGAGACATTGGTTAGAAAACAACTCCACAAAATAAAACAGAATGCTCACGTCAGATCCATATAGTTGGTCACTGGTAGTCATAGAAACAGGTATTCATGGATGGCATAGCCCTTCACCTTGTACCTAGACCATGCGATACTCATTTTCCAATCATTGATCTATCTAGAAATAGTATTGTATTTTATAGATTTGAGTCATTGATTTTTGAATTATTATAGCAATTTCTATTTTTTACCGAGCCTAGTTACAAACTACATATAATTTGGTAAAAATTGAGCTCTCTTTCAATAAAAGCTTTCTTAGCATAGAAAATTGGATTGTGTTATAACTAGAAGAAACTTTTAGAACAATAGACTAAGCAAAACTATTTAACACTTTCCTTGAAACATTTAAGTGTTTCAAGATTAACATTTCATAGGTTTACTAATTTTCCAAAACAGAATGATACAAATAATTGCTACGATTTTTTTCTCTTAGGTGTGATCACTTGTTGTATGCTATTATTCTATCACAATAAAAGGTTTAAAAAAAATGGGATAGGTAATTTCCTGAAATGAGTCTTTTTTTTATTATTTTTATTTTTTTTTATTTTATTTATTTTTTTATTTTTTTTTAATATGGGAAATATTCATGATAAATTATTAAGTGAACAGTGCAAGTTAAAAACAATAGTTTCATATTTTTTCCCCACCCCCCCTTTCCCGAGTCAGCACCTTCAAGTGTTACCGCTCCCCAAACGGTGCGCAATGCACTCATTGTGTAGGCATACCCCCATCCCCTCCCCCACCCCCCACCTCAGTCTGATGTCCAATTGGTGTCGTTCCCAGATTTGTATTTAGGTGATGATCAGGGAAACCAATTTTCTGGTGAGTACATGTGATGCTTGTTTTTCCATTCTTGGGATACTTCACTTAATATAATGGGTTCCAACTCTCTCCAGGAGAACCATAGAGATGTCGTATCTTCATCATTCCTTATAGCTGAGTAATATTCCATAGTATACATATACCACAGTTTACTAATCCAATCATGTATTGATGGGCATTTGGGTTGTTTCCACATCTTTGCTATTGTGAATTGTGCTGCTATAAACATTTGGGTACATGTGCCTTTGTTACAGAATGACCTTTTTTCCTTTGGGTATATGCCCAGTAATGGGATTGCTGGGTCAAATGGCAGGTCTACTTGAATCTGTTTAAGATACCTCCATAATGCTTTCCACAGGGGTTGCACTAGTTTGCAGTCCCACCAGCAGTGTATGAGTGTTCCTGTCTCTCCACACCCACGCCAACATGTGTTGTTTTGGGTTTTTTTGATAAAGGCCATTCTCACTGGGGTTAAGTGATATCTCATTGTGGTTTTGATTTGCATTTCCCTGATGATTAGAGATGTTGAACACTTTTTCATATGTTTGTTAGCCATTCTTATATCTTCTTTTGAAAAATTTCTATTCATGTCCTTTGCCCACTTTTTGATAGGGTTGCTTGATTTTTTCTTGCTGATTTTCCTGAGTTCTAAATAGATTCTTGTTATCAGTCCTTTATCTGATGTGTAGTATGCAAAAATTTTTTCCCATTCTGTAGGTGGTCTGTTTATTCTCTGGACTGTTTCTTTGGCTGTGCAGAAGCTTTTTAATTTAATCAGGTCCCATTCATTTATTTTTGTTGCTGCTGTGATTGCCTTGGGGGTCTTCGAAATGAGTCTTGTTATTTTGTTTAAGAATTCAGAAAAGATCAGGATTTTTAAGAAATGTATTTTGTTCAAGAAAGAAAATACAAAAGAAAAAGGAGTTGAGGTGCAGAGATACAGTTGTAGATATGTTTTTAATAGCAAATGCTCCACTTGGGTTGAGCAAATATAATTATCCTGTGAGCAGCAGATGCACACCATTGTGCTTCAATGCCAGCTGCTTTCACTCTAATTGTTATGTAACTTTTAAGATCTAAATCTCTAGATTTTATTTTTTTTTTCTTTTGTTTTTTGGACAACAAAAACACTGCTACTACTATGTACTGAATGTTTGGTTTCCAAAAATTGAGGCCTAATCTCCAGTGTGATGTTGTTTAGGGGCCTTCGAAAGGTAATTGGATCATAAGGGCAGAGTCCACGTGAATGGAATAAAGAACCCACCGACTGGCTCTCAAACCTATGAAGATAAAACAAGAAAGTGGCCTCCTCTGGACAAGGCATCTGCTGACTCCTTAATCTTGGACTTCCTCACCTCTAGAACTGTAAGAAATAAATATTTGTTGTTTATGCCACCTGATCTGTGATATTCTTATGAGAGCAACCTGAACTAAGATAGCTGCTTTAAAAGTCTGCAGATTTGTGGCATGGTAGACTCAAAATAGCAAACAAAACCCTTCTATTTACCATGTTCTATGTTAGGAGCTTATCAGAAACAGATTACTCCATATCTATAACAAGAAGTAATTCAATGTTTAGTGAGATAGACATTAGATATCAGCCTCCTTTTAGACAAAATAAATCCACTTAACTTTGTATCTCAACAGGTCATTATTGCCCTTGAAAGTCCAACATTCTTCAGAAGAAAATAATAGAAATCACAATAATAATTAGCTTATTGCGTATTCAGATATGAATGGGACTGCTCTGAAAAATATTGGCATGTTTTCAACCATGAAGACAAGTATTGCTTAAAATGTAGAAAGTATTTATTTAAACATATGAGGGCAGAGTTGTGGCAAAAAAAAAAATAACTTCACTCTAACCTCAAATACAGCTCAACTTAAGAAAGCCATCATCTAATGAATGGTCATTTTTAGGTACTCGGCAACTTTTCTTCATATTTTGTATATACAGTGGTTGAGAGCCTCTTTCTTGGGTACATAAACTTTTTTGCTTTGTTGCAAAATGAACACCGTGCTCAGCAGTGGCTAACTAGTAGAGTGCCCTCATAACCACGACCTCTGTCCTTGCGTTTCTACATTTTATCTAGCTCCTCAGGGTTTCTTTATTAATTTGGACCCCATAGCTCCATTTCTTCCTTACTAACACTCTCTCAAAGTTTATGCATTTAATTCTAATCATGAAAATACTTTCTTGCATATAAATATTCTAGCTGGAGGGTTCTTAGTGCTTCATGTTATCAATGAGTCCCATAGAGGGGGGCTATTTCTTCATGGTTTACAAAGCTAGAAATGGGTGGTTAAGACTGGAAATAAAGTCTTGTTTTTTTTTTTGCTCTACATCAAGGTAGACATTTATTCAAAATCTTTCTTTAACACATATGTGATCACCTACATTAACTTGCAAATTAGTTATAGTATCTTCTACTACCTTATCATCTCTCTTGATATCCAGTAAGAGAACTATGTATATTTATTTAACAGTAAAATCACCCAACATAAGAATAACCAATGGAGTGATTATAAAATGTTAATAATTTGTCTGACTCTTTAATTAATACTTCTTCACATAATAAAAATTCTAATGTATATTTATTCCATATAGGTTTCAAAATATTTATTTAAAATCATGATCAGATTGTGTCATGTAAGGATTTCTCCTACTTTTTAATGTTCTGAACTTTCTGAAATGCATGAGTTTATCAAGATCATTTTAATTGAGATGTTGTGGCCAAATTTTGGTGATCTGGGTTCCCCAGTTGTGTAATTGTTTGATTAGTGATATTCTCTTATCTTTGTACTGCTTAATGCTGACAGGAAGATATTCATTCATTTACTTTTTCCTTATGCATCTTTCCTTATGCCTCCTTTCTTTCTTTTCTTTTTTCCAGTAATTATTATTTTTTTAAGATTTATTATACACTGGGGGGCAGAACATCCAAAGATGATTTAAACAAGGCTCTGACTTTTCAGAAGCTCAGGAGATAATGAGGGAACCAACCTCTGAGTGAGTCAAAATTGTAATGTGATGAAATAATCTCCCTGGTTGAGAGGTTTAGGGAAGTTGGGAAGAATTCCTTTAAAAGATGACACCTCTAAATATTAAGCAATAACAAGTCTTGAAAGATGAATAATTTTACTTAGAATGGAGAAAGTATGGAATGTCTTTTTGGTGGAGACACAGCAATTCCAAAGCTGCAGAAAGATGAATGAATACAGGGTGTTTAGGAAGCATAAATATCAGCAGACTCATGGGCAAATGTGACCTTGCTCCCTTATCACGGTGAGGGAGCAGAGGGGAGATGACACAAACGGGCAACAAATTAATAAAAAGTTTCTTTTGACATTCTGCTTTGAAACCAGTTGATTGATAATTATTTTTCCCATGAGTCGCTACAGGAACACAAAAAATGAGCTCAGATTACTAAGCAAATAATTTCGAGAACAAGAATAACACAATCACAAAACATACATTTAGAATGACATGCCATTCTTCATGTTAAAAGCAATCCTTTAAAATGAATTGCTTAAAAGCAATCACTTAAAAAAAAAGAATATAAGTTCATGTGGCCCTTTAGCTGAGGAAACATGGCTCTCTGTTTCATCCACACATTGAGCAGAAGCAGCTAATCAAATTTATGTTGTCTGATGACCTTTCTTTTTTTAGAAAATGGTATTAATTTACTTGATATAAGTGTTTTCTTTACTTTCAGTGACTTCCTTCTCAAGGCATATTGTTAGACAATTTTTCTTCTTGTCAGTCTAATCTCCTTGGAATAGCAAAGAACCCATGGACATTATCTACCCATTAGAATTAAAGTCTATGTCATTAATGGAGTGCTTGGACAGATGTACTTTCTATTTTCTTCCACTCTTGGCTGCAGAATCTAATTAGGGAGCATCCTTTGAGCTCTAAGAAGAGCTTCAGGATGGTACTCACTGAGATAAGAGCCTTATGTTGCTGAAAATTCCAGTTGCTACAGTGAATGAGATACAATTTGAAATGTCATAGTGATAATGTGCATGTATGCTTCTTTCCAGCAAGATTTAGATCAGTTTTTCTCACACTTTAATAGCATATTATCTGCTAAGGAGATAAATATATCTGCGTGTGTGTGTGCGTAAGTATATGTATAAGTATTTATAAAATGAGCACCTGAGAACAAATAGGTAAGACTTAGGTTTAGACACATTTTATTAAAAGGCTAACTCTGACTTCCTTTTCTGGCCACAATAGGTTAACAGACATTTGATTTACCATCCACAAACAACTAGAAGCTAGACAACGCACTTAATAGGGTGGCTCTCAGGCTCTGGACATTGAGCAATGCAGTACGATGATACCTGAGACAGAGGAGACAAATGAAGCAAGACCAAGTTTTCCAGTTAACTCCTTCCCTAGAGGGAGTTTGCAAGCTGAAGTATAGGTACTAGGATACCAGGTGGAGATCAGAGGTATTCCTGACTTAGAGAGAGAGCTGAGAGTTTGGGGCAAAGCAGGTAGCAATCACAACCTTAGAAGAGAAGTGAGATCTGAGAAGAATCACCCCTGAGTCTTCCGCTAAGTACTGATCAGTGCAGGTATGTAAGAAAATCATCACAGTTGAGAACGAACCACTAAATTATAAGAGGGAATAATTTGTTATTGTTATTATTGAGTAAAATTTGTATAACATAAAATTAAGCATTTTAAAGAGAACAACTTGGTGACATTTAGTACATTCACAATGTTGCACAATCACCACTTCTATTTAGTTACAAAATATTTTCATTATCCCCAAAGGAAACTCTGTACCCATTAAGCAATTGCTTCCCACTCTGCCATTCCTCTCCTTCAGCCCCTGTCAACTGCCCACGTGCATTGTGTTCCTATAGATTTTTCTATTCTGGGTATTTCATTTAAATGGAACCCTACAATATGCGGTCTTTTGTGTATGGCTTCTTTTACCTAATGTTTTTGAGGTTCTTCCACATTGTAGCATGTATCAGTACTTCATTCCTTTTCATGGCTGAATTATATTCCACTGTGTATAAATGCTGCATTTTTTATCTGTTCATGTGAAGGTGGACGTTTGGACGTTTTTACCCTTCTGGCCATTGTGATTATTGATATCAGTGTGTGTATACATGTATTTGTTTGAGTAGTACTTGTTTTTAATTCTTTTGGCTATAGTTAAGAGTAGAATTGCTGGGTCATATGGTAAGCCTGTTTTATTTTTTGATGTGCTGCCAAACTTTTCTACAGTGGCTGAACTATTTTACATTCCCACCAGCAATGCACTGGTGTGTCAATTCTCCACACCATTGTTAGCATTTATTATTTTCTTTCCTTTTTTTTTTTTTTTTTTTTTTTTTTTTTAGTAGCCATCCTAGTTGGTGTGAAGTGGTTCCTCTTATCATTTTGGTTTACATTTCCCTAATGACTGAAGAGATTGAGCAACATTTCATGTGCTTATTGACTATTTGCATACCTTCCTTGAAAAAATGTTTATTCAAGTCCTTTACCCATGTTTGATTGGGTAGTCTTTTTGAATTATAAGTGTACTTTATATATATTCTGGGTACTAGACCTTTATAAAATATGTAATTTGAAAATATTCTCTACCACTCTGTAGGTTACCTTTTTCCTATCTTGATACTATCCTTTGATGCACAAAAGTTTTTAATTTTGATGAAGTCCAATTTATACATTTTTCCTTTTATTATTCATGCTTTTAGTGCCATACTAAGAATCAATTGCCAAACCCAAGGTCATGAGGATTTATCCCTATGTTTTCTTCTAAAAGTTTTATGATTTTAGCACACATATATATATCTATAGAGAGAGAGAGAGAGAGGGAGAACTGATCCATTTTGAGTTAAATTTTGTAGGGGGAAATAATTATTAAAACTCACATAAGGTGATGAATAAATAGTCTGTTTCCAGTGATCAGAGTAAAGAAAACCCTCATAATTTGTGAGTATGGAGTTGATTAATTGGAAGTGTATTCAGTGTGGGTAAAATTAGCATTAGACAAAAGACCATTTGTGTCCTGCTTAACAGAGGTTAAAGAATGCCTTGAAAGAATTGAATTATTTCCAAGTAATAAACTGTATCTTAGAACAATGCACAAGTACATTTATGGGAAATAATAAATATCAAAATCCCAACAAAGTAAAATTCTCAAAATCTAATATCCAATCAAAAATTACTAGTTATGCAAAAAGCAGAAAAATTTGACCCATAATGAAGAGAAAAGTCAAACAATATAAACAGATTATGGAATTACTAGGCAAATTTATTAAAATAATTTATTTTGACAATTGTATTTCACATGTTCAAGAAGTAGAAGAAAGAAGATGATAGATACACATAAAAAATTAAATATAATCAATCAAATCAAGTTTTGGAAATGAAAAACTTCAATATCTGAGCTGAAGAAGACTGGATGGAATTAACGGTAGATTTGACAACATAGAAGAAAAGATCACTCAAGCTGAAGTGATAGCAATTGAAACTACACAAAGTGGAAGAAAAACTGATAAAAGCACTCAAAAGAAGGGAACAAACATCTTTTTTCATGAATTTTTTTCCTTTTCAGTTTTGTGATTTGATTGTGTATTCTACGTACAAGTTCTTTATTAGGTATGCTATTTTTTAAATCTTTTCTTATACTCTGTGATTTTTCTTTTCATTCTCTCAATAGTTACTCTTGAAATGCAACAGTTCTTAATTTTGATGAATTTTATTTTCTCTCTATGGATCATGCTTTTGCTGTCATGCCTAAGAAGCCTTTACTTAACCCAATGTAACAAAGATTTTTTTCCTATGCTTAATTCTTGAAGTGTTAGAATTTTAGGCTTGGCATGTTGGTCTATGATTAGTTTTAAGGTAATTTTTATATATAGTGTGAAGTAGGGACAAGTTTTTTGCTATTATTTTCTTACCTAGAATACTATTTGTTGAAAAGATTCCCTTTTCTCTTTCAATTTGCCTTGCTACCTTTATTGTATTGATAATTGACCATATATGTTTTAGTCTATTTCCGGACTCTGTTCTATTACATTGATCTATTTGCACTTTTATTATAAAGCTACACATACAGAGGTAAAATAGTCTTTCAAATTTATTTTTCTAAACTTTAGCCACTCTGATTTCTTTGTTTTTCCATATAAGTTTTAAAATACGCTTGGCAATTTCTATAAAAAAATCTTGCTGAAATATTGGTTGAAATTTTGATTGAAATTGCTTTGAATGTATAGATCAATTTTGGGAAAAACGTCTGTTTAAGAGTATTGAGTCTTCCAAATCATAAACATGATATAGTTCACAATACATGTAGATTTATTTTTTTCTTCCATCAGCATTTTGTAGCCTTCACTATATAGATCTTACACAAGTGTTCTAATAGCTACACCTAAGTTTGTTTTGTTTGCTTTTGTTGCATTAAAAATGGATCTTTTCAAATTACAACTTTCAATTTTTCATTGCTAGTAACAAAGATTCTCTCCTTTAGCAAGCTCTACTCAGGCTTCCCTGAACTCTTTTCTTAAATAGACCCTGACATCTGAATTTCTGTTTTTGCCACTGCATTGTTCATTTTTTAGCAAGAACCCTGGTAAATCAGTTTAATTGGAATCACCTATCCTTAATATCGCGTCATCTTTGGTATCTGATCCAGTTCCTCATCCTTCACCAATCCCTTGGTGATATCTGATCACCCTGGCCTATCTTCAGCAGTGATTGATCTAACCTGAATCCCCTCTAACCTGCTGTTTTGTTTTAGTAATTTTCCATCTTCACCAACCCCGACCCTGCTCCCTGTTTTCAGAGTTGAGCCGAATGTCCCTTCCCCACTTCAAAACCCCATTGCAGTGCTCCCCATTGCAGTGCTCCCCCTTGCAGTATCATGATGGTCCTGAATAAAGTCTGCCATACAGTTCTTTAACAAGTGTCATGAGTAATTTTTTTAACACTAGTATATAGAAATATAGTTGACTTGTGTATATTGACCTTGTATCCTGTAATCTCCCTAAAATCATTTACTAATTTCTATAATTTTGGTAAATTATTTGGAATTTTTCTAGATCAATGATCATATGTTTGCAAATAAAATCAATTTTATTCCTTTTCCAAACTGGATAACTTTTATTTCTTTTTCTTGCCTGGTTGTCTTAGCTAGATCCTTTAGTGCAATGTTGAATGGAAGTGGTGAGAGAAAATATCCTTGGCTTGTTAAGCATCATTGGGAAAAATCATTGCTTTTTATCTTTGAATATGATATTAGCTGTAGCTTATTATTATTTTTTTGTTTGTAAAGGCCTTTCTATTAAGTTGAGGAAGTTCCTTTCTACTGCTACTTTGAAAGTTTTTGTCATGAATAAGTGCTGGATTTTGGAAAAGCTTTCTCTGTACCTTTTGAAATAATCATATATAGTTTGTCTTTAGCTTGTTAATATGGTGAATTGCAATGACTGATTTTAAAATGTTGACCCAATCTTGCATTTCTGGGATAAACTCCATATTATTTTTAGGTTGCTATAAAATGGTTAACTATATTATATAACTCACAGACTGTGAAAAATACAACTATACAGCTTTAATTTAGAAAGAGTATTTTAATTTTTTTTTTTTTTTTTTTTTTTTTTTTTTGAGACAGAGTCTTGCTCTGTCTCCTGGGCTAGAGTGCCGTGGCATCAGCCTAGCTCACAGCAACCTCAAACTCATGGGCTCAAGTGATCCTCCTGCCTTAGCCTCCCGGTGCTTGACTAATTTTTTCTATTTTTAGTAGAGACGGGCTCTCGCACTTACTCAGGCTGGTCTCAAACTCCTGAGCTCAAATGATCTTCCTGCCTCAGTCTCCCAGAGTGCTAGGATTATAGGCTTGAGCAGCAACGCCTGGCCTAGAAAGAGTATTTTAGATATTACAGTTTTCACTTATATATTCAGCTGGTATTAAATTAATTAACTCATTTAGAAGTACTACTTTTACCTTTCAAATAAGATTTAAGGAGTATTTATTTCAGGCATCACAGGAAAGATAAAGTAATGGGGGTCATAAAAATATTCAAAAAGGAGTAATTAAGATTTCAAGACAATGATAGAAATGGCAGCAATGTGATTGTACTAGAATTTGAAGATAGAAGGATGTCATTGATAGATTTGATTGGTAGCCATTACAGGAGATACATGAATGAGAGAGCCTCATGAGAAAGCAAATTTGTATAGTGGAGGTAAAATGGGGCTTCATTGACAAAAGGAAGTGTGATAATCACTAGATGCTTATGTTTTCAATGGTGAAAATTCTAGATTTCCTACAGTAGCACCAGCTAAAATATGCTAAATTTCACAGTATGTCAAATATTGGAGATAGCACTTATATCATTTTTTTACATCTGCTGATATGAAGATAGTTAAAGGTTAATTTTCCAGGTCACACAGCTAATAAATGTTATGGTTAGAATTCAAACTCAGTATTTTCTACTTCTAAAGCCCATAGCACAAACTATCAAAAACAAAAAATTCAACAACTTGAGTTTAATGATCTAATTGGCTTTTGTTAGTGATTCATGAATAAAGCAGCATCCTGTCTATGAAATAGAAAGGCACTCTGCTGGGCAGGGCAGAATAGTGGATTTCTGTAAGGTAGCTTGAGTAGGAACAAGGAAATAGCATGCTGCAAAAAGTGGACTGTTAACATCAGGTTACTTTCCTTACAGGGTTAAAGCCCAGGGAACCTCCTTATCACACGTGCTCAGTTTGACCAGGCCCCTTATGATTGGTTGCTGTGAATTTCTTGTGTTTTGGAAAACTAACCTGTTTCAGAGTTTAGTTTGATTACATGACACCTAACAGCAGGGACTCTGTTCTTGTTTTCTCTGGTCTGTTGGGGCCTAGTGCAGAAGCTCAGTTCCAAACAATGGCTTTTCATAAATTTTATTTAACATAATCATCTCATAAGAACTTGGACACTGAGAAATAAGATGGAAAAGCTTGTTGGATATTATACTGAGAAAACTCTTGTAAGCTAGACAATAGCTAACTATTTATAGGGGGCTGAGCTTGATGGTCATTTCAGATACAATGAGGGACAATAACCAAATCTATGCAATTTACGGGATTGTCATAGAAACTCACATAGAGGTTCCAAAAGAAAAAAAAGCACATAATATATGACATTGAGTTATTCCTAAAATAAAATTGATAATGACTTTATGTTACAGCAGATTTAAATGAACATTGTAAGAGTGACTTTCTCAAATAAGGGGATAAAGATAGATTTGTTTGCCCCGTCAGTGGCCCTCAAACTTGGATGTGCTTCCAAATCATTTGGAGTTGTAAAAAGAGATCACTGGGTCCTGTCCCCAGAGTTTCTGACGCAGTAGGTCCACTGTGATGCCTAAGAATGTGCATTTCCCACAGGGTTCCAGATGCTGCTGCTGTCAGTCCTGAGATCGGCCTTGGCAACCACTGGCCTGCTCTAGACCGTCTCAGTCACGACCTTTCCTGCAGAGCCTCATTCCTAGTCACAGCTCTCCAATCACCTGTGTGGCCATGGGAGAGTGGCTTCACTTCCTAGGTCTCATTTTCTTCGTATCTAAACTGTGGGTATTGGACTAAGTGATCTTTAACATTCTCTCCAGCTTTAGAGTTTTATGACTTTTTCCTCTTTTAATTTCATTAAGTCTAAAGCTTTCCCGTGGCTGCTTGCTATTGCCTGATCTGAGATCAACACATGCATTCATTAATTTATAAAATACCTGCTGAGGCCTCCCTCATGCTGGACATTAGGTTGTAAGATGATGAAAGGATCCCCGCTTTCTGATGTAACGATCCCCAACTTTGCAATGCATCAGAATAGTTTAGTTAAAATTAAAGACAACAGGCCCTTTCCCCAGAAATTCTTATTCATTAGGTCTATGTAGAGGCCTGGTATCTGTCATTTTAAGTCTCACAGATGATTATGCTAAACAGCCAGTGTTAGGGATTTGTGGTTTAGCGGAAGAGACAGGCACAGGAAAGAGGTGATCACAGTGCAACATGATCAGCACCAAGAAAGAAGCCGACGTAGGTGACGGAGCCAAGATGAACAGTGAACTCTCATAATCTCAGCACTTCAACTACCCTGCGCTGACCTTGGAATCTTGAAGAAGTTATCATCTAGATGTTAATGATCTCAGGAAACACACCGAAAGCAGTCAGTTTACAGTAGAAATGTGGGACCTGACTTTGGCCCACGACTCTGCAGTTCGTTTTTTCTTAGAATCCTGGGAAAATTGTTCCACCTCTTGAGATTCAGTTTCTTCATCTGTGAAATGAGGGCGTGGGGACAGGTATCATCTAAGATGCCTTTCAGTGCTCATAGTCTGTAGTTGGCGGAGACAGGGCTGAGTGTGCAGACATGTCAGATAGCTTCTAATAGTCAGCTTTTGAGACAAGTGTCCAAAGTGGGCTTGTTTCTGACAATTTTCTTACTTATCCCGTAAGTGGATTCAGAGGAAGAAGAGGGGTGGCGCGATCCAATGGCTTACAGTTCTGGATCATGAGAATCTACCAATCAGGACTTTATCATTGCAGGACATGACAGTGCATGTCTCTTCTTTGTGGTTCAATACCACGTGCTTTCAGCAGTCTAAAAATAATCAAATAATCACTGTCAATGCCTATGTTTTCAGACTATTCTCTTGACTGGTCAGCAAATTTAAAAACGAGAACTGAGTTAAAGAGCCACTTGCCTGTAAGAGCTATGCTAAAATATCTAAAACTCAAAAGAATAATTTCAATTGAAATGCAAATATTTTAGCTTAAATAGGCAAAAAGTTACTCCTTCATTTACTCTAAAAAATAAAATTTTATCTACTCTAACAGAGCTCTCTGTGATATGCATGTCTCAGAGTGATTAATATCTCTGATAGACCATTTTGTGGACAGTATTTGGGGAGCTAAGAGGTTTCAGAGAGTAATGCAATTCTGTTCAATGTAATTTTTCTTTTATAAAAAAGAAATGAATGTTATGCCATCATGTTAAGTCTTTAAATGTTTTAATGCAAAGTAGTATATTTTAATTTTATTTTTGTCTTTAAAATACAGGTCCGTATGTCTAGCTTGTAAGACAATAAGGATAGTGATGTCACATGGAGTTGGGAGCTGGTATTGGTTACAAAAAGTTGAAAAATGAGGAGGAAAAACCCTCAGTTTTCTAAATGGTTGGAGTTCCAATGAAATTTTAGTTTAATATGTTAAGAGGGACATGGGTGAATTACTGTATAGTTTAAAGACAATTATTATTATTAATATTGTCATCAAATAATCTCCTACAAGTGTCTATTGCTTTGAAGACTATCATTATCATTTTATGCTATTTAATTTAGTCATCTTAACAACCAAGTGCAATAGATATTATTGCACTTATTTTAAGGATGAAGAAATGAAGCTCAGATCATTTAAATTCTTCATTCAAGGTCATGAAAGTTGTACGTGGAATTCAGATTTAATTCTTCTATTTGTAACCCCTACAGTCTAGATTCTGCTCTGCTCATTTTTGGGAAAGTCTCCATCCAACAGTGCAGGGGAAGTTATGCATCTGTGGTGCTGTAAGGTAAACTACAACTGGACTTACTGCTTGTTGTAAATAAGAATGTAAACGCTTTTGTTTGCATACGCCAGTGTTCACCATGGCTGTGAGACGTACTTGCCCGTGGCAGGAGAACTACCCCAGGCACTGTTGCCAAACAGGAAAAATTTGCTGATGGCTTTTCTAAGCTACATGTGAGAGTCTATGGTGAGAGTCATGTGAAGAGCAGACTCACACCAAGGACCCCCATAAAGGCAGTTAATTGAAGGTAATTGTATTGACAAATGTGTTGTCAAAGTTGTTTATCATCTTGTTAGTTAAATTTATTGAGTGTCCTTTCTTGTTGATAAGCATTACTTGTACTACCTATGAACAGAAAAATTATAAAGGCTGGCATCAGCTTGGGGGTGTCCTCTTGGTTTTTTAGATTCCCTTTTTATACTAAATAGTTTTAGGCTTCTGAGACGGGGACAGAACTTTCATTACGTACAACAGTCCTTTCTCTTCTGTGTTGCTTCACTTCTATATTCATGCTCCTTCCAAAGTTAAGCTACCACTTGCTGCTGTGTTCATATGTGTGGGGGCCTGTTCATTTCCATGAGCATAAATATTAAAAACAATACATCCACTATGGCATTCCTCTTCTATTTCTGTGCAAAACTAATAATGAATCCTATTTAGTACCACCCCAATTTGTGCTTATATGCCCTTCTTGTTTGCTCACTTCTGGGATTCATGATGGCTCAGTCAAATGAATTCATCTTTCCTGCTCTTCTAGTCAATGTGATTCTTCTAATGGGTTCTAGTGGATTCCCTGAAGATCCTCAAAAGATGACATTAACGTTAACACCATGGTATGTGATATCGAGGAGACATCCACTTGCTTTTTAGAGCTCTTCAAATGATGAAATACATCATGCCATGCCAACTTTTCCTACAAAGGTCTCCAGTGGGTGCCCATCTCTGGGCAAAAGCCTTCATCCTATCCTTAGCTTATAAGTCCTCTGTGAACCCTGTGGGCTCTCTGAATGTTGAATCAACTTTTGAATTTCTGATATAAATCTCACTTGGTCATAGTGTATTAATCTTTTCAAATTGTGGAATTTACTTTGTGATCTTCTATATTCAACCAAAAGCAGACCCTGATGAATATGCTCTTAAGTGGCTATAGTTTTAACAGTGTCATTGTGCTTATTACTGAAGGCTTCACCTACCAGATTTTAAGCTTCTTGAGAGTAAAGATTGTTTCTAGACAGAATTTGTTGGGTATCTTCTCATATCTTAGTGTTGGATATAAAGAAACACAATTAATACTGTTGGCTTGGCTTGCCTTTTTGTATGCATTTTAATTTAATCTTCTCAGTTGCTATCAAAAGTTTTTTGCTTACTGTGTACCCTTTCTTCATATCCAGAAGTCTTCTGTACATTAAGCAAATAAACTTGGAAATTTCAAATGTTTTACGTAAGGAAGATAAAATTCAAAATAAGGAAGATGTCTGTTAGAGCCTATGTTTATTAGGATTTTTTTTGTTTGTTTCATCTGAGTTAATTAGCAACAGCACATATTTATCACAGGTAAACCAAGTGTTCTTGCTTATTTCTTCAGAGTATTAACAAGTACTAACTTAGGAATTGGCCTAGAGACTTCTCTATTTCAGATCATCGTTTTCATACACAGAAATACATAATTCAAGGTGGGTCAAGGAGATTAAAATGATAAAACTTAGATGCAAAACTTGCAAATAAAACTACTAAATTTCTATCTTGCTTAAATGGAGGGTGGGGTTGACATTACATAATAGTCCATATATTTTATTCACTTTCTTAATAAATAATGAAGGTTCCATAAACTAGATTTCATGATGACTTTTTAATTAAAAGATATAATAACCTAGTTATCTAGAATAAAGGTTAGAATTTACCAGGATAATTTGCCTTATAGCATACACTTTGCTGCAGTTCCAGAAAGGATGCATTTCTTTTACACAATGGACACAATGGACTTAATGTTTAAATGATTCTGTCTTTTTTTTTTTTTTTCTTAAGCTTAATGGTACTCAGGTACTTAGCATTCATCATGACAATCTTTTATTATGAAAATCTAGATTGTGCCGAAACTTATATGATTGTATTTAAATAAAACTTCTTATTTGAGTATATAATAAAACTACCCAACATTGGCTAAGGTAATGTTTAATTGAGTAATTGAAAATAGCTACTGAAAAGAAAACCTTTCATAATTAAACAATAACCATATACTTCTATATAGCAGTCGCATCTAAAATGAGATATATATCTCCTGTAATGGCATCATACAGCAGATGAACATGAGATTTATATTTCCAATTTCTGTGCAATTTACAATTTGATGATGAATGAAAGAGGTTTGTTGCCATATAAAATAACTTTATGTATTAAGAGTTTGATAAATTATTCTATTTTTTTTAAAGATTTGTTGTTGTAACATACCCAAAGATTGTTTATGTGCAGAATTTTCCTGAGAATAAACCAAATTGGGATGACTCTACAGGGGTCTTTGACTTCCAAGACCCTGAACTAGTTAGATGAGCTGAAAGGGAGATTGAGTGCGTCAACTAGTTTGGAAACCTTCCTAGCATTTCTGTCTCTTAAATATATCAGAATAGGGACACTTTTAACGAAGTGATTTTGACCTAGTAAAAACTCTTTTGTTATGTCTTAAAAGAGAATCTTTTTATTGAGGGAGGGTGCTAGCCTTATATCCTTTCTTATTGCTCTTTATACAGTAAGTGCTAAGAAATTCAGTTAGCTGAGAGAATGATTATAAATCTTCATTGTTTCTGTTTATCTAATGTCTGTTCTGGCCCTAGGAACTACAATTTGAATTAGTCTCCCTACTATTTTATAGGAATCACCATTTAACGCTATTGCAGTTTTCTTGGAATGCGACCAAAATAGAAAGGATAATTCTTCTTTCAGAGAAAGGATGGATGAGAACATGGAGTGAAAACTTCTTAGGACAGATTGTACCTGGCTGAAAGACAAAATGGTATAGATTTCTGTCACCAAAGAGGATTCTTGACAGGTGGACACCTGTCTAGTAAAAAGTGTTCATTTTTTTAATCTTTGCACTCTGAGTTCAGAAAGCATCTTTCGGCCCTTTTTGTATTGACACGCTAGGGTTCAGGACACTGTGCTCTCTATTTTGTTTCCTTCAAGCCTTTTTTCCTTATTTCCACTTGCTCCTCTTCATCTTTTCTGGCTCAATTATATTTTGTACAAAATGGCCAATTAATATTTCATCCAACATTTCAAGCCCTGTTTAATTTTTTAAGAGTCTGAATTCTTCTAGGTTTCTTACATAAGGACAATTCTTTTCAGTAGCTAATAATAAGCAGTAATAAGCCATAAAGTAGCACGCTTGGTATCAGTGTTTTGTGATAATTAAGTCCCCGATTCTAGTCCTAAAATATGCATATATAAGCATTTAAGAATGTGTACGTTGGGATGTAAAGCACACCCACCCACTACTCACAGTAAATACTGGGTTCTCAGAGCACTACTGGGAAGCTTTAGATAAACACATGTGGAACAAAAGAGAAAGTGTGAATGGCTGCTATGGTTGGTGTGATGAACATGAGAAATGTGCAAAAACAACGGGAGTCTTGAGACAAATATTTTCTCCAGTGGGCAATAAGATACTGTGAAAGAATAAACTTGATTGATATTTTCTGTAGCAGAAGTTCTTGACCTGAGATCAGTAGGGAACTTGAAATCATTGAACGCTCTGTAAGTTATTTCCACCACTTCAAACCCCCTCAGAAATCACACATTTAGCGATGACAAGTTTAGGCACACTAGCTATAATCCCGAGTATTTTTGTTTTCTTGACAGTCACGTTAGCATCGTATGGTAATGCAGCTTACATGATACTGCTGGTTAGACTATCATTTCAGTAGATGGGTCATGGTGGGAAATAATGCAAGAGGTAGAATATTTTGAAAATACCTTTCAAAAATATTTTCTCCCTCTCCTTACCGCATTCATGGGAGGCTTAGGCTTCTTAACCCTTTGATTTTAGACTCAGCATGTGACTTGCTTTGGTCTGTGATGCCAGAAGATGGACACGGGGCTTAAAAATGAGTTTGTACAATTTGATGTTCTTTCTTGCACCTCTACCCTAAACGTGAGGAGAATGTACTCTCACTAGCCTCCTGGTGAAATAAGAAATTTTTGGAGTAATTTGCCCCAAATATCTGCTTAAAGTCATTTCAGCTTATGCCCACCCTGATACAAAGAAAACCAATCAACCCAGGCACACTCAAGAGGAAAACAATCCTTACTGTTTTATGCCACTGAGATTTTATTTTATTTTATTTTATTTTGTGCCTCACTAGTTCACAACTACAGCCAATGAGTGCTAAGAAGTCAGGCTAGAAAAATAGACAAAGCCTAGCTTATCTTTATGATAAATAAATTTAGAGTGTATACATGAATAATAAGTAAGTTTTAAGACTTTTAAGAAGAATGACTCAGAATTCTCGGTTAGGTAGGTCATTTCATTGAATCAGTGGAGCATAAATTTTAACTTGGGGTGGTAGCAAAAGTTTTAAAAATGAGAATGATAGAGGAAAGGGAATATATATATAAATTCAAGATATGCTCAAAGTAGTAATGAAAATGAACCGTATAAAACAATTCTTCTCACAGCTCAAAAGGTATTCTCCTTTAGAGAAAGAAAGGTATTTCTCCTCCTGGTTTGGGTGTGTTGCTTGTGTTTTTTTTCTTTTTGCTGCTCTGCAGCTACAACCCATAGCATGTCATTCCTGGGCGGGTTTCCGGTCTCATTTCTCACCTGGTTACCACCTCACCACAGTTCTCCCAGTAGGGGCATGGTGCACTGTGGCCTTGTGCTAGTCATGCAGGGAGCAGGCCCTGATGCCTTGATTCCCTCTGTGCACTCATCCACATGTCCTGGGCTATCTGCATCCCATAGGTGTGTCAAGAAATGCCTGGCACAGATACAGCCCCACACCACCCAGCCATTTGAGCAGCCCCTGAAGTCCTGACTCTGTAGACCTTCTCATAAGACTTGCTCACCTGTGTAGCCCAGAGGGTTGCCTCCTGCTTGAAAATCCCAGCCACAATTTTTGCCTATATGTAGCTTGAACAGGCATTTTCCTGCTTCCCCATCAACCGTAAACTAACTCTGCCCCAGTTCAACCCAGAGAATTTCTCCATTGTCTGGCGAGCTGCCACCATACTTGTTCCAAACAAGGTCTGAAACCCACTCTTGGGGAGAAAGTTCCACTTTCAAGTTGGATTCTTCCTTGAATACTCTCCCTCAGTCCTAGGGTGTTTTAAAAGAGTTATCCTTACCTATTATTGCCATGATATAGTTGATAATTCTTTATGTTGTATTTTCCCATTTGTAATTAATGTGTTTTTTTTTCCCTCCTGATTGGATTCTAACTGGTACAGAACACTGCTTAATTAATTGTGGGAGTGAAGAATAGAGTGGTCAAAGGTCTGATATGTGGATGGATTAATGGTGGTCTTGTTGACTGATACAATACATGAAGGAGGAGCAAGCAAAAGAAGACAATCAATTCCAGTTTGAATCTGGGAATCTGGGTCATGTGAAGCACTTGTTGAGAATTCAGAGGAAACTGGCTGTCAGACAGTGAGGGGTAACAACTGAAGTGTGATGAAGAGGGAACAGACAGGAGATATATATCCATGAGTCATCAGCATTCAAGAGTAAATTGAAATTAGAGGTGGAAGTGATTACCTAAATAAAGTATGACGAATGATAAAAGAATGAATTCAAGGGCAGAAATCCAGGGAACACTAATACTTAATAATTCCCAGCAGAGTATAAAAGTAGCCATAAAATGAAAGTAGACATTTTCTTAAGTATAGGCCTGAAGAAATCTCCATTAAATCTGGCAATTCAATTCTATTAAGAAAATTTTCAGTTCTTTTGCAAAAATAGAAACTAAACTATCATGAAGTGGGAATAAAGTGTCGGGTGAGATGGCAGAGACCTCTAGGGTATTTTGTTCTCTGTAAGTTTAAACGAAAAGAGAAAAATAAAACATTATCTTATGGGCACATGGCATAGAAGGCAAAGCATACAAATTTCATTAAGGAGATACTCAGTGAGAAATGAGTGGAGAATCTTCAAATTTGCAAATATAGAAACTGTTAATTTTAGTACTATAGCAAATTAAATATTCTGAAAAAAACTCTTGCTAAAAAAATACTTAGAAATCTTGGAAAAATGCAACAAACATCCTCATGGATGTATAGCTGAGACAGCAATAAAATAAGAAAATTCCATAAACAACAAAAATGATAGAGGAACTGAAACCAGTAAGACAGGCAAGAAATGAGATAAAGCCTATCTTATCTTATACATCTTTGCTTATACAACAAACTTAGTGCTTTGGGTTTTAAGTCCTTTTCAGGAGACAGAGACAAATTATTGAATTTATAGCAGGAGAGAAGTCCGATGAGACCCCTTCATAAAATTAGGGAGCTCATCTACATGAATGGTGATAAGACAAAAAGTGCCTTCACATGGTGTTTGAGGTTTGAATTTTAGTGACCTGCATAGTCTGGGAAAACCCAAATAGAGAATTTTACGTAATGTGTTCTCAAGATAGTGTCATCCTAGTTTTCTGATACTCAAAGTGTGGTCCACAAACATGTAACACTGTCTGCACCAATTGGGAGCTTGTTAGAAATACAGAAACTCTCACTCTTCTCCAGGCCTACTATCAAATTCTATTTTTAAACAAGATCCCAAGGTAATTTTCAAGCATATTGCCTTAGTTTTCTATTGCTGCTGAAACAAACTCAGTGGAATAATATGCTGTAACCATAAACTTAGCAGAAAAAATATCATCTTATTATAGATCAGAAGTCTTAAAATCAAGGGGTGAGAGGCCAAGTTCCTTCTGGAAGCTATAGGGGAGTATCTGTCTCTTTGCCTTTTCTAGCTCCTGGAGGATCCTTGCATTCTTTGGCTTGTAGACAGACCCTCTTCCATCTTCAAAGCCAGCAATATTTGTCTTCAAATATTTCTCTTTCTTTCATCCCTGTTTCCATCATGAAATCTCCTTTCCCTACTATGACCCACCTTCCTCCCTCTTATGAGGACCCTGTGATTACATTGGACTCACCTGGATAATCCAAGATCCTTGGCTTAACCCCACCTGCAATGTCCCTTTGCCATGTAGGGTAATATATAGACAGATTCTAAGAATTAAGACATGGGCATCTTTGGGGAGCTTCTAGTCTGTCTACAACAAACATTAAAGACTGAGAAGCACTACCTTAGAGAGCCTGAAAAAAGCAAATTTAAATATTCTCTAAAGGAACCTAGGTATTTTGGGATTTCCATTGAATAAGATCAGCTGAATAGGAGCCCACAAACAAAAATTAGAGATCAACTGATGAAGCAATAGAGCATGTGAGAGAGTTAGCAGAAAGAGCAAGTAACAGAAAAAACAAAATTCAGAATTAGGACCTCAGATGCTTTTAAATGTGTATTTAAAAGAGTAATATTCTGAATACAAAAACATAAATATGACTTTCAAAAGCAAGTTGGCATATTAGTAGAGTAATCCAACCAAATGGGATAAGTGGTCATATGCAAAAGGAATTTTAAAAGAAGTGGGCAGACAAATGTTAATTTCTCACATACTTTAATTCTAATATGGACATTTGAATTTATCTGATTCTAAAAATATATTACAAAATATCTTATAATAAAAGTAAATTACATTTATTGCACTATAGCAAATCTCATCCAGGATTCTATATCTTTCAAGTAAATAAAATTGAATGCATGAAAAGCTATATAAAAATCCTGTAGGACTTCTAATGTAGTCTGGACTGGTGCAAGTCTATGAATGGTTTATTATTGGTCCATGAAAAGATGACACAAAAATTTAAAGTGTTTTAAAAACTTTTATAGTAATTTGACATTACTGCAATGTTCAAAGTGCATAATCGTGGGACTTGTCTCACTGAATAGAAAACAGATCAGCATGAATATTGCCTGATAAATTACACCTGGTATGAATTATGTACTGCTCTAGTCATAGTCCAAAGTTAGTCTGTTAAATGAAACCCAAAAGTCTTAAAAATATAAGATAGTTTCAACATTTAATTATCTGCGTAACTTATTTTTATAGACAGCATTATTACCAAGGCTTTTAAAATTTATAGTGCAGCAGTCCCCAACCTTTTTCTGGCACCAGGGACTGATTTTTCCGCGGATGTGTGGGGAGGATGCTGTAGGGATGGGGGAGGGGGAGCACACCAGGAGGATGGAGGAGAGGCAGGCAGAGCTCAGGCAGTGATGTGCCATCCAGTTCCTAACAGGTCATGGGCCATGGACTTGGTACCAGCTGTGGCCCAGGAGTTGGGAACAGCAGGTTTATAGTATTAGCTAAGTTGGGAAAGTAAAATTTATATTATTTTTTTCTCCCTAATTTTTATATGGTGAAACAAGTTGACTTTACTTTTTTGTAAAGCATTAGTATGAATTATTTTATATGTACCAGCAGTGGTAAGTCTAATGACAAGTATGCGAGTGATTCTAAACAAATAAAAACCAAAGAAATTGATGTTAATTTTTCTCAAGAGTATGATCCTTCAGATATTAATTTTATAGTTATGATTCACAGTGAAGTGCTAGAGTAACAGTGTGTTATTTGTAAGGCATACTGAATAATGAAACAATTAATCTTACAATTTAAGTATTAACAGCATTTATACACAAAATAATAAGGAACACATTTAATACCTAAAGAAATTCTGAAAGATAGCATATTGGATTAAAAAGTCAAAGGGAAGATTATATTTAATAATTCAAATTTAAGCATTTCTTCTTTAAGAACTTCTTGTAAAGTAGAACATCATGTTGTAGACCAAAGGACCACATAAGATTGCGAACACATGAGAAATTGGTTATTTATATGGAATATCAATTCTTAGAACACAGAAAGCCATCAAAGTACTTATATTTCAACTTACAAATATCCAGATAATGTTAAATTAATAGTTATCTGAGTACGGTAGTGATAAGAAAAAAAAAGGATTTTATTCTTTAGCCTTATTGACAATAGACACAACTAGTTCTGAGGGGCAAAACATTAAAATATTACACTGTTTTGGACTTTAGTTCTGATGAAGCAGTTGCAAAGACAGGAATACAATTTGGAAACATGGTTTAGTTATCTAGTATATCAGTTATCTACTGAGGCCTAACAGAGAACTCTGAAATTTAGCAACATCTTAAAAAAAAACAAATCTTTATTTTCCCACCATTCTCATGCACAAGAATGTAAGACATTTTAGTGGGTAGTTCTCAGAATAATTCATGAGTTTCAAGCTATCGGACAGGACCGCAATCATTCTAAAGACCCGAATGGGGGCTGAGAGATCAGCTTGTAACAACCCGCATGGCTGCTGTCAGGCCTCAGTTTCTCGCTAGCTACCGCCCGTTCCTTGCCCTGTTGGCCTCTTCACAGCACTTGCTGGTAGCACTGCCTCTCCCAGGGGGAGTGATCCACGAAGAACGAGAACAGGTAGGTACTCTTAAGACAGAAGCTGCAGTCGCATAATTTGACTTGGAAGTTAGAAACCATCATATCTGCCACATGTCATTGGTCACACAGATCTGCCCTGGCACAGTAGGGAAGTAAAGAACATAAGAATGGCAATACCAGGAGGGGTGGTTCATTAGGGGCCACCATGCAGGCTGGCTCTCCACCTGGAGTAAGAAGCTTGTGCTCCCATTCTATAATCAAAATGTTTGCAACCCTGTGATATTCTGAAATAAAATTTAAAAAATAAAATAAATTAAAATAAAATAAAATAAGATATAGGTTAGTGCTACAGGATAAAGGAAAAAAAAGAAGCTTCTGCTAAATGTAAATTAATATACTGTTTCCTTCACTGAGGAAGTATTGCTACAAAACCAAAAAAAACCTATAACCTTAGTAAAAAATATGAATTATCTTGAGATATGTATTATATTTAACATTCTTTTTATTATGTGATATCGAAACATCATACCACACATTATATGCTGAGGTGCAGTAGTTAATAAAGAGAAGAATTCTGTCAATGTTGTTTGTATTATGAAACAAATATTTTTCTGGAAGCATTACTGGGAGGTAAGAGATCGGTTTAGTCCTACCTTTTTAGACATACACTTTGGACAGGCACACTTGTTCATTTATCTTCAGTATTTTTAATATTTGTATGCAAGGTGATGTTGATATTGCACATCTGTGGAAAGTTATCACCAAATATCTTAAAAATTTGCTAGATCATTTTGAATTTCATGTTCACCAAGAGAAGATCTCTGTATTCATTTATTCATCCGGTGACCAGTGGGTGGGAATCGGGCGGTGGGGTTGGGTAAACTCATAACTAATGGGTGCGGACCTTACTGTATGGGGGATAGGCAGGCTTGTAGCTTTGGCTTGGGCAATGCAAAGGCATTATATGTAACCAAAATGTTTGTACCCCCATAATATTCTGAAATTTAAAAAAAAGAAAAGAAATAAATGAATTGAAAAAATCTATTTAATCAAAAGACAACTTAAATTTAACTCTGTACAAAATAAATTGTTGGAAATATGACTACTGATAAAAGATTGAAAATGAATTTTAAAAATAGAGCATCACTTGCTACATTTTGAATAAAAGTTTAAAAGAATAATGTGAGCTCTTTGAAATTGCTTTAAGACTTCTTTTATTCCCATCAACACACCACCGTAAGACAGGTTCTCTGAGTGTTACCAAAACAAAACATTGAAATAGTTTAGATATACATGATTTTCTGTGAGTAGCACTAGTGCCAATGCAACCTAGATTAAATAAATTAATAAGTGAGTTTATTTATCTCATTAATATTTGTTTTAATATTTATTAAGTGTGTGTGAGTTGTTAGTGTGAAGAATCATCATATCCTTCAAAACTGTTATTTAGTTACAACTGTAGAATGACAAAAAGTATGTGTATAATATTTTCTATATTAATTGACTACTCATACTTGCAAAGAACAATGTATATAAATATATAATTATTTCTCTATGTTACGTTTGTTCTGATTATATTAAAATTTAATATGCCTGTTGAGTCTAAAGAATGAAAAACCTTGGGCTTGTATATTACATATTTTGTGTTGTTTATTTAATTTTTCTAGTAATTCATATTATTTCTTAAATATCTTGGATTTTGATGGATTGGGATTTTTTAAAATGGTTGTTTATCACAAATAGTTTGGTAAATGCTGATCTGATCTATTTTAGTAAGTTTAACAAATACTTTAGGTGGGGCCCACAGAAAAGGAGTAATGGATTCAGAGTCCAATAGTTATAGAAAGAACTACATGGGTATTTCAGGGTTAGGAATAAAGAAAAAAGAACTGTCAGACTACGGAGATGAAGTATAGAAAAACTTCATTTTATTTCTTTGAGACCTTAAAGAAAAAAAAAAAGAGAAAATGAGTAGTATTTAAAACAGAACCTTCAATTTTCTTTCACTTATGCATAATGACTTGCCAATAACGGTGGTAAAGATCTTTGGTTCTTTAGAAGAAAAGATACAGATTATATCTGATTGCATTGCACTATTTTTTCCTCCCACTGAAATTACCAGGGGGTGGCTTGTACAAAAATTTATTTTTCCTTGTATTGCAGAGATGTGTGTTTGTTTAGTTCTAATGAAAACAATAACACTAATGTAGTTTTGAATTTAGTTGAAGAGATGAATAAAATCCTCAAATTATCCATGAGAAAGCTCATTAAGTTTTTCTTTTGATGTTATTCTTATATTTTTTCTTATATAAAAGTTACGCTGAATCAGAAATCATTATTCATGTGAGTAACTATTATAATATTTTGAAAGCTTATGATGTGTGGATATTTTGCATTTGCTCAACTTTTACATACATTAGATGTTGATGTTCTCTACATATATTTTCTCTAATTTATACAAGGATCCTCCCAAATAGACATATGTCATCATTTCACAGATGGAAAAATTTAGGCTCAAAATTTAAGTAATATGCCAGAAGCCACCCAGGTAGACTGTAATACTACTGAAAATTAAATACAACTCCTCTGATTCCAAAGACCATGCCTTTTCTACTATACTATTTTGTCTCAATATTTCTTCCCTGACGTTATTTCCTAAGTAGCTTTCCATAAAAGCCAAATGTGCACATTAAAAATATCTATTTAAAAATATTATATAAAGAAAAATCTCTTTTCAAGCTGGCCATTTGGTATTTTGTGTGATTTTGTTTCATTTAAGCTGTTATGGAACTGGTTTCTTGTGATAAAATTTGCTCCATGAAACCACATCAATATACACTACTAATTGGATGATTTATATGTGTCTGCCATCTTGAAAGAAAATGGCAGTTATAAAGCTCTCCAAGGAGAAATGTTTTTCTAAAGTAGTAATTGATATGAATGAAATATGATCTTTGGATAAAGGTTACAGAGATATATGATTATACAATGTTAAGAAATAATTTCCCAAACTACTAGTGAAACAAATCTGTTTCCCATACATCTTCTACATATATGTGTGATTTTTTTTTAAGGTGTGGTAATTATTTGTGCAAAATCTAGTATATTTTTCCTTGTCTCAAAAACCATGTGACATTTTTCTACTGATTCTCTCTTTCTTTTCCAATAATATTTACAAGAAATCAACAAATAAGGGAAGTGTTTTGATTTTTCTTTCTCATTCACCCACCAAGTCCATCTAGCACGGGGATGGGGAACCTGGGGTCTTAAGGCCACATGTCTCTGTCTAGGTCCTTAAATGAGACCTTTTGACTGAATCCAAATTTTACAGAACAAATTTTTGTATTTTTATTAATACATTTTTGTTCATCTTTTATATTTTTAAAATAAACATATTTAAAATACTAAAGAACAAAATAAGTTTAAATGAAATAATCCTCCAAGACTGGCATTTCAAAAAAAGCTATCTTTTTTCAAAACACTTCTTCAAAATGGAGTTTTGGATGAACCTTTTCCTCAGTTAGCAAAGGTCATTGATGAGCAGGATGATATATGTGAAACATTTGAAGAATACACAGCGGTTATCCATCTATTAGTTGGACAATACAATGAAAGTTTCACTGACTTTGAGAATCATGACATCACACTCAAATTAGCATTTCAACCTCACCTAGTTGAAATCACCAAGGTACCTAAAGAACTACAGATGGAATTGGTTGATCTGTCAGTAGATGACTTTTTAAAGTTATTGTTTGATGCTAAGAAAGATCCAGTTGAAATATGGAAAAATGCAGCAGAACACCCATGCCTTCGGCAACATGATCAAAGAATGCTTTCGTGCTTTTTAACCACTTATTGCTGTGAATCTACATTCTCCTACCTAACCCAAATCAAGATACCCTTAAGGTCACGAATAACTGATACTCATCTAGAGGATCAACTGAAACTGTGGACCTCCATGCTGCAACCAAATATTCAAATGCTTTCCAACAAAAAGCAGACTCAACAAAGTCATTAAAAGGTTAGTTAACTTTAAAACTAACAAATAGTTTTCATTTTTGAAATTATTAAGTACATCATAGTTAGATTTTTATAAAATAATGTACATTTTTAAGTATGCCTAATTGAAGTTTCTTGAATGTAAACTTATTTGATTACAGCTAAATTAGTGCAGCCTTCCAACATGAAATTGTTCCCCATCCCTGATCTAGCACATTCTTTTTCCTCATTCTGTATACAGCTTATCTACTGGGGCTACAATCATCTTCATCTTGGGGTACTAGGGCAATCATTTAGTTCTGACTGTGCAATATAAGTGGCCAATAGCCACATATGGATACTGAACACTTGATATTTGTTTGGTTCAAATTTCCATTAGCTGAAAATATAAACCGCACACTAGAGTTGAAGACTTAATATGCAAAAAACCCCACAATATTTCACTGATAATTTTATATAGATTTTATGTTAAAATGACAATATTTTGTTAAATAAAATGTGTTATTAAAATTAATTTCACTTCTTTCATTTTACTTTTCTAATGTGGTCACTACAAAAATTAAAAATTACCTACATGCTTTCATTGTATTTTTATTTCAAAGTATTGCTTTAGTTGGTCTTTCTGGCTTCTAACTTGTTCCTCTTAAATTCATTTTAATATTGAACTGCCAAAGTGGTCTATCTGAAAGACAATTCTAATCACTGAACCAACATTCCAAATGTTGGACAAAACAGCTTGATGACGACATTCTATCCAGAGTAAAATAACAAGTGTTGAGCTTAAAGATGTGACATAGTAGTCTTTAAGGAGAGACAAATATGGATAATTACCAGTGCACACATTACACAGAATGCCAGTGCTATGAAATTAGTATTGCAAAGCAGGACCCGAGAAAGTGGACTACCCTTGCAGAAAGCAACAAATTCTTCTGCCACCCAACATCCACTCACATACATGCCCCCTAAGCTATCTAGTGTTTACAAGTAAGAAAATGTAGTTGAAATTAAAAAGAAGTTCAGGTAAGCCCAATATTTAAAAAAAAATAATAATAAATTATGTCTATGCTTGTTAGAATGAATGGTCTTCCCATTTCCTACTTCTTTATAAACTTTCCTCTCTATAAGATAAAACATCTACTTCCCCAATCACAAATTTAAGTATAGTAATGTCATATCGTGTCAACATTGTTTACAGTACTTGGACCATATTGATTAGTTACAACTGCTTTTTTCCTAATGCAATGTGAGGACAGATACGATATGCCATTCTGATTCTTGTTTATACTGTTTAGTAGCATAGGTACATACAAGTAGAGGTAAGTCCAACATTTTTTCTTTATATAAAACAAAGCACGATGATGCTGTTTTTTCTTTACTTTTTATTCTACCTTAGTGAGGAATAATATAATCTGACATTTCTTTGGACAGCAGTGGGTTGGGTATAGTGATATGGACTGATGTAGCATTGAACTCAGTTTAAAGCAGTTTAGACAAGGATTCAACAGGTAATCATATCTCATCATTAGCCTAGCGATTCAAGCAACTCAGCTAATTGGATACAGACAAAAAAAATAATTAGAGAGTGACTTTGGAGGTAGTAGCAGTGAGTAACACTCTGGGGATTTGCATTCATATGGATATTAGAAATTTTTTAAGGAGATTATAATATAAAGCTTGGTAATTTATTTTTCTTTTGAAAAGATGGCACAGGGTTCTTTCAATAATTACATGAAAACAATGCCTATTTACTTTGCTCAAGATCTCCAATATAAAGGAAGGCCCAAAAGGCCACATCTAAAACCAACAGGAAGAAATGCTATGCAAATGTGGGAGAATTCTAATGGGTCTCAGTAAATGTGCTACAAAGACTAAAATCCTAATAGCAGTCATCCTGAGTAAAAGCAATTATTGTGGGGGTGGGGTCGAACTGCAAAAAAAAAAAAAAATTAGGCTATGACAGTAACTCTCAGATAGCTCACATTTTGTTTTTCTTTTCCTTGAGAGCTCTAAGAAAAAGTAGAAAATAAATAATATTTAAAGTATCATCTTCAACATTCTCTCCCCGATGTTTAATATAATTGCAGAAAAAGTTGGTAAAAAACTTGGAATCTTTGAAAGTAAAGAGGAAAATGGTGTCTGACTTCATTGAGAATTATTTTCCCCATTATCACATACATAGTGTAAACTTTTATGAAAATTAATTTATCAGTGTATTATATAGATGCATATTGCTTCTGATAATGAAAACTATATCACTGATGTGTACTTAAATTTAGCTAAATAGACTTAAAAATATGCTTTCGAATTGTCTATATGGAATTTTATGATTTAGTTACAATGGTTTTACAGACATTATCTGCAATATATGGAAGAATCTATTAATAGTTGGGTAAATATTATGTCATCCTTTTACAGATGACACAACTGAGGCACAGAAAAGCATCTGATTTCCCAAAAATATCAAGCAGTTTGACTCTGATGGCACTGGAAATCACATCCAGCTTTCTGATTCCAAAGCCCTTTTTCCTTTTACAATATTTTCCTTATCTCATATATGAGTGCTACTTTTATTTAAATATATTTACATGGAAGTAAATAAAATGTGCATAATTGGAAAAAATCCATTATTTTTTAAGTACGAACTTTCTAAGACAAATTTTTCTTAAAGAGTGGCTCTACTTTAACTCAAGCATTGGAAATTTTGCTTATCATTGTTAAGGTACCAAAATGACTTTTAGGAAATTTGGAAAATAAAACAAATTTTGATCAGTATGCCCTATTAATTTAGAGATTTATATTTCTGTCTCTCATACAAAATGAAAGTCAATAAATTTCCTCTGGGGACATATTTTCAGGAAATTGTAACAAAATGTGATCTCTAGGTAGAGGTTATAGAGATATGCAGTTGTTCTGAATTACTTAACCATTTCTAAAACTTTTTTAAAAGTGATCTTGCTTTCCCTACATGTGTTTCTATGTGGATGATTTGTTTATTTAGCTTTAGAAATAAATTTATAAATGAATTTACAATATACATTTAAATTTTTTGTTTAATTTTTACTTGCTTTAAGAGCCATATAAGATTTCTCTGATTCTCCATTTCTTATTCCATAATATTTATTCTAATGCTGAGCTTTTAAAATGTTCCATCTAAATAAAACTCAACCCATAACTTCCCTAATTAATACCCTCCAATGGTTGCTCCATCACCTAAGTGACAAAATCAAAGTCATTAATTTAGTGCCTTTCATAATATAATCTATGCTTGGTTTTCTGACCTGATTTCTCACCATTGCCTCCCTAACCTTTTATGCAGCACTGAGCTCTCAATCAGGGTGTTTCAGGCCTTTGAACATGTATTTAGGTTTTTATTCCTTCGCTGAACACATTTATTGGACACCTACTCTGAGCAAGACACTGTACTTGGTGTTTGGAAATGGAAACATTGCTTTTACTCCCAAAAAAGCTCATTATTTAATGAAGGAAATGTCTTTTCAAAAGAACAGAAAAAGACCATAATGCAACACATCAGCTTCTTAGCACCCCAAACCATATATTACCCTTCCTCAATATCCTGCCTCTCTTTCTCCCTTTCTCCTTTCTACTTGATTTTTTTTTTTTTTCCTGGCGGGGGGGTTATCTCCAAGTCAAGAAATCATGTTTCTATAATTTTTTAAGCATTTGTCATGCCATAGGTTTCCTTAGTGGCTAGTGGGAGCATGGAATACATGGAAGATGAGGTTGTTTTTCTCAAGTACACAGCATAGCTAGAGTGACATAAATGATTGATTACACTAAGGATTGATTTAATGTGGGAATCAGCAAACTTTTTGTGCATACAGAATCAGATCATAAATATTTTTGGCTTTGGGGGGCATATAGTCTCTGTTGCAACTGTTCAAATCTATCATTATAGGACAAAAGTAGTCTCAGACAGCATGTACATGAATGGGTATGGCTGTGTTCCAATAAAATATTTTTAATAAAAAATACATGGCAGGCCAGAATTGGCCTAGGGGCTATAATTTGCCCACTCCAGATTTAATGGATAAGAAATAAAAGATATAGTATAAAATATTAGTCATGTAAATATTTAGAGAAAAAAAATTCATTCTGAGTTAGGCTGTCAAAAGAGCATCTCTGGTTGCAGTAGTTACTAAATAGGCACTTGCAGAAAACGAGCAAACCAGGTATTCTGGACAGAGTAGAATAACAAGACTAAAGTCTTATAGACCATTATGCAAACAGCATAGTGGACCTTTAAATAACAAAGAGAGATTTATTATAAGGAAATGGCTTATATGATTTTGTGGAGATTGACAAGTCCCAAGATCTGTAGTTGGTAGACTGGAGATCGTGGAAAGCCGATGGCGTAGTTCCAGTCTGAAGGCTGTTAGACTTGAGACCAAGGAAGAATTGATGTTTTACTTCCAGTCTGAAGGCAGACAAAAATCAATGTTCAGCTAAAAGATAGGCAGGCAGGTAGAAGGAATTCCCTCTTACCCAGTGGAGGGTCAGCCTTTTGTTTTAATTGTCCACATTAGAGAGGGCAATCTGCTTTACTCAATCTATTTAAATGTTGACTTCATCTAAAATGCCCTCACAGAAACACCCAAAATAATGTCAGGCAAAATGTTTGGGCATCCCATGGCCAAGTCAACTTGATACATAAAATTAACCATTGCATAGAACAAGTTGGTGCTTCTGAGGCCAGGTTGTAAAACAGGAGCCATGAAATCTGGTTGCCTTTTACAAAGCACCACTTCCCCATCACACATGCCAATATATTCCTTCCCTAATCTACCTAGTGGTTACAAAAAAAAAAAAAATGACATTGAAAGTAAAAGTCATCTTATACCAATGTCACTTAACAAAAAAATTTATGGAATCAATTATATTTCTTAGGTGTTCCGGTTTTATTATACTTCCTTTTCCCCACTTATACCAAGACACACATACACACACACATCATCTACTTCCCAAATCACAAATCTATATAATGACATTGACTTTGTCCATTCCATAGCAATACCTCAGACCAGGCAATTTATAATGAATAGAAATTTATTGACTCATGATTCTGGAGGTTGGGAAGTCCAAGACTGAGGGGCCAGCATCTGGCGAGGGCCTTCTTGTGGCATCATCCCATAGTGGAAGGGCACAGCCAGAATGAGAGAGAGCAAAAGATTGAACTTGCAGCCTCAAGCCTTTTTATTATCTGCACTAATTCATTCATGCGGATGGAACTCTCATGACCTAAACAGCTGCCATTAGGCTCCACCTCCCAACACTGTTGCACTGAGATTAAGTTTCTAGCACGTGCTTTTTGGGAGACACAGTCAAATTATGGCAGACATATACTATCGCTTTTCTATGGTACAGCGAGCATGTTACCTTGTTGCCTCTGGCCTTGTATAAAGCTGCATGTGGAGATATTTTATATGCCATTTTAATTCATTTACTTTAGTATTTTATTAGCAGGATGTGTTAATGGAAAGCACCATGAAAGAGAGTAGTTACAGATGTAACTATTATTTGTCCTTATTTAAATTTAAGTAGCACACAAATACCATGATCCTTTTTCTTTTCATCCTCTTTACCATAGGGAAAGAAAAAAGTTATTGTGTTTATATTGTCTACTCAAATGACAAGTGTCAATATTCCGTTGCTTAAGTAAACATTCATGTTGGTTGGAATTAATCTCGGGCAGTATCAAACACTGCTCTCTTTCACATAACTACATCTCTTCCACCCTTAGCCACCACCGCCCAGTTGCACTAAAGGAGCAAACACATTGCATATTAGCATAAATAACAAGTGTGGAGCTATTACTTTGATGCAGAATCCTTTTAGATTGCCACAAATCTATGAAAATGAATTTCTGTTGCTATAACTCTTGAATCTATTTAATTCTCATTGGCCTAGAAATTCTCCTTACGGCTTAGATTTATAGAATCATGTTTGTAAAAGTGAATGACATCTATCTTCAGCAATTGTTTTTCTGACAAACAAGATATAGTTGGGGATTTGACAAAATAGCTCTCTTTTATAGGATTTTTGAGAAAAAAAAAGAACTTTATAGAATGAAGCATATCAGAAGTCATCAATTTCTGATCCAGTTATAAATATGTCAAATAGCATCCTTCTAAGTAAATAGTGAATATCATTTCTTTTTTTCCTACTCTTTCTTCAAGACCTCTGAAACTGTCCTTAGAGTAATGTAAAATTTAAAGGAGAAAATATGGTTTGCAATTGAGAGTTCCTGTTAACATTTAGTCTGTATTGGTTGTATCCAGTGCTTCTATTTTTCTTCTGGAAATAGCAGTAAATCTATGTGTTGGTGACATTTCAGAAATCCCATCTTGGATTGTGACTTAGACTCTATATTACATTATAAACACTGACTTGCTTTCAAATCCCATGTGTGTCTCTTATGTAGAAATCAGTTAGACAGTGAAGTCATTATTCAACTTAATTTGCAACATTTATTACCCTTGCTGGATATGTATGTATTAGCTATATTCACAAAAAATGGCCTCTGGATTCTAAGTTATGTGTTTTTTAAAGAATTATGTACATTTTGAACATTTTATATTTTTTCTTTCTTCTGTGCTTAAATGTGTTTTATAAAAAATGTGATGGGATATGTAATTTGGAATCAAGACACCACATTTCAATTTAGGATCTGATTCTATTTGAATAGGAATCTTTTATTACATTGCTGGTTTGGATTGATCTATGCTATACATTTTGTTAGAAAAGTTATTTTTTTTCTCTAAATTTATTATTAATCATGTGTTAACCTTCCCATTCCATCCCTTTGTGAGTTATGACTTTTTAGTGTATTTTTTGGTCATTTTCTCTGCCTTTTCTTTTTTGTCAATGTTCCATTTATAGCTATGTGAGTGAAAATTCATATCATGTCAGAAATAATACAACCATTGTCCTTTCCAATAAATAATGTAGTGCCCTGTGGAGGGATCCAAGTTGATTACTTAGTGTAAAATGAAGAGACAGATATAAAATTTCAATTTTTCAAAGGCAGAGGTTGAACAAAGCTATTTCTGTGAACAATGTCTTGACATTGGTGATGTAACAGGTGGGGCTGAGCTCTGCGTGGGTATTTGTTTTGGATCACTTTGATAAGAACATAAACGTGGAACATTCTTTATTCCTTTGTAGCATAAAGTACTCTACTAGAAAATATATCCAGCCTTTCTTTTCATCCGCTTGTATTACTGTCTTAGGGCTACTACAACGCATTACCACAAACTGGGCAGCTTAAAATGGCAGACATCTATTATCCTGTAATTCTAGGAACTGAAAGTCCAAAATCAAGTTGTTGACAGGGTTGATTCTTTCTGGAGCCTCTGATGGAAGATTTGTTGCATGCCTCTCTCCTTGCTTCTGGTGGCTGCTGGCAACCCTTGGTGTTCCTGGGATTGTAGCTACATAGCTCCAATCTCTGCCCCCTCTTCACAAGATCTTCTCCTCTGTGTCTCTGTGCTTCCTCTGGTCTATGAGAACACCTGCCTTTGCAATTAGGTCACAACCTAAATCAACGATGATCTCACCTTGAGATTCTTAGCTGAATTACATCTGCAAATACTTTTTTTCTAGATAAAGTCACTCAGTTTCCAGGTAGAAATATCTTATGGCCATAATTCAACCCATTATAATCTACCCTATGGCCTCTAAAAATTCACAACTATTTTTTTTTCTCATTTCAAAATGCTTAATAGCAATAAAGTTTTAATTTTGGAATAGTTGTAGATTTACAAGAAAAGCTGGGAAAATAGTACAGGCAGTTCCCTTATACCCCCAAGTCAGTGGTGACAATTATTAGCATATTACATTGGTATGGTATATTTGCCACAAGTAATCAACCAATAATGATACATTATTATTAATTACCCCAAGTACATTATTTAGATTCCATTGTAATGTCATTTATCTGTTACAATATTTCACCCAGAATACCACATTACATATTGTTGCCGTGTCTTTTTAGGCTGCTATAGACTGTTAGTTTCTCAGACTTTTTCTTGTTTTTGATAACCTTGACAGTTTTGACGACAAGTGGTCAGTTGTGTGGCTTTTCTGATCTCTTCCTCATAATTAGATTAAGGTTATAGTTTTTGGTGAGGAAGACCATACAGGTAAAGTGCCATTCTTATGACATCATATCAAGGCTACCATCTGTCAACAGCACTTATCATTTTTTTTTATTTCATCTTATTGTTATGGGGGATACAGAATTGCAGGTTACATACGTTGCCCATGTACCGCCTTTCCCCCCCAGTCAGAGCTCCAGGCGTGTCCGTTCCCCAGGTAGTGCGCGTTGCACCCATCATGTAGGTATATGTCCCTTCCCCCCCAACCCCCCTTCCCGAGTCAGCACCTTCAAGTGTTACCATTCCCCAAACGGTGTGCAATGCATTCATTATGTAGGCATACACCCATCCCCTCCCCCACCCCCACCTCAGTCTGATATCCGATTGGTGTCGTTCCTAGATGTGTATTTAGGTGATGTTCAGGGAAACCAATTTTCTGGTGAGTACATGTGATGCTTGTTTTTCCATTCTTGGGATACTTCACTTAATATAATGGGTTCCAACTCTCTCCAGGAGAACCATAGAGATGTCGTATCTTCATTATTCCTTATAGCTGAATAATATTCCATGGTATACATATACCACAGCTTACTAATCCAATCATGTATTGATGGGCATTTGGGTTGTTTCCACATCTTTGCTATTGTGAATTGTGCTGCTATAAACATTCGGGTACATGTGTCTTTGTTACAGAATGACCTTTTTTCCTTTGGGTATATGCCCAATAATGGGATTGCTGGGTCAAATGGCAGGTCTACTTGAATCTGTTTAGGATACCTCCATAATGCTTTCCACAGGGGTTGCACTAGTTTGCAGTCCCACCAGCAGTGTATGAGTTCCTGTCTCTCCACACCCACGCCAACATGGTTGTTTTGGTTTTTTTTGATAAAGGCCATTCTCACTGGGGTTAAGTGATATCTCATTGTGGTTTTGATTTGCATTTCTCTGATGATTAGGGATGTTGAGCATTTTTTCATATGTTTGTTAGCCATTCTTATATCTTCTTTCGAGAAGTTTCTATTCATGTCATTTGCCCACTTTTTGATACGGTTGCTTCACAACTATTTTATCTGCCAAAATACATTCACCCTATCTCAATATCCTTGATAGTCTCAACCTATTATAACATAAACTCTAAATCCAAAATCTCATCTAAATAAAAAGTCAAAAATTCCTAAATCTCATCATCTAAATCATACATGGGTGAGATTTTTGGTATAATCCTTCTTAGAGTAGAATCCTTCTCCATCTTTGGACCTGTGGAAATAAATAAAAATTTATCTGCTTCCAAAATACAATAGTAGGTTGGGCATAGAATAGACTTTCCCATTCCAAAATGAGAAAAAAATGAAACAAAATTAAACTAAAAATAAACAAGGTGATCATTGATCACAAGCTTAAAATATAAAACCAGCAAGAAAAATTTAATTAGATTTTAAGGCCTAGGAATAACTGTCTGTAGCTCAATGCTTTGTCCTATTGACCCTTTGTGGCCTTGCCAGCTTCTATGTCACCCTCAGAATCATTCTTCCTTTTTCTTTTAGAGTATTACACATTTGCAGCAGAGTAGTTTCATGATCCCATTGCCTGCCTGCAGAATTTTAGAAGTTCAACAGTCTTTTGTCATTGTGTCCTATTGCTGTCCCTTTTGGTCCAAGATGGCAGTGTTTCTGCTGATATAATATTCTTAAAATCTTTGTTGGTCTCTTGTGTAAGTCTCAAGGTCCATGTTATCAGACAGGAGATCTTTACTGGTCTCTCTGGTTAAGTTCATCTTTATCCCTGGGTTCTGCTGAGATACTTGAGTAAATCTATGAGTCACACTTGTGAACTGTTCAACAAAATGTCATCAAGTCACATCATTGACCTTCTCTCCAGAGCATTTTCTGATCAGTGAATCTTCCACATGTTCTGACACCAACTGGGTGCTCTACAATTCAATTCAATTCAATTTTGACACTAACTTCCTGGCATTAGTGCAGACCTCACAAGTTAAGGGTAAAGCCCTTCAATTACGACACTAACTACTCAGAGTTAGCATATTCTACAAGTTAGAGGGCAAGGTCCTTGACAAGGCTTCTCTTAGGTTAGACGCCAGCCACAAGAAGTGTCTCCAAGCCACTTGCATTTTTATCTGACTTGGCTACATCTCTGGGAGTTTTCACAAGGCCCTTTCAGTTTCTTGGACTTGATAGTTGCGTAACTCCAGTCTCTGTATCGCCACATGGCCTTCTCCTTGGTGTCTCTGTGTTTCTCCTATTCTTTAAGGACACCTGTTATTGTACTTAGCACTGACTCACAATCAAGGAAGATCTCACCTTAAGATATTTACTTTATATTAAGTAAATTACATCTGCAAAGATCCTTTGCCAAATAATATTGCATTTACAGGCTCTAGTGGACATACATTTTAGAGGGCCACAATTCAATTTACTACACTCTTCCACCTTTCTCTCTTATTTTCTTTCACTCTCACTCTTGTCTTCTCTTTCACACAATTTTGTTGATGCACTGAAATGATGTCTTTCTTGAAGGCAGTGATTATTTAAGTCAAATTTTACTTATAACAGGTATAGTCAGGCTAATATTTTCAAGGTCCATTTACTGCACCTCCTATAGTTTAAACATTGATAATTTGAATTTTGCCCCTTAGGTCACCTCCTTAAGACATTAAAATTTTCATTTCTCTGGTTGTTGCATTCATTAATATCCAGTTTACACTGATCATCATTTGATAACATTTTTTCCCACTGCACCTTAAATTAACCTTGTTCATAAATCCTTTAACCTATGCTATATGTTCATATAGATAAAAATAGCTTCCATTATATAATACTATTAAATTTCAATGGCAATCAAATTCATTAATTGTTTATAGAACTCCTAATATGTGCAAGGCCAAGTGTGTATTACTTGTCAAACTGTTATCCAGAGATCTGCTGATTAAAAAAATCACTGAGAGAACTTGTTGAACCAGCAATTTATAGGCACAACTCCAGATCTATGGTTTTTGGCTCAGAGTAAATACTCCAGTAATAAAAGATGAAAAATAGGGGCTTTTTACTTTGTACTTCTGTTGCATTGTGTATACATATATCATCACACTTATAATCAAATAATACAATGCATTATATCATGTTTTATTGAAAAGATTGTTGGTAACAAGGACTTTATTATGGTCATATTAAAAACAGCAAAAAGTTATTCCTGTGCCATTAATTTTTGAGGACCCCATGGGCATATGAATCTGTAGCTGGAATCAATACTGCTTCTTGTAACAGGATATGTATCAAGGGTCATAAGATGGTAAGTATAGTGGTCAAGATATTCTATAAACACATTTATTGAGTTTGAGGCCCAGTTCCATTATTATTTTATACTGAATTGACAAATATGTCCTTCTTAGTAAAGAGAAATTATAAAGTATCTTTCTTTGAAGATTTTGAGGAAAACATTGGTACTCTATATAAAGCAGAAGTCTTTATTAAATTTTAAATGAGATGCTAAATAATATATCCATTCATAAAGAAGCATGAAACATGGTTATACAATGGACTTATTATTCCTGAATTTTTTTATATCATGAATGTGATGAAGGTGACATTTTCTAATAATAACAGAACACCTATGGTTACCATTAGTTTCTACATACTACATGCTAGGAAGTATACTGGGTTCTATGCCCATTATTTCTTATCCTTACAGTACCCCCATGGAGAACACGTTAAGAATTATAAGATTGCCTAAGGTCAAAGATAGTCAAGTAGAGGTGGTATTTGGATCAGAATTGCCTTTTTCCCAAGTACATGTATCTTTCTAGTATGCCCCAAATCCTTCAGTGTCCATATAAGATGCTATAAGTCCCTTCATTTTCTACCTGGAGACATCTTGGTTGATTTGTATATGAGTGACTTTCTATAGTATTAGAAGGATTAAATTTCCAAGAGTATTCCAGGAAGAAAGTTTGTGGATGTAGAAAATGCCATTACAGAAATAAGAACAACATGTTCCTGGGGTTCCAAAGAAAAAATTTTCACCTCTGAATGGGCCATCTACTTTTGCTTAAAGAAGATGAGAAATATGAAGACTGTTTGGAAAAATGTCTGAATTTTTTGATGGTGGACACATAATATGATCTTTTCAGTAACCCCATTGGGTGAGTTTGATGGGTTTATCATGTCCACTTTACATAAGGAAAAACTGAGGCTTTGGAGGGTTATGCTTTTTACTAAGCTACCACTATGATATGAATATTTGTGTTCTCCCCAAAGTTTATATGTTGAAATCCTAACCCACGAGGCAATGGCATTAGAAGGTAGGGCCTTTGTGAGGTTAAGTCATGAGCAGGGGGAGCCCTCGTGAATGGAATTAGTGTTCTTGAAAAAGAGACCCTAGAGAGCTGCCTTCCCTCTTTCACCATATAAAGGCGTAGCAAGGAGCCATCATCTATGAACCAGGAATAGGTCCCCACCTGACACCAGTACTGTGATAAATAAATGTTTATTGTTTATAAACCACCCAGTTAATGGTATTTTGTTATAGTAGCTCAAGCTAAGACAGCTATGTAGCTAATGCTTATATAGTACAAGACACATGAGACTTTGTTATTCTAACTTTTAAATTAGCCAGCCATCTTCCTTCTGTCACATATACCATATCCTTCCTTTAGGCTGCATCTAATTTTATTGGATTTTGCCAGGGTTGAATGCACACAGTTAACCCATACATACTCATCTTCAAATTTTGTAATATCGTTTATAATGATATTGTGAGGAAGTTCAAACAGAGTCTATTTTTGTTAATTTAATCAAAAGAATAAATGTCCTTTAAGCATCAGCCTGGAATATGTTCATTCATTCTTTCAGAAAATATTTATTAGGCATCCTCTTTAACTCACACAATCCTATACAAAAACAGATATATGTCTGGCTTTGATGAAGCTTAAATCATACTGGAGAAGACATACATTAATCAAGTAATTACATAATTAAATGAAAAATGCCTAACTGTAGAACATGATAAAGGCAAGGTAAGGTACTTTTAGGACACATATTAGGAGGATCTGGACTTGTTGGTAAGGTGAGGAAAGGCTTCTTCTAGGAAGAGGAACAAAGTGAGGCACCTTCTACCAGGCAGAGCCCACAATATGAGAAACAGATTTTTCAGAAGCCACAGGTCAGTACTGGAGGCTGCAACAGGCTGGTGTGGCTGGAATGTAGCCCACGAGAGGACCCTGATGCAACAATGAGACAAGAGAGACACATAATGTACAGACTTGTTCAGACCTTCTATTACATGTCATGCTCAATCACGTCAGGCAGATTTTTGCTTTGGTGTACAAAAAAGAGAAGTCACTGGAGGATGTTAAACAGAGAGTGATAGGACTAGATTCAAGTAATGGAAAGTTTGCTGTGCCTCCACTGGAGAAGCCAGATTAAAATAAGCAGGTGTTGATCTTGGGATTCAGGTCAGGAGGAAAGGAATTATAGCTTGAACAAATGAGAGTCACTCAGATGGAAAATCTACAAGCAACACTGACAGATTATACGTGGGACTGAAATGAAGGGAGGGATTAAGGATGATGCCACAGCTTCTGTCCTTCTTAAGATTAGTGGTGACATGACATTTTTTCATGAGAAAAAAAGCAGATTTCAGGTGAAGATCAGCAATTTAGCTATGCTGAATAAGAGTTAAGAGTTTTAATTTTAAAAATTTAATTTAATTTCTCTAGTTACATGTTAGACATTTAGGTCTAACTCAGAGTTTAATTTCACTTCCCAATCATCTCTTATGAGAAGTAATGGACAATGAGCACGGCCCTTTCTAACACTTGGTAAAATGTTTTTCTTACAGTATCATAGAAGAGAGAACTATGACAACTCCTTGTTGAAAACAATATGTTATCACTCAGTCTTTTTTTTTTTTTAATCCACAATGCCTTGGATGCTTACAATTGCAAATAACCAAAAATTCAATTCTAACTTAAACAAAAAGAAAAATTTTGGCTTATATAAATGATTAAGTAAGAGGTAGGGCAGCCTCCAGGTGTGGTTAGTGCTCCAACTCCATTTTCCCAAGGTTTTCTTAACTCCCTTGGGTTTTGCTTTTAGACACAGTCTGGTGTTCCTCGCAGCAGAAAAGAGCTGCAGCAGTTCCAAACTCAACATCCACACATCACGTCAGCCAAAACAAGAGGACAGCACCTCTACTACAAAATTTCTAAGAAGAGACATGAGATTAACTTTGTTAGCCTTGGAACACATGTGCCACTCCGGAAACTCAGAATGGAATCAGCTTACCCAAAGCCAAAGGAATTTGGCTAATAGACCTAATATATCTTGTGGGTTATTAAAAAAGTATACTACCTACATTGCTATCATGGGTGTTAGAGACACAACCAACAGCTATACATGTCAATCTTTTTTGGGCAGATAAATATCCATGCACACATTGCTTCAACACATGACTTTTCCATTAGGCTTTTATCAACCTGGACTTTGACCACTTTCTCTTCAAAATAAGTTAAAAAAAAAAACAAAAAAAAAAAACAAGTTTCTTCCATTTACACCATTTAGCTCTGATATTTGGGCTCACTGGAGGACATGTCCTCTTCATCAGGCCCACAGAAAGATCCTCACAGTCCAGTACCTCTGGGTAAATATAAATGTATCTAGTCTGATATATAAACTCTAGTAAAAATGACCTCTTGGAGAAGGGACAGTTGGAAACAAGAAACTGCGGTCACTTGTCACTAACACTTTGAATATCAACTGGACAATAGTAACAAAGTCTCTGTCTTGTTGAAGTGAGTTCTTAAGTCCACTGGCTGAGCACCTGTTCTGCTTTTCAGGAAGAACTTTCCTGTACATTTTTCTCTTCCCTGTGGTCACATGAACTGTCCTTTGGGAAGGTTTCCTTTTAAAGTAAGACATATTTAAAACGGAGCCTATTTCCATGTGGTAAGAATTATTCAGGGGCCTGGACATTGTCCCATAGCTTGAAAAATTCTAAGCCATTGGGAGTCAGGCTTGAGATTTTATTGGCAATACGTTGTCCTTAAATATTCATTAGGCTTCAGGTCTACTTTGGTTACCATACAAAGGCAGGAAGGACCCCCACTCAAAAGTTTGCTTGAATGTTGCCACACATACACACACCAAGAGGGTATGAAAAGGTTTATTATCTAATGGGGCTTTTCTGGGGAGAGTACGGCAAGCCTCCAGAGCTCATCCTTACATGGCTTAAATGAGCAAGGAGAGAAGCTGGCTTAGGTGTTTACTGTGGTTAGGAGTTGCGGCTGTGGTGAGTCTTCTCACAGGTGGGCAAACGCTTGCGTGGTTTAAATCTCTGCTGGTTTCAAAAGTGGGGACAGCCAGGTTTTCTTATCAGCTTGCCCAGATGTGGGGCACAAGGCGAAGAGGGAGGGATAAGGCTTAAAAGATGTCAGCAGTCAAATATGAAAAAATGGACTCATACTTTTTGTTTACAAGGTTTATATCCCCGTGTAATGATTTTCATGTCCTAGAGGTCATAGAATCTTATATACCCAATATTTGTGGCTAGTAATGGGCTTGAAGTTTTCTGTCCACTCTTAACAAGTGTTTCCATCCTCCTAACCTTCAACTTAAATGTCTCCTTGAGTAAATGGAACAAAGTAGGCCTGGGAAACAAAGCAAAGGTAAATTGCCCTTTCAGCCTGGGATGTTTCCTGGCTTTTTCTCACATTGAAGTGATTATGCCTTTTAACAGACGGATTTGTGTAGGAAGGCTTCAGGGATCAGGTTTTTCCTCTGTTGCTGTCTAAAAGTCACCAAGATTTTAACTTTACTATTTCTGCCAGAACTAATGTTAGAATTTGAGGTAGAAAAATCTAACTCTTAAATCTTAAATCTTTCAAAATTTAAGGATTTTAAAACTTACCGTCTCATTGACATGGATTTCAGGCCACAGGAAGAAAGGACTCTAAGTGAAGCTGCAAGTCTACCTCTACTTTCCTACAGAATAGTTTCAAAGCTACTTATTCCTATGATGAATAAAATTATAGAAATTACCAAAAATTGCAATCAAGGAAATGCCATCCTCACTTTTAGACCCATATTTCCTAATGTGTGTCCTTTCTAAACAAAAGATTCATATCCAAACCTATTGTGATTTTTTCTTTTTTTTTACTTGATATATAATATTTGTACATAATTGTCGGATACATGTAATATCTTGTTACATGCACATAATGTGTAATGATCAAGGCAGGGTATTTAGGGTGTCAATCACCTCGAGTATCGAACACTGTTAGTGTTGGATATATTTCAAGTCCTTTCTTCTAGCTGTTTAGAAATACATGTTACTGTGTTAACTTTAGTCATTGTACCCTGCTATAGAACATTGAAACTTATTCCTTCTATCTAACTGTATGTTTGTACACGTTAACCAACCTCACTTCATCCTCATCCCCTTCACCCACACACCATTTCTGGTCTCTGATACCCATCATTCTACTTTCTGTCTTCATGAGATCCACTTTTTTAACTCCCACTTATGATTTAGAACAAGTAATATTTATTTTCCTTTGCCTTGGTGATTTCACTTAACACAATGACCTACAGTTCCATCCATGCTGCTAAAAATTATGTAATTTCATTCTTTTTATGGCTGTATAGTATTCCATTGTGTATATATACATTTTCTTTATCCATTCAACCATTGATAGACACCTAGCTTGAGTCCATGTGTTTGCTGTTGTGAATAGTGCTGCAATAAACATAGAGGTGTGAGTATTTCTTTGATATACTAATTTCATTTCCTTTGAATTAATACCCAGTAGGGAGATTGCTGAGTTATATGATAGTTCTATATTTAGTTTTTTAAGAAATCTCCATACTGTTTTATATAAAGGCTGTACTAATTTACATTGCTACCAACAGTGTATGAGTTCCCTTTTTTCTACATCCTCGCCAGCGTCAGTTATTTTTTGTCTTTTTAATAATAGCATTCTAACCAGGTAAGATGATAACTCATTGTGATTTTGATTTGCATTTCTCTGACTGCTGATGCTGAACATTTTTTCATATACCTGTTGGCCATTTGTATATCTTCTTTTGAGATATGGGTACTCCTGCCTTTGCTCACTTTTTAATGAGATTATTATTTATTTATTTATGTATATTCCTGAGTTGTTTGAGCTGGCAGATTCTGGATATTAGTCTCTTGTTGGATGAATATTTTGCAAATATTTTGTGCTATTCAACGGTCTGTCTCTTCACTCTGGTGATTGCTTCCTTTCCTGTGTAGAAGCTTTGTAGTTTAATACAGTCCCATTTGTCTATTTTTGTTTTTGTTGCCTGTACTTTTGAGGTCTTAGCCATAAAATCTTTGCCTAGATCAATGTCCTGAAGTTTTCTCATGTTTTCTTCTAGTACTTTTATTGTTTCAGGTTTTATATTTAAATATTTAGTACATATTGTGTTGGCTCTTGTATACAGTGAGAGATAGGGGTCCAGAGTTATTCTTCCACATATGGATATCCAGCTTTCCCAACACCATTAACTGAAGAGAGTGTCCTTTCCCCAGTGTATATTCTTAGGGACTTAGTAAAAAATCAGTTGGCTGTAAGTACATGGCTTTATTCCTGGGTTCTTTATTTTGTTCTTTTGGTTTGTCTGCTTTTATACCGCTACCATGGTGTTTTGGTTATTTTGGCCTTGTAATATATGTAGCTTTGATTTTTTTCACTCAGGATTGATTTGACTATTCTGGCTCATTCTTGGTTTTGTATACATTTTAGTATATTAAAAATATTTCCGTGAAAAATAACATTGTTATTTTGATAGAGATTGCATTGACGCTGTAGATTTCTTTGGGTAGTACAGTTATTTTAATGATATTAATTCTTCTGATTCATGAGCATGGGATGTATTTCCATTTGTTTGTCTCCTCTTTCATCAGTGTTCTATATTTTCACTTAGAGAAGTCTTCAAACTCCTTGGAAGTTTATTTCTAAGTATTTTTTGTAGCTATTATTAATGGGATCCTATCCTTGATTTCTTTCTCAGGGAGTTTATTATTGGTTTATAGAATGCTACTGATTTATATATCTTGAATTTGGATCCTATAATTTTATTGAATTTATTTATCAGGTCTAAGAGTTTGTTGGGACAATCTTTAGTTTTTTCTAGATATAAGATGATATACTCTGGAAAGGGAGACAATTTGACTTCCTCTTTTCAAATTTGCATCTTGGCCGGGCGCAGTGGCTCACGCCTGTAATCCTAGCACTCTGGGAGGCCGAGGTGGGCGGATTGTTTGAGCTCAGGAGTTCGAGACCAGCCTGAGCAAGAGCGAGACCCCACCTCTACTAAAAATAGAAAGAAATTATATGGACAGCTAAAAATATATATAGAAAAAATTAGCCGGGCATGGTGGCGCATGCCTGTAGTCCCAGCTACTCGGGAGGCTGAGACAGGAGGATTGCTTGAGCTCAGGAGTTTGAGGTTGCTGTGAGCTAGGCTGACGCCACGGCACTCACTCTAGCCTGGGCAACAGAGTGAGACTCTGTCTCAAAAAAAAAAAAAAAAAAAAAAATTTGCATCTTTTTAATTTCTTTTCATGCCTAATTTCTCTGGCTAGTACTTCCAGTAATATGTTGAACTGCAGTGGTCAAGGTGGATATTATTGGTCTAGTGCTTAGGGGAATGACTTTCAGCCTTTCCCCATTCAGTATGATGTTAGCTATGGAATTTGTCATACATTGCCTTTATTATGTTGAAGTACATTTCTTCTATATCTAGTCTGTTGAGAATTTTTATCATGAAAGGATATTGAATTTTATCAAATGCTTGTCTGCATGTATGGAGATAATCACATGTCTTTTGTCTTTTATTCTGTTGGTGCAATGCACCATGTTTACTGATTCGCAAATGTTGAACCATTCTTGCATCGCTGGTATACATCCCACTTAATCATGGTGTATTTTCTGTTTGATGTGCGGTGGATTTGGTTTGCCAGTATTTTGGTGTCTATGTTCATCGGGGATATTGCCTTTAAGTTTTCTTTTTTGTTGTATCTTTGGTTTTGCTATCAGGATAAGGCTGATATTGTAAAATAAGTTAGAATTTTCTTTTCTTCAATTTTTTGGAATAGTTTGAGGGTAGTTTTAATTCTTCTTTATATGTTTGGTAGAATTTTGCTGTGAAGGCACTTGACCTAGGCATTTGGGTTTTGGGAGACATTTTATTACTGATTAAATTTTATTGTTCATTATTGGTCAGTTCAGGTTTTCTGTTTTTTACTGATTCAATCTTGGTAGGTTGTATTGTCTTGGTAGGTTGTATGTTCCAGTTTGTTAGCATCTAATTGTTTATAATAGTCTCTGGTGATCTTTTGTCTTTCTGTGATATCAGCTGTAATGTCTCCTGCTTTGTTTCTCATTTTATTTGGGTCTTCTCTCTTTTATTCTTGCTTAGTACAACTAGCAGTTTATCAATTTTGCTTATCTTTTCAAAGTACCAACTTCTTATTTTGTTGTTTTCCTCTCTCTCTCTCTCTTTTTTTTTTTACTCTCTGTTTCATCTAGCTCTGCTTTGATCTTTATTATTTCTTTCCTTCTACTAATTTTGTGTTTGGTTTGCTCTTGATTTTCTAGTTCCTTGAGGTACATCATAAGATTGTTTTTTTGTTGTTTGTTTTTTTATTTCAGCTTATTATGGGGGTACAAAAGTTCAGGTTATATATATTGCCCATGTCCCACCCATCCCCCCGAGGCAGAGCTTCAAGCGTGTCCATTCCCCAGACAGTGCACAGTGCACTCATCATGTAGTTATACCCCCATCCCCTCCCCCTACCCCTGTCCCCCCGAGTCAGAACATTCAAGCGAGACCATTCCCCTGTTTATTTGAAATCTTTCTACTTCTATGATGTGTTTATTGCTGTAAATCTCTCTCTTATCACTGTATTTGCTATATCCCATAGGTTTTGGTATATTTCCAATTTCATTTGTTTCAAGAAATTTTTGAATATCAAAATTAATTTTTTCATTGAGCTGATCATTGTTCAGTTGCATGTTTTTATAATTGCAATATATTTGTATAGTTTCCAAAGTTCCTCTTGTTATTGTTGTCTGCTGTTATTCTTTTATGGTCTGAGAGGATACTTGATATAATTTTGGTTTGTAAAACTTTGTTAAGACTTGTTTTGTGGCCTAAACAATCATATATCATTAAGAATGTTCTATGTGCTGAAAAGAAGAATGTATATGTTCTACAATGGTTGAATAAATTGTTCTGTAAATGTCTGTTAGGTATATTTGGTCTAAAGTCTGGTTTAAATCCATGTTTCTTTGTTTATTTTCTGTCTAGATGATCTGTCTATTACTGAAAGTGGGGTGTTAAAGTCTTCCAGTATTATTTTAATGCTATCTCTCCCTTTAAATCTAGTGATATTTGTTTTATGCATCTGGATACTTCAGGGTTGGGTGCATATATATTTAGAATTGTTATATCCTCTTTCTGAATTGATCCCTTTATCATTATATAATGACATTCTTGGTCTTTTTTTTTTTCTTTTTTACTACTTTTTAAAATCTGTTTTATCTGATATAGATACAGCTACTCCTGCTCACTTTCAGTTTCCATTGGGTAGAATATCTTTTATCTTTTATATTTACTTTCAGTCTACATGTGTCTTTATCAGTGGAGTCAGTTTCTTATAAAGAGCATGTAGTTCAAACATTCTTTTTAATATACATTCAGCTAGTCTATACCTTTTGAGTAAAAAATTTAATCCATTTATGTAAAAGTTATTAATAAGTGAGGTTTTGTTCTTGTCACATTGTTAATTTTCTGTTTCTCTCTCTCTCTCTCTCTCTCTCTATATATATATGTTTATATCCCTTGTTATTTTCTTTCTGTCTTATTTTTTATCATTACTGTTTGGTGGTTTTTCTGTAATGGTAACATTTGAGCCCTTTTTCTTCCACATTTGTGTGTTTGACCTACTAATTAGTTTTGTACTTTCATATATTTTCATAATGTTAGATATTATCTTTTTGCTTTAAGGTTTAAGAATTCCTTAAGCATTTCCTGTAGGGCCGATCTAGTGGTGATAAATTCCCTTAGCTTTTACTTGTCTGGGAAATACTTTATTTTTGCTTCATTTGTGAGGGATACCTTTCTTAGGTATTGTATTCTTGGGTGTCAATTTTTTTTTTCTTTCAGCACTTTGATGGTATCATCCCATTCTCTCCTGGCCTATTTAGTTTTTGCAGAGAAAACCACTGTTAGTTTGATGGGTTCCTTTATATCTGACTAGAAAATTTATGCTTCTGTTTTTTTTGTTTTTATAATTCTCTCATTGTCTTTGACTTTTGAAAGTTCTATTATACTGTGCCATAGAGAAGATCTTTTGATATTGTATGCATTTGGGAATCTCTGAGCTTCTTGTATCTGGATGTCTAAATTTTTTGGTAAACTACAGAAGTTTTCAGCTATTAATTTATTATATAGTTTTTTCTATGCCTTTGACCTTTTCTTCATTTTCTGGAACACCTAAAATTTAAATATTGGGCACGTTATTATGACTCATGTGTCACATTGGCTTTATTCATTCTTACTTTTTTTCTTTTTCTTTTTGTGTGACTGGATTATTTAAAAGACCTGTCGTCAAGCTCTGAAATTCTTTGTTCAGCTTGGTCTTCTCTGTTGAAAATTTCAAATGTATTTTTCATTAAGTATTTCTGTTTGGGTCTGTTTTATAATACCTACCTCTTTGGTGCAGTTCTCATTTCACATCCTGAATTGTTTTTCTTATTTCTTTGTATTGTTTATCTTTGTTCTCTTATACCTCTCTGGAATTCTCTAGTTGTTTTGAATTATTTTTCTGGAATTTCATCAATTTCTTTTTCATTGGAATCTATTGTTGGAGAATTTATTGTTATCCTTTGGAGATGTCATATTTCCTTGCGTTTCATGTTTCTGGTGTCCTTATGTTGATATCTGTACATCTGGTGTAACAGTCACTTCTTTCACTTTTTAGATTGACTTTTGTAGGGAAAGACTTTTTCTTGAAGATGTTTTTATGGTGGTGATTGAAAAACTTTAGCTATTATTCTGAGTGTGTGCAGTAGTGTAAGCTTTGTATAATTCCATTGGCTATGAACAGCATCGGTGGTGTCTGTAATTTTCTCAGTGGCTTGGCTGTTGTTGGTGGTTGACATTGTAGTGAGGATTTGCTGGGGATGAAGATGCCAGGTGGGCCAGTCCTTGGGACTCAGTGGTGGCAGCAGTGAGTAGCATGTTCTTTTCCTTGGGCCCCCAGGCAGTGCATATGGGCACCGGTGTTAGTGGTTCAGGTGTGCCATTCTTGGGTCTCCAGAGGGCTTACTCATGTGCAGGCAGTGGCAGTGATGGGCCAGATGGGTAAGCGGGTCCTTGGGCCCCTAGACAGTATGTGTGGGGTAGGTGATGGTACTAGCACTGGTGGGACAATCCTTGGGCTCCAAAGTGGCACTCACTAATGTGGATCGCTGGGGATCTCTCACTTACCCTTTCCCTGTACTGAGGAAACTCTTTAGGGCCCCAAGCAACCCCAACCTAGCTGGCTACCTCACTTCCCTCTCCTTTCATGCCTCAGGTATTTCCTGTCACTTCTCTGCTGAGTTCCAGTGTTCTCTCTTGTATGTTCTATTTGAAGAATGACTAGCTATTTACAATTTTTAATTCTTTCTGCGGAAGGTAAGTATTGGATGCCACTAGGTAGCTATTTTGAACCTCACCCTCCATGTTGTGATTTTTTTCTAATTTGGTCTTGGGATCTTTCTCTTGAGAGTGGCCAAAAGCCAAGGTAGCCACTCTCTAAAAGATCCCTGATCATGGGAAATTAGTTTCTGGTATGCATCAAGTGAGATACAATGGGGAAGCAAAACTAACATGCAGGAAACAGAAGAAAGGTATTTCTTAGAGGTCTCAGAGGTCTTAGGTGTGGCCGACGGAAAGTCCAGAGGTGGCTGGGAACTCAAGCAATGCAAGAGGATATGTGAGACTGTGTCTTCATTAAGGCCCATTGGTGTGACCTTCTGGCTTTCCTCTGGGCGCTGTGGATTAGCTAGTTAAAAGGAGGTACACGAGAAGGGGAAAGACTTATTTACATGACTCTAGTGTTGACTGTTAGGTTCTTTTGTGGTCATCAGCTGTAGGATGTGTTGAGTTTGGGGTCAGTGAGAAAAGGAATAAGTGGCTGTATCCTGAGAAACCACACAGGGAAGAGAAATTTTATCTGGGCTGAGGATGACAGGATATCACTGGGTTTCAAACTACAAAAAAATGGATGCTGAGGCAGCAATTATATTAATCAAATCCATGACACAACTTTAGACAGACCGCAAACTAACAAGTGTTTCGCTAACGTAGAATAATCATCAATTTCTCACCTGGGGTGGAGAATTCTGCACTCTTCTCCTCTGTAACTTGAAGACAGTCTATTTATGGCACTCCATTCCCAGTATTAATAATGTAAAGCGAGGTGTTTTTGCTTTTAATCACAGAAAACCTCATTCAAACTGCATTAAGCTATAAAGACAGTTCTGTTGTCTTAAATAATTGAAAAGGTTAATAGGTAGGACAGGCATCAGGCATGTCAGGGCTCCAGCTCCTTTCCTTTGCTGTTCTGTCGACTCTCATCTCTCTAGTGTTGCTTTTTGTCCAGGCCCAGTACTGAGCAGGTCCAGGCAGAAGTACTAAGCTTTATACAGCCCAAAGCAAGAGAGTTTCTCATTATTTTTCCCCAATATACCCGTTCACTGTTCTCAGATTCACTAAGATAGAAAGATGTAAGTCAAATGTCCATGTCAAATGGAAGAATCCAGCCAGCATGGCAGGATGCCTTGTTGGGATTAGCCCTGTCACCTGCTCCATTTCTATAACCTGGGGTGGCTTCTACTACCTGAGAATGATATGAATTTCCAATAGAAATTGTGAAGGCAGCCAATGGGTACCCAGAGCAGCAAGGTACTCAATAGAGATATTCATCCCACAAGAAGATAGTACATTTTCTGAGTTTAAACAGTTAATTGATTGTCACATTAAGTGGCATGAAATATTAATTGGCTCACACTTTATTTGCAGTATTTACACAGGTCCAACCCCATGCTAGGTAATCCTGCCTCTTTGTTCCTGTTCTGAGGTGGCTTCCAGGGTGGGTTGTGGGATTTTCCTTTATGCGTTTGGGTAAAAACATTCAATCTGCCTGGAGATAGACAAGATTGTGCTAGGAAAATTGAGTGGATGACATTTAAAGTCCCTCCTGTCCATGCAGGGGCATGAATATTTCCATCCAGATTATTCATTAATGTATGAAAAATTGTCTTCTGTGGTTTCTCCTGACAGCATTTCACATTCAGTTGTAACCTTTTAATTCAGGCTGCTTTTCTTTTATCAAATAGATTCTTCTAAGGATTGTACAAAGCTTTCAATTTTATAAGGTTATGCATTTAAGAAGGATGTTTAAATAAAAATAGGAATGAACTTCTTTGAAAGTTTATGCTAAAGTTTGTCCTTCTGAAATGGAGTCTTTCTTCTCTTTAATGGTTCCTTTAGTGCTGAAATTGGAATAATTAATTTGGCTAACTTTTTCACTTCTAAATTAGAACCAACTGAATAATAAAATATGTCTTTTTTCCAAATGTGAAGGTTGTTTATATGTAGCTTTTTTCTGATCCCTCATTTTGAAATAATCTCTTTACCACCATATCCAAGGAACTTAGTGACCTCATTTTGGCTACTCCATACCCTCAGCTCAAAGTCACTCCCAGCTCTGTGTCCCCCTAGGTGTTTACCATAACAAGAATTATATGTCTACATTCTGAAAAAGAAAAATGTGTCCTGTGTTACTTCCCTTCTGCCCCTGCTAACAGGAGCAATCTAGTGAATTGACACAAGCTAAGGTATTCAAGGTTGAATCCTGCACAGGGGTGTCACCAAGAAGGCCACTTGAAGGGGCATCTTTTTCTCATTAGTGGAAAGGGGCCATATGCTCACACCAAGCTCTGCATACATAGATTTGCATCTGTCCAGAATGAAACACCTTTTTTAGTTGAAGAAATATGCCATTTCCTAGAGCCTACTTGTACAAATTTTTAGAGTTTTATATCAGTTAGGGATTTTATAGCAATCGATAAAAATTTACTCTGGTTAACTTATAGAACCAAAAAGACATTTATTGCAAGATATTGGGGTAGCTTAGAGAATTGTTACACACTAAGACTTCAGAATAACAGCACCAGTGCACCACTACAGTTTCAGCGTCAAGAAAAAGTGAACAGCAGCATTATTCAGAAGCTGAGGTTTTTTCTTTTGTCATAACTATAGTTTCAAATTTTGCCGGGAGAGTATGATTGGCCCAGTTTGATCACATGTTCATCCTGTGGCCAAGAAGGGTGTTTGATTAAAAGTCTTACTAGGACTTGAGGAAAGAGAGAACAGTTTTTCGATAGCGGAAAGGGGAACTCTGTTACCAAAAGAATGGGGAAGGGATGCTGAGTAGATAAGGAAAATGAATGGCTGCTTGTGGCAGACATGAAGCCTGCAGGAAGTGGAAAAGAGAATGCAAGTTTAGCCATTAACTTCCTTTTCTATATTTCTTCCCAGAAGTAGCTATTCCCCAAATGAAGGTGGATAAAGTAAATCTACAGGGTAAAAGGGGTAGATGTGGCAGGCACAGAGAGCTGTAACTCAAATTCCCCTTCAAGGAAGGACTTGTTACCCACTCAGACTGGCTGGCTGGCCCATCGGATCCAAGGATCTTGAACTACAGTCCACAGTGGACACTGTCAGTGCCCACCTGGATCTCTTCAGATCTGTTTTCCTTCTCTATGTGACCCTCCCGCAGTTGGCTGTTCTTGTTTCTAGAAGCCTGCACCTGCCTCTCCCCAGCTGACTGTTCAAGACTACTAAAGTCACTTTACCTGCACTGCCAGAGAGGGGAAAAATCAAAAACAGAAACGCCTGGCAGGTTGTGTCCCCGTTCTCTCCCTCCAGTGTGGCTTTCAGTAGAGACAGATTGAAACTTGGAGTGCAGTGCGAAAGCCCAGCTCCCGCCTAGGCAGGACAAGACCTTAGAGGATCAGGCTGAAGCCGAGACTTTCCTCTAAAATCACCCTGTTGTTTGGCTCTTTTCCTTGCTTGTCCTATTCCGATGATCCTGTTACTGGTTTCTCCAGGGACCATTTCAATAATGAAACATTTGCACATGAAAACGTGTATCAGGGTCTGTTTATGGGAAACCTATCTTGAAGACATTAACTGGCCATTTAAAATTATTGTTTATTTTATCACAAACAATTCTCACATAGAGACCCCAATAATATGGTAGGCTCACAGTGGAAAGCAACAGTGACCAGTCCTCCCTCCCCATTCTGTTCCCCTAGACACAGTGGCTGTCACTTTGTCCCGGCTTATCTTACGATATTTTGTATCACTACCCAATGTACTGCTTTTACTTTATATATCAAACTTTGTACCATTTACTTCCCAGGAGGAGAGATTAGGAAATAGCTCATGTGTAATCTCCCCATGGAGAACCACCATCCCTACCCTCCCCAAACAGTTGTGTTTTTGTTTGTTTTGTTTTTTTAACTCATATTTCTATTTGGGTCAACTCTGCAACTTCAGGTGTGATTCTTAGACTGCCATTTTGTCATCTCTTAAAAACTTTCGAAATTTCCATTCACAGAATTTACATTTCTTCAAGTGAAATCCCTCCTCGACTCTCTGTCTTGTGCTCCAGTTTGGACTCTCCAGGGCTGCTACCCAGCCGTCATCACAGGACTTGCTTTCCCTGCTCTCTGGAATTTACATCTTCTTTTAATTACATGAGTCTCTTATCTTACTAAAATATAGCCTCAAGTAATTTTCTAAGTGTGTATAAGAGGTAATTGTGAGTCTTTTCATAATGAAAATGTCTTTTATCCTGTCTTCTTACTTTATTGTAGCTTGCCAAAGTATTCTGTTCTAGGTTGAAAATCTTTTCCTCTCACAATTCTGAAGGTATATTTTCAATGTCTTCTTACATTCATTTTTGCTAAGAAAAAGATTAAGAACATTCTATTTGTCATACCTTCAAACTGAACAATTTTGTTTCCGTTTTGACAATTTTAGGGCCTTCAATTTATTCTTGTCACTCTGCAATTTAAAATTGAAACATCTAACTTTCTCATTTTGTTTTCATACATCTTGCTTTTGAACGTCCATGTATTCCTTCAGATGTGGGAAATTTTCTTAAATTATTTCTTTAATACTTTTCCACCATCATTTTTTTTTCCACAGTCTCTCTGGAACTCCTCGACTGTCCCTCTTTGTTTCTTATCTCATTCCTGATTTTCTGTGTTATGCTTTTTTTTTATCCTTCAGAATATTTCCTTACCTTACTCTTCTGTCGTATCTATTATTCATTTTATTTTCACAATGGTATTTTAATATCTAGTTCTGTGACTTTTCTGTTTCATAATATTCTGTTATCTATACATAAAATCTATACATTTTCCCAAAGCTATCTTAAATTCTTTTTCTTTTATTCTGTTTAATTATCAGTTGTATTCATCTTATAAGGTTTTTTTTTTTTTTTTTTCCAAAATCCAAAGGATTCTTCCTTTCGGATTTATATGTATGTGTGGAGCAATAGAAAGGCCAACTTGCTCACAGTTTGTAGGCAGGCTGTTTACAGGTGGGCTCTGTGTTGGCGTCCCCCAGAGTGAAGCTGGCTGCTGTGCTGGGAGTGCCCCTAATGTCACATTAAGGGAGGCTCTCCTGGCAGGGCCTTTGCTCTCCACAGACACTCAATGCATGTCTATTGACATGAAAGGACATTTGATCAAGACAGAGATTTTGGCTACAAAGTGCTCTGTGTGCTCACATGGAGTGAACTACTGCCAGTTGTGTACAATTAGGCCCATAATTTAAAGCTGAACACTCATTCTGGCCCACGTTGTAGCCAAGATTTCAGAATGTAAAGTGTCTCTGAGGCTCTGCTGCAGGTGGGCATCTTCTCTGACCATTGCCCCTGTGCACACACCCAAGCACGAAGCTGCATCTCACAATAGTCCTTCATGCCCTTTCCATCTTCCCATAATTTTTGAAATTTCTTATCATTGGATCACTCTTTTCTATTCTTTTTGTTAAGGGTTTATGCCATTTTATAGATTCTTTTTAAAAAAAATTTATGGAATACCAGGAAGAAGAGATTATATGGTGTTATTATTTGCCTTCTTTTACTTCTAGAAATTTACAAGTTCTACCATTACTGCTATTGCTACTATTGATTCTGGTTATGATACTACTATTAACATGTAGGGGGATCTAATATTTGTTTATAGTATTGTTTTATTCAGTTCTGCCCGCTACAATAAAATACCATAACCTGTGTGGCTCATAAACAACAGAAATTTATTTCTCATAGTTCTGCAGGCTGAGAAGTTCAAGATCAAGGCACCAGCAAATCCGACATCTGGTCAGGGCTGGCTTCTTGGCCTGTAGATGGCCGTTTTCTCCTTGTACCCTCACATGGCAGAGAGAAGCTGACCCTCTTGTGACTCTGATAAGAACACTAATCCCACTCATGAAAACTCTACCTCATAACCTGCTCATCTCCCAAAGGCTCCACCTCCCAACATCAACACATTAAAGGTAAGGTTTCAACATATGAACATTGGGGAAACACAAACATTCAGTTCACAATAAGTATCTTGTCTCAAAGTCTTTGTTATAAAATATGCATATTTTCTAATTTCATTTATCACCTGATCTTTATAGGTATTGCTGTCTCCAGTAAATACAGGAAAAAGTGGAGATTCAGAGAGGTATCTGACGGAGCTTGAATTTGCAATTAAGTTTCCTTGACTACAAAAGCCATGCTCATTCTATTATGTTAGACTAAGGCTATTCTGTGCTTCCCAGCAGGTAGTGTTATAGGTTAGTTTGTTTGTTTGCAAATTTGTGGCATATTAAATGACATCATTTGCAAAATAATTAAGAAGTTCTTTGATCCAGATTTTTTTCCTGATATTTATTATAGTTTTTCACATAGCAAAATTGTCTTTTACGTTTTTTCTTGGATTGTATTTATATCAAATACCAATAAACCAGAAATATATTCTCCATAGGAATCTTGCATATCTGAAATATAAGATAAAATGCAAGATGAAACTACGTTTAACTAACCTGAATGTTCTAATGACTGATAAACAGAACCCTATAAGATGTCGGAAACAAAATCCTAAGACAATTTTATATATTTTTTCCTCATGCTGTAAGCCTTATCAGAACATTTACTAATAAGCATTTTGGCAAAATTCATTTTGAAAGTATTTTATGAATTTATTTTCTAAAACATTGGCATTTGTAATACCTAAATATCTGATTATAGTAATGTACTTCTTTTAGGTTAGGCTTTCTTACGCTAAACCATCCTGGAATGTTGTATATACACGTGTACAATAATCCCTCCTTATCCATGAGGAATACATTCCAATAACCCAGTGGATGCCTGAAACTGTGGGTAATACCAAAACCTATATATAATGTTTTTTTCCTATACATGCATATCTATGATAAGGTTTAATTTATAAATTGGGCACAGTAAGGGATTAATAAGAATAACTAATAATAAAATAGAACAATTATAACAATATGCTAGCATCACTGCTCTTGTGCTTTAGGGCCACCATTCAGTCAAATAGGGGTTACCTGAACACAGTCACCGCAATAATGGGACAGGTCATCTGATAACCTAGATGACTACCAAGTGGCTAATGGGTGGGTAGCATCTACAGTGTGGACACATGGGACAAAGGTAGGGTTCATGTCACAGGTGGGGTAAAGAGTGGTCAGCATGATATTTTATCTAAACACTACTCAGAACAATGTACAATTTAAAATTTACAAATTGTTTATTTCTAGAAATTTTTATTTAATAGTTCTAGACTGTGTTTGACTACAGGCAACTGAAGCTGCAGAAAGCAAAACCATGAATAAGGAGGGGGGCAATTGTAGTTGTACTTATGAGCATTGAAGAGCGAAGCAGGAGGACTATTTTTTATACTTCCTTTCATGGTCTGAGTTTATGACAAAGAGAAACAAAAATAACCTTTTAAAGGGCCACATAAAATAATTTTGCTACTCAAATTTAAATTCTCCCTAATTTTCTTTTCAAATCCTTAACTGTGACCTTGTGAAACCCTTTCATCTCTATGATCTTTTATAACCCTCATCTTCAAAATGAGAGAATTGTAATGGTTCAATAGTTAAACACTCGACTTTTTTCAAAGTGTACCCCTTTGTTAAAAACAATATTATTCACAAGTCCATAATTAAAAAAAAAATCAGATAAAAGCAGAGTTCCTCTGGTTAAGTAGGGTGGAAGCAGCCCAGGTCCTTGCCTTCAACTCGCTGCACGTGGCAGCTTCAGAGGGACCTCTCCTGAGCCTTGGGGTGCTACGGAAAACTACTCACACATGTAATGCCTAACTGTGCTTCAGTCTCTAAATTTATGCAACATGATGAACACAGAGTGATGAGATTTTAAGAAAGGAGAAAATGGAAAAAACTTACCTCCAATGGAAATAGAAAAGTATGAAAATGCTTGCCAGTGCCCCAATTCTACTTTTTCTTTTTCCTTTTGGAGCTTACTGTACATTTGCCTGTGCCTCTAATTGCTGTATGTTGCCATTTGTATAAGACTCTCTAGCACTGGGTGATTTATTGCATTTTTCCCATAATGACATGAATAACACTTAATTTTTATACTTTTATAAGCCCTTTTGTAGGAATAAGAACAAGGACCAGAAGCTCAAAGATCAAAATGCTTGGTCCCCCAATAAGTCAAAGTCAAGATGTAATTTATAACCAAACCTACTGAGCAATAGACTTTTCCTGTTCACAGAAACCTCTCACCTGTGATTTCTTTTGCAATGATTAATTGAGTCACCCAGGGAACCATAAACGTATATTGCTTTATAAGGCAAGGTGCTTCCTAAAATTTCTTGATTTTAGGGACTGTTCCTCTTTCTTATTTGAATTCTATATAGTATCCATGATAATGCCTCACATATTAAATGAGCTCAATCAATATCTGTCTTTGTTGGAAGAAGAGATGAGAGGGCATCATGATTGACAGAATTGCTTTGTGTGGGATTTCTAATCTTTTTGCTTATACTTAAATCTATTTTGAACTCAGCAATATTATATAGATCATGAAAAAATATCAGGGGAGTGAATCCTACATGTTTGATACCAACACATTTATTTTGAAAGTAAAGTGACGAAGAATGTATTATAACAATTACAAAGCTGAACCCATCTGTTTTTGCGATACTTGTGGCCTGGACTGTGATGATAGGTTAAGATAGGGATGGTGCTTATCTTTAGATTGTGGGCACTGTAAAAAATATAAAGCAATGAAGTTGTTTGAAATGTAGAAATGATTTTTAAAGTTCTCTTATACTAAAATATTCTAAGTTTACAAGAGACATCTTGTAAAATAGTGTTCAGTTTTTAAAAGTTGCATTTCATTGAGCATGAAAATACACATACTGATATGGTAGTATGCTGGGTTGAGTCTTTTGGAATCAAAGATCAAAGGAGTCACAAATCTGTTAAATGAAAAATTCAATAAAGACTCAATATAAATCTGAATATATCTTGATACACTTCATAAGTTCTGAGTCTTTTTGGGATATAAGAATTTTTCCAGTCTCTCAAAAATTCATGTTGCAGAAGGCAATTTTATCCAAATCATAAATCCCTACATCAACGTTTTAGAGTTCCCAATTATCTAAATATTCATTCCCCTAGAGATAATAATGTGCAGTTGGTAAATGTTCAGAAGAATCCAATTTTAAAAGTTGCGTCTTGGAGGTGACAAAATACTATGTATAACATCTAATATCAATCATACCTTGATGCCAAAACAATGATGATTCAGAGCATTATGCACACTCCAGGATGAGCATCTCAAATCATACACCATGAAATGTATCATTATGGTTTGTATTTTTCATGAGAATGTCAGCCATCCTCTAGGTCTATATTGTCATAATAAGCTTGCCAAGAGCTGCAAACTGAAACAGAAAATCCAGGGAAAGAAATAAGATTTTCTACGATTCTATTTTGTTATAAATTGCACACTAGAAATGAGAGGTTATTTTTTTTTTTTAGTCCCTAGGATGTTTTCTGAAAATGCAAATAAAATGTCAAGCTTTCTGCTCTCTCCTAGTATCTTACACCACTGTTTTCAGTACGAGAGAGAAATCCCTGCCATCAGTAGCAACACTTGCTTCTATTGTTTTCACTTCCAGATACAGGTTATTAGAATGATCATAAGGAGCCTAAGCTGGGTTTCTCCTAAGAGAGAATAACGCAGGAGGAAAATCAGTCTCATCCTTCCTGTCAACAACTCATATCCCTTGGAGGGGAGAGGGGGTGTTTGTTCCACAAGAGATCCTCTCCATTTTACTGTGGGTCTCAAGGGTTCCTGGAGAGATGAAAAGAAGTGCTTCCTGGAAAAATACCTAGGAGCCTGTCCTCCTTCCTGGGAACCATGAAAAACACCGTGTTAACAATTTGCTGCTTCAGAGCACTATAATTCTGCATATAGTTATTGGTTATTCATTATGTTCTGCAAATTTTGCTCTGCATCTTTTCATTGTCATCACTATTTTGTTCAAACACCCTAACTCGAATCAACCTCTCTTTCTCACCTTATTAAGTGCTGTAAGCATTCAGAAGAAAAATAGATTGCTTATAGAGGGAAGAAACTTTATCTTTGCAAAAGATGATACAAAACCTCCTATTGTGTGCTCCTCTGCTAGTCAGTAAGAGTGCGAATAAGAACAAGATACAACTTTTTCTCTGTAAGTGCTCCGTCTAGTTGAAATCAGGAAGATTTAAGGATGAGAAGGCATTTGAGATGAATCTAGAAAGGGGGTGTACTAGTTTCCTAGGGTTTCTGTAACAAAGTCCACAAACTGAGACGCTTAAAGTCACGGAAATGTATCCTCTCACAGTTTATGCCAGAAGTCTGAAATCAAGGTGTTGGCAAAGTTAATTTCTTTTTGGGGGGATCAGAGGGAGAATTTGTCCTGTGCCTCTCTCCTAGCTTCTGGTAGTTGCTGACAATCCTTACTGTTCCTTGGCTATGAGCAGGATAACTCCGATTTCCTTCTCCACTAATGTTTCTGTCACTACATCTCTTCTGCTCTTCTTACGAGAACACCAGTCAGTCGTCTTGGATTCAGGACTACCCTATTTCAGCATGACCTCCTCTTAACTGATTACATATACAACAGCCCTATTTCCATATAGGGATACATTCTGAGGTTCAGAGAAAGGCCTGGCTACTTGGGGGACACTAATCACATCAGGACTGGTGGATAGGATTTATATAACTGAAAATATGAAGGTTTTGATTTAACTCTCTTTTCAACAAGTATTTGAGTACTTCCGTTAGTCCAGTTATAGTGATAAAATATGACGATAAACAGCAAAGCTACGATCAGTACAATCAATGGAGAGGGAAAAAGAGAGAAGGGAAGGTATTCCCCTTAGATATCTACGGTGAACAGATAGATGCTTTTTCTTATTTTTAAAATTTGTTTGTATCTATTCATGAGGTACAAGTGCAATTTTGCTACAATGAGATATTGCACTGCAGTGAAGTCAGAGCCTTCAGTGCATCTATTACTGGAGCAACACACGTTGTACCCACCAAGCAACCTCCCATCATCCACTCCCCCTCCACACCCCACTCCTCCGAGTCCCCATTGTCCATCATTCCACACTCTACTTTGAAGTGTACACATTATTTACCTCCCACTTAAAATGAGAACATGCAATATTTGTCTTTCTGTGTCTGAGTTGTTTCATTTAAGGTAATGGCCTCCAGTTCCATCCATGTTGCTGCAAAAGACATTATTCCAATCTTTTTATGGCTGAATAGTATTCCATTGTGCATTTACAACACTTTCTTTATCCAGTCTTCCCTTGATGGACAATAAGGTTTATTCCATATCTTTGCTATTGTGAATAGTGCTGCAATAAACACACAAATTCAGGTATAATTTTTATATACTTATTTCTTTTCCTTTGGGTAGATCCCCAGAAGTGGTATTGCCAGATCACATGGTAGTTCTGTTTTTAGTTCTTTGAAATATCTCCATACTGTTTTCCATAGAAGTTGCACTAACTTACATTCCCACTAACAGTGTATAATAGTTCCCTTTTCTCTGAATTCTTGCCAATATCTGTTATTTTTTGTCTTTTTAGTACTAGTTATTCTGATAAATGTAAGATTATATCTAACTATAATTTTAATTTGCATTTCCCTGATGATTAGTGATGTTGAACTTTTTTTTATATGCTTGTTGTCCATTTGTCTTTTTTTGAAAAATGTGTATTCATATCCTTAGCCTACTTTTTAATGGGGTTATCTGAGTTTTCTTTTGTTGTTGTTGTAGTTCAATTCCTTATACATTCTGGAAATCAGTCACCTGTCAGATGTGTAGATTGCAAATATTTTCCCATATTATACAGGTTTTCTGTCCACTCCTTTGATTATTTATTTTGCTGTGCAGAAGATTTTCAGTTTAATTAAGTTCTATATGTTTACTTTTGTTTTTGTTTTCTTTGATTTTGAAGTCTTGGTCATGAATTCTTTCCTGGACTAATAACCAGGAGATTTTCCCCTAGGTTTTCTTCTACTATTTTTATAATTTTAGGTCTTACATTCAAGTCTTGAATCCATCTTGATTTGATTTTTTTGTGTATGGTGAGAGATAGTAATCCAGTTTCAATCTTCTGCATGGAGTAACCCAATTTTCCCAGCACCAGGATGTCCTTCCCCCAGTGTATGTTCTTGTTGACTTTGTCAAAGATCAGTTGGCTGTAAGTATGTGGCTTTATTTATGAATTCTTTATTCTGTTCCATTGATCTATGTATCTATTGTTATACTGGTACAATACTGTTTTGTTTACTATAGCCTTGAGTATAATTTGAAGTCAGGTGATGTGATGTCTCAGCTTTGTTTTTTCTTGCTCAAAATTGCTTTGGCTATTTGGGCTTGTTTTGGTTCCATATGAACTTTAGAATTGTTTTTTTCTAATTCTGCAAAAAATGTTGCTGGTATTTTGTTAGGACTTGCATTGAACCAGTAGATTGCTTTAGTCAGTATGCTCATGTTAACAATGTTAATTCTGATCCATGAGCATGGGATGTTTTTCCATTTGTTTGTGTCATCTATAATTTCTTTCCTCAGTGTTTTATAGTTTTCCTTGTAGAGATATTTTACATCCTTGGTTAAATATATTTCAAGGTTCTTTTTTCTTTTTTTTTTGCAGCTATTGTAAATGGAATTGCCTTCTTGATTTATTTCTCTGCTAGATAATTATTGGTGTATAGAAAGTCTACTGATTTCTGTACATTGATTTTGTATGCTGAAACTTTACTGAATTCATTTATCAAATCTAAGAATAGAATTTTGTGGTGGACTATTTAGGGGTTTCTAGATATAAGATAATAACATCAGCAAACAGTGATAATTTTACTTTCTCTTTTCCAATTTGGATGCCTTTTATTTTTCTCTCTTTCCTAATTGCTCTGGCAAGGACTTCCAGTACTATGTTGAATAAAAGTGGTAAGAGAGGGCCATCTTTGTCTTGTTCCAGGTCTTAGAGGGATTGCTTTCCAATTTTCCTTATTCATTATGAAGTAGGCTGTGCACGTTGTCATACACAGCCTTTATTATGTTGAGATATGTTCTTTCTATGCCTAGTTTGTTGAGGATACTTACCATGAAGGGATGCTGAACTTTATTGAATGATATGTTGGCATCCTTTGATATGGTTCTTCTCCTTAATTCTGCTTATATGAGGTATCACATTTATTGATTTGCGTATGTTGAAACATCCTTGCATCTCTGGCATAAAACTCACTTGATCATGGTATATTATCCTTTTAATGTGCTGTTATGTTCAATTTGCTAGTATTTTGTTGAGGATTTTTGCATCTATATTCATCAAGGATATTGGTATGTAGTTTTGTTTTTTTGTTGTGTCCTTGTCTGGTTTTGGTATCAGTGTGATACTGACTTCACAGAATGAGTTAGGGAGAATTCCCTCCTCCTTTATTTTTTCAAATAGTTTTAGGAGGATCAGTTTTAGTTTTTCTGTGTATGTTTGTTAGCATTTGGAAGTGAATCCATCTGGTCCTGGGTATTTTTTTGTTGTTGTTTTGGGGAGATACTTTATTACTGATTCAATCTTGCTACTCATTATTGGTCTTTTCAGGAGTTCTATTTCGTCATGGTTCAATCTTGGGAGGTAATGTGTTTTTAGGAATTTATTCATTTTCTCCAGGTTTTCTAGTTTGTGAGCATATAGTTGTTCATGATGGTCTCTGATGCCCTTTTGTATTTCTGTGGTATCAATTACAATGTTTGTCTTCTTTTTCATTTCTGATTTTATTTATTTAGATTTTCTCTCTTCTTTCCTTGGTCATTCTAGCTAATGGTTTATCAATTTTGTTTCTCTTGTCATAGAATCATTTTTCATTTCATTAATTCTTTGTATTGGTTTTCTTTTGGTTTCTATTTCATTTAGTTCTGCTCTGATCTTTGATGTTTCTTTTCCTCTGCTAACTTTGGGTTGAGTTTTTCTTGTTTTACTAGTTCCTTGAAGTGCAATATGAGGTTATTAATTCATGATCTTTCTACTTTTTCCATGTAGGCATTTAATGCTATAACTTTCCCTTTTATCACTGCTTTTACTATATCCCATAGGTTTTGTTATGTTATATTTTGATTCTTTTTTGTTTCATTTTTTTTGGTTTAATTTTCCTGTCAGAGTTGGTTGACCCATGATCATTCAGGAGTATGTTGTTTAATTTCCATGCACTTGTATAGTTTCTGAAGTTCTTCTTCATATTGATGTCTATTAATAGCATTATTCCACAGTGGTCAGAGAAGATACTTGATTGATTTAGATGTTTTAAATTTGTTAAGACTGTATTATGGTCTAATATGTGGTCCATCTTGGAGAATGGTCCATGTGCTGATAAAAAGAATGTATATTCTGGGGTTATTGGGTAGCATGTTCTGTAAATGATTGTTAGGTCTATTTGGTCTAAAGTCCTATTTAAGTCCAACGTTCCTTTGTTGATTTTCTGCCTTAGCGATCCTTCTAGTGTTGACAGTGGTGTTGAAATTACTCGCTATTATTGTCTTGCTGTCCATCTCTTTCTTTGGGTATAGTGATAATTGTTTTGTAAAAATGGGTGCTCTGAGGTTGAGTGCACATATATTTAGAATTGTTATATCCTCTTGCTGAATGGATCCCTTTATTATATAATGATCTTCTTGACCATTTTTTGTCTCGTTTTTGATTTAAAGTCTGTTTCATCTGATGTAAATATAGCTACTTCTGCCTGCTTTTGGTTTCTCTTTGCATAGAATATCCTTTTTCACCCCTTTAAGTTTATATGTTCCTTTATGGGTGAGGTGAGATTCTTATAAAGAGCATATGGTTGGATCAAGTTTTATTATCCATTTTGCCAATCTATATCTTTTCAGCAGAGCTTTTAACCCATTTATGTTCAAGGTTAATGCTGATATGTAAAGCTTTGTTTCTGTCATGTTATTGTTTTTTAGTTGTTTTATAAATTATTTGTTTTTTAATTCTTTTTCTCTTTCTTTTTGTCTTTGTGGTTTGATGAAATTCTCTCATGTTAACATTTGATTCCTTTCTCTTCCTCCTTTGCTGATTTTTATAAGACCTGTGAGTTTTATATTTTTATATGTTTTCATGATGGTGAATATTGACCTCTTGTTTCCATGTTTAAAACCCCTTGAGCATTTCTTGTAGGGCTGATCTAGTGGTGATGGATTTCCTCATTATTTGCTTGTCTGGAGAAGACTTTATTTCTCCTTCATTTATGAAGCTTATTCTGGCACGATATAAAATTCTTGGCTGACTGTTTTTTTTTTTTTTTTTTTTTTTTTTTCTTTCAGCAATTTGAAAATGTCATCCCATTCTCTTTTGGCCTACACAGTTTCTGATGAGAGGTTTACTGTTAGTCTGATGGAGTTTCCTTTATAGGTGACGTACTAGATGCTTTTCTCTTGTTAGTTTTAAAATTCTATCACTGTGACCTTAGACATTCTGATTATAATATCCTCTTGTGAAGTCCTGATTGCAATGTATTTGCCTCAGGATAGCTAGGCCTCTTGTATCTGTATGTTTAACTCTCTTGCTAGACTTGGGAAGTTTTCATCAATTATTTCCATAAATAGGTTTTCTAAACTTTTTGATTTCTTGTCCCCCTTGACAATACCACTATTTCCTAAGTTCAGTCACATTACATAGTCCCAGACATCTCACAGGCTTTGTACATTCTTTCTTATTCTGATTCTTCTTATTTTTGTCTTATTGGATTATTTCAAAAGACCTGTCTTCATGCTTAGATTCTTTCTCCTGCTTGGTCTAGTCTATTCTTGAAGTTTTTAAATATGTTTTGTATTTCCTTCAATAAATATTTCATTTCCAGAATTTCTGTTTGTTTGGTTTTAAGATATTTGTTTCACTGGTAAATTTCACATTCATATCCTGATTTAATTTTCTGATTTCTTTGTATTGGTTTTCAGATTTCTCTTACATCCTGTTGAGCTTCTTTAAATCAATATTTTTAATTTTTATCTGTGCTTTTGAGGAATTATTTTAGATTGGAATCTGTTGTTGGATAATTGTTTTGGTCCTTTGGTGGTGTCATATTTCCTTGCTTTTTCATGTTTCCTGTGTTCTTCTGTTGATATCTGCGCACCTGGTATAGTAGTTGCTTGTTCTAATTCTTTGAAATTGTTTTCATAGTGGAGAATATTTTTTTGAAGATGTGTATATGCTGTTGTTTGCATAGGACACTTTGGCTTTGATTTTGGGTGCCTGTGGTAGTGGGATCTTTGTATGGTTTCTCTGGCAATACACAGGGTCAGTGGTATCTGTGATTTTCTCAGTGGATCAGGGTATGTATGGTTATTAGTTGAAGGTGTGGTCAGGTTTTGCTGAGGACTTGGACATCAGCTGAGCCAGTCTTTGGGACCCAGTGGTGGCAGCAGTGGGCCAAGTTTCCAAGTTTTTAAACCTCAGTGCTGCTTACACTAGTAGCAGTGTTACTGACTCCTAGAGGGCTAATTCTTGGGCTTTCATTTGGCTTGCTCAGAAACTAGTAGTAAGAGTAGTGGGATGGGTGGTTGGGCAGGTTCTCAGGACCTTGGAAGCTGGTGTGATGTGGTAAACAGTAGTTACAGTAGTGGAGCAAGCCTTGGGCCTAACATAGGGAGCTGCCTAGGTATTATACAGAGATGTTTCTCTAGGAAAAACTCACATGGAATCCCCCAGGCATCTAAGAATAGAGCAGCATCAGCTGGGCACCATTCTGAGAGGCTACATACTGGTGATCTACAGATGCGGTTGCTACCACTGCCCTGCTTTGAGGAGGAATAGGGGAGACTGGCCACTTCCATGCACCACTGGGAAGGTCCCCACCGCCACGCTGTGGGATGCTGTTGAGACTGAGATGTGAGTAGGCCACACTAAATACAGCTTCCTGTCCACCCTCCTTATCTGAGAGGGGCCCCATCCTCTCTGGTTTCAGGCCCAAGGTGTCATTTTGGGAGTTTAAACACTTGGCTGCACCTCACCCTCAGGCTGAGTTTGAATTGACATGTCTGAAGCCACCATCCGAGGAGGGACAGGGGAGCCCAAGCAGTCCTAAAACACCTAAAACAATATTCACCACTCAGCTACAAGCTGCTATGAGACTGAGATGTGAACGGACTGTACTTTTCCATTTCTTGCCCATGCTGCTTGCCTGGGAGGAACCACACCCTATCTGGGAGCAGGCCCAAGGTGTTATTTTGAGAGTTAAAGCTGAACTATGCCCTACCCTGGGCCACATTTGAGGTGACACAGCTGCTGCCCCCACCCAGCTGGGGAGGGAAAGGTGATACCAAGCTCTGTTAAGCACACTTAGGACAATACCCACTCTCCAGCTGTGGGAGAAGAAGACTAGCTCACCCAAGCCACTGCAGCCACCAGCAACGCTGACATGAACTGCTTGGGTCCCTATGGGTGGCTTTACCACTGCCTTTGCCACCACTCACATCACACCAGTTACTCAGGGGCCTGAGAACCTACAGACATACCCAGCCCACTACTGTCACCACTAGCTTCCGAGCAAGCCACCTGGAGGCCCAAGAATTAGCCCTTCAGGACTCATTAACACCACTGCCAGCATCAGCTGCTCTGGGGCCTAAAAGGGGGCACCCTTGGCTCACTGCTGCCACTACTGCGGCCCAAAGACTGGCTCAGCTGGTGTCCAAATCCTCAGCCAAATTTGGCCACAGCCTCAATTAATAACTATAACTTAAGCCACTGAGGAAATCACAGATACTACTGACCCTGCGTACTGCTAAGATATAATACAAAGATCACACTACCATAGATACTCAAACTCAAAGCCAAAGTGTCCTATGCAGCCAACAACATGAGCACATTTTCAGGAAAAAATATTTATATCACTTATCACTCTGTTATAGGATGTATTTAATACTATTTTTCCCATGTATGTTACTTCTAATGTAATGTAACCATGTTGAGTACAGGGTCCCTCTCTCCCTCTTTCACTTAATGGTAACGGCACCTGGAAGACAGCAGGAACATGAAAAATAATTGTTGACCAACTAACTAGTGTGATTGTAATCAAGATGGGGGGAAATAAGGAGATTCAAGATATATTTCAAACATACAATTGAAAGAGGCTGGTGATATATGAAGGGTCAGGAAGAGGAAGTTGTCAAGGAAAAGTGTCAAGTCACAGAAATGGGGAACAGTAGCAGCCCCTCTGGCACTGGCATGAATGATGAGATCCTAGTTAAATACTGAGGTTTGAGTTTCCTCTCTGAGTCTTTGTGTCTCGTTTTCCACATCTAAGGTATAGTGAATGGGGAAATAATCTTTAACATTCCTACAAATGCTAAATTTCTGTTACTGAATTAGTGTTCATTTGTTTTAAGGAAAATGTTTTGTATTAAAATGTTTTGACAATGGAGGTATGAGTACTTAGTTTAAAGCCATACATATCTTTAGTTTAGTAGTAAGCAAATAAAAAGACAGCCTCAGAGAACTAAATACCCTTAGTTAATATTGTATTTTTTTGGGGGGATAGGGGAGATAAAAATCATGCCTATATCACTGAAATTTTTACTTGACATATTTAGAAAATATCAGGCCCCTTTTCATAATTGTTCCCATAAAATTAAAATAATAATGATATAGTCATTACTTTTTCTTCTTTAAACCCTCTTTTTGAACCAGGAACAGTCAGATTATTTTTGTGGTTTTACTAATTACTATACCATTTAAATAACAAACTACTTTTCCATTATGTTTAGCCAAATTCTCTTGATTTCCTACAATATAAAATTATAAAAAAAGACAATATACACTGTTAAGTTTTATGACATTTACTTATCATTCAGTCTTCTGTGTTTGCATATAGGTTGATTCTTTATAAAAAGGACAACCAATAAATAGTATTTATAATGGTTATTTAGATATTATTTGTTTTCTTAGATAAAATTGTGTTTTTTTAAATATTATTTGTTTTCTTATAAGAGGTACCAGTTGAAGGACAGATTTTAAGGGAAAAGATAAAATGGATCACCACAAATGCCATGAATTCTAAAACATAGGTCTTATGTATAATGATTATTTTTCATATTTACAGCGTAGTTTTCTTATAACTTTTTAAAACTTTCTTAAACTTTATAAATTGTCATTCATTTCTTTTTTTGAGGACATGCAAATAAGTGCTTTATTATATCATTTAGAACTTCCAGCTTCTCATGCAGGAAATTTCTACTCCAGAATTCACTTTCTTCTTGAAGAAATTATTTATGGAGGAAATGCTTTCCAGGCTTATAACTCAACTCTCCCCCTTAGATTTCCTTGTATTGAAGTCATGACTTAATTATTATTTATTTGATCCAATGCCGTCTTCTTTCTCAGATGTCTTTATTGGTATACTTCCTCAAATAATAGATATTTACTTTTGCATTAATCAAATCATTTCATTTGATTGACAGTTTGTAAGGCTATAGAAGTATAGATGATTCAATAGTATTTTTCTTTAAACATTGCATATAATACTCTACTGTCTTCCAATATCCAGAGGTTCAGATGAAAAGCTCAGACATAAAATTCCTGTGTTATAGTAGAAAACACACATACATGTTTTAGTAGGGAAAATACAGACAATTCATATCTTTTAGTAGGGAAAATTTAAAAATCAACTAACAAAAACATTCTGAAAGGATCTTCTCTTTATTATCAATGTTCTTAAATTCCATAAATATGTATCTAGATATGTCTTGCACTATTCATCCCACTCAGTCCTTAATAGGCCCTTTTATAATGAATATTTCCAGCTTTCTTCAGCTTGATTATTTAATTAGTTTGTTCATCCAATTATTTACTCATTCTTTCCCTTCTCTGTTTTCCTTTCTGTGTATCTCCTACTGGATAGATATTAAAACATCTGAATTGATCCTTTTTTCTCTTAAATAATTTATCTTCTCTCTCTCTGTCTGTCTGTCTGTCTCTCTCTCTCTCACACACACACATACACACATACACACACAGTTATTTGCAAGATTTTCTCAAATTTGTCTTCCACTATTTGTGGCTTTGATATCTATCTATTTATATAATTTTAACAATAACCTTTTGAAATTAAAAATACCTGTTTTATTACCTAACTGCTCATTTTTTATAGCACCTAGATTCAATTTCAAGGAAATATCTTGACTAATCTTGCTGAGGAGAGTACATAAATATATACGTATAATTGTGCTTCCAGGAGCAATAGTGTTGCTCACCATATGATTCAAATATTCCACCAGTTAGCTGGACACTTGCTAGGACTCTTTCATTTAATGAAATCACTTAATAAATAAATATCAATATGTTTGAGACTTTATGTATTTCCCCTCCCGTTTGTGAGTGGGACCATGAAATTGGTACTAGTCTGTGTAATTTGAGTGGAAGCAACATGTCACTTCTAAGCCAAGCATTTAATTGTTGGTTCTTGAGATTTTTTTTTTCTTCTGCCACAATATCAAGTGATGTTTAAGATGGCAGTATTGTCATTTGAAATTTTGGAGACATTTATTCAACATAATCTCCCCTATTCTGACTGATATAATCAGTCATTTATTTGTTAATTTAGTCTTTTTTTGTGTGGTTGGTTTTCATTTTTATTTCTCTTAAATGACAGACTACGTCATTAGTTAACAGAGCTGCTAAGAATTTACTTTCTTGTTCTGTAAACCTCTTTTCACAGCAGTCTTCCAGAATTGGAAAGTGGATTCTGAGCTGTATGTGAGGGGGTAGGACGTGTCCCTAGCAAGCTTTATCCTTGTGTGCGTGAGTGGTAAGCATTTAGTGATGAAAGGCTAACCCTCCATACTTAGATACAGAACATCATGCTCTGAGTTTCCCAGTCTCATTCTCTGGCCCCTGATATGTGTGAGCAAATGAGCCAACCTCTTTAGAGAGTGGTTTTCTAGGGTTGTTCTACAGCTGAATGCCATGGTTACTTATCACTCTATATTTTTAGAGTATAATGAGATGGGGGAAGTTTGTGGAGAAATTAACTCTCACATATTTCTCTAAATAACATATTATTCTCATTATTATCTGAAAGTTCATATTTGCCAACTCTCAACTCAAAAAACTCTGAAGCTCAGCTGGAGGGGACATGGTGATGTTTCCCACTACGTATGCAGTATTTTTTAGTTGATGTTTTTAGCTGTAATTTTCTCTCCTCTGAGTTGTCTGTCAATATGATCCCAAATGATTTCTTTTTTTTTTTTTTAAAGAAGTCTGTCAGTATTATCAGTCTACTGCTGTTGTCTGATGTCCCAAAACTCCTGTTCTAAGCACTGTTATTATTATTTTTGTATTTCTTTACTAGCACTTTAATAGAGTTTTGGGAGGAAAATAAGATGTTTCCACCATTCTAAACCAGAAGACTGTGTGCATTTTATGAATGCTTCAATTTGTTGTCAATTTGAAAAAAATGCAAGTGCAGATTTTGTTGTAACTTTGTGAAAAGAAACTTTGGATAGGTAATGTATGTTTTTGTCAAACAGTCTTGTTCTGAGGTTTTAAAACAGCTTCATGTGATTTTATACTTTGAAAATTGCAGAAGGTAATTTTCAAATGGCCATCAATAACTTTTTTTATTAACTCATAGAAATGGATATTGAAAAAGTAGAAGAGTAGGCAGCCTGGTTAACATTAAGAAAAGCAGGATTAAGTAGCAGTTATGTTATAGTCCCCATTCTCTCAACTACTGACAATGTGCCACTGGGGAATTCATTTCTCTGTGATCTTAAGTCTTCCTGTCTATAATTAGAATGAGATTAGATGATTTCAGACTTTTTTTTTTTCAGATCTGACATTTTATGATTCCATGATTCTAAGATGCTAATAAATTCTAATCAGTGTTATTCCAATAAGAAAAAAGAATTCCAATGCAATAGAACCCGAGGCTGGTTCACACTTTCAACTGATTTTAAATCTTGAAATAAAATTCTAGAGCTCTCACAGAATGAGGGTGTTTGCACCTTCTGGCTTCAAACTACTTTTTCTCTGTTATAAATTCTTTAAAATAAATTTCCTTTGCACATTTTGTTACATAAATTTCAAAGACTATGAAGATAAAGAACAAAATATGTGTAAGTTACTGAAGTGACTCAGTTGAATCTAGTCTTAAATTTTATACCTTACCTTATTATTTATAATAAAATCTGAATAACTTAACATTAGATGTAGAATTCTCTCTGATCACTTATAACCACATTTGCCCATATTGATTTCCACCCTGATCATCTCATCCTGCCGTGCTGAAGCCACACTGAAGTGCTTGAAATCCTCCATACTTGCTACCTGCTCAAATGTAGCTGTGTTAGGTATGTACTTTCTCACTTTCTTAATCAAACCATTCCTTCCCAAGTGTTCAAGACATCTCTTTGAAGAAATAGTCTACCCCCAACTCAACTCCACCATAAACTGGATAGATACCCTTCCTTTGTGTACTTTAGTACACAGTATTAGCTCTATAAAAGAGCTTCATAAGAACAAGAATTATGTTTGTACATATTGCTTCCCTAGTACCTAGTTAAAAAATTGATCTATTGTTGGCTTATTAATATATGTCTGTTTCATGGATGAAAGTTAAGATTTCTATCTACCTTCTCTTCTCCTCCATCTTCCTCAGAGTATGAAACAATGTCTAAAATAAGCAGGTGCCTTAAAAAAGATAAGTTGCTTTTTTCCCCTCTCTTCTCCTCTAAGTTCCCATATTATTCTACTACTTCTGCTAATACTTATAAAAGAATAATTAATTGGTTAATTGATAGTTAATTAAATCTTTACACTTATCGGAATTGGTCCTTGCGCTGCGTCAGCGCCTTCTGGTTCCAAGAAAATGTTTCCATTAACTTATTTTATTTTAATACTCTTTGTATTTCCCTTTCAAGGTTTAATCTCTCACTGTTTATTTTTTAACAGCACGGTTGAGGAATAATTGACATACAACAAGTTGCACATATACATTAGAAACCATCACCACATTCAAGATAATGAACTTAACAAACACTCTCAAAAGTTAAAAAAAATTATATTCCATATGCATGAAACATATTAGTGACAGATATTACTTCTGTAATAAAATATTATTAAAAAGAATCGGGTTAGGCCCTCTGTGTAGGCATTAACAATTAACCATCATGGCTCTGACAGTAGATTGCCTGGTGACACTCACTAGCAGTGTGACAAAAGCAAGTGATTTGATCTCTCAGAATCTGTTTCCTCAGCTGTAAAATATATATACTAATAGTAGTTACCTTACAATTAGTATCGAATTAGATGTTGCATGTAAATCTTCACCACAGAAAACACATAGTGCCCCATAATGCACTTAGTGATGCTCCCAAACATGCTGAGTAATGGACAAGAGGAAAAAAAGAAAGCGGATCATTGGGTGGAAAAAAAAGGTCACCTTAGAACCAATGGCCACTCCCTAGAATCCTATCTGGTCTGTGGTGTAATGCATTTATTTGAACAGAGCTTCCTTTTGGTAACTAAAAGGTAAACTCTTAATAGAGACATGATTTTACTTATATTTTAATTATTGTTACCATTGCTGACACATATTGGACCTACCTTCCCTGTATGGCTTTCAACACTGTCTCTGATTCTTTTATTAAAAGTACTACCAGTAACACAGATTTATAAATCTTTTTGCTCCAGAATTAAGTCCTTGAGTAAAATGTTTGTTGTCACTGATGTAATAAGATGTAATATTTTGTGCTGAATTATATATGGAAGACTTCCCTCTTCACTTTGATGTCCACTTTCTCTGGAGGACCATTATGATTGTGATGTCTACATATTAGACAGCAGAGTGGTTTCCTTGAGTTATTTGTACCATTTTATCCCTTGAATATTTCTGTGGATGGTTTTCAGCGGACTGCATTTAATGGTGCCTAAAGCTCTGTGGGAGGAGGACCGAGGGAAGAAGTAGTTTGATAAATAAAAAAGAAATCGATGCTATCCTTCTTTAACTGTACTATTCACTGTTTCCATGTAGATGTGGTGGACAGAATTATAAAATGACCTCAGAGACACGATTTGGTTTGTGATGGCAGGTGAGAGCAGATGTGGTAAGAAAGAAAAGCAAGAGTGGTATCTGTAGGATTGGAAATTCAGGTAGGGCCTTTGCAGGGTAAGTTGAACCCAGGGAGAGCTAACAATAGAATGTTGCCTGTGGTGATTTCATTTACTAAACATAATATATGAACAGACGCCAAATTATTAAATTGAAATATATTTAGGTGATGTCATTTTGGGCAATTTTTCTTCCTTCAACATTTTTGTATTTTTGAAATTTTCTAAAATACTTTGTGTTACTTGTAAAGTCAAAAAAGAATAGCAATCATAGGTAACCCTTTTGCCTTAGAAACAATTTCATGCCCAATTTAAATTTAAAGTAAAACTATCTTTAATTCTGAGGGAAAAATAAATTAAATAACCTAGAGCTCTGAAAGAAGCCCTTTCTGATTTTGTTAACTATGAGGACTCATTAGAATACATTGTCATATAATTTCTAGTCTAGAAAGGATATCAAGAGGTCACCTACTTCATTTCCTTATCATCACGTAAGATTGCTCTTAAATTATCCAAGAAATATTAGAACCCATCCTACTTTAGAACTTTAAAATTTTGCCATGTCTTCCTTCATTGGTGCATTTTTAGCATTTAATAATGTTTTGCTGACAGAATATATTAAATTCTGTATTTAATGGTACCCTGGGAAAAAATTATGAAAGAATGACTATAAAACTAGAGAGTACCCTTAGCATTGAAACACAATTTCTTAACTCTTTTTATCTTCTTCAAAATCAAGTGAAATTACTACAGACAAAATGATTTCTGTTTCCTTAAGAACAGCTTTTCTTCCATGACTGAAGTTTCTTTTTCTCCAGAGGCCTTTGCTTCTTATAAGAAGGGAAAAACCCATGAGGCAGGACCATCTTCCATACAGCAAACACATGCCAGGCTCAGTACTAAGCTCTTCTGTTATGATTTTATTTGGTTCTCAAAATATTCTGTAACATATATGTTTTTTAATCCCATTCTACAACCTAAATACTCAGCAAAACACCAATTTGATCTTCAGTTTCATTTGCATGACATGTTTCCATAGTAACCTCTGGTCAAAGGAGAATTAAAAGGTGTTAACTCATCAGCCTGACATGCAAGGTCTTTCCTCAGACACGTTGCAGCTCTCACAGTGCTTCTCACATACTAGAACTTTCCCGGTAGCCACTTCTGCCTGCAGCATTTTTATTCTGAAAATGACAGAAATTACACATTTTTCAGTACTCGCTTAAATACAACCTCTCTTCTGTGGAGCCTTCACTAAATGTCTCCACCACCCTTAAAGTGTCCCCAGTTGGGCCACTCCCACCTGCATATATAGTTGCAGTTTGTAGATGGTAACATTGAACCTAAATTCATTTTTGAGAGCTGGAGCTATCACATATATACTTGTAACTTTAGGGCTATGTGCCTATTTGATGCTTGATAGATGTCTGTTGAAGAAATGATATAAAGTAGCCCCTGATAACTACTTTTAAATAAATGATAATGTTCATTGAATAAATGACTTAAAAGTAGCCCTTGGTGGCTCAGGGCAGCCTGGTACTCCCAGTCAGGCTTTATTGTTTTCCTGACTGTTCCACAGAATACCAACAACATCGGACAAGGGCATTCAGTAACTCTGATGAATCAAGACGAACACATAATACTGCTTAAACCACAAAAATGGCCAAATATCCCTCTGTGCTGGCTAATGTGAGTGATTAGTGTTACTTTTCCAATCACAGCTTTAGCTTCTCTTTGCTCTTCTTGCTTTCTAGGTTAAAATTATTAAGATACTCAACATAGAATCATCCCATTTTCTGACACCTTTCCATCCAAACCCTACTTTGGTGACTCCTTCCCAAAATCATTTAACACAGGTGCAATTCCTGTTCTAAGTCCTTACTAACACCTTCTTTTGAGATACTCCATCATTGCCCATTGTGCAAGTACTTGCGTGTTCCTGGTGGTCTTTGTTTGAAGGGGGTTAAGAGAATGAATGAATGAATAAATGACAACTCTTCTTTGTATTAGACTATAAGTTCTGTGTATTCAGGGATGTTATCTTCCTCTTTCATCTCTAACATCTAGCTTAAAATAGTCACAGAAAATGTGGAATAAATAGAATAGTTTTGACCCCTTTGCTTTGTTACCCCTTTCTGCTGACATCACTCTGTGGCAGATGCGTCCCCTGTCCCTGCCATTGTGTTGGAATATTCAATGCCCACATAGTCCTGATATTCATAAAAACTGTAACACCCAACCTATACAAGCTTTTCAAAAATCAATGTAGTATCCTTATTCTTATATAAAAAATAAAGTAATTTATAATAAAATAAGATTTAGTTAATAAATGCTTAGAATATCTACACGAACGAGCCAGATGCTTACACCAACTTACAAAATATAAGTTTGGATTCAAGAAATATAAGATTCAACTGAATATTATCATCATTTTTATTTGATATTTTAAAATAAAAGTCAAATAAGTGTATTTATGTGTATACATAGAATCATTTAAATGCAGTAGCTACAAATGCACAGTCTCATAGGTATGTTGTACTGGCGATTCAAATACCATGAGCGATGCTATGACCAGTGATATAATTTTCCAAGTTGATGAATAAAGCCTTGATTATACTTCTAAAAATAAGGGACAGCTCCACCTTAACATTCATGATTGTTGTAGTCCTGGAAATGTTAATGTATGTTAAATCCATGAAAAATATTTTGTGTACACTTGTACAACAGAGTTAGGTTCCAGGCTCTGATAGTTATACATTTTTATAGGAACATCTGGTGGGACATTAATGTTTGTGTAAAATGTAGCATTTCATTTTCATACAGAAGAGTCAGGCACATTGCAGATCATTTAGAATCCCTGGCGCTTGCCCACTAGATGCCATAAATTGCCCCCAACTTTGTTGACAATCAATATCGGCCCCATCAATTGCCAGAATACCCATCTATAGAGGCCTACAATTTCCAAAATACATTAACATATGAACTCTCATTCCTTCTGACCACCAAGGAGGTGTGAGACCAATGACACAGGGTGATGAGAAGTACGCTGAACCTCTGTAGTCTTATTCCCCAACCCAATAACCCCAGACAGATAATAAGGGCTAAACAAACATCAGGCAAACCCAAATTGGGGAACAGGATACATGATACTGAGCAGTAGTCCTCAAAACTTCCAAGGTCACAGAAACCATGGAAACACTGAGAAACAGACACAGTAATAGAGGAGACTACAGGAAACATTACAGGTAATGGACTATGGTTCTCAGGAGGGAACCCCAGAAAACCCAGAAAAAAGAAATTGTTGGAAAAAATTGGTAAAATACAAATTAAGCCTGGGATTTGGTTAATAGTAATGCATTAACGTTGTTTTCTTCTTTTTGACATTCTTCTTTTGGCCACATTAGATGATATCAGTATTAGAAACTGAAACTGGGTGCTGAGTATATGGGACCTTACTCTTCTCTCTTTGTAACTGTTGTATAAACCTGAAATTATTCCAAAATAAGTTTATTTAAAAAAAAGTGGAGATTACACTTGACATAATCACTGCCCATGAGGCAAGTTGACTAAGTAAATATAAATACAAATAAAGTTTGTAAAAGTCCTCAAAGCTATACAGGACAATCAGGCAAAATATTAATATGTTATGAAATATTTTTGAAAGTATAAAGCATGACTATGCACTTATAGAAATAAAATGTGACTTCACTGTTTGAAAATTGACATTTGCATGACATCAAAATAGCTTAGTGATGGAATCAGGTCAATGGAAAAAGTCAGAAAGACTATTTTGTTTATATCCTTTGGGAAGGAAGAAAAAGCTGTTTAAGTGACTAAATATTTTGATTACTATTATATATAAAAGAGCCACTGCTTCTTTAGTCTGGTGTTGTTGAATTATTTTTGCCACTCTAAAGCCACAATTTGAGAATACTTTTGTGAGTTTTACATCATAGCCCCAGGTGAAAGCCAACTTTTAGCAGTGGAATTAATTATAGTATAAAAACTGTGTTCAACTTTTCAAAACTTAATGTGAGAAGAATTGACAAAGTACCCACTAAAAGCGTTGTACCAATTTACAGTCAAAATTTTAAAAGACCCCTGATGTTAAAAGGATGAAAAGTGGCGGAATAAAGGTGATCTCCTGGCTCTCTGCGCCCAGAGAAAGAGGTGAAGAACCCGGACTGCTACACGCGAGTGGATCGCTCCCCCACGAGAACAGCGTTGTGACCACACAGAAACAGCGTGGGACACACAACACGGGAAAACAAGGTGAGTGGGAGACAGGATTGCGAAGTCTGGAGAGTGCGAGACTAACAATAGCGAATAGAGTGCGGGACGGCTGTGCCCGCCTGGCCAGTGAGTGAAATGGGATCTGACCCACACTAGAATGTCCTGCTGCCCCACGGACCTCCACACCCTCTCAGACAGGGACCTGCCTGAAGTCGGTGCCACATGGCGGCAGGAGACGTTGGGTGCCGTGGAGAGGGGACAATGGCGGGACACATCTTGAACAGCTGGTGCTCTGTGCTAGGACTGCGCTGGGCCGGGGAGGGACTTGTCTGAGCTATTGCTCCAGGGAGTTAGGAGACAGGCACCCCGCCTCTGGCAGTCAGTGGAACCAGAACAACGGAGGCGAACACCGGAAAGGGGTCTCTACCCTGGAAACCGCCGTGGGAGATGAGGCCTGCTCAGGGCAGGTCAGAAGGAGCAAGACGTCCTGCCAACAGGCACGAGATTGCGGGAGGGCGACATAAAAGAGACAACAGGGCATCCTGATGACTCAGCTCCCCGATCTGGCATCTGCCAACTGCTGAACACTCACCCCCAGGGCTGGTGCTCTGCGGGTGGGCAGCCGCCATTTGGGGGTCTACAACCCAGACATTGTGGAACCTACGGTGTCGGGCATCACCCTTCCCCCAGCCCGGGGACTCTCGCTACAAGCTCCGCTCTTCCATGACCTATTGTCAACTAGCTGAGCCCGTTTTGATGGGTGAATTTTGAATATTCCCCAGTTGTGGGAGGCTAACACCTGCGGGATTCACAGGTGCCGGGCGCTGAGAGGTCTGGGGCATCACCCCTTCCCCCTAGCACAGGGACTTCCGCAGTGAAAAGTGGTGGGCTCCACCGCTGGAGGTAGGGAGAGGCAAGAAAAGCCACTTTCCCTGTGTGACTGGCGTGAATCTCAGGGGCCTTGGCACAGATCAATACTTGATAGCCCAGTGACTCGGCTGTCAGACCAGATTAGGTCATCTAGTAGGATCATAACTGGGGGCCTGCTCTCCGCGTCCAGGCGGCTGCCAACGGTGGGGTTCCCAGTCAGGGAAGGAAAATCCTGGTCAGAAGCCGCAGCACGTGCACAAAGTCACCCCTCCCATCAGGAGCAGCCTCCCAAGGGTGGTGGAAGAACCTTGAATAATATATCAGCGGCTCCCCCTAGCGGCAGATCAAGCAAACATAGACGCGCACACACCCAGGCTGGCAGGCAGCAGCTGTGATCTGCCTTGCTCCTACCACCACTTTAAGGGGGGATAGAGTCCAAGCAACCCTCAGGAGTGGCAAGATCCTTCCTAAAGATCGGGCCATTAGATTAGTATTCCTCACCCGGGGACCAGAAAACAACAGAGAGGCATCAGATTACCTCAATAACTGGCTCCTCCATGCAATATACAACCAAAGACAGAGAGGGTAAATCCATAGCTCAACACAGTGCTCTCCATCTGAAACTGTGAGAGGGCAGAGGAGTTACACACACAGGTGCAATTGACCACGTGGGAGCTTAAGCAGCCAGAGGGAGGAAGAGGGACCAGCCTCTGTCTAACCGCCGAAGAGCAGAGGAACCTGGCCTGCCTCCACTGTCAGCAGGGCAGGCGTCACAGTGACCAGGTACCCGTGTGGTTTAGAGCTGTTTCTGGATTACTGAAAGAGAAGCTTATTTGAACTAGCTGAGACGCAAAATGGGAATTTATTATAAGGATAATGGAGTGTGTCAAGGAATGTGCAAAGGCCCCAGGAAAGGACTGGAACCAGCACGGAAGGCTGTAGGGAGGACTTTTATTTGGCCCTGTCATCGTTGCTTCTCTCGTTATGTGGTTGTTTCTTCTTTCTTAGCAGAAAGGCTTCCTTAGCCCTTTAGTCCACAGGGTGGGTGGAAAATGGCCTCATTTGTAACCATATTACAAATTCTAGTTGCCCATAGGGAGTGTAAATTTCTCTTTATCACAATCCCAGTTTCCTCTGGAAGAGGCTGGGCCAAGTGTCCACTCTCGGTCCCATCGGTGGTGACCAGGCAGATCGAATGGCACAAACACGGCTGCCAGAGGGGCTCTGTGTTTGGGGACAGTGACAGCACAGGGGGAGTGGTTGCGTGAAGGATTGGCACACTAGGACGATCTGGAGTTAGAGACACTCTGCCTGGTCTTCTGCATGGGGAACTAAGGCCCTAAATTCAGGTTTTAGGTCCTGAATTTAAATTGTGACCTTTATTAGCATATCAGTACATGGTTAAGTTCCTGCAAATCACTCATTTTATTGCTGCCATGTTTCCGTGGGGGTTGGGAGACTGGAATTTTATCTTTGGTTTATATGCAGGGAAATGAAAGCCCAGAGAACCTAGGAGACTTGTGCACAGCCAGACAGCTAGTTACCAGCAGGGCTGGACTTCAAGTCTATTTTGGACTTGACTCTACCACTCATGGTTTATTGCTTGGTCAAATCTTGTGCATAGCTATATTCCTCATCTATAAAATATATTAATTTTTCCATCTGAAATCAGCACACAGAATGAGCACAAGAATCAAATGAGTAGTTCTTGAATCAGGTTGATCATTGGAATCACATAGAGATCTTTAAAAATACATAGATCTCAGGACTCCAGCCCCTGTGTATTCTGATTCAGTAGATCTGTGGTAGGACCCAAGTATGTGTTCTTGCAGAAGTTCCAGGAAATTGCGATGATCAACCTGGATTTGTGAATCCTTCAGAAGCCTGAGAGAATGGTCCATAATTCACAAGGCCTGGCATAAAACACATTGTGACCACAGTGACAGGGCTATCTCCTTAGCATTATCTCCCATGCTAGATACATATTGCTTTCTTCTCCAAGACTGTTTAGGGGGATACCCTAAGGGACAGTGGGGAAGAAGAGGCACCCACACACAGAAGGCCATGTGCGAGACAGTGTGTGCATGTGGGTGGTGTGTGCACGGGGTGTGGCAACAGCAATATGTGGAAGGTGCAGATTGCAGGACATGCCTCTGCACTATGTTGAAGAGGCTTAAAAATTCCCTGGGTTCAAAGAGATCGTGTACCTTAATATTCCTGTTGCCTCTACTGCAAATCAGGCATTTTAGGCATGTGACGTGCAATTTCTCAAACAAGCATATGGTGTAGGTATTTTCCCTATTTTATGAAACAAGAAGCTGAAACAGAGTTTTTCCTTTGTCTGAAGTTGTAGACAGATGGGAGGAGGTGGAGGTGGTGCAGCTGGGATTCAGATTAATTTATGAGTTTTGATTTGGAGAACTTTTCAAGGGATGAAACTTGGTAAAGATATCTGAATAAGCAGAGAATGTTGACAGGAACAAACTTGGGGGTCATCGCTTTCTGCTGCCCCATTATTTACCTTAGCCTTGGTCCGATGCTGGCTGTCTTGGGCACTAAATAACAATAGGGTGTTGTCAAACCAGGCTGACATTGTAGCCGAGCAATGACACCAGCAGTAGTGCTATCACTAGTCATCGTGGTGGTATCTGGCATTGATTGCTCATAATTTATACATCAGGCACATGGAAAGGTTACTGCTGTCCCTGACAAAAACTATGCAAGGTGAGTATCACTACTCTCATTATGCAGATGAAACTGAGGCTCAGGGAAGCTAAGTAAGCAGCCCAAGGCCACAGTGTTCACAAGCACCAGGGTGAGGATTCACTAAAATCCAGGTCTGTTTGGCTCTTGCTGTTATATGGAGCTGCCTCTGATTCCACAGCTTCTACTGCTGCCTGGATGGTGAGTCCTCGCTCAGAGTGCTTCTATCTGATTCTTCCCACCTCAACAAAACTCTTCCTCCTCAGCTTGGCTGGCGTTTTTGTTCCTTAATTCAGAAAGTGAAAGAGACATCAGCTGCGGTTGTGTGGGCCCCTTTACAGGCAGAGAGTCTGAAAATTAATAAGTGTCTCCTGGACTTAGTCAAGGAAGTAATTAACACAGAGCACAGAGGGCACCCTCAGCCCCCAACGTCTGGAGTCAGGAAAGTTGACTGCCCATCCTTAGCGTGTGATGAAGTAGTTTATCCTGGGAAAGCAATGCTGTTGGATTGTATGTGCTGATCTGTTGTTATTGGAGGTTTTACTTTGTTCTATTTTTCTCAGAGGCCTGGAGAGGCAGGGGAAGGGGCTGCTCACAGGACAGGTATGGGCGGGGGGGTCTCTGGTCTGTGTGTGGCCAGACAGGGAAACAATAGGGATTACATGGAAGGTATTTATTGAGAACAATGATTTGGGGATGTAATTTCATCCCCATTTTTGTCCGGGTGAGAGATATAAATCAGAAAGATTAATTTATTTACCTAAGGTTATGCAGGTAGCAAGAAAAGGTTTTGCTTCAATCTGACCCCAAGTTCTAGCTTTTATACCATTAACCTATCGGCAGGAGCCGAGGCAAAGATGAAGACCCTGAGAACCAGATGCTGCTGAGATGGAGGCGGAACAGGAAGAGGAGAGGGCAGGAGGCTGGCCAGAGGACAAAGGTAGATGTGGCAGATTATATTTTCTAGAGATGGTCACACTCTGCCTGTCCTATCCTACTTGCTCTTCTTACAATCTAATGTTGAGCATCACCATCACCAAGTTCCTGCCCTGTTAGAGCTTAATAAATGTAAAATTAGTGCTGTGATAAATGCTAGAAGAGAGTGGTGTGGGTTTCTGAGAGCCGGATTGTGAAGGGGATTTGATCGATATGGGACCTTGAAATTCTTGAAACTCCTCTTTTTTTCTAGCTACATTTGATCCTCAAATAATCTCGTTTAGTCCCGTAGTTTTAAATACCATTTAAATACTGATAACTCCTATGTTTTATATCCAGTTCAAGCTTTTGTGAACTCCAGATTTTAAATCAATTTGATAAATGATTTGCCTACTTGATACATCCACTTGTTCAAAATTGTTCTCAGCACCCCTCAGCAAATCTGCTTCACCTGAAACCTTCCCCATCTCAGTAAATAGAACTTCTACATTTTCAGTGTGTAGACCACAAAAACTTGAGCTGTGCTTGGCTCTTTCTTTTCCTTCTCCCGTCTCCTACACCCTCGATATCAGCAAATTCTGTTGGCTTTTCCTGTGACATACAGCACAGAATCCCATCCCCTCTCACTGCATCCCTTTCTCCTGGTCCAGACAGTTTTCTCCTCCCTGGAATATTTGCTTCCATATCACCTCACCAGTAGCAGACACAACAGTCCTTTTATACTATGGTCAAATTGCAGCATTCCTCTGCTCAAATTGCTCCTCTTGATTCCTTTAGGAATTCTTTTTTTATAACATAGCATGTGTTTTACATAATATAGCACCCTTCAGTGTGTGAGATCCACACACACTCCTCTGATCTCGGTACTCTTTATCCTCTTTATGCTGCTTAGTGTATTGATTCTCATTACACCTGACAGATGATATATTTCTTTGTTTTATTTATTTATCGTCTATCTCCCCCCCATACCATTGAAATCCTAGAGATCAGAGATTTGGTCTGTTTGTTTACTGATGTATCCCAGGGCCTAGGGTAGTAGAGGCATCTAGTAAGACACCAATAAATATTGCTTGAATAATTGAATGAAATTCTACAGGAGGCTAAAGAGTTTGATTTATGAAAAACACCCATTTGATTTAACTGCATGGATGTCTCTAGAGGCCTTAAGATTTTTGTTGAAGTCAGCCAAGAGTGAGTGTTTAATAAGGAAACACAGAAATGAAGCATACAAAACGTCTTCAAGGAGTTTGGTTTGAAGGAGAGATTAGCTACTGCTCATCTGGGTTTGAAGTTGGCTAGAATAAAGCCTTGCACATGGCTAAGGTTATTTTCATTTTGGTTTCTCTTGAACCAGCAAAGGAAATATATAAAATTGGGAGTGTAAAGGAAATGGTGGGGATTCTTGATGTTTTTCCTAGTTCCTCTTGGAGGTGTGGTAGGAGCATGACAGTCTCCACAACCTGTGCAGAGAGAACCTGCCTGGTTAGAAGAACCCAGAATTCAGATTTCTCTGCCTTTACAGTTAGGCGGGAGGCACATCAGCAGCACTGGTGCTCATGCTATGACCATTTCAGTAAACTCTTGCTGCCATAGTTGTATTCTTCTGCTTCCTGTTTCTCATCAGGCCCCTGGAAGCCTGTACGTAATGATAGTAAGGAGTGGAAATGTATCATTTCAAAGGAGAAGTATTGTCTGGAAAGGCAATGGGGAGAAAGGAGGACTGTTATACCGGGGATAGGAGGGAACAGTAGCTCCCCAGACAAGAAAACGTTCTATCCCTAGCAAGAGCCAGGCTCCAGGAAAGGTGAGTAGGTAGAGGGATTGCTCTGAGAAGTAGTTTGCGAGACTGGAGAATTTTCTGTATATGGAGATCATAACAAGTTGTGTTCTGGAATCAGAAAGTTTGAATTTAAATCTTTATGGTGTGATATGGTACATCTGTGACCTTGGAGACTTTATGTCATTCCTTGGTGGAAATTCCTGAGGTCACAATGGGAGTGTGTGGGAAGTGAGGAAGGAATAGGCATGCAGATGAGGTCACGGAGGTACAGAGCACTACTGGGGATGACAGTGCAGTGGAAAGGTGGCCACATGGGCTTACGCTGCGGCCACTGACTTATGAAGACGACAAGAGGTGGCGTTGTGTGTGTGATATCAACAGTGTACTTGAGCAGGGTGCTCACTGGGTCCCATGGCTAGAGGACTCCGTGCACAAGTTCTTGCATTAGATCTATTCTTACAGCTATGCTCTAAATGTATAGAACAGTCAGAGAGAGAAGGAGATGCATTCATCAAAGGAGAAAGACATAATGATAAAAAAAAAAAACCTCATGGTGATTGAGAAGGAGGAGGAAATCAGGAACTGATATCATGCATATCTTTCAGAAGATCATGGGACACATTCAGCTCTGAAAACAAAGATATAGCCCTTTTACAATCACCTAGGTGAAAAGAGGTTATTCTTGCTAGGATTTTTCACAAAGTATTACATATCTTAATCAAGTTATAAAGCACAATTAATCTCAAATTCTTTTATTTTTTTCATTTCCAACGGAAAAAAATCTCAGTTTATTGCTTTTCAACATGAAGAGTGTGATAATAATTTCACAGAAAATGTTTACTATTTTCAGATAATGTTCTAGCTGTTTTTGGAGGGTTTTTTTAAATTTTCTTTCATATATATATATATTTTATTTTATTTTATTTTATTTTTTTTTTTTTGGAGACAGGGTGTTGCTCTGTTGCCCAGGCTGGAGTGCAGTGGAGTGCAGAGGTCCTAGCTCACTGCAGCCTGGAACTCCTGGGCTCAAGTGATCCTCCCACCTCAGTCTCCTGAGTAGCTGGCATTATAGGCGTGAGCCACTGTACCTGGTGAGGTTTTCCCTCTAAATACATTATAAAACCATATTGCAACATATTTTTCCACAATAATCATGAAATATGCTTCTCGGAATGGAGTTATCCTGAGGGGTAGATGCAAACCAAGAAACAATGGTTGTAAAATGTCAACCTCCTCGTATTATTCTATGAAGGTTAGGACAAAACTATTAAGAATACCATGAACTTACAATGTTGCGGTGGTGGTGTTTGTGTTTCTATATTTGCATTGTTATTAAAAATCAAAGTTTATTCAGGAAAATGTGCTTGTGCTGTTTTATCCATGCTTAGCACACAGAAATGGACTTTGCTTTAAACGGCCCCCTCTGTTTCAACCTTCAATGATGTCTAGGTAAGCGGTCCCTTTATCTAAGTTAAAACACAGTACTTATACCGAGTACTTCCAGAGGGTCCAGAGATGTGGAGATGCAGCATGCATACGAATTATATTAAACAATCTATATTGAAAAAATACTACCTTACAATTATGATACTATCAAACTTTATTAAGAGTAAATTTCAATATGAATTAAAGAAAAAAAGATGAATTAAAATGAGTTCAATCAAAAATGCCCTCAGAGGGAGAAGCACCAGCTGATGTTCTGCCCAGGCTGTCGCCTTCAGGACCCGGCTGTAGGGAAGCACAATCAAACCAGAAGGTCGCCCTGGACCCTTGAGCCCTCACGCCGCGACCCTCCTCTCTTCTGGGGGAGCTGAGGGCCCACGGTCCCCCTGGCACTTCTGGGCCCACGGGCCGCGGGTGGAGCCCTGGCTGCAAAAGGGCGCCTCGGGAAAGGCCGGAACGTGGCCTGGAGGGCAGCCAGCTTCTGCCTGTAGTAGTTGTTTCCTCTCCTGAGCCACATGACGTCACGCTCAGTGGACAGGGCGGCCATCCTGCTGTCCTGCGCTCTACGCTCACGGAGGCGGATGTCCTTCTGATAAAAGGAAGTGGCTGTCTCCAATTCCTGGGCCAGCTCCTTAGCCATCTTCTTGTAGATGTCTCCTGCCTGCCGAGTGCGGTTCACCATTTCTGACGCGGTGGCGAGTTTCTTCTCCATCTCCGAGCAGTGGCCTTCCTCCTCCGTCAGTTTCCTCTCAGGCTCCGTCACATGCTGCTGCTCCAAAGCAGGCAGTTTTCGCAGCTTCAGCTCGAGCTCCTGGATCTCCCTGTCCAGCCGCGCACTGTCTTCCTGCAGAGATGCCTCCTGGGCTTGCAGGGTTTCAATTTGTTCTTCCAGATCGATCCTCCTTTGGGTTTCTTTCCGCAGTTGTCTGGCTATTTCTCCATTCTCCTCTTCAGGACTTTCCAAGCATGCAGTTAAGTCACCACCATCACTGAAACTAACCAGAAGGACTTCTGGCAGGGATGCAGGGCCATCAGCCTGTCCCGCTTCCCTGTTTCCCTTCACCTCCACGGCCCCGTACTTCGGAAGGCCACTCACGGGGCTGGGCTGCTGCAGGGGGCTGAGCAGGGTGTGGGCCAGGGATGACCCTCGCCTCACTTTTCCACTCTGGGCCTGGTCCATTACTGACTTCACACTCTCCAGGCTCCGTTTCATCTCCTTGTCCTGCAATCTTTGCTTCTGTCTTGCAAGGACTTGCTGAAGGTCCCTGTTGTCATCCAAACCCGCCATGGTCCTCTTCTGAAGATCTCCGTTGTGCTGTGATGTGACTGAGACATGTTGTGTGTCCAGCACCGAGGGAAGTTCAGGAGGCTGGCTTTTCTCTCTTTCTTTAAGCAAGTCAACCATTTTCTGTAAGGAATATGCTCTTGTTCCATTTAGAGCTGCCAAGCAGAGGGTTCGGAGCCAAAGAGGACTGTCCTCCGCCATGGGTGACTGGGGGCCAGTGTCGGCCTTTGGTGTTGGCCCCATCTTGGCTTGAGCTTTTGGGGCCGCCTTACCACAGGCTGAACTTGTTTTGGCCGGCTCCTCCTCTCGTCTTCCTGAGATGCCTCTCCTCACTAGAGAGGCCACCAGAGCAGTGCACACCAGGGCCTTCCTGGAGAACCCCTGTGCTCCTGGCACTTGCTCTAGGCTTTTGAACATCACCATCAGAACAGCCCACAGCTGGTCCAGGACCAGCTGTAGAGACATTATGGCTGCGGGCAGCAGGCCCTTTGTGGCTCCGAAGGGCTCCACAGCTGTGCCACCGCTTGCCAGTGGCCTGTGGCCACAACTGACCTCAGGAGGCCCTAGGGATGGTTCCGTAACTAACACAAACAACTGCCAGGCAACCAGGGCGGAGCATCTGTTGGGGTGGGGGAGGGGAGGCCATCCATTATCTAGGAAACTGTGTCCCTCACTTTGCTCTGCAATAGAAAGTTACATTACTTATGCAGTGCCTTGGGGGAGGTGGCAGGAGCTCAGGGCCCAGGGACTGGCCTCCTCTGAGGTCCCTCTCTCCTTGTGTTTTGTCAGTGCTGGCACAGGGGCCATGGGAATGAAGGGCCTCCCCAAAGGTGTTAACCAAGACACCTGGATTTCAAGTGTAAGAATCGGAGAGAAATAGACTGGAACAGGCAGGCTCTTATACTTCCAAAGATTTTCTTTGGGTCCAGTGTGTCCCCGTTCAATCCAAGTGTCCTGGATGGAGTGACAGAGCTCTCGGGTGGACACAGTGATCCAGGCTCCTTCTCTCATGTTGTTCTGCCATGCTAAGCTAATGTCAAATCTTCTTTATCCATTCATCAGTTCCAGGACATTTGGGTGCTTGCACATCTTGGCTATTATGAATAATGTTGCATTGAACAGGAGTGTGCAAATATCTCTTGAGATACTGGTTTCTATATCTTTGGATAAATACCCATAAGTGGGATTTCCAGATCCCATGATAATGCTATTTTTAATTTTTTGAGGAAGCGTTGTACTGTTTTCTATAGCAGCTATTCCCTTTTACATTGTCATCAATACAGCGCAAAAGTTCCAATATCTCCAATTCCTTGCCTTTTTAACTTAAAAAAATTTTTTTTTTTATAATGGCTATCCTAACAGGTATGAAGTAATATCTTACTGTGGTTTTGGTTTGCATTTCCCTGACGATAATTTATGTTTAGCATCTTTTCCTATACTTGTTGGCCATTTACATTATGTACCTTTTTAGAGAAATGGCTATTTAAGTCCTTTCCCCATTTTGAAGTCTATACATTTGGTTTCTTGCTATTGTGTTATATAACTTCTTTGGATATTTTTATTTATTTATTTTTTATTTCAGCGTATTGTGGGGATACAAATGTTTAGGTTACATGTATTGCCTTTGCCCCACACGAGTCAGAGCTTCAAGCATGTCCATCCCCCAGACAGTGTCCATCACACTCATTAAATGTGAATATATCCATCCCCTCCTGCCTCCTTCCTACCTCCCACCTGCCCAACACCTGATGAATGTTACTATTATATGTGCACATAAGTGTTGATTAGGTAATACTAATTTGATGGTGAGCACATGTGGTGCTTGTTTTTCCATTCTTGTGATACTTTACTTAGTAAAATGGGCTCTAACTCTATCCAGGATAATATAAGAGGTGCTAGATCACCATTGTTTTTTGTGGTTGAGTAGCATTCCGTGGTATACATATACCACATTTTATTAATGCAGTCATGTATTGATGGGCAATTGGGTTGTTACCACATCTTTGCAATTGTGAATTCTGCTGCTATAAACATTCGAGTGCAAATACCTGTTTTATGGAATGTCTTTTTTCCCTTTCTTTAGATGCCCAGTAATGGGATTCCTAGATTAAATGGTAGTTCTGCTTTTAGTTCTTTGAGGTATCTCCATATTAGTTTCCACAGAGGTTGTTATAATCTGCAATCCCACCAGCAGTGTATGAGTGTTCCCATCTCTCCATATCCATGCCAACATTCATTGTTTTGGGACTTTTTGATAAAAGCCATTCTTACTAGAGTTAAGTGATATCTCACTGTGGTTTTGATTTGCATTTCCCTGATGATTAGAGATGTTGAGCATTTTTTCCTATGTTTGTTGGCTGTTAGTCTGTCTTCTTTTGAAAAGTTTCTGTTCATGTCCTTTGCCCACTTTTTGATAGGATTGTTTGATTTTTTTCTTGCTGATTTTTGTGAGTTCCATATAGATTCTAGTTGTCAGCCCTTTATCGGTTGTGTAGCATGCGAATATTTTCTCCCATTCTGTTGGTTGTCTGTTTGCTCTTATGACAGGTTCCTTGCCTGTAAAGAAGCTTTTTAATTTGATCAGATCCCATTTATTTATTTTTCTTGTTGCTGTGATTGCCTTTGGGGTCTTCGTCATAAATTCTTTCTCTAGGCTAATGTCTATCAGAGTTTTTCCAACATTTTCTTCTACAATTCTTATAATTTCTTACCTTAGGTTTAAGGCTGTTATGCACTGTGAATTGATTTTTGTAAGAGGTGAGAGGTACTGAGCCTGTTTCAATCTTCTACATGTGTCTATCCAATTTTCCCAGTACCATTTATTGAATAAGGATTCTTTTCCCCAGCGTATATTTTTCTCTGCTTTGTCAAAGATTAGATGGCTATATGAGGACGGTTTTATGTCTGGGACCTCAGTTCTGTTCCATTGGTCTATGCCTCTGTTCTTGTGCAAGTACCATGTTTTAGTTATTGTAGCCTTTTAGCATAGCTTGAAGTCTGATAAATTGATGCCTCCAAATTTGTTCTTTGTGCTTAAGATTGCTTTTGCTAAACGGGGTCTTCTCTGGTTCCATACAAAGTGTAGAATTAGTTTTTCTAGATCTGTGAAAAATAATGTTGGTATTTTAATAGGGATTGTATTGAATGTGTAGATCACTTTGAGTAGCATAGACATGTTAGCAATGTTGACTCTGCTCACCCCTGAGCATGGTGTGCTTTTCTACCTGTTTAGGTCCTCTGCTGTTTCCTTCCTCAGTGTTTCATAGTTCTTCCTGTAGAGGTCTTTCATGTTCTTAGTTAAATATATTCCTAGGTATTTTATTTTCTTTGTTGTTATTGTGAAGGGTATTGAGTCTTTGATTTGGTTCTCCATTTGACTGTTTTTGCCATACAGAAATGCTACTGATTTGTGTACATTGATTTTGTAACCTGAGACTTTGCTGAATTTTTTTTTTTTTTCTTTTTAGGAAGGTTTTTAGTTGCTGCTTCAATGTCGGTACTTGATAGTGGTCTGTTCAGGAATTCTTTTTTTTCTTTATTGAGTCTAGGGAGGCTGTGTGTTTCTAAGAATCTGTCTATTTCCTCCACATTTTCAAGCTTATGTACATAGAGGTTTTTATACTATTCATAGATGATATTTTTTATTTCCATGGTATCAGTTGCAATTTCTCGTTTTTCTTCCCTGATTGAGCTCAGTGAAGTCCTTTCTTTTCTGCTTCTCATTCATCTAGCAAAAAGTATGTCAACTTTGATTATTTTTGAAAGAATCAACTTTTTTTTTAAATCTTCTGTATGATTTTTATTATCGATTTCCTTTAGTTGTGCTCTGGTTGTTGTTATTTCTTTTCTTCTGCTGGCATTCCATGTTTCTAGCTGGCCTTCTCCATCTTGTCCTTCTCCTCTTTTTTTTTTTTTTTTTCCCAAATCATGATTGTTTCAGGATCTTTCATGGTTCCATCTGAATTTCACAATTTTTTTTTTCTGTTTCTGTGAAAAATGATATTGGAATTTTGATAGAGATTGTATTGAATTTGTAGATCACTTTGGATAGTATGGACATATTCACAATATTGTTTCTTTCAACTCATGAACATGGAATGTCTTTCTATTTGTTTATGTTTTCTTCAGTTTCCTTCATCAGTACTTTATAGTTTTCAATATACAAGTCTTTTACATTCTTGGTTAAATTTAGGCCAAAATATTTAATTTATTTTTGTTGCTATTATATAATTTGCATGACATTGTGTAGAATTGAGTGTTACTCTTGGAATTGATTTTTAGTTTTATTCTTGTATGGTATGAGAGGATACATGGTATGATTTTGATTTTGAAAAATGTTTTGAGACATGTTTTGTGGCCTAAGATATGATCGATTTTGGAGAATGTCCCATGTGCTGATGAGAAGGATGTATATTGAGTAGTTTTGGGGTAGACTGTTCTGTAAATGTCTATTAGGGCCATTTGTTTTAGGCTGCCATTTAGGTCAGTGTTTGTTTATTTATTTTCTGCTTTGATGATTTGTATAGCTCTGTCAGTAGGGTATTGAAGTCCCTGGCAGTTGTGATGCTACCAATGATTTCCTTGCCTAGCTCTAGTAGCTCTAGTAGAGTTTGTTTTATGTATCTGGGAGCTCCTGTGTTAGGTGCATATATATTAAGGATTGTTATGTCTTCTTGTTGAATTCCTCCCTTTACCATTATATAATGATCATCTTTCTCTTTCTTTACTATTGTTGATTTAAAGCCAGTTTTGTCTGATATGAGAACAGCTACACCTACTCTGTTTAGGTATTCATGTGTGTGGAATATTATTGTCCATCCTTTTACATTGAGCCTGTATGCATACTTGTGGTTTAGATTTGTCACCTGGAGACAGAAGATACTTAGGTTGTGTTTTTGTGTCCATTCAGCCAGCGTATATCTTTTGAGTGCCACATTTAAACCATTAAGAGATAGAATTGATATGTGGGATGTGAAACATTAAGACATAGAATTGATATGTGGGATGCTATTCTGTTCATCATGTTGAGTAGTACCTTATTTCTTTGTTTTCTCTCTTGTGCTATTGTTTTATAAGAGTTGTAAACTTTAGATTTTTTTGGGTGATATTAGACTGATGGGTATCTATTGTTCTGATTTGCGTATAATGCAGTTCTGAGTATTTCTTGCAGGGCAGGTCTCATCATGACAAATTCCCTCAGTCTTTGTTTATCTGTAAGAGACTTAATTACTCCATCCATTGTGAAACTTCATTTTGCAGTATGCAAAATTTTAGGCTGGAAGTTGTTCTGTTTAAGAAGGTTGAAGATGGGGCCCCACTTCCTTCAGGCTTGTAAGGTTTTTGGTGGGAAGCCTGCTGTTAGCCTGATGGGTTTCCCTTTGTAGGTCAGATATTGCTTACATCTAGCTGCTTGTAGAATTTTCTCTTTCATTTTGGTTTTGCCCAGGTTAATTACTATGTGCCTTGGCAATGTCCTAATTGCTATGAATCTTTCTGGTGTTTGATGACCATCTTATATCTGGATGTTGGATCTCTGATGGCACTAGAAACATTTTGATCAATAATTCCCTTAAATAGGTTTTCCATGCTCTTAGCTCTTTCTTCTTATCCCTCAGGGATACCTATAATCTGTATGTTACTTCACTTTGCATAGTCTCTTACCTCTCTAAGTGATTTCTCGGCCTTTCTTGTTCTCTTCTCTGCCTCTGTAAATGACTGGATTAGCTTGAGAGCCTTGCATTTGAGCTCTGAGAGTCTTTCTTCTCCTTGGTTTAGTTTGTTGCTGAAGCTTTCTGCTGTGTTTTGAAATTCCCTTCATGACTCTTTTATTTCTTTAAGTCCTGTTATATTCTTCCTTATCTTGTCAAGCTCTTCAGTGACTTTTTCATTAATTTCCTAGAATTAGTTTTGGCTTCTTTTTGTGTGTGTTCAACTTTCTCTTCAATTCCATTCTTCTTATTTGCCATCCATATTCTGAATTCCATTTTAGCAATTTACTTGTGGTCAGAGTTTACTGCTGTGGCTCCATTGTGATCCCTTGGAGATGTTGATCTGTTTTGTTTTTTCATGTTGTCAGGGTTCTTTTGCTGTTTACTTCTCATCTGAGACCTGTTTTCTCAACTCAGGGCTAATAGGTTTGCAGGCTACCTGTTTTTGCTGGGAACTCTCCTGCTTAATTAGAAGGAGGGGAGGTCCTTAGATGGTGCTTTTGTCCCTGCTCTGGAGTGTTGATTGGCAGGGGTGTGGTGTGTGCCCTAGTAGCCTATAATGTAGCTGTTCTGATTATTCCTGCTCTCCTGTGATTTCCACTGTTGAAGCCTGTACTGGATGGTCTTTGCGCTGAGTGTTAGATTGTTCCCCAGGCAGTTGTAGGAAGTGCAAGTTGGGAGCTGGGCAAGACCCTTTCCATAGAGGCTGGCATTATGGGGATTGGTCTGCCTGGAGTCTCCCCACTGTGGTGGCAGTGGCAGCTGTGTGACACTATCTAGGCAATGGTCATAGGTTCCTGGACTGTGGGCATTTGCTCTATCTAGTTCCCAGTGTACTGGTGGCTTGAGGCTTGGGGGTCCCTGGTGGGCTGATGGACCTTGGAGCTGTTCTGCTGTCCATGCAGCAGTGGTGGAAGCTCAGGGGTGGGGTCTTGGTGTCCAGGTGAAGCACTGGAATGACAGGGACAGTGTCCTGTGGCTGTCAGGAGCTCTGGAGCCTAAGGGGCAGAGCCTCAGGTTCCAGCATGAGAGCCTGAGAGCTGGGACTGGGGAGGGGCCACCAGTAGGGCTTCTGACCAGGGCCTCAGACCTAGAAGTAGGGCTGTGCAGGTGGTGGGCTGATCCAACCTGGAGAGCGAATCAGGTCCAAGCAGGTACTAGGTCGTTTCACAGGCTCAGGGACTGTGTAGATCCTCACACCCCCCCGGGACTCACAAAAGCAGTCTCCTAAAGCCCCCCATGTCAGAGCCTACGGTGCGCCAGTCAACCCCTGTTCTCAGGTCTCGTTGTCCTCTAGGGGAGGGCACTTGTCTTTCAGCTACAGGGTATGGCTCAGAGGAGCCTCTGCTTTGTCCATTCCCTCACCAACCCAGTGGGGACCATGTGAATGCCTCTGCTGCAAAGCGAAGTCCTCTGCCTCCCTGGCACCATGCACTGGAGAGTACAGGATGGCTTCAGCTGCAGAAACACAGGATTGGCTGCTGTCCAATCCTCCCTGTGCCTGTTGTCCAATGCAGAGATCCTGCACAGACTCCAGGCAGGTCCCCTGTTCATCCAGGCAGGAAAAACGCCTTTCGATTTGATTACATGGATGTCTCTTGAGTCCTTAACATTTTTGTTCAAGTTAGCCAGGAGTGAATGTTTAATGAGGAAACACATAAGTTAAGAATGCAGCAGAAATTATTGCAAAACATTGAAAAGGATGGTATCGTACCCAGTTCATTACACGAAGCCAACATCACCTTCATACCAAAGCCAGGAAAGGATGTAGCAAAAAAAAAGAAAACTACAGACGAATATCCCTCATGAATATAGGTGCAAAAATTGTCAACAAAATTTTAGCAAACCATATCCAACAGCACATCAAGAAAATAATTCACCATGACTAGGTGGGCTTTATCCCAGGGATGCAAGGCTGGTTCAACATACGCAAATCTATAAATGTAATTCACCACATAATAAAGCAAGAAAAAAGGCCATATAATTCTCTCAATAGATGCAGAAAAATCATTTGATAAAATCCAGCACACTTTTATGATAAAAACCCTCAACAAAATAGGCATCGATGGGACATTCCTTAAAATTATTAAGGCCATGTATTACAAACTCTCAGCCAACAGCATATTGAATGGGGAAAAATGGAAAGCATCTCCACTAAGAAGTGGAGCCAGACAAGGTTGCCCACTATTTCCACTTCTATTCAACGTAGTGCTGGAAGTCCTTGCTAGAGCAATCAGACAAGAGAAGGGAATTAAGGGTGTCTGAAAGGGGGCAGAAGAGGTCAAACTCTCACTCCTTGCTGATGATATGCTCTTATACCTAGAAAATCCCAAGGATTCAGCCAAGAAACTCCTGGAATTAATAAACGAATTCTGTAAAGTCTCAGGATACAAAATTAATGCTCACAAATCTGTGGCATTCATATACACCAATAACAGTCAAGCTGAAAATCAAATCAAAGATGCAACATCTTTCACAGTAGCATCAAAGAAAATTAAATATTTTGGAATGTATTTAATGAAAGAGATGAGAGATATTTATAGGGAGAACTATGAGACACCGAGAAAAGAAATTGTAGATGATGTGCACAGATGGAAATCCCTACCATGCTTATGGATTGGTAGAATCAATATTTTTAAAATGTCCATTCTACCTACAGTGATCTAAAGGATTAATGCAATCAGTATCAAAATTCCACCATCATTATTTGCAGATCTAGGAAAAATAATTCTGTGCTCCGTCTGGAACCAGATAAGACTACCTACAGCCAAAACAATCTTAAGCAAAAACAAACAAACAAAAAAAAAGGGAGGCCTCAGTCTGAAAGACTTCAATCTTTACTACAAGGCTATAGTAAACAAAAGAGCATGGTACTGGCACATGAACAGGGATATAGACCTTTGGAATAGGACGGAGATCCCAGATATAAAACCATCCTCATATTGTCATCTAATCTTCGACAAAGCAGACAAAAGTATACATTGGGGAAAAGAATCTCTATTCAATAAGTGGCGCTGGGAAAACTGGATATGCACTTGCAGAAGATTTAAACTGGATCCCCACCTCTCATCTCTCAAAAAAAAAAAAAAAAAAAAAACTCACATTGGATAACAGACTTAAACCTAACGCATGAAACCTTAAGAATTCTGGAAGAAAATGTGGTGAAGACTCTTTTAGACATTGGCCTAGGCAAAGAATTTATGAAGAAGATCCCCAAAGCAATCACGGCAGCAAGAAAAATAAACAAATAGGACCTAATCAAATTAAATAGCTTCTGCACAGCCAAGGAAGCTGACCTTAGAGCAAATAAACAACCTACAGAATGGAAGAAAATATTTACTTTCTACACTTAAAAAGCTTATAACAAGAATCTATACAGAACTTAAGAAAATCAACAAGGAAAATATCAAACAACCCCACCAAAAAATGGGCGAAGGACATGAACAGAAACTTTTCAAAAGAAGACAGAATCATGGCCAGCAAACACATAAAAAAGTGCTTAACATCTCTAATCATTAGGGAAATGCAAATCAAAACTATATCAAGATAACACCTAACTCCAGTGAGAATGACCTCTAGCAAAAAGTTCCAAAATAACAAATGCTGGCATGGATGTGGACACTGCTGGTTGGACTGCAAATTAGTAAAATCCTTGTGGAAAGTAATTTGGAGATACCTAAAAGAGCTAAAAATAGAAATACCATTTGATTGAGCAATCTCAGTACTAAGCATCTATCCAAAGGAAAAATAAGACATTCAATAATAAAGACATCTGCACTCAAATGTTTATGGCAGCACAATTTACAATTGCAAAGATGTGGAAACAACTCAAATGCCCATCAATACATGAGTGGATAAATAAAATGTGGTATATATATACCATGGAATACTACTCAATTACAAAAAACAATGGTGATCTAGCACCTCTTATATTATTCTGGATAGAGATTGAGCCCATCCTTCGAAGTGAGGTATCACAAGGAAGGAAACACATGCACCACATGTGCTCACCATCAGACTGGTACTAACTGATCAACACTAAGGTGCTCACATGGTACTAATACTCACTGGGTGCTGGTCAGGTAGGGGAGTTGGGGGACTGGAGGATAGAGGGGGTGGGGTGGGTAAACTCACAGCTAATGGAGACAGGGCGCTCTGTATGGGGGAAGGACATGCTTGTGGCCCTGGCTTGAGCGAGGCAAATGCATTTCATGCAATGAAAATATTAATACTCCCATGATATCGTGAATTAAATAGAATAAAAAACTTCTTCGAGGAGTTTGGTTTGAAGGAGAGACTAGCTAGCGATGATCTGGGTTTGAAGTTGGCTAGAATAAAGCCTTCCACATGGCTAAAGTTGTTTTCATTTAGGTGTCTCTGGAACCAGCAAAGGAAATATATAAAATTGAGAGTGTAAAGGAAATGGTGGGGATTCTTGATGTTTTTCCTAGTTCCTTATGGAGGTGCGGTAGGAGCATGCCAGTCTCTACAACCTGTGCAGAGAGAACCTGCCTGGTTAGAAGAAGCCAGAATTCAGATTCCTCTGCCTTTACAGTTAGGCTGGAGGCACATCAGCAGCACTGGTGCTCATGCTATGACCATTTCAGGAAACTCTTGCTGTCATAGTCGTATTGTTTTGCTTCCTATTTCTCATCAGGTTCCTGCAAGCCTATACATAATGGTAGTAAGGAGTGGAAATGGATCATTTCAAAGGAGCAGAGGAATTGTCTGGAAAGGCAATGGGGAGAAAGGAGGACTGTTATACTGAGGATAGGAGGGAACAGTAGCTCCCCAGACAGGAAAACGTTCTATCCCTAGCAAGAGCCAGGCTCCAGGAAAAGTGAATAGGTAGAGGGATTGCTCTGAGAAGTTGTTTAGGAGACTGGAGAATTTTCTGTACATGGAGATCATAACAAGTTGTGTTCTGGAATCAGAAAGTTTGAATTTAAATCTTTATGATGTGATTTGGTACATCTGTGACCTTGGGGACTTTATTTGGAAATTCCTGAGGACACAATGGGAGTGTGTGGGAAGTGAGGAAGGAGTAGGCATGCAGATGAGGTCACGGAGGTACAGAGCACTACTGGGGATGACGGTGCAGCGGAAAGGTGGCCACATGGGCTTACGCTGCGGCCACTGACTTATGAAGACGACAAGAGGTGGCGTTGTGTGTGTGATGTCAACAGTGTACTTGAGCAGGGTGCTCACTGGGTCCCATGGCTAGAGGACTCCGTGCACAAGTTCTTGCATTAGATCTATTCTTACAGCTATGCTCTAAATGTATAGAACCGTCAGAGAAAGAAGGAGATGCATTCATCAAAGGAGACAGACATAATGATAAAAAAAAAAAAAAAAAAACAATTCATGGTGACTGAGAAGGGGGATAAAATCGGGAACTGATATCATGCATTTGTTTCACAAGGTCACTGGACACAGTCAGCTCTGAAAACACAGATATGGCTCCTTACAATCTCTTTTAGGTTATTATTGCTAGGATTTGTCACAAAGTATTACATATCTTAAGTGTTAAAAGCGCAATTCATCTCAAACTCTTTTATTTTTCTCATTTCCAATGGAAAAAAATCTCAGTTTACTGCTTTGCAATATGAAGAATGTGATATTATTTTTAACAGAAAATTTTTACTATTTTCAGATAATATTCTGGCTATTTTTTTTTTGTTTGAGATTTTCCTTCTTATATATTTTTTTAGAGACAGGGTGTTGCTCTGTTGCCCAGGCTGGAGTGTAGTGGAGTGCAGAGGTCCTGGCTCACTGCAGCCTGGAATTCCTGGGTTCAAGTGATCCTCCCACCTCAGTCTCCTCAATAGCTGGGATTATAGGCGTGGGCCTCTGTGCCTTATGAGGTTTTCCCTCTAAAGACATTATAAAACCCTACTGCAATATTTTTTTTCCACAATAATCATGAAATATACTTCTCAGATTTTGTCCACATATGGAATGGAAGTATCGTGAGGGCTGGAATCTCTCTGCTTCTCACAATATGTATTGAGATTGTCCTTCAGAACCCACAGCTTTTCTGGCAGCACCCTTGCTATTATTCTAGGCAGTAATCAAAAGACTGACATTTAGAAGAGGGAAATATCTATGCAGACTAAAAATTGGTTCATTGGAATATTCTTTAGCCGAATTTGTTTGCTAGCCGGCCTCTTTGCCTATCATGGACTAAGTATAGTAACTATAACAATAAAATAATTGACATATTTACTGGTCTTTGGAGTTTCCAAGTGCTGTTACATATTTTACTTTACCTGATTCTCAGAAAACCTCATCCGTTTGGTGAGGTTGTTTTCTTAGTTTTAGAGTAAACTGAGAATCAACTTCGAATTACTTGTGTTAAGTCACATTGCTAGTGGATAGTGGGGTAGGGATTCCAATTCACTTCTTAAGTTTTAACTTCTTTTCTGTTACATAGCTTCTTTTTAAATATTATAGAGATTAATTGAGTATAATTTTAGCATGAAAATTAAGTGTACTATTTTTTAAAATTGCTTTGATATGTAGTGTTAAATCAAAAATTTTTTAAAAATTATTTTTAATTGACAAATAATAGTATATATTTATGGGATACTGTGATGTTTGGATATAAGGACACAGTGTGGAATGATTAAATCATGGTAATTATATAGCCATGACCCCACTTATCACTATTTTGTGTGACAATTGAAATTTGCTCTCTTAGAAATTTTAAAATATACATTATTATTAGCTACAGTCACCATGCTTTGCAATAGGTCTCAAAAACTTACTCCTTCTGTCTAACTGAAACTTAGTATCCTTTCATCAACAACTCCCTATTCTCTCTCTCCTTGACTCCAACCTCTGGTAACCATTCTACTCTCTACTTCTAATAGTTCAACATTTTTGTTTTAAATTTGGAAAGGAGAGCTTTATTTCTCATAAAGTATTGTAGCCTGCAGCCTGGCCTTTCTGACAGGCTGGGAAGCAGAGCCCTGGGCAGAAGCCAAGAGCAAGCACTTCCAGGGAATGGTAAAGGGAACAGAAATTTATGCTGAGCAAGGTGGCTGAATATATATATTTAATAAGCTATAGAGGAGTCATGAATATTTATGGAAAGAGAAACTTGTACATGTGCAATTGAGCTTCATACCGGTTCATGGGGTTCATGTTCAAAAAACAGAGGTGTTAGCATGATCTAAGGGTGGAATTTTTGGCCCTCTGATGTCAAACAGTGAAGCACAGGGTACAGAAACCCTCTGTGTGCAGCCTGGGTAGACTGGCCAGAACCGCTTTGGGGTCAGTGGTCTCTTACCAAGAAGGAATTCTAGTCAGTTGCTGTGCTCCAACGGCAAAAGGGAGGGGCAGTCATGGGGTTGGTTGGAATCAGCAGTGGAACAAGTCTTTCTAAAGGGCTGGTTTCTGTTTAACGCTTAGGACAGGAAACCTAATGGTGGTTAAGGAGGGAGCAGGTGTAGTGAGGCATGTCTGATTTCCCATCCTGTCACAGCTGGGATTTCAGTTTGTAAGATTTTTCTGGCATCCGGTGGGCCAAGAGGGGGTTCATTCAGTCAGTTGGGGAGCTTAGAATTTTATTTTTACTTCTCCTTTCCCCCTTTTGACTGAGATTTGCCAGAGGCAGTATCAATAGCTAAGATTTTATTTTGTCCCTTCATTGCCAGGACGGTGTGAAGACCTTCCCTGGGTCCATCCAGGCCCTCGGTGGGACCTCTATGGCAAAGGGACTTGGAGCCAAAAGGCCTACAGCCAATTAAATGTCCTAGGGCAGACGGTAATGGAGGTAGGAAGGCATTCATCAACATAAGAGCCAAAACAACAAAAACCAGAAAGCAAGGTTATGAAATTAACTTATTTATAAACATTGAGCTAAGAAATTCAGGGAACTTTTGTTTTGCTGTAATGTTTTTTTTTCAAGTGTCTTTAGTAATTTGTCCTTCAGTATCTGATAAATTTTTTATTATATCTCCGTTTGCATGAACCCCATAACTGGGGACAAGTATATTAAGAATGCTTGCCACCAAGTATCTTTATATCCTGTCTATTAATTCTCTTTTAACTATATGGGAACTGGGAAATTCTTTATGGTTGGGATGGAAAGGGGCCACATAATGGCCTAGGAAGTAAAGTCCCTTGATTTGCCAGCTGTTTAGGCATCTGTGTCCCTGTTCTTGATGTGGAGGGTCTGAACTAATTCCATCCCTCAAAATTGACCCTTACTATCTGATGTGCCTACCACTTCCGTGACAGTCCCTTGGCCTACAGTGAGGGTGTTTGTATAGTTTTAGCAGCAGGGCATTGGCAATGGAAAACAGACTGGGGCCAGTGGGTTTCCAAATGAGGGGAATTCACAGGCTTTGTTGAACCATCTCTAGTCTTTGGAATACCATGATTCTGGCTTTCTCAAAAGAGGTAAGACAATGAGAGGTAAATAACATTAATAATTTGACAATCAAAAGAGAATTTTTGTTTCAGAATGGAATAAAGGAAACTATTTCATTAGGGAGCCAACTAAAAACATCATGAAGAAAACTACAACCTGGTTTTTCTCTGAAGACTTGTAGCCAGGAAATAATTCAGGATTCAATCTGAATTGTAGGCAAATAATAAAATCTTAAAAACAAAGATCAGGGCTGGAATCTAGTAACAGATGTGCTATGGTTTTGTTCTCCCCTCCCCGCTGGAAACAACTTTTTTCTCTCTAGTCCCCCTTTTCTACCACAGAAAAATTATAGCAAAACCAATTTTTGTGCAAAATGAGTCTTAGGCTTATTACACTTGGCCTGATTATTTGCATAAAGTACAGCAAGAATAGTGATCTGCCATATAAGCTCTTTTTAAGCTGGTTTTGCTGGAACTTCACCTAAAAATACTATCAGATTATTCCAGAAAAAGCTTTGGTAAAGTAATGTGTCCCCAATGTATTCTGTTACAAAAGAAAACATATTCTTATTGAACTTATGCAAATAACTACATTGCCAGAAAATAAAAGTAATCACAAATAGTTTTCAAATTCTGGACATCATGTAGAGAGATAAATTTTGCTACTTTATTCAATTGTTGTAATCTATAAATAGCTCCAAAGAAAAACGTTTTCTTGAGGGGATTGTAGCTGATTGTAAATCACTTTTTGAGAAGAATCAAAGTAAAACAATAATGGTCTGTGGATAACAAAAGTCTTAGAATAGCCATGGTTGAAGACACAATTGACAAGTAAATCTGGTTATTTCTGTGGCATATAACAATTTAACATAACAATAATAATTATTACTGATAACATATCCTAAGAGATATCAGAAATGTAGGAATCTCATATAATTTTGGAATATATAATCATATTTATATAAATGTGACTTTAAAAAGTTAAATACCATTTCATATTTGATAATACTTCCTCTATGATTTTAACTTACAAACTATTCAAACTATTTGAAAGTATTTTAAATTATTTGAAGGTATTTCAAAGTATTATGGAGGTACAATTTTTTTTTACCTTTTTGTTCTCATTTTATTTATTTTAAAACATTATTTCAATATTTGCAGATATTTTTATTTTTACATTTTCCCCAGATATTGACAGAACACGTATGTGTCTGCATTGTGGCGTTTGCCTGTGTGTGTACGTGCATGAATATGAGTAAGAGTGAGTTTTAGTGTATTCAGCATCAAGGGAAAACTGTTTTTGACTGGGTATCATTTCAACATACATAAATAACAAACACTATACTGAACAAAATAACAAAATGTGTTTTAAAAAATTGCAAAACAGGAAACAATGCTTGCAAAATATCAACCTCCATGTAATCTATGAAGGTTAAAAACAAACTATTAAAAATATGATGAACTTACAATGGTGTGGTGGTGGGGTTTATGTCTCTATATTGGATTTTATTAAAAATCAAAGTTTATTCAGGCAAATGTACTGTTTTCTAATAACCACTTAGAGCACAAAGAAATGGACTTTTCTTTAAATGGCCCTCTCTGTTTCAACCTTCAATGATGTCTAGGTAAGCGGTTCCTTTATCTAAGTCAAAACACAGTACTTATACCGTGTACTTCTAGAGGGTCCAGAGATGTGGAAATGCAGCATGCATAGGAATTATATTAAATGATCTATATTGAAAAAATACTACCTTGCAATTATGATGCTATCAAACTTTATTAAGAATAAATTTCAGAGAATCAAAGATGGCGGAGTGGTGGTGACGGCCTGAATCTGCGCTCCCGGGAAGGAAGGCATCGATCCGGACCTGCCACAACGCTAGAAGACCGCTCCCACACAGGAACAGCGGTGTGAATCCACGGAGAATCAGCGTGGGACAAACAGAGCGAGTGAGGTCTGAGGTGAACGAAAATTGGGAACGCGGGACAGACACTAGCCAGCGGAGCGCGGGTCGGATACACCCGCCCCCAGCCGGGGCGGGTGCAGCCCCTCGGGAAAGCGGCTAGCCCTCCGCTCCCAATTGAACAGAGCCCTGACCCAGGCCAGCGCAGAATCACTGAGGGATACGTGGCGCATTGGAGACAGGCTTTTTTGTGAAATTACCTTAGAACCTGGGGGATCTCAGCTGAGACAGCGCTTGGCGAGCAGGGACGGATCTGCCCCAGGGCGGAAAAACACAAAAGACTCCCGGACAGCAAATAGCGTCGTACCCCGTGTGGCCTTTTTCGGCAGTTCTCCAGCCGGTCACCCCCGGTGCGTGTCCTTGCTGGCCAGCCCCTGGGCAGTGGCGGTCTCTGCCTGCCGGAGAGCCGGTCCCCTCCAGCCCCGGAGCTTGGCAGGCGCCATCTTGAAAGCGAGGGCGAAACGGCTCGGGAGCCAAAAAGTGCCCAGCGGCTCTCTCTGCCCATGCTGCCTTTTTCGGCGGTTCTCCAGCCGGTGACCCCCTGGTGCGCGTCCTTGCTCGCCAGCCCCCGGGCAGTGGTGGTCTCTGCCTGCCGAGGAGCCGGTCTCCTCCAGCCCCGGAGCTCTGCAGGCGCCATCTTGAAAGCGAGGGCGAAACCGCTCGGGAGCCATAAAGTGCCGAGCGGCTCTCTCTGCCGGGCGCCCTCCGCTGGTCTCTGAACCAACGCCAGGAGTGTGGGATATGCCGGGGCCGCGCTCGGGGTGAAGGGGCAGAGCTGCGCTAAGGCAAAAAAAAAAAAAAACAAAAAACAAAACAAAACACAACACGAACAAGAAGTATAGGCTCGCCGAACTGTATATTTTATTCTTGGTAAATTTCTTCTGGGTTTTGTTTGTTTGTGTTTGTGTTTGTTTTTGTTTTTTTTTTTGGGTTTTTTTTTTTTTTCCTTTTCTTTTCTTTTTCTTTTTTTTTTCCGGCGGCGGACAGCCTCGGCGGGCACCTTTGCCCTCTGGGCCTCTGGCTGCCGCGCCTTTTTGAGCACGGAGGTTGGATCCCCACCACCCTCGGAGCTGTGCGGGCGCGCAGACGCCATCATGAAATCCACTGTGAAACCGCCCGGGACCCAGCAGGGCGGGCGTGAAGGGGCGGAGCTGTGCTAAGGCGTAAAAACAAAAACATCTAATGGCCGCTCCGTACCCAGCCAAGCGAAAGTGAAGGGGCGGAGCTGTGCTAAGGCATAAACAAACAAACAAACAAAAAAACATTGAGTCGCTGAATTATATACTTCAGATTTGTGTATCTTTCTGCCTTGCGGTGTGGTGAGGTGCTATGTAGTTTGTTTTTGTTCATTTTTGTTGGCGTTTTTGGTGTTTTTTGGTTTGGCTTTTTGCGTTTCTTTTCTTTTTTTTTCTTTTTTTTTTTTTCTTTTTCTTTCTTTCTTTTACTTCTTTTTTTCCTTTTCTCTTTCGTTTTCTCCTCTTTCTTTTCTTTCTTTCCTTTTCTTTTTTCTTTTTTTTTTTTTCTCTTCTCTTTCTCCTCTCTTTTCGCCTTCTAACTGGGGACCCACGGTGAGCTTCGGAACGGACCAGGTCCCTGGCTCTGGTACATACCGGATCCTGAGCAGTCACCCCCAGGGCCGGAGATCTGCGGGCACGCAATCGCCACTCTAGGGCCCACAGCCAAGTCACTGCGGAGCAATAGGGTACCAAGAGGCTCTCTGGATGGCCCTCTCCCCTGGTCCACGGACCTTATATAGGATCCCTGCCCAAGTGTAAACACTGAATACTTCTCCAGAAGCGAGAGTGTGGAACCTGATCCCTGGGGACATTGGGCCAAGACAGACTTTTGCCCGTGGGAGCTACAGCAACTGGGGTGCTGAGCAAGCGAAGTCACCGTCCTCTCCCCATAGCTAGTATCTTGCCGGCAGATAGAGTCAGAAACCTCCCCTATAGAGGAAGAACCAAAGGGAAACAAACAAACAAACAAACAAAGAGAATTTCGGTCTACTATTAGTGTGGACCCTGCCTGCCTTCTGAAAGACCACAACACAGTGTCCTAACTCACCAAAGCGGTCCTGGATCACTCCAATCCTCTAGGATTGGACCCATAGGAAGCAGTCCCCCAACGGAAACAGAAAAATCTCTGAACAATACACAACAGTCTCCCCCTCTTGCCAAAAGAAGCAACATACCTAGACTGTTTCACAGCCTAAGAATAGAGCACAAAGAGTCCTGTTAACCAGACTAAACCTATAAGTAAAGATCCAACGATAAATCTAGATGGGAAGGGCCCAGCGAAAAAACACGGAGAGCACAAAGAATCATATGGAAAGCTCATCCCCAAAGAGAAATACCAGCTCCCAACCATTTGACACAAACCAGACTCAAAACACCAACATGTCACAGGAAGAATTCCAATTATGGATTATAAACAAGCTGAATAATATACAAGAATCAATGGATAAACAACACAAGGAAAACACAAAAAAAATACAGGATTTGGAGGAAAAATTCACTAAAAAATCGAAATATTGAAGAAAAACCAAACTGAACTCCTAGAAGTGAAGAATTCACTCAGAGAGCTACAAAACACTGTGGAAAGTCTCAAGAACAGGGTAGATCAAACAGAGGAAAGAATCTCAGAAATTGAAGATAACTCCTTCCAACTAAATAAGTCAGTCACAGAGATAGATTGAAAAAGTAAGAGAAATGATCTGAATCTTCAAGAAATGTGGGATTATGTGAAGAAACCTAACTTGAGAGTTATTGGCATTCCTGAGGGTGAAGAAGATAACAAGCAAGGGTTGGACAAGCTATTTGAAGACATAATCGAGGAAAATTTTCCAGGCCTTGCCAATACTCTAGACATACAGATTCAAGAAGCTCAAAGGACCCCTGGGAGATTCATAGCAAATAGGAAAACACCACGCCACGTAGTCATCAGGCTGACCAAAATATCCACTAAAGAGTCACTTCTCCGAGCTGTAAGGAGAAAGAAACAAGTAACTTACAAAGGAAAACCCATCAGAATTACGCCAGATTTCTCAGCTGAAACCTTACAAGCAAGAAGAGGTTGGGGCCCCATTTTCACGCTTCTGAAACAGAATAATGCCAAGCCTAGAATCTTGTACCCAGCTAAGCTAAGTTTTCTATACGAAGGAGAAATCAAGACATTCTCAGATAAACAAAGGTTGAGGGAATTCACCAAGACAAGACCAGCCCTCCAAGAAGTACTCAAAAGAGAATTATACACGGATCAGCACAAGAAAGATCCATGAATGTAAAACTACTCAAGAGCTAAAGATCAAATTCCAGATACCACAATGGCCCAGGAGAGAAAACATCACAATGAAGTTCTACCCAACAAGCTGAACAAAAAACTGTCTCACTTATCAGTTTTCTCAATAAATGTGAATGGCTTGAACTCCCCGCTCAAGAGACATAGACTGGCCCAATGGATAAAAAAATACAATCCAAGTATCTGCTGTCTTCAAGAAACTCACCTAACCTGCAAAGATGCATTTAGACTGAAAATAAAAGGATGGAAATCGATATTTCAAGCAAATGGTAACCAAAAGAAAGCTGGTGTGGCAATCTTAATTTCCAATAACTTAGCTTTCAAACCAACAAAAATAATAAAAGACAAAGATGGCTACTACATACTGATTAAAGGCACAATTCATCAAGAAGCCATGACTATACTCAATATATATGCACCCAACCTAGGTGCACCTAGATTCGTAAAGCAAACCCTACTAGATCTCAACCAAATGATAGATAACAATACTGTAATAGCTGGAGACTTTAACACCCCACTGACAGTACAGGACAGATCCTCTAAACAGAAAATAAACAAAGACATAATGGACCTAAATAGAATGCTAGAACAAATGGGCATGGCTGACATCTATAGGACATTCTACCCAAAGTCCACAGAATATACATTCTTCTCATCAGCTCACGGGACATTCTCTAAGATTGACCATGTCCTAGGACATAAATCATGTCTTCAAAAATTCAAAAAAATAGAAATCATACCATGCATCTTCTCAGATCACAGCGGAATAAAAGTAACAATGATCACAAACAGAAACCCTCACTCTTACTCAAAGTCATGGAAGCTAAATAACCTTCTCCTGAATAATTATTCTATAAAAGAAGAAATCAAGATGGAAATCAAAAATTTCTTTGAATTAAATGACAATGGAGATACAACTTATCAAAATCTATGGGATGCAGCTAAAGCAGTCCTGAGAGGAAAATTCATATCCATAAATGCCTATATCAAAAAGACAGAAAACATGCAAATAGACAACCTAACGAATAGACTCAAAGAGCTGGAGAAAGAACAGAACGATCCCAAACCCAGCAGAAGGCGAGAAATTACTAAGATCAAATCAGAACTAAATGAAAAGGACAACAAAGAAACTATAAGGGAAATTAATAAAACAAAAAGTTGGTTCTTTGAAAAGATAAACAAAATAGACACACCTCTGGCTAGACTAACCAAGAGCACAAAAGTAAAATCTCTAATAACCTCCATTAGGAACATGAAAGGAGAAATCACAACCGATGCTACAGAGATACAAGATATCATCTATGAATTCTACAAAAATCTTTATGCACACAAACTGGAGAACGTGGAGGAAATGGACAAATTTTTAGAAACACATAGTCTTCCCAGGCTCAACCAGGAAGAAATAGAGTACCTGAACAGACCAATATCAAGAACTGAAATCGAAACAGCAATAAAAAACCTTCCCAAAAAGAAAAGCCCTGGTCCAGATGGGTTCACACCTGAATTTTACCATACATACAAAGAAGAACTGGTGCCCATCCTACATAAACTGTTCTCCAATATTGAGAAGGATGGAGTTCTCCCCGACACGTTCTACCAAGCCAATATAACATTAATACCAAAGCCTGGAAAGGACTCAACAAAAATAGAGAACTACAGACCAATTTCCCTCATGAATATAGATGCAAAAATTTTCAATAAAATACTAGCAAATCGAATCCAAGTACTTATCAAAAAAGTAATCCACCACGACCAAGTGGGCTTCATCCCCGAGATGCAGGGGTGGTTCAACATACGTAAATCTATCAATGTAATTCACCACATAAATAGAAGCAAAAACAAAAACCATATGATACTCTCATTAGATGCAGAAAAAGCATTTGATAAAATTCAACACCCTTTTATGATAAAAATGCTTAACAAAATAGGCATTGATGGAACCTACCTAAAAATGATACAAGCCATATATGACAAACCCACAGCCAACATCATACTGAATGGGGAAAAACTGAAAGCACTCCCACTTAGAACTGGAACCAGACAGGGCTTCCCATTGTCTCCATTACTTTTCAACATAGTATTGGAAGTCCTTGCGAGAGCTATCAGGCAAGAGAGCAGAATCAAGGGAGTCCAAATAGGGAAGGAAGAGATCAAACTCTCACTTTTTGCTGATGATATGATGTTATATCTGGAAAACCCCCAGGATTCAACCAAGAGACTCCTGGAATTGATTAACGAATACAGCAAAGTCTCAGGCTACAAAATTAATATACACAAATCAGAGGCATTTATATATGCCAATAACAGTCAATCAGAAAACCAAATTAAAGACTCAATACCCTTCAAAATAGCAACAAAGAAAATAAAATATCTAGGTATATATCTAACTAAAGAGGTAAAGGACCTCTATAAGGAAAACTATGAAACACTGAGAAAAGAAATAGCAGAACTTGCAAATAGATGGAAAAACATACCATGCTCGTGGATCGGAAGAATCAACATTGTTAAAATGTCTATACTACCCAAAGTGATCTACAGATTCAATGCAATCCCTATTAAATTACCAACATCATTCTTTACAGACATAGAGAAAATAATTATATACTTTGTATGGAATCAAAGAAGACCCCGTATAGCAAAAACAATTTTAAGCAACAAAAACAAAATGGGAGGTATTAATTTGCCAGACCTCAAACTATACTACAAGGCCGTGGTTCTTAAAACAGCCTGGTATTGGCACAAGTGCAGGGACACAGACTAGTGGAACACAACAGAAAATCCAAATATAGAACCATCCTCATATAGTCACCTAATTTTTGACAAAGCGGGAAAGAATATACTCTGGGGACAAGAATCCCTATTCAACAAATGGTGCTGGGAGAATTGGTTAGCCACTTGTAGAAGACTGAAACAGGACCCACAGCTTTCACCTCTCACAAAAATCAAATCACGGTGGATAACAGAGTTAAACCTCAGGCGTGATACAATCAGAATTCTAGAAGAAAATGTAGGAAAGACTCTTACAGACATTGGTGGCAAAGAATTTATGAAGAAGACCCCCAAGGCAATCACAGCAGCAACAAAAATAAATGAATGGGACCTGATTAAATTAAAAAGCTTCTGCACAGCCAAAGAAACAGTCACGAGAATAAACAGACTACCTACAGAATGGGAAAAAATGTTTGCATACTACACATCAGATAAAGAACTGATAACAAGAATCTATTTAGAACTCAGGAAAATCAGCAAGAAAAAATCAAGCAACCCTATCAAAAAGTGGGCAAAGGACATGAATAGAAATTTTTCAAAAGAAGATATAAAAATGGCTAACAAACATATGAAAAAGTGTTCAACATCTCTAATCATCAGGGAAATGCAAATCAAAACCACAATGAGATATCACTTAACCCCAGTGAGAATGGCCTTTATCAAAAAAACCCAAAACAACACATGTTGGCGTGGGTGTGGAGAGACAGGAACACTCATACACTGCTGGTGGGACTGCAAACTAGTGCAACCCCTGTGGAAAGCATTATGGAGGTATCTTAAACAGATTCAAGTAGACCTGCCATTTGACCCAGCAATCCCATTACTGGGCATATACCCAAAGGAAAAAAGGTCATTCTGTAACAAAGGCACGTGTACCCAAATGTTTATAGCAGCACAATTCACAATAGCAAAAATGTGGAAACAACCCAAATGCCCATCAATACATGATTGGATTAGTAAACTGTGGTATATGTATACCATGGAATATTACTCAGCTATAAGGAATGATGAAGATACGACATCTCTATGGTTCTCCTGGAGAGAGTTGGAACCCATTATATTAAGTGAAATATCCCAAGAATGGAAAAACAAGCATCACATGTACTCACCAGAAAATTGGTTTCCCTGATCATCACCTAAATACAAATCTGGAAATGACACCAATTGGACATCAGACTGAGGTGGGGGGTGGGGGAGGGGATGGGGGTATGCCTACACAATGAGTGCATTGCGCACCGTTTGGGGAGTGGTAACACTTGAAGGTGCTGACTCGGGAAAGGGGGGGTGGGGAAAAAAATATGAAACTATTGTTTTTAACTTGCACTGTTCACTTAATAATTTATCATGAATATTTCCCATATTATTTCATATCATTGTACAAGAAATAAGGTATACATTATGAGGACATACTGTATCTAACAAGATATACTGTTAGACTCTTTGATTCTGTAAAATTAAATTGAAAAAAAAATAAAAAAATAAAAAAAATGAAAAAAAAAAAGAATAAATTTCAATATGAGCTAAAGAAAAACAGCTTAATTAAAATGAGTTTAATCATAATCCCCTCAGAAGCACCAGCTGATGTTCTGCCCAGGCTGTCGTCTTCAGGACCCGGCTGGAAGGGAAGCACAATCAAACCAGAAGGTCGCCCTGGACCCTTGAGCCCTCACGCCGCGACCCTCCTCTCTTCTGGGGGAGCTGAGGGCCCACGGTCCCCCTGGCACTTCTGGGCCCGCGGGCCGCGGGTGGAGCCCTGGCTGCAAAAGGGCGCCTCGGGAAAGGCCGGAACGTGGCCTGGAGGGCAGCCAGCTTCTGCCTGTTGTAGTTGTTTCCTCTCCTGAGCCACATGATGTCACGCTCAGTGGACAGGGCGGCCATCCTGCTGTCCTGCACTCTACGCTCACGGAGGCGAATGTCCTTCTGATAAAAGGAAGTGGCTGTCTCCAATTCCTGGGCCAGCTCCTTAGCCATCTTCTTGTAGATGTCTCCTGTCTGCCGAGTGTGGTTCTCCATTTCTGACGCGGTGGCGAGTTTCTTCTCCATCTCCGAGCAGTGGCCTTCCTCCTCCGTCAGTTTCCTCTCAGGCTCCGTCACATGCTGCTGCTCCAAAGCAGGCAGTGTTCGCAGCCTCCGCTCGAGCTCCTGGATCTCCCTGTCCAGCCGCGCACTGTCTTCCTGCAGAGATGCCTCCTGGGCTTGCAGGGTTTCAATTTGTTCTTCCAGATCGATCCTCCTTTGGGTTTCTTTCCGCAGTTGTCTGGCTATTTCTCCATTCTCCTCTTCAGGACTTTCCAAGCATGCAGTTAAGTCACCACCATCACTGAAACTAACCAGAAGGACTTCTGGCAGGGATGCAGGGCCATCAGCCTGTCCCGCTTCCCTGTTTCCCTTCACCTCCACGGCCCCGTACTTCGGAAGGCCACTCATGGGGCTGGGCAGCTGCAGGGGGCTGAGCAGGGTGTGGGCCAGGGATGACCGTCGCCTCACTTTTCCACTCTGGGCCTGGTCCATTACTGACTTCACACTCTCCAGGCTCCATTTCTTCTCCTTGTCCTGCAATCTTTGCTTTTGTCTTGCAATGACTTGCTGAAGGTCTCTGTTGTCATCCAAACCCGTCACTGTCCTCTTCTGAACATCTCCATCGTGCTGTGATGTGACTCAGATGTGCTGTTTGTCCAGTACCTGGGGAAATTCAGGAGTCTGGCCTTTCTCTCCTTCCTTAAGTAAGTCTACCATGTTCTGTAAGGAAGATGCGCTTGTTCCATTTAGAGCTGCCAAGCAGAGGGTTTGGAGCCAAAGAGGACTGTCCTCTGCCAAGAGTGATGGGGGGCCAGCATGGGCCTTTGGCATTGGCCGTGTCTTGGCTCGTGCTTTTGGGTCCACCTTACCGCAGACTGAATCCCATTTGGCCGCTCTTCCCCTCGTCTTCCTGAGATGCCTCTCCTCACTAGAAAGGCCACCAGCCAGTGCACACCAGAACCTGCCCGGAGAACCCCAGTGCTCCTGGCACTTGCTCCAGGCGACACAAACAACTGCCAGGCAACCAGGGTGGGACGTCTGTTGGGGTGGGGAAGGGGAGACTCTCCATATTCTAGGAAACTGAGTCCCTCATTTGGCTCTACAATAAAAAGTAGACACTTACTTATGCAGTGCCTTCAGGAAGGTGGCAGGAGCTCAGGGCCCAGGAACTGGCCTCCTCTGAGGTCCCTTTCTCTTTGTGTTTTGCCAGTGCTGGCACGCAGGGCCACAGTCATAAAGGGCCTCCCCAAAAGTCTTAACCAAAACACCTGGATTTCAAGTGTAAGAATTAGAGAGAAATTGACTGGAATAGGCAGGCTCTTATACTTCCAAGGATTTTCTGTGGGTCCAGTGTGTCTTCGTTCAATCCAAGTGTCCTAGATGGGGTGACAGAGCTCTGGGGTGGACACAGTGATCCAGCTCCCTTCTCTCATGTTGTTCTGCCATCCTAAGCTAGTGCCAAATCTTCTTTATCCATTCACCAGTTGCTGTACATTTAGGTGCTTGCACATCTTGGCTATTTTGAATAATGTAACCAAAATATTTGTACCCCCATAGTATCCTGAATTAAAAATATTTTTTAAAAAGACCCTTGATGTTTACCCACCCCACCCCCTGACCCTCCAACCCCCCACCTCCCCTACCTGACCTGTCACCCCGTGAGTATTACTACCATTGAGCACCTTAGTGTTGATCAATTAGTACTATTTTGAATGGCCTCTATCATAAAGTCCCAAAATAACAAATGCTGGCATGGATGTGGAGAGATTAGCACACTCTTAGACTGCCGGTGGGACTTCAAATTAGTACAACCCCTGTGGAAAGTAATTTGGAGATACCTCAAAGAGCTAAAAATAGAAATACTATTTGATCCAGGAATCCCACTACTAGGCATCTAGTTAACTCATTGGGTGCTGGTCAAGTAGGGGGGGCTGAGGAGTGGGGTGTAGAGGTGATGGTGGGTAAATCCACAGACAATGGAGACAGGGAGCAGTGTATGGGGGAAGGACACGCTTATAGCCCTGGTTTGAGCGAGGCAAATGCATTTCATGTAACCAAAATATTTGTACCCCCATAATATTGTGAATTAAAAAGATTTTTTTAAATGACTCCTGATGTTAACTCAGGATGTAAAGTGTGTGTAAAATATATCCGGCCACTCTAGCCTATTTACACTTATATATTGTTTTACACATTTAAATATATTCAATGCAAAACTACTTATTTCAATCTATATTCTAATTCAGTATAGCGATTTCTTTTAATCTACTTAAAATGACAAATTGGGTATCTTGTGTTCTACAAATCAAAGAAAAAATGCTTCCTTTTATGAAAGTACAAATTGCTGCTGTCTGCAATTTTTTTTTCATTTTGCAAAACTCTTATTCCCTTCTCTCAAATATTGTCATCTAATAAGGACCTGAAACAATAATCCCCATTTATAATTATCTCTAATTTGGGATTTTGTTCCCTGACCCTTATAATATGTATCAACAATGACACATGATTGATGTCTCCTGGGATTCATTAGTAGAACAATATCATCTCTTCTGTTCAAATGTTCAAGGGATCCTTTGTTTCCAAGGCGAGGTTAACTCTATCTCAGTTTGCCTTCATGTGAAATTAAGGGTAGTGATAATTATAAAACCCAGCCTTACCATTTAGCATTTGAGAAATGCAAGGAGAATGTCACATTAGAAAAGTAGAGATGCTTGAATGACAAGAATAATTTTAAACGCCTAGTTCTATGAAGATATGGAGACACTATGAAGAAATGTCCTTCAGGAAACTTATTTGGAAAACTTGTTTTCTTTTTCACACACATATTTATAAATCATCGATGGTTTACAAAGGATTTTTGTATACACTTTCTTACTTAATCTCATCTTCATGACCCTAAGAGATGCCAATTTCTCTGTAGTTATATTACAGAAGAATTTATTGTATGTGTTCTCTTAGAAGCAAAAGATTTGTGGAAATGGTGCAATGGGACTATTAGAGGAACCCTTAAAGACTCAGTGGACTGCTACTTTCCTAAAACAACAAAACACCATCTGTCAGATAGAATTTGTGTGAAGAGAGAATAATAAGTTTTCATTTACTACATACACCAGGAGAGATGATAAATCTTCTTGAGGTCATGGATGTTTTTTGGAATAGTTTCAATTTAAATTTTATTTGTGAAGATAGCTGTCAGGAGGCACGTTGGAGGCGGTCAATGGTGTGGCATCATGATGCCGGCTGTTCAGGGCACACGGCAGAAGAGAGAATGCTGCCTGTGTGAGGCAGGAACACCGAGCCAGAAGGCAGAGGCCAGAGGGACTAGGGTGTTGAGCCAATTTTCCTAAGGGCCAAATGTTAGGGCTATTTTAGGGAAAAACATAAGGGAAAGAAATCAGGAATGTGGATAGATTAAATTTACCTCACTCTTTGAATTCTATTCTGCAAGCATGGCACTAGCAACAATGACAAGTACAAATTGTTGATTATTTGTCTTCAGGGACACAGTTCGACAACAAAGATATTGAATACATATTATGAGCAAGGTAATGGGCTAGATAATGGCAATGCTCAGAGTATGATAGGCTTTCTATCTTTGAGGTACTCACAGCATGGTGGGGAAGTCAGGCAACCAAAACAGGCAATTCCAAGAGAACTTATGATGTGTGTGCATAGAATTAGATGTACTATGGGAGCATTTTATTTCCCTCAACCTGGAAATTTGGAGAATGTTTGTTAGAAGAGATGATACCTGAACTGAATGTGAAGGACAAATACGATTAGGTAAGTGAGTGAAGGTGATGGGTATTGTAGGCAGAGGCAATGCCACAGTAGAAGCTCCACCCCCTCCCACCTATCATTATCAATGCCAATATCTTAGAAATCATAATGAATATAACAATAGCATATATTTAGCACTTAATTGGCAAGTGCTTTATAAATATCATTTTATTCAATTTTCAAGGCAAAACTTTGAGGTAGGGGCATTAGTACTTCTAAATATTGAAATAAACTAAACTTTGAGAAGTTGAATAATATACCCAAGAAGTAATTCCTTAGTGGTTGGGTTTGGATTTATTTAACTCTACACAGTCTGACTCAGATTATGAATTAAAATCACAACACTATACTGCCCCCCCCCACCCCCCGTGTGTATTCTGTGTGGGAAGAGGGATGAGGGTGGGGCAGGAGCGTGGCTAGCAATTTGCTGTAAGGTAGAGTGTGGTGGGAGGTAGGCCTGGAGAAATAGGCCAGGTCACATTGAGCTAAAGAGCTTTAATTTTATATGAAATGAGGAGGGAAGCATGATATATTTTAATTATTTAATAAAAAGATAATACTGGCTTTCAATAACCATTGCTTAAAGCTGTTTGTTTGTCTGTTTTTTAAGTTCAATACTATTTTATTTTGTTGCTTATATCACTACAGCTTTGGCCATTGGGAGCTCTTTCAGTTAACTTCTATGTCATTTTGACACACTCTCATCATTATGATGTTTTTGAGTATTTCCTTATTTTCTAGCACTGAAAAACCCTCCAAGGTTATCTTGTACACGTCCTGGCCTAGTCCAAGAATTAGCCATTTCTTCAAGTAGTCCTGGTTCCTTTTACTGAAGAATGGTATTAGAAAGCAAGAGGTGGGTGTGAGGTTTACTCAGCACCTGGGATGTCAGTGCTTCTAGGTCTTCTCTGTTGAAATAACAAGGAAATATATGTGTTTCTTTGTCTGGTTTTGATATTAGGATAATGCTGCCACATAGAATGAGTTAAGAAGTTTTTCTGCTTCTATTGTTGTTTTTTTTTTTTTTTTTGCAAGAGATTGTGGAAGATTGGTATTATTTGATCCTTAAATATTTTCTAGAATTTATCAGTGTAGTCATTTGGGCATGGTTTTTTTCTTGGGGAAAGGGTAGGCGGAAAGGGGCAAAAACCTACCTAAATGGGTACAATGAACACTATTTGGGTGATGGGCACACCTATAACAGGAACTCAAGCATTTCAAAAGTGATCCTTGTAACCTAAAACATTTGTACTCCCTTAATATTTTGAGATAAAAAAGAGAAATTAATATAAAAACATTCTCAGTAGGAAAATGGAATTGAACCCACACAGTCAATCACAAATTAAACAGACAAAAAATAAGTAAAAAGAGAGAATATCTAACATTTTTAAATGTAGACCTAATTTACGGTTTTAAATATTTATTGGCTAAAAGGAAGCAGAAGAAAAGAGACAATAAAAATTAGAGCACAAATCAAAGAAATTGAAAACAGGAAAACAATCAAGAAAAATCAATGAAATCAAAACCTGGATCAATAAAATTGAGAAACTTTTAGCAGAGAGAGAGAGATAGAGAGAGAGAAAAGAAAACAGACAGGGACTGAGAGAGGGCATAAATTGCCAATATCAGGAATGAAGGCGAGATCATCAGCACTGACCTCACGCACATTAGCTGAATGATAAAGGAACACTGTGAATAACACTATGCCTATAAATTTGATATATTAGATAAAATCAATCAATTCCTTGAAAGACACAAAACTAACAAAACTCACAAATGGAGAAATAATGATAATAACCCTATTTCCATTAAAGAAACTGAATTGATAATTAACACTTTTCCAAGGAAGAAGCCACACTTAAAGCTGTTTTTATTCTAATATTTTGTTTTCTGTGTTAAAAACAGCAAATTACTTTCATTTAACTAAATTTACCTGAGTGTTCTTTCTAAAATTTAAAACATTTTTAACTAGAAAATACATTAGCAATGACTGCCATTATAAGTCACTGAATGCAACAGAAATTCCTGGTTTATGGGGTTGGTTGAAGAGTCATCTGGTTTAGTATACACCTTGAATTATGAGCACATTTAAAAGTAAGTATAATGCATAACTTTTAAACAGATTCAGGAATAAAACTAATTCCACGAAATTTTTTTTTTGTACTATAAATTCTTTTAGGGATGACATGATGAGAAATTGAAATCTCCTTATCTTCCCATTCTAGAGAAATAACTTTAATTTTTTGATTAATTGGCTCATTTTGAACTGCTACTTGACATGGACTGGACCATGTTTATTTTTAGTGAAAAGAGGGGTAACCCCATAAGTTCTTACATAGCTATTCTCAAGTTTGTATTTATTTATCCAAAACTGATTATAAACTAATCCCTATGGGAAATAATGCGACATACAACTGAATCTTATTATTGTGGATTCAGTAGTTGTGAATTCACCTAATTGCTAAAATTTATTTGGAACCCAAAAATCAATATTTGTGGTACCATTATGATCATTCATGGACATTTTCCTAGTGGCAAAAAATCTGAGTTGTCTAATACACACGTGCTCAGCTGAGGTAGAACAGGGAACGCTCAGCCTTCTTGTTTAAGCTCATACTGTAAACACATGTCCTGTTTACAATCTGGTTAGTGCTGCCTTTTTCATGTTTTTTTGTTTTCTCTTGATGATTTTTTTGATGAAAATGGCCGCAAGCATAGTGCTGACGTGCTATCTGGGGTTTCTAAGCACAAGTCTGTGATGTGCCTTATGGAGAAAATACATGAGCTGGATGAGCTTTGTTCTGGTATGAGTTATAGTGCTATTGGCTGTAATCCAATGTTAATGACTCAACAGTACATATTAAATGAGGTGTCTTTATTCAGAAACACACCCAAAGCAAGTTTATGTATTGGTCTGTTGAAGAAAGTGCTATGACCAGAAACTCGCGGAAACCTGTGTCTCCTCTGGCAGCAGTTGCCTGGATTCACTAATTCAGTGTCCCTGCTACTTTATAGAACATAACTACTGTGAATCTGAGAATTGAATATATTTAAACACGCTCACTTCTTAATGATGAATAGGAGATGAGTAAGTGAAGACAAATGTCCTGGCGTGGGACAAACGCTCTCCATGGCAGCAGGGGCGATGTCCCCACATGGTGATGATGGGAGAGAGCTGACACCATGCTTTGCTATCTGCTTGCTTCACAGGCAGCTCCCAGCGACTTTTCGGGTGTGTTGGGATTTAGGAACTTCATTTATGTTTATGGTACTAAAAAGAAGTAGCATAACTTGATAGTGGCAGAGAGGTTACTAAGTCTCTAGACTCTCATTTTCAAGTAGAGAAATAGAGGCCTCTCAGAAATAGAGGGATGATCCACTTATTAGAAAATAAGTTCTCTTATTTTTAATCCATTTTTCTTTTTACTACCATATATCATCATTTCTCATAAGGCATTTTAAACTTTCTCCATATAGTTTATCTGTGCTATAAATTTATTTACACACAATTTGTTTAATTTAGTGGAAAGAAAAATTTATGCCTGATTATGCATGTTCTGAATTAAACAGGAGGCCAAACCATTGACCTCTTAAATGAATGCTACTGTTTCTAGTGGACTCCAGGCCTGAAACTGCCAACAAATCAGTTAAGCATCTCTTCTACTGCGTAAGTACCCACATCATACATTCTATAGGTGGAAAAATCATTGTAAGCTTTGGAAATGATTGTTTTCATTTTATTGAGGATATGAACTATTATTAATTTATTAGGTTACTGAAGTAGACAAATGATGGGATTTTACTGTGACTACCTGAAAATCTTTTCTTTTCTCTTGGCTGTCTTGTATATTATGTTTTCTCTGTGACTAAGAACAGATTCTATTTCGGTATAAATGCAAAAGGATTTAGTGAAATCATAAAAATTATTAATATTATAATTTTGTGTGTGTGTGTGAATTACATTTTGGTTCTTAATATTTTCTAGCATGTCCATTGCAAGATTTAGACTTGATTCAGATCACCCCAGTAAAATTTCTTTGCATAATTTGAGTTTTTACTGTTACTTATATTTTGACATTTTGCTTTTCATTTTTTTTTTTTAAATCTACTTTTCTGGCTGAGCTTCATTCCCAATTTCTTGTACATATTTACATTTGGAAAAATTTTTTTATAAAATCCATGCATACAAATCAAATATCTGGTTTCAACTATTATGTGGGCAAAGAAATGAAAGCATCAGACTACATATTTGTTCCATCTGCATCAGTATTTTTGTGTTAATAATTAATTGTAGATTATAAAATCAATTTTGTAGATTGCTACCAGAAGTTTCAAATAATAACCCCAAAAATAGATCATTGTATCTATTTGTGTTCAGTCAGGAAACAGGAAGCATACAAGTTATTTTAGATGCAGAATTTAATAAAAGAATTCTTTATTAGATATTCAGGAAGTGAAAAAGCAAAAACAAGAAGGAAAGAATGTTCAGCTGGAGCTAGAGTTGCTGAGCTCACAGGAGGGGCCTCATGGTGCTGCTGTCTCTGAGCGAGCACGTGATGCTGGGTCTGCCAGTGCTGGGAAGACTGACTGCCTCCTGGAATCAGCTGTGGCTGCTTGAACAAACTGCTTGGGTGTTTGAGTGACAGTTGATGAGAACAAGAAGCCAAAAACAAGGAAGAGGAACAACATGGCAAAGAGCTTTCCGGTCACTCTCTCATATGTCTTCTTTGCAGACTCCAACAGGGAATCAGGTGGCAAAGGATAATTGTGGTTCACAAGGTCTCAGTCCCTAACAACATGAAGCAGACTAGACTGGTGAAGTTAAAGTTAAGGGACAATAACTTAATAATGGACGTGACTACGGTGAAAAAGTCCTGTCTAAATATTCACAGAATTGACTCTTCCCTTTCACAGGATACAAGGCCAAGTCCACAAGCTATGCCAATTAAAATAATTCCACTACTCTTCTATTTTGAAGCAATTGTTTCAATTACATACATCTAGTAAAGCATATAATAGGCCACAAATAACTTGTCATGTTTTCTCATAATTGTAGATATCCTCAAATTCTTACTTTTAACTGAGTCATGTTATTTTTTTGAAAGATATGTTTTGATCAGAATGAGAAAGCAGAGACAAAACTGGAGTTTAAATTTTCAAAACAAATAATAACAACAAAAAAACCCCAAAAATATAACTTTGTAGAATTTAGAGTCTGAAAAGAAAACAGAAAGTTTATAGGTATTGTGCTGAAAGTCAGGAAAAATGAAGAAGCTGAGTGTGGGAACAAATATAAAAGCTGGCGATCAAAATATACTTGGGTTGCAGTATCTGTGAACAGGGATATGAAAAAATACTTACATGAGTGTAGTAATCGAGGAGTAAAATGGACAAGACATTGTAGGAATTCTCTGAGATTAGATCTAAGATCTAACGTATGCAGATGGCAATTTACCTATTAAATATTTCCTGTAACTAATTCTTTTTGGCATTAGGTGAGTGAACTGCATAATTGGTTTGTGAAGCAGTATTCTTTTCCATTTCATTAACAAGTCTATTTTTCCCTACTCTCCTATTAAATGAGATAATTTCAAGGTATATATTAGATGAATACTCATCAAGTACAGAGTTTGAGGCAGTCAACATTTCTTTTCCTAGGTCCATTCCATAAATGAATATTTCTCCCAGGTATAAAATCACATTTATAGATAATAGTGAACAGACCCCATGCAAATGCTATGTAATTTCTTAAATAAGTAGCTGATTAAAATGGTGGATAAAACCATCAAAAGTCCTTTGAAAGCAGGAACAATTCTTTGGAATATTATCAGTTCAAGATCCTTGGCCAGTTGGTGAGTGATCTGGGTTCAGCCGGCCAGTGTAAAATTTGAAAGTCAGTTTTGAATTATGAGCATAATGGTTGGAATTGCCATAGGGAGGAAAAAGCCTGAGAAAAATGCATATTTTGTGTGAATGTGCAGATGGAGTAGTTTAAGCTTAACTGAATGGTAAATGGAAGGGTCATCTAATTTTTCCATTGAGTCGCACCTTGTGCTCAGAAACTAGAGGTTCCTTCTCTCAAATTGTCCAGGTAAGGCACCTGGAGGAAAAATGGATTGTTTGTGAAAATATACAAGTTTCACCTCTAGACCTTGTAAAAAGCCTAGGGAATATTGGTAAGTTCAACAAGTCTGGTAACAATGGTATTTTAGTACCATGGGGAGGCCCCTTTGTTAAATTAAAAACCTGCCTTTGAAGAGGGTGTTTGCTGCCACCAAGACCAGTCCTTCAGAAAAGTCATGAAATAGCACAGGAGTCAATTCTAGGATTGTCAATGTTATTTCAATGTTATCCATAGGCCTTCTGATTTCCGTGGACAATTTTTGGCATAAGAGCAGACTATATATGTTAATAACATTTCTGTATTGTTGTAGACTTGTCAGAGATAAATGAAACCAGGCATTAGTTAAAGCAGTGAAAACAGATTTTATTTAGGAACTACTGACAAGAGAAAGAGCTGAAGTCCATTCTCATTTGCACAGAGGTGATAGTGCATTGTCAAGGAAGAATGAAGGAGTAGGGAGGTGGAGCAAGCAGGAGCTCAAGTAGTGTCAGGGAAGTGAAAAATCACACAGGTTGGTCAGTGTAGATGCAATTAGTTTAGCTGCCTCTGCTAACTGGCAATAATCAGAAGTTAAGATTCTGTCCTCTATAGACTGAGGTCCCATCCTTCCTGATGATTCCGTTTCAAAGAACTGGCTTTCAGATCCTTGAGAAAGACACTTCTGAATTGTAGGAGATGCATATGCATCTCAAAGGGACAGAAAGGGATTGACAGTTTCAACCCCTTTAAATGCTCTAAATAAGTCAGGTCAGGTGCCCATTGGTCAGGTGTTGGCTAGAACAAACAGTAAATTCTTTTGACAGCACTGAGCTTTTCTAGACAAGAATTCAAAAGGGGGCTGAGTGGTCACAGTGACATAGTAATATGGCCTCAGGCTGCTAGAAGCCCTGCTAGAGTCTGATCAAGTCTCTTTGTGCAGGGGTTTGGATGAAGTCATTAGGAGCAGAGAGTTTTGCAGTTCTCAGCCCAGAGTTACTTTACATTCTGCAAGTCAATCAAAAGTTTCTTGGGGGCCCCAGAATCTGGCTTATCAAGTTTTGTTCCAAAACTGAGCATTGTAAATATATTTATGTAAGTATTCTATGTATTGGATCATCTGAATTGAAGCTTTTACTGGGTGTGGGCACAGAGAACCACAGGTGGTAAGGTAGAGAACATGGAATTCTCTTTAAGTGGAAAATTCAGTTTCTCATCTTTATCCTGAGCCATTGTTCTTGCCTGGTTGCATGTTTTATACAATTATATCCTGTAGGAGAGAAATTTAGTTTTCAGGATCTTTCTACTAGATCTTGAAATCTTAGAAATACATGTCCAGTGTGCTATATGATACACAAGAAATGACAGTAACAATTATAAGGAGGCAAAGAGATGGGTTCATTATCAGAGACTGTCTATATATTGTGTCTAGAGTCCCTGCACCTTCATTAGAGCAATTTGGTTTCTTTTCTACTGATCAAGGGTGATATTTAAAATTTCTGGAGATGCCAGAATCTACCAAGATATATTACACAGTTTGAACAACTGTTTTTCTACAGTTATCCACAAAATTTAGTTTGAAGTAAGCATGACATTTAAAAAATGGACATCTTTGTCAAGCTACTCTATATTTCCATCAGAAAAAAATATCAACTTTTTTTTCCTTTTTTTACTATTTTTGGTCCTAAATGTTAGTAATTTGCTTTAGAAGTTTCTAAAAAAGTGACAGATATATCTAAAATACAGCCATCCAATTTGTTTTTCCCATTTTATTGAGCTAACAAAGGTGAACTTCCTTGGTTGTTTTAAATTTTTGTTTTACAGAAAACTAGTAAACCCAACAATCACGTGAGGCATACTTTTTTCAGTGTGCCTTTTGCTTATGCTTCATGGCACTTTGAGCCTTCTGTTATAGCACTTACTACACTGAATTCTATTAATAAATATACTAATCTGTCTCTCTCCCTAAACTGTAAGCAACTTGAAGGCACAAGTTAATCATCTACCTGTAGCACCCAGAATAGTGCCTGTTATGAATAGCTGCTTCATTAATCAAACCATACTTGTTTAAGTAATTAAGTTAATGGAGGTGTGTTGGAACCACACTGGGCCAATATTAAACAACCTTTTAATTGATGTCCTGGTTGAGTAAAAGGAATGGGTAGCCTTCCACTTCTCCACATCTAAGCCTGTGTCATTCATTCCTTCCTGGGACCATCTATGAGGATTGCCTTGCAGGACCCTAGGTCTATGCAAAAGACAAAAAATGATATGATTGTGAATAGAATGTCACCCCAGATGAGGCAGATGTCTCTGTTGCTTGGTCATCTCATATATTTTTCAGTTGTTCAAATAGCTCACCCAAAATACTGCAAGAAATCCTCCTAATGACCTTTACATGATTTTTTTGTCCTTCACCAAGACCATTGCTCTATTATGTACATCTCATGAAACTATAGAGTACTACCTTGTGGCTGTTAAAGAATTTCTTTTCTTATTTTTGTTTGTAGTATGGCTGGAATTGGGCCATAAACTATCGTATCAACTTATTCCCAACAGCCTACTAAAATCCAAGGGTTAATGCGTGTGTAGAAAGGAAGGAGAAGGGGGAGGTTGATAAATGTAAGAAGGAAAAAGTTATTGTGGAAGTTTTCCATCTTCAAAGCCTTAAATTTCTACTGTAAAGTGTCAACAGGAGGTTTATAAGTTTTACTAGGTTAGCAGGCATATTTTGTGGATAGCATTTTCAGTAAAAGGTAGTGTTCTCAGTCCATAGGATGTAGGATTCCCCCCCAAATCATCCGTTTCTTCCAGATAAATTTTGGTCTGGAAAAGACACAGAATGTAGCTATAAGTCAAAGCAAGCAAGTTTTATTTTGCTCAACAGGACTGAGGATCGTCATATATCTGAGATATCTTGGAGAATAAGTTGCAGCCCTCCCCTGGAAGCCAGAGTTAAGGCAGGTCTAGCAGATTCTGCTTCTAATACAACTCTTCTAAAAAGTGAAGCACCTTACTGTGACTTGCAGCTTTGCCTTTTTATTGTTTCAAGGGATGACGCTGGATGACTTTTCAAAATCTGTGTGGCCTTCAAAGACCCAGCTCCATGGCTGTCTCCTTCATGAACCCTTCACTGGCAGTTCAGAGTTTCTATTGCTGCTGCAGGTCAAGCCTATGTGATCCTTTCACGTGTTAGTGCTGATTGAATGTGACATTGCGCACAAGCTGGCTTTAGAACTTGTACAGTTCATGGTGATTTTTATTAATAGAATACATACAATCAATTCTTCAGTAAATTGTAAGCTTGTACTTCTCAATGTCTGCTCCTGGAAAACTTCTCCAAAGGATGTTAATAAATGTTTCATAGGAGTGGGAAAAAAAAAAAAAAAAAAACCTCTGTAAGTTAAATTGATTTTTTATTGTAAGATTTCTCAGATTCTATAATGTGCTACTGAGCATTATGAATATATAAAATGGGAGACTGATAAATCTAGATATAGATCTATCTGCCTACCTACCTACCTACTATCTAATTCATAAAAATATTTGGCTACATATGCTCTTTAAAATTTATTTTGGAGAGACTTTTTCCATAGAGCATATTTGGTAAGTGGTGAGGACACTTTGAGGACAGTGAGCACATTTTCTGCCATTTCACTCACTGTAAATTAGGTTCCTAATAAGTTTCAAGTAAATTAGGGAACTAAAGAGACTGAGATAGCATTACTGAGTCCTGAATATGTACAATGTACTATGCTGGAGACTGCATATATGTTGGCCTAATCTATGAAACATTCCTGTATCATCGTTGGTATTTACCCCAGTATATGGTTGAGAAAACTAAATACAAAGTGTAGTTTTCCCAAGGTCAAACAACTGGGAATTGTCAAAGTTTGGATATAATCTCAGCTTGGGTTACATTACAGTTTATGAAATGCCCAGTAAACCCACTCCCTAACTTATTTCTATTGTTATGTATGTCCCACAAATAAACAGGTAGGACTTCAGGTGGTTTTCCCTTGTGCTTTATATATTTTATATGAATAACATGAGAAGGTTAATTAACCTACTTAAGTAAGTTAACATGGGCCAACTTCCAATAGGAATTTGATAATTACTGTTATAAGTACCAATTTTTTTTTATAAAAGAACTCATATTACTGAATTATTTTCCCATTTCAATATTTAGAGACAATAACAAATAAGAACAAAACATTCCCAGGGATTAGTGACCACATGAAATTAACTGTCCTCAACTCTGCCTTAGTTAATCGACTCCTCCTCATGTGTCATTAATTCCTTTGTAACACTGCACGTTTGAATTGCTATATCTTGAACAACAACCTTTTGACTCTGTTGGGCAGACACAATAGAAGGGGTCATTATTGTACTTTTTCAATTTTTCTCTCCACATTTGTTGTAGAATTAAGAAATGCTAAATCATAAACTCACTTAGTCTAATGCCTGGCAGACACTTGAAAGCCATGTTATGGTTGGTGGTTAAGGCATCACATCATTCTAAGCTTTTTTCCTAAACCTTTCTGATAGCAAAAAAAAAAAAAAAGGTATTTTACGGACCTACTGGAAGGGTCAGATGATGTTCACTTTCTCCATATAAACTATAAAACTTTTCTCTAATATGGATAGTAAAGAGGCTTATACCTATTCTTCAAACCTAGGTGGTGCTGAAAATATTTGTTGTGGTAAACATTATTATAAGTTTATGTTCACATATCCAAATCTTTTTCAGCAAAAGACAGACGCCCTTTGTGACCTGGTTTCATGACAAGGTATAATCTGATTTGTGGTTCTTTATCTTTCTGCAAATTATCCGGAGCTGTCAGAAAAGGTTTACAGTATTCTATATATGCAGGCACATAACGTAACAGGGAAAATATTGTTAGCTCATTCCTGGAAGCTGTTGAGCTGAGGACCAAATGTACTAATCCTGTAAAAATTACAGTTTGATGAACACTTTCTTATCTTTTAGAAAATCAATAAATAAAGCCATGTGTTAAGTAAATGTTTTATTTGATCTAGACAGTCAATTGTCTTTTTTTCATGCTAAATTCTTGACTCACATTTTTTATCACTACAAATATCATAAGGCATAAAAAATCTCTATGATGACTTCTCTAATTTCAAATGGATGATGTATATTGTTTACTGAAAAGTATTTTAGTATTAAAATACCCAGTTTATTGATGTTTGTTGAAAGGCACCTAAGTGATACTAGCTTCCATGTGCTTTGCATTTCATTGTTTACATAACCTTTAACATTTAATATGAGACTTACAGAGAGGAAGAAAAGATGTCTATTCTGTTATGCGTTTAATTTCATTTTGCAATCTGCCCCTTGCTGGTTCCTTTGGTATTGTTCTTTCTTATGTAAAATATATTCTGTTTCTTATCTAACAATAGGACTGTCACTCTTAATGTGGTTTGCCTTCTTGCTTGCTTTACAGTTTGTGGTGGACAAATGGGGTGATTTTGAGGTATTCAGTTCAAAGGATAACTTCAACATAAAGATAAGAAAGTTAAAAAAAGAAAGAATCCTAACAAAGCTAGTGAAAATGAGACACTTGTTTAAAATATGCTGTTTGAGCTGGGTGGTTTGCTCATGCCTATAACCCTAGCACTTTGGAAAGCTGATGCAGGAGGATCACTTGAGGCCAAGAGTTCTAGACCAGCACGGGCAATGTAGCAAGACCCCCGTCTCTCCAATTTTGTTTTGTTTTTTTAATTAGCCAGGTCTGGGGTCATGTGCCTGTAGTCCTAGCTACTTGGGCAGCTGAAGCAGAAGGAACGCTTGAGCCCAGAAGTTAGAAGTTACAGTGAGCTATGACAACACCACTACACTCTAGCCTGGGCGAGAGAGTGAAACTTTGTCTCAAAAAATATGCATATATAAAATAAAATATACTGTTTGATTAATATAATTCAAACTGGTATGATTTTATTTGAGAATTTTTCTTTGCTCTGCCCTGTTCACTATGAAGGGTATGGCCAGCAGCCTGTGGTGTGGTATGTCATTCTCATAGTTTTCCAATCCATTGGTCAGACGGAAGCAGTGGAGATTTCAGGTGATGCAAATTGTCATTGTTCCTAGAGACCAACCTGCTTAAGGCACAACCATACTAAGAATTTCAGCTGGATTTAAAATAATAACCAAACTCTGGGTATAGAAACTGGCATGAACTAGGGAGACAAAATGTACTGCCATTTAGGGCACATGTTCACCTTGACAAGAAAGTAGATGTAATATAGTAGGAAATTGCGGTAAAATCTTTATGACTGGTACTTCATGGCAGAAGAAGGGATAGTTTGTGGTGATTACCTCAGATAGCAAAAGTAAATATATTGATTGGTGAAGAAGAGGCTTCTAGGAAACACTCACCTTTTATTAGACTCATCCGAGGAGACACCATTGATAATCCTAAATGGAATTTGTATGCCTATTCGAATGAGAGATCTATTATTTTTAACTATGCAAATGTGGGCAAGTTGCATAACCTCTATTTTTTCATCTACAAATTGGGATTAATGATAGTATCTATCACTAAGGGAATTTACTAGGAAAAAATGGCTGGTACAATTGCAAAGGCGAAGTCCACAAGAGGCCTCTGTCTGCAAGCTGGAGAATGACAGAAGCCAGCAGCATGACTCCCAAGGAAGGCAGTAGCATGGCTCAGTCCAAGTACGAAGCTCCCAGACCAGGGAAGCCAAGAATGTATCCCCCAGTCTAAGGACAAAGGCCTGAGAACCACTGAAAGGCCACTGGTGCAAATCCCAAAGTCCAAAGATAGAGCACAAAAAAGAAGCACACTACAAGCTAAATGTCCCGCTTTTTCCACCTTCATAGTTCTAGCTGCTTCCACAGCTGGTAGGATTGTGTTTGCCCGCACTGAGGGTGGGTCTTCCTCTCCCAGTCCACTGGCTCACACCTCAGTCTCCTCTGGAATCATCCTCATAGTCACATCCAGAAACAGTGCTTCACCAGCTATCTAGGCATCCTTCAACCTGGACTAGTTGATACTTAGTATTAACCCACATGATTACTGTTATCATCATGAACTCCTCTAAAACTGAAATCTTAAATTAAAATATCTCAGTCTACAACTGAAATCTCACATGCTCCCAATCTCCCTTTGCTTTTACCAATTAACCTTTTCTTTGACTTCATTGAGAACCAGTCTTTCTTCCATTCTGCACAGACACTTCCTTTTCTTAAGTTAACATTTTAATTAAAAAACAAAAATTGTATATATTTATCATGTGTAATGTGTTGTTTTGAAATAGGTATCCACTGTGGAATGGCTGAATCAAGCTAATCAACATATGCACAACTCACATACTTATCATTTTTTGTAGTGGGAACCCCACATTTACTCTCAGCAATTTTCAAGATTATAATGTATCATTATTAACTATAGTCACCATGCTGTACAATAGATTGAGCCTATACCTCCTATCTAATTAAAACTTTCCATCCTATGACTAACACTTCCCCATCCCTCCTTTTGCCTCAGGCCCTGATAACCACCACTCCATTCTCTGCTTCCGTGATTTCGGCTTTTTTATAATCACATATAAATGAGATCATGCTGTATTTGTCTTTTTCTGCCTTACTTATTTCACTTAATATAATGTTCTCTGGTTTCATCCATGTTGTCAAAAATGACAGATTTTTTTTGTTTTGTTTTGTTTTTAAGGACAACTATTATTGCACTTTGTGTATAAACCACATTTTCTTTATCCATTCATTCGATGATGGGCATTTAGGTTGCTTCCCTATCTTAGCTACTATAAATAATGCTGCAATGAACGTGGAAGTGTATATGTCTGTTTGACATACTTATTTCATTTACTTTGGATAAATACCCACTAGTGGGATTGCTGGATCATAAGGTAGTTTTATTTTTAGTTTCTTGAGGGAGCTCCATACTGGCTGTACTAATGTGCATTCCCACCAATGTCGTGCAAGAGTTCCCTTTTCTCCATATCCTCATCAGCACTTATCTTTTATCTTTTTGATAATTAGCATTCTAAAATGTATGAAGTGATATCTCATTGTGGTTTTAACCTGCATTTCTTTGATGATTAGTGATGGTGAGCATTTTTTTATAGGCTTGTTGATGACTTGTGTGTCTTTTGATAAATGTCTATTCAGGTCCTGTGTCCATTTATTAGTCAAGTTATTATTTTTTTCTTACTACTGAGTTAGTTGAGTTCCTTATATATTTTGGATATTAACTCCTTATCAGGGGCATAGTTTGAAAATATTTTCTTTCATTCTGTGTGTAAGTTGTCTCTTTACTCTATTGATTGCTTGGCTGTGAAGAAGCTTTTTAGTTTGATTTAATGCCATTTGCTTATTTTTATTCTTGTGTCCTATGCTTTTGGGATCATATATATATATATATATATATATACACTATTTCCTAGACCAATGGCATGAAATTTTTCCTCTGTTTTCTTCTAGTAGTTTTACAGGTTCAAGTCTAACATTTGTCTTTAATCCATTTTGAGTTATTTTTGCACATGGTAGGAGAATAAGGGTCCAATTTCATTCTTCTGCATGTGGATATCCAATTGTCCCAACACCATTTATTAAAGAGACTGTCCTTTCTCCATTGTGTGTTCCTGGCATCTTTTTCAAAAGTCAATTAATTGTAAATATGTAGATTTATTTCTGGCTGTTTATTCTGTGCTATTGGTCTATGTGCTTGTTTTTATGCCAGTATCATGCTGTTTTGATTGCCGTGTCTTTATAGTATATTTTGAAGTCAGGTAGTATGATACCTCTAGCTTTGTTCTTTTTGCTCAAGTTTCCTTTTGTTACTCTGGATCTTTGGTGGTTCCATACAAGTTTTAGAATTGTCTTTTTCCATTTCTGTGAAAAATGTCATTGGAATTTTGGTAGGAAGTGCATTAACTCTATAGATGACTTTGAGTAGTACAGACATTTTGATAATATTGAGTCAATCCATGAACATGGAATATCTTTCAATTCACTCATGTTTCCTTCAATTTCTTATATTATTATTTTATAGTTTTCAATGTACAAGTTTTTCATTGGTTAAATTTATTCTTATTTTTTTGTAGCTATTATAAAGGGGGTTGTTTTCTTGATATCTTTTTGGGATAGTTCATTGTTAGTGTATGAAAATGCTACTGATTTTTGTATGTTGAAGTTATATCTTTCAACTTTATTGAATTTGTTTATTCTAATATTTTTTTGGTGGAGTCTTTAGGGTTTTCTGCATATAAGATCATATCATCAGCAAACAGGAACAATTTAACATTTTCCTTTACAATTTGGATGTCTTTAAGGCCATTTTTGGCTTCACTTTGTCTCCTAATTGTTCTGCCAATTTACCTGAAAAACTCCAACATGAGATGACTCTCACATTCTACCTTCTTTCCTTTTTCACAGGAGCTTCTAAAGGAAGGCCAAGGAAAATCTTCTGACCAGTCAGTTTTATGCCCTTACATATTCCTGCTGTCCAGTCTCACTTGGGTCCTCAATAGTGTCCAGTAATTTTCTGTAGTGACTATTTCAAATTATCTCTTGTCTTACTAGTTCCTATCCCATAATCTCCCTCTATCATATTGTACATCTACATATAGATAACATAGTTCTGAACAGAGAATTTCATCTAATTCATACAGAAAACAAGCGTGTGTGTGTGTGTGTGTGTGTGTGTGTTTATACACACACAGACACAGGATGATTGCAGAGGGAAGTAAAGTGATAAAATATTGAGGCATTTCCACCTGTTGATGAGTACAATGATAATAAAAATATTAAATGTTTATATAGTATTTATTGTGTGACCTCCATGTTTCTGAGTAGTTATACATATTAATATTTTATAAATATTACTTTATATATTTATATTTATTTTCTTTCAAGGGCTCTAATTGAGACAAGCTTTATTAATATTTTTTTCATATTTTGTGTTTCTACTTTTTTTTCTCCCCATACATATTTCAATCCCTATAAACTGGTTTCTACTCTAATAATTCACAAAACTGCTGGGAAAAATATCATCTATATTTAGTTTCTTATAAAATCCTATGGATACCTTTCATTTTTCTAAATTTGCTAATTTCCTCCTTCTGAAAAATTTTTTTGGGAGCATGATAATCTCCCTCCTGGTATTACATCCAACTTTTCGGCAAAAAATGCATAAAATCTCATTTATTGATTTCTTTTATTCCAATTATCCCAAATGTTGGTGTCCCCTGATTCTCATCTCCACATGTGTGATTTCATTCACATCTATGTTTTTAACAACTGTTTATATATATATATATATATATATGTTTTTTTTTTTTTGCTCTGATATTTCTTTCCCTTAGTTCTAAACTGGTATAGCTAAATACTTACTGCATGTATATCACATTCAAAGTATGAACTCTTAACTCATCGTGTCTTCTTCTGTAATCACTGTATTAGTAGCACAACCAACTATTAATTAGGTAAGTCATAAATTTACTAGTTTGTCTTGACTCTTTCTTTCATCCCTCCCCAAATCTAATCACTTTACTCAGTGAATTTTAAAATTATGCCTCCAAAATCCATATCAAATTGATTTTTATTATTCCTTTACTACTGCCAATACACTCTCCAAGACCCTAGTCTGCATTTGATCCAAACCATTCTCTATGTCACTTCACATAATCTTTCTGAAATACAAACATGACAATAACATAAGCTTGTATCAGGCCTCTGTGTGAAAGGCCAGTACATAGTAAGCAAACAGTTTACGTAGATTGCATTTAATTGGGCTAAATTATTTTCTTCCCTTTTGAATCTTTGAATTAATTGGTAAAAATAAAACAGCTTATCATAAAAAGTAATTGAATTTTCAGAAAATTACTATTATTCATCAACTTACATTTTTGTGCTTGAATGGACCTACAATGACATATATTCCCAAAAGCTAAAACTAAACAATCTCATTTATTAAACTCATATCAGATCCTTATACTGTTAGACACAATGATGTATTTTAGATGGTAAAATTGATATTAATAGTAAGTTTATAATTAAGAAAGGGAGATCTTATTTATCTAATTTAGAATTTTTTTATTTTCAATATTTATGAATTTAAAATATCTTTGAGATTTGTAGAACTGATACACCAGAATTTGACTATTTGAAAATACTTTTTCCAAGTTAACTGAAAAACATATTGGCCTAATTATACTTAAGTTAGCTTCTTCCAAGGGATATGAGACATTTCTTATTATTAGGCCATTATTTTTACTCTTTAGTTGAAATTGTAGCTAACCAAAACATACTGTTTAAAATGATCGTTGAATGAATGTTTGCTTCCTAAAGCTTTTCTCTAGGCTGTACTAAAAAAAAAAAAAAAATTCTTTTTAGGATGACTGTTTAAATCCTCCTGAATTATTTCTTGCCTACTTCTACCACACTTTTATTTATGACCATTCCTTGTAGTTAATCCGTGCCTGCAATTTAATATTTATTTGTTGATATTGTACTGAAAAGTTTCCTTGAGATAGACTGCAACATTTCAACATTATGTTCTAATAAATTCCTTCGCACAAACATCAGTGTTTATGGGGCATAAATTATAAAACAATATTTTGTTTAGCACTATTTTAAGCCTATATGTTGTAGTTTTTTTTTCTGATCATAAAATACACTGACTGCCTAGGAATTTGATTTCAAAGACCATCTATGAACTCTTTCATATCATTTTAAGTGAGTTTGGTTTTCTTTAGTACAATTATAAAAACTAATTTACCTAAAGCTGACTAGTATAAAGGAGATCTTGAGATAATTAAATTTTCATAGCCTTGTATTGACAAGCCAGTTCTTTATATAAGCAGCTCAAATTTATTCAACTTTGATTAATTATTTCTTTATTAAAATAATTGCTTAAGATTTATACCTGTTTAAGGGCTGTGTTGTGACTATCATGAGACCCAGGCACTATTATCTGCATGGGCCCCATCTTCTAAAAATATTAAAAATTATATTTTCTAATTGTATTGTTATAAAGGTAAATATCATCCAGGCTAAAATTACTATGATATCTTCATTAGCATTAACCTATTCATTTTTTCTCATTTTAAAAGAAATTCAAGTTAAGTCATTGCTGGAGGTCCCTAAAATTATTGTGGGCCCTAGTCACTATGCCTACTATAAATAAACCACCGATAGGTCAAAATTAACAACTTTTGTTTTGAATTTCCTTATTGGCACTGCAGAGCCAAGGGAAAACTTCCACTTTGCCCTCTACAATTTTTCTAAAAACTCAATTGACAAAGTCAGAAGAATTGGTATACATATTCACTAATGGGCATGAAGGAGAACCACAGAGTGATTTCACCATGCCCCTCCCAATAAGCCACAGAAGCCTACATACTGTCTTGAGGTTACAGAAGAAACGGGGACTTGGATCATGGTGAAAAACTTTATGGCAGCAAAACAGGTTATGAGAGAGAGAGAAGAGGGGGCCCGGCTAACAAAGGTGGTCCTGTTATGTAGATTAGCTCATAGGTAGCGGCCTTTAGAATAAAAATATAGTGAAGTTTCTTTTGGACCTTTAAAGGTGTCAGACTCACAATTAATCTTTTCCAGATCCGACAAGGGAAGGCCCCCAGATAAGTCTGACTGCATCGATGCAGATTTTCTCTACAGATGCAAATCTCCCCGACAAATGATAGTTTTTAAGCTTTTCTTGTAGTTCCAGCTCTTCTACATAGCCATCTTGAACTATGTCAGGGAAATACGTTTTGGGATGAAATGTTTTGGTTTTCTTCAGTCTCCGCTTTGATACTTGACTCTCTGAAAGTTTCACGTATTAAAAGCCAAGCTGATAGCATTAGAGCGATTTGGTTTAGAGGTTGTTAGATAAAAAGGAAGGGAAAAGCAAAAGCAATAGCGGAAGAAATTAATTTAAATATATTGTCTCATATCTCCTTGAATAAATCACTTTGGTCCTGAGAAATGGCTAGTTCGGTTAAACAGTTGTGTTTCATTCCAGGAGGTGGCGTTGCAAATGGGCTCTCAAAGCTAGGCATTTATGTATGCTTCAGGCAAACAGATCTTTAGTAAGACCTATGGAAACAGAAGAAAAAAGGTTAATGTCTGGAGTAGTCTATAAACTAGTTTTTCTAGAGTCTCTGAAGCATTTTCAGAATACAGTGGCAATCTGACAGATTTTCCTAGATTGTAATTTGAATCAGGTGTTCAAGTGAACCTTCTGAGCAGTCCATACATCAACAGGTATGAGGGCAACAATGTTTATGTATAAGTTGCTGTGGTGATTTGTCTTGAAGTTTATAAAAGTCATCTAGTTTCAGTTTGCACGCTTTTAATTTCTAGTAATTCCCAGTCAGAGAAATGGGAGCAAAATTGGAAAATGTTAGTTTGCAGACATGTAGCCAAGTAAGATTTCAAGATTCTGTCCAAATTATAGGCACATAATAAAGACTCAAAAACAATGGACAGGGCTAGAATCTAATAACAAGCATACTATAGTTTTCTCATAAAACATAATTTTTCTCTAGTCTCCCATTTCTACCAAGAATAAATCATAGTAAGGCCAATTTATTCACAAAGTGAGTTTTAGTCTTATTATACTTGGCTTGATTATATGCATAAAGCACAAAAAGAATAATAATTGGACATATAGGCTTTTTTAAGCTGTCTTTGATGGAACTTTTTTTTATAAGAAATCACAGATAAGCCTCTCAAGACTAGGAAGCCAACCCAAGGATTTACCATCAGACTGTGTTTGTATTAGCTGCACAAATGGATAAATATATTTCTTCTTGAGGTCCTCAAATCTCTTGAGGCTCCTGGACCTGTTAGAAAGTGTCATTCTTCACTTACTGAAAGGTCAGGAACATTGTAAGGGAACTGTGTAGCCAAGGTACCATGCTAATTTCTCCAAAGGGAAATTCTATAAAGCCAACCTCAATTCCTCAAAGCAGTCTGATCACATCTGAAAGTTTTCCATTCCAGAGAAAACCTTGGTAAAATAAACAGTGTTTCTAACTGTGTCCTGTGTTTGTTAGAGAAAGATTAAAAATTGATATCAAGATAACATAAAATCATAGGAATTTATTATGAGATTGAAAAAAAAATACTTACAGATAAGCCTGTGGAAAATTCAGAAACCTTATCAAGATGTCATCCAAAAGACCACTACTAGGATAGCTAAATAGTAGAAAGGAGTTGTTTACCGGCAACATCAGTTTGTAAACTGGGAAGAAATAGTCTTCAGGGTGGGCCAAAGCTGCTCTCTATTCACTGAGGGAAAGAACAGCTTCACGGGGCTTGTATCACACAATAGAGTCATACAAATTCAGCACGTTTTGAGGAAAAACTGTGTAGTTATAAGGGGAGCTCAACATATACATAATGCGTAAACATAAGTAACATACATCCCATGTTCTCTTTGGAACCAGGTTTTAGCATTAAAATGAGGTGGAATTTGGCCGTTTATGCCAGGGATGAACTGTAGGACAGGACAGTTTGTGTGCAGACGCTGTAAGCTGCGGAAACTGGCTCCAAGTCTGCAGTTGCTTATCGAAAGAGAATGTTTGTAAGGCTGGTTCTCTGTCCAGTCAGAGTTGTAGTGTCTGGGTTGCAAATCAGAGTTAGGAGGGGTCTGGTAGCTTCTATTGTTACCGAGTTTGGCAAGATTGTGGTTTTTCTTGTAGCTATGAGAACCTAGAGATTTGCCATGCAAGGCGGGCCGCGAACCCTCGGCGCATCGGTAACTTGTTTCCTTACCCTGGAGTCTGTCTTAGCTGATAAGGGGGTATCTGAGATCACAAAAATAACCATCTGAAGGCCATAAAGTTGCATTTTGGAGGCTAATCTAGGTAAACACGTTGCTGGGGCTTTTTAATTTAGTTTTTATTTTCTAACTAAAGCACTGAGCTCAGAGTGCAGCCCATTAATAAATAGGGCCTGCAAAGCATTTGCAGTTTTTAGGGCCTAATATTTAAATATGTGAAAGCAGGCACAGCTGGAAGGCAGAGCATCTAGATCCCCAGAAATCAAGGATGGCACTTTGATATCGAATCCCAAGTTTCCTGAAAGAGGGAAACATCACGGGACAGGAATGCACAGTGCTTCCACAGCACGCTATTGTAAGAGTGACCCAACCAAGCAGACCACTTTATGATCAGCCCATCCCCTAAAGGGAGTACTCCTTCTTGGGGAGAAGTGTTCATATAGCCTCCAAGCATTCAAACAGCACCTTTCTTACCTAAACACACAAAGAAACAAAGGGGGACTCACCTGCAGTAATAACTATTCACTGCAACCACCAGCAATCATCTCCTAAGCTTAAACCTTTGTCAGTCTCTTGCCAGCCATCGTACTCATAAAGGTCAAATTCTCCCTCACAGGATAAATTAATCCCTGCTACCCCCAAACACCAAAAAATCAGAGAACTGTAATGCAAAAGAGCAGAACTTTAAACCTGAGAGAAACCTGCCCATGACTTTTGGGACTCCACACGGCAGGTGGAAGATCCCATACGAGGGTGGTGCGGCACCTTTTCCTGTGTTCCTGAAAGGGTTTCAGAGTCACTAGAAGTCCCCTTGAGATTTCTTCACGTGTTACTGTAGACAGCAAGAGGAAGGAAGAGTAGTGATGACTAGAAGTAAATGGGAGAACAATTGTTAGAGGGCTCAATTTGGAGAGATTTTGAACTTTTCAAAAAAGGCAATAAAATTGTACATTTTTCTTAGCAAAAACATGCCAATCAGACAAGAAGCAAACAGAGAAACCAAAACATATAATTAAAACAAAGAAAGATTTGTAGCCAAATGAAAAAAAAAATTCTTGAAACAGAATTCAAAAGAGACAAAGCCAAAATGGTCCCCAACATTTTTGGCACCAGGTACTGGTTTCATGGAAGACAATTTTTCCATGGTGGAAAATGGGTTTAGGATTTGAGCTCATTATATTTATTACGCACTTTATTTCTATTGTTATTTCATTGTAATATATAATGAAATAATTATACAACTCACCCCAATGTAGAATCAACGGAAGCCTTGAGCTTGTTTTCCTGCAACTAATTATGCTGCTGATCTGATAAGAGGTGGAGCTCAGGCGGTGATGCAAGGTATGGGGAGTGGCTGTAAATACAGATGAAGGTTCACTTGCTTGACCGCCACTCACCTCCTGCTGCGTGGCCTGGTTCCTAAATAGGCCATGGACTGGTACCAGTCCATGGCTGGGGTTGGGGACTGCAGTGTGTGTGTGTGTGTGTGTGTGTATTAAGGATGGTGTTTATGTGCATACAGTGTCTCTGGTATCTGACAAATTTATGGGCACTGCCAGCCACAGACCCATTAGTCCTGTATAGGTGCTCCTGGGATTGCACTTTCCCAGGAATAACATGGCAACAAGGCTTGATATAACAAAAGACCTATATGGATGGGGCTTCTTATTAAGAAAAACTCCCCTGAGAACTGGACATGTTCAAACATAAAGTATGCTGTTTAAAATTTTACATGTCTTGGAGTTCCCAATCTTTTCAAACTAATCACTGAATATGACCCCAAAACCACTACCCCTGGAGGGCAGACACCAAGAGAGAGTGTTCTCACTTGGTCACAAGTCAAGCTCTCAAAGACAGAAAACAAGACAAGAGGGGAATCCCATCTGGTTTTTATTTGGGGAACCAACAGTGAAGTTCATCTGTATAAACACTGGTCTGATCAGAACCACAAAACTGACCAGTCTGTAGGGCCACTTCAAACACTGGGCTATAGGGCTTTAGGCTCATGTCCTACCCTCGGGTAACCCTCTTTATGACAGCACAACACAGAAAGACAAAGACCATTTCTGAGAGAAAAGGGATAACAATATGAATAGTCATACCAAAAATATACCAGGGTCACTGCACTCACGACTAGTCACACAAATCCTTTTCTCCCATTAATCAAAATTTTGTAGTAGAAAAACCACAAATAGTGGTTTTTACCATCCACTCAACCAGATTCCACAGAATGCGACACCAGAAGTCTACCTGCTAAGAATCTCTCACCCTTCATGCCAGCTTGTCAGGTTCTGGGCTCCCTGAACTGTGATTTCTAGGAGATCAGAGCAGCTTTGGAATTCTGAACTTGGCACCAAAACTAGGGGCCAAGGGAAACTCTCACTTTACTGTCTCAATATTCTCTTAAAAATCAACTGACAAAAGGCAGATAGATGAATAGGAGAAATAGCATACGCATTTACTAGCATGTGCGGGGAAGAACCACAGAGTGATTAGCCAACTGCTCAAAGGTGTTCAGACGCTTGTACATCATCTTGAGGATATACACAGAGAATGGAGGCTTGAATCCTGGCAAGACAGGTTGTAGGAGGGGGGAAAGAGGAGGCCTGGCTAGCAAAGGTGGTATTAATATTTTTGTGTAGATGAAACCTCACAGGTAGCATCTCTGAAAGAGAATAGATGGTGAATGTTTCCTTTAGACATTTAAAGGTGTTGTACTCTCAGTTAACCTTTCCAAGATCAGGCTAGAGAAGCCCCTCAGAGAAAGTTTGGCTGTATCAATCCAGATTTTCTGTACAGATACTATTTCCCTCCACAAAAGACAGCATTTGACCTATTCTTCTATTTCAAGCCCTTCTAAATAGCCATCTTGAACTATGTCAAAGAAATATATTTTGTGATAAATTATTTTGGTTTCATTTACCACTGTTCACCCACTTGCCCAGAGGGTTGATTTAGCATTGAATTTCTAACAACACAAAGGAGTAATTCATCCTGGTTTATTGATTAATTATTCTTTTTAAGTAGCAACTATTTAAAGATTTTGAGGTCATTAAGTCAGTGAGAGTACAGAGAAATAAATACTAATTTTGTGTTTGGAAGTAAGTAATAGGCAAACAATATAGCCAAACACGCCTCTCAACACTTTAGTTGAAAACCAACAGAAATTTTCTTTTTGAAATGGTGAAAGAGTCATGTCGCATTCAAAATATTTTTATCCATTTTTTATAATAAAGGCTATAATAAATACTCCATCAAATACTCAAGCACAACTGATTGATTTGGTATTGTGATAACACTAAGACCAATCCCAATGTGTTATTGAAATTCTAATACAAACGAATTGGAGAAGTTAGCATTATTAGACCAGTTGGCCCAAAATATAAAGCTTAAAGATCTGTTAGCTCTTTCCTAATTTATTTACTGATGTTGACAATCTTTGGGTAACACAGAAAAATATAAAATATATTGATCTTTCTGTACTTCAGGTGCTTTTTGCCAGATAATTTACAACTGAACAGAAAAATGATTGTCAATTCATCATATTTTTATTAATGTAAAATGACAATTTTTAAAAGTGAAAAATAAAGTTTGATTGAAATTTTCAGTGGAGATATCAAGGCATATATATATGCACATGTTTATGCAAATATTAAGAAACCACAAAAATATTCTGTACTTTCTTTAGGAAGAAAAAAACATTTTTCAGGAAAATTTGCATTAATATAATTGCAAATGTACCATTGAATTCCACAGTGAAAATCAACAACTGACTGATTCATTCAGCTATGCATCTGCAACAGCTTTGAGATGAAAATTTGATGAATTTTAACAGTAAATTATGAAGGCTAAAGTGTTTAAAGTAGCTTTACAGCTAAGTATAATCATATTTCAACTAATTTTATTTGTAATATTCACTGAAGCTGAGCAACATAAAAAAGTTTAGATTATTCAGAAGATATTGCTATTTATAATTGGTTTCTCTTATTGTCCCTCTGCTGTGAAAATGTGTATTTACTTTATATTCAAGCATTCCTGCAGTTGTACTGACTAGAATTTTATATTAGAAAGGAGAAGCAATGTAGAAAGATGATGGGTCTTGAGTTTAGACAACACTAGGCTTGCACGCTAGGTCACCCAGGATTCAATTCCAGATAGCCTGTTTTCAGAGTTTGTGCTCTGAATATCTATGCTATGCTGTATTTTGAAAATTGAATCAATCATCCCCACCCCCAGCCCTGACCACAAAGAAAAAAAAAAAAAAGAAAATAGAAGAGAAACTTCTTGGTAAATTTTGAGTTGTTGTTGCCGGAATTTGATACTGTGTGTCAAGTTCTCTTTTTTAATTCAAAAAGTCACAAGGCACACAGTAAACATTTATTAATCACTCATTCTCATGCACGTAACCCTCCCTCTCACCACACTAATACACATACACACAAAGTAGATGAAAAGAGTATCCATTTTTGGCAAGAGGGCTTCCATATACAATACTCAAAAATGTATTAGTTAAGGTTACAATAATTAGCTGTTACAACAAACAATCCCCAAATCTCAGTGGCTCGACATAATAATGTTTATTACTCACTCACATAAAAAAGTCACAGAGAGATAAGATTTCCTAGTTTCCCTTTAACCTTTAAAAAATGTCATGGTCATCTGTCTTTAACATCTTATAGTCAGAGGTACTGAAAGCTGTAATCGTCCTATATCTGAAGCACAGTATAGCAGATCAGAAAATATGTAAGAAGCTTTAGCCTTTATATTCCAAAATGTTGTAGAGTTAAATATTTCTTCCTATTGGTCTATGATCTAGTGTCCCTACCATTGTATGACTTCTAGCTAGCCATGGACCACACAGTGTACAAAAGTGGTGGTTGGAGGGAGTTGGCAATAGGTGGTATCAGCCTACGCAAGAAGGAGTATTGACTGATACTGTCAGTGCATGTTGATAATAAAACCAGACTGAATTTCAGTTGGTTTTGTTATTCCTTTGATATAATAAAACAATATATCAGAGTATATACCTTGTTACTGTCAATACCCACAGCAGATATCTCCCAGGTCCTGCTCTTGGTATGCCACTGGAGATACTCTAAACCAAATGTGCCCTGCTCTTACTATGGAAGTCCCATTTGGAGGACTGGATTTCAGATTTTGATTCTCTATCCAGTACTCAAGTTTACCATGCAGCTTGAAACTTTATCCCTAAGCCTAGCTTGATGTATTGGGGCTAAAGTGTCCTAAGAAGTACTTGCCATTTTCTTACCAATTGACTTCCAATTCTTTTGTTATTTTAACAAATACTTTTTACAATCATTTTTGATTTTTATTTTTAAAACTAAAAGCAAAACAAAACAAGCCCTTCTTTCTTGATCTCTATATTTATCTACATTAACAATAAGTAAGTAGAGTTTTGCTTTCATTGAAAAGTTTACCTGGAACCTTGAGGTTTTTCCTGTTTAACTTAGAATATGCTCAATTCCAGAATGTCATGAATTTCTGTTTGGTTTATAAAATTAGTATGTTCTCTTCCAGCACCAGTTCCTTCTGCTGAACTGAACCACAACTGAATGTCTTACTTTAAGCATGAGTTCTACATATCCTAGTTTTCCTCTCTGGCTTTTGACCTTGTGTGTAGTTGGCTTGCTTTTGCAGACCCTGTTTCCAGCCAACATCATGTCCAGCCCTCTTCAATAATGAAAGGGATGCAGTTATTTTGCATTAAGATAGAAATAAAGATAAACATTCTGTTTTTACCAGTCACAAAGCTATTGAGAAAAATAACTCAGCAATATCTGGATGTAAAAACTACATTGTCTGACTTCTCCAAGAGCTTTTTCTTAGGTTTTTATCTTTTGTAAGGAAAAAAATCAGGATGATGAAAATGTTTAAAAGTTTTAACATAATCATTTCTAAAGTGCCAGAAAAAATATATAAGTGGATATTATGTATTACTTACCCTTTTGTAAAGCTTTTTTCATATAGGAAAGGAAGGATTATCTATATTGGTGAGGAACATAGCATTCATAAAATTTTCAGATAATACAAAAATTAGATTTCTCCAGTACTGTAAATTTTACCCCCCATCAAACATTCCATTTAAGCCTTTATATTTTCTTTTTATCTCTTGTGGAGAGATGTAATTAGAGATTTTCAAAAAGCTTGCAACCATAGGAAAACAGAAGGAGCAAGAGGACTGCTTTGAATTATACAAAGATAAAATAAATTCCAACATAACACTGATCAACTATACTTCATTTGTGATGACTCAAACCTATTAGAAGAGAAAATTGGAAGAACATATAGTCTGGCAGTGTTCAGATGACAAAATTTGCTGGTCAATATAGTAAAAACAAACACATAGCAAATATTCATTTTCACTTATATATTAGACAGTACAGTTAGAATGGTGAGGAATAGAATACTCCTATGCCTTCAAAGTAAACAAATACTATGGGAGGATTTTGCTTGAATTATTTAAATTATAACTTTATATTTATTTTTACTCATCCTGCTCTCACAGTTCAAAGTATCATCCTATTCTTTTGTTGTTCTACAAAGCCCCTTTGCCTACACAATAATGGTATGATCAGTTGTGAAGTACGAATGGGAGTTAACAATTCACTCCTGTAAGAGGTAAGAAATAAGATTTACTATAAATATCCCTTGAAGGGCAATGCACCTCCCTTCTATCCAAACTTATTTTTTAGTAATTCACAATGGAGAGACTGAATACACATGTGGACGATAGCCAGATCGTATATAGCAGTAGGACCCTGACTCACATAAGAAGTCCTGAAAGCTATACCACAACCTGTGCAATAATCAGCACATGACTTGTCAAAGGCTGTCAACTTCCCAATTTTTATCCCTACTCTAACTCAGGACCAACCAGAGAGAACCAAACATGTTTCCTAAATCAAACACACAATATGTGCCCCTCATCCCCAGCCTACCTCCAGCTTCCACGTGCCAACAATCTCCTGTCAGTACCTACCTGAAACCTACCTACTTTTTTTACTGTAAAACTTTCTATTTCCTTAATAGCATTTGAATTTCTGCCAAACACGAGTGATAGAGGGTGACTCTCTTGCTGTAGCTGGCTCTGAATGACTAGCCTCTGTATGTTCTCACTTAGGGACTTTGTTTATTTCCATATGCCACATACTCTCCATTTTGGCCTGGTTGGCCTCTTCACCATCCCACAGATTTGCAGTAAGAACTGCACAAGCTCTGAGTTCTTATTCATCCTGTTCTTATAATCTCAAGTGTCCCCCAGTCCTGCGGTCCCTAATCCCCCAGGCAGCAAACCAGTACTAGTCCATGGCCTGTTAAGAACTGGGGCTACAGGCAAGTGAACGAAGCTTCATCTGTGTTTACAGCTGCTCCCCATCACTTGCATCACTGCCTGAGCTCCACCTCCTGTCAGATCAGAAGAGCAGCATCAGCTTCTCATAGGAATGCAAACCCTACTGTAAACTGTGCACGTGAGAAGTCTAGGTTGTGCTTGGCTGCAAATACATACTATCATTAGCAGAGAGGTTTGACTGCACAGAGACCATAATAAATCAATTGCCTGCAGACTCATACCAAAACCCTATCAGTGAGTGGCAAATGACAATTAAGCTGCATCTGGTGGCAGGCTTTATAGTGGCAAGTGAGTTGATGTACTTCGGTTGTACAGCTGCATCTGGTGGTAGGCTTTAAGTCAGAATCCGACACTTATTTTAGTCCATGCGTGGCCCGCCCCCATTATTTTATTTGCCACTTCCATCCATACTTCTTTCCTGCCCTGCACACTTGTCTCAGTCAGTTTTGGTAAGCCTACAAGCTAACCCTAGCAAAAATGAGTAAAAAACAAACATCCCTGGAGAGATTCTTTGAAAAGAGGGAAAGACCCAATGATGAGATAGCAGAAGACTCTGAGACTGCCAACAACATGAAAGTTGCATTTAAAAGGAAATACCAAAGATCGTACTTAAATTATGGGTTCATTGCAACAGGTGATTCACATTCTCTAAGCCTGCTTTGTATAATACGCGGAGACTGGCTACACAATAAAACCAGGGAACCCTCAAAACTGCTTTACCACATGGATACAAAGCACACTGCATTAAAAGACAAGCCTTTGGAGTTTTTCAAAAGAAAAAAACACAAAGATCAGAAACAATTATTGAAGGCCACAACTTCATCAAATGTATCTGCACCGAGAGCATCATCATTCGTAATGGCTAACCATATTGCTAAAGCTAAGAAGCCCTTTACTATTGGTGAAGAGTTGATCCTGCCTGCTGCTAAGGATATTTGCACTTTTATGAACTTTTAGGAGAAGTTGCATTTCAAAAGGTGGCATTTGTTCCTCTTTTGACTAGCACCATAACTAGACAAATTGATGAAATAGCAGAGGATATTGAAGCACAATTGTTAAACAGAATTAGTGAGTCACCATGGTACACAGTCCAGGTTGACAAGTCTATTGATGTTGACAAGAGGCAACAATGCTTCTTATTGTGCAATATATTTTTCAGGAGGATATGCATGAGGATATGTTATGTGCACTTTTGTTGCCAGCAAACACCACAGCTGCAGAACTATTCAAGTCTTTGAATGCTTACATATCAGGAAAACTGAATTGGTCATTTTGTGTTGGTATATACACAGACAACATACAATGGGTTGCAAAACTTGCTTACTTGTGTGAAGAAATTCCCCAGGGTTTTCATGTCCCCCTTGCCCACCAACTTAGGACAGAAACATCCTGTGCACTCTCTCTTGTTCCTTGATTATTGGAGCTACGCCTCATGGAAACAAAGAAACCAAAATGGTTTTTACACAGTGAGTCCAATGAGCTTGTGAGTCCTCACACTAGACCAAATGGACAGATCCTGGAAGGCACACAAAGCATAGATTAGCTATTCTGAAGAAGACTATGGCCAAGCCTACCACTCTAGAGAATTTCTGGCAGACATCCCTAAGTTAAACATCACAAAAGCATAAAAAGACACAACTGTAAAGCCACAGATGTTTAAACATATTAGGAAATATATTACATGTCTTTATATACATCAAAATCTATTAGGTACATTATGACTCAATTTATGTACATTGGCTTATGTACATATTCAACCTACTCAAAGAACTTAATCTGTCACTTCAGGGGACAATGACAACTGTGTTCAAGTCAGCAGATAAAGTGGCTGCATTCAAAGCCAAACTGGAATTATGGGGGCAACAAGTGAACATTGGGATTTTTGACATGTTTCAAACAGTAGAGATTTTTGAAAGAAACTGAGCCAGGGCCTTCTTTCTCCCAGCTGGTGCAAGATCACCTATCTCAGCTTTCAAGAGAGTTTGCACATTACTCCCTAACCAAAAAAGACCCTCGAACTGGGAAGGAAAGGATCCACGACCCATTTGTGAATAAGCCAGGTGAATCAACTTTGTGCTAGAAGAGGATCAGTTGCTTGAGACTGCAAATGATGGTGACCTTAAAAGTATGTTTGAAACAACTTCAAGTCTCCATACATTCTGGATTAAAGTCAAGGTGGAATATTCTGAGATTGCCACAAAAGCACTGAAAAGCCGGCTTCCATTTCCCACATCCTATGTTTATAAAGGAGGGTTTTCTGCACTGACAAGAACCAAAATGAGATTACAGAGTAGACTGGACATAATAAACAACAGACTTTACAGGTCACTGTCTCCCATCACCCCCAGATGGGACCATCTAGTTTCAGAAAAACAAGCTCAGGGCTCCCATTGATTCTGCATTATAGTGAGTTGTATAATTATTTCATTATATATTACAATGGAATAATAATAGAAATAAAGTGCAAAATAAATTTAATGTGCTTGAATCATCCCTACCCATTCTCCCCTGCCTAGGTCCATGGAAAAATTGTTTTCCCTGAAATCGGTCTCTGATGCCAAAAAGATTGGGTACCACTGTTCTAGAACTTTCAGCTCAGCCCAATCCTACCCAACCATCAAGCTGTCTCTCAAGTTACAACTCAGCCATGAACATTTTTTTTTTAAATTTTTTAATACTATTTTGAGGGTTTAACACTCTATTGAGATAATTTGATACAAGATTTCCTGATATTCCCTAAAATAAGGTTTCCAGATTTAACTAATAAAAATATGAGGTCTCATTAAAATGAAATGTCAGGTAAACAAATAAAAATTTTGTATAAGTATATTCCAAATATTGTATCCTTAAATTATATATATAAATTTAATATATATTATTAATATACATATATTAGTGTAAATATATCCCATATAATATTTTGAATGTAATTATGTGGAAAAAGACCTAATTGCTGTTTATCTGAAATTAAAATTCAACTGGTTATTCTGCATTTTATCTATTAATAGCTAGGTCTTGGACAAGTTTGGTTTTAAGTCTACAAACAAACCTAGTATTTGTTCGTTGTTTTATCCTGCTTTATTTTCTCTTGTTAAAATTATTAATAAGTTTTGTAAAATATTATGTGTGTTTGTGAGAATGACAACTAAGAATTTTGTCTTTCTTTTATAAATCTCATCTTTCCTCAGACCTTATAACACTCTCTGGCCAAGATTTTAATTTTTTGGACTCTTCTTTTAGCTATATCAGGACATCTGGTTCCATGGTAAATCAAGAACAAATAAATGCCCATTTGGATCATCTCTGGAATACCAATTCCAAATTATCCTGAATGGAGAATGTAATGGTTGAAAATGAATTGGAAGGGCAGGGACTCATTTCCTAAGTGGAGAGTATCTATAAAAAGTTAATCTATACTTGTAAAGCAAACAACAAAACATATTTTTTTTTTTCTGGATCACAAGTAAAAATTGCTAGAGCCTCAAGGGGCAACAAGGAAATAGAAAGACATCCTCAGTTCTGACCTTCATCTCAAGCCATAAAACTTTCTGAAGTGAAATTAGGTCACACATGAGGCTTAACCTTGGCTGCCTTTGGAATCAGAGAAATATATACATGTGGTTTTTGTTCTGTTGTCCAAATCACTGTTTTGAAAGATCCAGTATTGCTCCATATCCTGACATATTACATGCAAATGCTGTGGACAAAAGATGACAAATTTGGCATTTTAAAATAATACTTACTGTTTCTGGGATCTGCTCAGGAATTTAGAGAACTAGAAATCACTTTGTTTTCAAATTTCCAATGAAAACAAAAAGTTGGACAAATAGCAAGTCCATGACTTTTTTTGAACACATTCATGTCTAAGGTCACCGGTGCCAAATCTAAATGGACATCTAACTAAGCGCCAGCAGGGAGAGAAGTGGCAGACAGGAGCACTGTTTTATCTAGAGAAAAATGCAGCAGGACACCATTTGGAACAGTTCAACTGGGGAGATTGCTGAAGTGGGGAAGAGAAAATGACACTTCTGGAGTTCAAATACAGAGGGGAAGCCTGTATATTCTTGACAGCTTTTATTCAATGAAGCTCACTGGGCACTTACTGAAAAACTTTGGAGAGTCCTGAGAAAATCTTGCTTGGATTATAGAAATGGGAGAGAGGAAGAGCAGCCACTGCAGAAAAGGCACAGAGTCCAATGGGATTCTTCTCCTCATCTCTCTTAGAGAATAAGAGCCTTGATCTGTAAGAAGATGGCCATTAGGACACTGGAAAAAACTCATTTCAGCTGGGGGAGTAGACAGAAAACCCCTCTCTACCACTAAAAAAGAGTAGAAATATATATTGGTCAAAGAACTATAGTTAAGGCAAGGGCAAAAGCACTGACAAGGCCAGACTCCTAGTATCCTGACAGAGTTCCTGTTTATGTTTGAAGCATAATTAGAAATCACGTACCTGCTTCCTCTTTTTCCCTGTTCATTTCCAGGCTAATAATCATTAAATAACAAGTGACTTGCAAATGGTAGATACTCTACAAGGTGTAGAACAATAATCAGAAACAGATTCAGATGTGACAAAGATGTTGGAACTATATGAAATGAATTAAAATAATCATAATTGCTATGTTACATGCTCTAATGTAAAGTTAGACAATATTCAAAATCAGTGGGGCAAGGGCAATATACATAACCTAAACATTTGTACCCCCATAATATGCTGAAATAAAAAAGAAAAATAATCAGATGGTATTTCAGAAAAGAAATGGAAACTATAAGAAATAATCAATTGGGAATACTAGAAATGAAAAGCCACAGTAACATAAAAGAATGTCACATAAGTAGACTTAATAAAGCAAGGAAACAAATACGTGAACTTAAAGGTAGGTCCCTAAAAATTATCGACATTTGAACTTAAAAAAGCACAAAATAGTGAACAAAGAAGAGACAGCTTCAAAATTTTCTGGACCAATGTCAAACAGTAACATATATGTGACTGGAATTCCACAAGGAGAATATGGAGAAGATGGTGAAGAAGAAATATTTGAAGAAATAATGGCCTATAATTTTTCAAAATTAAGGACAAATACCTAATCAAATTTCCAAAAATCTCAGAGAATATCAAACAGGAAAAACAAAAACAACCAAACAAAAATATTTTTGAAAACAGCAAGAGGAAAAAAAATAACATGTAATGCATAGAGAAACATAGATGACAATTATGAAGGATTTCTCTTCAGAAATAATTCCAGCTATAATCATGCCACTATTAAAGTGCTAAAATAATAAATAAAAAATAAAAGCAGCTATCAACCCAGAATTCCATAAACAGTACAGATATATTTCAAAGAGGAAAGTTAAATTAAGATTTTTCTTAGACAAAGTAAACCTGGGGGAATTTATTGTTGGCAGACCAATAATAAATGTTACACTCTACCACATATGTTCAAGAGGTTCTTCAGACAAAAGGAATATTATACACAGAAACTTGGATCTACATGAAGAATTTTTTTTTAAAATTAAAGATAAACTAAAGCAAAAATAATAGTAATGCATTGTAAATTTAAGCATATTTAATACACTTATATACAAAAGGAATAACATATCACAACAAAGCAAGATTTGTCACAGGAGTACACAAAAAACTGAAACACTGAAACAGTAATCAATCTGACACCATGTGATATACTAAAGAAGAAAACTAAATTATCACAATAGATATAGAAAATCTTTTGACAAAGTTTGACATGAGCTTATGATAAAAACTCTCAGCACCCTAGAAGTAGATCAACTTTCTTATCCTGATAAAGGGCATCTGCTAAACTTGAAGTTCATATAATATGAACTTTTATAAAAATTCCAATTAATAAATATAGAAGGAATGAAGAAAAAAATGTCTATTAGAACAATTATGGTAATAATTTCTGTAGGCAAGATGCACCAATTGTTTAATTTGTTGAAAGGGTGTAAGGTCTGTAACTAGATTTTTTTTTATGTGATGTCTAGTTGTTCCACTGCCATTTTTTTGAGAAAACTATCTTTTCTCTATTATATTCCCTTTTCTCCTTTTCAAAGATCAGTTGACTATATTTATGTGGGTCTATTTCTGAGCTCTCTATTGTTCCATTGATCTATTTGTCTAGTTTTTCTTTAACACATTGTCTTGATTACTGTAGCTTTAAAGTAAGACTTGAAGTCAGATTGTGTCACTCCCCTAATTTTGTTGTTCTTCAGTATTTTGTTGAATGTTATAGGTCTTTTGCCTTTCCATAAAAACTTTGTCAATACTCATAAATCAGTTTGTCAATACTCATAAAATAAATATCTGTGATTTTTGTCCATGATTGTTTATATCTATAAATCAAGTTGAGAAGAGTGATATCTTAATAATATTGAGTCTTCTTATCCATGAATATGGAATATTTCTCCATTTTCTTACTCCTTTGAGTTTTTTCATCAATTTTTGTAGTTTTCCTCATTTACACATTGTATATATTTTGTTAGATTAAGTTCTAAATATTACATTTTGTGAGGAGCTAATGTACATTTTATTGCATTTTTAATTTCAAATTCCACTCTTTCATTACTAGGATATAGGAAAACAATTAACTTTTGGATATTAGCTTTGTATCTTAGAACCTTGTTATAATTCCTTATAAGTTCCAGGAGAACATTTTTGTTAGTTCTTTTGGATTTTATATATATCTATATATGATCATTCCATCTGCAAAAGAAGAGACAGTTTTATTTCTTCATTGCCAATCCACATATCTTTTATTAACTTTTCTTATCTTATTGCACTAGGTAAGAGTTCTAGTAAGATGTTGAAAAGAGGGTGTCCTTTATTTCTGATCTTAGTAGAGAAGCTTCTAGTTTCTGACCATTAAGTATGATGTTAGCTGTAGGATTTTTGCAGACATTTTGGTCAAGTAGTGGAAATTTATTCTCTAGTCCTAGTGTATTGAAAGTTTTTGGTTTTTTTTGTTTGTTTGTTTGTTTGTTTTTGTTTTTACCATGAATAGATGTTGGATTTTGTCAAACGCTATTTCAGTACCTATTGATATGATCATGTAATTTTTCTTAATATGTGCATTTAAATAGGTTAAAATTTTTTCTCCAAGCAGTGATTTTACTGCAGCCCACATATTTTTATAAGTTGGTTTCATTTTCATTTATTTTAAAATAGTTTTAAATTTCTCTTGAGATTTCTTCTGTGACCATGTGTTACTTAGAACTGTATTGTTCTATCTCCACATATACTGGAATTTTCCATTTATTTTTCTCTTATTGATTCTAGTTTAGTTCCACTGTAATTTGAAAGCAGACATTGCTTGATTTCTTTAAATTTGTTAAGGTATGCTTTTTTGCCCGTAATGGTTGTCCACCTTGGTGAAAGTTCCTTGTGAGTTTGAGAGGAACATGCATTCTGCTCTTATTGCTCCCTCTTAGGTGGGAAAGTATGGCTAGAATGGGCTGGAGTTAGGTATTTATTTCCCTTTCCCCAGGTGAGTTAGACTCTGGTAAAACACCAGCAGATATGACTTTTTAAAAATAGTCTCTCCTGAGAGCAGACTTTGTTAAGAAGTCTGTGGTATATGCTGTGGTATATTTCAAATGGTTCCTCCCCACCCAGATCAGAATCACAAGGGAACTTTTTTGAACTTCTGGAGAACACTCACAAAAGTATGGAGCTCCTCTGTGACTGGAGTTTGTAACTCTCAGACTTTTCCACACAGAGCCTCTGGTAATTTTTGAGTTACAGTTCAGGTTTTCCTGCCTTGACACAGGTTCCCACAGTGGTTTCCACTCCTGGAGTCTCTTCTCTGGTAAGCCATGCCTCCCTGTACTTGCCTGTCTATCTCTCCAGCTGGAGAAAGCAGTTTGCCCTGTGTCCTCACTCTCTATGGATCCAAGAGTTGCTGCTGATCTTTTATTCTGTTCAGACTTTTACTTGTTGTTTGGGCAGAGTGGCGACTTACAAGCTCCGTCCATATGAACATGGAGACCAAAAGTCTCTACAAGCCTTTTTTAGACATATATTTTCTTCTCTCCTGCATGAAAACTTAGGAGTGGAATTGCTGGGTCATGCACAGATGTGTGTGTGTAATTTTATGAGAAACTGACAAAAGTTTGGATTTTTTTTTCATAAAATGGTGGAACTCATTTACATCCCACCAGCAATGTATGAGGGTTCCAGTTGCTTCATTTCCTTGCCAACATTCTTGCCATGTTGCCAAAAACAGGTTGTCAGCCTTTTGTATTTTAACCATTCCACTGAGTGTGTACAACTATTTCATTGAAATTTTAATTTTTTGTTTCCATTATAACTAATGACGTTGTGTACTTTGACCATTTCTACATACTCTTTTGTAAAGTGCATTTCAAGTCATTTGCCCACTTTAGTTTCTATTGCTTTTTGTTTATTATTGAATTGCATGAGTTGTTTATATATATTCTATTTATAAGTTCTTAGCATTTACACATATATTTCCCCAAACTGTGGCCAGTGCATTCATTTACTAGATGATTTCTTTGGATGAGTAAAAAGTTTTAATGACAATGAAGTATAACTTATTATTTTTAATTTTATTTTTAGTGATGTCTGAGCCTCTGCTAAGAAATCTTTGGTGGTTTCAGGGTCCCAATCTTTCATACAATTTTCTTCCAAAAACTTATAGTTTGAGTTGTGAGTTGATGTCTGTGGTATTATCTAAAGGAAATTTTTAAAATATGGATACCAAGTTGTTTCAGAACCACTACTAAAATGACTTTACTAATTATATTGTTTTGGCATTCTTTATTCATTCTATATGGGTGAGTCTACTTCTGGATTCAATTTATTTTTCTACTGAACTATTTATGCATCCTTTAGCCAATACTATGCTGTCTTAATTATTGTAGTTCTATAATAAAACATATAATCTGGGAATATAGGCCTTCTATATTTATTCTTTTTTCCAATATTCTTTTGGATATTCTATGTCATTTGCAATTTTGTATAAATTTTGTAGTATACTTGTACATTGTTACAAAATTTCCTTAAAGGATTTTCATTATAATAACATTGAGAAATATTGAAATCTTAACAATAGTGGGTCATTTGGTCAATGGATGTGGTATGTTTGTCTATTTAATGAGTCATCTCTAAATTTTTTCGGCAATGTTTTCTAGTTTTTAGTGCCCAACGTTTGTTACATTTATTCCTATATATTTTATGTACTATTGAAAATGATACTGTGTGGGACATTTATCTCAGTTCTCTGCCTGACTCTTAGCCTTCAAGAGACTTCATACCCCTGAAACTCAATTGACGGGGCTCTTTCAGGTCTCATGACTACCGAATCACAGCTGGCTGTTTGACTGCACTAACAATAAAGCCCAGTGTGCACCTACAGGGTTTCTCTAAGTTCTTTCACCCTGACTTCACACTTCAGCAGGCTCCATATGTCTGTGTTTAAGGGAGGAGAGGTTTATCTCAGTCCTTCCCCCAGCTGCAGATGACAGAAGTCTCAAAATCAGTGTGAGGCTCTAATATTTGAGTTTTTCCTCAGTTCTCCTTTCCAGCCTTCAACTGTCAATTGGCTTGCTATGCCTGTGCCTCAGAAACCATCCTCCTCAGCCCCTCAGCTCTGCCCACAATCTTTCCAATGAACCCTCAGTGAAGGTTCATGCAAAACAGCTGGCAGGGGAGTGCTGACTCCTTGTGTTTGGTGGTCCTAGGGGTTGTAAACTACTCTTTGAACACCTAAGTTAGCCTTGAAAATATCTTATGTTAAAATTTTATCTTATTTCTTTTTACCCACCTCCCTCTGGCAGTTTCTTCCTCTTTTCATGCTCTGGTAAGGATGAAATCAGCCACAGATGTCATGTGTCCTACAAAAGGCTTGTCATTTTCTGGATTTCAGTTCATTATCTTTTTTCACAACTTCAGCTGTATGATGGACATTAAAAATACATAAACAAGAGACTACAATTTGTAGCTTTTCGGTCCTGCTATATGGTTAGGAAGGAATTTATATTTTCTTACAACTTTATCCATCTTAACCAGAAGCTGGCGTCCCATTTTACATTTATTTTTAGCTGTATCCCCTCTACTCTAGAATTCCATTTCAGAGGTTGTCATGATAACCTCCTTTTTAATCTAACTTTTTCGTGATATGTTTATGACATTTGCTGGCATTTAATGCATGCAAAACTCACTTAAATTTTTAAAAAGTCATTATTTACACATGAATACCAATGAAATCTACAGTTTACAGAGTATAATAGACTGTTGGAGTTTCTCAGGAGAAAAATGGAAAGAACATTGGACACAGAGTCAAAGAGAACTGGATTTAAATCTGGCTTTGACATTTATTAGTTCTGTGACCTTGAACACATCCCCTAACTTTGCTACAAAGTTAAAAATTTTGTATTACAAAGTAAAAAATGGAACACCTGCCAAAAGGAATTCATGAGGATTAGTTGAAGGAATATATATATAACTGTAGAACAGTATATAGCATACAGGTGACTGCCTGTTTTCCTAGAATCTGACTATAAACCCAAGTATCTATTATAGATTACAGTATAGTAAATTATAATTCATATAAAACTGAAAATATGACATATTTTAGTCATGACTACAGATTGGATTGTAGTTATCTTTTATTTCTACAGAAAAAAGAAAGGTTTTACAGAGCAAGTGATTACTACATGTGACTGCAAGAAACTTTCATTTAAAAAAGAAAATTGTTCTTTTCAATTTCTTTCTTAACTTTAGTCAAGATTTGTTGACTAAAGTTTTATATCTTTCTTTTTTTAGGAGATATTAAAATTTTGAATTCTGATTTATATCTATAAAATATGACTTTCATCATATTAAATTCATATTTGTATGATATGTTAGACCTTTGCATTGCTGTTATTATGGGGTGATTATTTCTGTCATTTGAAACATTTTATTTCTTATTTTCTATTTTCTCTATGCAGTAGTTTTACCTATATATATTCTGCCACTATTTATTTTCAATTTTTTTTGGGGGGGGGTTTCTTTTTAAACTGGCAGTAACAGCTGTTCCAACATAGGAAGGGGTTAAAGGTTTAATTGTTTTTTTTTTTTTGTTGTTGTTGTTGTTAGCCTTCTGTTCTGTTGGAATGCAGCTTCTTTAACTTTTTGTTGCCTTATTGGTGGAAAGGATTGATTTTGTGATAATACTTTCTTGTTTATATAGAAAACTTAACTTCGATCATGCACTTGTTGTTTACCGTTCATCACCAAGGATCCAAGGGAAGCTTGTCCCTTCCACATCACTTCCCTCCCCTGCAGAAGTTGTACCTCTTCCTTTCAATTTCCCTGTGGCCAATCATCTGATTAACCTTTTCTATATGACTTTCCTTTTCCTGGGAAATCTCCATAAACTATATTTCTGCACTGCTGATGCAGCTGGCTCTGCTGGTGTGAGATGCTCATTTCTTCACTCATGTATAATCTTAAATATAATTTGGAGCTGTAATATTCTCTCTCTTGCTTATGCTGGGCAAAAATTATAGGTGGTTTTCTTTGTTTTCTTTGTTGATCTGTATGGTTTTTGGATGATATGTGGAGATATTCAGATTTAAGCAGCTGCCATTATTTTTCAAAAATGTCATATCATGAAAGGTGTGAATGTATATGAAATAAATAAAATTCTCTTTAAAATGTATTAGTGGCTAATTTGGCACTTTTTCCATTCATCAAAAAAGACAAGTGGTGAAGAAAACTTAGTTTTCATAAATTTTTTAGTATAAATTACATATAATGAACTGCACATATATAGCATATTCAATATGATGCATTTTGACATTTATATTTAGGAAGCCTCTCTTTGTAGGATATGGTGATAATGGAGAGTAGTGTATATTGAAACAGCATCCTTGCACCACAGCATCCTCACTTTATTCAGTGACATGGTTACCATGGAACCATGCAGTGCAAGGACTCAGTTCTGACATGCACAAATTTCCATTAACTTCCTACCATGCAAATCAAAGACAGCCTGCACTCCTAAGAACATCTGCACAATCAAGATAATGAACCTATCTAAACATCCCTCAAAATTTGTTCATGTGCCTGTGCCCATCCATCCTTTTTACTCTTCCTTAGACAGTTTCTAATCTGCTTCATTTTACATAGTTTAGTTTACATTTTCTAGAATTTTATATAAATGGTGTCTTGCAGTGTATAAACTTTTGGCTCTGGCTTCTTTCATATAGCATAGCTATTTTGAGATTCATCCAAGTTGTTGCATGTATTAACAGTTCAATTAGATAAAATAAGCATAAATTCTCCAAATCTGTTCTTCTTTTTCAAAGTAGTAGTTTTCCAGTACAGACCTTTTGAAAATCTGCATAAATTTCTGAATCACCTTGACAATTTTTATACAAAAGCTTGATTAATTTATAATTGGAATTGCATTGAATCTGTAGATATTTGGGGGACACTTGACATCTTAACATTGCATCTTTTGATCTATTAGCTTGGTATATCTCTATATTCATTTATATCTTAACAACTAGTGTTCTTATTGGTTTAGAGGCCTTCTACACATTTTGTTATATTCATTCCTAAATGTTATATATTTTAATGATATTTTAATTTCTGATTGTTTGTTGCTACGTATGTAAATACAATTTATATTTGTAATTTTACATTGTATATTCCAAACCTCCTAGACAAATTTACTAGTTGTAATATTTTTTTTGTAGATTCCTAGAATTTTCTACATAGACAGCCATGCCAACTGTAAGCAAAGACAGATATAATCCTGGCCTTCTAATCTATGATTGCATTTAATTTTTCCTACCTTATTGCACTAGCTACAACCTCCAATGCAATGTTTAGTAGAAAAGGTAAGAAGATATATCTATTCCTTATTTTTGATCTTAGAGTCAAAGAATTTAGTTTTTCATCATTAAATATGATGCTAGCTGCATCTTTCTCATATATGCTCTTTATCAGGTTAAGAAAGTTTGCTTCTATTACTAGTACCCTTAGAGTTTTGCCATAAATGAAGGTTGAATTTTGTTAAATCCTTGAGATGATCATATGTATTTTTCTTCATTAATATAGTGCTATGATGATTTTTTTAAATCAGCCTTGCATTCCTAAGGTAAACACCACTTAATTATGATACATCATCTTTTATATATCATTGAATTTGATTTGCTTAAACATTTGTTAAAGATTTTTGTATCTAAGTTCATGAAAGATGTTGCTGTGTAGTTTTCTTTGCTGGTAACATTTTTGGTTTCAGTATCAGGATTATACTGGTCTTCTATAATGAGTTGGGAAATGTTTCTTGCAACTCTATTTTCTGAAAAAGTTAGAAAATTGGAGTTGTTTCTTCCTTAAATTTTTGATGCAATTCCTGCTTGAAATCATATGAACCTGGAATGTTCTTTGTGTGAAGGTTTTATCTACAATTTCTTTGATAGATATGCAACTATTTAGGTTATATATTGCCTTTAGAGTGAGTTTGGTAGTTTCTGTCACTGAAAGTATTTGCCCGTTCCTCTAAATTTTTGAATTTGACATAGAATTCTTCATTGTATTCTCTTATTAAACTGTTAAGACTTTTAAGATCTGCAGTTATCCCACTTTCCTTTATGCGAGTATTGGTGATTTGTAGTTTTTTTTCTCATATTTTCTTATCAGCCTGGCTAGAAGTTTATCAGTTTTACTGATCTTCTCAAAGAAACACCTTTTTTTCCATTGATACTCTCTATTATTTTTCTGGTTTTTTATTTCATTGTTTTTTCTGTAATATTTATTATTTCTTTTCTATTTTTTAATTTCAGTTTGGTGTTTTTTTCTAATTTCTTAAGATAAAAACATATAATTAATATGAGCTCTATTTTTTAAAATAAAAGTTTTTAAATCTATAATGTTTTCTCTAAGCATTGCTTTAGAAGTTAGAATTTAGTTAGAAGTTAGAAGAATTAGCACTGCTAATTCCTAATTTAATCACACTGTAGACAGATAATAAACTTTGTATTATTTACATGTAAAATAATAATCCCTGTTTTATGGCTCAGAATATAGTCTATCATGCTATATGTTCATTTTTTACTTGAAGAATGTATATTCTTTGGTTTTTGAGGTGAATGCGAGTGTCCAATAAATATTAGTTAGCTTAGTTGAGTTTCTTAATAGTTTTGAAATCATTTTTAATTCTGAATTTTCACAAACGCAGTCTTTCCCCAAGTTACTGAGTGTTAGTGAGAGTTGACTGTTCTCTAAATTTGTCTTACGTTTACATGGAAATTAGAATTTACAGAAAATGAAATGATTATTGTACTGTACTGCTACCTTTGGGTTTATTGTGTTGTCAAAATTGTTGAAAAAGCAAAAAGGCTAATACATGTTTTTGAAACTCAGATTTCTTAAAAAAATACAATCATGTATGAAGAAAAAATATTGAATGGAGGGAAATGCTTCTCAAATTTTAGCCACATATTTATGTTGCAAATCTACTTTAAAGATTAATATAAAGTCTAAGCCTATAATGATAGAGTAATAAGAATAAGGATAATATGATCAATTTCTAAAATAATCTGTAATGAACTATCATGACCAATAAATGTTGGTGAAATTTGATGACATATCTGGGTACCGTGTGGTTCACTCAAGTTGACATATATAATTAACCATCACACAGCAAGGGAAAGTGACTGATAAAATAATTATTTGCTATTACTTAAGATATATTTTGCAAGAATACTATTTTAATGCCATCTCACAAATGAGGAAACCATATACACAAAATCAAGTTGGTCCAGCACATAGTTCTTTCAAGTCTCTAACTCTGTGCAGTTATATGGAGTACACTTTATAGTAGATATACTATCCTGATATTTAAATTATAGTTGTAAGGCAATACCTATGATAGTAGTGTAGCGCACAGAAATAGAAGAGGAGACAATTATACAAACTGGAGTTTAGATATGATATGTATGCATTTGTATAAAATGCAATCTTAGGATTACAGTATAATGAGGTACAAGCCAGCAGGGAAGACGTAAGTTTTATTAAAGATGTTTATCTCAGATTTTTTTGTAGACAAATTGGCTCAAATGCCCATCACTGCCAAGACAGCTGTAATTTTATACATCTGATGCACAAAGTAGTGAAGATCATTTCTTGGTGGACAAATATCTTCTTTTCGTCAGGCAGTTTTCTCACATTTCATCTCTTTGTCATTGACAAGTTGGAATTAGAATCCTCAGTTTCAAAGTGATTGGTGTGAAATGTTGTTATGATAAAAAATGCTGTGATACCAAGAAAGCCAAAAACAGAAGACAAAATATAAAATAAATAATACATAACTCAAACTCTCAATACTGAAATATTTTCAAAGCACATACACACACAAACATACACACAGAAAAAATTTTCTTGTCATTTACCCTGTAAGAAAAAGATATTAGTGTTTTTATCAATAGCTTCTGGATGTTCTTCTAAATTTACATTTCTCTTTGGATTTTTTTTTTAATTTCAGCTTATTATGGGGGTACAAAAGTTCAGGTTATATATATTGCCCATGTCCCCCATCCCCCCGAGTCTGAGCTTCAAGCATGTCCATTCCCCAGACAGTGCACATCGCACCCATCATGTAGGTATACATCCATCCCTTCCCCCCACCCCCATCCCCCCGCGTCAGAACTTCAAGCGTGTCCATTCCCCAGACAGCTATAAGAAATAATGGTGATATGGCATCTCTTTTGTTCTCCTGGAGAGAGTTGGAACCCATTCTATTAAGTGAAGTATCCCAAGAATGGAAAAATAAGCACCACATGTTGTCTTTGGATTTTTATTAGCAAGTTAAAGTGTTCATCCTTACTATGTAGAGACTTGTCAAATATAGGGAGTCCCTGGGTTATGGATCTTCCGACTTACAGCATTGCATACTTACAAACAGGCTCCCAAGTTCCCCATTAAGACGGTTTATAATTAAATAATTAAATTAATAGGTTGGGAACTAGTTTCTTCTGCTCATGTAAACAAACGCGTATGGCGTAAGTGGTTCTTTGACACAGCAGCTTTAAGATAGTGGCTAGTCTGACATTTTTATATGATTGCTTACACACAGCATCATTTTCATCTTAACTTTTTAATTCAATTTTGTGAGTTTGTGTTTACCCTTATCACCATGCCTCCAAAGCAAAAGTTCACTGCACGTCCAGGTGAGCCTGCAGTGAAGAGAAAGGTGATGATAATGGAAATGGAAGTTGAAATAATTAAGCATTTGGAGAAAGGCCAGATGCCATCATTCACTGGGAAACCATTCGGCTTCAGTCACTCAACTATCAGAACAATTATAAGGGATAAAGTGAGAATTATGGAACATGTAAAAGGCAGTGCTCCAATGAAAGCATCAATTATTACTATGCAGCAGAGTGGATTACTTATTGAAATAGAAAGGTCATTATTGATTTGGCTACAAGATCAAAATAAATGCAACATTCCTATTAGCCTAGTGTTGATGCAACATTAGGTGAGAGTTAAACATTAATATTCTTTTTTGAAATTTCTCCTATATCCTATCTAAACATTTTGTATGAGTTTGTTTTTATGTTGTTTGTTTAAATTAAAAGAAAGAGCACAAGAATTTCTGTAACTTATTATACTTCAGGGGTATTAAAATTATATTACACTATATTATTATCACATATGAGCCATTATAGAATTATTATTACCGTATATACACTGTTCATCAAGGATCCAAGCAACATATAAATCCAACCTAATGATATTCTTAGGAACGTATCTTGTCCATAACCCGGGACTGCATGTATATTGGGGATCTCAATCATTCTTCCACTAAAACAGAGGCTATTCATTATAGGAAGCACACAACTGAATCCAGTGTCCCACTATGCATAGGAAGGAGCCAGGCCTGCCTTGCACTTTTCTGACACCAACCAGATAGATGGATTTTCTTCACTTTCCTCCAGAATATGATGACTACATAGCTTTATCTCATTCTGATACAAATAGCACCCACAGCCAGATGAGTTTAGAGAGGCTCCAGATTGGGAAGGAAATCCAATGGAATCAATCTACATACCTGAAAAGAAGATGAAGAAAAGGATGTGGTTTTGAAAATCAATTCAGGTGAATGGCTTGCTGCCACGAATAGAATCTGGATTTCACTTTCCCCATCCAATTAAGTTAAATGTACTGTTCTTAATGGTTACCTTAGAATAAATGAGTGTTTTCTAAAAGTTATTGGGATATTCTGATAAGTAATTTTTCTTTAAGACTTATGATAGATACTTCCATTTACTCATCATTTGTGAGGGTAAGGTACTTTGTTAGGACAGAACTCTACAAGATGAAAATTAAAACCGGTAACAATATAAATAAGAACTAATACATACATGTTATGAAAATTAAGTATATATAATAATCTATATAAGTATAAATACAGATGACCTTTATGCAGCACATGTTTGAACTGTGCAAATCCACTATGTGTGGCTTTTCTTCCACCTCTATCATCCCTGAGACAGCAGGACCAACACGTCCTCTGTTCTTTCCCCTCTTCAGCCTACTCAACATGAAGACCATGAGGATAAAGACCTTTATGATGATCCACTTCCATTTAATGAATAAAAATTATATTTTCTCCCCTTTATATATTTCCTTAATAATGTTTTCTTTTATATAGCTTACTTTATTGTAAAAATATAACATGTAAAAATATGTGTTAATTATTTATGTTATCAGTAAGGCTTCTGGTCAACACTAGGCTATTAGTAATGAAGTCTTCGGGGAGTCAAAAGTTATATAAAGATTTTTGACTGCACCACGGGGTGGGGGCAGTTAGGAAGTCTATCCCCTGCATTGTTCAAAGGTCAATTGTGTATATATTTAAAATTTCCTAGATTTGTTAGACTATATTTTTTTGTTGTGTTACATGTAAAAGGAAAATCTTTATCTTTGATTATAAGTGATAGTTTCCTTTCATGAAATTTAATCTATGAACAAGATGATGGCACATTTATGATTTCCCTTAATCTTTTATTCTTAAATTTTTTTATTGAAAGAAATAACTCAAAAAGGAGAAAATATATAATGAAATATATAATGAAATGATGAATACTATTGTACTCACCAAGCAAGTGGAGTACATCTGAATATTGGTGTAAATTTTTCAGATTATATTTATAGTTTCAATGCTACCCTTCCTCCTCACAGGAAACCACTATAAAAAATTTGTATTTCACACCACATACATGTCTTCCATTTTCCATTACATGTACATACTCATATAAATAAGAGGTAACATAATGTATTTTCCTGACAATTTTTTACATGTAGATTCACTTTGAGTACTTAATATCATATCACTGAAGGAGTATTACATAAATTATATATTAATTTTATTTTTGAAAGTCATTTCTGTTATTTCCAAGTTCTTGAACAGTATACTTCTGCATATTAGGCTAATTTCTAGAATATGCCTGAGTGGAATTTCTGATATATTTTCAAATTATTCTCCAAATTAGATTTGTCTATTTATATACTCATCAACAGTGTGTGAATATTCTTATTTATTTGTATTCTTGCTGATATTTTGTATCAACAGACTTTTAAATTTTATTGTCAATATCTGAATAGTCCATCTTTTAGGTCAGACCAAATATATGGCTATGCTGAGAAAGACAGATGAGTAACTTTAACCTAAGTAACAGAATACCTGCCACGTATTTTCTTGTGGTTTATGCTGCCAACTCTGGTCAAATCAGACAAAGAGGCTCATCTCATCAGTAATATATATTTCCTATTCATTTGATTACATTATTTTAATATATTTTTAGAATTTTTCTATTGATTTATAGTTTTGTTCAGGTCTCCTGAATGCTAATCTTGAGTATATTTTCTCTTTTTACTTTATTTATATAAAAATGCTATTACAATGTAGATAATATTCTCAATATTTAATTTTTTGTCACTTTTGAGTGTTGTTTAAACAATCATTCTCTACTTCATATATTCATAAAAATGGCTTTAAGTTATGCTTTCCACATTTATGTCTTAACTTACAATTGGTTTATATGTGTTGTGTTTTATGGGGCATCTACCTACCTACCTGTGTACCTACATGGTATTCCTACATAGGTAATGAATTATCCTCTCATTTATTGTGTAGTTTTACTATAGTTTTATAAAATGTCATGGTGTCTGTTAGAGTAGGGTCCCCACCTTGCTCTTCCTTAGGCGCTATATTAGTCAGACAGGTATATTGTTGTCTGCTTTGTCAAAGACCAGTTGGTTCTAGGTAGATGTTTTTATATCTGGGTTCTCTATTCTGTTCCATTGGTCTATGTCTCTATCTTGGCACAAATACCTTGCTGTTTTGATTACTATAGTCTTGTAGTATAGTTTGAAGTCAGGTAATGTGATGCCTACAGCTTTGTTCTATTTGCTTAAGTCAATAGGCTGGCACTCATGGACTCAGCCTCCAGGCTCACCAAGGCCAGGCCGACCCCACAGCCCAGGCTCTCAGTTGTCACTTGAAGAGTAAGCCCCCATGTGCACCCCAGCCTAGGCATGATCCCACAGCAGCAGTCTCCAGGCCTTCCAGATAAACTTGGTTTCTGGGCCTGCCTCAGTGCCACTCTAACCACAATGGCCTCAGGCTCCAGACTGGCACCAGCACTGAGTTGGCCCCCATAACCCTAAGCTTCAGGCCCACCCTAGCACCAGGCCCATCCCTGCACCAGGCTGGCATCCCTATCCTAAAATACCAGGCAGGTACCCTTGGACACAGGCCTTTCCAGTGTTGGGCCAGTACCCCTGGCCCCACCCTCCAGCGTCCCTGCAACCCCATGCTCTAGCAGATACATGGGCTGGACCTGTTCCAGTAGACTCCAGGGCTGGACCAGCCCCATGGACCTAGGATCCAGGACTTCCTTTGTGTACTCAGGTCCAAGGCTGATGGCTGAGGCCCCGGGACTCAAGCCAGAATTGTGGACCTAGTTTCTATTCCAACATCTGCATGCCCAGCCTCCAGCCCAGTACAAGTAGATACATGCTTCAGGCTGGAGCCCACTGCCCCAAGCTCTAGGCCGGCCCTAGAGTGGCTCCAGGCACTGACCAGCACCTGAGACCCTACATTCTAGATCAGATCAGCCCCAGAACCAGGCTGGCCCTCAGCTCCCAGCTAGTCTCCATGGCTCCAGTCTCATGAGGACACAGGGTCCATGCCTGCTCCAGCAGAACCAGGGTCCAGGGCCACCCCAATAGACCCAGGTACCATTTTGGAGACTGTGAACTGAGGCTCCAAGACCATCCCTGCAGACCGAGTTTAGGCCAGACTTTGTAATCTCAGTACCCAGACCTGCCTCCATGGACTCGGGCTCCATGTTCTGCCCAGTAGACCCAGGCATCAGGCTCACCTCAGTGCTAGGTCAGCTCCTCTGGACCCAGGCTTCCTGCTGGCCCCCATGGATACAGGCTCCAGGTCAACAATATATCTTATATCTGGAGAGGATAAAAATGACAAAGTAGGGAAAAATTACTATAACCCAACCATATGATTGAGTAAATGTTGTCTGAATATGTCTGTGACTATATAGATCAGTAGATAAACGCACAATGCAGAGATTATTTTGATCCTTATTGAGATTTAATTTCTCTAGTGTTTCATAGCTGGTTGTTTCTTTAAAAAAAATGTTTAATTGATGCAGTATTTATATGTTACTGTAATATTCAGTGCAATACCTGTAAGCCACCTCAAATCCTCTGTGTGCTAAGCCGAGGAGAAAAGATTAAGGAGATGACTGACTACCTGGAAGAAGTGAAAGCTACATTATTATTAATAATGGCTATCAATGATGTCTTTTTTAAAAAAAAAAAAACCAAAACTTTTTGTGATTCAAGATATCAGTTTAAAATACATTATTATAAATTTAAGATGTTTTATGTAATTTCTGTGGTAACCACAAAGAAAATATCTATAAAATATATACAAAGGGAAATGTGAAAGGAATCAAAACATGCCACCACACACACAAAAAATCAGCAAAATATAAAAGAAAACAACAAGAGAGGGAAGGAGGACCAAAAAAACTACAAAACATATAGAAAAAAATTAACAAAATGATAATAATAAGTCCTGTTCTATTGGCAACTACTTTAAATATCCTTTTGTGAATGGCTTTTTTCATTTATCAAAATGTCCTTGACAGTTCATTCATGGTGTGGCATGTGACTGGATTTCCTTCTTTTTAGAAGCTTTAAAGTGTTCTATTGTATGCCTATACTACATTTTCTTTATCTGCTTATTTGTTGATCAACATTTAAGTTGCTTCTACCTCTTGGCTTTTGTGAATAATGCTACAATGAACATGAGTGTGAATATATTTCTTCTATATCCTGCTTTGAATTCTTTTGTATATATACCAAGAAAGAGGATTGTTGGATTATATGGTAGTTCTATTTTGAATTTTTTGAGGAACTTATATACTATTTATAATTATGGCTGCACAATTTTTCATTCTCACCAACAGTGCACAGGGGTTCCAATTTCTCTGCATCCTTACCAACACTTGTTATTTTGTGTTCTTTTGATATTGACCATCCTAATGGGGTAAGGTGATAGGTATCTCATTATGGTTTTGATTCTCTTATGATAAGTGATGTTGAGCATCTTTACATATGTTTGTTGGACATATGTATATTTTTTGGAGAATTGTGTATTCAAGTCTTTTGCCCAATATTTAATCAGGTTATTTGTGTTTTCTTTTTGTTGTAGAAGTTCCTTACATGTTCTGAACATTAACCCTTTATCAAATACGGTTTGCAAATATTTTCTCCCATTCCATAGGTTGTTTCTTCAGCCTATTGCTTATTTCCTTTGAAGCACAGAATTTTTTAAGTTAGATGTAGTTCCATTTGTTTATTTTTTCTTTTGGTTCCTGTGCTTTTGGTGCCTTATCCAAGAAATCATTGCCAAAGCCAATGGTTTGATGATTTCCCCCTTTGATTTCTTCTAGGAATTTGATAGGTTTAGGTCTTAAGTTGAAGTCTTTAATTCAATTTGAGTTAATTCTTACGTATGATGTTAGCTATGGTCTAAGTACCAGTGGATATCCAGTTTTCTCAACACCGTCTGTTGAAAAAAGACTGACAGTTTCCTATGTCCTAGTCTCAGAGCCCCATCATAGGTCATTTGGCGGTATATGTTAGGATTTATTTATGGGTGCTCTATTCTGTTCCACTGATTTATATATCTGTCTTTGTGCCAGTACCACACTGTCTTGGTTACCATTACTTGTAGTATGTTTTGAAATGAGGAAATGTGAAGAACTTCAAATTTGTTCATCTTTTTTAATACTGTGTTGGCTATTAAGGATCTCTTGAAATTTCATATGAATTTTTGGATTTTTTTCCTATTTCTATAAAAAATACCATTGGGATTTTGATAGAAAATGTATCATCTATATCTGTAGATAGCTTTAGCTAGTATGGATATTTTAACAACATTAAATTTTCTAATCTACAAACACAGGATGGTTTTCCATTTATGTATATCTTCTTTGATTTCTTTTAGCAGTGTTAACAAAGTCTTTTGGCAGAGTTTTTAATCCAAACATAAATGTATATTTAAAGTAATTATTGATATGCAAGGACTTACTATCGCCATTTTGTTAATTGTTTTTTGTTTTGATTTGTAGCTTTTGTGTTTTTTCTTCCCTCTCTTGTTGCCTTCTTTTATAATTTTGTTGCTTTTCTTTTTAGTGGCATATTTTTATTCCTTTCTCATTTCTCTTTGTGTATATTCTATAGATACTTTCTTTGTATTTGCCATTACAAACAATTACATAAAGCATCTTAAAGTTACAATAGTGCATTTTAAACTGGTAACTTATTTTCAATCACAAAAAAGAAAAGTTTTTTTTTTTTTTTTACAGAAACAATGACGGATGATTAAGAAAGCCATTTATTGCTAGTTATATAACTTCTGTTCCTTTCAGGTTGTCAGTCATATCCTTAATTCCTTTCCTCTGACAACTTAGTTGTCAGAGGATTTGAGGTGGCTTACAGGTAATACACTGAATATTATAGTAACATATAAATAGAACATCAATTAACATTTTTTAAAAGAACAATCAGTTAAACATTAGTAGAGAAATTAAATCTCAAAAGGGTCAAAATAATCTCAGCAGGGGTGTGTATCTACTGATCTATATAGTCACAGACATTTTAAGGCAACATTTACTCTTTCACATGGTTGGGTTATAGCTACTTCCCCCTAGTTGGTTACTTTTTGTTCTCCACTTATAAGATATATTTTAGTAATTTGTTTACTCCACACATTAAAATAATTGCTATGTGCAGACACTGAGCTTGGGACTGTAATTATAGTAGTAAGAGCAACAGTTATTTTTCCTCCTCTTATAATGTTTATATTGTGTTGGAGCAGGAAACAATAAAAACAAAATAAATACATATTGCAACAAATTTTTTCAAATAGTTATAATTGTTTTAAAATAACACAAAGGTATGTAATAAAGTGTCATAGTAGACATGATTCTTTGAATAAGGTGGTAAAAGAAGGCCTTTTTTTAGAAAACATTTGTGCTAAAACCTAAGGAGATAGTCATGTAAATATTCAGGGTAATAGCATTGTAGGCTTAGGAAACATAAACTGCAAAGACCCTAAGACACAGAAAAAGGAGTTCAGTGATTCTGGGGTGTATTCTGAGATGAAAAAATGAGAAGAGAAAAGAGAAAGGAAGGGCATGATTTTGTAGGGCTTTGTAGGCCAATGGAATGCTTTGAACTTGATAATAGTGATGGATAACCTCAGATATATTTTATGTAAAATGATAGTATGATCTAGAATACTTTAAAAAATCATTATTGCTGCTGTGTGGGAAGTCAATGGAAGGCCTGAAATTTGGATACAACATCCATAAATATTTCAGTACCCCAGATTTCATATGATACAGGATTAAACTAGGGGGGTAGCATTGCAGAAGGTGAGATATGGACATATGCTCACCATAGAGCCTAAAGGAATTGGCAATGGATTGTATTCCGGTACGAGGCAAAGGGAAGGGTGATAGGTTTTCATTAACAGAGACAGACTTTAAGTCTGCTTTACTGGGTTAAATTTTAGATGGCTTCACACTCTAAGATGTTAAGTTGTCAGTTGACTACATGAATCTGGAGTGTACAGAAGATGTAAATGTTAAATATATGCATTTTGAAATCATTGGCATACAAATGATATTTAAAACATGAAACTAGATGAGATCACAGAGGAAATGGTATAGATATAGGAGAGCTCTGAGATTCTTCAATATTTAGAGGATGAGCAGAGGAGGTAGAAAAAGGAAAGCAAGTGAAGAAGGAGGAAGAAGAGATAAAGATAATGCCAGAGAAGACAAAGGAAGAGTGCTTCAGGAAGAACAGAGAAATCAAATATACAGAATGCAGCAAAATGATTTGGTAAGATGATGAAAGACAAGACACAGGAAGGTGAAAAAATACAGTATTATCCACAAAGGACACCTATTACAGTTAGGAGTTTGCCTAACTTAATATTACCTAGGGAACTTGTGAAAATACAGATTTCTCAAGACTTGTTTCCTCAATATGCCTATTCAGAGAGTTTGGAGTGGTATCCAGAACACTTTTGAAAGAGTTTCATTTTTAAAGAGTGCCCATAGTTTTCATTTAAAGATTCAAGTCTTCAGCAATTCAACATACACTTACTGAGTACCTAGTATGGTTAGTTATTGTGCTAAAAACTGAGTTTATAAGGGTGGGCAAGACCCAACTAGGCAGTAAATCAAATTGGAGAGGTCTCCACATGCTTGCCAACAAATATCTTTATTTTGAAGGCAAAAATGAGATGTGGAAATTGCCTTAAATACATACCTTAGTCTATTGCCTAGCATCAAGTATGTGTTTTGCTAATTATGAGATCTTGCCCTTTTGTGTTGATCCATTTATTTCTAGAGATTTTAAATTATAAACATTCACCATTTCTTAGGAGAGGACACTTTGCTTCTAAGAGATCAGGTTCCCGTCCCACTTACGTTGACCTCTGTCTGTGTACCAACCGCTTTCCCAGGTTACTTGTGTATAATCCCCATTATGATTTTGTTTAATGTAAAATAACAACTCAAAACCAATATCATTTAAATAAGGGGGTATTTATTTGTTTTAGTTAAAGTAATACATGTCAGAATAGGAATGTTATTTTTTAAAAAATCTAATGTTTGAAAGACCCTAGCTACTTAGTGGGCTATTCAGGTCTCCACAAACACTCCTCCTTTTATCACTGCACGGTATTATCAGGGTTGATCTTTCAAGGGGTTGTCCTGGTTCTTTGGCTCCTGGCCTGGAGGAATCACAAGCCCAGCCAGTGTGATGGAGTGATGACAGACACAACAGCTTACACAGCAGCTTTCATTGCAGGGATTTTGCACAGAATGGAGGGTGATAGAGGAACACCAAAGGTTTGTATGATCAGAGAATGTTTCCTGAAGGTAAATCGGTCTTTTTCCAAGAGTGGAGAAGACACTAGGGTCTTACACTCTATTTTTATGTCTACACCTTATGATATGCTAAATGGTGGGTGGAATATTCATTATTTTCCTGGGAAAAGGGTAGAGAGTTCTTAGAGCTAAGGGCACTCCCCAATTTTATCCTTATAGAGTAACTTCCTTTGGTTGCCATGGCATTTGTAAACTGTCATGGCACTGGTAGGTGTGATTTTTTATTATGCTAATGTATGTTAATGAGGAAAAGGTCACCTTTAGACATGAGCTCCTGGTTTCTGTCCATGTTCCTGGTTGGGAAAAGTCCCCAATCTCAAGTTCCTGCCATTGCAGTTTAGGTTCTAAATGTTCCATTGGCCTCCTTATTTTTGCCCTCCTCATCTTTTCCTGTGGTTAATGCTGCTCACCTACACTGTCTCTAACACTATTCATGAGTTCAATCATCAGGTTTTGTTGCTAACAGAGGCGGCAGTAGGTTGACGTTTATCAGAGGGAGTCTGTGTGGGGCTATGACTAGTTGAATGGATTTTAGAGGCATGCTCCCTGAAGTGAAATATTATTGATATGTTAAACAGGTTCAAGAGTGGTTCTGGCCCTACTACTTACTGTTATTAAGCTGAAGCCTATATTATGGGAGTGCATGACATTTTTATTATCATGTTAAATAGTTTTCTAACTGACTTTCTTACTTATGTTTACCTGCCTCTGAAATGTAATTCTTTGTTAATATACATTCGGTCTTTTTGCTCCCTTCTTGTAACTCTTGTTTCCAATAGCTCTTTACATGAAATCTAAAAAAGAAAAAAGTTTACAGTAAAATCTAAAATGAAATCTCCACGGCCATATGTGGTGTGTGCATCCCAACTTTGCAGCAGCGTGTCTAACTCAGGCGCAACACAACCGTCCTGCTTCTTTATGATCTTCCTGCCATTCTTTCCCTTCTTCTCAGTTTTGAAAATATAGAACAACATATATAAATAATTTTTATTTTATAAAGTTATTTTACAAATATAATATGGCTCAAAAAAATAAATGAGATGGAAAAAAAGAATTTAGACAAAGGCAACACGTTGAGGAACAGCAGTAAGAACAACAATAATAACAACAATGAAAACTAAACAGAACTAAAACTTCAGGTCAAAGTTAAAAGGAAAATAGATGTGGTTGAAAAATTAAATTACTGAAATAAAAACTTTCCTATAGAGAAAAGGTCTAGATAATTCCTGAGAATATATGTAATAAAACAACCAGAAAGAAAGTTAAAGTTGTTCAAACAGAAAGATGAGTCATTTCCTAATGTAGGTAAATAAATGAATGGAACAAGAAAACATATTAAAAGTTATAATGAAATAAACTTTCCCTGAAATAGAGAAATAATGGAATTTATATATTAAAAGAACAGATGTTCTAGCAAATTTGAACCATCACCACTGAAACATATCCTAATTAAATTAATGGTTGCTTTTTTAATTTAGCAGTATAAAGTCTGGCAGGAAAGATAAATCCTACATAGGTAAAAGAAAAGAAAAGAATTAAGTTGGCCTCAGACTTCTCCAGAACAATATTCAATGTCATAAGACAGTATTAGAAGATATGTATATCAAATTCTGATTGGACAAATACTAGGCCTAGCTAAAGTTACCATCTTCATGGAGCATGAGCAGGCAGATGTTCTCAATACCAAACTCAGAAAATAGAGAACAAAGACAGAGAACTGTGAAAAATTATGCTATTTTATGTTTGACAATTTAAATAGAGCAACAATGGTGTAACTAATAAATATTAAAGTAGCCAAATGGAAGTGGCTTATGAAGTGAAGGTGAAAAGAATAATCAGGACGCTAATGTCTTCACCTTTCATAGCAGACATTTAATAAATACTATAAAATTGAAATTATTAGTCAGGTGTGGTGTCTCACACCTGTAATCCTAGCACTCTGTGAAGTCAAGGCGAGAGGATTGTTTTAGCCCAGGAGCTCAAGATCACTCTGGGAAACATAGCGAGACCTCATCTCCACAGCAAATTAAAAATAAATAAATAAATAAATAACTTTGAAATTATTGATGAAACAAATGCTTCAAACTCTTAATGTTTTTTCATGATATTTTTTTCCACATCAGAGAAAGCTTTATTTCTTTTTTTTTTTTTTTTTTTTTTTTTGAGACAGAGTCTCACTCTGTTGCCCAGGCTAGAGTGAGTGCCGTGGCGTCAGCCTAGCTCACAGCAACCTCAAACTCCTGGGCTCAAGCGATCCTACTGCCTCAGCCTCCCGAGTAGCTGGGACTACAGGCATACACCACCATGCCCGGTTAATTTTTTCTATATATATTTTTAGCTGTCCATATAATTTCTTTCTATTTTTAGTAGAGATGGGGTCTCGCTCTTGCTCAGGCTGGTCTCGAACTCCTGAGCTCAAACGATCCGCCCACCTCGGCCTCCCAGAGTGCTAGGATTACAGGCGTGAGCCACCACGCCCGGCTAGAGAAAGCTTTAGAAGTCGAATCTTTTAGGAGAGTTTAACAGTCCTGCAATTTACTTAGTTTCTTTTTATTTTACTTTTTTTAACCTGGGTAAAATTCAGGTAAATTTTAATATTCTAATTATCTGCATAGAAAAATTATGCCTGAAATTTATAGCTATTTGTAGTTGGTGATGAGATGCAGGTTGATTTCTTTCTTCCTTTTGCTTCTGCAAGTTATAAATGCTTTATGATAAAAGTGCACAAGGTTACAGCAAGAGTGATTTTCTTAAAAAAGAAAGAAAAGAATATTCTAAGTGATTATTTATATATATCCATGTGTAGGATAAGTGTATGAAGCCCGGTGTCTGAAATCTTAGACTATTTCTTCAAGATTCCAGAGAATTTTCATACAGTTGTTCTAGGCCCTGTCCCCCAATTCATTTGGCTCCCACAAATCTAAGGTTTGGGTTGCCTTACATAATTTTTGTCCAAATCTTTCTTGATTCTATTTCCTCTTTGCCCAGCTTTAGGTGGACATCGGATTATTATCCAAACAACCTAGACCTAGAGATTGACAGACTGGAGAAGTAGGGAGGGAAAGAGAAAGGTTTCTGTCACAATATTTTCATAATCTTAAAAGGCAAATGGAGTTTACTTAATGGCATTTTTGTAGCCCTTACTGTGATCTAAGCACTGTATTAGGAGCATGAGATATAAGAATAAATTTCATGTTTTTTTCTGATGTAATATATAAACTAATACAGGAGATAAATACATAATTATAATATAATAGAATAATTTATTTTCCTATTTATCTACCTAGCAAATGTTTATTTTATGATGAATAATCTGAATTTACACAGGTTTCAGAGCCTCACATTGGATAGAGCACTACCAGACTTGACAAAGGGTTAGAGAAGTGTCAGATAAATATGACCACACAGTAAAAAGCAAACTCTGAGCTCTTGCAAGCATACAGGCATATCTTGCCTCGGTTTTATTTTGTTTTACTTTATAGTACTTCAGAGATACTGTGTTTTTCACCAACTGAAGGTTTGTGGAAACCCTGCATTGAGCAAGTCTGTTGGCATGATTTTTCCAATAGCATGTACTCACTTCTTGTCTCTGTGTCATACTTTGGTAATTTGCAAAATATTTCAAACTTTTTATTCTTATTATATCTTTTAAGATGATCTGTGATCAGTGAACTTTGATGTTACTATTGTAATTGTTTTGGGGGCTACAAACTGCCCATACAAGACAGCAAGCTTAGTAAAAATTTGTATGTACTCACTGTCCCACCAATCATTTTACTGTGGGTAAAATATCATTAAACAGTATCATATGCTACAGAGAAATATTTTGTGAAGAGCCAGTCAATGCAGCAAACTTTACTGTTAATTTTAAGAAATTGCTACCGCCATCCCAGCCTTCAGCAACCAGCCCCTGATCAGTTAGCAGCTGTCAAGACTGAGGCAAGACTCTCTATCAGCAAAAAAATTATGACTCATTAAAGGCTCAGATGACTATTAGAATTTTTTTTAGTAATAACCTATTATTTTTAATTCAAACTATTACGGAGGGTACAAATATTTTTGGTTACATGAGTCACTTTTATAATACTTGAGTCATGGTTATAAGTATGTCAGTCACCAAATTAGTGTTCATTGTACCCATTAGATATGTTTTCTCCCATCCCTTCTTCCCCCCCTCCCCTCTGCTTGAGTTTTACTTGCTTCTATACACAAGCGTGCTCATGGGTTAGTTCCAATTTAATAATGAGTACATGTGGTGGTTGTTTTTCCATTCTTTAGATACTTCCTTTAGGATAATGGTCTCTAGTTGCATCCAAATTGTTGCAAAAGTTCTTAATTCACCTTTCATCATGGCTAAGTAGTATCACATAGTACACATATACCATATTGTGTTAATCCACTCATGAATTGATGAGCACTTGGGTTGATTCCACATCTTTGCGATTGTGAAGGGTGCTGCAATAAACATGTGAGTACAGGTACCTTTTTGATAAAATGACTTCTTTTCCTGTGTGTAAATACCTAGTAGTGGGATTGCTGGATCAAATGGTAGGTTGACTTTTAGTTCTTTGATATATCTCTATACTGTTTTCCATGGAGGTTTTACTAATTTACAGTCCCACCAAAAATGTATAAGTGTTCCTTTCTCTCTTCATCTGCACAAATATCTATTGTTTTTGGAATTTTTAATAAAAGTCATTTTAACAGAAGTAAGGCAGGGGCAAGGTGATATCTCCTGGTTTTAATTTGCATTTTCCTGACGGTTACTGATGTTGAGCTTTTTTTCATGTTTCTTGACCATTTGCCTATCTTTTTTGAAAAGCTTCTGGTCATGTCTTTTGCCCCCTTTTTAATGCAGTTGTTTGATTTTTTTTCTTGCTGATTTGCTTGAGTTCTTTGTAAATTCTGGTTATTCATCCTTTATCAGATGTATAGCTTGCAAATGTTTTCTCCCATTCTGGAGGTTGTGTATTTGCTCTGTTTATTATTTCCTTGGCTATGCAGAAGCTTTTTAATTTAATTAAGTCCTATTTATTTATTTTTGTTATTGCTGTGATTGCCATTGGGGTCTTCTTCATAAATTTTTTACTTAGGCCAATATGTAGAAGAATTTTTCCAACATTTTCTACTAGAATTCTTATGGTTTCATGCCTTATATTTAAGTCCTTTATGCATTTGAATTAATTTTTGTAAGTGGTGAGGGATATGGAACTTGTTCTGTTTTTCTGCATGTGGCTATCCAGTTTTCCCAGCACCATTTACTGAAGAGGGATTCTTTTTCCCAGTGTATATTGTTGTCTGTTTTGTCAAAGATCAGCTGGCTGTAAGTGGATGGTTTTATATGTAGGTTTTCTGTATTGTTCCATTGGTCTATGTCTCTTTTTTTTGTGTCAGTACCACACTGTTTTGGTTACTGTATCCTTGTTATATAGTTTGAAGTCTGGTAATGTGATGCCTCCATATTTGTTTCTTTTGCTTAAGATTTCTTTGGCTATTTGGCTCTTTTCTGGTTCCACACAAAGCTTAGGATCATTTTTTTCTAGCTCTGTGAAATATGATGTTGGTATTTTGATAGAAACCTCCAAAAGTAAACACCAGTTCTCTAGCAATGTATACTAACCAAAATGAAAATACTGAAATGACAGAAAAGAATTCCAAATATGAATTATGAGGAAGTTCAATAAAGTCTTTTTAATTAGTATATGTACATTTTTAGACATAATGTTATTGCACACTAAGATTACAGTATACTGTAAATATAACTCTTATACATACTGGAAAACAAACAAACAAAAAAACATTGTGTGACCTGCTCTATTGGAGTGGTCTGGAACTGAATCCATGATATCTCTGAGATATTCTTGTATTCAAGACTTAGGAAGAAAGAACATCATTAAGCAAAGGTTTAATGACAGGGATTGGTATGGGTTAGTTCACTGAAAGAACAGGTGAAAGAAAGCAAATCACTAGTTAGTTTTATTCCATTAGAAAATAATGCTGAAATTGAAAGTGGACATGTATCCCAGGATGATGGCTCATGCTTGTAATCCTTGCACTCTTGGGAGGCAGAGGCAGGAGGATCGCTTGAGATCAGAAGTTGGAGACCAGCCTCAGCAAGAGTGAGACCTTGTCTCTACTAAAAATAGAAAAAAATTAGCCAAGCATGGTGTTGAGCACCTGCAGTCCCAGCTACTCAGGAGGCTGAGGCAGAAGGATTGCTTGAACTCAAGAGTTTGAGGTTGCTGTGAGCTAGGCTGACACCACAGCACTCTAGCCCAGGCAACAGAGTGAGGCTATGTATTCAACAACAACAACAACAACAAAAGTGGACATGTAGTATTACCATATTTTATCTTTTCAGAGCACATTTTTTGATCACTCTATCACTTGGCAATTAAGAATATGTGGGGTTAACATTTCAAAGCACAGAGCTGAACATGAAATAGGAAAAATCTCCCATGGATAAAAACTATAATTTTAGCACAGAGGATAGATTTTCAGCAAGCAGATATCGTTCTAAGAAGTAAGAAATATTTTAGTACAGCAACAAGTGCAATTTCCTCATGTGCCATACATGTAGTTTTGCACTAGGAAAGGAAGAGCTTGAATTCTATGCAATTTCAAACAGCATAAACTGTTTCCCAATATTGCCTGAATCACTGCAGTCTGATGGAACCTCCTTCAAAAATTGATGACAATATTAACATATCCATCTCTGTCCTCTATGATGCAATAGGTAAAAATATTGTGAATATCAAGACCATTAATAATAATTCTCAGGTTATTGGAATGCAGGAAAGATTATACAATTCAGCTTTGCCAGGATAGAGAATATGAAAAATAGAGACACAAAATCAATTGAAAAGGATACCCTATCAGATATTATTGCTGCCAACAAAATGATATTCAGTTAGATTTGAAAGTATTAGGTGGTAATATAATCAGATAAATGTCATAAAATGGTCAACTTCCATTATCTGTCAGTGGAGGAAATGGTGTTGCAAATAACTGAAATGAAACAAATTTACAACAGCTCTGAATGTACATATTCTGCATTTAACCACCAAAGATTCACACAAAGGAATATAAGAAAGGAAATAGCATAGCTTGTAATGTTACATGATGCCATTTATTCTACCTTTTTGCAATAAGTTAATGAACCCAAAATATACTGATATCCTGTTTAAAAATCAGTTTTTGATTTGAAATTTAATGATTATTATAGGATTTTGGTAGTGATAAAAATAAAGATATGTGTATACTGTATATGACTTATTTTAACCAGTTAATTTATTTCTCTTATGCCATACCTCATTCTACATTTGCTTTGAGGCAATATGCAAACTAAATTAGTGTGGTAAAAATGCAATAAGAAAAATTAAATTTTAGTGGTGAACTCTAAAAAAGAGTGAAAACTAATAATGCTAATGATGATAAAAATACATATTATTTATGAGAGAGGACCTTTTTTTTGTGCCAAGCAACATTTTAGTAACTCTTCATACCTTATCATACATTATCTCACTTAATTTGTACAATGACCATGTCTATTGTGTGGTTTATCTCCATTTTGCAGATGAGAAGACTGAGCCTTAGGTAAGATAAGTATCATGCTCCAAATTGAAGAGCTTGGGAAAAGCTACTACTGATATCAAACCAAAGAATTTTTCACTATTACTCAATATCCAGTATCAGAAGAACACAAATATTTATCCATTAAGATGATTAAAATGCAAATGTATATATACACACAGATACACATATGCTATTATCAAAATATTAATTGTGTAATACTTTGAGAAGTATTTTTTTTTCTAAATGAAACTAACATTTTTATTCATTAAAGTATTTCATTATAGAACGGAAACTTGGAAGACAGAAATCTCAGCTCAGGGGCAAAAGCAGGCCCTCTTGAGGGAGAAGGTGGCCTGCAAGAGCTGGTGGTGGAGTCTTGGGGAGGAGAGGCTTCAAAACTGCCCAGGATGTAGGTTAATGGCCAGAACTTTGGGAGACTTAACAGGTAACCACGGAGCAGGCAGCCAACCACGTGGGGGGTGGATGTCATTCCTTTTGCGGGCCGTGGAGGATGCTCATGGAGGGTCACGACACAGGTGGTGTAGGGAAGTGAGATGTACTCCCTAAGTCGGCCTGCTCCTCTGTGCAGACAGAACTCGGGGCATCAACCTCAGGCAGCAAGGCGCGCCTAAGGCTGTCAGGGCTAGGAGTGGGGATGGCGCTCAGGCCAAAAAACTTTGCGGAAGAAGAAGAGGAAGAGGAACTCTGGCCAGAAAACTTAGCGGGGGAAGCAGAGGGGCTTAGGCCAGGAGATCTCCGGGAGAGGAGCAGGAGCAGGAGCAAAGGAGCAGCTTTCACCACGCTGGTTAAGACACGACAGAACCTACCAGGGGGTGAGGGTGGGGAGGCACGCATATGGACCGCATGCCAACTAGGCTGGAAAGCTGAGAAAAAAGCATCACAGAAGAATTCAGAAAATTTTGAGAAAATGTTATTAGCATGAGTAAATTTTAATGTAATCTTAGGATTTTCTATGTTCTGATAAAAATTTAACAACCCTCTGACATTTTGCGTCAATACAATCAATACTTTTTTAAGTATTCAATGTGAATAATTTCAAAGGAAAGTAAGCCTAGCTAATTTGATAAATTAGCTGTTTAATTAATGCTTAACAATATGTTCACAAATTTAGTGGGTGACAAAGTTGAATTAAAAGCTTATAAAATAGCTACAAATTCTAATATTCTCAATTAAAACGAATCACCATTTCTTTTAAGCATATTAGCTTTTTAGTTTATTCAATAAACAATAATGCACTTTGTAAAAATTTTATATATCACACAAAATTATCAAGTAACACTCATTACATTTATATTTGTGACATGCTTTATAGTTTTCAAAGGACCTCTTTAACCACACACATGTGGTGGTCCCCCCTTATCCAGAGTAGATATGCCCCCAAACCCCCAGTGGATGCCTGAAACCATGAATAGTACTGAATCCAATATACACTATGTTTTTCCTACACATATATACTTATGGTAAACTTCAATTTATAAATTAGGCACACAAAAAGATTAACAATAACTAACAATAAAATAGAATAATTATAAACATATTCAAAATGATATGTAACTTATGAATTGTTTATTTCTGTGATTTTCCATTTAATATTTTTAGACTATGTTTGACTAAATGAAACCACAGGAAAAAAAAACTGTGGATAAGGGGGGAATAATGTACTTAATTCTAAGTTTTTATGAGCATGAATTTTGTATTGAAATGATTAATGGGAGTTAAATGAATAGAAAACTAAATATTTTTCTTCCAGGATTTTTGCCATTAGTTAATTTTCTTGCTTGCTACATAAGACAGCATGATATTCTTAAGTTATCTGTTGAGATAGGCCAATAAATTATAAGGCTATTAATGAGCAGGTATTTATATATTGGTCTAAATTGTAAAATACCATATCTCTCTCTTCTCCTTCTGTCTCCCCCCCTCTCTCTATACATATATACACACACACACAAACACATTTATTTACATTCATACATATACACATGTATTAATATATACATACACGTATATATGCATACATAAATACACATATGTATATATTTTTAATTTTTTTGGTTCACAAAGCTAAAATGCTTAATGCTTAACCTAAAGTCTTAATTTCCCTTTCAAACTTGTTCATATCTTTAATTTGTTGACTTGCTCTATCTGGAATCCTGGTAAATGGCATAAGTAAGAATATATTACTACCAGATGTGTTTAGAGCAATAAGATAAACTTGCTCCAAAGATACTACTGTGAGACCAATATTACTGAGTTAGGCTAGAGCCAAATCATGAGGACAGTGAAATGTGTGACTGGAAATTTTACAGAATGCTCTGCAGGCAATTGAGAGCTATACAATGTTTATGTGCAAAGTTGTGACGTAATTAATGTTGTATTTGTGTCTTTTATGATGAAGACTGAAATAAAAAGGGACAGAAGGTGTAATAATTTGAGAACCTGAGCCTTGCTGCTTTTAAAAATTTGTAGTGGTGGTGTTGTTGTTGTTGTAGCATTACAGGGGAGGGAGTATGGAAGGACAATGCTCTGAAGCAATTGGAAATAACAAATAATTATGCTTCTTCAGCACAATTGATATGAGGGATGTGGGTATAAAAATTATCACCATATGAGAGGTTTGCAGTGGAAGAGAATTGTCGTGAGAGAAACAGGTTTCAGATACAAGAAGGGGAAAAGAACTTTCAAAGTTAAAGTTAAGGAAATTTTCTATTTGGGACCATATATTCAAGATGGTCCACTGAAAGGGTTTGGATATTTTGGAAGAGACGGAAGATGAATATATTAGAGGATACTGAATGCCATATTTTCCAAGAATAAACAAAGATGTAACACTTCCCAACTTGTTTTGTGAGTCCAGCTTATTCCTGAAGCCTAAATGTGCTACGTATGTTATGGGAAAAAAACGGAAAAATTGAAGGTGTATATGTCTCATTAACATAGATGCAAAAATTCTTAAAAATGTTATCAAATTAAATACAGCAAAAAATATATAAAATATTATACAGCATGATGAAGTGGTTGGTTTAACATTTCAAAAATCAACACAATCATCACATGAACAGAATAAAGAAGAAAAGCTATACGATTATCTCAGTAGAAGTAGAGAAAAGCATTTGACAAAATTTATCACCTACTCATGACAAAACTTTCAGCAAACTAGAAATACGTGGAAATATCCTTATTTTTATAAAGAATAATTGGAAAAAATCTATAGCTAATATCATATGAAATGTTGAAAATATAATGATTTGTCTCTGAAGTTGGGAATAAGACAAGGACAATTATATCTACTACTTTTATTTAATATTTGACTGAAAGTGAATGCAATTGAGAAGATTGTAATAGAAGAAATAAAATGTGTTTATTCACAGATCACATAATTAAGTAGAAAATCCAAAATAATATACAAAGTAATTGTTAGAACCAATAATAAAACTTAGCAAGTTTGTGGCATATTAAATTAGTACCCCAGAATTTATTGTATTACTGTATAGCCACTAGGAACCATTGCAAAATGAACTTTTAAAACCATACCATTTATAACATTAAAGAAAAAAATCAACTACCTAGCCATAAATTTAATAAAATGGTTGCTGAAAGAAATTAAAGAGGACTTATATAAATGAAGAAATATAAGGTGTAGAAAGTTTAATATTTTTAAGGTTGAAATTTTCTGTAAATTTTTCAGTTTCTTGGTAGAAATTGACAAGTTGACAATCTCAATTGTAAATTTTATGTAGAAATGCAAAGGAACTAAAATAGCCAAATCAATCTTAAAGAGCAATAACAATTTGGAAGAATAATAGTAAAAGATTTCAGGATTCATTATAATATTATAGTACCAAAATGGGACTATTAATTCATGATTAGGCAAATAAATCACTAGGACAGACTAGAGAGCTCAGAAAAAGATCTATACATGTGAAGTAACTTGGCTTATGACAAATGTTCCCTGCAATTCTGTGGGAAAAAGGATTGTGCTTTAATAAATGTGCTGGTACATCATACCACAGAATAACTTTCACCTAAATGAGAATGGTAATACAATAAAAATTGTGAAAATATCTCCATAACCTTGAGGTAGGCAACTGTTTCTTAGACAGAACATAAAATCAGTAATGCTAAAGAAAAAAGTGACTAAATTGTCTTTATTAAAATTAAGACCCTGTATTCATTGGAAGACCTCATTTAGAAAGTTAAAAGTTGAGCTATTGATAAGAAAATGCAAATACCTGTAAAATACCTACACCCAGAAATTTAAAAATACATATTTTTACAAGTCAATTAAAATATATGAACAATATTTTTCTGAATAACAAAATAATTGAATATACAGTTCATAAAAAGTCAAATAACCACAAAAAAAGATGCTCAGCATTATCAGATGCAAATTAGAACAATGAGGATGTCCATATTCTTCACAACAGTAAAATGAGCTGTGCAGACGTAGTCTCCAGTGAACCTGGTAAGCATTATTTTTAAAACACACACACAAACGTTTAACATCTTTGGAAAGGGCCCTTAGGTCATAAAACAAATGAAAAAATATTAAAAAAATATAGTAAAATAGAATATCAAGAGTCTGGGTATTGTAACCAAGACCAGCTCCTTCATTCCCACCTCCAGGCTCAGTGAAATGAAACTCCACTCCAGATTTGTACAGTCGAAAACATACGGCTCTGTCTTCCCCAGCTCCCAGTTGGAAGCTTATCTTGCCAGGAAGAAGAGAGTGGCAGGGGATTAACATTTCTCATCCTGATCCTAGCTACCTGTTGTGAGGCTATACTCTGAGTGAGCAAATTAAATTTAAAGCAAGTATAAGGAAGGAAATAATAAAGATTAGAGGAGAAACTAATGAAATAGAAAAACAATAGAGTAAATCAAATAAATCAAGAGCTGATTCTTTGAAGTAATAGTAATAATAAAAAAATTGACATTTAGCCAGATTGACCAAGAAAAAAAGAGAAGACTCAGAGTTTTAGAATTAATAATGAGACAACATTACTACCAACTCTATAAAATGATACAGGTTTATAAAAGGATAATGAAACAATTGCATAAATTAGGTACCTTAGATGAAATGGATGAATTCCTAGAAAGATGTAAACTTCCAGAAAAAAATTCAACAAGAAATAGACAATTTAAATAGACCTTCAGTAAGTGAAGAAATTGAATTAGTAATAAAACAAATAAAAATTATCCACAAAATAAAGCTCAGACCCAGATGGTTTTTCTGATGAATTCTACCAAACATTGAAATTAGTAGCAATTATACAAACTTTTCCAAAAAATATAAGAAAATAAAACACTTCCCAACTTTATTCTTTGAAGTCAGTATTGCCCTGATACCCAAACCATACAAAGCCATCACAAGGAAACTACAGACTGAGATCTCTTACGAATATGGATTCAAAATTCCTCAATAAAATACCATTAAACTAATTGTAGCAACACACAAAAATATTGAAAACCATGACCAAATGGGGTTTATCCCAAAAATAAAAGGTTGGTTTAACACTCAATAATCAATTAATCTAATAAAACATAATATAGAACTTTTTTAAAAAAGCGATCTTCTCAATAGATTGGGAAAAAGAATTTGACAAAAAGCACCACTCTTTCATGATATAAACACTCAGCAAATGAGGAATAGAAAAAAACCTTCTCAACCTCTTAAAAGGCACTTACCAAAAAAATAAAATAAATAGTACTATACTTAATGGTGAAAGACTGAATATTTCTCCCAAAAGATCAAGAATAAGAGAAGGATGTCTGCTCTTCCTACTTGCGTTCAACATTGTATTAGAGATTCTAACTATGGCATTTAGACAAGACAGAAATAGAAGTCATCTAGATTGAAAAGGAAGAAGCAAAACTATTACTGTTTGAAGATGATATGATCTTGTACACAGAAAATACAATGAAATACGCTAAATCACTATAAGAACTAATAAATGAGTTGATCAAGTTTGAAACAAAATCAATACGTATTGAAATATGAAATATTGAAATAATATATTGAAAGATGAAAGTACAATTGATTTTTATGTACTGATCTGTATTAAACTTGATCAAATCATTTTTCATTCTCACAATGATTCAGTGTATTAATGGATAACAGATTTAATCCTAAGGCATGAAATAATACAATTTTTACATGAAAATGTTGGAAAAACTCTTATAGATATCAGCATAGGCAAAGAATTTATGAAGAAGACCCCAAAAACAATCACAGCAACAAGAAAAATTAATAAATGGGACCTGATCAAATTTAAAAGCTTCTACACAGCCAAGGAGACTATCACTACAACCTACAGAATGGGAGAAAATATTCACATGCTACACATCCAATAAAGGGCTGATAACTAGAATTTGTATAGAACTCAGGAAAATTAACAAGAAAAAAATCAAACAATGCCATTGAAAAATGGGCAAAGGACATGAACAGAACCTTTTCAAAAGAAGATAGACTAATGGCCAACAAACATATGAAAAATTGCTCAACATCTCTATTCATCAGGGAAATGCAAATAAAAACCACAATGAAATATTACAACTCCAGTGAGAATGTCTTTTATCAAAAAGTCCCCAAACAACAAATGTTGGTGTGGATACGTAGATACGGACACTCATACAGTGCTGGTAGGACTGCAAACTAGTACAGACTCTGTGGAAAGCAATAAGGAAATATCTCAAACAGATACAAGCAGAACTACCATTTGATCCAACAATCCCATTACTGAGCATCTACCCAAAAGAACAAAAGACATTCTATAAGAAAGACATTTGCACTCAAATGTTTATAGCAGCACAATTCACAATTGCTAAAAGGTGGAAACAACCCAAGTGCCCATCAACATATGAGTGGATTAATAAAATGTGGTATCACCATGGAATTTTACTCAGCCACAAAAAACAATGGTGATCTAGACCCTCTTGTATTATCCTGGATAAAGCTGGAACCCATTCTACTAAGTGAAGTATCACAAGAATGGAAAAACAAGCACCACATGTACTCACTATCAAATTGGTGTTAACTGATCAACACTTAAGGGCACATATAGTAATAACATTCATCAGGTGTTGGGCAGATGGGATGGGGAAGGAGGGATGGGTATATTCACACTTAATGGGTATGGTGTGCACCATCTGGGGATGGACATGCTTGAAGCTCTGACTCGGGTGGAGCAAGGGCAATATATGTAACCTAAACATTTGTACCCCTGTAATATGCTGAAATAAAAAAGAAATTAAAAAAAAAAGAATTGAGAGTTCAGAGATAAACTCATGTTTCTACGGTCAGCTGATTTTTTAGAAGGGTGCTACAACCATTCCATGGGGAAAGAAGAGCCTTTTCCTTAAATGGGGCTAGGACAACTGGACAGCCATACACACACACAAAAAAATAAGTGAGGCCCTGACTTCACACTGTATATGAAAATTAAATATATCAAAGACCTAAATGTAAGACCTAAAACCATAAAATTCTTAGAACAAAATGCAAGAGTAAATCTTTATGACCTCAGATTTGGCAATGGATTCTTAAATGTGACACCAAAAGCACACATAACAAAAGAAAAAATAATGGATAAATTGGAGTTCATAATTTTTTTTAAACAGAGGCTTTATAGGACACTATAACAGAATGAAAGAAAATATTTGTAAACTAGGACTACCTGAGCAAACCAGTATGTACAGTAAACCTCCTAATGCTCTTCTTAAAAATTTCCTAGAGAAACAATATGCTGCGTTTCTTACTTCCTTCTCCCTCTGAATGGTTTAGTACTAAGAGGAGTATATTCTTCATATAATGCTGTGTAACAAATTACCCCAAAACTTTTCAATTTAAAATAGTATGCATTTATCATCCCATTTTCCTGTGAGTCAGAAGTCCAATTCTGGCTTAGCTGGGTCCTCTGCTCCAGAGATTCTCACAGGGTTACCCTCAAGGTGTTTGCTTAGGGCACAGTCATCTCCAGTTTTGACTGTGGAAAGAACTGCTTCAGGCTCACTCAGTGGTTGTTGACAAGAGTCAGTTCCTGTGGGCTCTGGACTGAGAGCCTCAGTTCCGTTACTGGCCGTTGGCCAAAGTTGTTCTGAGTTCCTTGCCATGTAGTTCTCTTCAATATGGCAGCTTTCTCAAAGTTAGCCAGACAGAGAGTGTTTGTTAGCAAGACAGAAATCACAGCCTTTCATAACCACATCTCAACACTGGGATATTGCATTCCTGACAGTGAAAGAGAAATTGCATTGCCAATGCACAATGAGGAGAGGGGTAGCACGCCTGGTTACAAAATATTTCCTGGGAAACCTTTTGGTTCTTGCTGAGTTTGGTGTAGATGAGAGATGGACACAGGTCTAGTTAGTACTTATGGATTCCAGTTAATCTTCACTTCCCTGCTATATTTCCATCTTTTCTTTCTGACTCCTAGCTCTGTTGACCCATGACAACTTCAAGTACACCTCCCCAACCTTCCATGGATGGCTCCACCACCTTCCACAATCATGTGGTATCTAATCCCTACAGTGAATCCCTTAGTCATGACATTTATTACAGATTTGCTTCACAGAACAAACCTTAATGAATAGAGAAGTAGCAAAAGAAAGGTAGAGGTAAACAATGAGAAAAAAATAGGAGAGGAAGGGAAAGAGGGAGAGAAGGAGGAAGTAAGGGAGGGAAGGCAGGAAGGGAGGGAGCAAGAGAACATATAAATTCCAATTACTAGGCATGAAAAGTGATAAGTAATATCAAAACTAATATTTTTGAATATCTGCTAGATGCTAGTTTAATGGATTAATTTAATCATAAAATAGTTATTTACTGTGTACTCATTATAATGTTCTATAATGTTTTACCTGTACTGACACACTTAAAACTTATAAAATATTTACAGTGTAGGTACTATTATTGGCTCTATTTTACAGATAAGCAAATCACAAGATACAGTACTTATTTTCATTGCTCCACATTGCAGAACTGGTAACTGGAAGATCTCAGATTCAAACCCAGGCTGTCCAGTTCTAGAGCTTACGTGTTTAAACAGCCTGTTTCTTCACATCTACCATCAGTATCACATTACAAATGAAGTCATAAAACTACCAATTAAAGTAACTTTCTAAAGAATGAATTGGAAATAAGGGCTGAGCTGTGATTTGACCCCAATCTGTCTGACACCAAAATCTATATTCTTGTCCAATATCAAATAGTGAACTGACAGATTGCTATCTGTCTAAAAGTATGATATGTAGCTGAAACTACATTCAGAGTTTCAGTCATAGTTTAATATGTAGCATATTCTCACTCAAAGATACATGAAAATCAATGGAGTCAATATTCAACACTATTTCGAAAAAGAACTCTCAATATGAGGAAAAAATAGAAGAAGTCTACAAATAAAACAGTAAAATTAGTTAAAATATAGAATAACCACATATTAATAAATATAACGGTTATGTATTTGAAAAGACAAAAATAATGAATCAGTTTTTGTAGACTGATCAAGGAAAAAAAGAGAGATAATGAATATATAATATTAAAGATGATAAAGGAGATAAAAAGAGGACTTCCAAAAATCCTTAGGATACAATGCTCCTTTAATAAATTGGCAAGGGTTATTGAAATGAAGATTTGACAGAAAATTGTAAAAATTTTAAATGAGAGCTGTAGAAATAACTACAATAGTCTCCCATCATCCTCAGGGATATATTCAAGAACCCCAGTGGATGTCTGCAACCACAGGTAGCACTGAACCCTAAAACATTCACAAATGTGTTTTTCCTTCTTCACAATTTCAAGGACAAAAATTTGTTCTTACAATAGACCTTAGCAACCTCAGCATATGATATTTTTTCTTTCCTTGTTAAGTCAAGAACTTTCACTTTTTCACTTAAAAGAAGCACTTTCTGGTTTCTTTTGGCATATCTGAATTGCCAGCATCACTACTCTTGTGCTTGGGGTCATTATTAAGTAAAATAAGTGTTACTTGAACACAAGCACTGCGACAATAGGACAGTAGATCTGACAACCAAGAGAGCTACTAAGTGACTAACAGCAGGGAGCATCTACAGCGTGGACTCGCTGGACAAGGGGATGATTCACCTCCTGGGCGGAACGGAAGATTTCTTCATGCTACTCAGAACAGTGTGTAATTTAAAACTTATGAATGGTTTATTTCAGTAATTTTCCATTTATTATTTTCAGACTGCAGTTGACTGCAGGGAACTGAAACCACCAAATGTGAGACTGCAGATAATACTAATGGATCTTGAGAAAAACAAAACTCTAATGTTAGGATTTCAGAAAAATAAAATGTGTCATCTGGGTGGGAAATAATTTGGGGATAGTCAGACCTTCTTGTTACATTTTTATATCACACTACTCAGGAAAAGTTTAATGTATTTATCCTAAAATATTATCTGTGGAACCTGATGATGATTAATTTTTAGTTGGAGAAGGATAGAACACTAAAACTATCACAGGCTGAACATCACAGGATCAGCATTCTCATCTCCATGACCTTCAACAATTCTTCTCACTCGGTTCATCTTCTGTGAAGTAAAGAGGTGGGACCCAATGATATCCAAGATTCCTTCCGGTTGTGCAATTATCTGGAGCGTCAGCTTTCTCTTCCCTAAGATGAAAATTTAAACTTTATTGTGAAAAAAAAGGCGTGTTCCTTTGAGGTGTGATTTCACTTTCACTTTATTATTATCCTTTATATGGAGAGGAGGTTTATTTTTAACAGTAAATGCTTCCTTTATATTATATGAAATTCCATTTTTAAAACCATGGAGGAACTTAGGAGAAAAAAAATCACTAATTTTTTAAAATAAATATTTAAATGTTCAGATTGCCTCTGTCTCTCAAAATTACTGTTTTGGCCTGCTACAAAGGTATATTTGATAGATTGTCAGAAAAATTATACAGTACTGGTGTTACTCAGAGTCACACTCCTTTGTGCATAGTGTCATGTGAGAAGCGATGGCCACTGAAGCATGGTAAGGAGGCAAATTGCTATCATCTTTGTTCATCTAGAGCTTTAAATCTGAGCTACCTTTTTCAGTGCAGGAATTCCTGGAAATGCATTAATTCTATCAGATCTCATAGAATCATAACTCTGAAAAGTAGCTGAGTAGTTATTTTCCTTATTTTGTCAGGGATGTAACTAAGGGCAGGAAGATTAAGAGACTCATTTGGGGTCACCTTGTTAGAGCCAGGACTTGACTTCAAGGCTTGGGACTTGCCGACCACTGACCTCACCTGGCTTTATGCTTGGTCAGTGCTCAAATGCCTTGAGGACATATTAAATCACTTTTATTTTCTCTATTAAACACTGTTAATTTTTTTTTAAAGAATTACAGTAGAAGACAAATTAATACATGTAGCAGAAATGATGAAGTTAGAATAATCAACATTTTGCAATTATTATGGTAATAATTTAGGCAAGAATGACCAGTCAATGCTAAAATTAATGGGTAAGCATTTAATGAAGAACAGAATATTCAGATAATATCAAAATATGTCCCCACAAGTTATCTATTAATACTAAAGGGGAAAATAGTAACTTCATAGTGGAGAAATCTGGCAAATACCTCCTTAATTGGGTGATCAGTTAACACCATGAGTAATGTTGCTTCTATGATGTTCCTGACAGAATGTGCATAGCCTGAATCTAGTCATGATTACACAAACCCAAAGTCAGGGACATTCTGCAAAACTGACCTATAAATTTTAAACATACTAGTGTCTTGAAAGACAAAGAGAGACTAGAACTGTTTCATATTAACAGAGACTATAGAGAAATGACAATGCAGCTTTGAGATTCTGGATTTTATCTTGTATAAAAAAATACTATAAAATATAATATCGGGAAAACTGGTGAATTTTGAAGATGAACTGTCTATTCATAACAGCATTGTACTGATAGTAATTTTTTCATTTTGATAATTGTAGTTATATAAGAAAGTATATTGCTTTTAGGAAATGATGTGAGAAGGAATAGGGACAGAGAGAGAGTGTTAGAGAGCAAGTGCACACATGCACACATGCAATGTGTCAAAATATTAATAATTTACAAATTATAGTAAATAGGAGCTCTTCTTGCAAATTTACTATTAAGCAAAAAAAAAAAGCTTAAAGTCATCTCAAAATAAGCAAATTTTTTTTTTTTTAAGTTCTAAGGTTTTATAAGTCACAATGTCCCTAGAACAATAATCCCAGTGACAAATCCTGAGCCCACTGCCTCCAGGCTACATTAGAATCACCTGAAAGGTCTATAAAATTTCTGATCTCTCATTCTGACCTAGGAAATTTCAATTTATTAGTTATGGAATGGGGTTGAAAGACCTATTTTGCTAGTATTATTTTGTTAAACAAGCTCTTGAGGTTTTGAGATTCATTGTTCTGCAAGTTGTTTCATGTAAGGAGATGAAGGGATTAAATGAGCTTTATTCTAAGTGACTAGGATGTTACTCTTGACTTTGTGCCCAATCCCAGATATTATTGCTAAGGGGACATAGGAGATTACTCGTGTTAGAGTAGAAAGTGACATGAATCTTGGCAACTCTTTGCTGTGTGACCTCAAGTAATCAGATAACTTTTTTGGGTATTAATTTCCTTGCCTGTAAGAACAGGTTTTAGACAAGACAATGATTTTTGCTATCTTTGATCAGGTGACAGGATGTCCTTGGAACTTCTTTTGGGATCACTCCTGTTACAAGTCTGGGCAGTGGTTGAACAAACCAGGCCACACAAGGGTCTCAAGTCGAGCATTCTTCTTTCACTTATTTACAATATTAAATAGGATTGTGTCTGGAGAGACAGCTCCAATGTTAAAAGTCTGGACAAGATGTCTCCTAGGGCCATTCTGGCTCTGCTGTTCTGTAGTTCTGTACAAATAGCCATTAAAAGGAAAATTATACCATACGCTTTGTATGGAACCAAAGACCTTGTTTAGCAAAAGCAATTTTAAGCAACAAAAACAAAATGGGAGGTATTAATTTGTCAGACTTCAAGCTATACTACAAGGCTGTGGTTCTTAAAACTGCCTGGTATTGGCAAAAGTGCAGGGACACAGAGCAGTGGAACAGAACAGAAAATCCAAATATAAAACCATCCTCATATAGCCATCTAATCTTTGACAAAGCAGACAAAAACATACTCTGGGAAAAAGATTCCTTATTTAATAAATGGTGCTGGGAACTGGATAGCCACATGTAGAAGAATAAAACAGGACACACAGCTTTCACTTCTCACAAAAATCAAATCATGGTGGATAACAGACTTAAACCTTAGGTCGGAAACTATTAGAATTCTAGAAGAAAACATAGGAAAGACTCTTACAGACATTGGCATAGGCAAAGAATTTATGAAGAAGACCCCTAAGGCAATCACAGCAACAACAAAAATAAATAAATGAGACCTGATCAAATTAAAAAGCTTCTGCACAGCCAAAGAAACAGTCACGAGAGTAAACAGACAACCTACAGAATGGGAAAAATTTTCGCATACCACACATCAGATAAAGGACTGATAACAAGAATCTATTTAGAACTCAGGAAAATCAGTAAGAAAAAATCGAACAACCCTATCAAAAAGTGGGCAAAGGACATGAATAGAAATTTTTCAAAAGAAGATATAAAAATGGCTAACAAACATATGAAAAAGTGTTCAACATCTCTAATCATCAGGGAAATGCAAATCAAAACCACAATGAGATATCACTTAACTTCAGTGAGAATGGCCTTTATCAAAAAGTCCCAAAACTATACATGTTGGCATGGATGTGGAGAGACAGGTACACTCATACACTGCTGGTGGGACTGTAAAATAAGCAAATATTAACCAAAGCTCTCAAATTAAAATATCAATGTGCTCTTTCCTGTAACAAATGAAATAATCCAAAAATGTATAGAGAACATTACCAAATTCTCCCTTATGGCTCTCATCATTCTTCTCCTGAGATAGTAAATGTAAGCAGAAAAGTTGCAGCATTCTACACATTGCTACGTGCTCATCCAAATATATATGCAGATGTTCACATCAATTCATACATATAATGGTTTGCTCTTTTGTTTTCACAAACAACTGTTTGCACATTACTCTGTAACTTGGATCAGTACATCAAAAATATCTGTTCAGTTTAATATATGTAGAAATAGCTTATTTGCTTCACTAGTTGTGTAATATCCAATAGCATGGAGTGGTCCACTCTTTATCCAGCCATTTCTCTAGCTGTTTGAAATTTAGGTTGCTAATCTCTCTATACTACAACACTGCTGCAATAAACACCATTGCGTGTGTGCACATGTATACATATAAATCCGCATGTGCGTGTTTCTCTCTCTCTCTCTCTCTCTATATATATATATGGACCTGATACTGCTTTAATTCAAATAACAGAGATTTTCAAACATTAGATCAAGTAAAAAATGTATATTTCTATAAATATTGCCATATTATTTTCCAAAGTAATTTCACAATTTTCATTTATAATATATTAAAGTTTGGATTTCTCACACCCTACAAAACATTGAAGCTTCACATATACCACATTATAAAAATGGATATCATTTCTGCTTTTTTGTGATTATTACCCTGATTTCATATGTTTCTAAATATAGTTTTTTTTAAAAAAGAAAACAACACAGAATACATGCCTAATACAAACAGAAAAACAGCAGAAAAAAATGATAAGGTGACAATTGATACTGGCACTGCAACAATTCTAGGATATGTATCTTCAATGCTTATTAATATGATAATGTATTTCCTTTAAAGGATGTATGTGTTCTACTATTGCAAGTCTACAAGCTGCACCAAAGAAATACATTTGGGATGAAGCAGTACTCTTATCTTTCTCTGCTTTATCTTTGTCTTTTATTCTCCATAACTGGCCTTTCTGTTCTCAAGCCACGTCATCCCAGTCACATAGGAAACGTAGGCACTCGTGCTTTGTGGATTCTTCCTGGCACATTGGGACTAGCCTGGCCCTGTCTATCCTGACCCCTCTGATGCTCATGGTGGGCCACGAGGGTTTTACTGGGCTCAGCCTTAGCTAAACTTGACACATTAGGGCTTAAGGCACTGAGTCTCAGGCTTCCGTCTCCAGACAAATAAGCAGAGAAGTGTTTGTTGCTGTTTATGTTTTTTAATCACATAGCTAGAACTTACTCCATAAACTATTGAAACAAAAGCTTTAGGTCTAGAACTGAGTCATATGACTTTTGAAAATATTTTGTTTCGAGGTTGATAGCTGGTTGGTATTTGTGTGACCTATGCTCATTACTTATAAATGATTTGTGCTACCTTTTGCCTTGCCCTTAACAGCTACTACTATATAATTCTTTTATTTGTTCATGACCACATTTTTATGAGTCATCCATTAAAGATGAAAGGGGGCCTTTGTCTTCTAAGGTTAAGTTTTATACACTAATGCTTCTCAAGTTCCTTGTGGTGGAAGTTTTTGGTTTTGTTCTTAATTTTTAAGTTTCCAATTCATCACAGACTGACACCCACTGTTCACACTACAGGTGATTCAGAACTTAAGATCAACCACACCTGAGCTGGTCTCTGACAAGAGGACTCACCTGCGTGTTGCTGCAATGTGTTTTTCAGGGCCGAATCTCAATTTCTGTCCTTTTCTCCTTGTTGATTATTTGCACTTTGAGGTTCACTACTGGGGCCACCTACCACACTGGGATTCAAAGACTGAGAACAATGATTATACTGAAATATATATTTCAGTATATATATATATATATATCTGTGTGTGCATATATATGTATATTTTTGAAACTTCTCTCTTTGCTCACCTCACAAAGTTTGGCTGCTACTACCCTCCTCCTCGTCATTACCATCCACCCATTTTCCTGTCCGTATTATATCTCCCCTCACAAAATGCGGAACTAAACAGTTATATTGAAAGTGATAAATTGGTAAGATAATGTAGAAAATCAGAATAGAAAACAGCAGTAGGAATTACCTAGTTCAGAAAACCATATTCTCCTACCTACCAATCCCCCTCTACTGATTACACAAAATATGTATGATGTTTAGTGTTCTCTGGTTAGACATATGAGTGAAACACCACTCACAAGCTGAAAATATTCAACAATGAAAGCACACAATTGATTTGTTAGGACAATAGGGGGCGGGGGTAATCAAAAGGGATTCATGTGTGCCAGCTTTTATATCTAGCTTTTAGAGTTACATTGTTTTTCCTTTTAATTGAAGCTGATTCTCTGAGTAAGACATTTGTATGACAAAGGCACTTAAGGGGAAAATAGGGAATGTGGAATGTAGATGCATTATAGGACATTAGCTTTTTTCCATGATGGTTGTAAAATATACCCGTACAAAAATACATAGCTTAAACTGTGATATTTTGTTACAGGTACTATTTTTTCCTCCTTTATTTTAAAATCTCATATAAATCTTTGCATATTTCTTAGTTTATTGAGGAATTCTTGCATATGCTCACTATTTGTGCTAGACAATAAATATTTACTAAATTTTGTAGCAAATACCCAATTCTCTTTAATATTTTATTACCAAAACCTTAATTGTGTTGAGATGTTTTTTTCCTCAGAGAGGTGTAAATTAATCGTGGAATCCTTTGTTAATCCTTATTTTAAGAGTGAATATATGATCTAGTTGTGGCCTATTGAATGTGAAAAAAATTTAAAAAAATTATTTTAAGGGGTTTTTAAGAAGGATTTATTAACTTTTAAACAAGAGGCAACTGGGAAGAAGCAGATCATTGTTCCAATTAACATTGTTATGTCTGCAAATGGTGGGTATAATAGCTGTTTATACCCACGAAGAAATCCAACATACTAAGCATGGCAGAACAAAAAGATGGCAAAAGGCTAGGTTCTTGATGACTTCATTTTGTCAAAAATTAATCAACTCTAGAGGTGCTTTATCCCTAGACTTTAGATAAGTGAATTATCTTTTCATATCGTTTTGTCATTTTTAGTTGCAACTAAAATCGTCTATACTCATTACTATACTAGGCATCCATGAAAAATATTTGAACTAGATATCATCTGGCACTTCTGAAATTTGCATTCTGGTGCTGTTTCTCAGTATCTTCAGTGTTAGGTATAATTCATTCTTGTTGATGTTAATTCTGAATTATATATTAGGATCTAGCAATGATTAATAGTAAAATTGGTTATATGAAAAGGATTTAAATCGTCAAGCTATAAGTTTAGACATGGCCACTCTTCTATAAGTATGTAGTTTGGCCAGAAGTTTTATGGCTTATGTGATATATATTTCTTTATAGTTTCATCAAAAAATGTTTTTACCAGGGGGAGAAACCCAAGAATAGGTTGTAGTTCTTGTTTCTGATTAGTGTTTGCTATGTGATATGATAATAATTTGCATCTATGTATAACACTTTTAGGACTGTAATGGATTCTGGAAATAGTTATCAGGTAAGAAAATCCTAAACTACTACTGAAAGTCCTTTGGAAATACCCAGTGCTGTGAAAGTTAAGCTGAATTTTGAAAGAGGTTTACTTATATTCTCTAATATGAGGGCATACATTAAAATAAATAAAATGGGCCAAGTGTGCAATCAACATTAATCAAATATAACAGACACTTCATGTATTAAGGAACAATTTGGGTTTTTTAAATCTCCAAACTCATGCTTGGAAAGATAAGTGACTAAACAGTTTAGTGGTTTTAATATCGGTTGTTTTATTTAGACATACATAGAAGATAGGTGTCCAATCCCGAGTGATACCTAATGGTTAATTTGTAGTGTTGGGAGTATGTGACTACAACTATTGCAGAAGATCACCAATTAGGAATTTTGCCAGTAATTACAAAGAATAAAGTGTCAGAGTAGGTGAGAAACTTGACACTGTAAATTTTTTTCTTAAAGAGAGCATACTTTTTAGAAAAATCTGAAACATTAAAATCTATTAAACAGATGTGGTGTGAAATTCATTTTTAATGAGATTCCTCCTAGTTAATTAGAATCATGGAATATTGCTAGGTGATATAGTTTTGCTGGTCTCAAAACTCTTAGAAAAATCTGATATTTCCGATAAGCTCCCTAAGCATAATTACATTACAGTGTTTAATTAACAGAAATATGCTTTCACACACATACAGTTTCAAACAGAAAGAGAGGATTTGGAATGCACAATCATTGTGTGCGTTTGGTAAATAGAGGCATAAACCAATGTTTGGAGGTCTGTGAGCATTAGCTTGTCCCCCGTAAGCTTCTTTATAGATTATAACCAAAGCAACTGTCCAACCAAACTCTACTAAACATACAGACACTTAATAAAGCAGGCAAAAACAATTGTACAGTCCCTTGTGTAAGCTCGATTACCTTCAGTCTCAATCTTTTTGGATCTCCAAAATACCCTGCATGTCAAATTGACCTGAGGCAAATACAACAGTTTTCTATTAGTAGGACTGGGCTGACCATTCATCACACTGAGGCAACTAAGTGATTCTCCAAATGAGTGGCTCAGCATAGGGTCGGTTGTCAAGCTAAGTAGTCAATACTGAAGAGACTATAGGATTCACGCTTTCTTCATGCAAAATCAGCGGATATCTATAAACTCTTTAAGCTAATCACAATATCTTCAATAACACTAAATTGTCCCAGTGGAAGCCAAATTCTAATAGTTTTAAGCTATTGAATCAATCATTTTCTTCTCCAATTAAAACTTTTTTCTTATCTTCACTATGTTAATTAGAAAATCTTCTGGTATTGATATAGGTATATAACAAAGGTGTCTGAAACATGATCGTTTGGAACTTGCTAGGGGCCATGACTCACAACTTTCTTTTAAAAAGAAATTAGCATTCATGACTCACAACTTTCTTTTAAAAAGAAATTAGCATTCCTGATAAAGTATGTAAGTAATTTCTTGAAGAATTTTATTGGGAATAATATTTGTTCTGAGAATAATGGAGAAAATGTTTATATTCACCACTAGCTGTCTGTCAATATAGTCTAGTGACTGTAACTAGCTTTTGTTTGCTTGTTTGTTTGCTTGTTTCTTTTTCTGCCTAGTGTTGATAACTTTTCCTACAGAAATGCCCTAACAAGAATAACTCTTTAGGTAGTCTACTAGAGGCCTTTTCCCTTTCCAAGTAATATTTTAATATTACTTAAAATTTATTTATTCATTACTTATTTATGAGCAAACTTATGCATGCTCATAGATAAATTGTGTGAGAGGTTTTCTTTGTCTCTTACAATAGCTGACCTTAGAGTGTGATCTTTCTATTAAAATACCAGCCTTGGCGTATATAAGCTACTGATTAGAGCAACTGATTATCCTAAGAATGTTTTTTAACCTAGCTAATAAGCATAGAGCATTATAACATCTATGCTGGAACATTTAAATTTAAATTATATAGACTTGTTTATAGAAAGATGGAGCAGACATACTTTCTGCCATGCTTCCAGATAAGTATAACTAGAAAGCCTGGACATTATATATAAAACCAGCATATAAAAACTCTAAAAGATGGTGAGGAATTAAGAAAAAAAAAAAAAAAAAAAAAAAAAAGACGTTCTAGACATCCCAGAACCCAAGGCACAAGGGAGATGTGCTTGCTGGATTTTCTTTTTGCTTCACATGGCCCAGATTTGATGCTAGAGAAGCCAATAATGTGGAACCACCAATAAAGTGGGGAGAAAAGTCCCCAGTTTCTCCAAAGGACTAGATAGGTAGAAGCAAATAATAGCTCTAAGCTAGGCAAAAACCACAGGAGGAAAAATAAAACCAAAATGGTGGTCCCACTGCTACCCCAACAGCAAAGGTTGATTGAAAAACCTAAATTTTCACCCTCACAAGACTGTAACAAGCCACACCAAATCCCCATCATGGTATATCAGTAAAGGCCGAGCGGGGAGCACGGACTTTCATCCCCACCGAACAGTAATGAGGCCCCTCCCTATAGTATCAGTGGAGAACACACAGGGAACCTGGATCTCCATCCACCCCTGCTGGCCAGTAACATGGGTGCCTCTCTCCCTTTCTGCTACAGTGATGTAAGAGGAGGCCTCACTGTGAGGCCAGACTTTCTTCCCAGTGCAACAGTGATGCAGTCATCTCCTACTCCCCTGTGGTGTTAGTGAAGGCAACATGGAAGTGTTAACAAGGTACTACTCCTACCCTCTCAGCCATAGTGATATCAGTGCAGAACTAGTAGGATCCAGAACTACATGCAGCCAGCAGCAAGGAGGAACTGCAGACCTTGGCGATAACAGGAATTGAGTGGGGAAACTGGACTTCTACCTGTCTGGCAATAAGGAAGTAGCGCACGTTCTTCCTCTGTCAGATAGTGACAGAGAAAGCCAATTTAAACAAAAAGTTTACATATGATCCAGAGTCTCATGCTCAAAATGGCCAGGTTTCAATGGAAAATTATTTGTCACACCAAGAAGCAAGAAAGTCCCAAGATGGAGTGTAAAAAGATAATCAAAACATGTCAACACTGAGATGACAAAGATGTTACATTTTAAAGTAGCCATCATAAAAATAACACTCAAAAACACTATTGATGCATCTAAAACTAAGTTCAGGTAATATATAGGAAAATAATCAAACAACCAAAACAGAAAAGCAATAAACAACAAAGAAACGTCAAAATAGAATGGTAGACTGAAGACTAAATATATCAACATTTACATTAAATGGAAATAGGTTAAATGAACCAATTAAAAGAGATGGAAACTATAAACTAAAAAATAAGATCCAACCCAACTTTATGCTGCTTAAAAGAATCTTATTTAAAATATAAAGAAGTAGATAGTTTGGAAATTAATGGATAGAAAAGAAATGTCATGCAAAAGAATCCTTATTCAATAAATGATGCTGGGAAAATTGGATAGCCACATGTAGGAGACTGAAACAGGATCCGTATGTTTCACCTCTCACAAAAATCAACTCACAGTGGATAACAGACTTAAACTTACATTATTAAACTATAAGAATTTGAGACTAAAATGTTGGAAAAACTCTTACAGACATTGGCCTAAGCAAAGAATTTATGAGAAGACCCCAAAGGCAATCACAGCAATAACAAAAATAAATAAATGGGACTTGATCAAATTAAAAAGCTTCTGCACAGCCAAGGAAACTATCATGAGAGCAAACAGACAACCTATAGAATGAGAGAAAATGTTTGCATGTTACACATCTGATAAAGGGCTGATAACTAGAATCTCTACAGAAGTCAGGAAAATCAGCAAGAGAAAATCAAACAACCCTATCAAAAAGTGGGCAAAGGACATGAACAAAAACTTTCCTAAAGAAGATAGACTAATGGCCAACAAACATATGAAAAAATGCTCAACATCTCTAATCATCAGGGAAATGCAAATCAAAACCACAATGAGATATCACTTAACTCCAGTAAGAATGGCTTTTATCAAAAAGTCCCAAAACAATAAATGTTGGCTTGGATGCGGAGAGATAGGAGCACTCATACACTGCTGGTGAGACTGCAAACTAGTACAACCTCTGTGGAAAGTAATATGAGGATACCTCTGTCAACGGAAAAAAACTAACAAACAAACTCTGTAAAATAATTTTAAAGAGATTTACTCTGAGCCAAATTTGAGAACCATGACCCGGAGCCATGCCCAAGAAACCTTGAGCAAGTGGACTTGGTGTGGCTAGGTTACAGTTTGGTTTTATGCTTTTCAGGGAGACAGGCATTACAGGTAAAGTCATAAATCAATACATGGGAGGCATACATTGGTTTGGCCCGAAAAGGTGGGCCATCTTGAAGCTGGGCTTACAGGTTATACGTGGGTTTGAAGATTCTTTGGCTTGTAATTGGTTGAAGCCATGAAGCTTTATCTAAAGGCTTGGAATGTTTCAACATAAGGAGCTGATTAGCAGAGATAAGCCACTGGACATATATTTGTTGTGTAAATTGAGGACCTGCAGGTTTGTCCTGCATACCCTTAGGCCTGTTAATAGGTTACAAAGGATGTCCCCAAGAAGGGAGGGGGTCATGATAAGGCATGTCTGACCTCCTTCCTTCTAGCAGGCAATTTAGTTTTAGGATATTCCTTTGGCCATGAAGGGGTTCATTCAGTCAGCCAGTAGAGGGTGAGCCTTAAGATTTTATTTTAGTTCACACCTCAAAGAGCTAAAAGTAGGACTACCATTTGATCCAGCTATCCCATTACTGGTCATCTACCCAAAGGAAAAAAAGACATTCTATAAAAAAGACATCTGCACTAGAATGTTTATAGCAGCACAATTCACAATCGCAAAGATGTGGAAACAACCCAAGTGCCCATCAGTGTATGAATGGATTAATAAAATGTGGTATATGTATGCCATGGAGTTCTACTCAGCCACAAAAAACAATGGTTACCTAGCACCTCTTGTATTATCCTGGATAGAGCGGAAACCCATTCTACTAAGTGAAGTATCCCAAGAATGGGAAAACAAGCACCACATGTACTCACCATCAAACTGGCATTAACTGATCAACACTTAAGTGCACATATAGTAATAGCATTCATGGGGTGTTAGGCAGATGGGACGGGGAAAGGGGATGCGTATATACACACATAATGGGTGAGGTATGCACCGTTTGGGGGATGGACATGCTTGAAGCTCTGGCTTGGGTGGGGCAAACACAATATATGTAACCTAAACGTTTGTACTCCCATAATATGCTGAAATAAAAAAAATTATTAAAAAATCAACAGCAGCTAAGAGTGTCTATATTAATACCAAAGAAGACTGCAGAACAAAGAAAATTATCAGAGGGACATTTTATAATAATACAGAAATCAATTTATTAATAACAAGAGCACAATCTTAAATGTGTATGCAAAAAAAAAAAAAACAAAGTTGCAAAATATCTGGAGCAAAAACTGCTGGAACTTGAAAGTAAATAGACAAATTCACAATGGTAGGTGGAGAATTCAACAAAACTCTCTCAACAATTAACTAACTAGACAGAAAGCCAGCCAAGATGTATAAGAAGTAAATAATACCATCAACTGAGAGGATCTAATGAACATCTGTAAAATATTCACTAGAAATGGCAGAGAGTGCATCAATTTCCAGTGCCCACAAAATATATACCAACATCGACCATATCCTGGGCCATAAAAAATAAAAAAAAACTCAACAAATTTAAGGAGTGCATTATCTGACTAAGAAGAAATCAAACTAAAAGTCAATAACCAAAAGATAGCAGGGAAATTGCTAAACGCTTGCAAACTAAACACACTCCTAAATAATCCATATGTCAAAGAGGAAGATATAAAGGAAATAAAAATATACATTGAACTGAATAAACATGAAAATGCAACATATAAAAATTTATGGGAAGTATTAGAATTAAAGCAGTGCTAAGAGATATTTACAACACTAACTGAATACATTAGATAAGAGGAAAATCTCAAATCAATAATTTAAGCAGCTACCTTAAGAATCTAGAAAAATAAGTGAAAAATAAACCCAAATCAAGCAGAAGGAAAGGAATATCAAAGATAAGAACAGAAATGAATAAAATTGGAAACAGGAAAATAATAGATAAAATAAATGAATTAGAGCTGTTTTTTGAAAGTTCAATAAAACTGACCCAGAAATAGATTCATACAAATATATCTGATTTTTTAAAAACATGCAAAAAAATAAATGTAGGAAAGATAGACTTTACAACAAATGAAAAAAAAAATAAAGAAGCATAACACTTTTAGAAAAAAAATAGCAGAAAATCTTCAGGAACTAGGGCTAGGTAAACAGTTCTTAGACTTGATTATCAAAAGTGTGATACTTAAAAGGAAAACTTGTTCAATTGGGCTTCATTAAATTAAAATTTTTTCTCTGCCCAAGAAACTGTGAAGAAGATGAAAAGACAAGGTACAGATTATAATTATATAGTGTAAATCACATATCTGACAAACTGCTAGTGCCTCAAATATATTAAAAACTCAAAATCTCAATAGTAAAGAAACAAACAATCCAAATAGAAAATGAGCAAAGGACGTGGAAACATTTGGTGAAAAAGATATTTATGTGGCAAATAAGAACATGAAAAGGTGTTCAACATCATTAGCCATCAGAGAAATGCAAATTAAAATCAAAATGACATAGCATTACATACCTATTGGAATGGCTGAAGTAAAATCCAGTAACAATATCAAATGCTGGTGAGGATGTAGGAAATTAAATCACACATGCATTGTTGGGAGGAATGTAAAATGATATAGCCACTCTGGAAAACATTTGGCAGTTTCTTAACAGGATAAACATTCAACTGTGATATTCACTACCAATGTATTCCTAGACATTAATCTGAGAGAAATGAAAACTTGTATTCACACAAAAACCTGTACATGAATGTTTACAGCAGCTTTATTTGTAATAGCCAAATAATAGAAACATCCCAGATGTCTTCGAACAGGTGAATTGTTAAACAAACTGTGGTACATCCACACCAAGGAATACTATTTAGCAGTAAAAGAATTAACTACTGATGCCTGCAACAACCTGGATAAATCTCCAGAGAATTATGCTGATTGAAGGAAAAAAAAAAGCCAATCCCAAAAGACTGCATAGTGTAATATAATTCCATTTACACAGTATTTTTAAAATGACAAAATTACAGAAATAAAGAATGATTAGGTTTGGCTACAAAAGGGCAACATGAGGGACCCTTGTGGTGGCAGAAATGTTCTGCATATTGTTGTGATCTTGTACTATAGTTTTGCAAGATGTTGCCATTGAGAAGAACTAAGTAAAGAGTACATAGGATGTTACTGTATTGTTTTTGTACAACATGTGATTCTACAATGATCTCAAAGCAAATAATAGAATTAAAAACCTACATTTTAGGCTGCATAACACAAACCAAATATTAAGTGTCTAAATTCTTATAGAACCAGATAAATTACAACTGACTTTAGTTTAAAAACATATTTACTCCACTCATGAACAGTGATAGTTTTATCTTTTTCTTATAGATTTATTTAGAACATTGGCATATTTGAAACACTGACATATACTTATTTTGATGTTCCCGCTTCTAACTATTTCTGGTCAACCTCAGAAATGAACAGGGATTCCCCATTAACACCTTCTCTTTGGGACATAGTAGGACACATCTCTTCACTCCGGGAAAACTGGTCTTAACTAGTCTTATTTATTCTCCACCCATAAATCACAATATCGTGTCTTAGAATGTAGCTAGGAGTATGAACACCAAAGCTAATCCATCCCAATGTTTTCAAACTACCTTAAGGAAAGGGACAGAGGTATCATTGTTTGTCTGCTCAGAGTTCATTGTTCAAAGTTCAGTTTGTCACAGGTACAATGCTAAATATCTGTTTATTCAAGTAGAGACTACATAGTACCTGAAATTTACTAAGTGACATTATTTCATTAACTATTTAACTATATGCTAATGAAAGTATCATGGAATTCATTAAAATGCATGCTCTATTTATTGCTGTATATCAACCTAGTTTTTAATCCAAAAAAAGTACTTAACAGGACAATTTACTATTTTCTTTGTTCTGGTTATAGAGGCTGACAGTCTCAGCCTGCTAGGGTGGTTTGTTGAATGAATGAATGACTTCAAGTCAATTCAATATATTCTCTATAAAATACTTCTTTTGCCTGTAGTGGCCAGTATTTGGTAAGTATTTGTGGAGTGAATAGCTATATGTGTGTACCTGAGGATAAATGGTTGTTAAAGTAGAACAATATTTCTACTGAGGACCACCTCTGTGGTAGTTGTAGTCTGTAAGTAAACTTGTGACATAATTGTAGAAGTTGCCTATTCCTGTAAAGAAAAGTCCATGAGTTTTTCCTAACACCAAATATTTCTGTTTTATCATTAGATTGAATTGGCTGCATCATCCAAAGGAAAAGTATAAATTTCATTATACTATGTTTGTCTGTAACTATTAGTAAATGCTTATTTGTTAGGTGTTACTTATTAAAGTCAATGTACAAACTTTGTTGGGGTGAAAAAAACACTTAAGGCATTTAAAGAAAGATATTTGTCCTTATAAACCTCTGTCAGGCCTGGTCTCTGGGCAGACTGCTATCCTGGTTCTTTGCCCCCCTTGCTTTGAAAATTCACAAGCAGGGCCGGTGTGATGCAGCGACCTCAGACAGAAGCAATTCCACAGAAACAGCTTTTATTACAGAAAAGAAGGGAGCTATACAAAGTGAGAGTACATTCCAGAGAGGAATGGGTCAGTCTTCATGAGTGAAGAAAGACGTTGAGGACTCCCAGGTGGTTTTCTTTTATTGGCCTGGTCCGGGAGAGGGCTCAGCTCACGAGAGGTGTGGGATGTTACCAGGTGATTGAGATACGTGATTGACAGGTGTTCTTATAACAAAGTTTCAGCTCCACAGGCCAGTGTGCCTCAAAACCTCAAGTTCCTGCTCTTCGCGGTTGTTAGCTGTGTTTTCCTACAGTTCCTCTCCCGGCTTCTCTGCTCCTAGGAAGTGTCCTCCAGGCCTGTATCTTCCATCTGCAGATTTCGTCCCTGCCTAACACCTCTGTCCAACACATCCAAAAAATCAAATATCAGTAGAAATATTGTCTGAGTTTCAAGTGCACAGGCAGAAAGTCTCCAATTACTTTCATCTTCACATGAAACATTTTGTTAATTTAGAATTCAAACATGAAGGACATTTTTTTCTGCCAGGATTTCTAAACCAAATTAGTATGTGAAGTTTAAATCTTTTGTCACCTTCTAATCTTTGAAATCTAATCAGGTGAATGTTTTTGTCCCAATATTATATTATCACATCAAAGATATTGCCAGTTTTCCTACTATATTCTATGTTAGGTCATTTTTATATTTAACTTAAACAAAATGTTACTTGCATGAGGAATTTTTACTTTCTAGTGTCCCTAAAGGACACTCAAAGTCTGTTTTGCTATATGAAATAAATTAGGAGGTATCATTTTCTGAAATAATATTCAAGTACATTGACTGCAAATTAATTAATTAAGAAAATGTTTAATGTACACTATCTCTTCCCTGATTTCAGAATTCTCATGAGAAGCCATTGGTTTCTTCAGCATACTATTTGGAAAGATTTATATTACAGTTAAGGAATGAAAATGAATGATTCAGCAAGAAACATTCTTTTATTTGTAGAAAGTAAGGCCATGGGAAATGATTTCAATGTGTAATACTTTAAGCCACTAATTTATAGAGATATATATCTTGGTAGATAACATAGTCTATGGAAATTTTCTATTTATACTTAAAAATTTGAAAATTGCTATTTACATTTCTGTATTTTTAATCTAAATTATCCTATAATATAAAATAAGCAAACCAGTATAAAAGCAAATATCTATGGATTCATAAATTATTATAAGAAATGTAAACAGATATTTCCGATTAGGTAATAATGACATTTGAAATGTTAGTAAAGTTTATCTTCCCATTGATGGATACAATTTTTGGTGTTGTTGGACTGCTGATTTAAGGTCCTGTGTGGTTTTATGCTATCAAAGTTTTTATAACTTGTAATGACTATTCACACATATATTGAAGTCTACATACCATGGGGAGTTGTTAGCTCTTGAAACTGACTCTAATTTCAGTGATCTACAGTACATTGCTTTTTAAATTCATTATAAAGACATCTTCATGTGATTAATGGATTCAATTGCCAAAAGTATCTTATCTTTTATTTCTCTTTGTAAGGCATCCATAATTTAATGTATTCCTATGGTGTTTTTAACAATTTTCCCCATGTGCTAATTTACAAACATTTCTTTTATCATATATTTTCTCCTCATTGTTTATTGTTTATTTCTATGTCTTCCTCAACCTTCACTTGAATACCTTCCAACACTGCTCATATTTTCTTCATGTTAGGACAGAGTCCTTGTGTTGGCATTCATATTTTGCCTAAAATAATGTGCTCCACTTTGAGTCTGGAACTTTCTTCACATTATCAATGGGGAGAAGATTTACCAAAGCAATTGTTAAGAACCACTGCTATGAGTGATATGAGGCTACAGTGCAGTCGGGATGAATATGGACAGGCTTGCATTAGCTTCCTATTGCTGTCATAACAAATCTTGGTGTCTTAAACAATGCAAATTTAATATCTTAACAGTTCTTAAGGTTAGAAGGCTGACTGAGTTCTCACTGGTCCAAAATCAGTACGTTGACTGGCTGCACTGCTTCCAGGAGGCTCCAGGTGGAAATCTCTTTCCTTTCCAATTTTAGCCTCTAAAGACCATCCACTTGCCTTGGCTTGTAGCCCCTTCCTCCATCTGTAAAGCCAGCAATATAGTATCTGTCTCTGATCCTTCTTCTATAGTCACATCGCCCTCTTAGACTGGTCTGGAAAGGGCTTTCTGCTTACAAGGACTCATGTGATTAGATTTGGTCCACCTGAATAACCCAGTATCATTTCCTTTCTCAAGGTCCAAACCCTTAATCACATCTTCAAAGTCCCTTTGGCCATGTAAGGTAGCTTATTAACTCACAAGTTCTAGGGATTAAGAAATGGACATTTTGGGGGGCTGCTTTTCTGTTTACCACAAGCATAACCTATTTTCACATAGTAAATTAGGAATGAAAGCTGTAAATTGGGATATGAATTTCACTGAAATTCCTCATATTTCACTGAAATCTTTTTCCTGTATTTCTGTAAAAATCTCATTCAACATCCTCTCTTCTATCCTGCCGTCTTCAATGTCAACCACCTTAAATCTATCCTTGTCCCAAAGACTTGCCTCCACATATCATCCACAGCTTAATGTATTTGTTTATCCTTCACAAATTATTTTTTTAAAATAATTCCAGGTCTGTGGCCCTCCATCCTGCCTCATTTTGCTAGAGAAAACACAATGGTGCTATCTAGACTATAAGATGATATATTTTCACTTCTCAAAGTGCTCTGGAGATAGAAAAAAAATGTTACAGACACTTCATTTTAAACTTGGGTCAGTGCAGAAACACATTTGCTACATTAGTGATATAAACTTCTTCCCCTAAGTATTTCAATGAAACCTCTTTTCAGCTTTGTTGTCTAGTTTACATTTATTTTATTTATATTACGTTATTAATATATTATTTTGACATGTAAGATGATGGAGGATTTTTAAAGCACATTTGATTTGTAGATTAAAAATACATGACAAATATCCATTACCTGTTGTTTGAACATGGGCCAGTTGTTTAAACTGACTCATTCCCATTTTTTTCTTTATGAAATAGAGTTGATAATATCTAATTCTTTACTTCAAATTTTAATTTTAAATATCAGATAGGTGTATAAAACATTTGATTGCATTCTTAGGCAATTTAATAAAATAGTGGAAAATAATTACTAAAATAATCATAATTTTAACTGTAATTTATATTTAAGCTGAAATATAAGACAAAAAGCATATTTTAATAATTTTTATACCTTGTTTTTTCTCATAAACTATACATTTATGGAGATGATGCATGCTGTAAACTGTGATTCCTAACATTAGGAAGTTTTTTTTTTTATTAATTTACACTGTTTTTATCATTAAGTGAAAGAAACTCTGACTAGTTCATCATCTCATTAGAAAGGCTAAGAGTTCACATATGGAAATCATGCCCACAGAAAATACAAATATGAACTGAAAGAAAATACGAAAAGGACACTTAGTCTCTATGAACAGAGGCTAAATTTTTCATGCAATGCTAAGAAAAAATTAAGAAGTCAAATGTTTTTCATAACAGTCACCATTTATCAAGCACTTGTATATGATAGGTGAATTATGTATTAAACAATATATAATGATTTAGACTCACAACAAGCCTATGATTGAAATATTGCTGACTGTATTTTACATATGGAAAAACTGAGACTCAGCGAGATTAAGTGATATCCCTGAGGCTACACAGATATTAAATGGCCCTGCCAAGGTATAAATTGTAGTCAGGTTGATTTTGAAGCCTGTGCCCTGTTGACTCTGCTTCATGAAAAGGTCTGTGATGAAATGATGTGATTTAAATTAAGAGGGGCCGCAGCCATTTGAGACCCCAGAGTACTAGATCAAAATTAGATACACTGCTGAATATGTTCTTAGCAAATTTGTGGTTTTATAGCAAGAAAAAATGGTTAAGGACTTACAATGGCTTGCTAAAAGCTATTAATATAATTTTAGCAAAAAACTATCTTTGTTCAATTTTGATATTCTATTTTAAAATAGGTACTTTATTGTTTATTAAAAGTCAAAGCAGATATCCCTTTAATTATCTCAAACAGATGATAAGACGATAATTATAAAACGAGACTCAGAATATAGGGGAAAATGTAAAACTCTTGGGTTACTAGTACTCAACCCACAAAGGGATGAAGTAGTTGCTATTTAATTTATATTTGATTTTGTTCTTTGATTTAGTATCCATTTATTCTGTGAACTATAATATAAATTATCACGCAGTTTATGGGAGACTTTGCGATGATTATAGTTCTAGAGAAGAGACTCTAAATTTGAATTTGATCTCCAACTGAAAGACGTAGTCGCATTTCAGAAGCCTGTGTTCAACGTTTGATGTCTTCAATATATTTTACATTAATTTAATTATACGTTGAGTGAAATTAATGTTTTAACCATCATACTATTTAGCATCAAAACATATTTAAAAGTTTGGAATATGATTGTTGATTTTCAAAAGTGTAATTTGAGCAGTCCCTGCTTGTAACCTAATGCCATTAGATTAAAATAATTTGAGAAGTTTCCAAATTCTTAGAATGAAACACAAAATTATTCACAAAACCCTCCAGGATATGACCCCAGGTTACTTTTCTAGCCCAATGTGTTCTTGATGTTTGTAATCCAGCTATACATTATTTCATTTAATTACATGAATTTTCCTAGTACTGTCTTGCCTCAAGATCTTTGTGCACATAATTTCTCTGATTAGAATATTCTTTACTGTGTATGTTACTATGTAACTCTTACTTAGCATACTGTTCTTCCCATCCTTAACTTGTTCTCACATAAAATTTAATATTCAGAGCTTTACTCAGATCATCATTATGTATGTATCAAGTGCCTGATATGAGCCAGATGTCTTCAGTAGGGTAGAAATACAGCTGTAAACAAAATTGTCCAAAAGCCTTTATCCATAAATTTGATCCCAGATACTGTATTTCAGAGTGACAAGCTCTGGTGATAATGAAATGGTAGTCTGATTTTGTTTTCATGAATATTTTGATAGGATTCTCCCAAGAGTTTTGTTTGTTAATGATCTCAGCTATAATAAAATAAATTTACTCAGTATAATTTGCTTTGAGAAATTCATTTGTATAATTTATTATATTATTAATAGTTTTTCAAATCAAAGACCATTTGATCCTAGAAGAGTGAGTTGATCAATTTTATAATTACAGGGACCTGTATAAAATGGTGAGATCCCCACAGTCATATCTTTATACCTGTTAAATTCAGGTTTCCACATGTACTCTGTGCACTTTCATTTTGTCAACCTCCCTTTGCTGGGCAGTTAATTGTTAAAGTAGTTATCTTTACAATTAGCCATATAATTCACTCTTAATAACTTACTGTGATTACACTTATAAATTACTGTTAACAATAACAGTCACGATATTGTTCATAGTACCTGGGAACAGTCATTACTTTTTACAACCTTTTATTTAAACTCCTTGCACATTATCCCTGTGAAACTCTTGGGATGATTATTTCTGTAAACTCATTGACAATTTTATTTTTCCTAAAGGGTGTTTGTGAAGTGTGTATGTATGCGTATTGATGGGGATTGGTGGAAGCAGAGGCTACATTGTTACTTTTGAGTCCTGAGATACTTGATTAGCAAGTTTAGGTTCACATTCACTTTATTTACTTTATGAGAGTAGAGATTTCACACTGATTCTATTTAAATTCTTATACTTACTACTTATTACTATAAGGGAAATTTCTATATGCATGTAAATTCTGCTCTGTCACTTTGATTTATTCTCTGATCTTTTTTTTTTAGCTTGTATATACCTTTATACAGGTGTGCTAACTGCCTGCTAATTCAGCCCTAAGTGCAAATTAATTAATTTACCCATTTATTCAACAACTATTCATTGAATATTGACTATGTGCTTGGCCCTAGAGATCCAAATTCATAGACTATGATTTAAAGAGTTTATATCAAATGAAATAACCAGAAATGTAAATAAGCAACTGAAAGCTAAAAATGCCACAGCAGGGCAAATCCAGTGTGTTAGGAGAGCGTAACGATAGGACAGAATAAAACCTTGCCCAGGAGTGAGATGGTTTCTGAAATAGGGAACAAGTGAGTATTGTCTTGAAGAGTGAACAAGAGTTAACCATATGAAGATATGAGGCAATGTTTCAGGCAGAAGGAAAAGCATGTTCTAAGGCATGATGATATGACTACGTTGTCTATCTAACATATAATGGGCATTGTAACTGGACCAGAGAATGTGTATCACTGAAGTTAATGGGAGATAAAAAAGAAAAAAGAAAAGAATGGTTAAAAATCACATACTTGTCAAAGCTACCATAAGGAATTTGGATTTAATTGTGTGAAAAAACTTCACAGGTGAATATTTGAATTCCAGAGTTTAATTTGTACTTCCTAGAAAACTAGGAGCCATTACACAGAGACACTATCAGCTTCCTGACAACAACAACAAAACAACAAATAACAATTTTCAGTGCCATCATGTACTATTTCATTTTCTGCAATGAGATATGTCCTAGCTTCTGTTCAAGTTAATTGTTTTATTGGACTCTGATTTAAATTTCTTCATACCTTCTCAGTGATCTTGTTCCACTAATTTTTTCTTTAATATATCTAACCCTTCTAGCTACTGAACCTTTCTCATCTCATCAAATTTACTTATTAAGATAAACAAATAAATAAATGTTAGACAGCAAACAAACATTATTGACATTATACCTGGGAGAAAGTATGGATGGAGTCTTTCTCGGAATGTACTCCTTTTCTGCCTGATGGCATGATGAGAACAGAAAGAAATTTTAAGCAAACCTCAAAAGACAGAAGTTATACAATCTAAGTAATGTAACCTCAGAAATCATAATAAATATTAATGTAAAACTAATAAGATAATTGATAAAAAAAATATTCTTGCTGAATGGGCCAAAGGCCTGATTATATCCTTCTTAGAACACGTGAACAATTTCAGCATAACATATCACATGATAGGCTGTTGCTTATCTATAAAATTCAGGGCTGTAAATTATTAAATAGGAAAGAGTGCAGTATTAACTCACTTTTTTAAAATGAAGAAAGCAGAAGAGATAAATTAAAGATTAAATGAAATGGTAATTATTTAGTAAGTAATGGTAAAAAAATAAAATTACTTAAAAGTTCAAAAACTTTAAAGAAATATCAAATAAACAGGAGAATACATATATGTGTTTGGTATAAATAAACAAAACAATATTTGGAATATGAAAGGGCACAAAATCAAAATATAGAAAATATACATTACAAGACAATGTTTAGTGTAAATCTATGTTAATAAATATGAAGTAAAATTTCATTCTGTACTTTTGGGATAATTTATATCACCAAATTAAATGAAAAAGTAAAAATTTAAATAAACCAACACCCATGAAATAAATTTTCACATTTTTTGGAAAACTGTATCCCAAAACAGCATTAGACCCTTATGGTTTCTAAAGAGGCTATTTGTAAAAGTTCTATTTGTGAGTTTACTTAACTTTCAGTTATGAGAGAAATGCAAAGCTGGTTTGAGCTTGGGTGTGAAGAAATTTTTCAGAGCAGATTGTATTTCTCCTTTAGGAAATGAAACCAAACTCCAACACTGAAACTGTAAGTTTTCAATATATCTCACAGACAAGGAGAATGTAATACTTATATATATAGTATATATTCATATAATATATATTCACATTATATATCATATACACACATTTATATTCATATATGTGTGTATATTTCTATACATATATTTACATACAGATTCTTATGGTACTAAAAACATGTAACATAAATTTTCTTTCTTAAAACATTTTTTAAAATTTCAAAATATTACAGGGACACAAATGTTCTTGTATACATGTATCAATTTTGTTATGCTTGAGTCAGGGTTATAAGTGTGAGCAACCCGGAAAGTGTTCCTTGTACCCATTAGGTAGGTTTCACCCATCCCCTTCACCCCCCTTCACCCTGCTTGACTTCAGCTGAGTTTTATTTCCCTCTGTGCACACGTGTACTCATCAGTTAGTTCCAATTTACTAGTGAGTACATGTGGTGGTTGTTTTTCCATTCTTTAGATACATCACTTAGGATAATGGTCTCCAGTTTCATCCACATTTTTGCAAAAGGCCTTAATTTATCCTTCTTCAGGGCTGAGTAGTATTCTATAGTATACAAGTACCACATTTGTTAATCCACTCATGACTTGATAGGCACTTGGGTTGATTCCACATCTTTGCAATTGTGAATTATGCTGCAATAAACATTTGAAAACATTTGAGTGCAGTTTATTTTTGATAAAATAAATTCTTTTCCTTTGGGAAAATAACCAGTAGGGTTACTGCATCAAATGGTAGGTCAACTTTTAGTTCTTTGAGGAATTGCCATACTACTTTCCATAGAGATTGTACTAATTTGCAGTCCCACCAGCAGTGTATAAGCATTCCTTTCTCTCTGTATCTATGCCAGCATCTATTGTCTTTGGAATTTTTAATGAAAAACTATTCTAACTGGGGTCAGATGATATCTCATTGTGGTTTTAATTTGGATTTCCCTGATGATTAGTGCCGTTGAGCATTTTTTCATATGTTTGTTAGTCATTTGTCTATCTTCTTTTGAAAAGCTCTGTCCATGTTTTGCCCACTTTTTAATGGGGTTGTTTGTTTTTTCCTTGTTGATTTGCTTGAGTTCTTTGTAGATTTTGGTTATTAGCCCTTGATTGGATGTATAGATTACAAATATTTTGTCCCATTCTGTAGGTTGTGTATTTGCTCTGTTGATTATTTCCTTAGCTGTGCAGAAGCCTTATAGTTTAATCAAGCCCCATTTACTTATTTCTGTTGTTGCTGTGATTGCCACTGAGGTCTTCATAAATTCTTTGCCTAGGCCAATATCTAGAAGAAATTTTCCAACATTTTCTTCTAGAATTCTTATGGTTTCATGCCTTATATTTAAGACTTTTATCCATCTTGAATTAATTTTTCTGAGTGGTAAGAGATATTGATCCTGTTTCATTCTTCTGGATATGGTTATCTAATTTTCCCAGCACAATTTATTGAATATAGATTCTTTTGTACAGTGTATATTGTTGTCTGCTTTGTCAAAGATCAGTTGGCTGTATGTCAATGATCTCATATCTGGGGTCTCTGTTCTGTTCCATTGGTCTATGTCTCTATTTTTTTTGTCAATGTCATGCTGCTTTTGTTACTATGCCCTGTAGTATCATTTGAAGGCTGGAAATGTGATGCCTCCAGATTTGTTCTGTTTGCTTAAGACTGCTTTGCCTATTTGGGCTCTTTTCTGGTTCCAAATGAAGCATAGAATTTTTCTTTCTAGATGTATGAAATATGACATTGGTATTTTAATGGGAATTGCATTGAATCTGTAAACCACTCTGGGTAGTGTGGACATTTTAACAATGTTGATTCTACCTATCCTTGAGTGCGCTATGTTTTTCCATTTGTTCATGTTGCCTGCGATTTCTTTCCTCAGTGTTTCCTAGTACTCTGTAGAGATCTTTCTCCTCCTTGATTAAGTACATTCCTGGTTATTTTATTTTCTTTGTAGCTACTGTGAATGGTATTGAGTCTTTGATTTGACTTTCAGCTTGACTGTTATTTGTGTATAGGAATGCTACTGATTTGTGTACATTGATTTTGTAATCTGAAACTTTGCTGAATTTATCAATTCTGGGAATCTCTTGGTGGAGTCATTGGGGTTTTCTAGAAATAAGATCATATCATCATCAAAAGTTTGACCTCCTCTTTCCTGATTTGGATACACTTAATTTCTTTCTCTTGTCTGATTTCCCTAGCTAGGATTTCCAGAACTCTGTTAAATAGAAGTGGTGACAGTGGGCATCCTTGTCTTCTTTTGGCTCTTAGTGAGAACGTCTTCAACTTTTCCCCATTCAGTGTGATGTTGGCCTATGAGTTTGTCATATATGGCTTTTTATAATCTTGATATATATTCCTTCTATGCTTAATTTGCTGAAGGTTTTAATTACAAAAGGGTGAGTAATTCTGTTAAATACTTTTTCTGCATCTATTGAGATTATCATATGGTCTTTGTTTTTGCTTCCATTTGTGTGATGAATCACATTTATTGATTTCTCTATGTTTAACCATCCTTGCATCCCTGGGATGAAGTCAGTGTATAGTATATTAACTATATATACATTGTTGTATGACAGATCTCTGGAACTTTTTCATCTTGCATGACTGGAACTCTATCCCAATTTTACAATTCCCTCTGAACCCTTCCCTCCAACCCTTGGCAACTACATTCTATTTTCTGTTTCTGTGACTTTGGTTACTTTAGATACCTCAAATAAGTAGAATACTGCAATATTTGCCATTTTATGATTCAGTTATTTCACTTAACGTAATATCTTCAACGTTCTTCCTTTTTGTATCATTTACCAAGATTTGCTACTTTCTTAAGGCTGAATAATAATATCTCATTGTGTGTGTGTGTGTATATATATATGTATATGCCACTTTTAAAAAAATTCTCTGATGGACATTCATTTTGCTTATATATCTTGGATATTATGGGTAATGCTGCAATGAGTGTGGAAGTACAAATATCTCTTAGAGACCTTGTTTTTTCCATTCTTTCAGGGATATTCCCAAAAATAGGACTGCAGGATCACATGGTAGCTCTCTTTTTTTAGAATCCTCCGTATTGTTTCCCATAGTGACTACATTATTTTACAATCACATCAACAGTACATAAAAGTTTTAATTTCTCCACATCTTTGCCAAATTTTTTTCCTTTTGTTTTGATAGAATCCATCTTAATGATGTGAGATAATATATCTTGGTGGTTTTTATTTGTGTTTCTATGATGATTAGTGATGTTACACATCTTTTCATATGCCTGTTGACCATTTCTATTCATTTTTATTGGGTTTCCTTTTTACTTATTGGGTTATAGAAGTTCTTTATATATTCTAGATAGTAATCTTTTATTTGATGTATGTTTTGCAATGCTTTTTTCTCATTTTATGATTGGTCTTTTAACTCTGTTGATTGTTTCTTTTACTGTACAGAAGTCGAGTTTGATATAGTCCCATTTGTCTATTTTTCCTTCTGTTGACTGCATTTTTGGTGTCGTATTCAAAAAATTATTACTCATGATAATGTCATAAACCATTTTCCCTTTGTTTTCTTTCCAAAGTTTTAGAGTTTCAAGTCTTATATTTATGTCTTTAATTTATGTTGAGTTAATTTTCATATAGAAAGTAAAATAAGGGTACTTCTTCATTTTTTTTGCATCATGATGCTCAGTTTTCCCAGCACCATTTGTTGAAGACACTATCCTTTCTCTATTGTGTAATCTTGGGACCTTGGTCAAAGATCATTTGATCATATGAATGAGGATTTATTTCTGGGATCTTTATTATGTTCTGTTGCTATAAATGACAGTCTTTGTGTTAGTACCATATTATTTTGATTATTATTGCTTTGTAATATGTTTTAAATTAGTTAGTGTCATGCATCCAGCTTTGCTCTTCTTTCTCAAGATGGTTTTGGCTATTTGGGATCCTCTATGATTCTATATGGATTTTAGGATTATTTTTATATTTCTGCAAAAAAGTGCCATTGGGATTTTAATATGGATTATATTGAATCTGTAGTTTGCTTTGGGTAGTATGGATATTTTAGCAATATTATTTCTTCCAATCCATGAGCATGGGACATCTTAATTATTTATATGTATCTTCTTTAATTTCTTTGAGCATTGTTTTTTTAGTTTTTAGTGTACAAATCTTTTACTTCCTTTGTTTATTGTTAAGTACTTTATTCTCTGGGGTTGGAATTCTAAATGGGATTTTAATATTTTCATTTCAGATTATTTTTCATTAGTGTATAGAAAGGCAACTGATTTTTTTATATCATGTTTGATTACTCACACGTGATACAGTTTATTTATTTTTATTTTTTATTTTTATTTTTAGCTTATTATGGGGGTACAAAAGTTCAGGTTATGTATATGACAACTCATTGTTGAATGTTGATTTTGTATTCAGCAATTTGCTAACTTTATTTATTTATTTATTTCTTTTGAGACAGAGTCTCGCTTTGTTGCCCGGGCTAGAGTGAGTGCCGTGGCGTCAGCCTCGCTCACAGCAACCTCAAACTCCTGGGCTTAAGCGATCCTACTGCCTCAGCCTCCCAGGTAGCTGGGACTACAGGCATGCGCCACCATGCCCCGCTAATTTTTTCTATATATATTTTAGTTGGCCAGATAATTTCTTTCTATTTTTAGTAGAGCCGGGGTCTTGCTCTTGCTCAGGCTGGTCTCGAACTCCTGACCTTGAGCGATCCACCCACCTCAGCCTCCCAGAGTGCTAGGATTACAGGCGTGAACCACCGCGCCCGGCTCATTTATTATTTCTAAGTTTTTTTAATTGCATGAAATCTTTAGGTTTTTCTACATACAAGAAGATGTCATCAGAAAGAAGAGACCATTTTTACTTTTTTCTTTCCAATTTGAATGCCTCCTGTATATTTTTATTACCTAATTGCTCTAAAATACTTTAGTACAACATTAAATAAAATTGGCAAGAGTGGGCATCTTTGTCTTGTTCCTGATCTTAAAGTAAAAGCTTTTATTTATTTCTTTTTACCATTGAGCATGATGTTAACGTACTAACATCTTAGACATGTTCATCTTAGAGAAAATTCCCATACACTTGAGAAGAAATGTGCATTCTGATATTGTTGGGTGGAGTGTTCTATAAATGTCTGTTAGGCCCATTTGGTCTATATTGATGTTCAGGTCTTCTGTTTCTCTACTAATCTTCTCTCTGATTGTTCTGATCATTATTGAAAGTAATATATTGAATTTTCCCACTATTACTGCTTTACTATCTCTTTTCTTCTTCAGTTCTGTAATGTATGCTTCATATATTTGGGTGCTCTAATTTTAGATGCATATATTGTATATTTATAATTGTAATATTTTCCTTGTGAATTGACCCCTTTATCATTATATAAAATCACTCTTTGTCTTTTGAGACTGTTTTTGAACTAAGATTTTATTTTTTTCTATTATAAGTATGACCATCCCTATTCTCTTTTGGTTACTATTTGCACGGAATATCTTTTCCCATTCTTTCACTCTCAGTCTGTGTGGGTCTTTACATCTAAGGTTAGTCTCTTATAGAAAGCATATAGTTGCTTCTTGCTTTTTGCTTTTTAAATCCATTCAGCCACTCTATGCCTTTTGATTTGGGAGTTTAATACACTCACATTATGAGTAATTACTGATAAGAAACAATATATTATTGCTATTTTGTTTATTTGTTCTGTTGGTCTTGTAATAATTTTTGTTCTTTTCCTCTCCTGCTGCCTTCCTTTGTGGTACGTTGATTTTTTTTTTGTGTGTGTGTGTGTTAACATGCTTTGATTTTCTTTTTTTTCTCATTTCCTTTTGGACACTGTCTATACGTATTTACTTTGAAGTTGCTGTGGGGTTTATGTAAAATATCTCACAGTTATGCTTACATATTTTAAGCTGATAATAAACTATACACAAAAACTATACTCTTTTGTGTATCCCACATTATTTTATTGATGTCACAAATTGCATCTTTATATATTATACATCCAATGACATAGTTTTACAGTTATAGTTATTTTTTATGCTTTGGTCTTTTACATTCTATACAAAAATTAAAAGTGCTTTATGCACAACCATAGCTACATTAAAGTATTATGTACTTATCTATATATTTACCTTTTCTAGTGAGTTTTTATTTTCATATGCTTTCAAGTTGCTGTCTAGTGCCCTTTTATTTCAACTTGAACAACACTCTTTTCCATTTCCTATAGGGCAAGTCTAGTGGTGATGATCTCCTCCAGCTTTTGTTTATCTAGGAAAGTATTTCTACTTCTTTTTTAATGGTTAGTTTTTATGGAGATAGTATTTTTTTATTGGCAGGTTATTTTTTTTTCTTTCATCACTTTTAGTATTTATCCCACTTCCTTCTTACCTGTAAGATTTCTTGGAGAAACCTGCTGATAGCCTTATGGAAACTCTCCTGACTCACTTTTCTCACTCTGCTTTCACAATTCTCTTTGTCTTTTGATTTTTGCCAGATGATTATAATATTTCTACTTGTTGGCTTCTGTGTGTTCATTCTAGTTGTAGTTATTGGAGCTTCCTGAATTTGAGTGTCCATTTTCTTCCTCAGACTTGGGAAGTTTCTGGTCATTATTTCTTCATATGAGCTTTCTGTCCCTTACTCTCTCTTCTTCTCAAACTTTCATAATGTGTATATTGGTTGGGTTGGTGGTATATCAAAACTCCTTTAGGTTTTCTTCACTTTTCCTCCATCTTTTTCTCCTCTGACTAGATAATTTTAAATGACTTGTCTTCAAGTTCACTGATTTTTTTGCTTAGTCAAGTTCACTGCCGAAGCCCTCTAGAGACATTTCAAATCAGTTATTGTATTCTTTAGCTTCAGAACTTGTTTGGTTCCTTTTTTAAATTTCTATCTATTTGTTGATATTCTCATTTTGTTTGTGCATTATTTTCTTGATGCTATGTAGTTGTCTATATTCTCTTGTAGATCAATGACCCTCTTTAAGGCTACTATTCTGAATTCTTAGCCAAGTAATTTATATATCTCCATTTCTTTGGGTTAGTTTTTGGAGATTTTTTTTTTGTTTCTTTACTGGGCCATATTTCTCTGTCTCTTTATGTGCGTTGCAATTTGTTTCTAAGATTTATGCATTAAAAAAACAGGTCCCTTTCCCAGTCTTTGTGGCTGGCTTTATATTGGGGAAGATGATCAACAATCAGCCTGGCAAGAGATTCTCAGGGCTCATAAAACCTTTTGGAGTGGGATGCAAATTCTCTGGGCTTCTACATGTAACTGCCCAATTAGAGGAGTTTGCTATTTTTCTTTTCAGGAGCTGGTAATCTCATGCTCTTTCTGGTGCCTGTATGCAATACTGCAGATTATGTGGTGCTGCAGCAGGAAGTCTCTCTGCACACCAGTCCAAAGCATCCAAATATTCTGGCTCCTTGTCAATGCTCTAAATCATGAAAGACAGAAACCTGTGCACCAAGCAAGACTCTGGAAAACCAGAATACCAGACATATGCTCCAGTCTTCTTGTCACCTCCTGAGGTCTCCCACAGTTGGGCATTTTCTTCCAATTATGCTGAGCTATATAAGCCTCTGTCTATGTCACTGCTCTTTGCTTTCAATATTCCCCAGGCATCTAAACTATGCCAGTACGGACAGTTTTTTCGAGGCAAGTGTGGCAGAAACTGAACTTTTAGTCAGCCCTCCAAAAAGCCAGAATACACTTTCTATTCTTCATTTTTCTCCCCAAGGGAGAAGCTGCATGCTGGGCTTTTCTCCTGATGCTACTGAGCCATGTCAGATGGAGGTGGGGTAACTGCAGGTAAATTAATTGCTCTTCTTACCTATTTCAATTTGGCTGTTCTCAGTTTTGCCCTCGCTTGGGGTACAGCAACTTATTGATTTATGGTGTTCTCATAAAGGAATTTTGGTCCATCTGTTATTTTAAAGCTAATGTCTCTATGAGGGAATGAGGGTTGGGTCTTTCTATTCTGACATCTTGCTGAATTACATATACTCCTTTAGCAACATTTATACTAAAACACAAAGTTTATTTAATGTTTTAGTGTTTAATTTATCACCTTCTATTTAGAAAAAGAAATGCATATGCATATGAAAATAATATAATTGAATAATCCTAAGTTTGAACATTTCCAACCTGAAAGCTTGGTTCTGCCAGTATTTTACAGGTGCACTCTGGCTTGGCAGAGGAAAGGTAATTGCCACTGAAGTTTATTCCCCCAAGTGTCCTTGCACATCTGTTTCTATTTTTAGAAAATGTTGCTATAAAAATAAGCAAAATATATAAATTTTGGTTTTCATATTTATAGATAATGAAAGGTTTGTTATACTCCTTGGAGATGCCTTCAGAACTCTAGGATATTTGGGAATTAATATTATGTTAAACATGAAAATTGCCATCTTAGATTTGTGACCATGGCCTTTCAGCTGAATTTTTAGAGTTTCATGTTCCTAATCATTTTGATTAAAATATATAATCTTATATCTGGATGTACAGATGCCTTCAGAAGCTTTGATACTGCAATAAAATTTTCTTTGTTCAAAACTAAACAAATTGCTCTCATGAAATATGTTTCAGAGCCTGTGGAATGTGGCACAAAATAGTGAAAATGATTTTCTATGGTACATAAAATGAAACTGAGACATTAGGAAAAGAAATCCCAAACAAATTCTGAGTGTTGTTTAAAAGGTAACCTTAGGGTTTTCTCAAATTTTTGAAATTCTAAAAAAATTTATGAAGATACTATTAAGAGCAAAATACTATTTGATATTATCAATTTTTTAAACCTTTCATCCTTAAGCATCATATTACCTTAGTTATTCAGAGCCCTCATTTTTATATTGGATTTCCTTAGAAACTTTATGACTATCAGAAGTATTTTCTAGTGTCCATGAATTCTCCATATTTTTAATCGTACACTGTTTTTTAATACTAAAATGGAATATTAATAAAAGCACAGTGTAATCATTAGGCTATCAATTATATTGATAAGCACTATCAGGCAATTTCCATATTGGTATTTACACTTATATTTCAAATTGTGTTGATTCAGAGACATATAAATATATGGAGGCAGATTTAATGTAGGAACAATATACTTAAGTTGATTGAAGGGAAAATAATGTACAGGAATACTATAAATAAAATTTTAACTCTAGATCAAACAGAGAATAATAGTGAAAGAATTAAACCATAACATGGTGGCTGATGATTGTACTAGAATGCCAAACATAGCAGAATCTGAATATCACCAGTCAGGACTCTGTTGATGTTCACGTTTGCTTGTATAAAATACTTCCTTGAACTTATATTAGAAAGCTGTTTCATTTAAACAAAATAATAGTATGAGTTATGTTTCATTATTCTTAGTGAAACATTTAAAATTTAAGGTTTTTACTCGTATTTTTTAAATTGTATAAAAGTTATAAAGATTATAATAAGCAGTTTCCATTTGCATGTTCAAGTAATGTTAAAATAAAAATGATTGAAGGCAATATTTTTTCTCTCTTAAAAATGTTCTGAACTTATGCAAGTCTAATGAACACTGATGGAGTACAAGGTGCTTCCAAGGATATGGTTCAGTTTCTGAGGAACCCAGAGGCTGCTTACTCCCAAGACCAAGTATACACTGCAACTCTTTCTAGGTAAGACATGCATAAAGGTTGATCAAGAGGTTGATGACTCATGATATACATTTCTTGAAGCAATATGCAATATTACAAGGCAAATATTATTTTTACCATTTTACTCATGTGGAAATAGAGGCTAAGAGAGAGATTCACTAGGATAAGCATTACCAGGGCAATAAGCAGAGACAATGTGGGCTACAGAGCTGGAATTCAAAACATTGCTAATCTGATTCCAAAGACTAACAATAAATAGTCAAAACTGAAAATAAATAGTAAAATATTACCCACGATCACTGACGTTTCTTATTAGGGGTTTTCATTTAATAAATACCAGACTTTATGTTCTACAAAGCAAAGTAGGCTAATATGTGTTAGGATATGGCAATATTATCAAAAAAGGGGGATTTTTAAATGTTCTATTTTTCCACAAGGAATGATGTGGAAAATATCTATTCATAATATCAATGCTACCAAAACATTTTTTACTAGTGAATTTTTGCTTTGTGAAATTATTGACTGTTACAGAAAGAGAAAAATGGGCTAGAAAGCACATGAATGTATCCTATATTTTTATGATACCATTATATTCTTGAGGCAACTACCTAGAGAAATGCATAATTTAGATATTCAGACTGCATTCTACTTTCTACCGTAGTAAAATTTCCTGTGTACCAAGCCAACCAGTTTCTTAGCAAAGTGTAAGATTTACTTCATTATCTGGCTCCTGATTCCCCCCTAGTTATGTCTCCTAACACTTCTCTTGGGTGCATATAGACTGGCTATGCCCTTCTTGCTATTATTCCCTGCAGATGACATCCACTTTCACGTCTCCACACCCGTGCTGCTTCCTTTGCCAGGCATCCAATTCTCCTCTCACTTTATTCTTCCTGATTCCTTACTCTTCCTACAAGACTCTGCTTAATTTTAAATCTTTCTGGAAGCTGATTAGACTAATCCCACACCTTATATACTCATTACAATAGCTCACAACTTTTGCCTCAGGATTCAAATAACACCAGGTATTATGCTTTATTAGTGGTTGCTCCAATAAGACTTTTAAAAATCACAATTTTTTAACTAAACACTTGTCTATGGCAAGAAACATGACTTTATCACCTTTATGTCTGTAGAACCCAGTTGGATCATCACATAATAGGTACTAAATAAATCCGTGTGAATGGATTGATGCAGCTTATGTGAAATAACTGCAATCAAATCATCAACAAAGAAGACAAATTACAACTGTCTTGTTTTCAAGAGAAGAAATTGAGCTTGATCAGAAAATGTCAATTTATAGAGGAGACACTTGCCAAGGGATGAAATTTTATCTTAAAAATGAGGGTAGCACAAGCTTATATGCAAAATAAGAAGTTATAATTTGAATTTTGTCTGTGAGGTACTAAATAATTGATATGGACGTATATATTTTATTTTTTGATTTAAAATATTTTATTATGAAATTAGCATAAAGTATAGTTTAGAAAGCATGTAAAATGAAGCAAATTAAGATTATATCAAATAATTTATAATCAGCACTACACAGGATGTCTCATGTGAAATTTGTGATGAATTTCTTTCTACAGTCACACACATCAGGGTGCCCTTTTAAAAAAAATACATTGTGTTTACTAACCAACGCTATATTTCATGATAGGCCCTTGAGGATTCAATTGTGAGAAAAATTAAACAAAGCCACTCTCTTTGTGAAACTAAATTAAAGTTTTAATCACAAAATCCAAAAAGTATATGAATAATTAAAAATAATATAATGTATTATAGCAAAAAATATATAGCATTATGAGCTCATATGTCATAGGCTCATGATGCAGAATGGAATTAAGGGAAATTTTCACTGAGAAAAAAACCACAAAACTTGAAATCTAAATACTAAAATCTGATCATTTTAATATTTTTTAAAAATGCCAAAGTCCTTCATTAAATGAAATAAATATCTGGTCATATCACTTTTCCTAGATAAATACAATCCTTCAATGAATTTTGTCTTTTTAAAAAAATTTATTTCAAAATATTATGGGGGTACAAATGATTTGGTTACATAAATTGCTTTTGTACCATTTTCATCCCCCAGATAGTGTGGGTAGAAGGAGATGGGTAAAATCACACCTAACAGGTACAATGCACAATCCTTGAATGAAGTTTGAATTTATCACAACACAAATGGGAAATCATTGGAGATATTTTTGCACATTGAATAAATTCAATAGATATAACTTAGGTCATTTGATTTTTGTGAAAAATTAGGCACAAAACCTTACATAATTTATATGAATAGGGGCAAAATGTCATGCCCCACAAGCCAAATGTGTAAGATTGGGAAGAGTCAGGAAGGCTCATGTTCTCCTTTAACTTTGTAGCCCCAAAATAATTGTCACTCCTTCCAAAGGATATTCAGGTTACAGCTCATCAAACACAGGTATGCACCATTTTTCTGGAAGTCTCTTCAAACATAAATCCAAGCATAAGAATGGATAAATCTTCTGTTTATAGAAGAATTTACCATAAGCTTTCTTTATATAGTTTCTAATGTGCATTTCACATGAGGCTTACTGATTTGTGTTTATATTCAATTGTTTTTTTTTTCTAAAACACATTTTCAGGAAAAAGTATACTCTTTCTTACCTTGAATCTAGCAAGTTTGAAATTCAACTTAGCCTTTTCTCATTCTAATGGAGTAGTAGAAAGGAAGACAAAATTTAAACATGTCTGCAATTTCTAGTCTACAATCCAATGCTACAGTAATGTACTAGAATGTTCTCTTTAGGTCTGAATACAAACAAACAAACAAACAAAAGACAATAATTCATGAGAACAGACTAATTTTATGCGATGTAGAAATACATACTTATTTATCTGTGCCTCAAGCACATTTTTGCAGTGACTGTTATACATCTCTAACTAAATGCAGAAAGAGGTTCCTTGGTAGCAAGTGTCATACCTATGTAATGGGAATGGGACAGTCAAACTTAGTACCTGTGGGATTCAAACTATAAACAGTAATGAATGCCATGGAATCTGAAATTCTCATTCAGTGACTGCGTATTAAGCCCAACCTTTCAAAAGCAGACATAGCTTTGCATCCTGTTTCTGCTACTTGATCACTGTGTGAATTCAGAAAATTACCTAACCTCTCTGATCTGCAAAATAAGAATAACAACACATACCTGACAGCATTATGGTTGGGAGTAGATAAAGAGTTGCAGGTAAAATGCTTGGCATAAAGAGGCTTGGAAGCACTCCAACTGAGGAGATGGGTTCTTAATCAAAGGATAAAACAAGTTAACTAAAACTAGTATTCCTATAAGTATTAGTTATTTTATATATATATATATATATATATATATATATATTTGTCTAAAATGTGTATGTGCATATACATAGAACATAACTACATACACATATAACATATATACACACACACACAGAAATTCCAGACTAACTAATGGCACTCTGAAATCACTGAAATCACAGATTTCCTCTGAAGAACTTTTGGGGCAAAAAGTATTTAGGCAATAGTATCACAGATGTTTGAACAGATGGACAATAGTATCCGAAAAGCATGTGTCACACAGAAAGTGTTATATGGAGTAGAGAAATTAATCTTGATGGTCTGACAAATGTAGATAAAATGTAATGTTTTAGTATTTCTATTTTGAAGTTTAGAAAATTTATGGCTCCCCTAATTATATGCTTCCTTTCCTTCCTTCATTTTCCTTCGTTCCACTCATTTGGATTCTATTGTCATCTAGCTTCATCTGAATTCCTGGCCACAAGTTAGAATTACTTTTCCTACTTCCATTAGATGACTTACTGATCCTGCTCTTCCCACTCAGATGAGCCCATCTCAGTGTGGAAACCTACCTTTGCTCCTCAATAATTGTCTGAAGCATCTGTCAGTCCATCTCCACCAACACGATGTAGAGACCAGCTCAGGTAGGAACTGTTCTCAACTAGGATCCATTTTATCCTCATACACATAGACATACCCACTCACACCAGGAAGAAGAATAATAGCTATTTTCAAGATGTGAGATTAATGGTATTCTTGTTTGCATTTCTATATTTTTGACAATGAACTTGACTGGGATATTTTAAATAATCTATCTTTTATTGGTATTACCTATAGGTCCATATTTTTGTGTGGGCACTCAAATGGGTAAAATTGTAATAAATTAAGTCAGAATATGTAGTGAATACAAATGATTTTAAGAATGACAAAGATATTTAGGGATGAAACTGTGAATGCAGGCTTGCAAGCACATATGTATTCATAATGAGAGTTTGCACCTTCCTGTTCTCTCTTATTACTGTGAAATATGCTCACTTTAAAGTTTATAACTAACAGAGAGCAGATGGTGAAGGCAAAGATAAAAGGAATAGGTTACTCAAATGACAGCGTGTCCTTCTTTCTACATTCCATAGAAAAATGCATTCTTGCATTATTTCAAAAGATACTCCTCAGAGTAAACTACATAAAACAGCTAAACAAGTTTCTACTGATTCAAAAACATTTTATGCTATCTGTGTCAATCTGAATTACCTGTTTTCTATCAATCTGATACTTTTATAAGAATATTGCTTAGAATATCATTCTTATCAATCATTAATATTCTAAAAATTAAAATTGCCACCATGATGTGTTATATATTTTGTATTCATCTCAAAATGTTCTATTCTTCATTACTCACACTTACAAAAATATTAATATTAATATAAACTAACAAACATTATGAATATCTTAATAAGACAGCTTTAATCACATACGCAAAAAGAAAATATTTTGTTGGCATCTCCTAAAAGTGATTTAGGAAACAGTTCATATATTTGATTTTATAAGAAAAATCAAATATATTTTCCATTATGACAATAGTTTGATTTCAAAATAATTTTAAAAAATGAATATCTTTTTGTATTACTCAGTTTTTAGTATATATATAGCTACTTCAGTAGATAATTATTTAGAGAAAAAGATCAATTTGAAACTCAACATAGAATATAAAAAGAGAGAATATCTTCCCTTATAATTTATTTATCAGAAGAGCTAAATCTTTCTGAACAGTGATGGAAATCTTTATGATGGAGTGGCAATTAATTCTCTTTATCTCTTTTTCTTGTAAATTACATATTGCATCTTAAAATCTGCAATACCACATATGACTACTGAAGTGATTGTAATTTCATGAACAATAAAGGACTCTATGATTTAACATTTTATTATAAGAAAATATTGAGTATCAGAACTTGTTTGTAGTTGATCAGATTGATGATTTTGTTAATGAAGAGTTATGTAATTCATGATTTTCTTAATATTTGCCATGACTATAAAATTGACAGTTTACAAGTGCAAAGTAAAATATTGTTAAAGAAAACTTCAGTTAAATTTGGTTACAAACTATCTCTATATAATATGGAGAAACTAGATTCATGCCCTTCAGAAAAATTATTTTATCTTTTGCCATAGATAATTCATGTTGGGGGTTCAAAGCCTCCTGAATTTTGAACAAATAAATAGATCTGAGGGAAATAAAAATATGTCAGAAAACATTGTAGAGACAATGCCTGGACATTGGTTGAAAAGTTCAAAGATAAGTACTTTATTATCAGGAAAAAATAGCAAATCCTGGAGATTTGATAAAATTTCATTTTATAATTTTTATTTATAATTGATGCATAATTGTACCTATTTATGGGGGTACAATGTGATATTTCAGTGCATCTATAAACAGAATAATGATCAAATCAGTGTAGTTACCATGTCCATCACTTTAAACATTTATTATTTCTTTATGGTGTCAACATTCTAAACCTCTCTTGTAGCTATCTTGAAATATATGCTACATTGATCTTTGCTACGGTTACCCTACCGTGTAATAGAACACCAGAACTTATTCTGTCAAACTGTAACTTTGTACGCATTGACCAACCTCCCCTGGTCCCCCACTCCCCCTTCCTATTGCCAGCCTCCAGTAACCACTATTCTACACTCTACTCCTATGAAATCAACTTTTTTAGATTCTACATGAGTGAGGCCTTGGCAGCATTTGTCTTTCTGTATGTATCTGGCTCATTTACTTAACATAATGTCCTCCAGGTTCATCCATGTTGTCATGAATGACAGGATTTCTTTCTGCTTTATGGCTGAATAGTATTCCATTGTGTTTATATGCCACATTATCTTTATCCATTTATTATTAGATGGACATTTAGGTTGATTCCATATGTTGGCTATTGTGAACAGTACTGCAATAAACATGAGTGGGCAGATGACTCTTCAACAAACTGGTTTCATTTACTTTGAATATATTTTCTTTGGGATTGCTGGATCATATGGTAGTTCTATTTCTAATTTTCTTGTGGAAGCTTCATACTGTTGCCATAATGACTCTAGTAATACATTAATATATTCCCACCATGAGTGTATTTTTTCTTCTACATCTTCACCAGCATTTGTTATTTTTTGTTTTTATGGTAATAGTCATTCTAACTATGGTGAGCTAATATCTCATTGTGGTTTCAATTTGCATTTCTCTGAAGATTAATGACGTGGAGCATGTTTTCATATACCTGTTAGCCATTTACATTTCTTCTTTTGAGAAAAGTCTATTCATGTTTTTCACCCATTTTTAATCAGATTATTTGGGTTTTTTTGTTTGTTTTTGTTTTGCTACTGAGTTGAATTCCTTATGTATTCTAGATATTAACCCCTTGTCAGATGCATAGTTTACAAATACTTTCTCTTATTCTGTAGGTTGTGTATTCACTTTATTGATTATTTTCTTTGCTGTTCAGAAGCTTTTTAGTTTGTCTGTTTTTGCTTTTGTTTCCTGTGCTTTTGAGGTCTTGGTCAAAAATTCTTTGCCAAGTTCAATTCTATGAAGCATTTCTCCTATGTTTTCTTCTAATAGTTTCATAGTGTGGAGTCTTACATTTAAATCTTTAGTCCATTATATATTGAGCGATATGGCTCTAGTTTCATTCTTCTGCATGTGGATATCCAGTTTTCTCAGCACCATTAACTACATTAACAGAATAAAGGGGAAAAAAAGTGATCATTTCAATTGATGCTGAAAAAGCATTTAATAAAATTCAACAACACTTTATGATAAAAAACCCTCAACAAACTGGTTATATAAGAAACATATCTTAACACAATAAAAGCCATATATGACAGACCACAGCTAATATCATACTGAACAGAGAAAAGTTGAAAGCTTTTCCTCTCAGATCTAGAAGAAGACAATAATGCCCATTTTCACCACTTTTATTCAGCATAGCACTAGAAGTTTTGACCAGAGCAGTTAGGCAAGAGAAAGAAGTAAAAAGCATCCAAATTGAGGAAAGGAGGAAGTCTAATTGTGCTTGTTTGCAAACGACATAATTATAGATATGGAAAACTCTAAGGACTCTACCAAAAACTATAACAACTGATAAGTGAATTTAGTACAATTTCAGGATACAATTTCAACACAAAAAGTCAGTAGCATTTCTATACATCAATAGCAAAATGTCTGAAAAAAGAAATCAAGAAAGCAGTCCAATTTACAATAGCTACAAAAAGTGTCTAGGAATCAACTTACCCAAGGAAGTGAAAGATTTCTGCAATGAAAACTATAAAACATTAATGAAAGAAAATAAAGAAGACAAACATATATGTAATGATATCACATGTTTATGGATTGGAAGACTATTGTTAAAATGTCATATTGCCCAAAGTGATCTACAGATTCAATGTAATCCCTATCAAAATACCAATGACATTTTTCACAAATACAGAAAACAAAATCTTAAAATTCATATGGCAAGACAAAAGATCCCAGATAGCCAGAAGAATCTGGAGCATAAAAAGAGCAAATTAGCAGCATCATTTACCTTACTTCAAAATATTCTATAAAGCTATAGTAACCCCCCCGAAAGCATGGCACTGGTATAAAGCAAACACATAGACCAATGGAACAGAATAGAGAACCCAAAAATAAATCTGTGCCCTACAGCCAACTGATTTTTAATAAATGTGCCTAGAATACATATTGGGAAAAGGACAGTCTCCTCAAACTCCATTTTTAAAATTGTAATTCGGTTAGAGCCATTGACTTATGCAAACCAGAAGTGATTTCTTTTTTAAATACTAATGGCAGGAAAGAACAATGTACTTGGTAATCACAGTTTAAAAGCTGGTGAAGTGAGATATCTTTAAGAACTTCTCTTCTACCTCCTTATTTGACATTGGCATGCTGTTTAATTTGGATGTGTTGCAATAATATATGAATAGTTCTCTGTTGGGAATTATGAAATCTCCCAGTCTTGCCATAAAAGTGAATTATTTAACTTCTTTGAGCCTCAGTATTTTTAGTTGAAATTTGGAATTATAATGACTTGAAATTTCCTGTAAAATGTAAATTAGGAGACACAGAGATATGTAAACTTATCTTAAAAAAGTAAATGGCTCTTAAGTCAAGAAAAGTTTGGAATGAAGATATTAGATTATCTTGTTATAATACATAGAACACAATAAGAGTTGGGCAGCTTTAGAGAAATAGAAAACTAAAAGTAGGTGAGGCTTATTGTAGCACATTCATCTCACTGTATGTAGGGGGGATGGCACCTATGGACACTTGATTGATTTTTTGTGTTTTATTTCAAAGTATTTCAGGGGAATGCTTTTGGTGACAAGGATCACTTTTGCAATGCTTGAGTCAGGGTTAGAAGTGTGCCTGTCACCCAGATAGTGTTCATTGTACCCGTTAGGTAGGTTTTCATCCATCCCCTCTTCCTCCCTCCCCCTGGTTCTATGTATCTTTAACAAGAGTTCATGAACTCTTGCTATTATCACATTGATTCTTTTAGTTCTTTCTTGATGATTATCAAATGTAATATGGTTAAGAACACAGATTTAAAACCAGATCAGCAGGATTCAAAGCTCTGCTACTCTGATAGTCTATGTGACTTTGAGAAAGTAATCTAATATCTCCATATCAGGGATGCCTCACCTGTAAATGTGTTGTTATAAGGACAAGAAGGACTAATATTTGTAAAGTGCTTATAATAGCGTCTAACACATAGCAAGAACTCTATAATTGTTTGAAATAATAATAATCTTGCTTTAAATTTATAGCCACCTACAAAAACAGAAAACCTGGTTTGTGTAATATAACTTTCCCCCTAAGGGACAGATCACTCTTACAGGGAAACACAAGACTAGATTTCTGAACTTTCAAGTCTGAGGACAAGACTCAGAACTGTGATACATTCTCCAAAGTAATCGATGCCACTATAAGAAGGCCCTTAGTGTAGAGCTAAGAAGAAGTTATGATGATTCCTGACTTGCCTTCTGGAAGTGAAACTTCAATGATAGATGCACATTAGAGACTTGGAAAGTACAAATGAAAGAGCCACAGTTTGGAAGAGCTGAGATGAAAGACCTAAAATTCAACTAGAGTTTTCAAATTCCAGAGCCTGAATTATGTCTGCCTATTTTTTTTAAAACATTTTGTTATGGTGAATTTCAAACATATATAATGGTAGGCAAAATAATATAAAGAACTCCCATGCACCCATCACCAACTTCGACAGCTATCAACTCATGGACAACTGTGTTTCATTTTTATTTTTTTTCCTCATTTCTTGCCTTCAGATATTTAAAAAAAAGAAAAAAAAATAGTTTGTGTAAATTTTCAAGTAGTGAAAAAATCCTAAACTGTGAATTAAATAAAAAGCAAAATTCCTTTTGTGAGTTTCTTCAAGGTTTTACTCTTTTCAGACCAACCTGGTCAATTTTTATTGATGAATATTATAATGTGAATAATGAAAATATAAATATATAAATATAAATTTAAAATTTAAAGCAAAAATATAGAGCAGGAAATCTATTGTCTGTAATATAGAACTCTTGGATTTATTGAATATCTCACAAAAAAGTAAACGAAAAGCATAAACTAAGTTTGAAGTATGGTGGGATTAAATTGACTACATTTACATTATATTTCCAACTTAGAGTATATATAATGTGATGTCAATGTCATTTTAAATAATTCTCCAATTTCTTGGGCAAGATTGACATGAAATTACCTCCTTGCCTGTTTATGGTTTACTTTCTGTAGTCTCCTGCTTTTAATCCTTCTGAGTATTCCTATATACTCCCTTTGTGTCCCTGTGCCTTTGCTAATAATCATTATTCTTCCTCAAATGCTCTTGTTATTCATGTTAATTAGATCTGCTTGTCAAGCAAAACTCAGCTAACATGCTACCTTGTCTAGAGGGCCTTAAATCCCTACTCCTGTAGAACTTATGAGGTATCCTGCTTTTGGGATTCTCCTCTGAACTCTTGTGACACTTGGTGATTGGTATAGTCAGACTTCTGAGTTGTTGACAATCTAGTGGGTATAACCTAATGGGTGTAAAATGGAATGCCATTGTGGTCTTAGTTTTTTTTGTTTTTTTTTTTTCTGTTTGTGTTTGTATTTTTCCCCTTTTGAATAATGTAAATATTTTGTGTCATGGTTATCATTATGATAGCACATGTTATATAGTAGTTTGACACATTTTCTTGTTTGTTTCCAACATTGGACTATGTACTTTTTGAAGGACCGAACATATTCACTTTGTCTCTTTATCATTAATATCTGGCCCAGAGCTATTTCTTTTCAAGGCATTCCACTAACTATCAAAAAATAATCACTAGCTGTCACATTGCAGCTGTATGTATTTAGATTGATTGAACATTGTCAAAGTCTAAGTATTTAAAATATTTCAAGGAAGATTTCCATATTTACACCCAATTCATTTTCATCTAAAAACTCTACTCTTATTTTTTAATATCAGCATGTTGTTCTTTGCCAAAATATAAGTAGAGGTTGGCAAGTTCCACTATGATAGGCACCCTTTCAAACTACCAGCCTGTCAGGCAAAATACATTTGATTTACTCATGGGGGTGGGAGGGCAGGGAGAAGATGTTTGTGTTTTTTGTTTCTTTGTATTCTTGTTTTTATCTGTCCATAGAAACCAGAATCACTGTGTTCTAAACAAGCAAAATTACAGAGAACACATTTCAGCTCTTGCCTGGCTCCAATATGTTTCAATAAACTAAAGCTCTACCTAACATTAGGTAATAGAAATAAAAGATTTTTTTAACAGCCTATTTTAGATAAATAAGAATATAATGAAACCAGTTAACATTCACACATTTCACAACCCCTGTTCCCCAAAGAGAATTCACACAATCTGGGTATCTTAACACATAATGGATTTGGCTGACTAGAAGTGTGATATAATGCAAATAACTGCCTCCACACACATACACTTCTTACACTGAGAGTTGGCTTTCATTGAACTCCAAATTCTGATTGCTTTATTTATCCATGTAGGGGACAATGATGATAAGGTTTAAATTGAAGCCCAAAGTCACTTAACCAAATAGATGTGCAGAGTGCCCACTCCCTACTGAGGTTCACTCAGCCTTTCCTCCACCATCTGGTCTGAGATGGTGAGAGGTTCGAAGATTTCTGACCTTTGTCCTCTAAAAGTATGTCAGATAGGAGGAGCATTTCCATCACATACGTGTTATCCTTAAAAAATATTTAGAAGATGTAATTAAAATTTTTCAAACTATTTTATCTTGACTACACAGACAAGATTTGTTAAAATAAGAATAAAAACATACAAGCTAGATCACCTCAGCCAACACAAAGTTATCTATGAGTCATTGTATTATTTTTAAGAAAAAACATGTATAATTTAACTAAGGAGGTAAAAGACCTCTACAGGGAGAACTATGAAACACTGAAGAAAGAAATAGCAGAGGACGTAAACAGGTAGAAAACCATACCATGCTTGTGGGTCGGCAGAATCAACATTATTAAAATGTCTATACTACCCAAAGTGATCTACAGATTCCATACAATCCCTATTAATTTACCAATATCATTTTTCACAGATATAGAAAAAATAATTTTACGCTTCGTATGGAACCAGAGAAGACCCTGCTTAGCAAAAGCAATTTTAGGCAATAAGAACAAAATGGGAGGTATTAATTTACCAGACTTCAAACTATACTACAAGCCTATAGTTATTAAATCAGCTTGGTATTGGCACAAGAACTGGGACATCAACTAGTGGAACAGAACTGAGAACCCAGATATAAAGCCATCTTCATATAGCCATATAATCTTTGACAAAGCAGACAAAAATATACACTGGGGAAAAGAATCCTTATTCAATAAAGAGTGCTGGGAAAACTGGATAGCCACACGTAGAAGACTGAAACAGCATCCACATCTTTCACTTCTCACAAAAATCAAATCACGGTGCGTAACAGACATAAACCTAAAGTGTGAAACTATTAGAATTCTAGAAGAAAATGTGGGAAAAACTCTTATAGACATTGGTTTAGGCAAAGAATTTATGAAGAAGACCCCAAAGGCAATCACAACAACAAGAAAAATAAATAAATGGGACTTGATCAAATTAAAAAGCTTCTGCACAGCCAAGGAAACTACTATGAGAGCAAACAGACAACCTACAGAATGGAAGAAAATGTTCACGTGTTTCACATCCAATAAAGGGCTGATAACTAGAATCTCTATAGAACTCAGGAAAATCAGCAAGAGAAAATCAAACAACCTATCAAAAACTGGGCAAAGGACATGAACAGAAACTTTTCAAAAGAAGATAGACTAATGGCCAACAAACATATGAAAAAAATGCTTAACATCTCTAATCATCAGGGAAATGCAAATCAAAACCACAGTGAGAATGGCTTTTATCAAAAAATCCCAAAACAATAAATGTTGACATGGATGCGGAGAGATAGGAACACTCATACAGTGCTGGTGGGACTGCAAACTAATGCAACCACTGTGGAAAGCAATATGGAAATACCTTAAAGAGGTACAAGTAGACCTACCATTTGATCCAGCAATCCCATTACTGGGCATCTACCCAAAAGAACAAAAGACCTTCTGTTAAAAAAAAAAAACATTTGCACTTGAATGTTTATAGCAGCACAATTCACAATTGCAAAGATGTGGAAACAACTCAAGTGCCCATCAATACATGAGTGGATTAATAAAATGTGGTATGTGTATACCATGGAGTACTACTCAGCTATCAGAAACAATGGTGATATAGCACCTCTTGTATTTTCCTGGATAGACATAGAATTCATTCTACTCAGTGCAGTATCCCAAGAATGGAAAAATAAGCACAACATGTACTCACCACCAAATTGGTTTCACTGATCAACACATAAGTGCACACATAGGAATAACATTAATCGGGTGTCGGGCAGATGGGGGGGGAGTGGATGGGTGTATACATACATAATGAGTGTGATGCTCACCATTTGGGGCATGGACGTGCTTGAAGCTGTAACTGGGAGGTCGCAAGGGCAATATACGTAACCTAAACTTTTGTACCCTCATAATGTGCTGAAGTAAAAAAAAAGAAAAACACGCATAGAACTTGATCTCTGAAGATAAATCTGCCTTTCTATTTTTTACAAAGGAGAATAAACACACCAACAGAAGATATTTGTCAATATACAAGCTGACTCCTTGTTTCCATTTTAATCACAGTGAATGTTAGAAATCTGAAAGCTAAATTTGTAAAATGTGCTCTGTACTTTGGTGAATAGAGAATTACTTTAAATAGGTTGTAGCCTACGCCTACAAAGAAAATTCAGCTCTGCATTTCTATGTAATTGAGATTTGTAAAATAAACCGTGACTATGATCACACATTTAATGACAAGAAAACAAAATGGTTTGGATAACTCATGGCTGATGTTATGATTGAGGATCATAGAAAGCTTTAGAACAATAATATCTTTCAAAGAAATGTTGGTCAGGGATAATTCTGCCCAAGAATCTGTATTTTAGAGGTAGTATTTATTTTAAGAAAGTCCTTAGGGAAGTGTTACTGAAAGTATGTGCTAATACTGTAACAATTTGTCGATACAACTATCAACATCCTTATATCATTGTAAATACTGAAAATTTGTACTTTGGCAGATGTGTTCCATAAAGGCAAAGTGTAAGTCTGTGTTGTCCTTCATTTTGTACCTTGTCTTCGTCACAATCCCTGTCTCAGAGAGGATAATCCAATCAACAGGCATTGTATAGATGGGTTATTGCAGGAATCTCAAATGTTTAACTGCTTCTAAACCATATCTACTTACTTCTATACCCACATACTCCATTAACAAATATTTTTAACTTGTCTATATACAAACACACAGCAGGATGCATTGTTTTCATTTATTCTAATATTTTTATTGAGTATTTCTATGTATGTATTGAAGTACTGGGAGACAAAAATGGACAAAAGCACAGAAAAAGTTTTCATTTCATGGGAACTTCTCAATGATAGATATTGAAAGGGCAAAATTTACAGGAAGATATCTAACCCCACAATTTTCTAGTAACAGTTAAAGATCAATCCTATGAGTTCTCTCACAAGCAGGCACCCTACAGGAGTTCTGTTTTGCACAACTTTTGAAAAGAACTGAACAGAAGGAAAAAGATGTTAATCTTTCTCTTTCAAAATTGCCCTTGAAAATCTGCTTTTGTACAGTCTGGAAAGTTCCCTAGTGAACAGCAGGGAGCGAGCTTCAGGCCTCAGCCATATCTGGAGGGCAGAGTCACTTCCCCTGCAATGAGCCCATCCCCAGGAAAAGGTGGGGGAGCCAACTCTTGGACTTTGACATCCTGCCAGTTTCCATTATTATCCCGCTGCCAAGAAAAAAGAACAGTGCAGATGTGGCAGTACCCTGTTATTTTGGCTACAGCCATAAACCTTCTTCACCGGCTCAGTTAAAAGCCTGAATATCTGGTTCTCTCTGGCAACATTCTCTACCTCTTTCACTTCTGTGTTGGCCCTTTTCTGCCCAAGAAAAAGTAAATAAACTTCTTTCTATCCTAATCATTGTCTGGAGAAATCTTTCTCAAAACCCATGTGTATTAGCTCTGATACCCTGACAGATACCAAATAAGCACACACATGAAAATATAATTACAGACTGAAAAATGGCTGTTGAACTCTACATTATGCATGAAATGTATAATATATAAACCTGATCTAGATAGATGAAAACAGCTTAAGAGAAAAAAAATATGGAATATAAAGTTCCTCTAGAATGTAAGATCTATGAGAGTAAATAAAGGTTCATATTTGTTTTCTCTTGTTCCCAGCACCTGGTACAGTATTACATATATGGTTGCTCCATAAATATTGATTACATAAACTATGAATAGGAAAATTAAGCTACACTTGGAATCTGAAAGATCAGTAGGAGAAAAAGGGAATAGAATTTCATACAAAGCCTTGTGCAAAAGCTAGATATAATCGTATGCAGCATTACGGAGCTTGATACTTTGAGGAATGGAAAGCAAATCAGTGTGACTGGTATGTTGAGAGCAAAGAGCTTGCTGTGCAAATACACTGCAGAGTCTGACTACTCAATCCCTTATTGTCCACGTAAAAGACTGTAGTCAATATTCTAAAATCAATGAGAAACCATCAAAGGGTCTAAGTATAACTAAAATTACCTTTTGTAGAAAAATCACCCTGGTTGAAATGTGGTGAATGGATTTGTGGGAGTTAAGACTAGGTGATGGAGATGAGTACAGAGAAGACAGTCCAATTTAGGAGATTGCTTCAATTGCACATGCAAAAGATAACACTTGTTTATACTAAGTTAGCTGTGGTAGGCAGAATACTGGCTCCCTAAATTAGATGTCCACGTCCTAATCTCCAGAACCTACAAATATGTCATCTTACACAGCACAAGGAATTTTGTGGGTTTGATTAAATTAATAATCTTGAACTGATGAAATTACTCTGAATTGTCTGTGTGGGTCCAATGTAATCACTGGGTTTTTATAAGAGGAAAATAGGCAGATCAGGGTCAGAGAAATAAAGAGAGAGTCAGAGAGAAAGACAGAGAAAGAGAGACAGAGATAGGAAAATACTCTGCTGGTGACCTTGAAGATGGAAAATGAGGCCAGGAAGCAAGTAATGCAGGTGGCCTCCAAATCTAGAACTAGCATAGGTGTTTATGGTGAGGAGTATAAGTATTCAAGGGATATTCATGAAATGAATAAGGATAAGTTGTACACAGCCTGGATAGAGTAGTAAGAGAAGGAGAATTATCAAGAATGACTCCAGCCAGGCAACTCTGGATGGTGGTCTCTTCTACTGAGGTTGATAACAGCAGAAGAGGACCAGATTTAGAGCAGGAATATTATGAGTTTCTTCTTGGACATGAGAAAGAGTTGCCTTTTAGATATTTAAAGGGAAATGTCAAATAGGCTCCCAAGATTATTCTTTTTAATCTCAAAGAACAGATTCAAGCTAGAGGTCCTATGGAAGATGAAAAATAATCACTAGCTTCAACAACAGTGAGGGCACTGAGTTATGAATAAGAGTGGGCTAGAACAAGACATGGGGCAGAAGCCAGACTGGAGTAGAATGAGGAAGTGAAGATGGAAGGTACAAATACCTTTTAAAAAGTAGTTTGGTTGTGAAGCAGGGAGAGAATTCTAGAAGGATATGAGGTCAAAGGAAGTTTAGAAGGATTTTTTTTTTTAAATTGTTTTACTATCAGAGAGCATGTATACATTTTCATGGTATTTTGTTTTCTGTTTAGGAAATACTAAATAGAAAGAAGAAAGAAAGCATAACTGACATTGCCAAATTTTCTAAAAGATGAACAGGCATAGGAACCAGATCACATGGAGACATCCATAGACAAGAGAATGATCAACTTATTTATTGTAATGAAAGAGGAAGAGTGAGGAAGAAGATTATTATGGATAGAAAATTTTGGTAGCAAGAGGTTAAGAGAATTTGTGGTTAATGGTATATGTGTGTGTGTGTGTATGTGAATATCATTAATCAATATGTATATTGAGAGAGAAAGAGAGAAACAGAGAAAAAGGAAGAGAGAGACAGAAACAGAGGAAAAGAAGACCTGATGTTACTCATCCACTAAGAGTGAGCCTGGGTAGGCAAGAATACTGGGGAGAGAATAAAAGCGAGCATAGACTTTGAGTTATAAATTTTATACGGCTTATCCATGTATTCTCTAGAATCTTGCAAAGTGTCTCATAAATAAAATACACAACAAATATTGACAACTACCCTATTTCTCTATAGACTTTCTTACCATAAGCATTGTTCACACACTATATTGTTTAATGTCACCATTGTTTGAATACATAAACTCTCTTGTGGATATGTATTCTTTTTAATTTCTCACTCGAAATGACTCACAAAGCTCCACACATGACCATATTTCTTCTTTAATGTTATTAAACACCATTCCACATCTTTTACTAATCTATTAACATGAGGGCCACTGCACAGACACTTCCCTTTGTATGTACTACCCAAAAGGGAAAGAGGAGTAAAGGCAAGAAACTGAGAGAGGGAGATAAATTTGATTAATATTAAATTTGAAAGCACAGAAAGGGCAAAAATGTGCAAAACTGGCACAAATTAAAAGACAGAGTAGCAATGATTTATGAGGACAAAGCATAAAGAAAAAATGTTTAAGTAAATAAATACTGATAAATTAGCTAATGCTATGAAGATAACAAATGCAAAACAGAAAGAACAGAATCTACCCCCATCATTCTTGCAACTCATTTCAAACTTTAAGGGTAAAATAGCCAAAAATAGATGAAAATGAAGTAAAATTATTATATATGAGTAGCTTCTTTGTGGTGGATATTATTCTTGATATATTCAGTAAAAGAAAAAGAAAAAAGATGAACGGTTTGATAAAATGACTACAGACGTTTCACAGTCACAACATTTAAGGTATTCATTGCCTTCTTCACTTAATTTTAGCTGTATGTTTTAAAATTTAAGTGACATTTAACAACATTATTCAATATTTAGATATTATTTTAATATAACTGTCTTCCTTTGTATGTTTGCTAAATCTATATTTTTGATCTTTGTTTTAACAAAAGTAGGAAAAGGCACAAAAATCAGTATATGATATGCTCTAAAAACATGAAGCCTAGGTCAACATGTTCCATATTCAAAGGTCTAGCTATACTCAATTGTATTGCATTCAGTTTCATGGAAGAGAGCAAGGTAATTGATTATGTTATTGTTTAAATAAAATGCCAGTGAAAATAATAATTTAAAAACCAGTTTGAACCGCCCCTACAATGTTGTACATAAAAAGACGATCCACGAAGAAATCAATATAATTGAGTAAAAAGACAAATCTCAGTTGCCAGCAACCATATAAATAACACCCATTGCAAGCTGCTTGCTGACATTAACTCCAGTCCTATATACATACCCTTGCTGTAGCTAAATATGGAAGGGGGTGTGCATACTTAGGTTAAGCTAATGGGGGGAAATTAGGGATATAGAATAGGAAAAGAGAATGTGCAGTATTGGCACTCAACAAAATAGATTAGATTAGAAAGATGTTTGCTTTGGGAGAAAGCAGTGGAGATATAAAGTAGGACTGCTTTAAGAAGGTTCTCAGCTGACATGATAGATTTATGGATCTAGGTACCGTTTTCCCATCTGTAAGCACAAAATTGTATTGACAATCATGAGCTAACACTGTCAAATTCATTGGGCTTGTGTTAAAAGTCCCTAAAAATTTTGCATGCTTAAATCTTTAGAATGTCAAGCAATAAATGATGGAGGTTTTCTCCCTTATTTAAGCCATCAATATCTAATGCACTCTGATGAAATGGTACAGTGCCCAGTTACATATGATACTGATTTTATAGAATTAAGATAAACATAAACTACAACATGGTCACATGGTTGAGATTGGCTTGAGAACGACCACCACAACCATTCAGGAGATAATAAAAGTATATTGATGACAAAAGCTAAAATGACCACATTCCTCCTATAGAATTGGTTTAAAAATCAATAAGACTGAATTTTGTCGAATGCTTTTTCTGCATCTATTGAGAGGATCATATGGTCTTTATTTTTACTTTTATTTATGTGTTGAATTACATTTATAGATTTGTGTATGTTGAACCATCCCTGCACATATAGTAGTAACATTCATAGGCTGTCAGGAAGGTGGGAGGGGAAAGGAAATGGATGAATATTTTCACATCTAATGGGTGCAGTGTGCACTGCCCGGGGGATGGACACACTTGAAGCTCTGACTCTGGTGGGGCAAAGGCAATATACGTAACCTAAACATTTGTACCCCCGTATAAGCTAAAATAAAAAAAAATCAATAAGTCTATGTGTACATTGGGGAGAAACATAAAGTTAATAAACATGAAGTTTACTGAATATGCTACAGGAAAATGGAGTACAGATGACTGCTAAAGCTTAAAAGTGTCTTTTTTTTTTTTTTTTTTTTTTTTTTGAGACAGAGTCTCACTTTGTTGCCCAGGCTAGAGTGAGTGCCGTGGCGTCAGTCTAGCTCACAGCAACCTCAAACTCCTGGGCTTAAGCGATCCTACTGCCTCAGCCTCCCGAGTAGCTGGGACTACAGGCATGCGCCACCATGCCCGGCTAATTTTTTGTATATATATATTTTAGTTGTCCATATAATTTCTTTCTATTTTTAGTAGAGACGGGGTCTCGCTCTTGCTCAGGCTGGTCTCGAACTCCTGACCTCGAGCGATCCACCCGCCTCGGCCTCCCAGAGTGCTAGGATTACAGGCGTGAGCCACCACGCCCGGCCAAGTTTTATACGTAATCTAGAGAAAATTTAAAGTATATGGGAGGATGTGCTTAGCTTATAAGCAAATACTACACCATTTTATAGGAGGGACTTGTTCATCTGTGGGTTTTGGTACTTGCAGGGGTCCTGGAACCAACCCCATGTGGATGTCAAGGGACAACTATATAATTAATGTACTCATAAGTAACTGCATAAAAATAATAAAAAACAGTGCAAATTTTTACAAGTACATTTGTTGTTAGACTCTCCATGACAAATCTCATTAGCTTTAGGATTTTGGCCTCAGTTTCTTTATCAGTGTAGTGCTGTGAGAAAAATAAAATTAGAAAAGCATATGTAATGTTTTTGGCAAGGAACTGAAATTCTATAAGAAGGTGGTATAAGAGTAAAGATACATATACACACATATACATATATATGTCTCAAAGTTAAAAATCTAAAAGCAACATTTAGATGTTCAGTCATCTAAATGTTTATAAATACCCTGTAATGGGTTAGTCCAGACACCGAGGTCATTGACTTGATGTTCCGGTTTTCCTGTAGATTTCAGTTTATGTGAAGACAGGCCTTAACTACACTAAATAAGCATATATCTTGTTCATACTTAATTTGTCTATCATTCCTGGTAATAGAATAATTGCTATTCAGTGTGGAAAATAGCAGTTGAGGTTTTACATTGTGATAATAAGTGAAAAAGGTGCTAATTTTAAGCATCTGTTGTCTTGAAGCACTGCTTAATTCACAGGCACTTCAGCTTTTTCTCAAGGTCTGAACCACTGATAATAAATTTCAGAGGAAATATAAACACATGATACAGACATACATTCATATCCTGTAACTTCTTAAGAGGTCTTGAGTGCTATACTTTCCTCCTTTATGCTTCGCTTTTCATCTTTTTAAAAAGTTTTAAATTGTAAGTTGACAAATTACAGTTGTATATATTTATATGGTCAAAGTGACATTATGATTTATGAATACAATGAGAAATAATTAAATCAAGCTACTTAACATTCTGTCACTTCAAATACTACTTTTTTGTGGTGAGAACGTTTGAAATTTACTGTCAGCAATTGTGAAATGTACATTCTTATTTTATTTATTGATCCTGTTGTGCAAAATATCTCAAAGAAACTTATTCCTCTTGTCTGATTGAGGCCTTGCATCCTGTGACCATGGTCTCTCCATTCTCTCCCCGCCACCCCAGCCTCTGGTAACCACCACCCTACTGGCTGCTGCTTTGGGTTGGATTGTTTTAGATCCCACATATGAGTGGGAACATGAGGAATTTGGCTTTCTGTGCCTTATTTCATAGCATAATGTCCCCCAATCCATGTTATTGCAAATGACAAAATTTCTTTCTTTTTAAGGCTGAATAGTATTTCCTTGTGTATTCAATCTTTAAAGAGAGAAGCTTAGACATAAATCATGGACAAAATGTTGTCCTCATGGGCATGCACTTAGACCACTGCACTGTAGGGGAACAGGGTGCATTTTGGTAGAAGATATTTTAGAATGAAAGTTCTTTTCCTTCTGGTTATCTTCCTTTCTCTCCTACCTCTCAGGTGGCTACAGCATATCCGGTGGGTTAAGGAGCATAACTGTGGAGCCAAATTGAAATGACACACATATCAAAACTTCCTTACGAGTGGTCACTTAATGACAAAAGTGCCCAATTGAAATCTATCCTCATTCACACAAGTGCTGATGCTGAAAGACAGGGGGCCTTTGGTAACGCATAACCAACGCTTCTCATTTTTTTTTTCCCCATAGTTTAAGCCAGAGCTGGCAAGCTTTTTCTGTAAATAGTCAGATAGTAAATATTTTAGGCTTTGTAAGTTATAAGGTCTCTGACACAACTATTCAATTCTGCTGCTGCAAGACAAAAATAGCCATAGATAATTTATTTAAAAAATGATAATTAATATTGAAAAAAGCACAAGACTCTGAGGAATGCTGAGTGAAAATATTAAAAAACACCAACCTTGTCCTTGATAATGTCCTTAAGCCGCTTATATGCCAAACTTAGCACCGCCCTGCCTCCTTGTTAGGTACGGTTCTATGTTTTCTATTCTAGAAGTCATTTGTAGCTGTTTTGTTGTTATTGTTATTTTTCATCCTAAATGAATTAATTCCCTTTAGCTAAATAAATAATAAAATGTCCAACCCTAACAAATTATAACTTAACACCATAATAGGTCGTTTGTGGAAATCCAGTTTAAAATTAACTATTTAGTGCTAATTGGGCTAAGTTATAGGTTTGATCTTCATGGGGTCAGATATAATTGTTATGCTTTATTATTATGGTCTTCCATTTTCTAGATATTCTCTTCAGTTCAGGAAATTAAAAGAGCACAGTTGAGTATCATTTTATTCATCTATTCCATATTTATTGATCAGCTTTCTTGCTCAGGGACTGAGGTTGCTATTAGGATTTAATGGCATGTAAAGCAGACACAGACTCTAAGTACATGCAGCATGCATCCTTGTAGGTGAGAAACACATCAATCAGATAATCACAAAATTATGTCTTTATAAAGAGTGATAAGAGCTATAAAAGAAAAAGTAGAGAGTCTTGAGAGTTATAATAGTGACATATATTCTAATCTGGGGATTAGAAAAGATTTTCATGATGAAACAATGCTTGACTTGAGAGCTGAAGGATGTTTAAGAAAAGAAAAGAAGAAAGCTTAAGGGCAAGGAAAAAATATTCCCAGCAAGGCCCTGAGGCCATAAGGCATTCAGGGAACTGAAAGAAAGACAGTGTGACAGAACCTCTGAGAGCAAAGCAGACCTTGGTGAAATGAGGCTGAGAAGGAAGAAGTGACCAAACCCTCCAGGACTATGTAGCTTTTTTATGGTCAATATTACCTAAGTGAACTATGTACCAACTCTTTCATTAAACCACTTAATATCAAAAGTGGCAATTGTTCTCAACCCTGAAGTTGCATGAGAAACATCTGCAGGACTTAAAATACAAACTTTAAAATACAAATTTCTAGTCCCCATACACAGAGTTTCTGACCAATAGGTGTAGGTTGGGGCACAAGAATTTTCTTTTTTAACAAGGTGCCAGGGGACGCTAATGTTTCCTGGTTGAGAATCACTCTCATATGATTTGATGAAGTGAATCTTTTTATTTTTGATACTTGTATCATGAAAAAGACAAACATATAATCAGTGACATGTCTCTTCGTTCCCAATCATAAGAGCGTTTGTCATATTTAGGCACTAGAGATTTGGAATCAAGAAACACATCACCAGTTATGGACTTGTTCTTAACCTATATAGGACTCAGGGTCTTTATCTGTTCAACATTCTACATCAACATGTTTACTCAGAGACACTTTCAGGTAGACCTGAAATTATTATAACCTTCTGTTAATGATTCAGCCATCATTAAACGGCTTCTATATAGACACTCAGTTAAAATGGGGCTGAAGCCAGAGCTTTATTTAAATCTCTTCATTCTATGTGCCTTACCCTTTCAACTTTATATCATTTAAATTAACATTATGTTTTCTTCCAACAGTAACAGTTGATGTTTCTATTAAGTGCCTGATAAATTTTCTTAATAGTCATAACCCTACACTATTAACTGAAAATTAAAACACAAGTGGTTTCTTATCCTATCATTATTCTGAAGTGTAAAGTCAAGTTTATATCACTTGATGTCCTCAGTAAGTAACTTCAATGTGATTCTCTTCAACACAGGGACTAGTATCTCTCATATACCCAAGTAGAATTTTACAGAAAAAAAAATAAGAAATGAACTAAGAAAAACTAACATTATCATTCATTCAAAAGATGGCAGTAGGAATAATCATTAAAGCATCCATTTCATCAAGGGTAGCAATTTGGGCATATGTGTCTGTGGGGGAGGGCATGGAGGAGGGGATGGGTTACTGGAAACTATTTTTGTGGGTTTATGTAGGGGGTTCTGTTTAATTTTTTCTGTTAAAGGACTTGGCATCAAAATTTCTCCCTTCTTATAGCATAAACATTATAACCTCATTTCCCATGTGAATGTAGCAGTTGATAAAGATGATTTGTTTTGTATTTTTTCATGTTCTATCATATGGACTTAGAACTGATGAGACACTAATCTCTAGTTGCTTTTTCACGGTATTGCCAATCGTATTTCAGAATTTTCTTGTAATATTTTTGTATGATTTACAGTGTTTAAGTAATTGTTCTCACAGTGCATAATGAGGTAAAATATTAATTGGATTTACTAATGAAAACAAGCATCACTAATGTACTAATGGGAAAGATTGCAGAGACAAATTAGTCTTCTTGTCAACTACACTAAGCAATTTGTTTTGTATCACTATTTTTCCAGGTAATACAGTTATAATAACATATCAAATTTACAGAGGAATAAATGCACATTAAATTCATGATGAATATTAATATAAATATACACACACATCCACATATACATATACATATAGATACATATACACATATATAATCAAAACAGAAAAATAGCTAAAATTCTTGACTTCATATTATGTTGCTATTGTCACACTTCTTTTCAAAAATGTCCTGATAGATTTTAAAGAAGGGAAGCTCTTAGAGAAAACTTTGTTTAGAAGTTTGTTAGATACACCTGTTTTTTTACTCATTCACTTACTCCCTCACGGAAGGCCATAGAACTCTGTCAGGGATACTTAAGAAAGCAGATACAAAATTCATATTGCAAAGAATTACATCCCGGTGGGGAAAAATAAGAAATTATAGAAGATAGATAGATTAGTTGACAGTAAACTCTATGGAGAAAAATAAAACTCAGAATTTACAGATAGAGAGTTGGAAAAGTTGTTCCAATTTGACACAGGGTAGTGAGGTAATGCTAACACAGAAAGTGACGCTTGAATGAAGACCTGAATAAAATGAGGAAGAGCACCCTGCAGCTGGTTATCTGGACAAACGCCACCACCAAAAAAGAGAACAGAAAGTGCGGCGCAGAGATGTGTCCACTGTGTTGAAAGAGCAAGAGACCACTGTGGAGGAAGCTGGAAGAGCAGAGGAGCATGAGACTCAGAGTGGGAGCGGTACCGTTTACAGCCTCGTTTGAAAGTTAACATTTTGACGAGCAGGGTGCTGTGGGGCTACACCCATTAGACTTGCCATATTTGTGACTCCTTGAGAAATCTTTCAGTGGCGTCTCCAAAGTATTTAAATCAAAGAGCTGTGTCTCTAAAGCATTTAAAGTTTTATGACATTAAAAGCCCATGGCAAAGCAATAACAGTTCAGGGGTGCTTCCTTTTACTTCTAGAAATAACTGCAGACTGTCAGTGGCAGAACATGCTCCAGTCACCGTTAGAATGAATGGAGGTAGCGCCTTTTCTGCACTAGGGCCATGTGAAGAGCGCCCTCTGCTGGAAGGATTGAAATATCCCAGATTTTGCTAAACAACGTTGGATTGAGTAAAATTTGTGGTTCTTTGATTTAACATAGGAAGAAGGGATTAAAGAAAAATCTCTTATGCCAAGAGAATTGGGGTGGAGGGTGAGATCTGAAACCACATTGTGAAGAAGTACGACATGTTGATTACATACAACATTTGCATTTGTATTTGTGCACTTACGTCATTGTCCCATCTATAAACGTGGGACTCTGGGAGGCACAGGACAAGTAGAGCAGGGACTTTTGCTTCTGTTTTTCTATAGAGCACAATCCCCGGCACAGAAGAAATATTCACTGTGTGTTGCGCTCAAATGATAAATAAGGATATCTAGTTATAGATGTATACTCATGCCATTGTTGCCTAATGTCACAAAATTTTTAAATGATTGTATGTCCAGGGTTCTTGGAGATAACATTTCTGCCTCTTACAGCAGCACAATTTACATTAATTATGTCACAGCCCTTTCTATTTTCTCACTCCACATGGATAATGTCATCTTGTGCCTTTGTACCAGCCTTCAGGATGGGGAGGGTCTCCATGTATGTGCCTGTGCTGTTCTGAGTGTGTCTGTGGACCAACAGCATCAGCATCACCTAGGAATTTGCTAAGAATGAAATTCTCAGGTTCCAGACCTCTGACTCACACCCAGCAATCCATGTTGAGAACCACTGGTGCACACTGACTTCTTAGCTGGGACTATTATATTGTTTTATTTTGCGATTTTTCTGCTTTCCTATGTTCATGACCTGCTCTCAATTATCTGTATTTCATAAATCCACTTGATTATTTTTCACCCCTTCTTTTCTTTGGATTCCATGGCCTTTTTCAATATTAGCTACTTCAGCAAATTATTCTATTTTTTTGCTTACAGAAATTATAAGGAAAAAACGTACCACAGGCCCTTGGAAAGGGTGATATCAGTGAATGTGTACAAATTATGTCAGTACAAGAAGATCCCATGTTGTGATGAGCACAGAGAGCTGCAAATGATTTTGGGGATGCTCATTTTCAATGAAGAATAAATAAGATAACTGGATTTGGAATGTGCTCTTCTTTCATGGAAAATTCTATGTCAGTTTTCCCAGTATTTTTCTCTTTTGTTCTTGCTGAAAATGAAGGGACATTGAAAGTGACAAATGAAGATAAAAATATATAATTTTGCCAGAGCCCTGATGGATTAAAATGAAGTTAAACAATACCGCTGCATCCCCAGTCTTCTTACTGCCTCCCCTTACCCCCAACACACAATTAATTTGCCTGCAAAGAAATCGTAGGCAATTAGACCTACTAAGGTACAAACAGCCCATACTGTTGTCTTTCACAAAACACATTGGATATGCATTATAGTTTTTGAATGAGCAAGAAAAAACTATGACTGGCAAAACTTCTGAACTATGTCACTATGTCTCATCTAACTCAAGCAGTTTGGAACATTCCCTTACACCACTTTCTTTTGCTCTCATGGCTTAATGTGTTTAGGACCATAACTATGCAACTGTTAAAGAGGCATTTATGAAGAGAGATGAGTTTATCAGCCTGTTCATTGCTAATTATTTATATGTAGTCAGAGTTTAATAACAGCATGGGTAAGGTAAATAAGTAATTGGATCATGTAATGATACCATGTACAACTAAAGGAATAAAAAGACATGTAGGATTCTGAATAAGGGGGAAATTGAATTAAAAGCCAGTAGCTTGCAGTAGAAAAAATACTCAGTTAGAAATCAGAAGACCCAAGTCCTCTCCAAGGTTTGTTAATATTTAATATATTATCTTAGAATAATAATTTCACATATTACTTTTTCTTTTCTATTATAATGTATTACATATAAAGTTAATCATGAATATGAGATTCCATTTTTATAGTCTTACCTATGATATCTGATTTTATCATGGTTTATACCTTTGCCACGTGATATATAATGGTATAATAAAAAACTACAACTATATTTCAGTGAATGAGATGAAACACATTTATGTAGACATATTTTTAATAATGGAAATATCGTCACACTTTAGGGCCCCACACTTTCCTTCAGCACGGTCACACCCATGCTGCCCGCATGTGGACTTTCTAATTTTATTTATTACCTTCCCTCCTCTTTTCTATGTCCACCATTCTGTAAAATAATTATCTTAGAAATGATGTCCCTTTAGCCAACAGTGATAAATATATGAGCATTTGTGTATGACAATGAGTAATAAATCATGGCAGTCTTTATTTGTCTGAAAGCTTGGGTTCTCAGAACGCAACATTAAGAAATGAAGCTCTGATGGCATTATCCCATTACTTTCAATAACATATCCTCTAGTAGACAGACTAATGTGATTTTCATTGCTTTTAATTTGAAGTCCATCAGATTATATGCATCAATAAAAAGACCTGGCATCAGAGTCTGCACAGGGCTTGAGAGAAACAGAATCTCCATAAAGAAATCCCATGCAAGGCTTATCAGTTACTAACACCAGGTAAAATGCTAAGTAACACACAGTCAGGAAATCAATACCTATTCATGTAGAGTTTTTTCTCCTGCAATAGAAAGATAACATTAACATTCTGACATATTAAAACATTTTGTTTGTACTGCTTCAGGTAGGGGACCACATAATAAAAACGTTTCAATCTCTAGAGATTTACAGAATCTCTGTGATTCATTGAAGCCACATGAAGTCAGAATACTTATTTGAATGTATACAGCACAAACCTTTGGAGATTGTTTCTTACCCTTGTTGTTTGTTTGGGTCGCTTCTCTCCCTCCAGTTCCCTTTAATTACTTGCTATAACATTTTTGGAAACTTTACGCTTTCATGTGTAAAAGCCACTATTCCAGTACTCAGACAGAAAAAATATTCTCCACCAAGAAGTATTTTCTTGCTTTGGAGCTGAAATTAATGCACTTGGATTTGTTTGCTATGTATTACCCTAGCAAGGCCTGTATTGAAACAAAAATATACTGTTGGACAAAAGGTACATTACTGAATTATCCTATCCATGGGCACTTCATCATTGATTTGGGATATTGGATTAGCCATTATCTTGTCAAGGCTGTAAGCCAATGGCTTCCAGCACTGTGTGGTTGTATAATAACTTGGACAAGGTCAAAGACTTGTCTTTCTGGGTTCTAGAATGATCAGACTGACAAACTAGAATCATGGAAATTCTATTTTCCTGTTATTCTTTATTATAACCTGCAGTAGTAACAATAAATAACCCTACTATTCTATTTGCTTTAGCAAAAAATAGTTTCCAATCTCCAAAAAAAATTCAACTCAATATCAACTTATTTATCATGAAATTCTTTACTTGGTTACCTCACCATCTCATAAGATGACTGACGTGTGTGTATTTGTATGTATTCATATGTACTACATACATGCACAGGAGGAATTCTTAAGTTAGCCAATAGAAAATGGAATATTTTTTATTGCATTATTGCATATTTTTCCCTCATCCATCTCATATTAAGGAGAAATAAAAAACAAATCTGTACTGACAATCTTCACTATCACATTGCTCCAAAACACTAGAGAACTATAAAAAGATCTAGAAGAAAATGTTGGAAAAACTCTTATAGTCATTGACCTAGGGAAAGAATTTATGAAGAAGACCCCAAAGACAATCACAGCAACAACAAAAATAAATAACTAGAACCTGATCAAATTAAAAAGCTTCTGCACAGCCAAAGAAACTATCATGAGAGCAAACAGACAACCTACAGAATGGGAGAAAATATTCACATGCTACACATCCGATAGAGGAATGATAACTAGAATCCACATAGAACTCAGGAAAATCAGCAAGAAAAAGTCAAACACCCCATTAAAAAGTGGGCAAAGGACATGAAAAGAAACTTTTCAAAAGAAGACAGAGTAATGGCCAACAAACATGAAAAAACCCTCAACATCTCTAATCATCAGGGAAATGCAAATCAAAACCACATTGAGACATCACTTAACTCCAGTGAGAATGGCTTTTATCAAAAAGTATCAAAACAATAAATGTTGGCATGGATGCGGAGAGATAGGAACACTCAGACACTGCTGGTGGGACTGCAAACTAGTACAACCTCTGTGGAAAGAAATATGGAGAAACCTTAAGGAGCTACAAGTAGAACTACCATTTGATCCAGCAATCCATTACTGGCCATCTGCCCAAAGGAAAAAAAAAGACATTCTATAAAAAATAAATCTGCACTCAAATGTTTATAGCGCCACAATTCACAACTGCAAAGATGTGGAAACAACCCAAGTGCCCATCAATACATGAGTGGATTAATAAAATGTGGTATATGTATACCATCAAGTTCTACTCAGCCACAAAAAACAATGGTGATCTAGCACCTCTTGTATTATCCAGGATAGAGCTGGAGCCCATTCTACTAAGTGAAGTATCCCAGGAATGGAAAAACAAGCACCACATGTACTCACATTCAAATTGGTATTAACTGACCAACAATTAAGTACATATATAGTAGTAACATTCATCGGGTGTCGAGCAGGTGGGAGGGGGGAGGAGGAGATGGGTATATTCACACCTAATGGGTGCAGTGTGTACTATCTGGGGGATGAACATGCCTGAAGCTCTGACTCAAGTGGGGCAAAGGCAATATATGTTACCTAAACATTTGTACCCCTGTAATATGCTGCAATTTAAAAAAAGAAAAAAAATTAAAAATATACATATATATTCTTATTGACATAGAGCTTCTAGTGAATTCTTGACTGTCCTTCTTAACTCCCACAAGACGTAGTGTGAGGGCTCTGAGTGTGAGAAGATAATGTTGTAATGAGGGTGGGTGCAATGAGGGTGAATTGTCTTTGCTAGAACTAGAAGGTGAGGATGGATAGAGACTAAAATAATTATATTTGTAGAAATCACCTAGGGAATTTTTAAAAAAGCTAAAAATCACCAGTGCCTTAGTAATACATTTCCACATTATTGTTATTGTATAACTACTTCTAACTTCTCTCTTATGTGTAACAGTAGTACAACATCTGATAACTTGAACAAATTCAACATTTAACTAGATTCTCTTGTCACAGACAATTCTCAAATAATCCATAAATCCATGCTGGCTATCATTAACTTTTCTGCCATTTTGCTCTGGTCTAGCACTTCACTTTCTATTCTTGCTACTTTAAAATAAGTGGTTTTAACTAACCGATACTGTTATTCCAATACCTGTATCCCAATACTAGTCCCTAGATAGCCATTTTGTGTCTCCTGATAACATAATCATCTTATAGTCCCAGAACCTATCCTATGTCCCACACAATAGAAATACCCTCAATCATGCTGTCCTCATCCAGAGTACAAGCTTGCTTCTTTAGGGTTAGGGAATAGAAAATACTTTCTTTCCTTATTCACTTATCTCAGTCCAATAGCCTCCTCAATAACATGATTTCAAAGAACATAACTCCTCTCTGCAGGAAGAGAAACTCACATGCTGTCATAAATGGCAGTTTAGGTTTTTATTTATTTATTTTTTTTTACAATTTATCATTCCTGAAGACAATCTTTTCTTTATATAACAAAAATTTCATTAAAATATTTCTTTCGAAACCATGGCCACATGTGCTCCAAAGTAATATGTTCTGTTTCTTCTTTTAAAGTAAAAATAAAAATCAATAGCAGCAGCAACAATAAAAACTAACTAGCAGACTACTTAAAAAAAATCTCATATATGTCAATACAGAAGTCTGCTGTCAGAGAATCTCATTAAAATCAATCTGTTGACTGAAGTTAGTCAATATGTGATTAAGAATGAAGGAAAAAAAGAGGGACTTTGGGTTTGTTATGCTCTGACAGAATATGTTATGTACAGCCAAAATTATATATCATTATGTATTGGTCAGTGCAGGTATGGAAGTGTTTTCTGACACATAACTAAAGTCATTTCAAATAAACCGAGGAAATCCTAACTCCATGAAGGGGTGTACCTATTAATCCCTATGGTACGATTCCAACTTAGCAGCTATCTTTCACAAGAGGAAATACCGGGCTGAGTTATAGAAATTGAAGCTAATAAAGATTAAATAACTTGCTGAAGGTCACACAGTTGCTGCTTAGAGAAGAAACACATTTCTAGGTCAGTCTGAACCACAGTAGTAATTTTAATTTATGATAGATAAAGTATAGCAATTTTTTTTAAATCAACAGGTAGATAGCATTTAACTATACAGCTGGAGGTAAGGTCAAAAGCAACAACAAGAACAATAATCATAAAAATAATAAGTAGGAAAAGTAGTTAAAGAAGTAGAAATAACTCATTTTGGGTTCCACATTGCTGTGATTTCTTTACATACTTTATAAGAATTAATCATCACAATGCTGTAATTTTAAAGGTTACATATTTTCTCAGTTTTATGAGTGAAGTAATTGTAGCTCAGTGGTTAAGTTCTTTGCACAAGGTTACATGATGATTCGCTGACCCAGGATTTGAACCCAGCAAAAGGTATGAACACATACAACAGTCTCCTATTCTATTTTATTCTATTTATAGTGAGATTGCTGAAAGGTGGTAGATGTAAGTTAAAGAAATTCTACTAATACTTAATGTTGCTTTCTCAAGTATTGCTCAGCCAAGATATTTTTCCATATAGAACTTAGAAGATTCATTAAATCTATTTAGCTTCTTCAATTTCTTATTGCACCCCATCTTCCTCAGTGGCTTGCTTTTATCCTTATGCCTTATAAATCATGCCATCAAATACAAGACTCCAGGCTCACGTAATACTCTAAGAGAAAACTCCTGTAAAGGTCCTATAGACATACCAAATGCTGTATATGTAAAGCAGAACCCATTATCTCTACACTTATCCTACTTCTAGCAGCACAACCTTAAACCAGTTTCTATCCTTGTATTTCCTGCCTTGGTTGATGATGACAAAATCTGTATCTCACATCCCAAGCCAAAAAACAGGGAGTAAATGTGGTTCACTCCTGCTCTCTCATTTCTTCCATTCTAGCCCTATAGATTCTGCCTCAAATTCTCTTCTGTTTTCCCATAAGTTGATTTAAACTAGGCTTCTTTTATTCCTTTTACAGATGAAGGAAGAACCCTGTGATTTTCTCTAAATCTGGAATAGGTGGCTTCTACCTATGGCTACCAAGTTGGCTTGATTGCTCACCTACCACAAATATTTTATCTCCAATAAAGCCTCATAAATCTAGTGAAGCTCTGTACTTGCCTTGTACTCAATCTGGTCCAACAAGTTCTGCCACAGATTCTCCCTCTTCTTGGAACGATTCCAATGTCTTAAGAAATGATCTGTTCATGAAACCTGAGATAAATATTGGAATGCCAAGAAGTGTTTTAAACTTTCTCAGCTGAGAGGCTTAACCCAATGCTGTATACATCTGGTGCTACACTCCACACATCTAATCACTTACGCTAACTTATCCCAGTCTCTTATTTCTAATTGGTGGAGTGGCTTGCACAATTTATACTCATTAAAAGAAACACTATGGATTATTTTGGATTGATGTCAATTGAATCATAAACCTAATAATCTTGTGGTTATGTTGGAAAGATATTTTTGGTGTAGTACAGTTAGATAATGCACATCAAATCCAATATCCTACTTGTCAGAACTACAAAATTAAAAGCAATAAAAGTAGACAAACTTTAGGCCACTGACTAGCTTAGTTATGCAAGAAAAAGAGACACAAATCAAACTCAAAAATTAAATTTGAAAGCTATATAAGCTATTCAAAGTCATAAACAAGTATATGGAAAAAGGTTATAACAAAATATACTGAAAGGTTTCTTAAATTTTTCTTTATAAATGTTTCTCTGGAGATTCTATCTTTGTATCTCATAATTGCTCATATAATCTTCTTTCTTTTGTGCTCTCAATTCTCCTCTTCACCACTCATCTATTTATGGTCTCATCACAAGCAGCCAACATCTATTCCCTCAATATCTGCTCTCACATGGCATCATTTGGCCAGCTTTCATCCTCTATTTTTCTCCCTTCCTTGCATCACAGACAAGTCAAGAGAGATTACTCAATAATCAAAGAATTCTTCCTTTTTAGTGGTGGTGAAGGGGTAGCCAGAAAGTACTTATAATCTAACTATTTTGGATTTCGTTTAGCTCAAACAGAAACATATTATATATAATATGCTCTATGATTTTATGTTTCAGTTTATTAAATTATATATACTTCAAGTGAAAATAATTTCCCTTTTCTTGGTAGTAAAAGAAGTTCAGTGCTTTTCAATGCAACTGGAAAATCAGAATCCTAAATGGTAAATAGAAAATTTTTTAAAAATTATCCTATAGAGATTATTTATTTATTTTTTTTGGCATGCCATCCCATAGGACAATGTCCAAATTTTGAGTTGAAAGGGAAATGGAAAAATTATTTTTCTCAGTGACATTTCAAATGGAGACTTCTGACAATGTCTGGTAAATTGAGTGATTTGTAATTCAATTTATAATTAAATGAATGCCTGGGACTCTCTTCTCTCTCATTTTCTATAGTCTCTTTATTCAGACAGAAACACAGCTGTGTGTATCTGGCCCACTCAGTATGCTTATTTTTGGAAACAAAATTAAGCACATATGTAAACCTACCTTGTAGATTTGACAAGGGCCTGAAATATAGTTTCTTGAGTAAAGTCAATGCTTTAGTATGGCCTCATGATCTTTTGTTTATTAAATACTGACAAGCATAATTAGAATTCCCTTTTTGTGAGTGTGAAAAAAGAAGGACATGTTCCAACCTGGTATTGAATAGCTTTATCAATTACAATCACTTTTGTAACTCTATAATATACCTGATTTCATAGAGATGGTGTAGAAAGGAAAAAAAGGAATTAAACTGACTTTGCTTTGTATCCAGACTTGTAACTGTAAGATCCTGAGTTACTTGCATAAAATATTTGCACCTGTTTCTACAATTAAATGGAGATGATATTAATTTTCAGATTTGTTATTGATATCACATATTGTGTATGCTGTGTTCACAGTAATGTCTGTTACATAATTGAGACAATAATCTATTGACATCATCAAGGTATTTGTTTAAATGGAGCCCATCTGCCTATAGCTGAATATAATTAGAAATTTATCAAAATGAGTGGAGAGATGAGGTATATATGTTATTTTTATTTAAAGAAGGGGAGAAATTATCAATAAATTACAAAATTATTTCCAAAATTCAATCAATTATTTGAGATATTTTCTAACTTCCAAACTTGAGGTGCTCTATCCACAAAGCAGGCTAACATTTCTTCATTTCAATCCACTGTTTCAGCATTATGCTGCTGTAACCCCTTCATTAACTTAAAATGAACAACAATAAAATGCTCTATAAAAATGTCACAGTTCTATAAGAGCCACCCTGTTTATTAATAAGACAATCAAATATCCAAACTCTCTTTTTAGCACCATCTACTTTTTATTTATTGTCCTCTCACTGTGGCCAGTGAGAATTGAAAAGGAAGCATAATTGCTCACAGAAATCATATGTCAATAATGGTATCTCTTTTTACTTCCGCAGGGTTCCAGGAACAGTGTAATATTGACCAGAGTAATTATAGATTTGCCATTACCTTTCCAAATGTGAAATGGATTCAAAAGGCCTAATCAGTCAACGGGTCAATGAACACTCATTTCTACCTGGATACAGGTTATTCAGATGGTTTATTCTGGGGTATCACTATCATTCCATCAATGCAATTCAAGAAAATGAAACTGAATAATTATTAGGTTCTTAGCAATGTGCAATGTGCAGGGGATACAAAAATATACAACATGTCAGTCATGTACTCAAGGACATCCCAGTTTAATAGGAAGAATGAGATTGTAAATAAATAATCGCCATAGTAATAGGTGTTGTGATAGTTCAAGGAAAAGTGGTGGCACAAAGGAAGTAGGGGGACATTGGGGGATTTGTAAGTGAAATGTTACCTCACAATGAGATTCTTTGATACATTAGTAATTAAAATCTTTTAGGTGGGGCTAAAGGCTGACCATCTGTATGTTAGATTGTCCTTAATAGAAATCCTTTTGTATTGGAAACCAATCTATTTGGAATCATAGACAATAAAAAAGTGATAAAAATTTATTTTAAGTACTTCACAAAATTAGCAAATTCAAGAAATGGGCAAGACATTCTCTGCTTATTTTGCCATGAAACTAAAATAAAATTGTTACCAAAAGCTCAGCAGTTATCCACAAAGCCACATCAAAAGAACAAGGACAAGTGGTTGAGGAGAAAGAAAGAGAAATTTATCACTTTGCTGGCAAAGGAGGAAAATGATAGACTATCATCTCAAAATCCAAATTCTTGTACGTAAGCAGAAATACAGAACTTTTAAAAGGAAGGCCCTCAGTTCTAAGCTATTGTCATTTAACTATAGTTAGTAATTTTAATCTGCCCATCTCTGCCCATCTCTGCTGAAGACAAAGCCTGTGACCTCTGCCCACCTGGAAGGCCCACCTAGACCCCTGCTGGCGAGGTGCTGGCCCTGGGATGGAGCCAACAGCTCCGCTGAGCCATCTCCTGTAATACAAAGAGCAAAAGACAAGCCCCTGCCCCTCCTGACCACCTCCCTGAGGCAGGGATGCAGGTCTCAGTTCCCAAAAAGAGTGGGGGATGTTTTAAAGAGGAGAAAACATCTTTTGCTGTTTTTTTTCAGGCCATTCCCTCTGTTACATATCCCCACTCTCAATTCTATGCTTCCATATCTATGGGAGGAGAGGCTACTACTCTGTTATATATTCACGTATTTTAATGTAAACACAATGCATATCATTGTACGTGGACTCAGTCCAAATTTTACTCGTCATGTTTGTACTATTAAACTGTCAGAATGATGATAAAATTCTAAATACATCAAAATTTAATTTTGGCAAGGTCCCAGGGCTATGATATATTAATTGCTTTTTACTAACATGCTGAAGTTGATGGGCATATTTTAATGTGCTCTCCAGAATGGCTGAGCAGTTCTTGAATTGCCTATGTATATAATATAGAATTCTATGGAAATATCTTTATTATTTTCCTGAATACTATATTATCTTTAATTTGTAGCAAAATACTATTGTGTTTACAATGCCTCAGACGGATTAGATGTAATTAAGCATTTTCTGTTTTTGAATTTAATATATTATAATCTATAAACGCAGAATCCTACCTCAGTTCTGGGAGCAACCCTTCTTCATTTTCTAGTTTTGACCAGATTGGACCATGAACCTTCTTATAAAAAAGGCACACAGTTCCTTGGGAGCAATACAACACTGGATGTACAAAGATGTCAGAATCACGTTCATATGTAGGATTCTAAGATTTTATCCCAGGTCCAACTCCATTTTGATCAGGTACTTTTTCTTTTTTTTACTAAGACTCCCTTTGAATACTTCAATTTTACTCTGTCTGTATCTTGGAGGTATGGATGTGATCACATTTCTGTTATCTGCTGGATCCCTTTAAATTCTGAGTGTCAATCCCATCTCTTTAACATATGACCTATTTGTGTGTTCTCCTCACCTTGCTTTGGTCTATGAGCACCTATTCGAAACCATCCATTGAGATTCAAAACTCTACCTCTCTCATTTGTCCTAAATTTTAGATCATTGACTTCAATTTCAAATTTAAGATTGATAAAAAGAGTGCTGATGGTGCTCTTAAATCAGTGTAATTTTATTCCACTTAATTCTTTAGCTTCTTTTCAATGAAGATTGCTATATCTGGAGGTACCTGATTAGAAGAAAATAAATGAACAACACTGATAGAAAAAGAAAAATGAGTTCATTTATTTATTTGATTTGCATATTCTGAGCACGATACTGTGCCTTGAGGCACTATGCTATCCATGGATAATGAAATGATCATTATTAGTAGTATTCAATGTTAAAAAATCAAACTAAAATTATAGAATTCCAGAATTAGATGAAAATAAATTCAGGACAAATCTACATTTAAATAGTCTTAAAAACTATTATAAAAACTAAATAATAGCCTAATTATTACTTGAAGATAGAGACATTTAACATCTGTTTTAATGAAGAACTTTAGTTTCTATACTTAAATAGTTAGGAAGTTCTTCTACAATTTGCTGTATTAAAATGTAAATCAATTCACTTTCATTCTATTGAATATCCTATACTCTATAGTCCAAGTTTATGGCAGAATATACAAATTTATACATTCCTGGATTCAGTTTAAAACTTGTAATTGCCCAATGTGTGCTCAGAGCTTTTATTCATTGTAAAAGATATAATCCTTGGGTTCTAAAAGAAACTTGGAAGTTTATTCAAATCCATGAGTAATTGTCAATTACATTTCTTAATTTTTACTTTATGTAAGCATATCGAAATATTTTTGTGTGATTAAATATTTCTTTTTATGGTTGCAGTATGTGGTAGAGGCAGTTCCTATTCAATAACTATTCCAGGTGCTTGCCTCCATTTGCTTGCAGTCAGTGGGGTTAAGTGGTTAATTCTGATCAATGGACTGTGTTCAGTGTGTCCTTTATCCTTCGCTTTCCATGCCCTGCTAACACTGGGGCCCAGTGTTGCACATGACATAGCTAAAAGATAGAGGACAGTTATCTGGCCTGTATCAGACACAACATAATGACAAATAGAGTCTTGTTGTATAAAGTCACTGAGACTTTGGGGTTTCACTCTTGCAGGAAACAGAATTAATTATCTCAACTGATATACTACATTTGTATGATAATTCCAGTCGTTTAAATAAGAAGGCTTCTCCAAACAATTGCTCTATATGTAGTAGGGAAAGAATATCTGAAAGGTCCTCACACATTGTTTCAGAGCCGAAAAAGTTGATGATTGATAGGGCTAGATTTTAATTTGATTTTTATTTCTGTATAGCTCTTTGATCTGAGGCCAAGTCGTATAATATCTTGAGACTTAATATGTTTGTAAAATTTTAAAAAGTACCTGCTTTTAAAGATTATCATGAGGATTAAACACTATAATGTGAGTAAATTGTAATACTACAGAGACTGGCACATATTAGATGGTAAATAAATAGAGCTTTTAGATGTTGGGTTAATCTCCATTTAATTTTCAACTAGCCAGGAACTAAACATGTTCCAAGTGAGAAAAATCTGCCAAATTTTGGAGGCTTCAATCAGGGAAAGGAAGCATAATTCTGCTAGTATCTAGGATATTTACCTAGACTCTTCCTAAAGGCTTGCAATATGAGTAGCCATTGATAAAAATGAGGAGGAACACATTGAGGCAAAGTGACAAAGTAGTTCCAGGACAAAATATCATATTGTTAGATCAAAGAGTCAAATGATCAGGCATATATATGTAATTAGACTACAGTTAGCAGGTCATTGTGTGTTGGAATGTGTGATAATTTTTTATTATTGTTCCCATTATTGATTGCTCTCTTTCTAAGAAGATGAAATACACCCATCTCACTGACATCAGGCTTGGCCATGTGACTTGTTCACATCTGAAATGTACTTCTAAAGGGAAGCCTTCTGTGGTTTCCTCATCTCCTTTTCCTTTCTGAATAAGAATAGCAAGCAATGTCTCAGGAATGTTACTTCAACCTGGAGCAAAGCCATGGATGATCAGCAGTTGCGCTTTATCATAAGAAATAAATCTTAGTTGTAGGAAGTCATTGAGATTTGGCAGCTGTTTGTTACTATAGCACAATCTAGTAAAAGTTGAATAATACAAACTATCGATAGCCCAATAGTGCTTCTTGCTATACATCTTGTTCTGTTCCATAAAGGAATATTCATAAGCCAAGTAATTCATCCCTTTGTTGGTTTCATATAGATTGGATGAGTAAGTGGATCAAGGCTCTTCATAGCATCTCTGTCTACAGCCATTGGAACTGATCTCGGTATCTTTAAATTCAAAGGGGATATAAGAGGCTTACTTGTGCTGTTATTGATCCAAGGCAATGATCTTCTTGTGTGCAATGAAAAATTAGAAATTTGAACAACTATTAATGACAAATTATGAGTCCCTTCTGCTGGTGTTCTTTGAATATATCACTCTTATTAAACCCCCACAGAACATGGGTATCTGACAGGAAAGAATCTGAGTATTTCTGGATCCCCTAACCTTAGTGTGATTAAATATCATTAGCACAGAATTCTTCACATCTTCTCCATGTCTGGTATGAAGTTTTAATCTTTGTCCTTTCTAGGTAATTATTAAAGCTTGACATCATTTAGGAAATAATTTTACATGCTACTTATTTTTCTATAATAACTTCCTTTAAATTTTTATTATGTTTTAATAAAGTAATTTTGAAAATAACAACCTTCTCAATTGTATTAAGGGAGAGACAAGCATTAGAGATTTTATTGTCATTTAAGGCATAAGCCAGCATTTGAGGCAGAAAATAATTCTGTGAGATACTAAAGGAAAAATGGGAAAGAGAATCAGTGGACCCTTGCAAAACTCAGAGGTTGCAAGTCTATTTATAAAGCTGTACTTTCCTATGAACACTGTTCTTTAACAAACTAAAGTTTTCCTTTAAAATTCTTAACAAAATAAAAACAACAATAACAACAGCAGCAACAACAACAAAACCAGCAACAATTTCTGGCCCATATGGCTTCACTTTTGAATCTTTTTAAATATGTAAAAAAAAGAATTGATAAAAATTGTATACAAATGCTTCCAGAAAATTGAAGAAGACCGAATACATCTTAACTCATTATCTGAGGCCCATAGTACTCTGTTACCAAAACCAAAAACATTATATGAAAAGATACAGATCAATATCTTTTTGTGACCATACGCTTTCATTTATCTTGGGTAACAAGCAGAAGCTATGTCTTATGTTAAGTGTTTATTTAACTCTATATTATGAAATTATTGTCTGTTTCCCTGGTAATACTCTTTGCTCTCCAATCTACTTTATCCATCATTACTATAGCCCCTCTTTTGGTTACAGTTAGTATGGCAGGTATTTTCCCATTTTTTAAAGTTTTTTCACCTATTTATATCTTTATATTCAATTGAGTTTTCTTATAGGTAGCATATGCTTTGATCTTGTATTTTATCCAAGCTGACAATCTCTGCCTTTTAATTGAAATATTTAAAAATTTACATTTAATGTGATTCCAGATCGGCATGGTGTCTCACACCTGTAATCCCAGCACTTTAGGAGGCTGAAGTGGGAGGATTGCTTGAGGCCAGGAATTTGAGTTCAGCCTGGGCAGTACAGCAAGACCCCGTCTTTACAAAAATAAGAAAATTTAACTGGGCATGGTGGCGCAGGCCTGTAGTCGCAGGTACTTGAGGGGCTGAGGCAGGAGGATTGCTTGAGCCCAGGAGTTGGAGGCTGCAGTGAGTAAGCTATGATCATGCCACTGCACTCCACTTGGGGTGACAGAGTGAGACTCTGTCTCTGAAAAAAAAATTATATTTAATGTGATTCTTGATATATTTGAGTTTCAAATTATAATCTTGTTATTCAATTTATTTTTATTCTATCAGCTCTTTGTTAGCTTTTCCCTCATTTTCTGCCTCCTTTTGCATTAATTGTATATTATTATTCTATCTAATATCTTTGGGTGGTTTCTTGGTTGTGGTTCTTTGTTTCCTTATTTTAGTGGTTGCTTTGGAGGTTATAGTATACATACTTAACTTATCACAATATACTTTCAACATATTTGACACCACTTTAGGTATAGACCAAGAAGCTTAAACCATATTCATTCATTTCTCCCTTCCAGTTTTTGTGTTATTTTTTTCATGCTTTTTGCTTCTACATATATCAGAAATTTCACAATATATTTTTATTACTTTGGCTTTTAAAAAATTCACTTTTCTTTAAAGCACTTTAAATAATAAAAACATGCATTCATATTTATCCTGTAGCTACCATTTCCATTGTTCTGCTTTCCATATTGTGGATTCAGAGCCCTATTCTCCTTAATTTTCTTTCTGCCACATGGACTCCCTTTAATATCTTGGGGTTTAGGCCTACTGTTGATGAGTTCTTTCAGCTTTGTGTGTCTCAAAGAATCTTTAATGCTCCATTTTTGGAAGATTTTTTTCTGACTGTAGAATTTTATGTTGACATTTGGGTACTTTCTTTACTTTAAAGGTATTGCTGTACTGTTTTCTGCCTTTAATTATGTCCAAAATGAAAACAACTATTCTTTTAATTTCTCAATACTTAATCTGCATTTTTCTGTATATTTTAAAGATTTATCTCTTTATCATTGGATTATGATGCACCATGATATAGTATCTTGATGTTTCTTGTGTTTTGGGTTAATTTACACTCTTGGATCTATTGGTTTGCAACTTTCATTAAATTTGAAAAAAAAATGACTATTATTTCTTTAAATATTGCTCTGCACGTGTTTTCTTCTTCGACTTTAATTACATATTTACAAGCTGCTAAAAGTTTTTCTTTGGCTTCCTGAAGTTGTTTTCACCTTTTTTTTTTTTTTTGAAACTTTTTTCTCTTTGAGTTTTATTGTGGATATTTTCCATTGCTATGTATTCAAATTCAATAAACTTTTCTTCTGAAATACCTAATGTGCTGTTAATCCTATCAATGCATTTTTCATTTCAGATAATTTAGTTCTTAACTCAAGAATTACTATGTGTCATTTTTATATATTCCATATATTCATTTCTCATGCTTAATCTTTCCTTTAGCTGGTTGAACACACAGATTGTATTTATAATTACTAATTTGATGTCCTCATCTACTAATTCTATGTCATTCTGAGTCTATTTTGCTTGATTTATCTCCACATTATGCTTTGCATTTTCTTACACCTCTGCATGCCTAGTAATTTTTGATTGGATGCCAGGCATTTTGAATTTATCTTATTGGCTTCTAGATATTTTTGCATTTCTGTAAATATTGTTAAACTTCATTCTATCATATAGTTAATTGCTGAGAAAAAGTTTGATCTTTGTCTTGCTGTTAAACTTTGTTAGGTGGATTCAGAGCAGCATGTTGCCTAAGACTAATGTTTTCCCCAGTACTGAGGCAGAATCCTTATCATTACTCTACCCAATGTCCCTTGAATGACAAGATTTTTCTATTCTGGCTGGTGAGAAGGGGAACTATTCACAGCTTTATGTCAGTACAGGTAATTTTTCTGCTTTTAGATGACTCTTTCCTCCCCCTTGGTTAGTTTTTTTCACATGCCTTCAGTGTTAAGTGTTTAGCTAAAGACTTGAGGGTTATCCTATGTGTATCTCTGGAGAGGTCCAAGTATAATTCTCTCCTGTCTGCTACTGTGCCCTTACTTTTGTCATCTTGGTCTTCCTGGGCTCTGAGCTCCATCTTATCAACTCATGGAGACCACTGGGCTCCACCTGGGCTCCCCATTACTGCACCATGGTAAGAACTCTCTCAGGTAGGTAAGTTAGGGAATCATAAGGCTCACTTTGTTTCCTGTCTTGCAGAAATCACTGTCATTCATATTTTGATGTCTAATACCCTGAAAAACATTCTCTTTTATATATTGTATAATTTTTTATTTCAGTAAGGTGAGTATTTTCCATCTATATTATTCCATGGCGGTCTAAAAAGAAACCCCATTACACTGGTATTTATATTTTAAAAGGCCACTACTCTATAAGGTATTTCATACCTACATTACTCCTTTCACTAACAGGTGTGTACAAATCAGTTTTTTTTTTTTCAGGGTAATTGTTGTTTTGTATAGTTTAATTTTTTAAACTGACATGATTTTTTCATCTCTATAGAGTCACTATATATATAATTTAAATCTGGTCTCATCACTCCCTCCCTTTCATTCTCCCTACCTGCATCCTTTTAAATAAAACACACAGCATAAAAAATTGCTTCTATAGTCTCCAAATATTCAGTCATTTTTGGTGTAATTTTTTCTTTTTCAGTGAAGCAGTCTTTTCCACATTGAAGAAAACATTCAATGAAGAAGACTTTTGCTATTGTAAACTGAAATGTGTTACCCAGTGACATTCAGACACTGGTTTTAGTTTTGCCCTTTAGAGATACAAAAAAATAGCTCTTATTTCCTTTTCTGGGTGAAAACCATTCTGCAATGTGAAGACAGTTACATGTGCTCTTCACACTCTCCCATCTACTTTAATGGTTCTTGCTGTACAATATTTTTCCGGATGCCTCATCATCTCGGTTATTCTTCACTGTTCTCTAGCTTTCTAGTTGCCCCCTTACAATGTGGTTTCCAGAAGTGACACAAGATAGAAAGTGTAAGCAATACAGCACAGAATACAGAGACGTGTTGCTCCCTATGATTCACATCCTAAGAAGCCATTAATAGTTTATAAAGATCATGTTAGGTTTTAAAACAGTTGCATCATTCTATAGAGAAAAACTCATGTTTGGCCTCTATGGAACTGAAATTATCAGATAATTTTCATATTATTAAAGATGATTGATATATTTATTCTGACACACCTTCAAAAGTCAATGGCTACTAGAAATGTTAAGATTTCAAACTCTTCTAAATATCTCTGTAAATTAAATATATATGTGTGTGTCTATATATATATATGTATGTACATACACACACACATATATAAAGTCACAGAGATGCACTGAAAAAGAAAATGATTAAACAAAACTCTCTTAAGTATGAGGTTGTCTGTAACAATTGTCATCTAATATGTTTAGATGTTTATGCTTTTTAGAAAAGTTTTAGTTAATAATTAGAACACACTGATATCGACCATAAGTTAATAATTATTTTCAAAGATCTGAAAAATTGTCACAAGACTGTAGCGTTCTCTAGGGTATGAACAAGGTCATATTTATTTTTGTTTGTCCCTTGAGTATCTGGTTGGCTCTATACTTTTCACAAAACAAGCAGTAAATTCCTAAGTGCTAAAAGTGCAGCTAAGCATTAGCTTTTCCAGAGAAAACGGGCATGTTACAGGGAGGCGGACATTGATTCTGTATCACAAAGGACTTTATAAAATTGAAATTACCCCAAAGGGCTCTGCTTTGAAAGGCCACTGCTCTGCACCTGAACTATTCAAGCAAATAGCTGGTGACAGTCTGTCAACATAGTATATATTGTACTGTAACATACTATAGTGAATTCTTGAATTCAGCAGAAATTTCATCTAGATCAGTTATAGAGTTTCTTCAAATACTGAAACTCTATGTTGCTAAATTTCTGAGACATGTATGGAGTAAAAGACCAATCATACTAGGATAAAAACTATAAAAATAAAAGGATATTTGTATATTTTTACATTTTCAAACTAAAAACTAATAGAAGTCTTGTGAGTGTGAGTGTATGCGTGTGTGTGTGTATGTGCAATGCTCAATCTGAATTAACAGAATTCAATGAAAATATTCTACATCTATGATAAAGAAAATCATCAAATTTAATATTGGCTATTTATATATCCTTTGACGATGGCAGTCTTCGCTTAGCTTTGTGCGTAAACATATTTTTTAACACATGCCTGACAGAATCCTGAAGGATGAGTAGATTATAGTCAAAGGTGAGTGAGAAGAAAGCAGTCTGTGTAGTGGCAATAGCATGAACAAAAACATGAAAAGGCAAGAGGTTTTGGGAAATGACAGCCAGTTTAGTATTAATTAAATGATGACACAAGGAATGATTCTACATTTGTGTTGTACTTCTACAATAGCATTTTCAGCTTCTTGGTTCTGAACAATATTTCTACTCCTTGAAAGGAATAAATAAGTATATAGAAAAGTCAACTCCAAGTTGTTCTTAGGAGACTGCAGACTGCTACATCCAAATGAGAGGAATATTCTCTAGAAATGAAAGAGGAAAAAACAAAAGTAAAGTGTGACAGAAACTGGCAAAATGCCCTAAAGAAAATATGGCAGAGTTTTATCATATATGTGAACATATAGACAAAATATAAATTTATTCTGTTATATTTGATCCACAAATAATTTTAATTTTTTTAGATCAAATTTCCATGAACCTTACTGAATGAAGATTTTCAAGGACTTTATTCCTTAGAGAAATGCCACTGTATTCTCACAGGTAAGGGGAGCACAGTCTAAAAGCCAATGGTGCTTTATCACAGTGACCTCCATTTGCTTTCATCTCCCAGTTTCTGCAATGCAGTACTTTTGGTGTATTTGGTTGTTAAAATGGACCTCATTTCATCTCAGTTCAGCTGAGACTCCCAAGAAAAAGTGAAGGAGAATAGACATTCTACATCCTAAAGCAAGCTGCTTGACAACATGTGTAAGAACAAGCTGAGGCTATAAAACCTGCTTCTGCCAGCGTTAGTGATCATTCATTCGCCCCACCTGTAAAATGGTGGGGTGTTAAGAGTCCATAGGGAGAATCACTTTGGATGGCACAATTAAAATAATGTGCATCCCCCAAGCTCCCCAATTGGCCATCCCTTTCCATGGGGGAAGTGAGGAGGGTCTTTTTCTCCCACTTAAAAAAACTGTTTGCAGACCTGACCACCCTCTACAGTTCTAATAATTAGCAGTAAAATCTCACCAAAAATTGTCTAAAGATGAAAACCTGTCTGGAGCTGCCTCTATATGGCACTACAGAGAAAAAAGTTTGTACTGAATTTCCTACTGCACTTAAGTAAAGGTGAAGAAAACATGTAGAACTCCAAAGATCAGCATTATCAGTAGGGGAGAGTCAAACTGCACTTTCTAGAGGAGAACTTGACAAAAAAGATGTCCGGGAAAGAAGAATGGACATACACTGAGAGAGGATATGGGGTAGGGAGATGTGGGGAGACACAGTAACTGCTAGAAGTGTAGGGGCCGGCTAAGGGAGGGGAGGCTCAGATGTCTAGCCAGAGAAGAGGAGAACAAGCATCAGGGTAATCTCTGAAAACAAATTAAAACAGAGACAACATAAAATCACTGGTGAGAAGGGAAAAGCAATGGTGTGCTTTCCACCTTCTGCAGGAGACACCAATGTCAGATTATAATGGCACCACGCACAACAATGTGGTGCTTGGGAGAGGGTAACTAGGTGATAGGATAAAAACAAACCACACCCCACACAGCCCACTCTTGAGTATTCCAAGACTGAAGCAGGTCTGGGGTATAGAAGTTTAAAAATGTTAAAAGTTAATTGAAGCTCAGAGAACCGGTTTTTACAAAAGTACTAACTTCTGAAGAAAGAATGTACTTGGGACAGCACAGTACAGAGAAGATATGAGACCTTCTTGTGATTTTATTCAAAGTCAGAAAAAGATCAAATCTGGACAGGCCTATAAAGGGGCCCTGGCAAAAATAACATTGCTTTATAGGGCTAAAATAGCTAGGAATAAACCTAAATAGAAATGTGCAATATCTATATAAAGAATATTTTAAAATACTTTTAAAGGACTCAAAGGAAGACTTGAGCACTGTTCTTGGAGAGAAAGGCTGACTGACATAAAGATGTCAACTTTCTTTAAGTTAATTTTATCATGATCCAAATAATAATACCAAGTTTCTCTCACATCCTATGAGGGAGGGACAGGACTAAAGAAAATGCTTTGTTAGTGCCCTTGGAAAATCATACAAACAGATACAAATACCCAAGAAATTAAAAAAAAAAAAAAAACCAACCCAAAAGCAATAACCAGTCATAATAGATATAATTAATGTGCATTAATTATAACTGTTCATTATTGTCGTAATACAATAATATTGTATTTAACTAGACAGATCACTAAGTGGAACAGAAAATTCAAAAATAAATCCAGGCCTGGCACAGTGACTCACATCTGTAATTCCAGCCCTTTGGGAGGCCCGTGAGGGAGGATTACTGGAGGCCAGGAGTTTGAGACCAGCCTGAGTTCTCATAGTGAGACTTTGTACAAAATGTAAATAAATAAATAAATTAGCAGGGTGTGATAGCATGCAACTGTAGTCCTAGCTACTCGGGAAGCTGAGGCCAGAGGATCACTTGAGCCCAGGGGTTCCAGGCTGCAGTGAAACATGATCAAACCACTACACTACTCTAGCCTAGACAACAGAGCAAGACATAGTCTCCAAAAAATAAAAAATGAAAAAAATAAATCCTCAAAGGTATGTGAAGATTTAGCATATTTTATAGGGTTGTCTTGGGTCAGTGTATAATTAACTGGGTCACTCAGTCAATGGTATTAGGAACACTGGGGACCATTTGGAAAAATATGAAAATGGATCCATCCTTCTTTCTGCTGAATATCACAATGGATTCCAAGCGCATCACATATTTAGATGTTAAAAAAATGAAATAAAATCATACAAATATATGAGAAAAACATAGAAAAATTACTTTATTACCTCCTAGAGGCTGAGGGCTTTCTAACTATGATTCAAAATAAAGAAGCTATTAAAAGTTTTCTTTTTTTAAAATAGAATAAAGTCAACAACATAAATAATATCTTATATATGACAAAACACTGTAGCCTAAATCCAAAAACAAATGACAAACGAAGAATAATATTTTCAATTTATATTGCAAAGGAATAAGAGTTTCCAGAAATAATTCAGAAAAAGATTAATAAATGAATAGGAAAATGAACAATAGGTATGAATAGGCAATTCAAAGAAATGGAAATATAAATGCCTCTTAGATATGATAACGTGCTCAACCTCAATTTATCAAGGAAATAAAAGTAAAGACTATAATGGTATTTCTTTTTCATCTATCCATATGACCAAAATACATAAGTCTGATAATACTGGCTTATTGAGGCTGTGGAATAATATTGCCATAGGGAATAAAAATTTATAAAATCCCCAAAAAGGGAAATTTGAATAAATCTCTTAGATGTATAAACTCAAAGGGCCTTTTGACCTAGTAATTCAAATTTCTGTATTTTACCCCCTACACAAATATTTTCACACATATGCAATGATCTATGTAAACCTGCCCAACAGTGCGTGGAGGTGTCATGTTATATACCTCAATGTTTTCTGATTGATAAAAGAGAAGCAACTTTTACTTTATTTCCCTATGAAGCGCATGTCCTCAAAACAAGCTGTCGAAGAGAGAAGCAATTCCAATCAAGCTAGATGCTTTGAACACACAGACGTCTCTGACCTTCAGGATAATCAGCAGTTTGTATGCAAACAAACCATGTCTCATATCTTTCTCAGCATTTGGCAAAGGATCTTTTTCAAATAGGGGTCCAATGATTGCTGATGAATGATAGACGGAAGAACAAAGTGTATTAGCAATAAAGCGATATTTACCACTCTTTACCACTGTCGCTGCATTTAGATTGAAAATTAGGTATGGTCAGGAACTGTCTGCTCCCATTGGAGTGTAAATTCCATGAAGGGAGGGATCTATATATGTTTATCGTCAACGTGTTTCAAGGACCTAGAACATTGCCTTACACAAAGTAGGCAATACATTAAATACATTAAATGAGTTGAATAAATGAAACAAACATTATTTCATGGTCTCTTTGGCACTACCATGTATTTTCTTTTACTTCGTATATCTGCCCTCTTAATTTCTGTTTAACTCCTGGTTACCAAATGTCCATCTTCACTTTGGATAGACACTTCCTAATATTTGACTATTCTCACCTGGGTCAGTTTTACATGGGTTATTTAGAATACCACGTTACTTTTCAGAAATTCTTTAACTGACCTTGAAAAAGAGTGCCCCCCCACCCCCGCAGAAAGAAGATAATATGTATAATTGAGAATCCTTCCTTAAAATAGTACAAATATGATAGTTTTTTTTCTTTTAATTAATCATGGATATTACACCTCAAAGGCACACAGAATAGTTTTAGTGATGACACAGGATTCATAAAGACGTGGCTTCTCAAGTAATGGCAGTGAAGGCACAAAGATAAAAATCCCAATTTTGCAGAATAGGGCAATAATTCAGGGCATGAAAATTTCCCACAGTCTAAACAAACCAAACAAATGAAAATATGTTCCCTAGAACAGTCATAACTCTCTCTCTTCATGCCTTACTGTTCTATATTTTAAATGCCAGGTCTCTTTTACCTGGTACTTTCATTTATGGCTTCTGAGTTACTTGATCTCTTAGTAAATTATTTAAAGACCCCACCAAGCAGAACACGGGTTCTGTCAAAAATAAAGATTTAGAGTCAAAGGGGATCAACACAAGGTCAAGCTTTTTTCAATAGAGTTAAGTTGGTCTCATATCTAGATAGTGTTTTTGTCTCAAAGCCATTTTAGTAGTGATTTGCTGGCTTTGTGGAGACCTTGTTTGTTAGGAGAGCTCTCTTTGAAATGGCTACGTTAAATTTCGTCATCCCGTTATTTATGGATCTGTCTCATTTTATCTCTCAAAAACTGACAGCTCTCAGTGATTAAAGATTAGTCTAACTCCATCCCTTCAAGTCTTTTATTGAAGGATAAATGCTAAGTAAATAATAATTAATATTTAATAGAATAAATTGAATGATGAAAGTGCCTTTGAGTATGCCATTCTTCATTCACTGTCCAACAAAAATTTGTCAGCTCCTTGTCAGAAAACCTCTCTGCTTTGTTCGGATCCACCCTCTTCCTTCTGGGTTAGAAACTACTTTTTCTTACTTTCATAGCACTCTGAGAATAACTCTATCATAACAAATATATTTCAGGTATTATAATCATCATTTAACTTATCTGTAACATTCTATATGAAAAGCTCATTACAGAAGAGTGACCTCTTTCATTTTTGTGTCTTTGAATCTAGCACAGTATGTGATTAATAGAAGCTCAAGACAAAATTACTAAATAAAAGGATAAAAAATGAATAATATAACTAACTCTGGAAGGTTGAACAAAAATGCATATAAATCACTAAATGCAAGAAAGCATAATAATGAAAGTTGCATATTTCTACTAATAAACACTAAGCATGTTTTCATTATTAATAAGTACATTGATATTTAGATATCAATTTGTTATTTACCAAATAACTATAGCTAAAACCTTATTTTTATTTCAGTTGTATTTTGAAAAAATTAACCTTCCTAGGTTTATGCTGTAAAATTCTTTTAACAGTCTGAAATCTTTTATGTGCGGGTGTATACTGCCTATTATCTGATGACAATCAGTCCACACCACAGCCTAGTCCCAGCTACAGTATTACCAATAAAGGAAAACTAACTTCTTTTTTTATAGAATGTCTTTTTTTCCTTTGGGTAGATACCCAGTAATGGGATTGCTGGATCGAATGTTAGTTCTACTTTTAGTTCTTTGAGGTATCTCCATATTGCTTTCCACAGAGGTTGTACTAGTTTGCAGTCCCACCAGCAGTGTATGAGTATTCTGATCTCTCTGCATCCACACCAACATTTATTGTTTTGGGGCTTTTACTCAAATGTTTATAGCAGCATAAATCATTACTCAGTCACAAAAAACGATGGTGATCTAGCACCTCTTGTATTATCCAGGATAGAGCTGGAGCCCATTCTACTAAGTGAAGTATCACAAGAATGAAAAAATAAGCACCACATGTACTCACCATCAAATTGGTTTTAACTGACCAACATTTATGTGCACATATAGTAATAACATTCATTGGGTATCAGGCAGATTGGAGGGGATGGTTATATTCACACCTAATGGGTGGTGTGCATGCTGTCTGGGGGATGGACAGGCTTGAAGCTCTGACTTGGGTGGGATAAAGGCAATATATGTAAACTAAACATTTGTGCCCCCATAATATTCTAAAATAAAAAAAATTAAAAAAATAGAAAGATATGTATACTAAAATGTTAATAAAGATCATCTTCGAGTAAAAAAATTAAATAAAAAATAAATCTAACAATGTATAAAAATAAATATATGCCATAGCCTAGTAGGGTAGATCCTAGGTATGCAAGACTGGTTCAACATTCAAAAATGAATTAGAATTATAATTCATCACATGAACAGACTAAAGGTAAAAAACCGGATGATCATATCAATAGATGCAAAAAAAAATTGACAAAATCCACGAATCATTCATGATAAAAATGAAAAACTCTCAGTAAACTAGGCATGAGCGGACTTCCTGAACTTGATGAAGTATGTATACAGAAAACCTACAGCTAACAGCATACTTAATGGTGAGAAACTAGAAGTTTTTCTACTAAGATTAATAACAAGAAAAGTATAGTTCCTTTTACCACTCCTTTTAAACATCATACTGGAAGTCCTAACTAGAGCAATAAGAGAAGAAAATAAAATAAAATTATACTGATTGTGAGAAAGAAATAAAACTGTCTTGGTTTGCAGATAACTCACTCATTTATGTCAAAAATCTGATAGATTCAATAGAAATACTCCTGAAACTAACAAGCTATTATAGCAATGTTGTAGGATACAAAATTAATATATAAAAATCAATTGTTTTCCTATATACCAGTGATAAACAAATGAAATTTAAAATTAAAACACAATGCCATTTACATTAACATTCAAAAAATGAAACAATTATGTGTAAATCTAACAAAATATGTACAAGATTTATATGAGGAAAACTATAAAATTCTGATGAAAAAATAAAAGAATGACTAAATAAATGGAGAAATAATCCATGTTCATGGAAACGAAAATTCAGTGTGTCAAGATGTCAGTTCTTCCCAACTTGATCTATAGATTCAATGTAATTTTAATCACAATACTAGTGAGTTATTTTGTAGATATAAACAGATTGATTCTAAAATTTATATGAAGAGTCAATAGACCCAGTATAGTCTATGCCATATTGAAGTAGTACAGAGTAGAAGAAATGACACAACCTTACTTCAAGATTTGCTATAAAACTATAGTAATCAAGATACTGCAATATTGGTAAAAGATAAGATGACTGGATCAGTGAAACAGATTGGAGAACCCATAAATAGAGCCACATAGATGTAGTCAACTGATTTTTGACAAAGCAGCAAAGGCAAACAATACAATGGAACAAAGGTAGTACTTTAAACAAATTGTACTGGAACAACTGGGTATCCACATGGAAAAAAATTAATCCAGACAGAGACTTTAAACACTTCATGAAAATTTACTCAAAATGTATCACAGACCTAAATGTAAAATGGAAAACTACAAAAATTCTAGAAAATAACATAAAAGAAAATATAGGCTGGGCATGGTGGCTCACGCCTGTAATCCTAGCACTCTCGGAGGCCGAGGCGGGAGGATGGCTCAAGGTCAGGAGTTCGAGACCAGCCTGAGCAAGAGCGAGACCCTGTCTCTACTAAAAATACAAAGAAATTATATGGACAACTAAAAATACATATACATATAAAAAAATTAGCCGGGCATGGTGGCGCATGCCTGTAGTCCCAGCTACTCGGGAGGCTGAGGCAGAAAGATTGCTTAAGCCCAGGAGTTTGAGGTTGCTGTGAGCTAGGCTGACGCCACGGCACTCTTGCTCTGGCAACAGAGACTCTGTCTCAAAAAAAAAAAAAAAGAAAGAAAGAAAGAAAAAAGAAAAAGAAAATATAGATGACCTTGGGTTTGGTTATTACTTTTTAGATATGAGACCAAAGGCACAATCCATGAAAGAAAGAACTGATAGATTTTGCTAAAATTAAAACTTTCTGCTCCAAAAAAGACACTGTCAAGGGAATGAAAAGATAAGCCACAAAATGGAAGGAAATAATTGCAAAAGATATATTTGATAAAGGACTGTTTTCTAAAATGTACAACTCTTAAAACTCAACAATAAAGAATAAAACAATCCAATTAAAAATGGGACAAATGCCTTAATCGGAACCTCACCAAGGAAGACATGTAGATGGAAAATGAGCATATAAAAAAAAGCTCAACATCAAATGTCATCAGGGAAATGCAAATTAAGTATAAAAAATGACATACCAGTATATACCTATTCAAATAGCACACATCCAAAACACAGACAAAAGCAAATGCTAGCAAGGATGCAGAGCAACAGGAGCACTCATTCACTGCGGTGGGAATGTAAAATAGCAAAACTACTTTGGAAGACAGTTTGGCAGTTTTTTACAAAACTGAACATACTCTAACCATATGATCTAGAAATTTAGCTTTTTAGTATTTATCCAAAGGAGCTGAAAACCTATGTCTATGTAAAAATCTGCAGATGAAAATTTATAGCATCTTTATTCATAATTTCCAAACTTGGAAGCAACTGAGATATCTTCCAGTAGGTAAATGAGTAAATACACTGTGGTACAACCAGATGGTAGAATATTAGTCAGCACTAAATATAAATAAACTATCAGGTTGTGAAAAGTCATGGAGGAAACTTAAATGCATATTACTAAGTGAAAGACGCCTATTTGAAAGGCTACATATGATATGATTCCAACCATGAGACATTCTGGAAATGGCAAAATTATGGAGACAGTAAAAATATTAGTAGTTGCCAACAGCTGGGGGGACAGAAGGATGAATAGGTGGAGTACAGAGAATTTTTAGGGAAGTCAAACACCCTGTATGATACTGTGTTGGCCATGTGTCATTTTATATTTTCCAGACCCACCAGGAGTGAACCCTTATGTAGACTATGGATTTGGGGTAATAATGGTGTCAAAATGTAGGTTTTTCAATTGTAACACATGTGCCACTCAGTCAGAGGTTGTTGAAAATGGGGTGTCAATGTCTGGGGGGAGGGGGTGTTTGGAAAAATCTCTGTACCTTCCTTTCAATTTTTTTGTGAACCTAAAGCTGTTACAAAGAACAAAATCTTAAAGAAAAAAAAAACTATTAAGTTGAAAATCAAGATTTCATTATATGCTTATATCTATCCATCTATTTAAAATTCAGAATGATTAAATTTTATTCAGAATATGATTGAATAAATGACAAAGTCATTTCATAGACAATATGAATTACTTGAGTTGGGAGAGGAAAAATATATCACCATGTAATGAAGAAATGGCATGTCTATAACTGGGCTTTGTGAAGAGGGCAGAATTTTCCTAAGGTCAGAAGTTGATGGAAAAAGAAATAGGGCATCTGTTTCTTCAGCTGATATACCAAACTGAGCCATTCTCAATAAATACAGATCTGCTGGTAAATAAACCTTCTCTTAATCAGTGGCTTTAGGTTATGAGCTCTTCCTCCACTTTCTATTTCCATGAACTATAGGATTGTTGCTTTAGAAATATTAGTAATTTATATACTTCTAGGCATTTGAGGAGATTGAAACTATTTGGGAATTTTATTTCTATGAATGGCTCTTCATAATGTTTAAAAACAAAAGAAAAAAATGATTTTACCAAAAAATTAAAAAACAATTGAAGATTTTATTTCTGATCTTCTTCCAAGGAGGAAAAAATAAGAAAGTAAATGAGGAACAAAAAATTATGGATGCTTGAAGGTCTCTTGGAAGTATTATTGTTTTTTGGTCTTAAAGATTCATGTTGTGGAAAATATGTTTTAACATTATCCTTTTGGTTTCTAATCTGTGAAATAGATCCTAGAGGGTCTCTGCCTATGGTTTCCCAGATATCATGGTCCCAGAACAGCTAAACTGGTAAGAGAGTTGATTAGGGAGACTAGAGAAAGAAATAATTAGCCAGAATTGTGATGAAGGGATATGCCAAGCCTTTTATAAATGAGGCTTTGTTGAGTTCAAAGAGTGAGATGAGAATAGAACCCAAGGGAAAAATGAACAACATGGGGGATGAGAAGTGTTAGATAAAAAGAAAAGTCTAAATTTAAACCAACCAATAGTGAGAATCTTGAGTTTCTCTTTAATTATGTGATTTCAATGTTGTAAGAATAGGAGCAATGCCTTGAAGACCCAGTAGTTATAAATTGCTTGTAGTTATAAATTGATGAAGCAAATATTTTGCATGTATAAATCCAACATGGGTAGCTTTAGATGGGCTTTGCTTTAAGTATGACTGGTACCGCTTCTGCTGATGTTCACATTGGGCCATCTTCAGACCCTACATATTGTTACTTAATTCTGAATTCTACCATAGCTGTCTAGTTCCCAATCCCAGAGAAAATAAAATTAGCATGAAGTGGACAAACACTGGCAATAGCAGCAAGTGCTGACAACCAGCTTGCCAAAGTGCCTATAAAAAATAAGATGTGGAGTTGAACAAAAGCACATAATCATTCTCGGCTTTACATATGGATGTACATACATTAGCCTCAGTTATCAAGGTAAGTGGTGCTCACTTATGTAAGGTTTATTAAAAATAGTTTAAAATGGTAACCACCAAAGATGTGGCAAATTCCCTATTTGTGATCCACCTCCTTCTTTAACAGTCTGAGGTAATTGAGGAATAGTTGAAATGAGTCTGATCCATTTAAGTTGCTTCCTTAATATATAGGTTGGGCATACTTCTTAACCTCTTTTAGACTCAATTTCAGTATCTGTAAAATTATATATATATATATATACACACATATATATATGTATATAGAGAGAGGGATATCTGTATAGATAGATATAGAGAGAGCACTCACGCTAGTTCAATAGATGATTAATACACTACCCACATATAACAAATAAGCTCTCTCGATATGTGGATATGCATGATGCTCTCTCTTTATACACACACCACACACTTATTGTAACATAGGCATTGTAGTGGTGTTCAATCAATGAAATCTAAAATTATAGTTTTAATAATAAGGTAGAGAAAAACCTAAAGTTACATTTTTAGCTAGATCTGATTTCACTCGCCAACTCTTGAACATTTTCACCTTTCCCATGACTAACTGGATGATGAGTCTTCAGATTCGATTGCTGTATTGTGACCAATGTTTAAAATGGAATTTTTGAAGTATGATGAGGAAAAGAACCCTTCATATGTTCAAGCTTATATACCCACATGTATCACACAGTCACGTGGAAATTTATAAAGTCAAATAGTCAAATATGGGTGGAAATATCAATGACAGTATTTTTTTTTCATGAAGAAAACTGGTTCCAGAGAGAATAAAAATACATTCAAACCCACCGCAGCCAGAAAGCTGACAACAATTAACACTAATTAAATGCTTGTTTAACATAGTTCCCTTTAACCAATATCTTAATACTATTAATATGATCTCAATTCTATTCCCTGAAGCCATGAGGAACTCTCTTGTTTCTCTTTTCTCTCCCCAGGCAGTGTGAGAATAAGAATAATATATGCAAAGATGTCTATCTGATGTCAATAATTTCATTTTAATAAGAAGCTTCTTGTTTCCCCATTTTCATTGGCAGGAGTGACTATGTATTTCTGGAATTGAAATTAACCTTCTTTATTTTTCTCTTTTATTAATAAAGATATCTCTTGAAACATAGTCTAAAGGGCTTTATACAAAATGAAAACAAAGTGTTAAATCTATTAAATGCTTAGACAAACCAACTATTTTTTACACAGATTAAAATTTAATGCAGAATGCATACTTATTCTATTTATTGGGAGTTTATTCTGTGCCAATAAAGAAGAAATCAGCTTCCACAATAAATACAAGTTTATGTCTTGTTGAAAAGTTAAAATATCAAATAACAAAGAGGACCTTAACATTTTACTACCCAGAACAAACACTGCAACCCTGTTACCTATTATCAGTATTTTACACCGTTAGAAAAATTCTGAGACTCCTTTATAGATCCAAATCTATCACAATATGTTTTCTTTCAACTGCATGGTATCAGTAGCTCTTTAAATAGTTGTTTGGGTTTTCTGTCTGCAAAGTACACCTTTCTCTCTGTCATTGTGTACAGCATGGTCTCCTCTTCTAGTGTCCCAAAGCCTCTCTTTCTCTGCTTACTACGAGACGATTCCTTGAGAGGATCTTAGGTTTTGCTCATGTATAAATTATATATTTGCTGTGTTAAGGAACCTGGGTCAGCCAGATCCTGGCTGGTATGAGTTTCTCACATTCTTCCTGAAATACAGTTCTTATAAAGGATGAGGGCTTTTTCAAACATTCTGAGTCAGTAATATTATTTTGTACAACATTAAACACATCCCAAGTGCTTTCCAAAAATTACTGTTAAATCTCACAATAAACATAATATGGTATGTAGAGCACCATCACTTTTAAAAACCAAGGAACTAAGATTTAAAAAGGATAAATAATTTACCAAATATTATACAATTAGGTAATAAAACTGGAACTTAAATGAGCTCTGATCACAGAATACCCGTTAGAACATTGTGTGTCTCCTTTGATCAAAACACTCAAGCATTTCTAATGCTCTCTTCCAAGCAATGGGTCTGAAAGTTTCTTTGTAAGGAAAATGGCTTTGATAAATCTGTTGAGGGGCAGAAATGTGCAAGATTTTAAGGCAAAAGGAGAAAAACACCTAGCTCAATTAAAAAAAAAAAAAAGAGGGAGGAAGCTAGAAAGCTGAACAATGTCTTGGGGGCAGAGTTGGGGGTCCCTGGTTGCTCGAAGGATCAAACAGAGGATTTAACTGTCTCTTGGAGTTTATGGTGGTATGGCTATACTTTCTATACGTCATCTTCAGTAATTTTCAGGAAATCTTAGATGGCACTCCAATGATTTTTGAAGAGTTTTTTTTGTTTGTTTTTTTTTTTATGAAAAAATGTGGAGAAATGTCACCTGCTACTGCAAGAATGGACTACAACAGATGCAGCCTATGGGGCACCCGACTTGTGGTATCTCATATCCATCACTGAAATATGCTGAAAAGAAGCAAAAAGAGGGAAGGCATAACTCCTGCTGTTGAGAAACTTCAAAGTTAGTTGAAAATTTGAATAAAGTTTAAAATTCACATTTAACATTTTAACTGGCTGAGTATAGGAGTAATGAGTACATGAGTATATGAGTGAAGGAGATGGATCTGTTAGGACTCTTAGAAGGAATAAAAGACATTTTAATAATATTTAAATAATATTAATGACTTTTTAATAAAAAGCATAATAAGAACAAGGGTATATAATTATCTGTTTATAAACTATTACAAAACTAACTTCCATATTGTCTTTATATTACCATATATAGGTAGATCCTATTTTGATTTGAGGCCACATGTATTATTTTCTCCCATCCAAACGCTAACCAGGTCCAACTCTGCTTAGCTTCTGAGATCAGCCAGGATTGGTCATGATCAGGGTGGTATGGCTATAGACAGCATGTGTATTATCTTCTTGATATCACTAGATAGGATTGTTACATAAGGCAAAAATGCCCTCAATGTAGCATATGAATGCTGAAGAAATCTCAAGTGGGACCCAACTCTAGTTCTCTTTTGCTTAAATAGATTTATTCTGCTCTCAGATTCAACGTTAGCAACCGTATGAACACCTGCTATTTGTTGCATACTCTATTAGATACCACAAGGAACAAAGGAAGTAAATGGCAAAAGCTTTTCCTTCCACATTTTTCATAAAAGAAGACAGGCTGCTGAAAGTGCTCCTGGAGCCATGTAGATGCAGATGCAGATAATTTCCCATCTGAGGCTCTCTGATTGCATTCATAGAATAGATGTGACATGTGACAGACCTAGCTGCCTATCTACATCCAAAGAATTCAAAAGGAAAATAAAACAGAAATCAAAAGAAGAAATAAAAACACAATGTAATTGTAACAGTGGGCTGACTTTTTTTTTTGTAAGCCAATACACTTTAACATCTACGATGTAATAGGACAATTTTTGCATTATTGTGTGCTCTCTTATGCTCTGTCATGAGAACGATTTTTCAGAAAATTATATCTAAAAATGTTATTGTTATATTTTTATTTTTCACTCTAATGGCAGAGATTATACTACCAAGAACAGAACACTTTTCCAAAAAATAATAATAGATAATCATTTCCTTTGACAAGGACTAAAATGAGGGCATAAAATGAAAGGGGGAGAAAGTATACATTTATTTTTGTGACAAATATTTCAATGCACAGAAAATTGCAGACCATTAATCTATTTGTGTGACAAGCTTAGGCTGGACTATCATAGGACTTGGGGGATGTCATATCCTATGCTGGTTTCTTTCTCTGGAAGGAAAATTATGCATCTGGTGGAATATGGAAGAATACAAATTGAAAGTGAAAATGCACCCTGCCAAACTACATATAGAAGCATTTCTCCCAGCAATTTCTGGAAACACCCATTTTTAAGCACCATATGATACAATTCCCATAATTTATTAGCTTTATGGGGCTGTGCTCAGCACTCACCTGCTTTGAAAAGGAAATTAAAGTAACTGTTTCTGATAAGTTAAAGAGTCATTATCAATGTGCCTGAAATGATAAACCAGAGTGTTCTTATCACACCAAATTTTCTATAGTAAGGGAAAAAAATAAATATTTCTAGAAGTCACTAAGCTTTCCATGGGGGAAAAAAATAAATGAAATGTATAAATATTTACCAGTCAATGGTATAACTGAATATGCAGGGTTACAATGAAGTTGAGGTCAAAACACCCTCAAATTTTTATTTTTATGTATTTTCTGCCCTTGTCATCTGATTAACATAGTAGAGATCTTTTCTGAATAAGAGAAGTAATACTGGTTACATATCTAGATGAGGCCAATATTCTTCCACTATGAATATCGATTATTAGGCAAAATGTCTAGAAGAGAATTCTAGAACAATGAAAACATATCACATTAGTATTCGGGATTTTTCTAAAGAAACTTAAATTTTTAAAAACTCTTTTAAAAATAAGCCTAATTTGTAGGGGCTGAGCCTAGAAGAAAGGATGGATGGAAGGATGGATGAAAAGAATGTGAGCAAGGTGAATGGTCAGGGGAAAATACCTGCCCAAAGCCTCTTGTTTGCTGAGTGCAAAGGTCAGCTGAAAATAGCTGACCTGTATGGAAGTTGTTAAAGAAATTAACAAAGGACTCTGACCCTTTGCATGCGTCCTTGGAAATAAATACGGGGAGGAAGTCAGCTTAGGAGGCCATTTTCTCCCTTAGATTTTAGTCTCTCCCCTTCTCTCAAAACACTGTTCATTCCTTTGCTACTAAGCTCAGGAGCAAAAAGCGGCCGCAACACTAATTGATTATTTATGTTTCTGTACCAAGCAGAGTCTTAGAGGAAACTGACATGGCTTCAGGACTGAGTTTAGCCATAGATAGACTTTTGCTAATAAGAATGGAAAACATCGCACACTGTCTGTGCCCAGGTAAGACAGACAGTAACCAGGCAACCAGTACTAACAAAAACAGGAATTGGTCTGGAAAAAGTTTGTGCTGTGTGTCCCATCTTGATCTTACTGTAAGTCATAAGCTGAGTGGTGGTCCCAGAAAAGTTACGTCTGCATTCAAATCCCTAAAACCTGTGAATGTTAGTTTATTTGAGGAAAGGATCTTTGAAGATGTAAAGATGTAATTAAGTTAAAGTCCTGAGATACAATCATCCTGGGTTAACTGAGCAGGCCCTAAATCTAATAACAAATGTTCTCCTAATAGAAAAAAGGAGAAAAGACACAGACAGCAAAGAGGAGGAAACAGACATCAGAGGGATGCAGCTGCAAGCCAAGGAATGGCAAGGATTGCCAGCAGCCACCAAAAAAAAAAAAAAAAAAAAAAAAGCAAGGATCAGACTCTTCCCAGAGCCTTTGGAGGTAGTGCACCCCTGCTGACACCTTGATTTCAGACTTCTGGCCCTATAATTGTGTGAGAAAACATTTATATTGCTCGAAGCCACCCATTTTGTGGTAAATTGTTACAGCAGCTCTAGGACACTCTTAATACACCATATCACTCTCAAAGCGAAGTGGAGAAGATTTGGTGTATTAAATAAAAATATACCAGGAAAGTCACTTTTGGTGAAAAAGAAAAGGTGGATATTCCCATTTCTTAACTGTCTAGAACTACTGGGAAGACTTAAGTGCAAAACATGCTGATATCTCCGAAGCCTGGCCGAGAGAAAAGAGGGGACAGCTTGGCTCTGGCAAGACGGGGAAGAAGCTTTAGATGACAATGATCCATGTGCCGATGGCATCTTCTGTATTACCTATTAAGCAAGTATCTAATGAGAAAGACAATCTGTGCTTCAGTTCATGATAATATCACCACTAATGAAACTCAATGTGGTAAGACGGTAGGCACAGCAGAAGGCTGGACAGACCTGAGTGGAAGAAGTAGTTTCTCAATTAAAAAACAAATAAACAAGCAAAAAAACCAGGATGAATTTCTGGGAAAGACCAGAGAAAGGGAAAAGAGACAAATTCTGGCATCTCTGATTGTAGCCAATGTGGCTAAATCACTGACTATCAATTTAGTCGCCCCACGGTGTTAACTGCTGGTATTCCCCATTAAGAGGGTGTAGGGTGTAGAAAACTTCTGGACTGTTTCCGGATGACCTGGTGGAATGTATGAATTACACACCACTTTCTGTTTCTTAATACAGTCTCTTTCAGAAGACTTAATGAAGTCTTCAGAGCTCTGGGTTTTGTTTTGGTTTTTGTTTTTGGAAGAACATAACCCTTGAGAAGACACAATGGTTTCAATTTTCCCAGATATTTATGTATTTATTTCAATTGCTCGGCTGGCAGGGGTAAATGCTAAGACTCAGTATTTTTAATTCTTTCTGCACTGTTCAGCATGATTTAACAGTTGACAGCCACCGTGATATATCAGAAAGATTGTGCTGTGTGAAATATTCTTTCATTCGGTAGCAACAATTTCACTGCCATTGTACGGCACAGGTGCCACGAGGGAAGTCATGGTGATGTATTGATATCATTTAGATCTTCCTAATATGATAATTTCCTCATAATTCTAAGACCTCTGCCCTGATTCATAGCAGGGTTCAGACACAGTCCTATGACTACCCCTCTGGCTACAGTTTTCTACCTGTAAGACAGCAGAAAGCATAAAAAGGGTAGAAAATGTTCAGTGATATGTAATGAATAAAATAAAATATTTTGGCACAATGACAGATTTAAAGTCAGCTCTACCATTTACTTGCTATGTGATATGGGGGAAATGTTTTACCTGCATAGAGATCAGCTTCTGTGTCAGTTAAGAGCTATAGTCCGCTGACAGAAACAGAAACAACACAAAGAGGTATAGTCTTTTTCTTAAAGCACGAAGACAAGACAGTCCAGGGATGGTCAGGGAGCTCCAAAAAGTCAATAAAGCCTGGGTCCTCATGTCCATTAATCTGCTTTCCTTAGCAGGTGGCTTCTATCCTTAAGGCCACCTCAGGTTGACGGTGGCCCCAGTCATCATATCCACATCCCAGGCAGGAAGCTGGAAAAGTGTGCATTGGCATGAGAGAGGATAAAAAGAGGACATGCCAAATATCTGCACACTTCTTCAGGAACTTCACATCCAACAATATTCTGTTTACATCTCCTTGACTTCCCCAGTAACAATAGAAATTAGAGAAGACCATCCTTTTTCTGGACACATTGCCTCCTAATTAAAAAACAAAAAGTCTTATTACTAAGAGTTTTTTTTAAGTCATATAAGATATATTTATTGTATGATTATCACATCTAATTCACTCAAGCTTTCCTTCCTTGACAGATGTTAAATTTATTTTCTGCATAGACTTTTGAGTCTTTGCCCATTGCTGCAGTATATCTGATGTCATAACTACTGTCTACATTTCTTCCAGGCACTGGCCTTGTGCAATGATCCATATCCTTTTGCCTCTTAATACATTTATTTATTTATTCCTTCTTTCAACATTTACTGTGACTCTACTATGCGTCAGTTTCTAAGCTGAATAAGGTACAGTGTCTACTACTCCAAAGAGCTCAAAATCTTCCAGGCAAGACAGACATAGGTAGAACACATGTTCACCTGTACACATACATGCAAAGACAAACATACGAAAATTGTTTTAAAAATGTAAGAGTTGTGGAGCACTAAGACAGGAGTGGTCTGAGAGGGTAGAACCCCAGAAATCTCTCTCACACCATCTTCCTGTCATGGCCTCTTTCCCCCATCCCGGAATAACCTTATCCTGAATTCTCACAGTATAGAATGAATTACTTGTTTGAAACTTTATGTAATTGTAATCATACTGTTTGTGCTCATTTGTGTCAGGCTTCTGTTGATCAACATATTTTTGAGATCCATCCATATCGTTGCATGCAGTTGGAACTTGTTTTCAGTGCTTTACAGTGTGCCACTGTCTGACTGTGTCACGGTTTATTCAATCATTCTACTGTCAATGCACACTTTGGTAGTTTCTGGTTTAAGATTACTATGTATGCTATCGCAATAAAATTCTCATGCATGTTTTTGACTGTGTCACGGTTTATTCAATCATTCTACTGTCAATGCACACTTTGGTAGTTTCTGGTTTAAGATTACTATGTATGCTATCGCAATAAAATTCTCATGCATGTTTTTGTGAATATATGTACTCATTCCTATTGGGTATATGTTATAGAATTACTGAGGTATATTCTATGTACATATTAAGTTTTTGAAGATACTGCTCAGTAGTTTTCCAAAGTGATTATATAAATTTTATCTATTTCTATTTAAAATGCCATTTATATGCCTCCATTATGAGAGTTCTAATTGGTCCATATCTTCACCAACACATGATATTGAACTTAATCACATTTCACCTACTGATTTTCTCCCTAAAAATTAGTGTTTTCCACATTCTTGCACACCACAGTAAGTGACAGCTGTGTGTCTGCATTGATTTCTCTCTCCATTTCAGTCTCAAAATTCAGTGAAGCACAAAGCATAATAATTCTATTTCTAAACATCTTTCTATTGTATCAGCCTCTCTTACTCTCTGTTGCTGACTTCCTAGTCTACCGTAGTCAACTGCAATAGCTTCCTAATGGTCTACCCTTCTTTTGCCCCTTCCAATGAAATGTTTTCAAAATAAATTGGATTATTTCACAGCCCTTTTAAGAAAACTCTTATATGAAATATTCTATAAGAAAACATTATAAATATAATGTTTTCAGGGTTTATTCTAATTTAGCATATATTAGAACACGATTCCTTTTTATGGTTGAATAGCATTCATTGTATAGATATGCCACATTTGTTTATTCATTTATTAATAGACATTTGGGTTATTTTCTCCAATTGGCTATTATGAAAAGATTAGCTATGAACATTTGCATACATTCTGCTAAATAAAAGATGCCAGACACAAAAGGCCACATATTATAGGATTCAATTTATATGATATATCCAAAATAGACAAATCCATAGAGACAGAAAGCAGACTTAGAGTTTCCAGGAGCATGGAAGGAGAAGAATGAGAGTGACTGCTTAATCAATATGAGATTTCCACTGGGGTGATTTAAAAAAGTTCTGGAACTAGGTAGTGGCGATAGTTGAACAATGCTGTTAATGTATTCAGTGCCACTGAATTATGCATTTTAAAATAGTTAAAATGGTAGATTTTATGTTATGTATATTTTACTACGAAAAAACAAGATTATAGTGATGGTTGTGCAACTATTTAAATACACTAAAATCATTGAACTATACGCCTTAAATGTTTGAGTTTTACGATATGTTAATTATATATCAGGAAAGCTTTGTAAAAAGCCCTCCAAACTTCTCATCTTGGATAATCTGACTCCTTTTGATCCATCATTCTGACTTGGAGCCATTCTTCTCAGATTATCCAGCCTTTTTTATAATCTCCTTTTGGCTCCTATAACACACTACATTTTCCTTACCTTGGGCCCTCTGTATTTGCCATTCCCTTTGCCTGGAATATCATTCATCCTGGTTCTCCCCATGGTAGAATAATTCCCATCCTGTAAATTTCACTTACAATGTCATCCCTGTAGAATAGACCTCTCCTCACCCTGTCCAAGCAGCCCTCAGGTCCTGCCTCCTGCACACATATGCATTCAGTTTGCTCTACCATGACTCCAACTCCATCACCTGAAAGCCTCATTCCCAATCTGTAAGAACAAATTTATGTGTTTACCTATTTAACATCTGTCTCTCCCCTACTAGGGGAGAAGCCCCATGAGTGTGGAGACCATGTCTGCTGTGTTTACCACTAACAGTTTCTGGCACATTGTGCTTAAGAAATACTTAGCAAAAATTAACTCACTAATGCATGCCTCTCACTGGTCTATACTAGAAGGTGGCATTTCAATAGATTCTTTGGATAAGGGCACTCCATACACTTAAGTGAAGAATTCTTACTATGCCTTGACCTATATAGAATGACAGCAAAGATTTTTAGAACTGGGAATATTAGAAATGTCATCTGAGTCTCTTCGATTCTTAAATGCAAAAGATGTTATCTAAAGAGTAATATGCCTTTTGATTTATTTCAATCTTCTTACTATTTGAAAATTTTATTCTTCAATACCAATATTACCATTGATATATAATCACTGTGTTTTCAGTCTATTTCAAGTGAAACATGGCTAAGCATTGTAACTACTTAAGTTACAGAGAGACAAATTAGATTACTTTCACTTGTTGATATTTTTTACAATTAAACAACTTATAAAAGCAGTTAAATGAAAAGATAAGGAGACTATAATCAGCCTCAGCTACTTTCTAGGTACAGGCTGAATCCCTTAGTCTTTCTGTGACTGTCTTCATCTATCAAATGCACAGGTTGTGTTAAATGAATGTCATGGCCTCTGTGAGTCCCCCTGCCCTAAGAACCTTCCCATGCAGAAATCATTTTAAAAATCTGCTGACTTGTTGCCATCACCTTATTCAGTTCTGCCTCTTCTATAAAAAATAAATTTTAAAACGCACCACCAGAGATTTTTAACTTTAACAGGTGTTATACTTCTTTTGTTTGTATAATTTCTTACTTATTACCAGCTTAGATTATTTCTAAAAATTCACATATCAAATCAGAATTATACCTTAATATCTTGGCACCCTTTGATATTTCATTGTGCGAGGAGATACAGTTCACATTGAACTGGGTAGTTTATACACATTGGCAATTAATTGTGCCTTGTATATTGCAGATTTTTATATCTTTGTACTGAGTCTCTGAGATTTTGTGTCAAGACATGTAACTATATGTTAATAATATGTCAAGATTTGGGGAAATATATGCCAAAGTGCTACAGTTTAGTTGAAGATACAGCTGCTGGGGAAAAAAACGGTAGGAAAATTATAAGGTACAACAAGCACATTTAATGTGTTTGGAATGACTTTAAATATATCCACATAATCTGTAAATTCTCTTTACTATAGAAATGAGAGGTAAGTTTAAGATGAAGCAGTCCAGGAATATTTGGTAGTATTGCCCCCTTTACTTTGACAACTAATTAATGACAATGAAAAAAGATATGAGGGGTTGTTGGAAGTGACAAAAAGAACATGAATAAGTTATCTTGAATAGAAGGAAAAACACTGATTAAACGTGTTGGGAAAGTTTACACAGGTACTATTCCTCAGATATACTATTCCTTTTGTTTTCCTCTCTAACCATTACTGTTCTAGCCATTCTGCCTCTTTAATCAGACTTTTGGTTATCTCAGCCTGCAGAAATCACACCCTTTCCCCAGACAGCAGCAGTTCTTGTGTGAAGTATGTGAAGTCAAGCGACCTTGTTGTCTAGTTCATGTTTGTGAGACACTTCCTTCATGTGGCTGTAAGCTCTCTGTGGGCAAAGATGGTCTCGTAGTTCGTTTTTGTGCCCATAGCACTGTGGTAATTCCTCCCTGTAAAGATAAATGCTTACTGAATTCAATCCCACTAATATTTACTGGCCATTTATTCTATGTCCCAACATGACTAATGCAGAAATGAGGCAGAGCCATAGTTGCTTTCTATCTCAAGGGGGCACCTTGATGCTTTTTCACATCAGTAACACTTGCCCAGTTTCAAATTTTGTCATGCAAAGCTGACACACTGAGTTTTGAAGACAAGTGAAGTAGAACGCATCTGTGGACGTACCCTGGTCCTGTTACATCTTTCTGGAAAGGAGGTAGAATTGATTAACTGCCTAATTCCCAGGGATGGGAAAGTGGGGAGTTGAACAAAATGTAAACCTGTCTCTGAACCTCAGAGAAAACTAGAAAAAAACAGTGGAATACTTTGATATCTTCATCAATAAAGATATAGATTTTATTTCAGTGATTTTAAAGTCATATTAATACCAAAAATTGTCCTAATCCATTAATAATGGAAGCTAAGCTGTTAAGAGATCTTTATTCTATGTGGGCAGAAAGTAAGAATATTGATCCTTATGGTATTCTGGATTCTGTGTGAAGCATGTCATATGAACATTGGTATTTTGCTCTTACAACAAACTTAAAGGTAGGCTTTACTTCATCATTTTTCATAAGGTGAAACTTAGGCTCAAAGAAATGAGTATCTTTTCCAATTTCATAAAACTAAAAAGAAGATGAGCCCTCCACAAATTCTATGAGATTTACTTTCCCGTTCTCCTTGTTATTGTGCATCACTGGAACACAGTGGTGTGCATTTATATTCTTGGAATTAATTATTGAAAGTAGCTATTAGAATTAGAAAAATAAATATTATAATAATAGAATAATTTCACATTTTTAGCTAGTGTGGTTATTGAAAATTTAATAGTTGCTGCATAAATATAGTTGATCATGTTTTCTTCCAACAGAATAACAATGAAGAAAAACTGTGTAATTTAATTTCACATTTGAAGTAAAGGCTAATCATGGTAGCCTATAAAGTTATTCTCTGGAAAGTTGTTCTGTAAAACAAATGTTACTGGTTTTAATTAGACTACATATATGCACAATTTCACATTTGATGCTGAAATGGCAAATTAAAGAATTCAATCTCATTGGCCTTAATTCAATTCAGAGTAAAAAACAACTTCTCATTTTAGAGTTTAAGCAATAAAAACAGCTTTAAAGTTCTGTCTTTGAATTTTAATCTATTCTTTTTTTCTTCCTGTTTTGAAGGTTCAATTTTTAGCACAAGCTACCTCCTATATGTATTTCTCTTTTTCCTGCCCCGAAAACAATGCCATTATTAAAGCAAACTTTTGAGAGGGTCAAACATACTTGCAATAGAGGAAAGAAGAAAACTCTTCAGAGATTTTATTTGTAAAGATGTTTTAACAAATTTCAATTTCTTAATAGCTGTATCTCATTTATAGTGCATAGTGCATTTACTATAATTCTTTTTCTCTCTGATAGCCACTACAGAAATCTCTCCTGCTTAGCTTTCAGCAGCGATGCATTGGGTTGCCTAGGAGACCTGCATGTATTCAAATAACCTAGAATAACATAGAATTGAATATAATTAAAAATTAGCTAAATATTCCACTGTTCAGGTCTTTCATATTTGATATACATTGCATGATCTGCCCCATTAAGAAAGAATGGATGAATGAGTGAATGAAGGTATCCATAATCTTGGAAATGAAATTGAGGTTGGGAGCCATTTGTCAAGCAGTCAATTGGTCTATTAAATTGAAAGATGTAGAACAGAAATGAAACAGTGTCAATTTCTGTAAGTCTCTGTCTTGCCCTCTCTTATTCACGGAAGGCTTTGTTAATTGGTCATACAACTATTTATCACTGAGGTCAAATCCTGTAACATACTTCGCTGCAATCCCCAATTGTGTAGACTAGCCAAGAGAGCTGAAACTGAGCTAGCAGAGCTAGAAAGTGTGAGGTTAATGAAGCAAAACAATTAAAACTGGAGGCTCCTTGCCTACATATTGAAAACCCATGAACCTTTCTGTCTGAGAGACAGTATTGCTTATGGTTAAGAAACCAGACTCTAGAGCCATACTGCCTGAGTTCACATCCCATCTCTGCCACTATCTCTGTACCTAAAATGGAGCAAAAATAATCAACCTCATGATGTGAAAACTGAATGAACCTGCAATGATGCCTGACACATGAAAAAGGCACAATAATGGATTACATTAGATATGATGACCTTCTGCTAGCCCTAGTCAGAAATGACGCTTAAAATGAAAAATAGGTTCAAAGAATTGCCAGCTTCATTATTCTCCCTTCAGTCAATTTTTTTTTTTTTTTTTTTTTTTGCACAGAATTCTTAACATGCCCCTAAGTTTATATTTTCTTAGGTGTGATGATCAGTTTTATGCATAAGCTCTGCTAGGCTATACTACCCAGTTATTTAATCAAATCTAGGTGTTTCTGTGAAGGTATATTATAGATGTGGCTAACTTCTACAGTCAATCTTCTGAAGGAGGAAAAACATGGGCCTGTTTTACAGATGAAAGAAAAACTGGAACAGGACAGCTGGATGTTCACATTGCCAGAGAGGCCAGAGACACGGACAGGGATTCATGGGCTATGAACAATGGTTTGGTTGCATGGTTAGGTTTTTGGAGGAAACATAATTGGAAATGGGTGACAAGGAGGTTTGGGAAAGATGTATGTGAATGTCTCTCCTTAGATGGGCAAAAAAACATGAAGATATCCATCTGCTCAATGATTTACATGTCTATCCCTCCACTGATACTACAGTCTTGATTACTTTCACTATATATAACAAAATCTTGATACTCATGTTTTATTCTTCTTTTTAAAAATCATTTTAGCTATTCTAATTCCTTTTCCTTTCCATATAAATTTTAGAATAATCTAGTATGTAACTACAAAACAGAGTTTAATAGAAATTGTACCACAACTTATATATCAATTGGGGGAGAACTGAAATTTTTACATTATAACTCTCCATTTATTTAGATCATCTGATTTCTTCCATCAGAGTTTGATAATTTTCCACCTAGAGATCATAGGAATATTTTGTTAAATTTATGCCTAAATCATTTCATTGTATTTTGGTTCTTTTTTTAAAGATCAATTATCATTAGATTGATTTGTTTCCATGTGAAAACAAAACTCAGGCTCAGGTCACTAAATAGGTTGCCCATGGCAATGTAACTAGATGGTGGCACAGATTATTTCCTGATTCCAAGTTTAGGGCTCTCCATTACAATATGGTGCAATTTCCCCTTTCTCTTTATACTTCTGTTCATGTTCATGTGCATGGTTATCAACTATTAATAGTATAATTTCACAGTACAAGGCTTAACACCTGCTCTCTCCTAGACAGTGCATATTAGTGTATCTTCTTTGCCAAATGAGTCACAAATGATTAATGAAAGTTAGGGAAATAATCTTAGTGGATGAAGGGAGCAAAGCATTAGTTCTTTCTATTTATACTCAATGATAAGTCCTGAAACATTTCATTTGGCTACAAATTTAATGAAAGAGGAGACTTTGTAAATTAATACCCCAACTACATATTAATAAAAAAACAGCAGAAGAGTGGAATTTTGCTTGATAATCTACAGTAGAGGAAGAATAAATTTGGAGTTAACAAAGTTATATATAAGACTTGTATTTAGAAATACTGTGCTTGGAACTTTTGTAATTTGGTTCTCTTGAGTATAATTTTAATACTTGAGATGTGAAGTTTTCAAACTTCCTCTGTTCACTGTGCTCTTAGTATCTCAGTAATGTTTTCATAATCTCTATAAACCAAAAGAAATGAGTCCTGTTTACTAAGAGCTTAGGTTCAAACAACTTAAAGTGTTTATGTCCTAACAAATCAGGAGTTATTTGAAAAAAAAAAACCCACAAATAAATTAGAAGAAATTAACCACAATTAAATAAATATCATTATTTACTAAAGGTATGTGTGTACCTGTTTGTCACTGTACCACTTCTCAATCCTCAGAATCAGATTGGCCACAGCCACTCTCATTATTATCACAGTGAACAACATAACCTCTGCTTTGAAAAGATATGATACGATTGCAGACTATATAGTCTGATTGGACATAGACACTGGGTTGCTTAGAGCCAGTAGTTTACTCATTGTCACCAAATAACTAGTATCACTCTTCTTTTTGTGAAAACTTAAGATACCCCTTAGCACATCTGTGAGTTTACCATGTTGCCCTGGAAACTTTGTCACACATTTTGAGTAACATAGGCTTAGATTATTGCCAAGTATCTTGTAGAAACAGAACCAATTATTTTTCAACTTTCTTAGAAGTTAAGAATAGACTCTAATGTAATAAAAGCTATGAATGTGGCATTCATACATAATTTTACCATATGAAAAACCACCTTGATTACCAGGTGATAGAATAGAGGTCTTTAGGCCAGAACTATGGAGAAATGCTTCCTGTTTTATGTCCTGTCAGTAACTCACCGTGAATGTTTGGAGAAAGTCATTCATGCTTCTATACCTCAAGCTTTGTGTTCCAATGATAAGACAGAGAAAATTATTTCTTCTCACCAGCAGACAAAAATCATTTCTTAAAGTTAAATAGAAGAATCCATATGAATGTACATTGACATAAAAGACAAGATATAAAGTGTTATTGTGCCCAATAAATTAAAATATATATATTTGAATAATTTAAATCAATAAATGACTTAAGCTGAGGAAGAAGGTTTCCATTGTGGTTTCTCATCCTGACTCTCTATATTCTTTATCCTAGAAGAGAAATTATTATGTATCATAATGTAAATCTTACTGCCACTCTCACCCTTGCCCAATTATTCTATAGAATTTTAAAAATAATTTAATTGACCTAAAATTTTAATTTAAATTTAATTTAATTATTTAAATTAAACTAAATTAAAATCAAATTTAAACTAAATTTGATACGTATATACATGCTCATTGTAGAATTTAAGTTCCAGATGAATGAAATCTCTCCCCTCTTGTCTCTGCCCATGTCCACTACCACTATCCATAGGAACAAAGACTGTTGTTAACAATATATATATTTCCAGATATTTTAGTGAACTGAAATAATTTTGTATGTATATGTAGAAATACATATTCATTTGTATACTTTATATAAAGTATTAGATTGTAAGTACAGAATTGAATTTTTCAAAATTTACTCATTTTGGATAAATCATTTTATATTAGGAGCTATAAACTTACCTGAATCTTTTACCTGCTATTTAATACAGTATTCTGTGTTGTGCTGGACGCCTTCTCTTTGTCTCTCCAGATATCCACTTTTCTCCACCCTGCTCTGTGCCCTGGGAAACTGAGCAGAAACGACTGCATGGAAGAGCTCTCAATCTCTACCACCTTCCTTGCCCTCTGGCTTCTGGTTTCATCTGTCAGTTTAGTGAAAGCCCTTGACAGGAGCTACAGAAAGAAGGAGAAAAGCAAAACAAAGCCATTCATTCCCCGAATTCCTTTGTAATTGTTTCTTATTGGTTTGCCTTCTTCCTCTACCAAAGGTCATGCTTCTTGTCAGGTGGCCTCCCACACGCAGCTGTCACAAGTTTCTGATTAGGCCCAGAGGTACTGGGAGTTTTCCACTGTTCTTAACCCCAGGGTACTGTGCCACCTTTGTTGCCTTTCCTAAACTTGTATCTGTATCATTGTAAACAATGCCTTTATTAAACTATGCTCAGTCACCCAATTTGAGTGTGCCACTTGTTTTCATGTACATCTTTGACCAATGCATGAGGGATTACTATACTTCACTTGCACATTGATAGTTGCTTTCAGTGTTTGACGTTTTATAGAATGCTACAACGAACACCCTTAATCATCCTTCTCTCTATGTACTGTGAACATTCTTCCATGATGAATATTATTTTATGATTGCTACCTGGAAGAGTAGTTTTGGGGTCAAAAGGGAGCTTCAGTTCAAATATGGATAGATACTGCTGAAAGTCCTTCCAGAAAGGGAGGACCAACTTATTCTCTCTCCAAAAGTTAACGAGAGCACATATTTTTCTACCCCCTTATCATCAATAAATTTTATAAACCTTTCTTAAAATATTATATAAAATGTCATCTTTTTATTGTTTTAATTTGTATTTCACTGATTACTAATGAGAACAAACTTCTTTTAATATGTTTATTAGCCATTTATATTTTCTCTCTAAATTGTTAATTTAAATCTGCCATTACCAAAGGTGGAGGGAATGGCAGTTGGAATGATATGAGAAACACATGAAGTGGAACTGAGAGGTCCTGGCCAAGACCATCCTAGACCAGCCAGCCCTCGCCACCTCATTAGGTGACTGTAGACACCTGAGCAAGCCCAGTGCCGATCAGCAGCTCTAACCCAAATCAACAGAATCTCTCGTTTAATGTGTAGTCTTATGAGGAAAACAAATGGTTGCTACTTTAAACTCGAAGATTTGGGTAGTTTGTTACATTGATAAAATCACCTGAGCCACTTCTTAAGACACTTCTTTACTTTCTTGCTCTTATTAAACTTCCCACCCTGGAGAACACTACTTCTCCTGGAAGATTCTCAAGAGGCTGTTTCACTTTTCTTACTACTGTTAATACTATTAATATATCTGGAGATGGAATAGATATCAACCTTGTCATATCCAATCTATTGTCTTCCCTTTTTTTCCAAAACACCCAGCTTTAATAATGTTCCTTCCTCATCCCTAGAAATACCAGGTTTAAATTTGTTGTCATCCTTCCTCTTTACAAATATCTATGGGCATTTAGGCTTCTTCTCATACCCCTTAAAATTGTACCACCCAGTATATTACCATTCTGTCTACCATGACTACTTTCATAACTCTTGATTATTTGAATATTGGCATAGATAATTCACGCCACAGTTACAGTCATACCTTCGATCTTATCACTACAAATAAATGCAAACCTTCCATAATTTCAATTTCAAACACATTGCTCTCTAATTCCCGCACTTTCTTTCTCCAGCTTACATGCTCTAAAATCCCAACACCAATAACCAGAACCTAAAATATATTGATCTTTTTATGTTTCATTGTTTCTTTCTTACTTCTTATCTACTCTTTTATCTTTATCGAGCTTAAATTCAATGATAAACTGTTATAAACAATCTCTTTTCTATGTCTTCACCTTTCTTGGTAAGACCGCAACTCTGGTTCCTTTTCTCTGCCTACTTTGCACCTCTATACACCTACCTGAACGTGGTGGTGAAAAACACACTATCATGTAGATTGTTTACATATAGAATCGTGTTTACTAGCTTCTTATATACCTTACTGCTTTTCAACAATTGTATTATATTTTTTCATTCTCTGTTTAATCTGACATCTTACTAGATGACCATTTCAGGCATTGTGTTTCTTCTCAAACCTCCGACATCGATGCTCTTAGCTAATGAGCTCACTTGTTTAAGGGAAGAAATTATAGCAGTCAAAAGACCTTCCAGAAGCTGTCACCACCATTACAACCCACCTACTTGTTTTTGTGGTGATATGTGTTTTTCTAGTTCATTACAAATGAATTGTCCGTGCTTCTTTCTATCAGCAATACCTACAGATGTGCAGTAAATTGTATTCTCAGTAGTTCCCTGAATAGTATCACTTCATCAAGGTTTGCCTCTGTTTCATCTATCATTTTTAAGCATATGCATGATCTTTCACAGCAGTGTTGAAACCATCTGTTTGTTCCTTTATCTGAAACATACTTGTCTTGGTCCATTTGTATTGCTATAAAGGAATACCTGAAACTGGGTAATTTAAAAAGAAAAGAAGCTTCTTTGGCTCATGGCTCTGCAGGCTGTATAAGAACCGTGGCACAAGCAACTGCTTCCGGGGAGGGCCTCAGGCTTCTTCCACTCATGGCAGAAGGAGAAGGGGAGCCGGCGTGTGCAGAGGTACCATGGAGAGGAAGTGAGTGAGTGAGAGGGGTGGGGGTGCCAAGCTCTTTTCAACAATGAGTTCTCTCTTAGACCTACGAATGAGACCTTACTTGCTCCTATAAAAATGGCACCAAGCCATTCATGAGAGTTACATCACATGACCCAAACACCTCCCACCAGGCCCCACCCCCAACACTGGGAATCAAATTTCAATGTGAGACTTGGTAGGGCCAAACAAACCACATCCAAACTATGGTAATACCAAAATAAATAAACAAATCATCTGATCCTTCCCCCCACCCGTTGCATACAAACTTGTTTTTGCTCTTTACAGCGAAACTCCTTAAAATACATCACTAAACCCATTTATTCTAAAATTGCTATTCTTATTATACTTGAGCCCATTCCAGGCAAACCTATTTCTCCTGTCACTCTACCAAAATTTATAATGCAAGATCAGCAATGACCTCTTAATTATTAAATACAACAGTCAATTCTTAGTCCTCATCTTTCTGATCTATCTGCAGCATTTGCCTTTCTCATCTTTAGCACACATTTTTTTAGCTTGTATTCCAGACTACATACTCTCCCAGATTTCCTTCTCTAGTCTAACTCATAATTTTCATTGTTCTTCACTGTTTTTTCTCATTTTCTACTCTAACAATATTGGAATTCCTAAGGGCTTAGTCCTTGAATTCTTTATTTTTTTTTTCACTTACATGTATATACTAACCAAATATCATCCAGTGACATGTTTTTAAATGTAGTTTTTACACAAGACACTTTACAATTTATACCTCCTAACTAGATTTTATTCTACCCAAAGAATTAAATACCCAGCTTTTTACTTGATCTTTGTACTTAGTTTTCTGCTAGGCAATGTAAGACAAACATGCCCCAGACTAAACTCTCAGATTCTAACATGTCATCATTATCACCACCTGTTCTTTCTACAGTCTTTGCCATCTCGGTTTAAGTCAACTGCATTTTTTATTCCACAACCCTTTCGGTTGCCTGCTTCCTTTCTAGAGACTAAACTATGCTAGGTATAACATAGGTTCTCAGTGTGAGAGATTAAATGAATGAAGGCATTGTTTTGAAGAATTACAAACTTTATCAATTATAAGGATACCTATTTTTGTCCTCTTAAATGCATGTAGTTTTAACATTTCCTTTGCCCTAATACACCTGTTCCTAGCCCAGGAACACACTTGGGTTTTTCAGTTTTCTTTGACACATATCTGTTATACTTGTTTTCTTTCTTTACTACCAACATTTATGAGTCATTTTCTTTTAAGTATAGCTATTTTAAATAGAAAAAAAAAATCACTATTTCAAAACCAATTTGAGACCAAGTATTTTCATTTTTTAAATTTTAGATATTCTTTTGATTTTTAATTACTGAAATGTTTAGATTACTTTTGACAACTTATTTTATGTTTTCTACTTACTCTGCTTTTTAAAAAATTATTCTTATGTTTTGATGAATTCATGTAGTTAATTTACTTCCATTTTTCTCTAATGGTTTGAAAGTTTGACATCTCATTAATATTTTTCAAATGGTTTCACTTGAAATTTTTACATTTGTATTTAAATGTTGCTACTTCTAAGCAATGCCTTATGTTAATCATTTTCTTTATATTTTTCCGATATAAATAAAAATCTTTGCAATTATTTTGCTCTTTCTGCCACCTCCTGCCATATTTAACATCAGGGAGTTAAAGAACCTATTCCACTTGAATATAATTAATGAATTAATTTTAAAATTAAAATTATAATATTTGCCTTCAAAAATCACCCTCATTTAAGCCTAAATATAAATTATACTTGTTTCATTGTTCTTCACCATGTCTTGTATGGTCTCTGTCTCTTAGACTCATCTTTTTTTTTTTCAAAATACATCCTCTAGGAATTCTTTCAGATAGGTGTAGGTGGGTAAGAAACATTATGTACTTGGGCATGTTTAAGTATTTTTATTATTCTCTCCTAGTTGAATGTTTGGTTAAATGTAGAGTCCTAGTTAAATATTTATATTTCAGAAATAGACAGATAATCCTTTACAGTCTTGTACCTAAGGTTGCTAAAGAGGCTGTAGACGTCTATCTGCTGGTTATTCATTTAATAGTTGCTTCTACTCTCATACCATCCCACAGAACGTTCAACAATATTCCCCTTTGAGCTCTAAAATTTCATTCTGATATGATAAGCTATTTAAATTTACTTTCTTATTTACGGTTGACAATAAAAATCTCAGGATTTGTGTTTTCAATTATTTTTAAAGAACTTTTAAAAATTATTTGTTTTTATATTTCCTCTCCCTACTCTCTGCTGTCGCTTTTGTACATAACAAGTATTGATGGATGATGGAATTTGATTTATCTCTTTTGTGTATTAAATTTTATTGTATTCTCTCTCCCTGCCTCCCTCCCTCCCTCCCTGTTCCTCTCTCTTTCTCTGTCTTGCACCTTTGCGTGTGCGTGCACTGGAGTGCGCACTTGATGTATTCTGTGAGATCCCTTGTCTAATCTCCCAGCTCACTAATTGACTGTGTTTATCTGGGTTCTCTTTACCTCATCTATTGATACCCCACACCCTACAATTTTGATTTTTATTTTTCTACTTCCGTATTTTTCACTTTGGTGATGTCCACTCAGATCATTTTATACCAATATTTCTATTAATATTTTCATATTATTTTTTAATCTGACCATATATTTTGTTATGAATAATGCAAAGATGATTGCACATAATTTCCTTTTATTCTCTATTTCATTTATCCAAACAGATTGTAAATAATTCAAGAAAACTTAATATGCTTTATTTTTTTTTTACCCTTTCTTAGTTCTTTTTACCTTGATTGACACAAGATACATATAAGGATTCATTGCTTCAAGATCAAGGGCTTACTCTCTCTGCTTCCTTAGTGCTTCCATTTTCACTTCTGAGCGTAAACTTTCTATTCCAGTCATAGGAGTATGTGGATCTCTACCTTTTCTCTCCTCCACTGAGCTTCTAAATCTCTGGAACTCTGTCTTGTCTTATTTTAGGCTCAGTTCTCCAAGTCATCCAAGTAATTTGAGTACTGAAAGAATTTGAATAATTGATTACAAATAATACTGCAGTGCAAGAAGTAGGAGTCAGTAAATTCAAGGTCTCGTTTGTTCAAATAGGATTTAATTTCAACTACCAGATACACATTGGAAGCAATAATATTTTCCAGAAATAACTAAGAGTCCCAAAACAAGTCAAAACAAATCATTATCTTGGGAGAAATTATAGAATTTATGGTCACCAAGAAAGCATTTTTCTCATACAATTACTTTATTCATTTTAAACAAAATCCTGCCTTATCTAGATAGCATATGACTTAGTTATAGAAATTGCTATAAAAATAATAATGGGTGTAGCAATTTATATCACTGAAACATTGTGAACTAAACAAACAGAACCATACGATGAGCAATAATTTCAAATGGAGACAACCCAGAATCAACACTTTATTTTGTTAGTGACAGTTCCAGAATGTCAAATAGACTATAAGACACACAAACGATAATTAAATTACCTGCATTCACTAATTTATGTTGCAATTATTAAGTATTTACATGCAAAAAGAACTTAGAGCTCCCACAGAGACATCGAATGTGCAATAATTATTACTTGCCTACCAAATGGCTAAACAAAAATCTCAATAGCCAATTTAAGTCTAATGGTTGAACTAATCAATCCAATTGAAAATAAAAAATGTGAAAAGTTAAAAATAGACTACAACAGAAAGGAAAACAAGTCACCCAGAGTAGCCATTATAAAATTGTAATTTTGTAATTTCTACTCTAGAGAGTAGCACAAATTTATATACATATATATTATAATATATATATTGATTCTAAAAAGGAAGTTAAGAAAATCCATTTTCAACTCTTGTTGGGCAAACTTATCTTTTTTTTTGAGACAGAGTCTCACTCTGTTGCCCAGGCTAGAGTGAGTGCCGTGGCGTCAGCCTAGCTCACAGCAACCTCAAACTCCTGAGCTCAAGCAATCCTCCTGCCTCAGCCTCCCGAGTAGCTGGGACTACAGGCATGCGCCACCATGCCCGGCTAATTTTTTCTATATATATTTTTAGCTGTCCATATAATTTCTTTCTATTTTTAGTAGAGATGGGGTCTCGCTCTTGCTCAGGCTGGTCTCGAACTCCTGAGCTCAAACGATCCGCCCACCTCGGCCTCCCAGAGTGCTAGGATTACAGGCGTGAGCCACCGCGCCCGGCCAGGGCAAACTTATCTTTGCCTCAAAGTCAACTAAAATATTATTGAGTATTGAGTATTCACTATCATTTATAGCATGCAAATTCATTTCATGAATTTGTGTTATTTAGTGTTTCAAGCATTTTATATATTATAAGTTATTTAGTGTTTCAAGCATTTTATATATTATAACAAAACAAAGAGATTTTCCACATGGATAGTCACTCAATATCAAACTTTCTCAAGTAATCATGTCAAAGACAATCATTTTTTTGCAAGCATTCATATAAGAATGTTTAAAAAGTCAATATTCTAACTTGAAAGTAATAACACATTTTCTAATGTGGAGTAAGAGGATACAACTCGTTGATATTTTATTACTTTTTATCTGGAAAATGACTGTTTGCTAACAATCCTTTTCCAGGTCAATCTCAACAACTCCTCATACTAAAAACAGGAGACTACAGGATTAATACTCTACCATTTATATATGTACATTTATATATATTTACATGTGTGTGAGTGTGTAAACTGACCTAAGCTGATTTGTTCATTCAGCAACTATTGAGTCCTTTCAGTAAATATCTGTAGGATATCTACTAAAATCACCTTTGTGATTCCTTACCCACAACACTACTACCAAGTATATATTATAAAAAAAGTTTTATACTATGTTTTTCCAAGCTTACAAATATTGATTGACATGCAGGCACAAAAGTAGCTAAGGATCCTTTTCTTGAAAGGAAAAACACTCTCTGTTCTCTGGCATTCCAACAAGCGTGTTGAATAAAAAAATCATATGTGGTAGATACAACAATATTTTGAGAGCATAATGAGCCAGTTTTCCAGGTGTCTCAGGCAACAGAGGGCCTCATGAAATGGGGAGACACAAGAGTACAGAAAGCTACACTTAGCACACTGACTTGAATCTATTAGACTTCTAAAGTTGATGGAATTTCATACGTTATCTGTGCTGAAGTGGTGTGCATTAGTTATAACTATATCTTGAATATCAATAATTTCAAAAATTAAAATCAAATTTTCAGTTGTATTAATTGCTCACATAACCACTTCCAAAATGTGGATTCCTGATCACAGTATGTTAAATGCTCATGTTCTTGTACTAAGACTAGAACAGTGGTTTTTCAGCAAAGGATATGTCACCCTTGTATGGTACTTTTAGCAATGTATCAGAGAGCTTTGGTATATTATAATGACTTAAAAGAATTCCTGACATTTTGTGTGTGGAGGCCAGAGATGTTTTAGCATTGAATATACATTTACTTAGAGACTCTAAAGAAAAAAAAGAGAACAAAATATGTGAATTTATGCTTTTCTCTAGTTCTTGAATTTTTTTTTTTTTAAAACTATGTTTATGAAGTGACTCTACAATATTCTTTCTATTCACTCCTTCTGGTACTCCAATTATACATATATTAGACTAATTCTAAACTTCCTATCTCTTAATGTCTCCTTTCTGTTTCCAATCTCCTTTACTTGCTAATTCATTCTAAGTAATTTATTCGTATTCATATTTCTGTGTATTATCTTCTTATTTGATAGTGTTTAATTTGCTGTTCAATTTTTTGAATAAGTTTGTTTAAATTTATAAATTTATTAGTTTTAGTAGACCATTTGCTTTTAGTTCCATTTGTTCTTATCTCTCTGATGCATTTATTTATAAAAGTCTCTTTTTAAATGGTTCATCTTTGTAATTTTATTTCTCTTACTCTTAAACATTTTATAAATAGTTGTTTTATATTATTTACTCTGACAATTGTAATACTTTTAGTCTTGGGTAGTGTAAATCAATTTTTTTTAGTGTTAATGTTAACTGTCATGGTGGTTTGACTTTTTGTATCCTCATGATTTTTTATTCTGCCTTCATTTGTTTTTAGCATTATTGTTTTTTAATTGTGGAAGTCCTAATGATTAAATGAGGACTTTTTTTATTTTTTCATTTTTTATTTTTTTATTATTTTTTTTATTTCATCTTATTTTTTTTTTCATCTTATTGTTATGGGGGATACAGAATTGCAGGTTACCTACGTTGTCCATGTACTGCTTTTCCCCCCAAGTCAGAGCTCCAGGCGTGTCTGATCCCCAGATAGTGCGCATTGCACCCATCATGTAGGTATATATCCCTCCCTTCCCCACCCCCCCTTCCCGAGTCAGCACCTTCAAGCGTTACCATTCCCCAAATGGTGCGCAATGCACTCATTGTGTAGGCATACCCCCATCTCCTCCCCCACACCCCACCTCAGTCTGATATCCAATTGGTGTCGTTCCCAGATTTGTATTTAGGTGATGTTCAGGGAAACCAATTTTCTGGTGAGTACATGTGATGCTTGTTTTTCCATTCTTGGGATACTTCACTTAATATAATGGGTTCCAACTCTTTCCAGGAGAACCATAGAGATGTCCTATCTTCATTATTTCTTATAGCTGAGTAATATTCCATGGTATACATATACCACAGCTTACTAATCCAATCATGTATTGATGGGCATTTGGGTTGTTTCCACATCTTTGCTATTGTGAATTGTGCTGCTATAAACATTCGGGTACATGTGTCTTTGTTACAGAATGACCTTTTTTCCTTTGGGTATATGCCCAATATTGGGATTGCTGGATGGAATGGCAGGTCTACTTGAATCTGTTTAAGATACCTCCATAATGCTTTCCACAGGGGTTACACTAGTTTGCAGTCCCACCAGCAGTGTATGAGTGTTCCTGTCTCTCCACATCCACGCCAACATGTGTTGTTTTGGGTTTTTTTGATAAAGGCCATTCTCACTGGGGTTAAGTGATATCTCATTGTGGTTTTGATTTGCATTTCTCTGATTATTTCATCTTATTATTATGGGGGATACAGAATTTCAGGTCACATAAGCTGCCCATGTACCGCCCATCCCCCCAAGTCAAAGCTCCAGGCGTGTTCGTTCCCCAGATAGTGCGCATTGCACCCATCATGTAGGTATATATCCCTCTCCTCCCCACCCCCCCTTCCCGAGTCAGCACCTTCCAATGTGACCATTCCCCAAACAGTGTTGTTTTGGGATTTTTTGATAAAGGCCATTCTCACTGGGGTTAAGTGATATCTCATTGTGGTTTTGATTTGCATTTCTCTGATGATTAGGGATGTTGAGCATTTTTTCATATGTTTGTTAGCCATTCTTATATCTTCTTTTGAGAAATTTCTATTCATGTCATTTGCCCACTTTTTGATAGAGTTGTTTGATTTTTTTCTTGCTGATTTTCCTGAGTTCTAAATAGATTCTTGTTATCAGTCCTTTATCTGATGTGTAGTATGCAAAAATTTTTTCCCATTCTGTAGGTGGTCTGTTTATTCTCGTGACTGTTTCTTTGGCTGTGCAGAAGCTTTTTAATTAATCATGTCCCATTCATTTATTTTTGTTGCTGCTGTGATTGCCTTGGGGGTCTTGTTCATAAATTCTTTGCCTAGTGTTCCTGCATACACGACTTGCTTTTACTATTTTTAAAAGGTAACAAAGCGGGTGGCTGATCTGGCACTGCGTTAACTCTCTTATATAATTTACGCTCTGTCATAGGAACTTCCTCACCTCATTGTTGCTCAAGAACCAGTAGTGCCAAGAACATCTATTCTCAGGCTAACCTCTCTTGTACAGATTACCTAATGTGTGAGTCTTGGCTAATTATTTTTGTTGGATAACAGTGCTTGCAATATTTAGCAACATTATTTGAAATAACTGGCCTCACAAAGATGATATCATATGTGTGGTATAATTGTTCTACACTATCAGTGTCTCTTAGAGCATATAGCCAGCCATGATGCTGGTAGCAAGAGTTAGATATTTAAGTTCCTTACTTCCACAATACCCAATTCTATCATTCCTCCTTTCTGAGTACCCAAAGGACTCAAGATGTTTTTGCCACAATCATAACAATTTTGTTAGATTAATAAGCACTATTATACTATCTCATATATATATTTTTTAAAAAATATAATAGTTTATTTTAAATAGATAAAAACAGTGAAGCTCCTTGAGTTTCATTTTAATTGATTTTTAATGAAACAGCTGTAGTTGGAAGGGAATTCTGTGCTGATGTATAGGTACATACATTATGAGAAATACTATGATAATCTAGACAGATGGTCTCTCTGAGAACTCTTGGACTATAAACTGTGTTTATATACTTAATCTTTAAGATATTATGTTCCCCATATCTTGATTTAGTTACTAATACATGTTATATTTGCAGCATGTTTCTATATCCTGTTGATAATTCCAAGCAAAAAGGATTTTGGGGGTTATAACAGATATTCCCATTCACAGATTTGATGATAAACATGGAATATTTCTCCCATCTCATATTCCATGATGCACTATGTTATCTATCTCAATACTTTAAAATGTACTGCATAAAGGACTTTTTATATTTCTACTCTATCAATATATGTCTCTTTAAATATTGTTTTTACATGAGTAAAGCATTTAAATGTTTTTCTAAGACTAAAGTAGACACATGGCAGCAATTCAATATAGGTTCTCCATGCATTCACTTTATCATCTTCAGTGGGAAGGGAAATTGAAAATGAAAGAAGGGGAAATATTTGTTTCAAAATTTGATTATAAATAAACAAAATTCATCAGAATATTTTGGTTCTTCATTCACCTTTGGTGAGTAATATTATAGTAGAATAACAGCAACTGATAGGGTACATGTTATTTTAAATTATGTATATGCTTGCTTATTAAAACCATTCCATGAGATATTAGCATCCCCAATATGCCCATTGTAAATGGTGCTTTCAGTTGCACATCATAACCTGAAGTGTGGGAAAAAAACTTCATTTCACAGACTATGCATTTGTAGCAAAATTATATGAGATAAGGTTACCAGACCATTTTTTAGAGTTTGCTTCAAAATGTTTTTATACCTTAGCTCATTTAACACATATAGCAATCCATAATTAGTGTTGAATTTATATTATCATACTTATTATTTTACCACTAACATATTTTCCATAAAACAAATGGAGGTCCAAAAATATAGATGAAAAGTCCAAGCATAACAACACTAAATGAAATGGACTATAACTTTTGAATAGTGAATGGTGCATCTAAAATTATTTATGGTTATTTCTCCTTCCCTGTTTTGTTTTCTAGCAGATTTTTGGAGAAGGATTATATAATTAATTAATTCTATTATTCATAATTCCTACCTCTTTACTATCCCCTCTCACTTCAACTAGCAATCATTTCACCTTACTGCATTTCCTGGCTTAAGATGCTACTCCCTTAACATATGTGAAAGTAGTATGTATTTTATTAATCTAATTATGACATTAATTTTATTCATTCTCCCTTTTGGGACAGAATTTATTTCCATGAATGAAGTGGCATAAAAAAAACAGTGGGAGCATCTGCCCACTTCTCCTTTGAAGATTGGAGAACAAGTGGGAGAGTTAGACTATGTTCTTTCTTTAGATGATCAGAATGATAAGTCTTCTGAAATGCAAGGCAAAAGTCCAGAGACTTTAAAGGGAACAACTAGAATTGTATTATTAATTTTTCAACAATTTCCACTCAAGCTCAAGTATTAAATGAACACTGATATGTGTTTGTATACATGTACATTATCCCTATTTTATGTAGGGTCACCAGAGCTAGAATGTTATTTATTTTATTGATCTTATCAATACACCACCTTTTGATTTTGTTGATTTTCTCTATTATATTCCTGTTTTTCAATTTTATTAGTTTCTGTTTTAATGTTAATTATTTTATTCTGCTTGCTTTAGTCTCAAATTATTCTTTCTCTCTAGTTTCTTAAGGTGGAAACTTAGATTATTGATTTTAGATCTTTCTTCTTTTCTGATACATGAATTTAATGCTATAATGGAGAATGGGCCTTTGTCATGAATGCTCTGGGAATGTTTCACACGGTTACTTTTCCTCTCTCTGCACCAGATCATAAGGGGATCTTTCCTGATTCTTTATCACTGGAACTTGATGAAGTTCACAGTGGTAAAAATCCATGAAATGGAGAGGTCCCTCGATGACTGTGACTCCCAAGAGTTTCTCACTCTCATGTTTGTCCACATTGAAAGCAGCCTCCAGTAATTTATTCAAATCATCATTTAAATGTTCCTTCTAGTTTATGGCTCCAAGTAAGCAGATCTTGACTGTGACTCTCGATTAGCCTGTCTCCAGATTTTTCAGTGGTAGTTTGCTATGTGATCCCAGTTAATCCAATTGGTCCAAGAAAAGTTATTAATTTTCAGTTTGTTCAGCTTTTCTATTCTTGTAAGGATGGAAGTAACAACTTCAAAGTTCTTCACCTGTGGAAACCCCTCTGTTCAATTATAAGCTGTTTGTTAATTATTTAATATCACGTTTGTAGCAACTCAATGCATGACCTTTCTATATAGCAATTAAAAAGAAATCTCTCTCTACAAGTAGATAATACTACTTAATTATTATGAATTATCAGTGATCTTACTAGGCAAGTGGTCTTCTAATTAATTATGATTAGATAGAAGTGACAATGTTTTAAGGCTTACTTCCTAGAAACTCAATTGTGCATTAGAGCAAATCTAAAATCACATTCTAGAAATAATATTATAATAAATATTTTAATATCTTAATTTTAAAATGTATACATATATGTAGTAATAAATAGTGAAGGACGGATTACTTCCACTTTGACTCTCCACCTTTCATTCCACTCCTTGGTTAAACATCATAAAATTACTCTTGTTTACTATTCTGGTAGTTATCATGAGAACTGTTTACCTTGTCCAGGCATAATTATTATATAGATTCTGCCTTTTTTTGACTCCCTAATTTCATAAGAGAAAGTCATACATGTACTCAGCTTGACCAATTGTTAAATATAGCTGTCATCTTAAAGGATATGTAAAATAACTTTATTTTGAACATTCCACCAATCAGCACTATGTAAAAGCTCAGTTCAGTGAAACAATTTATAAGGGATTTTCTAAAGTCTATCAATTTAGATTATTTTTAATCTCTCAATAATCTAAAATTGTTCCCTTGCTTAATCCAAGCTAAAACAAAGAAAATATGTGAACAATGCCAGATAGGTATCCAGCAGATCTTCTTTCACTGAACTGCATTTTGGTGAGAAGTCATCAACTGCACTAAGGGCTATTACAAAACACAGTGCCATAGATCTCATTGCTGTAAGTCCTGAAATGATGTTGTTGAGAAAAACCATGAAATGTATTATATCCTCTTCCTGAGGGCCAGCCAAAAAATTACTTGTATCAGGAAATTTTATGCTTCTCAAAAATTTGCTTTAGTTTTATCTTGTTTATACAGAGCCTATTGTAACTGATTGGCTTTCGCACCTGGCTTCCATTACTGTGAAGGTTAAATTCAAATTTACACCTTCTAAATCTAGCCAATATATGCAACTTCATAGTTTCCATTTCATTACAAGCCTCAATTATTCCTTGACCTATCCTATCCCACCAGTATTTGTCAGTTGTATAATTTCTCCTATTTTAATAGACATTTAATCTAGCATTATATGTATTTATATATATATTTTGTTTGTATATGTACATATATGAAAAGTAGATGTTAAAACTGTTTGCAATACTCAATACTGTATGGGGTGTAGTACCTAATTAAAGCTAAAACATAGATATAAAATAAACATAGTGGAGGAAAAGAGGAAGATATGGTCCCATTTATTTTAGAGAATATCTAGGGAGAATTTAAGGAGAGGCATCTTAACAAGTGAACAGTTTTCATCAATCTGGAAGGGATTTCTGCCAAGGGCAAAATAAATGATCATGGGAAGCATAAGTAAGGAAGTATTTATTTTTTGACAGGGCAGAAACAACTGCATAAATGGAAGGCTTAAGTCCTTATGCAGCATGAACTCAAATGGAGTCCACCTCCTTCTGAAGAATGATGTCTATCACAGCCACTCTTTTCAGCTCACTGTGCTTGATTGAGCAAAAGCTGAATAGGAGATTGAATCAGCTTACCTTGACATATTGAAACAGCTGTGTAGGCTCTTAAATCCCACTATCTGAAACATAACAAATACATAATTCTATCTAACTAGAATTGTTGAAGTTTCTTATCTGTAGAAATATGAAATTGTTCCAATGAATTAAAGCTGGATAGGGTAATACTTTTTGATGTATTGCTAAAGTCCTTCATTTTTTTCTTTAACAACTACCAGTTGTGAAGCCAATATTACAGTAAAGACACAAAAAAAGATGAAAAGTCACCCATTCCTTTAATCAACTCCTTTTGTTTTGTTGTTACTAAATGTGTTATAAAAACTTGTCCAGTGTTAGACAAGATCCAACCTCAAGCACTTAATTTCAGAAAGCTCTCTCACACAAAAGTGCTGACTTCATGAATGTTGGGTAAGTTTGCCTTTGGAATATAGAAATACGTATCTTCAAAGGCAGGACCAGGCTATTGTGCAGATATAGAAATATACTACGCTTTGAAGAAGTGATTGTCTGCCATGTGTCAGCTGTTGTACATATTAAGTCACATAATTCTCAGGATGACCCTGAGATTGAGAAATCAGTAATTCTGATTTACAGGCAAGGAAATAGATAAAGAGAAGCTAAGTAATTTTCTAAGCTTCACACAGCTGGTAGGTGGTTGAACATTGATTTGAAACTGGGGTTCCCTCTTTAGCTTCCTTGTTTGTGAGAGAAATCATCTTGGTCCCAGGATGTTAAATCGCATTTTAAGAGTGAGTGGGAAAGCCAAATTCAACGCTTTGATCAATTGACTTTCTGCCATGGAAGAACTGAGCACAGAATTGAATCTAGTAGTCATAAATATGTGGTTTTTCTCTTACTGTAATTATCTAGAAAACAGGATCTGACTTAACTATCTTCAGCAGAAAAAATTTGTTAGAATAAGATATAATTTTCAAATAACTGGTAAGCTATTTTTAATTTTTTATTGAAACATAATAGATGTACATATTTTGGGGGAACATGTGATAATTTAATGCATTCATATAATGTATAAAGTTCAAATCAGAATGATTGGGCTATCCATCACCTTAAATATTTGTATTTTCTTTATGCTAGAATCATTTGAATTATCCCCTTCTGGCTATTTTGAAATGTACAATATACTATTGTAATCTATAGTCACCCTACTGATTGATCTAACACTAGATCTTGTTTCTTTATTTCTTCTATCTAACTGCATATTTGTACCTATTAATCTACTTTGCAGTTGATTTTAAGAAGTTAATTGATGTTTTGAAAAACCCATTAAAAGTAATTGAAAGAAAATATGCCCATCCAGAAGCTGATTAGTGTTCCCTTTCTAATTTAGCTCACTTTCACTTCCTTCTAGAATATCTGATTGTTGATCTGCTGTCTTATGTGGTTGGCTTTGCATATTTTTTCCTTCTCAGCTTTCTTTACACACTTCTGGGACATGTGTGGGTTGAGAAACAGAAATTGTGACAGAAAGTAGAGGACAGACTCTTAAACATCTCTTGTCAAAGTATTGATTTAGCATTATACTGTTATAATTTCATGTATTCTGAATTAACTAAGGAAATTGTTGTTTCCCCTCCTGTTCCTGAAGAGCTGTCTGAAAATGTTCATATTTCCTTCACATGGAAAAAGTTTTTCACAAAACACATTTTATTTTCCACATCTATTGTTTTCTCTGAATAAATTAACAGGCAAAATTTATGATATGCAAAAGATACAAATAAATGTGCCAAAAAAGATAAATCAAACACTTGGATCCATCACCTTGGTTAGAAATACAACATTACCACTATAGTTCAAACCAGTTTTGTGTATTCTCTCCAGATGAAACTTCTATCCTGAACTTTATGGTTATTATTCCCATTCATTACTGTATACTTTTATGCTGTGTGTGTCTCAGTGCAATCTACAAAGAGTGTTGTCCAAAGGTGTTCTACAAAACGTATTTTCTCAACACAGTGTCTCAGTGCTGATGTGCCACATCCTCATCTATGCCTTGTATAACCGATTCTTTTATCAATATGAATGATCTAAACCTAGATTTAATTATGATTTTAACTTGTACTATTTAATAGTGGCCCCTTAAATTTTTTCTTATGGTTATTAGCCATACATATATCTCCTTATCTCAATTGTCTGTTAATATTTTTGGCATTTTCCAATATAGATTTTTAAACTATTTTTATAGAAATCTTTTAAAAATACATTAGTAATTCTAATCATTATTATTATATATACTCTATATACTTTTCTCAGACTACAATTTGTCTTTTCATTTTCTTCATAGTGGTTTTAGATGAACAGGAGTTTTTTTATCAATTTGATTATGCATATTTTTGTTTTCAATTTTTATAAAATTAAAAATATCAGTTATTTTATGCTTTGAGGGTTTTGCATCTGGTTTAGAAATTTCTTCTATCCCCAAAGGTAATGATTATATTCCCAAATATTTCCTTCAAAAATGATTCAAGCTATTGTTTTTCATATTTAAAACTTTGATGAACACAAAATTGATTTATAAGATAGTGTGAAGGAAAAACTAAATATAATTTTTTTCTGCGTGAATATCTAATTATTCCAGCATTATTTCTTGTAGGGACCCTCATTTCTTGAGTAATTGTAATACCACCTCTGTCACATATCAAAATTCTTCTTATGTGTAGGTCTGCTTCAGGACCTGCGATTCTGTTCCATTGGTTGGATCGTTTTCACATATTTGTTAATTTTCCTATCAAGTGATTTATGTTCAGGTATTTACTCTTTCTAATTTTATCCATATGCGATTTTTATTCTCCTTTATAAATATTTCATATCATTTTTGTATGGTTGGTTTACTTAGTGATCTCCATTTTTATTTTATGATACTACTTTCTGACTGTTAGATTTTGCATTTTAATTTTTGTTCAGACTTTATGAGATCATTGACTTTTTGATTGCTATTTTTATAGTGACATATCCAGACTGTTCATGAAGATTTAGATTGTAAATGTTTCTTCCAATAGCCTGGAACCCAATATAAATTTCAACTATTAAAATTAATTTAATTAAGAATTAAATTAAATTCATTTTTATTAAAAATAATTATACTCTCGATTTTTTTCAATATTTTAGAAGATTGAAAATTAATAGCAATTAGATATGCTGTAAGGTTTAAACATTTACAATAAATTAGACAACATCACTGCAGCAAAAGCCAATCTAACCCGATAAAGTATTAATTATCTCCAAAGAGATAAAATAGTATTTTTATAACCATTTGCATCTAAGGAAAATAATTGAATTTTGTATCTCAACCATCTTCTGAATTAAAGAGAAACTATAACTTAAAAATTATCATGGCACCATTAGCAACCATGATAATCTTCCTATCCCCTGAGATACATCAAAACACTGAAAAATTAAATAATTTCCTTCAGATATATTTCTCTGATGTTATGAAATCTGTTTATAAAAGACAAAATAGATTTATAAACATTTATTATTCTTATTTCTACATTAGTCAATAGGGTATTACTTTTATATAAAGGAAAAATATGAGAGTGTACAATTTTTTCTTAATGTCTATGACCATAGTCAATAAAAGAGGGTATATTTATAGCTAGAGATGAGATGAGTAGCATCTTTTCATCAATCTCCTACCTCACTGAAACCTCAACCTGTCTAGGTAATTGAATGGAGTAGGGTATTGATCAGTGGAAAGTGATTACATTGAAATTCAGCCCAAAACCCTGTTTTCCCAAAATTTAGCAGGGCAAAAGACTTAATGGCTATAATTTTTGACCTTAATATCATCTATGGTATAATGAAGACTATAAATAAATAATATGATTATTATAAATGTTGATATATATATATCTAATATTAACAATAAACATTTCAAATATAAATGTAGGTTTAAAATTCAATAAATAATAAGTTATATAAATATAATACAAATCATGGTAATTAATAATATCAATAAGTTGTAGTACCTAGTCATTACCTGCCTGATGTATAAATAATGATGACCAGTGGGATTTATGTTTGCTTTGATATTCTCTCTCAAAATTCACTGTGAACAAGATGAGAAAACATACCCTCAGAGATGCAAGGGAATTATTTTAGCTCTAGACAGTACAATACGAAGGTAGTTGCAGGTTAAGGTAAAGCTGCATGCTGAGAGCCAACCCATGCCTTTTCAGACCTCAAGCCTGATATGGCTTTAAAGCATCACTTTCTTGAAAGGAATATCTAATAAATCTTGATTACAGTTAAAAAGTTAATTAAGTCCATGGATTAGACATACGATGCTAGAAGAAGACCAGGAGATTTGCCTGTAAACCCAGTTAGTTGCATACTAAAAAGCAGAAGAGGAGCAGTTGGAGAATCCACATAGCCAAGCCGTTTCTAAAGCATGCCCACAGTCTCCAGACTGGGGGAGGTTGTTATAGATAATGTGCACTCAAATTTTGTGTAATTTGCTATGTGTATATTTTACACCTCCCTCTACATGAAAAACAAAAATACAAAACACATATTGGATTTAAGTTAATTGGTGTGTTTTTCATAGTGGTATGGGTTAGCAATTCTGGAACTATTTTCTGCATATTCTAAGCTTAGGTGAATGAGTGCTTACATAAAGTATGAAAGGAATCAGACATTTCAGATTCCTAACTTTGAGTGCTGATAGGGTATAAACAATGACACACCAGCAGCAATGGATCACACCTAGCACCCAGAGCAAGGTTCTTCCAGGGCTGAGGAAGGGAAAAGTAACATGTCCCTGAAACAGTTTGATATGCCAAAAAGCAAAGAAGTTCTCAGAGAATAAAGGAAACCTATCAAAAGAAGACAATAGTCGAGTGGGCTCCCACTGAGAAAATTGGAACCAATTTAAGTATCATAACTAACAGTGATAGTGAGGTATTATCACTCTTTCAGCATTGAAAAGAATCCATAAGCCTATACCAATATAAATAAATAGAAGAGGGGGAAAGGAAAGTTCTTCTTTAGAGTATGTATTAAATACAGAAGGCTTGATGAAGTTAGAAAGTAGTCTGTAAGTGCTAAAGCTAATGGGTGTTTGATAAAGGAGAGGAATTTTACATAGACTCAATGTATTTCCTCCAACATTATATATTAATTTTAAAATGTAATATACTAACTTTATAGTGAAAATTCTGGTAGACCCTGCCTTAACTAAGTTAATCATGTCTCTCCCTGGTTTTATTAAATAACTTCCCAACCAGTTTGCTCCTGTCCTTGGGCGAACCCAGCTTCTCCTTGTGGATGAGACAGGGCAAGTGCTGCCCCCGTGTTACCGTGAACTGGCTACTCTGCAGCCATTTGTTAGGATTTATGAATTCAACATTAGTAGCCAGAAAAGATGAATCTCTCTTTTTATCCACATTGAGGAGATTTATTCATTCACTTGTGCTAGACTCTGCAGTACTCGTGGACTCCATGTCTTAAATAATATTTTAAAAAACAAAACAAAAATAAGAATTTGGCATTTTCCCATCCTTCTGTTTCATAATTGCAGTTCATTTTTTTTCTTATAATGCTCCAGTTTTGCAAATATAGCCAATTTTTTTAAGCAATTAGGTTGTCTATTTTGGGTAAATATGCTACAGTGTGAGAATATGTAAAAGTGTCTGTGTGACTTGATATAAATTGTGTTAATTAAACACATCATTGTTTAGAAGTAGTGTCTGAAAACAACCACCAGAGAATTCATTTTCTCTGTAGTAATAAAATGTTGGTGCTTGGAAGGCTTAAGCCTAATGAATTCTAGGAACTACCATCAAGTGAAGATTTTATATTTTCAGTAACCTGGGCCAAAGTGGGTGAGGAAAACTGGGGTGGGGCCCGGGTGTGGATTGCAGCCATAGGTCCCTCTCTGTAAGGCAGGCAGCAATAGGGACAACAGTGAAGACAGAGCTGAGAAAAGAGAAGCAAATGTTTACTAAGTCCATGCTGTAAACTACAAACACGACCATGTGCTAGGCGATATTCATGGTGTTTCCTTTGTTATGTGCTCCACAGCCATATGGGTACGTGTTGATTTCTCTACAGACGGCTGACTGGAACTCTAAGTAAGTAAACAACATAGAGAAGGTTACAAAGCTAAAGTAAAATAACTGCATCTTAGTGCACGTGGTACCACCGCAGAGTACTAGCGTTTTCTAAGTTAGCAAGGTCTAATCAAGGGGGGAGGTTGGTGTAGGGGGTTGGGTAGGGAGAGAATGGAAGAAACGAATTAGAAAGTAGGAAGAGGAAAGGTTAGAGACAGTAAAAAAGCTGGGCATATATATCCTGGGCAGGTGAAGCTTATATAATTGAAGGGAATCTCTTTAAGGGAAACAAAACAAAATTATGAATCGAAAACTAAGTGCGGAGCTCTGAGATAGCAAGTAGCTCTATTAAGATGCCTGCTCTAGTTATGTGTTGCTGCATGTTAAAACACCTTCAAAATTTAACAGTTTAACCCAATACATTATTACTTTTCCCATCTCTGGGAGTTGATAGAAAGTACTTGCTTGGGATCCCTCATGCAGGTGGAATTAGATGCCGTCAGAGGCTGGAGTGACGTGAGGGCTCGATGATCTGGACAGTGGAGATGACTCATTCACGTGACTGGCAGTTCACACCGGCCGTCAGCTGAGCGTGCACCTATGGCTGTTGACCATGACCTTAGCTGGGCAGTCATCGTGGCCTCTGCATGTGACTCATGTCTCTCATGACATGGCAGCTGGGTTCTGAGAGCTAGTGTCACGAGAAGCAGCTTTCTAATAAATATGGAGCCGACTTTGCCAATTTTTTTAAAAGAGTTGGCCAGAAGTTGCACAGTATTACTTCTACCACATTCTATATTAGTTAAGCTGTCACAGACCAGTCTATATTTAAAGGAGAGGGAAATTAAACTCTACCTCCTAATGTAGGGAACAAGAAAGAATTTGCAGGTATCTTTAATCCTGCTCTACAAAGCAGACAAATCCTACTATAGAGATATAGAAATTCATAGAGCACTATGGACTTTTGACATTGGCCAACTTGAACAGACACATAAGCTGGTAAGAGCATTGGAGTTTAAAATCACAGACCAACGCAAATAGGAAATCCTGTTACTAACTGCCTTTCTTTTCTCCAGATGCTGATAAAAGAAATAGAGAAAAAGCGAAGGGTAGAAATGTATGAGGTTAATCTGTGAACAGGGCCCATGAGGAATGAGAGAATATTTAGACCTAGGAGAATTAAGATTATCCATCACTCTTATTTTATATTACGTATAAGAATACTGGCCAGAGTATACTGGCCAAAAAGTAAATGAGTTTCTCAAAATTATACAGCAAGTGAGAGACGGATTAAGTGTAGATTTTATAATCCTGTAAATTTGAATTAAAAATTTTAAACTCTTTTTCATAAAAAGAACAATTTTCCATGTGTAAATTCAGCCAAGTTAAAATTTAGTCATATGAAACAGTTTGCCAAATGAGAATCTAGGTTTTTAGCTGGACCATACATTCTTGGATGCATACTAACGTAAACTTCTCGAAGGAAGGAAACATGTCTAATCTGCTCAATTTTGCATCTCTAGGATTTAGTATAATGCCTGGCACATGACATATAAGTGGTAAACTAATATTTCTTAAATGAGTAAGCTAATAAAACTAGCTTTTATTATTGTTACTTTCTCAAATGCTTTAAAAAGTAATATAATTTGTGTGTCTGTTTTATATCCAAAATTATCAATCAGTTTGTATTCTATGTATCTTGTTTCTTGTTCCCTGTTCTGTTCCCAGGAAGTCTACCCCTAACTAGTGCTAGAAGCACATGAACCAGAGCCTTTCTCATTGCTTCACAATCCTGTAGCCTGGGATACATCTAGTCCAGGTGACCTATTAGCATGATAATTCTACCCTGTCCTGTCTCATTGAAGTTTGGGGTGCTTTTTTTGTAGCAGTGGTTGAACAATAGAAGAGTTTTTCTTTTGTCACTGGTGTCGGTTTGGTTTTCTTTTTGATTATTTTTGCTGGTTTGTTAAGTTTTTGGTTTAAAAAAGTGAATAAAAGAAACCATTAAAAATTTTCACTTAATTTTTTTTTACACAAAGAATGAATTAATGCCATCCAAATACCAAAATATAGGCCCTGAGAATGTATAATCACCCAAGGAATAGGGACAATTCCTAAAGCAAGACAGAAAACAGCTAATGACAAATATTTCCCACATTACAAATTAACTTTAGTTTAATCATTAAAAATGATTTAAAGTACATTCTAGCATGATACAAGGAATAAACTGGTCTAGTCTCCTGTTGTTTGTACTCCTCTCATTTTAAAGCCTATTTCATTAAGTGACAATAGGAATCATTAAGCTAAATGTATTAATAGCTTCAGCATCGATCTCTGGGTATTAAAATTTTCATATATGAAGATTTTCAGAAGACTTTCATGCAAGTAGTGATATAAGGAAACACATTCACCCAGTTATCTTAGTATCAGGCTACAGAGGATAAATGAGGACTGAATGCATTTTAGGCAAGAACAAAAATCTTAGTTTTAGGTTTCTTTCTTCCAACAGACAGGAAATCAATGGTGTGGTGGAATTGAGACCCAATCCTCCAAATTCTCAAATGTAAAAGCATGTCTCATGGTCTTCTCAAGTTTTCTCCAAGCCTGGGTTGTATCAGTGAAAGAGAAATGCACCAGGGTATTAAGTTTTAGAGATTTATGTGTAATGAAAGAAATTGTAATAACAAGGCAAGTAGCTGGATAGATATTGGTAGGAGCAATTGATTCTGTATATTTTGTTAATAATTTCCTAGTTGGGATATATATTTATATTATTTGTGTTTTATAATTTAATAATAATGACATTTATTAATACTTTATTAATAAGAGGCTGAGGGTGATAAATCAGCAAATGAATGTTTCATGTGAAAATTGTGAGTGTTCCTTGGCCGCATGTAAGAAGACTCTCACCTCCTGCAGTGGGAAGGCAGAAAATGCTCAGGGGCAGTTCAAGACCATAATAAAAATTGCAGCAAAACTCTAGAGAAGTTGAACTTTTGGTCTCAGCAGGTCTGCTACTTCAATGTCAAGACTGTCATTGGGAAGGAAAGATATCCTAAAACCTGAGGTTAGGGCCATCTGGGGTTATGCACTTAAAAATCTTCAATCCTCAGGCCTGGAGAAATGAGCACTCATCCCTGTTTAAGACTAGTGCTGACCCCATGCTTGAAGGCAGAATGCTTTTAATCTGCCCCCGACTATTTTTTGGCCACTACATAGGGCTAAATCACAACATAATAGAGCTGCAGAGTGTTGGGCCTTGAAAGAAAGAAAAAGAGTGTACAGTGAAGGGCCCGCAGAACTAGTCAACTTGTACAGGCAAGAATTGGGAGTGTATGTATGAGAATGGGTTCTGAGAGTACTAGATTAGGCAAGAGGGTGAAACATGGAGTTGGATGAAGTTGAGTATATTCACGTGGGATCCCTCTTCCAGTTTATAGAATTTAACACCCTAGAAAAGATCCTTGGAGATTGCTCTTAAAAGGGCACATATGGCTAATAGAAGCTTGGAAAAGCCAGTGGATTATGGTAAATAAAATAGAAATACTTGAACTACTATGTCAGACATGGAATAAGGGATCAAAAACCTCAGAGAATTGGATATGCTAGAGCAGATGTATTATGTAAGATCGAGAGAGTCAGAAGATGACGATGTTCCTGGTATATGCCTCATTTACCAAAACAACAAAGATTGTGTTGATGAGAAATGCACCAGCGTTATTGAGAGGCCCTTGCTATACATCCTCTGAAGTCCATAGCTGATGGTAGGAGATACAGGCACAGAACTAGGCTATGTGATAGCAGTAGGAACAATAGACTCCTGAAAGGATAGGAGCTACATTGTTTATTGCTATGAAAAGCAGGCCAAGGAGGAAGCTGGGGGCCCGACACAGAGTTATGGAGATGATTAATAGTATTTGGTGTTCCCTTCAATGCTAAAAACAAATGATTCCATCTTTTATCGTTCACTACTAAGAAGAAAGTAAAGCATATTACAGGCTTCTTTGGGTCCTAGAAGCAGCATATTCCACACTTAGGAAGACTGCTGAACCCATATATTTGATGATACATTTTTCTCAGTTTTGAGCAAGGTGCAGAGCAATCAAGGGCTGGGCAGCAAGTCCAGGTTGAGATGCAAGAGGTCCTGCCATTGTGGTATATGACATAGTAGATCCCATGGTTTTGGAGATATCTGTTGTGGGAAAAGATACCATGCAGAATTATGGAAGGACTCAAAGGAGAATCATAATATAGACCTCTATTGTTATGGAGAAAGCTCATTTCATTGGAAGCAGAGAATTAAACATTTTTCAAAGGACTGCTCCTGGCATGACAATTGGCCCTTGTACGGACAGATTGCCTGATGACGGGACACAAACTGACCCTGTAGACAGAACTGCAATGAGCTGGCTTGTGGCAGACCCACCAAGTCAGAGACTGGACAGGCCCAGTAGGAATCCGTTGTAAGATGTAAATAATGCATCCATTACTGAACAGGACCAAAGGTCACAAAAAGTCTGTACAGGAAGTGGCCTAGACTTCCACATTGTCTACCACTTTTGTACTGGCTTCATTTCCTCAGATTCCACAGATGGTTTCATAGGAGATCCTTTAGAATCCACTAATGGAGAAGGAAGAACTCCAAGATTGGTATGTGGATGAATAAACATAGCATCTGATGTACATTGAAAATGGATGACAGTGGTACTACAGCTGTACTCAGGAATGATCTGGAAAGACAGTGACCTCCAAAAGTGCAGAATTCCAGGTGTTATGCCTGATCGTCTGCTTTGTCTAGAGAGACTTAGGTCCTAAGTGTAGAATTTATATGGACTCATGGGCTTGCTGGTCAAAGGAACTGGAAGGATATATATTGGAAGATTGGGTAGAAGAACATCTATAAGATGAGATACATGGATGGATATATGGGAATGGTTAAAAGGTGGGAAGATATTTGTATCACATGTTTTATTGCCCATCAGAAAGCATATACCAAAGTTGAGGCTCTGAACATCAAATAAACAAAATGACTCAGTTAGTGTACAGCAGCCAACCTCTGTCCTGGCCATATGTGTGCTGGTACAATGAGGTCATTTTCGAAGTAGCTACATTGGCTGAGATGGAATTTATGCATAGACACCAAAGCAAGGGTTTTCTTCTCCCAAAGCTGATTTAACTATTTCTGCTACCATGACAGCAAGAAACGGACTAACACAAAGTTATTCATATGGCACCAATTCTCAAAGAGACCAAAAAGACATTTGGCAAGTTGACTATATTGAATTCTTTCATCCTGGAAGAGATAGCAATTCATCTAAAGTGGAACAAAAATATATTCTTGGTATGAGTTTCCCTTACCTGTCCAAGATCTAAATCAGCACCACTCTCCAGGAACTCACAAGGTATTTGATCTATTGACACAGGATCACACACGATCAATGGGCCAACTCTACAGCAAAAAGGTTCTATCATGTTCTGGCACTATCCAGAAACCAAAAACCTTATGCAATGTTGGAATAACCTAATGAAGACACAGCTGAGGCACCAGCTTCAAAATGATACCCTATAAGTATGGGACAATTTCATCCAGGATGCAGTGTGCACTTTCAGTCAATCATGATCATACATGACCATGTCTGAATTAAGTAGAGTATATCAGTTCAGGAACTAAATAGAAATCACTGCTATCTAATTGAAGCATTTGCTATTTCCTTCTTAGAACACTAGGTTCTACAGGTTTAGGTCTTGTCTACTACGTTGGAAATATCAATCTCACATCTAGATAAATAAAAAAGGTAATTTTCCATTGTGAAGATTTTCAAAGAATACCCAGCCAAATATGGAATAAAATATGAGTATCTACTTAGCTACACTGTGTTTTAGAATAATGGGTCATTATATGACCTGTGTATAGGAAGCAGTCAACATGATCTTATCTGGTCCTCTGTATTTATCAATGAAATGATTAAAGTATAAGGAAGTCAGGGAATTTTGCTCAAGTCACATGACTAGGTAGGGATATAAGAGTAAGCATAATAACTTTATTATTCTAATTATTCTTAAATGTATATCCTGACTTGATTGGGGTACTTATTTGGGAAGTTCCATATGAAAAATTTTTTAAAATTATATTCTGTACTCCTTTTTCCAACTAATTATCTGTGTTAAGGAACAAAAAATAGATGTGCAATCAGAAAAAAATACTGAATCTTAAAGAAAATAATAAAAATGGTCATGGACACAATGGCAAGAAATCTTTCAAACATATTAATAGTTAATTGATTGACTAGTCAACTAAAGGGTCCTTTGTCTCTTTATATTAGGGAACCAAAGTAAAAAACTGTAAAAATAAATATGATTTCCTAAATATTTCTACGAGATCAATTTGAACCAAATAATAACAAAGAAATATTTATTAAACTCTCCCAAGGGCATAAAAACAGAAAAAAATTGTAAAGAAAATCAATTAAAACTTTTTCAAAAAATATTAAGTTCAAGAGCTCTTCTCAGTGATTTATTACTATAATGTCTGGAAAATAGGAAGAAGGAGAAGAAAGCAAAATCCCTTTCAAGGTGTTAATGGGTAGGTGTTAAACTTTTCCAATCCCACATTAATCAGAGTGGAAATGATGAGTAGAAGAGCAAGGATTCAGCTCATGGACCAGCATTTTCAAAGTCATAAAGGCCCTTAGTTAGGTTTATATTTCCCCAGGGAATGGATGACTATGTCAATGGCCTGTGATATAACTTCCACTGCTGTATGTGTTGTGGGGCTGAGCAGAGTTGCAGCAGTCTGGGCCCCTTCCTCGCCCACTTTGTGGTCTATTCTCCACTGCCTCAGAGGCGTTAATTTAGAGGGTTTGGGAGTTGAAACAACTCCTAGAGGCAGTGATGTTGTACTGGATGACAGTACTCTTAATAAACATAATATGAAGTGAAATAAGGCAAGTGCTCTAAAGGAGGTGGCATATTTTTGGCAATGCACCTCTAAATTCTTTCTGTCCTTATAGAGACAGGGTCTCACTATGTTGCCCAGGCTGGTCTCAAACTCCTGGCCTCAAGCAATCCTCCCACCTTGGCCTCCCAAAGTGCTGTGATTACAGGTGTGAGCCACTGTGCCACTAAATTCTATTTGTCTGAACTTCTATATTTTCAATTTGAGCCTCATGTAGGGATTTAGATAAAATCATGCATGAAGCCCGTAAAAAGCTATTACAAAGTGAATTCTTTTCAGTAAAATTCATAAGAGTGAGACTATATCAAGCACGACAATAGCTTCTGGCAATATACCTAATGTTCACCACCCCAGACTTCTACCCCTGCAAAATTACATACAGTTTATTAAATATATAAGATTAATTTATAATATAACATACATAAGATTATAGATATATTACACAAAACCATATATGATTTATTCTTAGTTTGAAGGAGAATACCTGGGAATTTTTTCTGAATTCAATTTGAACTGATTTGCATATGATTACTTTGAAGGCAATGAGCTCATTGTGTTATGGTATACTGAGAAGAATAAAATTATTTTGGCCTAAAGTGGCAATAAATGTTCATTTATAAAAGTGACAAGAGTTAATCTTATTTATTTATTTTTCACATAAAGGTTGAGGAAATAATGACAAAGTGTTAAAGAACTAATTTTCCTATAATTCTTCATAGAGTTGCATCCGAACAGGTTGGCATAGCCTGGAACCTCTTTCTACAGAGGCTTGAATTATTTTTATTTTTTTTAACCTTTTTTTGAACTAATCTGAGCTGAGAGAGTTCCTCTTGGACTGTATAATCTTGATATATCCTGGTCAAAAAAATATATAAAAATTCATCTTCACACTCAGAAGCTTTGTCTACAGTAGTGTCAAATATCCAGATATTTTGAGACATATGATGATTGACTGACATTTTCATTTTTCAACTAGAAATTCTGGCAGAGTTTTGACCCAGCCTTCATCCAAAAAAGCCCCTTATGTAAACTAGAATCTTATTTTAGAATGATTGGCATATTGTAAAATCAAATATTTTTGTATTGCTGCTACTAGGTTGCTAATTTGGAAAAAAAATAAACTGTCAAAAGTTTATACACAAAGCATATTAAATGCTTAATATAAAAGCTCAAACTTCAATCCTTTTATAATTTTTTAACTCTGAAGGTACCATCAATGTAGAACACTTTAATTACTATTCTACAGTATTTGCAATGTATTTTATAGTTATAAAATTTACTTCACGTGACTTACAGTATTATTTTTTTTAATTTTAAGTCATTGACCATTAAATTTAGTTCTATTGTGAATGAAAGAGGAGAAAATGAATTTATCTTGAGATACAATCTTTTGCAATGTAATTCCCCCACAAGGGAAGAAATCTTGATCTGTTTTCTTCTCTTCACACATTTACCTCAATGGCAAGGATAGTGTCTTTCGCACAGTAGATGCTCAATTAAGTATTGATCAGATTAATGAATGAAGAAGAGAAGTTAGGTACATTAAAACTAATAAGGGTTGTAATATCACTGATTTAGGAAATTCTAAGACATAGATAATCATGTATATGGATGTACTTCCTAGAATTTATGAAGGTGATATCATCATGTTGTGTGTTTTTGTTCTTTTGTTTTCCATTTTCATGTGTAAAGAACAATGCCAAGGTATTAAAGAAATACTTACTGTGTAACTTTCCTTGTAGTTGAATCAGAACAAGTTGCCAAGGCTGGAAACTTCTTACTACAGAGAGAGCAGTTTGAACATCCAGAACATCCAAGCTTTTCCAAGGCCTAGATATTCTCCTGGGATCCCATTGATGACAGAGTACATGTGACATATTTTTGTTGACTGCAATAGACATCTCCTTGTTTTATTGTATGAAGGAGCATTCTGGTTCTTCATTCACCAACCTGTCAGATATCCTGGTACACTTCTATAAATATTCTGAAATGTAGTAGAGATGGACTGATTGGATTGTCTGAGTACATACACTTAACTCTTCCTATATGCTCTCTTATGATGACTCTGTGTGTGTATATATATTTTACACACATACACAAGCATGTGCATTTGTGCACACATGAAAACACATAAAATTAATTTACAATTATATGGAAAGAAACAAGTAATTCCAAAATTTATGGAAATGTAGAAAGGATATAAAGTTGTTAATACAAGATAAACAAGAACAGAAAAAGCATAGCCCAAAGATGATGAGTAGAAAACTACTGAAAAATAAAATATACTAACTTCACAGTGGGGAACCACAAAGCATGAGAGGGAGCACTAGGTCAGTTATCACAATAATTAATTAAAGAAAAAATTGTAATCAGCTGGTCAAATGGGTCCAACTTCTTTCTGTCCCCAACCTCTACTACCAAATGCCAACCTAAAACTCAAAAGATGTACCCTAAATGAAGTAAGCTACCTGCTTGGGGTCAGTTTTAGTTCAAACAGAGAACAATGGGAAGAAGGACAGAGCCTGAGGAAAATCTGAACGTGCTGAGGAATGGAGTGGGGAGGTGGGGGAGAAGCTGTTTTGTTCATGTAAGAAAATTTACTTAAGTTTTCAGTGCCAAAAAATATTACTCATGTTGGCTGCTAGCAAGTGTCCTCAGCTTTGCTGCCAGCTTCATACCAATGGACCATAAAATGTAAACTGAAACCATTACTGACTTTTTACACCCAGCATTTAATCATCCCTTCCACTTAAACCCATATCAATGATCTAAACCAATCACCAAGAATCATAAGCCACGTGAGGAAAATAAATAGCATTAAAGAAAAGAAACAAAGTAAAGAAAACAGCTAAGATGCTAGGAAAAAAATGCTAAAATGGAAATTCAGGAAATAAAAGATATTTTAATAAAATCTCTATAGTGATTAAGAGAAATTTGAGAGATTATTGCATCTAGAAAGCAATAGTAAAGATTACAAAAATGAACCAATCAGAAAGAAAGATAGACAAGTGGAGAAATATTGTCTAAATTAAGAATAATTAATATAAGGCTTAAAAATGAAATGAAGTAAATCAAATTCAAACAGAAAATTAGAATACCAAGACAAGGAAATTACAGACAGCAATTTTTAAAAAATGTGATAAAAAGTTAGGAGACACGCAGGATTGATCTAAGAGGACTAATGTGTTTTTAATAGGAGCACAAATCAGTGGCAGAGTGAGGATTTGCAGACCTTCAAGCTTCAGAACTGAACCTAAAAATACTAAAACACTTCCAAGGCAGGAAATATCTTTACAAAAAAAAAAAAATGGAAAATCATGTTGACATTTAATTAGCAAATTGGATGGTGAAAGGCAATGCTGCAATATTCTCAGAGATTTGAGGGAAAATTATTTTGAGACCAGCCAATCCGCTATCTGTGATATGAACAGAACATATGAACTGTTGATTTTGAAGACATAATAAAAGTTTAGAACTTGCAAAGAATAAGAAATTTAAAATAAATTTAAAACCCATAGACCCTCTCTGAAAGTTACCACTAAAAGATTATACTATAGCACAAGAAAATAATATAAGAAAAATATAAAATTTTAAAAGTAGCAATGATCAAACAAATCAATAATATATATAGTTAATACTTTGAATATATAAATAATGCATACATAATGTATATTATTTATACTTAAAATATACTTATGTGATAATGCATACATGATACATAAATAAACATTTATACTCAAATAAAAAGCAAAGAAATTATCACTTGCAACAAAAAAATAATCCCCGATGAGTTCAACATAAGAGATGTAGGAGGCAGGAGGAAATGACGGTGTCCTAGGTTATCTATCATCAGAAGGAGAGATAGATTTAGGAGTAAGCAGATGAAGGGATAACTGATTAGTCCTAGTGGTTAAGAAAAAATATATAAGCACTAGAAGAGAAATTAAGCACTAGAAAAATAGTTGGAGGATATTAAGGAATTATCTAAATAAAATTTGCTGATTATCAAATTATTAAAGAAATAAAAAATACACACATGATCTTACTTTTATAAGACTCATCTAAAATAAAATTTGAAAAAAAAAATAGGAGAAATAAAACACCACTTCCACCTTAGGAGGACACTTTAAGAAGGCAACATCTATGAACCAGAGAACATGCCCTTCCCAGACACTAAGTCTACCAATACCTTGATCTTGTACTTCTTAGCCAACAGAAGTGTGAGAAATTTAAACAGTCAAGCGAACTCAACCTGGGTAATCATGGCAGAAAGCAGGTTTGATCCCTGTGAATGTGTTTATTCTCATGAACGTGCAATGAGAAGGCCGATTAATCTGTTGTGGCAGTCCCAGTCCTACTGCAGGGATGTAGAATGTCTTCAGGAATTACCCGGATCCTCTGATGATAACAGCATCAGTGTTACTATGACCTTGATGGCCTGGAGAGTTATTGTGGTGATCTTATTCTTACTGAGAACCCCTAATCTAAGAGGATCCACCTACCTGGAAAGCCAACCAGTATTCAGAATGGATAAGATCCACCAGCTCCTCCTGTGGACTAACTTTGTGAGATGGGAAGCGAAAATAGTTAACACTCTGCATTATCAAAGGAACAGAGATGACCAGAGTACCCTTAACCCCATTAGAACTGTTTTGTCCTTTTACATCTGCAATGTGAGATGGTATCATTTTTGTGAGTTTCTATAAATTTCACTTGCAAGCTTATTTTTGCTTCCTATGTTATCATCATTCCTACTTATTGTATATTTGAGTAAATGATTATTTTCAAAAGTTACATGGGGCTTTTTTGTTTCCCTAAATGTAAACATTCCACTCATTTGTTTGTAACTGTGATCATAATTTTTGTGATGCTTTCTGGCCTGATTGAAGGACATTTGAGAGCCCTGAACTTAAATACTTTAAATAGTTTTGATAGGTTTTTAAATTGCTTATTTTCAAAAGGTATTTACAATGTTATTTGGGATTGCCTGAGATTGCACGGAGGAAAATTAAAACCACACTGCATTTACATTTCCTTTGGTAGTTTATTTGTGGGTGGAAGTTTTCTCTAGTTCTTGGGATTGAGGCAGCTCTTAGAATATTTTAAAAATTACAGCCCAAGTCTGTATCATCCATTTCAGTTAGCCTATCTGGTTACAATAGGAGGAAAAAAGAAATGAAATGGTTGTTTATTAATTGTTTTACTCCCATTAAAAATGTCTCATGTCAAGAAAAGTTTAAATAAACATGATTGATCAGTGTGGCTAATGATTTACAGTCCATTATTTGACATTTGTAAGTCACTTACAACAGCCATACAAGGTTCACGAGAGGAGAAAACATTAATTCTTTCTGCCTTTGGCTGGTACAATCTATAGAGTAATAATTTGAGCTATAATTTATTTTTTAAATGCTTCTTTGCTTCTTGAGAAGCTTCTTTCCTGTTCTAACACTTCCCTGTTAAAATGAAACTATCTTAAAGCTATATTAGGGTCTGTTAGGTGACTGACATTTGGATGCCTATTAACTTGTTTACTCCGTTTCTTTTACTTGAAGAAAAATTTTAAGTTTTTATTTTTCTGATTTATAAAAATTCTTAATGAATTCTTGGTTTATTCCAAGGGAATAAGAGGCAAATGAGAAATAATCAAGGACCTTTTTTTCATCCCTTATCATTACCTGTTTGGTAATGGGAGAGACTGAGATGGGAAAACACATTAATATGAGTGAAATTTTGAAATGTATAAAAAAGTAAAAGCTTGCAATGTTTTGTTCAGTTTAGAAAACACTGAATACAAATAGCATAAAAAAGGTCTGTATGACCTATGTGGGTTATGAATATTTTTCCTAGCAAGTGATTGCAGATGATTCATGGGAGCTAGAAGATATTTGGCTACCAATGTAAGATTTTTTTTCCTTATATTAGTCTAGCTTTTCACTACATAGAGCTAATAAATTACTGGTATGAATTAAATAAATTTCTCTATATATCATTGTACTCTTAAAAATAAATAATAGGACACCAGCAAGTGCTAATGAAAAGAAAGCTAATGTTAAAATTTTAATAAAACATAAAACAGAATTTAACTCTAGAGTGAAATTTCATATGAACAAAACATAATACTCACCAAGAAAATATAAATCATTAACCTTTAAATATGTAAGACTAAAGTTTCCAAATATACAAAGCAGAAGTAGGAAGTGAGAAATTGACAATTCCAGAAAATCATTGGTAGAATTCAATGTGGAATTTTCAGACATCAGCAGAACAAAGGAACAAAGTAATAAATAAAGCAGTGGAGAATTTGAATGACACAATTAAGATATTTTATTCATTTATTCAACAAATGTTTATTAAGCACTCACTATACAGCAATTACTCTTCTGAGTGTTATGATTGTTAACATTAAAAAAAAAACCTTAAAAATCTGTCCTCTAAAGATTTTACATTCTTCTTCTTTTGGGGAAAGACAAACAATTGAAAAGAATAAATTAAGCATGCCACATAATATAAGATAGTAAGTATTTGAACAAATAATAAAAGTCATCCTGGGTGAGCAAATTGCAATTTCACATGAGGTCATTAGGGAGGGACTTCCTAAGAATGAGAAACAGTGTGTAAATACTTAAAGGAAGAGTAAGAGTGAAAGCCAATGGGGGATCTGGAGTAGAACAGTTACAAGATCTTGTTTACATTAAATTGTATGATTGAGTAATTTGGCAGGTAAAAAAAGAGATTGAATGGAGATAAGGGTGAGAGAAGGGGACCCAGTGGAAACCTGTAGCAAAAATCCACATAAGACATGATGGTGGCTTGGACCAACTTGCAGCAGTGGAAATGGTTAAAAATAGCCAAACGCTAGATCAACTTTGAAAATAACACAAAGAGGATATACTGACAGACAGGATGGGCAGTATACTTGATTTTCTGTATTTATACCTGAATGTTCCTAATTCATATATCAATATTTATCAGTCTACAATTTTGTGGTTAATAAGAGGAATTCAAATTAACTTCAAATATTTATAAATGCATAAGAAAGAATATTGATATATAAAACTAAAATACTTCATAAATTGAAAAATATATTTTTTAAATAACAACCTACATTTGGTCATCATACTAAAAATTAAGAAGTAACAAACCAATTGTAAAAAAAATTATATAAAATGTTTTCTATAAAAAAACACTGCTCTGAATAATTTGAAAGATAAGGATAAAATAAAAGTAAATGAGTGGCAACAAAAGCACAGCACAACAAAACCTCTGGGATACAGTTGAAGTACTGAAGAAGTATTCAGAGGAAATTGAGTGTTATTTTATTACAAAGTAAGAAAGACTAAAATTAAATTTTCACAAGAGAAAGATGAAAAAGAAAGAGCCAAATAAACACAAGGTAAGAACATGATAAAAGATTTAAAAACAAACAAAAAATTTTCAAATACCACTACAAAAAATTATTAATATAACTAAAAGCTGGTTATTTGTAAAAACTCATAAATTTTTAAATGTGAAAATTTTTATTTCTGTTGAAGAACAAAATGATGAAATAAACAACCAACAACAAATTAAAAATAATTTTAGATATATAGGTGATCAAATAATTAAAAGCATGTACAAATTAGCATGATGTGTTTGAAAATTTAGACTAAGTACATATTTTTGTGGTGAAATATCAATGAACAATATATATTCAAAAGAAATAATAAACAAAGAAAAAAAGAATAAATTTAAAGATGGTGAAATACCCTTGTGTTAAACAGAATAATGGCCTACAGAAGATGTTCACCTATAATCCCTGGAACCTGTGAGTTTGAATGAATTAAGTACCAGATGGAAATAAGGTTTCTAATCAGACAACTTCTAAAATAGAAAGATTCTAATAGATTATCCAAGTGGGGCTAATACAATCATAGGAGTCCTTCAATGTAGAAGAGGGAGGAAGAAAAGTTGACAGTTATAGTGATGGTTAGAATGATGGTGCATGAAAATAATTGATCTAGCCACTGTTGCCTTTGAGGATGGAAGATGCCCATGCCCCAAGGAATGCAGGCTGGAGAATGAAAGGGAACCGATGCTCCCCAGAGCCTCCAGGAGAAATACAACCCTTGATTCTAACCCAGTGTTACTTTAAGCCACCAAGGTTATGGCAATTTGTTACAGCAGCAACAGGAAACTAATGGAACCCATGACAAAAGCACCAGGTCCATAGGGTTAGGATGTAAATTCTATCATTCTCAAGAGATAGTTAATAACATATAATTTGTTCCAAAGCCCAGAAAAAGCTGCATAGTACTCTATATTATTCTAAAAGAACCTTTACAGAGTGATCATGACAACCTAACAAAGTGGACAGAATGAAAAATAAAGGAAAAAGGGAAGAGAAAGGGGAGCAGAAGGGAAAAGAAATAAGAAAGGAAGATAAAGAAAGAAAAAAATATCATCCAAGTTCACTAATAACATACGTAGTTGAAAAAAATAACACATTGAGTGCGGTTTACTACAAAGTACAAAGATGCTTCAATATTCAGAACTTTATTAATGAAATTCATGGCATGAAGAAATTAAAAGATTAAAATATTTTCACATAGACATGAAAAAATATTTAAAACTTCAACAAACATTCCTGAGATTAGACCCCCACAAAAAAGGTAGACTCAAAAGAAAATGTCAACATTGAGAAATATATGGTAATTTAAAAAAGGAAACTACAGCAACCATTTATTACAATGCTGATATAGTAGAAATTGTCCACTGAAGTCTACAGGCGGAAAAGTTTGAGTGCTATCATTGCTAGTAGGATCTATTTTACTAGAGCTCCTTGTGAATAACATAAAATAAATTATTAAGTTGTATAACTTTGGAAGAAAGTCAGAAAATTGTTATTTGAAAAGCCATAGAAGAAAATTCCATATTAAAGCTAATATGAAGTGTGGTTATTGGACCAACCCATTTATAAATAAATCCAAAAATATACATGTAAAGAAATATAATTAAAAAATGGATTAAGGATATGAGCTGGAAATAATATAAGAAAAATAAAAATCAACCATATGAAAAAGATTCTTGATTTTCCAGTTTTTAAGGAATGTAATTTAGAAGAAATGGTTCCCACCCATCATTTTGTCAAACATTACAAAGTTTAATGTACTCATTCATTTGCAAGGGTGCAGCAATTTCTGATAGAAATTTATATTCCAAATATCTATTCATAAGGTAATATCTAAATAACTTACAGTATACCCATATTCTGTCACAATTTAGCTGTTTAAAAATTAGATCTGTATGAACTGACATAGAGACATTTGAAAGTAATAAAAGCAAGGTTCAAAGTCATATGTGTATGTGTATAAAGATTAATATATAAAGAACTGCCCTGAAGAATACACAAAAGCATTCATGGTGCTCATCAATGAAAACAGGAAATCAGATGGAGGGAATAAGTAAAAGAGCTTTGAATTTAACTTTCATATAATTCTCTACTGCTTGCATTTTCTGCAAAAGTATTGATTTCACATATTTTTGGTATAATAGGAAATTAATGTCTAAAGATAATTAACATTAACACTGCCCTGGTGTTCATGATCCAACCAGGAAAGAACGAACATTCTAGGCATAATAACAGAGAGAAATTAACAAAGAGAGTTGGCTGCACAGTTGATGGAAGGGCTGGGGAGCCAACAGCAGACAGTGAGTCAATCCAGATTTCCAACTATAGAAAGTCACTACTTCATTAGGGCCAACAGAAGAAAGAAAAGAACAGTATTACTAGATCTCAGGGGATGGAGTCCCCCTGTAGAAACTGAAATAACCACAGGAGACGTTTGTTGCTGTTGCAGAGGAGATGCTGCATGGCCATAGGTATTGCCTAAGGCACACACACTGAAAGGTACACGCCCCAGGTTTTTCTTCTTCCCCCTCTGTGTCCCTTTCTGAAATTGCCCATCAGTGTCTCTCATTGGCAGCAGCTGATAGAGTAACCTAGAAAACAGCTCCCGGGGAGTCATCCCACCTGGCTCACCTAGCAAAACATGAGAACGATCAGGAAGAGGAGAGTAAAAAAGGCCTGGACAGACTCAAATACATATGATGTGCCTAATCCTTTTTTTATGATAAAAACTGATATTCATAATCTTGCAAACCAATATTTATATTGAACACTTAGTAGCAGACATGCAGAATTTTCAAGTGGAAGAAATCTAGTACTCAGAATGTCAGCGAACATCGTCTTCTTATATCTCTAACACAATAAAAAACATCTATAGATGTCATATATATGCCTACTGGTATGAATATTTCTCTTCTCCATTTCTAATATGGAGTGAGACTTCAGAATTTGTATCACAAAAACCAGCTTTAAAATATTTAATACCTTATTCAGAAGTTGAGAATTCTAACAGTATAAGAACTAGCAATGATTTCAGTCAAGTAGACATCTAATGTGTTCTCACTTGATTCACATTACTGAAATTTCTGATTTCCCTCATTCCAGGGTTAGATTATTATGTAAATTATTCTGTGAGGAAGCCTCACATAAAGGCCATAAGTGTTTCGAGAGGAAACAGCAGGCTCTTGAAAAACCTATGGAAAGCCTAATTGAATCTGGGGGAATACTTGCCTGATTAGGTTATTTTATTGGACTCTGAAGTTGTAAGAATGATGGCTTCAATCATTCAAAGTGAATAGAGACAGAAGAAGGGAAAAAAGTCATTTTGAAAATACAAATTGTACTAACTTGCTCATTAATTATCAAGAGGCTATAATCAGGAATACCATTTTGAACACTGAACACTTTAGGCTAAAAGCAGACTGTTTACATCATACTTTATGGTGTGACAAGTAAAGTCTTTACCTGAGAGGTTCCAATCAAGGAATGCCTTGGTCAATTTCTTGTTACCATAACCATGAGCTATGTCGGACTTTTCACTAATCTCTACTTCAAGCTGTACCATGCAAATCTACCCTGCAAGGGATGTGGAATTAATTTTGCTAAATTATCACTTTCACAAAGATGTTTCTTTATAAAAGGATCAGTATGAAAATCTTCAGCCTAGTATTCAAGATACATCATGAATCTAGCCATGTCTTTATTTCCCATTTACTGTGGCTCACCACTAAAGCCACAGTATAAAACTCGTTGTTACCTCCATACATGCAAAGATAGTCCTATACTTTGATCAGCATTTCTCCCCATTTTTTACCCTTTCAAAAATCTTTACTTAACATTCCAAGAGGAAGATACTGTGCTAGATTTAAATAAGCCAATTTATATCCTAAACTTCCTTCCAGTCCACCCCAGTAGACTTCTTCAAAGATTTTAGATACATCCTGACTTAGATGAACACCATTAGTTTTATTCATAACTTATGTGCATCTAGGTATGTTCTAAACTCTTCCAAGATGTCCTGGAAAATGTTTTCTTGTAGTTGTATTCAACTTGCTTGATTTTACTTGGATAGCTATTACTGCCTCAAAGCATTTGTTCATGAGCAAGGCCTCTTATTCTCTTTGGCTCTTCCATTTTTCTTAATATGGTACAACACTACAGTATTGGCAGTGCATTCCATATTTGAAAACATCTCCTTATTTTGTGATTATGTTCCAGAAAATATCTATAAACCAAATTCTGTTTCGTTTTCCCTCTATTTGGCTTATGTTATAATTTCAGGGCAGCTATCATCTGATTTTTCTCTCCCAGCTTTAATTGACAATGCTACCTTCTCTAAATCTGTTCTTTCTCTATAACTTAGCCATTTGAAGTCAAAATATCTGTTAGTTAACTCTGCTATTAATAGTTATTTTAATGCTGGAAGACACTAGGTAAGCTGGCTACCTAGGAAATTCTGCAAAAAAAAAAAAAAAAAAAAATAACCAATGTAAAGAATTATTCGTTTATTTTAAAAATGTAATTAGCAACAGAAATTCACAATAGTCCTTTGCTCTAATTGACTAGTCCTACAGATATCTAAACTATCTTTGCAACCTTAATTTTATACTCTAGGTTTGGATACCATAGCAAGCTCCCATGCAATGAAGAGTAAAACATGCTCCTCTCTCTCTCTCATCACTATTCTGCAGCATCCTGCAGCTTATAGATGCTTAGGAAACCTCCAAAGAGAAAAAACAGTATGACATCATTCATCATGCAATAAGATGATGAGAAATTCTCCCTTGCTCATATGGAAATATTAATAAGAACAAAGACTGAAGCATCAATTCCTTTGAATACAAAGGTGAATTACACAGTCTCATGAGGTGAATACTTAGTGAGACAAAAAGATAAATGTTTTCACATGTGGAGCATTGTGCCATGCACTTCTTACAGCCTAGAAGTTTTCCCCTCGGTTTTCCATCTGGTCTGTTTATACAAATACAGGATTCAAACTTGTTCAATTCTGATTGGTTAAAACACTCAAGCTGTGACTGGATGGATTCCAAGATCAAAACCAGAAGTCTCTGTCCGATGATTCTTTCAAATGACAGGTGGGGGTGTGGGCAGGGGTTCTGGCCACAGTTTATTTTGACTCTAGTTACAGGAACTGTTGAAGCTCAGGGATGTAAAGCAGGATGTTTGTGAAGGGCTGCTTTTCCCAAGAACCCAGGGCACATGATCACTCTTTCTCACCCGGCTATGGGTGCTTTGTTCTGCTTTGAAATTTAGATCATCTCTATTAGCCACAGGGAGTCCATCTTGTCTAGAGAGCTTGGGGTCTTATTTTAGCTTTCTTTCACAAAATATACACATATATGTATATAGAGAGATATGGGTGTGGGTATATACACACATAAATATACATATAAGTATGTATGTGTGGATGCATATATACATACATATATATATATATAGAGAGAGAGAGAGAGAGCGCGCGAACACACACCTATCCCCACTCATTATAGTAAAAATAAAATAAAGGTATTTCCTCTGTTGCAGCCATGACAAGGATCCTGTGATTTACCTGATTACACCTTTTAATTGCCTGTGTTTTTACCATCCTTGCTCTTTAGTTTATTAAGATCCTTAAAACAGTAGTAATAATTACTATCTCCAAATTTCCTCCTTCTCATTATCCTATTTCTGTTCTAGCCAAAGTCACCACAGACCTCAAACACAACAATCCAATGTCCTTTCTCTGTCCCAGCCTCTTGCAGACTTTGTAGCACTTTTTAAAAACCCCTTTTCTCTTCTCTTTCTTAACGTGACTTTCTCCTGGTTTTCTTCCAATCTCACTTTTAGTTTTATGGACAGTTTTGTTGATGTTGCCTGCTTGATTTCTACCTATTGGGGTCTTCTAATATTCATTTTTGACATTTTCTTATAAGGTTATTGCATCTAGTCTCATGGTTTTAAATACCATCTGTATGCCAATACCTTTACTTATCTTGAACACTGACATCTCCAATGAGGTCAGTGCATATTTCATATCTCTATGCATTTTTTTCAAAATTTTTCTCCACAAAGCTTGTTTTATTCTCCCTGAATCTTCTTTAATTCAGCTTTTTTTCTGACAGCCTTTATCCAAATAATAAATCTGTTCAATCTCAGCTTTAAATGTTGCTCCCAATATATTTAACTCTTGCCATCATCACTCCTACCATTCAAATCACTCCACCATCATCTCTCGCTACTGCCATAACTTCCTAATTGATCTTTGGATTTTTCCATACCTGGATCTCTGTGGCCATTGTCTCATTATAGTAGCCTACAAGATTTTAAAGCCTACATCAGGTCAGTTTACGCATCCACCTAAAACCCTCAAATGGTTTTTTCACTGCTGTCATTGCTTTGGAATGGGCTGCTCACAGACTTTGCTTTTTTTCTTGTCAGCTCACATGTTTCTCTTTCAGAGAAATCTTCCTAACTACCCTCTACTCTTTGGGATCTCTTAGTCTTTCCTTTTAATATCATTAAATTTTTATTTTGTTTAAGAGTTCAAATCACTATCTGAAATTATCTTGTTCATTTATTACATTTTTCTTATCCTCCCCCACAGTGTAAACTCGTTCATAACAGTGGCATTGCCTGTCTTATTCAATACGGCATTCCTAGTGTGATGGTACAAAGAGCATGTGTGATAAATACTAATTAATTGTTTAATATCAATAAAGTGAGTAAATGCTCTTGTATTTTTCTTTCTTTTGTAATTATATCTTTTTAGCCGAGTAGGCTTTCCCATTATTAGTTTTCATCTAATAACCGATCCTAGATTGAGAGACCGTATCAAAGTGCTGAGAGTAGGGAGTGAAAAAGCACCTGTATCCACATTGGTGCTGTAACAAATTCACTCCTATCTCCTAACTCAGATTCACTCACTCAGTCCGGCATTCTGTTTTTCTTTCATTTTCCATTTTATTTCATACATTTAACTCTTTTACACATCTATAATTACTTTTATGTATAGTGTAGAGAACTATATTTTTAAATAGTGAATGATTTTCACAATATCATTTATTGAGGGAAACATTGGGCCCTGAAAAAACTAGTCTATGTTGAATAAAGATATTTGGAGGTGATCAGAACAGAGATATCTCTAAAACTGAGGGGGCAGATGAGCTCTCTAAAGAAAGTGTTCTGGGTGTGAAAAGCAGATGCCCTTGGGAAGCGTTTCTACTCAAATTTCTTCTTTATTTTGGGACATATTTCAGTTTTCTATTTCATCCTATTTTTATATTTATTCTTTATGCAAATATTATTATGTGAGAAATATGCTATGTGGTGTTTTAATTGCCAAACTTTTTTTATGATTTTCAATTATTTATTTATCGATGCAGACTCAAATATCATATGGTCACATCATCTACTTTGTCCCACAAAAAACTCTCAGTGGCTCCTATTATTACATATCTGCATGTTCTTCATAGTAAGTCAAGACTTATGAAGGATCAATAAATTTAAATGTCATTACTTCTTAAAAGATGTAACCCTGGAGGAATGTGGGGAGAGTTTCATAGACACAGGTGGTACACTTTGGGAATTGGTTCTTCTCCATTCTGGGTGAAACTGCTGAATGAGTTATTAGGTTTCCTCTGTCCCATATGAAGAAGCCATACGTTGATTAAAAAAATTTCCCAAAGCACTTGTTTTAAAATCAATTGATTCATAGTTTTGAAGATGATGTAAGAGAGGCAATCTGCACAGAGTTCATTGACTCCCCTTGTTTTACTTTACCCTCTGAAATAGGGGTGTCAGTGAGATTATGCCAGAATTGTTTCTATTTTGTACACAAAATGTTGTCTTTCTCCCTCTGGAGATAGAAAAATTTCCTGGTTCCATTTTCAATTTGTCTTTTTATATACTAAATCTTATATTTTAAGGAAATGACTGGTGTTTTTTTCCAAATGGGGACAACTTCCTATATTTCCTGTTTTTGTGTAAAAGACTATTTTTGCTTTAAAAGACTTTAAGAATACTCAAATAATACAATTGTCTATGCAAAGGGTAATCAACTGATTCAATAAATCTTTAAAGTATTTGAAGCATTTCTGTACACATATTTTTATTTGTTCCTCCAAACCTACTTATAGGGTAGGTTGGTGGATATGAAATTAGTTGAAGCAGATTTGACAGGAATTAGCGTGTTGGGGAAACACTGAGGAATTATCCAGAGGATGAGCCTTTTGACAAAACACACATCATTGTTACTCCCTTTTCCCTCCCTGCTGGAATAAAAGAAAACAAAGGTGAGAGTTGACAGTCTCAAACCTTCCTGGCACCTAGAAAGGTTAAGATCTAAGAAACAAGCTAACATGAAAAAAGAATTTAAAGCGAGAATTTTGTGTGAAGGACCACCTTCTGACTAGTAGGCAGAAAACAGCTATAAAGCCCAGAGAAATTCCCAGACATACATAAAAAAGAGTGACTGTGTTTATTTTTTTTTTCAGATTCTGTTGTCCAGGCTGGAGTGCAGTGGTGTCATCATAGCTCACTGCAGTCTCAAAGTCCTGGCCTCAAGTGATCCTCCTGCCTCGGCCTCCCAAAGTGCTGGGATTACAGGCGTGAACAACTGCACCTAAACTGTGCTTGTTTATTCAGAGCACTAGAATAAATTTGCAAAGAGGGAGTAGTGGCAATCCCCTTAGGTATTACACTTAGGTATTATGAAGGAAAAAAAGTACATGTCCTAAATTAAAGAAAAAGTGAAGAAAATTCATTTCCACCTGTAGTGCCAGCCACTCCATGACAGCTCATTTCTTCATAACCTTGGCTTTCAGTCCGGAAATGATTTATTGAAGGCTGAATTTACTTCATTATATTTGAAAGAAAACATCAAACACTCTCGCTCTGCAATGACTTCCTACACAACTCAGAAGTGGCCTCCTTTCCGTGCCTCTCCTCCACAGAGCCGCTTCATCAGCCAGCTTCTTTGTAAGAACAGCTGCGTTCATGTATGCTCAGATGTATGATTTAAAAATCAGACAATATTCAGGAAATGTCCCAGAATAAGGGTTGAATTAGCAAAATCTTTATTAATTTTAGGTGCCTGGAGTCTGTGATCCAAGCACAGAGCAAGGGATGCCAAGAAGTCAGGGGGAAAAGTGATGAGTAAACTGCTTGAGATGGACAGGAATGATCACAGAACAAAACCTGCTCCAGGAATGTGAAGATCTGTCCTGCAATGACACCGAGCCTGGGGGGTGGGGCTGTGTATGGTAATCACCATGAAGTAAACATAGGGAGGTATCCTTACAATTATGGTGATGTAATTTTGAGATAATGCTGAGCCTAGAAGATATTTTTCTTTCCTTCCTTGTGACGATAGCTTTGCTCCTGATAAAGGAAAAAAATCAAACATCTGATTCCCACTGAAAGGGAAACAGAGAGGAGAGCTATAGCTCTTCAGCAAAATATTTACCAATGCATTGAGTATATATTAAATGAGGCACTATTCTAGGCTCTAGCGGTATAGAAATGAGCAGATTTGTGCAACAGAACTTTGGACACAGAAATAAACTGACATAAAAGCAGAAACAAAAATGGAAATAAACAATTCTGTGCATATAAGGAATTACACCTATAATGAAAGCAATGAACTTGAATTAATTGCATAATTGCAGAAACAGAAATTGACAGTACTAGGATATGAACTAATAAATCTGAAGTAGCTTTAAGTAATAATGTGGTTCACTGATAAAGAATAAACACAATTTAACTGGGTATTGGATTCTAGCCTCAAAATAATATTTCCCTCAACATTTTGTTGTATTCAGTATTCCAGTCTCTGGTATTGCCTTATAGGAAGACCAATGCCATTCATTTTGATTTTTATATTTTTATATTTTATTTTTACGGTTTCAATTTTCTCCTCCCTAAAAGATTTCAATATTATCTATTTATCCCTGGTACTATAAAATTTCACAACGATGTGCCTTAATGTGGATCTTCTTTCCTGCATTGCATTTGTCCTATTTTCTTTGTAACACTAATTTTTTAATCCAGTCCAGGAATTTTTACTTTATTATTTTTGCAAAAATAATGTTTTTCTACTTTATTTTGTTAGTCAGATATTGAAATCCAAATTACTTAGTTACCTTTTCTTTTCTCTCCTAGTTTATATCTTTGACTCCATCCCCACACTTCTTCAAAAATATACCTTGGCCGGGCGCGGTGGCTCACGCCTGTAATCCTAGCTCTCTGGGAGGCCGAGGTGGGCGGATCGTTTGAGCTCAGGAGTTCGAGACCAGCTCTGAGCAAGAGCGAGACCCCACCTCTAAAAATAGAAAGAAATTATATGGACAGCTAAAAATATATATAGAAAAAATTAGCCGGGCATGGTGGTGCATGCCTGTAGTCCCAGCTACTCGGGAGGCTGAGACAGGAGGATCGCTTGAGCCCAGGAGTTTGAGGTTGCTGTGAGCTAGGCTGACGCCACGGCACTCACTCTAGCCTGGGCAACAGAGTGAGACTCTGTCTCAAAAAAAAAAAAAAAAAAAAAAAAAAAATATACCTTAAATATACTTATTTTGAACTGTTTTGTGGAATTTATTTTCTGCTATCATATTTTAACTTTCAAAAACTCCTTCTCGTTTTCTGAATGTCATTTTTATGACATTGTGTTTCTACTCCATGGTACCTCATCTTATTTCTCTGAAGATATTAAATTTTTAAATAATCTTTTGATCTCTGCGTTGTTTCTATTTCCTCTATGTTGTTTTATTCTTTGTTTTTTGCTATTTCTGTAGAATGTCTAAAACTAAAAACAATTGACAATACTAATTTCTGGTGAGGATACAGAGCAACAGGAACTCATCCATTGCAGGGGAAAAACGTAAACTTGTACAGCCACTTTTGAAGACAGTTTGGCAGTTTCTTATAGAGTAGATATAGTCTTACCATACAACCCAGCAATAGTGCTCCTAGGTTTTTTACCCATTTACTTTTAAGATTTATATTCACAAAAGTCTATGTATAAATATTTATAATAGTTTTTTTGTAACACTGGAACAAACCAAGACGTCCTTCAATAGGTAAATGAATAAACAAACTGTGGTATGTCCATACAATGAAATACAATTCAGAGTTGTCTTAGTCCATTTTGTGCTGTTACAACAAAATATCTGAGAATGAGTAATTTATAAAGAACAGACAAATATTTCTCACAGTTCTGGGAACTGGGAAATCCAAGATCAAGGTGCTGGCATCTGGTAAGGCCTTGTTGCATTCTCACATGGCAGAAAGCAGAAAGGCAAGCTAGTGGAGAAGAGCAGGTTAGCAAACTAGCTGAACGCTACTTGAAGCCTCTTTTATAAAGGTCTTAATTCCATTAATGAAGAAGGAGTCCTCATGACCTGATCACCTGTTAAAGCCACACCCCTTAATACCACCATATTGGCAACACCTAAGTTTTGAAGGGATGTATTCAAACCACAGCAAGTGGTTAAAATAATAAGCAAACAGGAAGTGCAGAGACATGGATGAATCTTAAATGTATATTGCTAAATGAGAAAAGCCAGTCTGAAAAGGCTTGATTCCAGTACATGACATTCTGGAAAAAGCCAAGCTATTGAGATTATAAACTTATCAACGCTGGTCAGGGACCGCAATGGGGAAGGGTGATCACTTGAATAGGTGAACCACAGGAGATTTTTAGGGCAGTGACACTAATTTTATATGATACTGTGATGGTAGATATATGACACAATGGAGTTTTTAAAAGTGCTAGAACTTCACACAGAAATGAAACTTAAAGTATACAAATTAAAAAAAAAAAACTCTTAGGAACTTGAGGGATCTCAGGGTATAATGCAGATTTGGACAATAGATTCTCACTGGGTTACTCCTGGGTGAAACAATCTCACTGCAGGGGTCAAGGGGAAAAGGTGCTGACCTAAGTATCTTAGGAAATGAGTGAAGTCTCTAAGACTAGAAGCAAAATAAACTGCACTGTACTCTAATTGATAAAGTCACATTGCACAGGAATATGAGTTAATTCTGAAATCGCTATACATGAAGAAAGGAATTTAACATTTAAGTAAAATGATTTTGGATGGTGGGAGCCAAGTTTATTACTGTTGGGCTAGAAGTTTCACATAAGCAAGAGGTGAAGGCTGGAATAATCCATGTGGCAATGGATTATATTTAGAGAAATTAGTACGAGCTCCCTTAGTTTAATATAGACATAGATGGCTACTTATAGAAATATTTATGTGTGTATAGAATCTGGTTAATACACACATATATTTCCTTGCTCTGGCAGCTCTAAGGGCCTAGAAGCAACAACACCCCCTGTTAGAAGGGAGTATACCTAGAATCAGATCTTTTCAAATACCAATATCTAATAACAGGGACCAGAAGTACTAAGAGAAATGACTGATTCTAGGTCTTGGGCAGGATATATACAAGATGAACCAGGAGTTCTTGTAGGGCTAGAAATTAGAGAAGTTTTAAACATATACAGAAACACATACACACACAATGATGGGGGTGTGTCAAGGGGATACAGGAGCCAACTGAATGTGCTCCCAAGAGCTAAAGCTGGAACCATTTGCATAACAAAACAAAGTAAATCAAAGTATAAAATTGATATCCATGAGTTCATGTTGATATAATAACTGAAGAAGTAAATACATGGGGAAGAATAGACAAATATCTCATGCAGAAGAATTCTAAATAATTTATCCAGATTCTACTTTCAAGGAAGTAGAACATAAATCCTCCCTCCTTAAACGTGGGCTGCACGTGGTATCTTCCAAAGAGTGCAGTGAGAAAGAGAAAAAAAGAGTAACTTCACAATGAAGAAACTTGAGAAACACTATCTCAGCCAGTGACCAAGGTTAATCTCAATAGTGAGAAGTCTGTTGATCATATGAACCCTTGAAATGTGATGAAAATGGCACTTCACTTTTCTGATCTTCCTCCCCAAAACACATGCCCCTGTCTAATCATCAGAAACATGTCAGACAAGGCACAGTTGAGGATCACGCTTCAAAACTCCTGACAAGTACCTATTCAAACTTTCAAGGTCATAGAAAACAATGAAAGTCTGAGAAACTGTCAAGGCCAAAAGTAGCCTAAGGAAATCTGACGACTAAATGTAAAACAATACCTTGGACAGAATCTTGGAACAGAAAAAGAACATTAGGTAAAAATTAAGACATCTTAATGAAGTATAGACTTTACTTAATAATAACATATCAATATTGATTTATTATTTGTGACAAAAGTTTCATATCAGTATAAGAAGTTAATAATAGGTATATGCGAATTTGCTGTACTACATAATTTTTCTATAAACTAAAGCTATTCTTAAATCAAAAGTTCTTCTAAAACTATTACACCAGGATATCAATTCTCACAAGTTTTTGGAAAGTAAAAATTTTGAGAGCTCACTCTGTTTGAGAAGCTGTGGTGAAACATGCACAAAACTGCATATCCAGTCTGGAGATGAATTTGGCCACACCTAACAAAAACTACATAGGGTTTTATTTTTTGATTTCTCAGTTCCACTTCTAAGAATTCCCTCTGAGACATATCTCCAATAATACAAAAATACATGTCCATCATGTAGCATCATTTGAAATGACATGGGGGAAAGAATCTAGGTTTATATAACTACGTTTCACATGAACTTTCAGTTATCCTGTCTTATTTTAATCTCACTCTGAACCCTGTTTTTATACACAAAGTGTTTCTAATTTCTGAGAATTCTCAACAGAAATAACTTGCTTCTAGTGGTTTCTTTCCTTGTAGGTTTTATGTTTTCTGAGATATGTCAAGTCAGTTACCACTCATTTATTTGCTTTTTTGCTTCCCTGTTGTTATATTCTTTTCCTGCCATTTTTATACCTGTTATGTTCATTTGCTATCATTTCAGGTAGGAAAGAGACAAATTCATACATTCAATACAAATGATTTAACTGTCAGTCCTCAGGGTTTGGTTTTGAATTTGCAGTATGCGTTGGGTTTAAGTTAGCATTAAGCTGTACTATACCTGGTATGGATTTAGTCTCTTTTGCCAAATAATTAAACTTCTTTTTAATCTTCATAAAGTTATTTAACACAGTATTTTATTTATTCAACAAATATTTACTTGAGTATTTTCTATAAACCAACAGTCATGGTATAAATACCTCCCAGACTACATTAAAATATTCGCATTTTAAGTAAAGCAGGAAACTCTTGCAGAGTTTCAATATAATAATGGTGTATGTTAAAAAGTATATCACTTGAGCTGTCCTAAAATGAATTAGGACATAATCACAGCAGAAAGGTCAAAGGAGGTAATTTCTGTATTGGAAATCAATGAAGATAGTGGCTTGGACAAGTCTGTTGTTAAAAAGTGAGATAAGAATAATGGAGTTATTTGGGAAATATTTTGAAGGTACATTATGGTACTTACTGATTGCATATAGGGAGTGATAAAAATGAAGAATAAGTGCAGCTTTTAATTTTCTGGCTTAAACAACTTCTAAGATTCTTTACTGAGAAGAAGGCAACTGGTAAATGTGTTAGTGTGAAAAGGCTAGTAGGTGCTCACAGCGAAGGTGGAGAAAGATTTCTCATGCAGAGATTAAGACATAAAAGTAAAAAAGTTTATTTTATCCTTCTTAGAGGAGAGAGAGAATGAGAGAGACAGAGACAGAGAGAGAGAAGAGGGGAAAGATGGGGAGAAGAGAGCAGAGAGATGGCATGGCATCCCAAAGAAAGAGAAGGGGTGCCAGCAGGGAGGCCAAGTGGCTCACTGATTTTAAGGGGGATGAAGAGAAGAAAAAAACAGCGATGGCTGTCAGTTGATGACAAAAGCAGGAGCAGTTAGATAACAAAAACTGCAAGGATGTCAAGGTCCAAGAGTTGGTTTCTTGCCTTCCTTGGAGAAGGGATCATCACAGGAGAGGTGACTGTGACATATCCTCCAGATATGGTTGAGGCTTGGAGTTTGTTCTCCTGCTGTTTACTCAGGAACTCTATAAAAACAGATTCTCAAAAAAATAATAATAATAAAAATAAACCAATTTTGAAAGAGATTTACATCTCTTTTCCGCTCATTCAGGTTTTCAGAAGTTGTACAAAACAGAACTGCTGCTGGGTACCTGTGAGTGAGAGAACTCATAGGATTGATCTTTAACTGTTCCTGGGGGAATTGTAGGATTAGGTATTTTCCTATGTGGGATTAGATATTTTCCTGTTATTTTTGCAAGCCCACCCCTTTCAAAATGAATATATTTATGGGAATGAGAGTGAAAGAGAGATATATTTCAGGGGCTAATTTTACATGTGTTACATCCAAGTCCTGACTTATGAAACAATTTGTGGTATTATCAAAGCAAGGCACCAGAGCTGGTGGGGTTCAGCTAACTGATATCTGCTCTAAATTGTCATTTGTGCAACCTCCTCACATTGACTGGACAAAAAGAAGACCTTTGGTCAAATAGAAGGTTAAAGAGTCCTCAATAAAAGCTTAGGATCCTAATTCTCAGGGATATCAGTTAAACAACTGAAGTGCTGTTAATAGAAATTTATAATGCACATACCATCAAGAATTTACAAAGCTGAAAATTGGAAATAATTTTGGAGAAGGCAAAAAAATATCTTTGCATACTCCTGCTCATAGCCTAAATTATTAATGAACAAATAACACTGTAATAGGTGATGGACTACACAATGTTCAGTTTTCTATGACGGATTGCTGAGGCTATCAGTGGGTTAAAAATACAAGTAATTTTATTAGCACATTGGTTGTTAGGTATGCAAAATCTAACCTGTTCATTATGTCTTTATTCATGATGACATGATGATTAAGGCACTAATTATGTATTAAAAATGACCATCCAAAGGTTTCCCTTGCTAAATGACAACAGTTTAAAAGGTGTAAGTTTGCCTGATTTCCTATAAAGTGTTTTCTTTACAATTACTCTCAGGCTTCTGAGAATTTATAAGTCTACCTGTGAGTATAAATGTTCTGTAAAAAACAAGCTTTCTTTTTCTTCTCTTTAGTGTTTGGTTGATTGACTTGAACCAAATATTCCACAATGATCAGTTAGTTCAACAGAATTAATGCTATCTCTAGGCCACATTGATCTCTTTATAATAAAATAATCTTATAGGTCTAGCTTACACCAATAAATGATTTTATTTACTATCTACTGAGCTAGATGTGGCTCAAAGATGAATGAAATACATTGCCTATCTTCCAAGGGATTTTTGTGTCACCAAATTCTACTGTAATTACTCAGCCAGCCTCTGAAATCTAACTTAATGGAATCTGGATAGAGAAAGTAGGAAGGCAAAGAAAGGCATTTTGCACCAGCAGCTAACAGTTATTAAGCTCCTACAGCTTTTACCAGTTAGTTCTATACATTTTTCCTACGTAGGGGAAATGCTAGGTTGTGAAGTGCATCATGCTTTCCAAAAGTAATTCTCCAATATACACACATACACACATACACACACACACATACACACACACATCCTACAGTCATTTGCCCCCTAATTCTCTTTGGTGACATAGTGGGAGAAACAACTGGTGCTTCATGTAAAGCTGTGAGTGTTTTTTCCTGACAGCCAATGAAATATATTTATTGGCTGGAATGGATTTTCTGTAGAAATTCTGATTGTAATTGCAGCAATAAGCAGTTATTCAGCACAGCAATGTTTTCACAAAAGTATTTTGCCAATTTTTGACACACTGTTCTCCAAAAAGTCTGTATCACTTTTATGCTTAAGTTCCAATTGAATATTCTTAGGATGACACCAAAGGCTGAGCTGGATGGTGTCACCGGGCTTAGGGCACTAAAGTCATATCTGTAAACCAAAAAGAAGGAAGAAGTCTAAAGAAGCAAACTAAAGAAGGCCTTCCCACTTAGAAATATTTTTTTCAAATATCTGTTTTCCACAGCAAGCCCTGAATATGAAAACCAGATGAAACATGCCAGATGACTGAGTCTGTTTTAAGAAATGTAAAAAACCACATTAGTCCCTAAGGTTTTGCCCCAAATCTCATGTTTGTATTTTATTTCCCCTTTTAGCAAAAATGACAGTTAGAATGAAAACATGTAGTGTGTGTTGTCAGTGGTAATATACAAGAGAAGAAGTGCCTTACCAGATATCAGCTCTAACATTACAAGGCAGAGGCAGACCCATTTCATTGAGAGAAATGTGTTTTCATTTCAGGTGGTGTAATCAACTTCAGTGACTGTTATCTGGACTTAACTGCCTCTCATTAATGAAGCTAATACTTGAAAGGAGTCTAGGATTCTCAACAAGGTAATTAGGCATGAATGGTTCCTATTAATATAATTACTACTCTTGCAAGAATAGGTCTTCTCTTTTGCTTGTTTACACTGTTTGAGTGCCATTTGTGGAATTGTGGGAGGGGAAAAGCTCACCACTTAAGCAGGAGGGATCTGGAGATGGAGCTAGTCCTGTTTTGGTTTCCTGGTTTGTCAGCCAGCATTCCCTCACCTATTAAATATTCACCTCCTAGATGTTTGTTTCATGCCCAAGTAATATGCAAAGCTATGTATTCTTGAATATTTTCCTGCTAACTCATTAAGGCTAGAAAATTGGGAGAATTTAATAGTCAACCTCATTTCTTTGATAGCTACAGGCATATCAAGGTTCATAAAGTAGCAAGAATCAAAATAAGGAGGTGGTGGGATCACCTAAGACAAAAGCAATGTTTTCTTCGTACAACCAATAACAGCTTTTAAGATTTTACTTGAAGAAAAGACCACTTATTTATTTTTCTCCAATAGCTCATTATGACTACATGAAAAGTAGGTGGAATTGACCCTAGAAGCAATAAATAGAAGTTTCACCTGTTTCTTTCACCTGGTCGCAGGATAGAACTGAAACAGGGAAGTGGATCCCAAAACTGAGGTCTGGCCTGAAGGCCAAGTGGGTTGTTGGCTTTGCACAGGGAAGCACTCAAGAGTGATCCAACAGAGTAAGGCAAAAGCACGTTTATTGAGGTAAGAAAAGAAAAGGAAAAGGTGGCTGCCCCATAGACAGAACAGCAGTTAACTCTCAGAGCAACAGAGAATAACACTTTGTAAGTTTCCGGGGTCTTATTTTACACCTTCTGTTTAATTTTGTTAAGCAGAGGGAGGATTATTCATAAAATTTGTGGGAAAGAGGTGGGACATACCCGAAACCGAGGGTTCCTCTTTTTTTTTTAACCATGCAGGGTAACTTTCAGGAGTTGCCTTGGCATGTGTAAACTGCCATGGCGCTGGTGAGATTATCCTTTACTATGCTGATACATTATAAGTACGGTATAATGATCAGCGAGGGTAACCTGAGGTCATTTTTCATGGCCTTCTTCGTTCTAGCTGGTTTTGGCTGTATTCTCTACCGTCTCCTATTTATCAGAGACCTTGGCTTTGGTCTTACAATTCCTTATCTAGCAGGGGCTGCCAGTTCCCTATGTCAGAATTAAAACACTTCAGTCCTTGAGGGGACATTAACACCCAGTTCTCAATACAGAAAGAAGCAATCTAGAACACACGTAAGTAGGCAGCACACTGCTTCCAACTGCACCTGACATTATTGCCAAAATCCCGTTCAACTATAAAAACTGAAACATCATTTGTGAAATGTGTGCTTTATGCTTAATCTTTTTGAGTGCTACAGACTAAAGACCACCAGGAATGCATTTGTAGTTAAATTTTTTTTTTTAAGAAAAGTTAGATTTGTTTAGTTTGCTGCATGAAGAAAGAGAAAATGAAACCCGGGGAAGTGCAGGATATCTCAGCAGGGAGATTTGGGAAAGAAACCTCACCAGGTTAGGTGATTCTAAAAAGGGATTAGGGAAGTGAGCACCTATTATTGGTTGGATGTCTTCAGGAAGTTGCCACAATTCAGTGATTGGATGTTTTAATATTTTTAACTAGGAGGCTGGACTTTTAAGCAGTACTGGAGTTGTCATTAATGAATAAAGACACATCACTCAGAAAATATGTTAGTGAGAGGAAGGGGGGATTTAGTCATTTTTGTAGTCTTAGAGTGGCCTTGTCTAATTTGGAGGGAATACCACCGTCTGCTTGTCTACATGTGATTATTTTTACCTTTTCAGTTCTACGTAGAAACTCATGAAGTTTTTATTACATCCCAACTTTTTAAAGTACAGAAAGTAATTTGTCATTGCAACAATAATTTCCATATAGGTTCATTAGCATATTTGTAGAAATGATCAGCATAAATCATCTGGCTTACAATAATTTTATCGTAAATATAATATTTTGCAGTGGCCCTGAATTTTCTTCAGTAAAAATTGTTAATTTAGTGAAAAACACCTTTGAACTAGATCTTCTAAATAAAAATATGAACTGTATTTCCCCATTCCCCCAAAAAAATGTTGATCAAAATTTCTCATGTTTTTTGGCTATGTGAACCACATAAACTTTCAATCATGGAAAAATATGATATTAAGATTTCTGCTAAAATATTTTCTCTGACTTGCATTTCAGACACATGCTTATACATAATCATCTTACTATTAATTTAGGAAAAAATATAGTGTAGCAACGATCCTTTTTTGTTAGATACTCTTCAATTTAGTTCCCAGTCTTATAGAGGAAAATAAACAAAATAATATGGCAAATATGTGTTGATGTAATCACAAGAGGAAGAAGAGAGAGAGGACATACTCCCATCCAAGTATTTGCACATAGCCTGATGAGCATTTGTTTAAAAACTCATTAAGTAATCACCTACATATAGAAATAAATTCTATCAACCCTAAAAACCTATGTGTGGAGGAATCGTTTGAGTCCAGATCAGTCTGACTACCCAGGTCTGTGAGAGGACTCGCAGCTTGGGAAGAGAGCATCCACTTGGAGTTACCATGCAGTTGCCATAGCATTCGACCTCTCCAATCACAAGGCAAAAATATAATATGTTTTGACACACATATATTCAGCAGAAATTTTCAAACCTGTACTGACATTTCAGGGATCAGCCAAAAATATGCTAAAAACCAAAATTTCCATGTTCCCTGACTCAGAAACTTTTTTTTTTAACTTTTTCCTTCACCACAGCAATGGAACAAAAGTTATGTCTCTTCATAATCAAACAATCAATCAATAAGCATGCACACAGCACTGTGCTACCATGAAGGATTCAAGAAAAATAAAACACATTCTCCTTAACAAAGGTTACAGACCCGCATAAGGAAGGATAAAATCAAATATGAAGGTTTATGATACAAAGAGTAAAAGCTATCAGACTATAGAAGAAGTCACTCTAAGTTAAAAACAACTTAAAATGTTTACAGAAGAGATAGGATTTCCCATAAGACCTAAAAAAGTGCTTATGAGTTATTGAGATCAAGCAGAGAGAAACAATACTGATTTAAAAACATAAAGATGTTCAAAAAACATCCAGAAAAATCACATTGTATTGATACATCACTAAAAGCAATTATTAATAAATTCATTTTGCAAAAATGCTAAGTTGAAATATTGGAACAATTATTGGGGAAAGTATAACTCTGTTTTCCATTTGCTTGGGAAGAATTATTTTGACTTGTAATAATTAGATTAGCTGCCCTTAAGGACTCTGTACTATAAGAAGAAAATGAGCAACAAAAAATCAGGTGCTGCACACAGTTCACTTGCTTCCAACAATTTACAAATGGCGCACTCATGCAGATCATAGGGACTCCATGGAGAAAGATTAAGTAAAATGTATCATTGAGCGGCACTGAACCCAGCTGCATTTCATCAATCTCTGCTGAGTGGCAAAAATCCAGTTCTCTTTCATCCTCACCAAAGGAAAATATGCATGAGGTTAAGAGAATTATAAGGAGAAAATTACTCACTGCTGCCAAACTGGACTGAATCCTACACCCCAAACAGATTATGTGGAGGGAAGAAAGGCCCAGTAAAAATTCCAGATGGAGATCTCTTTGTCAGTCTTTTGTTAGTCAAGTATTTATCAAGTACCTACTATATGCCATGCACTATGCTATATTGAAACACAGCTGTGAATGAATAAGAAGCTGAGACTTCAGATCCCATGCAGTTTAACAGAGGGAGCAACTTATAAACATCAAGTCTGACCTTACAAGAAAAATTCAGATTATAAACTGATAAGCATTAAGAAGACAGACTAGGGTAGTTTAGTGCAGAGTGACTGGAGAGTCATCTTAAGTAGAAGTGAAAAAGTCCTCTCTGATGAAGTTACACTTATATTTTGTATTAAGACCTAAATGATGAGAATCCAGCTATGGTAGGATTTAGGGGAGGCATATTCTAAGAAGAAGGAAAGCAATTGTTTTCTTTAGCTGTTTATTCACAACTCTTCAGACAAACATGCAAGCACATAACAACCAAATACATTTATCAAGCTTTTAGTGTGCACAGGCATCATTCTAGACTCTAGAATCTAGAGTATGAGAAAGCAATTATAAAGTCATCAAAGAAATAATTGTTTAATTGAGGCAAATACGTCCAAAAGCAGAATAGAGAAAGTGAGGTGATAAGAAAACATCATTTTTTTTTTGTTTTCAAGCGTCAGATAATCAGAGTGTTACAAAAGAAAACAAAGGTGCCAGAATCTATATGTTAATGAATTATAACAAAGTTCAACTACTCCTTTCCTCTTTGACCTGTTCTATGGCCCCTGTTCCCTTTTCTAGGGAAATTGGGGGAAACATTTCTTTTTCTGGCTTTTTTTTGGTTTGCCTTTTTTTCAATTTTACTGAGGCATAGTCTCTTTACATTAAAATGCACCTTTTTTATGTATGCATTTTGATAAGTTTTGACGAACTTTTACATCCATGTAACCACCACCACAATCACCAATTCTGCCATTCCCTAAAACCTTCCTCGTGACCCTTTGTTTCAATCCATACCTACAAGTACTCCCAAGCAAACTTTTCTCTAAGTTTTGGACATGTAATATAATTTTTGGATGAAAATCAGAAATTATGAATATTAAATAACACATGACAGTTTCCTAGATTCAGTTGTGCTCTTATGAGGCTCTCAAGAGGATTTTATTTTCTTCTAGCCGTAATTTGTCTAGCCTACTACTCAGACGGTTGACTCCTTCCCAGATTTGTTCAGCAGCTAGTAACCCTGCTGAATTCTTTCAGCTTCTAGCTACAATTTTTTTCTTTCTTTCTTCTTCTTCTTCTTTTTTTTTTTTTCTGCCTGCCCCCGCCACCCCCCTGCCCCAAATCCCTTGAATTAGTGTAGTTTAGTGTTTAGCCAAGGATTTGAAAAGTCTATATTCACTCTTGGGAATTCATTTTCTCTGTGGTTTCCTTGTTTTCAACATCCCGCCTGCAAAAATTTCCAGCTGCTCTGGCAGCTCTAAACTCTGTTCTTTGACACCTCAAGCCAGTAGCACATTTTCTATTGCTTGCCTTGTTCACAGGTTAAAGAATCACCTAATGAAAAGTGAGCAAACACAAATCTCACCCAGCATGGTACTTTCTTTTAAAGGTGACCTCTTTGCTGGTTTCTTCCTGCTTTTTCACTGAGCTACAGGAAAGGCCCCCCTGCCTTTGTTAATTTAGAAGTTATCCAGGGACAGAGGCCAAGATTATATCCATATTTGGAATCTAGCCCCCTTCTGGGGCTCTCTTGCTTCCAAAACATAACCTGTAAATTTCCAGCTTCTCTGCCAGTCCCGACATCTTTCCTTTTTCTTTCCAGGCAGTTAGACGGCAATTATTTTCAGCTGGAGACGTGAGGAATTGGGTAATGCTCTCAAGGAAAGCAGCAACAAGCTCATAGTTATGTTGTAGAATCACAATCTTTCGAAGGTAAATGTTCCTCTGATTTCTACCTGCTGTGTGACTCTTTCCAAGGCCTTCAAATTGTTGTTATTTTTGTTGCTGTTTTTAATGTTTGTTCTAGGTTTTATAACTGTAACTTGCAGGAAGTTTCACCCAAGAAATGTATTGTGCCATTACCAAAATCCAGTACCAAGATAACCTCTTAATAAAAAGGTTTCTAAAACAAAATCAAAAGGTAGAAAATTAAGCCATAAGTGTTTTGAGATCAAAGTTTCTGACTGATTTATATCCATATCTGAAAAATCTATCATAATACCTGGAGAATGTACACTCACTAAATAGTATGAAACCTTTTAGTATCACATAGCTACAAAGGACATAACACCAGATTCTGTTAGGTAGACAGTCCAAGGAGGCAGAATCAGTGTCAACAGTATTTCTCTAATAACTGATACCCAAGTAAAAGGAGAGAGAAATTGGTAGAAAGTTGACTGGCTCATGTGGATCAACTGTAATGTGTACTTAAATACTTCTGAGTGTTTTAATTAGGATTGCAGCAGCTAACATTTACTCAGTGCTTACAATATGCCAGAAACTGTAAACAAAACACTTTAGATATATGACCTTACTTTAATCCTAAAAACAACTGTGATTTAGGAATTTTGTTTCTTTTTACAAATAAGTAAACTCAGGCAAAGAGAGAGTAAGCATCTTTCTGTGTGTCATGCCACTAATAAATACTAGAATCAAGATTTGAACCCAGAAAGCTGTGATTCCAAAGACTTCATACTTAGTTACAGTGGAAATTGTTTAAGCAGATGTTTGCCAAATAAGTCAATATGTTCTGAAGGAAGAGCTCTTCGTGGAAATGCATAAAGATTCTTATAAGATACAAGGTTAAAATCTGTACTAGTAAAGAATTATTCTAAATAAATAATAAAAAATGAAATAATCTCGATAATAACTTAAGCAAAAACAATTTGCAAAGGAGACTGTAGATTGCCAATTGATATGCAAAACAAAATTATTCAAATACATATTATCTATTAAAGTACATAATTATTCAGATGCATGGAAAACAAAAAGAACAAAAAATTTATAATGTTTGCAGAGATTAATATTATAATATAGATAAATGCTCAGTATTAAAAAAGGTGGAAATGCATTTTCATACTTTGCTGATAAAGATGTCTTTTGATGAGTCTTTCTAAGTCCTGAAAATATCCATTTACTTTGACTCATAAATTTACTTTAAAAATTATTCCAACTATTGACATTTTTGATATAATTAAACTTTTAAGTATTTGTTTAAAAAAAGAAATTGAAATTAATCTAGATGTGCAATGCTGAAGAGAAACAAATAAAATAAAATATGGCACATTTATTCAGGCAAATACTAAGCAGTCATGAAAATGATGCTATAGATTTTGATGAGTATGGGGAATATAGGGTATTATTTTAAAGAAGTGAATTGAACATGTTTAAAATCTACAGTTCACATTCTAACATTTCAGTTTTAAAAAGGAGGCAAGAAAAATTACTTTATCCAGGCCCACCCTGAGATGGAGCATTTGGGCCCAAAGATTTGAGTGAGAGCTAAAGACCACTTTTACTAAAACTGACAGCTTAAAAAACTTTTAAAAAAATCAAGTATGTGATAGATAGATACAAAAAGAGGAAAGAAGAAAGGAAGGAAGAAAGGAAGGGAGGAAGGGAGAGAGGAAGACATGAAGAAAAGGAAGAAGGAAAGGAAAAAAGAATAGATAGATAGATAGAGTGAATGTCCCTATTGTTTGAGCTTCTCCGGGGCTGCAAACTTCTAGTGATGACGATATCCAGGTAACTGAATTTGAGTCAAGTTTCCATGGGAACTTTATCTATTGAAGGTGAGAACTAAGGGTATAGAAAAGAGGTGGGGCCCTATTTCACACATAAAAGCAATATTCTGAAATATTGAAAGGATGTTAAAATGGTGCAAGTTTTTGCAACAGAGATATACAAAATATCTTCTCTGTATACTCCCAACCAACCATTAATAAAAAGCCAGAAGCTAGCTGACTGTGTATATTATACTTTTAAACAGTTTTTGAAAAACTATTAAATAAATGATGCTAGCTGATGGCTCCTAATATCATCGGACAAAAAAATAAAGATGACCTAAGAGATTCAAATTCCCAGCTCAAGCACCACAAAAATTACCTAACAGCTTCTATGTGTGCCCTGAAAGAGATCACATACCTCCTATAGCCACAGGTCTGAGATTACTGAAAATCAAATGTATAATCTCATCCTGTGACTGCCGGAACTTGAAATCCCAGCCTCCCATGGTGTCTACAGTGAGGGCATTGATTGGGAAAGAATGGGATCCCCTGAGTTGGAATGGAGACTTGAGGGAAGACCCTGATGAGGCTGGGGACATTGAGTTACTAAATTTGCATGAGTCTTCTTTGCCAATGGGAAAGGCCTCCCCACTCCCAGTGGAAGTGGCTCCCCACCCATAGCAGAAGTAGTCTCCCCACTTCTGGGGAGTAACCTCCCCATCCCCAGTAGTATTGGCCTCTGCACCCCCCGCCCCCATTTGAGGGAATCGATTCTGTATTGCCTGAGGCAACTATAATGCCCCCACCCTACCCTGCCATTGCCATACAAAACAATGCTAATTTTTCTCAAGACCCACTGATCTTTGCTTATAGAAATATAACTAGACTAAAGTCCCAGTAGGCTCCTAAAGGAGAGGTACAATCCATAAATAGGTATATTTTAATCCAAAAGAACTATAAATTTTCTAATTTATACAGAAACAAAAATCTGGAGAATATATGTAGGAATGGATATCAAGGATTTGGGATAAGAATAGAAGGAACAAAAAGTTGGATTAGGCTAACTTTATTGATATGGGCTCACTAATAAGAGGGTCTGCATTGAATGTTGCAGCTTGGGGAGTAAGAAAGGGCTCTATAAGATTGTTTAGTTGGCTGAAACATGTACCAAAAGGTGGCTCATAGTAGGCGGGTTAGACATTCCAGATCTGTCTTGATTTAATATACAGAAAACAATTAAAAGTCTTAACAGGAATGGAATGTTAGAGTGGAGTTGTCATTTAAGACCTACTCACTCGCACTGGGAGGGTCCAAAAGACATGACTTTCATAAATATGTGAGAAATACATTTGTGAGGGATGTCCCACCATCCGTGAAGAGCACTGTGACCACTCTTCTCTGTAGGCCAGACCTCAGAGTGGGAACTGGAGTCACTGAATTGAAAAACCCAAATGAAACAGGAATAACCAGGGCCAAGTGGCAGCACTTAACCACCAAAGGCCAGGTGCGTTTGGCTGCCATAATGGACAGCAAAGTCACCGCAGCAAACTGTGCGTGAGAATAGTCTGACTCATGCACACCTATGGCATTGTCTAGTTGATCGTGATGTTCCTAAAAGTGAAACAGATAGAAATTCTTACTTCATTTAGGTAAGCAGAATTCTTACTTGATCTTTACAACCAGAAAAGCTATAGGTTAAGCGAACAAAAATCTAACATGAATCATAAAAACAAAGAGTCACAGTCCCTCAGTCAATTCCTACAACTGAACCAGTTCATAGACTCAGAACCTCTTGAATGAAAGGTAGGCCAAGTCTTCTTGAGGAAAGACCCTGGTAAACCACCAAAAATTTGCACAGTTAATCTTTATTCCAGCCTTCCTTAAAGGGACCTATAGCCTTTTACTAGGGTAACTGTACATTGAGGAAAATAATCAGACTTTTCTGGCACTACTGGACTACTGGACTCTGACCCTGAGCTGACACTGACTTCAGGAGACCCAAAATGTTGCTGTGGCCTTCCAGTCAAAGTAGGAGCTAATGGAGGTCAGGTGATAAATGGAGTTTTAGCTTGTCTACCTTACAGGAGGACCTGGGGTTCCTCAAGCCTACCCTGTGCTTGTTTTCCAAGTTTGAGAATGCATAATTGGAATAGATATACTCAGCAGCTGGCAAAATCCCCACATTGGTTCCCTGACTTGTACAGTAAAGGCTATTGTGGTGAGAAAGACCAAATGGAAGCTACTAGAATTGCCTCCACCTGGGAAAAAGTAAATCAAAAGTAATACCACATGCCTGGAAAAATTGCAAAGATTGGTGTCACCATCAAATACTTGAAGGATGCAGGGGCGGTGATTCCAACCACAATCCCATTCAACTAACTGAGTCCACTTAATGAAGGATCTTGGAGAATGTCAGTGGGCTATTGTAAGCTTAACCAAACTACACATGATAGCTTTGCTAGAAGCAGCTGCTGTACCAAGTTGGTTTCATTGTTTGAGCATATTAACACATCTCCTAGTATCTGGTATGCAGCTATTGGTCTGACAAATTCCTTTTTCTCTATCACTGTAAAGAAGACCCAGAAACAATTTTCTTTTAGCTGGCAAGACCAGCAATACATCATTGTCCTACCAAAGGATATATAAACTCTCCTGACCTATGTGATAATTTAGTTTTCCGGACCTCAGTCATCTTTCCCTTCTACAAGATATCACACTGATCTATTTCATTGATGGCATTATGCTTATTGGATCTAGTGAGCAAAAAGTAGCAACTACTCTGGATTAATTGGCGGGACATTTGTGTGCCAGAGAATGGAAAATAAATCTGACTAAAATTCAGCGGGCCTTTTACTTCAGTTAAATTTTTAGGGGTCCAATGGTTTGGGGTATGTCAAGATATCCCTTCTAAGGCAAAGAATTATTTGTTGTATCTGGCCCTCCTATAGCCAAGAAAGGGGCACAATGCCTAGTGGGTCTATTTGGATTTTGAAAACAATGTATTTTTCATTTGGATGTGTTACTCAGCCCATTTAATGGGTAACCTGAAAAGTTGCTAGTTTTTAGTGGAACCCAGAGCAAGAGAAGGCTCTGTAACAGGTCCAGGCTACTGTGCGAGCTGCTCTGCCACTGGAATCATATGATCCAGCAGATCAAATGGTGCTTGAAGTGGCAGTGGCAGATACGGGTGCTGTTTGGAGCCATTGCCAGGCCCTCATGGGTGATTCACAGTTCATACCATTAGGATTTTGAAACAAGTCCCTGTGATCATCCATAGATAACTACTTTCCTTTTGAAAGACAGCTCTTGGCCTGCTGCTCAGCATTAGTAAAGACTGAATTCTTGACCATGGGCCACCAAGTTACCATGCAACCTGAGCTGAGTATCATAAACTGGGTATTATCTGATCCACCATGCCATAAAGTTGGGGGTATGTACAGCAATACCCCATCATCATATGGAAGCAGTATATGCATAATTGAGCCTGAGAAGGCTCTGAAAGCACAAGTTCTATGAAGAAGTGCCACAAATTACTATGGTCCCTACTCCTGCTAAATTGCTTTCTCTCTCCCTGCCCGTATATATGGTCTCATCACAGGAGTTTCCTATGATCAGAGGAAGAGAAATCTAAGGCCTGGTTTATAGAGGTTCTGCCTGATATGTAAGCACCATCCAAAAGTGGATAGCTGCAGCACTATACCCCCATTCTGGGACATCCCCAAGGGACAGTGGTGAAGGCAAATCTTCCCAGTGGGTAGATCTTCAAGCAGTACACCTGGTTGTGCACTTTTCCTAGAAGGAGGAATGGCAAAATGTATGATTGTACACCAATTCACAAGCTGTAGCCAATGGCTGGTCTGGATGGTTAGGGATTTTGAAGGAACATGATTAGAACATTGATGATAAAAAATTTGGGAAAGAGGTATGTGGACTGACCTTTCTGAATGGGCAAAAAATTTAAGATATTTGTGTTCCATGTGAATGTTCACGAAACGGTGACCTTATCAGGAAAGTATTTTAATAATCATGTTATAGGATGGCTTATTCTGTGGATAGCAATCAGCCTCTTTCCCCAGCCACCCCCGACATTGTTCAATAGGCTTATAAAAAACATGGCCCTGGTGGCAGGGATGGAGGTTATGCATGGCTTAGCAACATGGACCTATACTCACCAAAGTCGACCTGGCTATGGCCACAACTGAGTGTCCGATCTGTCAGCAGCAGAGACAAAAAATGAGTCACTGAAATGCCACCATTACCTGGGGTGATCAGCCTGCTACCTGGTGGCAGGTTTATTACACTGGACTACTTCCATCATGAAGGGACACTAGTCAGAATAGACACTTACTTTGCATATGGATTTGTCTTCTCTGCGTGCAGTGCTTCCACCATCTGTAAACTTACAGAATGTCTTATCCACCATCATAGCATTACGAGTTATAGAAATGAGGAGTATAATTCCACAAAGCATTGCTTCTGACACCCATAAAGAAGTGTCAAGCACCTGATGGCAGATTAGTTACACTGGACTATTTCCGTCATGAAAAGGGCAGCAGTTTGTTCTCTGCACATCTCCATACCTTGCTTTTTTCTTCTCCCTCCTTTCCTGCATCATTTATTGGTCAAATATTTCCTTCCCTCTCTCTTTTTCTCTCCCTCTGTCTCACTTCTCTCTCTGTTCTCAATCATTCTCAGGTAAGGTACATACGATGAGATAGAATATTCTATTTTTTTTTTTTTATTTTGATGCTGTGACCAGCTCTATGAACAAATTTCAGTGACCTCCTATATGTTTTTTTTAATAATGCTCTCCCTTAACTAACTACTTGACCTCTTGAATTGTTTCCCACAATGTGGATTTTCTGCAAGACAAAGGAATTGAGATTCAGAAGGCCCCTGGGCAGACTTCCTGATGCCAAGACTCCACCCTCCTAACCTGCCCCATGCACTAGACCCTTGTTAGTTTCCCTTGTTAATTTCAAAGCAACCTACCCCATTGCAAGTAGCACCTTGTCAGGTTCCCCTCTTTTCAAAGCCTGGACTATCTTAGTCAGGGAGTCAGATTTGAGGCTGCTTATCCCAGATAGAAGTCGTTCACATTAAAATATCCTTTCTTCTTTGGCAATTCTTGTTGTCTCAATAATTGGCTCTTTGTACAGCAAGTAACTAGACCTAGGCCAAAATCCCCTTGAGGTTTCAATAACAATGCCACATAGACCTCCAGCTTTAATCCTGCACTCAATACCCTAGAAAAATTGTTCTTGTAAAGACCTGTAATAACTCCAGTAATGTCAAATTTGATTTTCTATTTTTGGATTCTTGTCTTAATCCTTTTCTGAATAAAGGAACTCAGGGAATTTCACCCCAAAATATGACTCCTTGTTATAAACAGTAGTTTGAATTAAAGGGCCTATGAGATCAACAGAGATTGGAAGGAACTTTTCCTCTCCCTGCATAAAACCAGCTGGACCTATCAAAAAGAACAATTGCCTTTCCTTTCCCTCCCAGTTATCTCAATATATTGCAGGAAAGAAAATCAAGAACACAACCAGACTGGCCCAACACATTTCAAAGATAATACCCGTTTCTCAGTTTAATTTACTTTCCCAAGAGAATCATTTACAAGTCAATCTCTTTCCCCCATCCATTCATTCTCCCAAGTATCTATTCATCCTCCCTAGCAACCATTTATTGCCTCTAAACAGAGTTACCTATATTCCTCATCTCCCCCTCTCCTCTAAAGTGACAGTATATCAACTTCTGGACTCCACTGGGATACTGGGTAATCACTTGGTGATTCTCCCTGTTCCCATGGTAAATAAATGTTTCTCTTATTAATCTGCCTTATTGTGAGTTGATCTTTCAGTGAAACTTCTCGGGGCGAGGGGGAAGTTTTCCTTCTCCCCACATCAGCAACATTCAAGAGTGAGTAGATCCTGCCTCTTGAAACACACTCCTGTCCTGATTCCCTGGATCTTAATATAAGGACATGTTTTTGTTTTCCAGCCTCTTCTGTAGGCTGCTTTTCCATTACATGTTTTTTAAAATGTACCTCTTAAGGGCTTGGTTAAAAGCATGTTTTTCCCCCTCAAGGCAGCAATAAGAGTGGTGAAGTTTGTGGGTTCTGGATTCAGACTATTTGAGTTTAAAAATAGCCTCTACCATTTACTACCTGCATGGCCACGGGAGAGTTACGTAACCCTTGGACATTACAGGTTTGCTTCTCTAAATGCAGTATAATAGCATTACCTTTTTCTCAGAGTTTTTGCAAAGATTAAATGATATAAATCATGTGAAGTGCTTAACATTCTTCCTGGAATCCAGCTAATAGTCAATAAACGTAAGCTGTATTTAGCCATATATTGCTGCATACTCTTTGTAGGTAATCCATCCTGGCAGCCATATATAATATCTCTTTATTAATGATTTCCAACTTAAAGCTTTCCTCACAGTTTCTCAAACCAGAAAATTATTGGGTCATCTTTGGGACTTTTTTTTTCCATATATATATATATATATATATATATATATAAAATATCAATTGTCATGTATTGGCTTTTTTAAACTTTCAAAGTATGCCCACTTTCCATTTTCAGGGAGCTAGTCAATTTCAACTTACTCTTTCTTTTCTTAATTGATGAACAAATCATATTATGATGCTCTTCTACTTAATATCCTCCAATGGTTTCCCATTGTGTCTGTATAAAATCCAGGGCCTTAAAATGACATCAAAAGCATACCAGACTAGTGCTCCTGCCTACCCCTCCAGCCCATTCCCAGATACTTCACCTTTTGCTCACTTTGTCTTAGCCAAATGATATTTTGGCCTCTTAAAATTCTGAGTTCCCTCCCACATAAGTTTTTTATTACTTTTCCCACTGTCTGCAACATGTGCTTTTCCTTTCTATGGGTAATTTCTTCTCATTCTTCCCAAATGTGTGCCTCTATATCTAGTGGTTTTATGGAAGCCTTCAACTTCAATGGCAAGGATCCTTTTTACAATACATTTTAATATTGACAGTTAAGAGTTCTTTCCTTAAAGGAAAATCAGACATAAATTCATCCGTGTGAGGAAACTGCAGTTGAATTGCTGTCTGTTGGGAGAAGTAAAATTACCTATGGAATTTGAAAATAATACTTGCAGCTCCATGAGAGTTGTCTTGCTGGAGTCTCTAACGGCATTTGGCCATCCTGGCTAAAGTGGGGATTACAGAACGCAGCCTTCTTAACATCTTTGTTTTGTGTCTCCTCCCAGTGAAAGGAGAAAGAGCCCAAACATTTCCAAAAGTGAACTTTGGCTGGGCCAAAAATATTAAGGTTATCTGTTTTCTCTTCTTCATATGAGAGAAAAAAACCACAAAAGTTTAAATCAGTTCCCAGAGCTGGAACAAAGCTATAGATAAATTAGGGCCAGTCATGGGGGTATGGAAGTGAGGATGGAGGAAAAGGGGGGCGAATCTCAGTCTTGCCACTTTTTCAGCCTACTTTTTCTGCTGCTCAGCCCCCACCCCTGCATTCCAGCTAGACCTCCCCTGTAATCTTGACTCTGCAAATGTAGAATTTAGTGACAGGAGTTTGAATAAATTTGCAGTAGCATACAAAAGAAATATTTTGAATTGCTTTTGTATTTTGTGGTTATTGCATCTGAATATATAGTAAAAACTGCAGTAAATGATATATACTTCTAATTTTATAAATCCTAGAGGGATCATCACAATCACTGAAAGCTGCGAAGAAAAGTATTAGTGGGACATAAAGTCTTTGCTTTTTATCACTGGTGGGTTGGTTGGAATTTAAATTCTGTAAGTATTTAAAACAAAATATGTCTTTTTAACAGATGCTTTTGATTCTGACTTTTGCCTACTGTTATAGCCTTTGAATAAAAAAATACAACATGAACAGACAGTCAATATGCAAATTGAGCTGCACTTTTGGCATTGTCAACATAGTTTTTAGTTGCTAACAAGCTCTTATAAATCAGTTCCTTGACCCTTAGAGGCTGATGATTTTTGAATGGGTCAATTTGGACTCAGACTAACAAGACAAAAATATTCAAGAAAGCTTTCTTTGTCACTTGGACTTGGAACACAGTGTCTGGCCCTACACCATCTCAACTTTGCTGCTACTGAAAAACATTTTCTAGCTATTTTAATATTCTGAATTTATACAACCTAATTTCTTGGATACAACTCTAAGCTGAAACCTAGTATTGTGTATAATGAGTTCTTTGGGACTCAGTGAGGGCTATGCTGAACTTAAAGCAGGCATAGGCTTAAAAAACAGATTTCAGATTCCAAGACTGTTGCAGATTTAAAATCCCCCTCTGTGGACCATAATGGAAATATCCTTAATGTTGACTAAACCGTCTGTATCACATACAAATGCCCATAGAAAGGGCTCATTCTCTAATGGGACTATCAGAAATTAAAGTTATAGTCAGCTATATATTTTTGTGTATTTCTGCTACTGCTTGTATCCCTAACTTGTGATCTCTGCTAAAAGCTACTAGTTGGGAGGAGAGCACATCACAGGGAATCTTGACTCCTTTGTGGGGAGTCTCAGTGCTGTTGACTTGTTATTTTTGGCTTTCTGGATCAGTGGTAGTTTGCAACAATGAACTGATAGCTTGGGTCTACTTTTCTCACCTTTATCCTGGTACACCCATGTCAGTAAGAAAATTTTATTATTAAATGCAGCTATCTCTAGAAGGGGGTCGTTATTTGTAGATTTCTCACTAGCTAAATGATCATAATAAAAGGCAGGGGAGGTTATGTAATTTCAGTAATTTTTGATAATTCAGGATTTTATTCTGATTAATTCCTAAACATGATGTGTCTTTCTGATTGAGTTGCATAGAAAGATTTTTTTTCTGAGAGAGTGCTTTTGTTCCTCTTTCATACAACCCTTCCAGATGGAAAATCTTGGTGAGAGTAGGAAATAATTGAAAAATATACAGTTATGATTGCTAAAAACAATATGCTGACTTTATAGTAGCAAAGAAAAAAGCAAAATCCTTACACCAGTGCAGGCACGGGGGAGTAGTATAGCAAAAAATTTTATTTTTCAAAACTGTTACTGGAAGCTTTTCCCTACTCCCAAAGAAAAGAGTAAAAATTTCCCAGTGTTGATTTTCCATGCTGCAGTGAGCATTCTGAATTTAATCTGACTGCTCATGCCTGACTATGAGACAGCAGGGGTTAGCTCCAGAACTTTTCACACAGAATGCCTCCAGATGCCTCCACATTTGAGAGGAAGATGGTCTGGTGTCAGGGACAAGCAAAATGTTTGGAACTGACTGCCTTTGGTGGTCCTTCTGAAAACAAGGACTAAACTGAATGAAGTGAACTAGATTTAGAATTCTAAAGTGATAAGCCTAATAGTGGGAAGCCACACACAGAACACTGTTAATTCTACTGCCTGACCTATGTTATCCTTCTGGGGGTGCCCTAACAATTGTAAACTCTGTCATCACAAGGTACCACGCATGCCCTCTGGAATTGCATTCCTCAAGTGTATGTACCCTATCATGATGCTGCTTCAGCTCTGGCAGGCATTCAGTTCAGCTTCAACTTACTAGCTGCAGTTGTGCTGTGCCTGAATTGTTACCTTGGGCCAGGTAAAAAAAAAAAAAGGTAATGCTGAAACTTAAAGAGGGAGTCACCTAGCTTTTATGATTGACTTTCATAGTTAATGGGATTTTTTTAACTGAATACATCTATAACATCTAAAGTTCATAAGTGAGATCCACAGTCCAGTTTTTTCTCATTCTGATATATGGAGTTGTCTTGATAATAGTTTTGTTGTAAAATTTCAAGAAGGCAGGAAGTGGGCTTTGCAGGTGGACTCTTGGAAGCTCACATCTGGTTTCCTCTGGACTTCACTCCATATCCATTTTTCCTTTTGGTGATTTTTCTTGGTACCTGTATTTGTTTATGAGGGTTGTCATATGAAATTGCACAGACTGGGTGGGTTGAACAATAGAAATTTATTTTCTCATAGTTCTGGAGGCTAGAAATCTGAGATCAAGGTGTTGCCAGGGTTGTTTCTTCTGAGACCTCTCTCATTGGCTTGCAACTGGCCACCTTCTTGTTGTGTCCTCGAATAACCATTTCTCTGTGTGCACATCCTTGGTGGCTTTTTTGTGTCCAAATTTCCTCTTATAAGGACACCAGTCATATTGGACTATGGGCTATCCTAATGGCTTCATTTTAACCTTAATCACCTATTTTAATGACCCTACCTTTAAATGCAGTCACATTCTGACTAGGGAGAGTTAGAACTTCAACATATAAATATGAGTGAGCAGGAGAATAGAATTCAGCCCATAACAGTACCCTTTTGGAAAAAAGGTAAAGGTCTGAAAAAAGGCAATGAAATGTTTTACAAGTTGTCTCTTTAAAACCTCTATCCTTTTTGGGACTTAAAAGCTGCATTCCTTCCCAAGGCCAGTAAACAAAGGGGCAGAAAAATGGTCTTTGCTTTTTGTTTTCTAGTATCTTAAACCACAGGAGATGGCTGAACAGAATTGTCTGGACAAGGGTCATAAGATCATTATCACCACAGATAAGGTTGACTAAAACCACCAATTATTGTTAAGCAACAATAGCCTGACATGTGACACTGTTCACATAGACCCAAGCCCAACCACAAAAACCTCCCCTTTGAAAAAGCCCTGTACTTACTTCTGTTTAAAGACAGGATGGCGGTCTTTTGAGATGCTAGTCTGCCACCCTCCTCATTTGCCAGAAAATTACTAAACTTCTCTTTCCTTTTCCTCAAATCACTTGTCCTCATTCTTCATTCTCACTGATTCAGAGTCAAGGACAAGTACTGAACTTTCGGTAACACTTTTGCAGTAATAAATCATAGCCATGAGTGTGACTATTTGCTGAGTTCTATGAATTTTCTTAGTGAATAATCAAACCTGGGTAATCATTTTTTTGTGAATATTGTATGTGTGCTTGGTATTTTAAAAAAGTATTCCCCAATTTTGGGGTGCAGTATTTTATGTGTATAAATTTGTCAAGTTTCTTAATCACATTTTTTCAAGATGCTTTTTGTTCTGGAACCCTCTTTGGTTCTTTTATTTTAATTTGCTTCTACTGATTTTCCTATTTTGTATTCATTCCTTTTTTTGTGCCTTGTTATTTTGCATTGTGTATTGGACATTTAGTTGAAAAATTATTTGGAATAATTCATTTTAGAAAAGAGAATTTACTTTTTCCTTGGCAAAGTGACTGAAAACACTAGCAATCTGAAGTAAATTAATCCAATTCTAGGTTTTGAAATGATATGAATTGCTTTGCAGCCACTGAGAAGGCTGAACTACTTCCAGTTAGTCCTTAATTCTGGGAGGTACCTTTCAGGAATCCAATGTACCTTTTATCATCCAAGCTCTACAAGGCTGTCAATAGTATGGATGTATGACTACTTCCCAGGCATTGAAATTCCTTTACTCAATTAATTAACCCCTAGAGAAAAAGCTTCTCAGACTTACCTCTCTGAATATCCATTTTATCCTGGATCTAGTTTCAGGAATACTTCAGAATCTTGTAAGCTCCTAAGATAGGTTTTCATATTTTATCAAGCACTTCTGATCATCCTCAGTAGGTAGATAATTTCAAACCAACTATATATTGTCCAGGACTTATAATGGTTTGCCTTATGATTTTTCAACCTTACTATATAATGAGACAGAAATATTCAGTGAAAAACCATACTTCAAGTACCCATATAACCATTCTGGCTTTCACTTTTAGTACCGTATTCAATAAATTACATGAACTATTCAACATTTCATCATAATATAGGCTTTGTATTAGATAATTTTGTCCAACCATAGGCTAATTTAAGTATTCTGAACATGTTTAAGGTAGGTTAGGCTAAGCTATAATGTTAAGTAGGTTGGGTGTATTAAATGTATTTTTGATATGACATTTTCAACTTATAATGCATTTGTCAAATGTAAACCAATTGTAAGTTGAGGAGCATCTGAGGTCTTCTCTAGCTGTAATTTCTCGTGTATCAAATACTTTTATCCGTCTACTCACTTTGGTGATCTAGTATGAGGGTGAAATCATGTTTGGGAAAGCCCTTTGAGAATTCTCTTGGCTACAGAACTACATATTCATACTCCTTTTCTTCATTTGATCTACCCAGGTCAAAAAAAATGAAACTTCTGGGAGAAGTTTTTTTTAACAGATAATTCTTTTTTAGTAAATGATACATTTATCTACCACAGGAACATTTTGCTGTTAGAAAGAGCCATTTTAACATGATTTACTAAAACTTCTCATCTGATCTGAGATCTATGGCTTCTCAGAAGATTAAATCAAGCTTTTTGTCTTTCTGGAAGATGACTATAATCAGATTCTCTCTTAATAAATATCACCATAAACCTTCTAATATATTTTATATGAAATATTGCATATAAACATATGCATACTCTGCAGTTATCTTCTAACAAGAACCACAGGGTTTATACATAGAAAACTTTATCTGTACAAGCTGCTATGAGAATGGCTGTGTTCATACAGACAACCTTTGCACCCAAGGTGTTCCAAATATTTCCAAGTGTCTTCTAAAGTGGAAATTAAAAAAAAAAAAAAAAAAAGACAAGAAAAGTGTACTCAGTAATGCTAGGACAGTGTTTTGAAGAAAATATAGAGAAGACAAGGTACACATTTTGAAATAATACATTTCCAAATGAGCCTCTTCTAACAGTATTAAGCACTGGGGAGAGGAAAGCCCTAGGTTAACATTCTTTTACAATTTAAAAGTGAGTCTTTTAAATAACCAAAATCTTATTAGCAACTTATGTTTTCACTGAATTGTATTCAACAAAATAACATAATATTTACTATAATACTGTTGAAGATAAAAGAGATGCTGAAGGTCCCAAGTGCAGTAGAAATATGTATTCTTTTCTGTGGTGATGACGAACAACTGAAAAATGTTTATGAAGTAATATATATTTGTTAATAGAATGATATTGATACAATTAGAAAAATTGTTTATTAAAAGAATCATGTAGGATAGACTTTGTTAATAGATATAATTATCATCCAATGATATGTAAGTTTGAAGTTTTATTTATTGGACTTTTTTAAAGGAATATTGTTCTATATTGCTCAGAGTAAAAAAAATGGAGTTTTGATTAGACATCTATTGATTTCGATGGTTCATCATCTATTTCCTTTTCAATGGTAATAAAATTTTGTTTTCTCTTTGGAAAACTACCTTTTGTATATTGGACTGTCTTGACTAGCCCCTCTTCTAGGTGAGAAGTATATGACACACTTGGCCACTCAGCCTCTCCCTGTTGGGAATTTGAATCTTGAGCAGAATGGTAAGAATAAGAAAGTGGTGGGAGCTGATTTATCACAATATTAGTGCCCTGAAAAGCCCCATCCATCTGTTATCTTGGTGGCAGAAGATTCCTTGGGTCCCTTCTTATCAATTGCCTACGTATGCTGCTTTTCTTTCTTAAAGCCACACCAAATCCTTTGAGTATCCTTGCCCCTTTTTGCTTAAGTTAATCAGAATTGTTTTGTATAGTTTACTACAAAAGAACCTTAAATAACATAGGCACAAAATTGCCTAACCAACTGGTGATTTTCATACAAAAAACATATAAAATGATAGGTAATGATTTGACTATTTGCCAAGGCTCACTTGCAAAACTTTATGAGTCTATCTGCTTGTGCTGAACCTATCTACTGCAGTGGTTATAAAAACTGGCTTAATATTAGAATCACTAAGCTTTAAAATCATAGTTATTGCCAAGAATTCAGACTCTTAGTCATAAAGACCAGGCATAGGTGTTTTCTTCATTTGTTTGTTTATCTGTTTCTTTCTTGTTTTAACTCTACAGTTTAATAAGCATTCAGGTCTAGGAGCCACTAATTTACCACTCTGACCATGAGGGGATACCACATTACTTCTGGTAGTACACAGTTTATGACACTGAGTGATAAGGAATTTCACTGATAAGGATAATAAACATGAGGTGAGGGGATAAGTGGAATAATGCCTATGAGAAGAATGAATGGAGCAGGTGATATTTCCACTTGAAATTAAAATTAGCAATATTCCATAGAGAATGCTGGATCATTTTATAATTTGAAGCCTCTCTGCTCTCTGAAAATGCAATGATAATACAGTTGAGACAGTATTTCCACAGATTAAGCTGTCTGTCCATTAATAATTGTGCTCTTGTAATTTCCAAAATTAGAAGGTATCAGAGATAATATAGGCAAATTCTTCAATTTTAGATGAAGAGACTGAGGATCAGAGATGGCCTTTGTGAGGCACACAGTGCACAGCCTCACAGTCAGGTCTAGAACCAGGTTCTTAACTCCTTTGTGCCTACTCTATTACCTAGTTATTTCTCCTTCCACTTATTTGCTTGCACTCTTCTTCCTACCCTGAATGCTCTCATTTCTTTTTCTATCATAAACATCAATTCACTAATAGGTAGCATAGTGTTGTGAAGGAAATTAGAAATATTTTACCCCAAAATATGGCATCTTGACATCCTAGACTGAAGAAGGCTCAAGTTCTCTCTGACCTCCCCATCCCACCATCAGCTGTCCCAAAATCACTCAAGTTTCTTTATCTGCCTGAGCTCCAGACTTATCTAGGAGAAACATTGTTCTTTGCTTCCCCTCCCCTTAAGGTCAAGAATGTGATGATAACTGAACAGATGCTTTCAAAAGATAATGGTCTGTCTCTCAGACTCATTTAAACTCCAAGGGCAACTATTTACCAAATAATCTTTGTTTCCCATCCATTCATCCTCCCTAGTCATTCTTTATTGCCCCCCAACATAATTCCTCTTTTCCCTCTCCCATAACCCATTTTACCAGAAAGGTCTATAAACTTTTGAACCCCACTGGGGAGTTAAATCTTCATTTTCTGAGGGTTTCCAAGTATATACATTAAAATAAATTTGTATAGTTTTTCTCTTATTAATCTGCTTTATCATGAGTTGATTTTTCAACAAATGTTTGAGGGTGAAGGGGAAGTTTTCTTTTTGACCTAACAGTAGAAATTTTGTGTTTTAGAACTAGTGTCTTTAGATTCAAATACAAACTCTGTTGACAAAAGTTCAGCACTTGTTCCTGAGGCCACATCAGAAGAATGAAGACAACTGGTCTGAGGAGAAGGAAAGAGAAGTTTATTAATTTGCCAGCAAATGAGGAGGTTGGCAGACTCCCATCTTACAGTACCAATGTCCTCCCTCTGAGCAGGAATACAGAGCTTTTAAAAGGCAGGTTTTTTCAGCTTCAGGCTATGGCTGTTCACCTATAGGTGATGGATCTGATTAAGCCATCTTTGGCTAAGACAATCTTGTGGCCTCTGCCCATACAATTCCCTTGCGTCATCTCCCATGGTACAAAGAACAAAGAACACTTCCCTGCCCCTCACGACCGCTGGCCTGAGGCAGGAATGCAGGTTTTGATTCCCAAAAAGAGTGTGGGAGGTTTTAGAGAGGCAGAAAACATTTTTACCCTTTTTCAGGCCACTCCCTCTTTTACAGCTCCATTCATTATTTATTTCTCAGTGACTTCAATAAAACTTATTTATTTTTGTATGCTGTTAATCCATCTGTAAACTTCATCTAATAATAGAACCTACCACTTAAAATTATTGTAAGTATTAAGTTAGTTAATTTATGCAAGGCAGTAGAAGAGTGCCCCTCACATTTCATGCACTCAGACAAGGTTAGCTATTATTTTCATCTCAGTTTGTTGTCAGTGCTTCTCATTTTAGCATTTTTTTTTTTTTTTTTTGGATATGGTATTCTTCTCTTGTTTCAAGAGGACACATCTTCTTTTATTATGGGTTCTAAGCAGTATTTACTATTTTTCCTTTTTCATAGAGTTAAACATTCTTATAGCATTCTTTATCTCTCAGTTTTCCTAATGTCTCTTATCTTGAATAAGATTTTTTATGTTTTATTTTCATATAAATATTGGTACACAGTTTAAAATAGCAAATAATTTATCAAGATATATATCAGAAACACAGATCTCTGATCCATTTATTTCCTATCAGAATTCTCCCTTCCCTGGTGTAATCATTTTGAACTAGTTTAGTGATTGCTTCAAATATTTATTTCATATTACTAAATAACTCATTAACAATTTTCATTTTCTGACATTTTTAATTTACATCATATATATTATGATATTTATTAGTTATGATTCTCCTAAGAAATATTATATGTGATATAATTATATTTATGTTATATTTCACATATAATACAGTTTAGTATAATATATATATATCATAGAGAGAGATTTTTTTATAAGAGATGACTCATGATTACTGAGACTGAGCAGTCCCAAGATCCGCTGTCAGCAATTTGGAGAGCCAAGAGAGCCACTGGTATAAGTTCCAGGCCAAGTCTGAAGGTCTGAGAAGCAAGAGAGCTGATAGTATAAATTCCAGTCAAAGTTTGAGCCTGAAGGCAGAAGACAGTTATCCCATCTCAAAGAGAGTCAGGCAGAGAGAGTAAATTCTTTCTTACTCAGCCTTTTTATTCTATTCATGTCTTCAACAGATTGAATGAGTTCTACCCACATTGAGGAGGACAATCTGCTTTACTTGGTCTGCTTTACTTGATTATGCAAACATTAATCTCATCTAAAAACATCCTCACAACCATACCCAAAATAGCATTTAACCAAATATCTGGGCACTTGTCACCCAGTCAAGTTGTCACATAAAATTAACCATCGTACTGTCCAATTATTAAAAATACAGATTTAGATCTTTTATTCACCTCCCATCAAAAAACACATATAGACTTACCTCTTTCTCTTGTCCAAATATATAATTTTAGTATTCCTGTCTGGACCACAGAGTATACTATAATTAAATTTCCTATATTGCAGAACCTTTCCAGGTTTGTTTGACTTTCATGGAATGTTTAACTTCCTCTCCAACAAAATTGGTATTTGATCTGAATATCCTGCTCTCTGTCACATTTATTTTCTTTTTGAATTCAGCTTCCAACATGCTGCTGTAAATTTTTCATTGTTATTTGTATACCTGTCATTTTTTATCCTTCTATAACCTGGGAATTTCTTTTACTACTCTCTATTTTCTGGCTCCCTTGCATTTTACTTTGTTGATTAAAAACATTTTGAGAACGATATGAGGAAGCAAGATAACTTATTCTACTCTTACAACTGATTGAGAGCTGGCTGGGCACTGCTCCACTGTACTCAGCTCCCAGTGCTGCTCTGTGAAGCCTCATACCATACACATTACCATTTTATATGACACCTATTTTCCCTATTAAAAGTGGTATAATTTTTATTTTTTGTCTTCAGGGTTTTAAAATTCTATGGTGACATTCTTTAGTGTGGAGTTTTCTTCTTTTTCTCCTCTTCCTTTATCTCTTCTTCTTTCATCTCTTTCAATTAGAAAACACAAAACAATTAGTGTAGATTTCCCAGTATTTTACAATTCTAAGGATGCTTCTTATGACATTTCATTAATGATTTTCTCTCTTTCATTTTCTCTTATAAATATCCTTTTAGTTAAAACTCTTATACTACATTTTCCATATTTTTTCTCTCATGTTTTTTATTTATTGGTCTTAGATTTCTGGGGTATTTCTTCAACTTTATCCTCTAGCTTTTCTGTTTATTTTTTTCGCTATATTAGTATTTTTGTTTGTTTTTGAAGGCCCTTTCTTATTTTCTGAATACTGCTCATTAATAGCTTTCCTGTCCTTTCTAAGCAAATGAAGGTAGGTAATTTGATTTGTTTGCCACATAACATTGAAATAATTTTCTTATATCTCTCAGGATATTACCTGTGCCAACTTTTGTTTGTATTTTTTTATTATTGATCAGATTTTTTTTTATTTCTAGTGTTCCTCTTTTTATGTATGTTGTATACCTCTCTTTATCAAGTTTGTTGCTTTCTCAAATGTCTGGTGATCTTTGGCTATCCATTCCTGCATAACAAATTACTCCAAAACTTAGTGGCTTAAAACAAGAAACATTTATTGTCTCACTTTTTGTGCTCAGTGTCCAAATTTGAGGATAGATTACCTAGTAGTGTTCTCCTCTTTGATTCATGTGTTTGTGTATTTTTATTCTTTTGCTGCCATTTTTGTGATGTTTAGGTAAGAGGAGGAAATATGTGCAGTTATTTAGTCAGCTTTGTTAAACCATAAGTACAGCATTTTTTTCAAAAACTCACCAGTAGTGTTTTATTTGTTTGTTTGCACTGAAAGGAGGAAAGCTTTATCCAAATCTATCCTTTGCCAAAGGTTAGCATATGTATTAATAGATTACCCTCCTCTGCTTAACTCTGCTAGAATCCACAGTTGATAAAGATAACGTTTAGTCCTATTTGCAAGTTTATGAGACATTTGTCTAGGTAGCCCTGCTGTACTAAATATATATATAATATATATATTTTTAAATGCTCCCTGCCCAGTTTTATGTCACCCCAAATTAACAGTGAATATAGAAATGCTACTCTTCTCAGAATGTGCTGTTATCCAGGCTCTTTCCTTCTTTACTTGTGAGGATAACCCTTTTTAAGAATCAATGAACCATTGCAGCTTGATACAGATGGGAGTTCTTATCTTATTTTGTTTGATGTTTTGTGAGTAATGATCCATGAACAGAAACATATAGTAAAATACTGATTAGGGAAAATGTGAGGACACCCAATATTCAAAACTAATACTCAAACAGAGGAGAGGTAATTTGTATTTTTTGTTGGCACAGAGATTGCATCTTTATTCCTAGAACACATGTAGAAAGAGATATTGAATTATGCTGGTTATAAGTAATTATTTCAAATGTGTGCATCACATTACTAAGGAAAAATATAAATTATTTCAAGACATAAATATTTTCTCACAGAATATTTTCTATTTCTGTTAAAAGTACAGTCTCCTACAAAGCTTGTCAAGCAGTATGTAAACACAGATATTACAGACACTGACTAAAAACTCATCCCTTTTCTTGACATGACCAAAACTATAGCATTTAAGTCCCAGGAAGATACACTTACATGTTGAAGAATCACACATTTATCTGCATGGTACCTTTTGAAAACTTCTGGAAAGAAGTCCCCAGTATTCATCCCTAGAAATAAACCATTTAATTTAATTTTTTAGGTTGCTCTATTTTCTTCCAATAACCGAAAAGAAGGTTAAAACACTTTTTTCCATGACTACTGGCTAGAAGGGATTGAGAGTTTGATGATGAATGTGGAGAATTGATCATGTTTAGGGCCTCTCATAAACCCATTCCAAGACTGATGAAATAACAGCACATAAGCCCCCCCCCCAAAAAAAAAAACATATGATGACAAATTTATTTATTAATACTTTGAAAACCTATCAAAAATTAACCCAAAGTAAAAGATTAATGAAAGAGAGTGAGAAATTCCACAGTTCCATATATATAAGAGCAGCAGCAATTGCATCCCATAACCTATCTCATTCTGTTCAATGTTATCACATTATTGAAGTGCTGTCCATTCATCTTAACAGAGTGCTTTTCTACACTAATCACCAAATAAATACTCCCACCTAATTCTCTAAAAATCACTGACTGTTCATTTGGATAGACAAAAAAAAAACGATAGGAGACTAAGAGATTTGCTAGAGTGTCATGCAAATCAGTTTAGTCAAGCAAACAAACAAAAAACACACTCAGCAACTCTTTCTAAACTGAAAGATAAGTGAGTGAAATGAACCAAGGTAAAAGTTTTTTAGGCGCTGCTTCCTTATCCAAATATTCAAAAGTAACTGGCCACTTTCTTCAACTGATCCACATAAATCATATATTTGCACCAAATCTTCTACCTCAGAGGTAATCTCAAATTTCCAAGGACAATGAATCCCATGACTAATTAGAAACTTGTTTGGGTAAAGGTTTATAATTATTATTTTGCTTTTTAATACTTATGTGTGAATATGCACTTCTTTTCATGGATAGATAGTCTAAAAATTGTTTATATTCTTGATTCCAAGCCAGACTTTAAATATTGGCTATATTCCTAATGATTCCTCTAGGTCAGTATTACCCAAATAATATACTACAGATATTTCACTTTCAGTGTTTCTTAAAAAGAGGTTTGAATGGTCAAAAATGGTGTTAAATAATGTGTGTCTCACTGTCTACCTGAAGGTATTAAAAGCTCTGAGCAATTCCACAACGAAGAAATCAATTACTGTTTTTCCACCCAGAACTGCCAAATTATTTAAGCATAGGATATTGTTCCTCTTTTTTTGATAATTACTCCTACAGAATTCATATTAATATCCTGTGGCAGCCTCTTTGAGAGTACCCATTCCGGTCTAGAAATACATTGTCTCCTTTGCCTATACAAACAAGAGAAAATGAACCATAGAATGCTAGGAAACCCAGATCACAGGTATAAGAACTTTTAGAAGCTGGCTATACTCTGTAGAGAGCAAATCATGTGTGATCTATTTATCTATCTACCTGGCCAGGGCCCTGCCCTTTATCAATGCTCTCATTACTCTTGGGTTCATGTCCTTCTAATCCAGTTATATTACCCTAATGTCCCCTTGCCTCCCTCACAGAGGCAAGGTTCAGTAAACAAATGTTTATCTTCCTCCTAGTTATGATTAATGAGTCTTGGCTTTGCGGTCTGTTTATCCAGGAAACAATACAAAGCAAGGTAAAGAAGAACCTCAGTCCCCAAATCAATATGCTGATTCTGTCTACTACACTCATTTTAGCGGTTCAGTGTCATAGATAGTCTTAGTGGTTAACAAAACTCCATCTGACAAAAAAGTCAAAACTGCAAATTGCTAAATTGGAAATAGCAATGAAAACAAATAAAAAAAAAGAAATAGGCCGGGCGCGGTGGCTCACGCCTGTAATCCTAGCACTCTGGGAGGCCAAGGCGGGTGGATCGCTCAAGGTCAGGAGTTCGAGACCAGCCTGAGCAAGAGTGAGACCCCCGTCTCTACTAAAAATAGAAAGAAATTATATGGACAACTAAAATATATATATACAAAAAAAATTAGCCGGGCATAGTGGCGCATGCCTGTAGTCCCAGCTACTCGGGAGGCTGAGGCAGTAGGATCGCTTAAGCCCAGGAGTTTGAGGTTGCTGTGAGCTAGGCTGATGCCACGGCACTCACTCTAGCCTGGGCAACAGAGTGAGACTCTGTCTCAAAAAAAAAAAAAAAAAAAGAAATATATTTCCCCATGCTCTTAGTCAAAGAAGTCCAATAATAAACCTAGCAAATTCCTCCAACACCAGTACTGATCTTTTCCTATGGTTTTGCTTTCCAATGTGTGTTCTGTTGGGAAAAAATATAGCTATGCTCCTTGGCAGGGGACTGATTGGTGGCAGAAAAAAATTTGATACCAGCTTAGAATATACTATTGTTGCTAGAATACAATGATTCTTTCAAGTATGCTTGAAAAGCGGTGGATAATATCACAAAGACAAAGGAACTGTATTAAAAAGGCTTATACTGGCTAAACTGTCACAACTTTAAATTAATAATGACATTTTAAAACCTCATAATTAATAAAAATATAAATAAATTCAGTTCTTGAAAACTCATGATTTCATGGTGAAATCTGAAAGTGAAAATTAACACAAAGTCTATCATATTAATTGTGATGCAAAGGTGGGAGAGTGTTAATGCATATGCATGAATTGTTTTTTTTAATGAAGTATACATTTGTTTGTAAACTGCTAAAATGTACTTGCTTCTATTAGAATAAGAGAATGATGAATGGGGGAGTGTTGATTATATAAATAATCTTAGTGAGGTTAGTGGCTATACCAAAAGTAGGAAGAAAAAATCAGCTCCAAGATCAGTCACAATATAGGAGCAGAAATAAGGTTTAGCAGTGTGTTTCAGCTGATGAATTACCTAAAAGTTCTAAAGAGGGGAACTTACTATGTAGATTTTATCCTTCACCCAGTATGAGAGAAACTTTTGAAGCACCTACTAATTATAATTAGATACAGATAAGACATCTTTAGCTTTTTAATAATCTTTAAGAACAGGCAATTCATTGAGTTATATAATACTAAGGAAAATTAGAGTGTGCATAATTTGTGGAGAAAAACTAAGTTTAAAAAAACTTATATGAAAAGAATAAACCAAACAAATTATTGATGTAACAAAGGAAGTTTATGCATGAAAATAAAGATTGAACTAATTATCAGAAACTAGTTGAAATTGCCTTTGGGCATGAAACAGGTCTAATGACCCAACACAAACATCAATTGATTAATAATGCACAACCTGTAATCACTTTCAGCTTGAGAATTTATTATATATATTTTGGGTTTGTAAATATTTAATAATCCCAGTAAGGCAACAAAGTAAGCACTATTATAAACATTGGAAGGTATAAAAAAAATAATAGAAATGATGATGACATGTCATTGAGACCTACACATACGACTATAGGACACTTCTCTTTTCCCCCTACCTCATTACTGCATTACTAAAGGCATATTTACAATAGTTTTTTTAAAAATTAGTACATTATGTCAGGCTAAAGAAAAAAATATAAGACACGCTGCTATAGTTTGTATGTTTGTCCCCACCAAATCTCATGTTGACCTTTAAACACCTGTGTGGTGGTATTGGGAGGTAGGCCTAATGGGAGGTGTTTGAGTCATGGGGGCAGATCCCTCTGAATAGATTAATGCCCTCCCTTGGGGGGGTTGGTGAGTGAGTTCTGGCTCTATGAGTTATAAAGACAGCTGGTTAAAAAGACTCTGGCACCTCCACCTTCTCTCTTTTGCTTCTTCCAGATGTGCTCTCTGCACACTCCAGCTTCTCTTCACTTTCTGCCGTGAGTGGGAGCAGCCTCAGGCCCTCACCAGAAGCAGATGCTTCCTGAACAGCCTGCAGAACCATGATCCAGATAAACCTCTTTTCTTTATAAATTACCCAGCCTCAGGTATTCCTTTAAAGCAACACAAAATGGATGTAGACACATCCTAAAAGGCAAAAAACACAGTTTGAAGAGACAGAGCAGTTGTCAGAACTAGATTCAGACATGGCAGGCATATTGGAATTATAAGACAGGGAATTTAAAAACAACGATGTTTAATATGCTAAGGGCTCTAACGGATAATATAGATAGCATGTAAGAGCAGATGGGCAGTGTAAGCAAAGAGATGGGGATTCTAAGAAAGAACCAAAGAGAAATGCTAGATATCAAAAACATTGTAAAAGAAATGAAGAATGCCTTTGGTGGGCTTGTTGGTAGACTGGACATGGCTGAGGCAAGAATCTCTCAGCTTGAGGATATCTCCATAGAAACCTCCAAACTGAAGAGCAAAGAGAGCAAAGACTGAAACAAAAAAACAAATATTTGAGAAATTTGGAACAACTACAAAAGGTATAACCTATGGAAAATAGGAATACAGAAGAAGAAAGAAAGAAAGGAACAGAAGGAATATTTAATAAGAGTAATGTCTAAGGATTATCCCCAAATTAATGTCAGACACCAATCTCTGAGAACACCTAGCAAGAGAAATGGCAGAAAAAGTACCCATAGGCACATCATTTTCAAACTACATAAAATCAGAGCCAAAGAAAAAAAATCCTGTAAGAAGTGAGAGGAAAAAAACGCCCTAACTATAGGGACCAAATATTAGACTTCTCAGACATCATGCAAGCAAGAAGACAGTGAAGTGAAATATTTAAAGCCCATTGAGAGAAAAAAGAAAAAATAATAACTCTAGAATTCTGTACCCTGTGAAACTGTTCTTCAAAAGTGAACAAGAAATAGACTTTCAAAGCCAAACAAAACATAAGTGAATCTTTTGCCAAGTAGACCTGTCTTGTAAGAAAAGTTGAAAGAAGTTCTTTAAAGAGAAGGAAAATGATAGAGGTCAGAAACTCAGCTCTACACAAAGGAAGGAAGAGAAGGAATAAGAAAAGGTAAAATAAAAACTTTTATTTTTCTTATTCTTGATATGACAGTAACTTCATTCAAAATAAAAGCAGCAACACTTTATTAGATTTAGTGTCCTCAAATATATATGTATATATGTTTATTTATGCTTATGTATAAGCGACATGAGTGTGAGCAATAATACAAGGAGGGTAGGGATGCAAATTATTTTGTCATAAGATATTTGAACTACCTGTGAAATACTATGCTGTTATTTGAAAGTAAACTTGTATTAGTTGTAAATGTATATTATAAACTGTAGGGAAAACAGTTAAAAAAGTAAAAAAAAATGAGAAAAACTACAATTAATATACTAAGAAAGGAGAGAAACTGGAGTCACACAGAATGCTCAATTAAAATTACAAAAGGTGGGAAGAGGGAGGTGGGGGTGGGTAAATGCACACCTAATGGGTATAGCACATACCGTCTGGGATGAGCATGTTTGTAGCTCTGACTCGGGCATTCAAAGGCAATACATATAACTTAAACATTTGTACCCCCATAAAATTTTTAAATAAAATAAAATAAAATTACAAAAGGCAAAAAATGAATGGAAGACAAAAACAGGGACAAAGAACAGGGGAAGCAAGTGAAAAGCTATATCAAATATGGCAGATATTAATTTGACTATACCAACAATCACTTTGACTGGCATTGGTCTAAATGCACCAATTAAAAGACAGAGATTGTCAGAGTGGATCAAAAAACAAGACCCAACTCCATGTTGTCTGCAAGAAACCCACTTTAAGTATAAAGACACATACATCAGAAGTAAGTGGATAGAGAATGGCAGACCATGCTAATGATATTCAAAAGAAAGCAGGAGTAGGTATATTCTTTTCAGAGGGCAGGCTTCAAAGCAAAGAGAGTCAGGGATATTTATATGGGGTACAGTTAAATGGCAATTCTCAGACAATGGTAAGCATATAAATTGGTTATTTTTTTGTGGAGGTATATTTGAAAACATTTATCTATATCTTACATTTCATCCCTTTTACCACAACGACAAATTACTACTGTGTTCCCCAGTTACACAGTGTCCTCTAGTGACAGGATCAGCTCTGCCCTTGAGTCTGCCAGCTCTGTCTGCCACCCAAATACTCATTCTCCTGTCCACCTGGCTGTCACAAATCCTTCAGATTTGCATTGATGACAGATGGCTGAACTGCTTCTATGGAAGAATTTCTTAATTTAAGGATTTTTCAACAAATTGTATTTCTTCTATCACATAATTAAAATACAACTATATCATGTAGCATTAATATAATTATTTTACAATAGAAAAATAAAGCCTACATAAAATGTTTGATCTTTGGAAATCGCTGGGCTAAATCAAGGGTCACTGTCTGAAAGGGCATAACAGACTTCACAAAAGCTTCCATGAAAAGACCCAGTTATTGAGACAGCACAATTATAAAATCTGTCTTTTGCTGCTGAGAGCTTAGGCTTCCCTATTTTTCTCTCAACTTTTTCGAGAAATGAGACACCCAAATCTAATATTGGAAAAAATACATTGAAACACGCAAGCATGGTGGCTGCTCACACTCTAACATTTTCTTCATGTCACTAGATAGATAGCAGAAATGCAGGGTGTATTGTAGGCTATTTGTATTTCAGTATTTGATTTCTTGGACGGTTGTAGAGAGAAATGTATTTTTTTTTAAATGGTTACCTCTTTGCCTCCATACAAAACTGTTATTTTGTTTGTTTTTAATGTCTTAGGTTTCTCTTTAAGAGAATTCTTATAGTGAATATTTCCACCTAAATTAAATGTTGGATTTGTGGAAGAATTAAGTCATTCTCAAAGCTCCAATGTGAGTCAAGATGAATCTTCTCTGCCCTGCTCTGGCTCTTCCGGGTTCTTGTTCCCAGAAAACCTTGCCTTTGCAGTTTAACTTCCACTCATGTCTCTCTATCTTCATTCTGTGCCCCTGGGATCCATCCTCCCCAGGGTGGCCAGAGTGACCGAGTTCAAATGTCAGGAAACATACCACTCCTTTGCTGAAAACTCTTCAGAAGTATTTTACCACCTGTGAACAACAACAACAAAATCACACAAATGATTAGCTCCACTTTAAACTGTTCCCCTCTATGTCTAGCTTTATGATCATATTACTCTATGCCTTACACTTAACACGCTACCAAAAACTAAGCTGTTTTTATTCTTCACACATAACAGGGTGTGAAAATAATTGTACTTTCTTCTTAGGATTGTTACAAATTGATGTATCTAAAGAACTTAGTGCTTGCCTCAAGGAAAGCCCTCAATATAGAAGTTAGCTTTTGAAAAGTAATTTGACAGTGTTAACTCTACATGTGACTTTTCTCATTGTTTCTTTCCCTTGGAGACCCTCCCAACTCCCCAGTTCCATTCTCCTTTGTTGATCCTGTGAAGTCCAACTTGCCTCTTAAAAAGCATCTTCCAGGTCATTTCTTCTGAGACTAGATGCCCCTCCTCTGTATGGTATCCTGGGCTCCTCTTTATCATTACAATACAATGTTATCCTTCTTCAATTCTCTTTTCAATCTGTCTTTCCCATTGTTCTGGATTTTTCTTAAAATCAAGGTTGAAGACTTACTTTTGCATTCTTAACATTTAGTTTAATAAACAACTCATGATAGGATCTCATTTTTTAAAATGTAAGATACAAGCATGCTGAAAAAACATGCAAAGTCCACAAAAGGAAAAACTAAAAACTATTGTAAGCAATATTAACTTGTCACATGTATGTTGACCATTGTGGCGTTACGGTGGTAATTTTTTGTGAACAAGTGTCTATCTGTTCTGAAGCAGTGCAGGACTAAATGTGACAACCGAACATGGTAGTAGCCCTTGCATTGGCATACTTTAGGTTTGGGGTCTTATGCAATATGACTTGCTGTTAATTAAATCAGAGTATCAGGAAGAAATGAATTAAAAAATCCCACAGAAAATTTTCTGATGCTTGAAACTGGGATAGAAAGAGTCAATGAAATGCAGTCTAAAAAATAATAATAAATGGAGTAATGAAAAGTGGTTTTTACTTCAAATAATGGAAAGGCTTTCATTTTAATCTCTGAAATACATTTAAAACTCATAAATAGGAAAGTATTGCATAACTCTGACCTAGTTTCATCTGATTGCTTGACTTGCTACTCTAGTAAATTGGATATTGGTTAATTGCATAGTTTATCAATCTGAAAACTCATTGAAGTCCAGATGCTCTTTAGAATGTAATCATTCTAGATAAATACTGTTGCAGTTTTCATTTCAATTTTTGATCACATCACAGTAATACAATATTTTCTCATTACATTTCACTATAGATCATAGCCTGACATTATTTTCTAAACTTGCTTACCAAATGTTTCTTTCATACAGTATTCCCAGAAAAAAATATACATTCTGTTCAAGTGGGAAGTCTGAGAACTTTAAGTGGTATCCTTCCTAATCAGAAGCTCTTTTTAAGTCATTAAAATCAGTCTTGGTGAGTGGAACTAAAAAAATGCAGAATAACATTCTCCAAAGTTGACCTTCAAAATGTTTTCTTTTTCCAAAGAAAATTTATTAATCAAGATCTTAAATTACACACTTGTGATTTTTCTTTCCATAAAGATAAGATACACAATTTTTTTGCAGCAATACAAAACATAAAGTATCTATTGGAAAATATAGAGTGTCACCTTGTAAATTTAGGTCACTACTTTAAAATTATTAAAATGCCACATTTTTAAAAAATAGTGTAATGAGTAATATTTACATGAGTTTCAAATAGTGGTTCAACTAAATTTATCTTTTGTCATAAAAAACCGAATAGACCCATGTTAAGAAACAAATACATTTTTAAAAAGTAAAAAAAAAAATCCTTTCCATTATCAATAGTATAATATTAATAACTATAAATAATGTACATAAAATTAACAAGTATAAGAAATATGAATTTTATTTTGAAGGCAATATTACATCAGAAATTATGAAGGATAAAGTTGAAAGGTTAGATTACAGAAAACAAAAATTAATGTTAAAATAGGCATTTCTGGTCCAAAGGTTTATACATATGCTGCTTCCTTGGCTTCCATTTCCCTACTCCCATTTTCCTATAGTATCTTATTTTTGTTCAGGCATACTGCCCCTCCCATGCAGCTCATTAGCTTTCAGGAAAACTGATCTTACCTTCAAATCCAAGAGTGCACCATGATTTATTTAGATCACTCAATACTTCTAATTATAAAGCTACCATAGTTATTTAGCAGTAGCCTAAGCTAGTCCAACCTGAATTCAAATATTTCACTCAGAATGCCAGAACAAAGATGCTTTCTCTTTCTTTGGACAACACAGAGATGAATGTGATGCCTGGAACTCCTGCAACTATTTTGCTATCATGAGGGAAACCAGTCAGAGTGCAAAGGTGACCCATAAAGGAGAGAACACCTGAGAGAATTAAGGCAGAGATCTGATAAATCTCCAGTTGAAATCTGCCCTGCCTCTGGACTCATTTTGCTGTTTGAACCAAAAACCCTCCTGTATTAGTTTGCTAGGGCTGCTATAACAAAATATCACAGAGTTGCTTAAATGACAGAAATATATTGTCATACAGTTCTGGAGGCTAGAAGTCTGAGACCAAGGTGCCAGAAGAGTTGTTTATTTCTAAAGGCTGTGAGGAAGAATCTGTTCCATGCCTCTCCTCTAGCTTCTAGTGGTTTGCTGGCCATCTTTGGTATTCCTTGGCTTATGGAAGCACCATCCTGATTTCTGCCTCCTTATTCACATGGCGTTCTCCCTGTGTGTGTGGCCAAACTTCTCCATTCATAAGGACACTGGTCATACTGGATAAAGGGCCCACGTCTCTCCATTATGACCTCATCTTAACTTAACTAATCATATTTGCAATGACTCTATTTCCAAATAAGATCATATTCTGAGGTGCTGGAGTTGAGACTTCAAAACATGAATTTGTGGTGAGGGACACAATTCAACCGACAAAACTTCCTTTATTTAAGTTCTGTTTTCTTTTGTTTGTGACTGTCATTTAGAATCACCCAAAATAAAGCCCAAGGGACCCTTAGTACACATCACTTGTTAGTACTTGAAATTTTAGCCAACTACTGAATAAGCCCTTCATTCCCAAATTGGCTAATTATCTTTTTAGCATCAATGATACTTTGGAATACATTTGCAAAGTGATTATCCCAAGGCTGCTTGACCCTGAGGAAAATCTAGTTAACTGGATTTATATTTCTCTCCCACACAGGCTAGCCAAAAAGTGAACTCAGAAATTAACCCTCAACATGCCATACAAAAAGCACAGGTTATAACACTTCCACAAGGCTAATACACGCAATCTTCTCACAGTTAGCATACTGTTCAGAAAGAAGAAGGAAAAAAAAGCTCTAAATTTCTATGACTTAATATGATCCATGTTTCTTACTCATCAGTCCAATGAGGAAGTTACTGATCAAGTGGCTCTCTTGGTAGCCTCCTCTCTAAGCAATGACTTAGGGATCCACCTCCCATCACCACATTCAATACATGAACTCAAAGATTATTGCATTAATTTCCTAGAGTTGCCATAAAAAATTACCACAGATTTGGTAACTTAAAGTAGCAGAAAGTTATTCTCTCCCAGCTGGAGATCAGAAGCCCAAAGTCAAGGTGCTAATCTGGAGAATCCACTCCATGCCTCTCTCCTAGCTTTCTGGTTGCTACTGGCAACCCCTGCTGTTCCCTGGCTTGTGGCTTCCCTCCAATCTCTTTCTTCACGTCATACGGCCTTTCCCTCGGTGTGCCTCTGTGTCTGTCTCTCCTTCTCTTCTATGATACCTTATTATTGATTTATCATTGAATTCAGGGGCTACCCTAATCTAGGGTGATCTCATCTGGAGATCTTGACCTTACATGGGCGAAGACCATTATTCCAAAAATAATAATATTCTGAGACTCTGGGAGAACACATCTTTTGGTTGCCACAATCCAACCCACTACAGTCATCATAGAAAGATATGAGTTGGAGTCATCACACTGGATAAATAAATCATTTGCTCACACTCTGCTGGCCAGAAATATTCATGTGTCTCTCGATGCAAGACAACTGAGGAACATGTCCTCTGGCTTGGCAGCAGCTTTCCAGCATGAGCTCTAATGTAGAGTCTGTATTACATATGAAATATTTTGGTGGGTAGCTAGCCTTCACTGCTACACTTCTGAGATTGGAACTTGGCTACTCTTCTTCATAATAGGACAGATATCCTGAAAGTTCTTATGTCTGTAACCAACATGGACATACGATGAGTTAGTTTCAAAGGCTAGGGCAGAGGGAGAGTAAAAGAGCAGTATCACCATATATAGTTGTGCAAAGCACCTGGTCAGAGTTGGGGAAGATCCTGAGTAACACTGGACAGGAGAGTATTTTGTCAGGTTTGTCGTAGAACTGTTTTTGGAAATGTCTTTTTCTGAATCATCACACTTGAAACTTTTATCTCCTCAAATGTGGTAGCTACAAGTTGGGGTTCTAATTGATTTATCGATTTTTAGTATTATCCTTGAAATCTTCTGCATTCTGGACCTCTAGATGAATAGATGCATCCTTGGTTTGTACGGCGGATATTTTATCTGGGGTCTATATTAGCCCTCAGCCATACTTCATGTTAAACTCTATAAATCAATTATTAGAAAGAAAATTTTAAAAATCACACTTTAGTGGTTTAGTAGATGTTGCTATTATTTTTAGTGGGGAAAGACGATAAGGGCATACTCTATCAAGTAGGTATTTTCCTCACTCTCCTCATATTATATGAGATTACTCCAGTAATGACCTTTCTAAGATTGAATTTCACAGTAGCCCCATCAGGTGTTTTGTTTTGCAACACCACAAATTCATGGCAGAGAACATGTTCACCATGCTGCAATCATGCACCCCCATTGGGATTATTTATACATGGGGACATATGAAGGTCAGTATGACTAAATTTCTCCAGTGATTAATTAGCAAAATATCTTGGCAGAACCAGGAATCCTCCGTACCTTTCTCGACAAATCCAATTTACTTTAGCTCTAAATGTGAGAAATTAGCAGGTAGCAGAATAATTCAGACCAGAGAAGATGAGGAGAAAAATACATTCTTTAAAATTCAAAGATAATTGGATTTAACTTACTTTTGATGCTCCAGCCTCTCTCTTAATATATATAATTCTGCATTAGTTCTATTCCAAGCACTGCATATATATAGTAACTCATTTAATTATTTCCAAATATTGACAAGTCTTGTTATTCCTATTTTACAAATGAGAAATTTGAGGCTGTAGGAAGGGAATTAACTTATTTAAGTCTACTTGGTATTTGTTAAACATTGTTGTAGTCAAATAGTGTTCTATGTAATGGAAATAGCTATTTTAAGATTTAGAGTCTTTTCTTAACATTTCTAGAGATTAAGATCAAAGTAAGAATGTTCATTTTATCCCATCCAGTTTCCACGTTGACTTATTTTCTCAGTAACACATGTTTTCTAAGTGAGAGACACCTACAAACAGTGGTTAGCCCTTAGAGAACACTCTTCAGACAATGGAACAATTTGTTCCTAAAGAAATGGTTAGAGCTTGAAAAAAATAACATAATTGGTACATTCACTACTGGCCATGTACTCCACAAAATACTTAACCTCCAACCTGTGTAATTCTGATCCTTGCTCTTCAAAGCTATGTGAGAGTTGCATTTGGAAGAAAATGCCTTTAAAAATTTTAATTCTATTTGCTTGTGATTTTTTTTCCACCCTGATAACAAAAGGGCAACTAATACCACTTTCGAGGTGATCATTTAAGTACAAGATCAGCAAATATTGCAGAGATGTTTATTTTGTTTTCTTCTTTTATATCCTCTTTATGTCAGAATACTTTGACCAAGAGTCCAATGACTTGGCCTTTAATTCCAGCTCCTGGACACAATATTCATGGGAATATGAGCAAGTCATATTTGTTCTGTAGACCTCATTCTCTTATTCTGTAAATAAGAGGTAGGTTTACATAAAATGTCAAGAGAGATCTTAATCTATGACTTATTTTTCATGTATCCAAAATAAAGTGACAAAAAACAAAGACAACAGAGTAAAGTTTTATTAAGCAATTTTGTTTGTTTTTAATTCTGAGGGCATAATCACAGGTCTATCCTAATTCTAAAGAATATAATTCCCTGCTTTTGCAAAATAATCACGAAAGAGATGGCAGATAATATAAATATCTATGTTTGTATTTTGTAAAATAAAAATTGCTAAACATAACTAAATTTTTATTTATAAAACCTTGAAACTACTGGACTAAAAGATCACTAAGTTTCCTTTCAGCATTAATGTTCTATGATTCTATGTGTATAATTCTCATTAGCTAATATTTACCGTGTGATTTACCATTTATAATCTTGAATAATGGCTGAAGTAAACAAGATCCTCTTTAAATATTGGACAGATTGTGTCCCATCTGATGAAAGGTATTTTATCAAATCAGAAATTGATATTTCTCGCATCAGGCAAGAGAGCAGAATCAAGGGAGTCCAAATAGGGAAAGAAGAGATCAAACTCTCACTTTTTGCTAATGATATGATGTTATATCTGGAAAACCCCCAGGATTCAACCAAGAGACTCCTGGAATTGATTAACGAATATAGCAAAGTCTCAGGTTACAGAATCAATATACATAAATCAGAGGCATTTATATATGCCAATAACAGTCAATCGGAGAACCAAATTAAAGACTCAATACTCTTCAAAATAGCAACAAAGAAAATAAAATATCTAGGAATATATCTAACTAAAGAGGTAAAGGACCTCTATAAGGAAAACTATGAAACATTGAGAAAAGAAATAGCAGAACTTGCAAATAGGTGGAAAACTATACCATGCTCGTGGATTGGAAGAATCAACATTGTTAAAATGTTTATACTACCCAAAGTGATCTACAGATTCAATGCAATCCCTATTAAACTACCAACATCATTCTTCACAGACATAGAGAAAATAATTATAAACTTTGTATGGAATCAGAGAAGACCCCGTATAGCAAAAGCAATTTTAAGCAATAAAAACAAAATGGGAGGTGTTAATTTGCCAGACTTCAAACTGTACTACAAGGCCGTGGTTCTTAAAACATCCTGGTACTGGCACAAGTGCAGGGACACAGACCAGTGGAACACAACAGAAAATCCAAATATAAAACCATCCTTATATAGACACCTAATCTTTGACAAAGCAGGAAAGAACATACTCTGGGGACAAGAATCCCTATTCAATAAATGGTGCTGGGAAAATTGGATAGCCACATGTAGAAGACTGAAGCAGGATCCACAGCTTTCACCTCTCACAAAAATCAAATCACGGTGGATAACAGACTTAAACCTTAGGTGTGAAACGATTAGAATTCTAGAAGAAAATGTAGGAAAGACTCATACAGACATTGGCCTAGGCAAAGAATTTATGAGGAAGACCCCTAAGGCAATCACAGCAACAACAAAAATAAATGAATGGGACCTGATTAAATTAAAATGCTTCTGCACAGCCAAAGAAACAGTCCAGAGAATAAACAGACCACCTACAGAATGGGAAAAAATTTTTGCATACTACACATCAGATAAAGGACTCATAACAAGAATCTATTTAGAACTCAGGAAAATCAGCAAGAAAAAATCAAACTACCCTATCAAAAAGTGGGCAAAGGACATGAATAGAAATTTCTCAAAAGAAGATATAAGAATGGCTAACAAACATATGAAAAAATGCTCAACATCCCTAATCATTAGGGAAATGCAAATCAAAACAACAGTGAGATATCACTTAACTCCAGTGAGAATGGCCATTATCAAAAAGTCCCAAAACAACACATGTTGGTATGGATGTGGAGAGACAGGAACACTCAAACACTGCTGGTGGGACTGCAAACTAGTGCAACCCCTGTGGAAAGCATTATGGAGATATCTTAAACAGATTCAAGTAGACCTGCCATTTGATCCAGCAATCCCATTATTGGGCATATACCCAAAGGAAAAAAGGTCATTCTATAACAAAGACACATGTACCCGAATGTTTATAGCAGCACAATTCACAATTGCAAAGATGTGGAAACAACCCAAACGCCCATCAATACATGAATGGATTAGTAAACTGTGGTATATGTATACCATGGAATATTACTCAGGTATAAGAAATAACGGAGATACGACATCTCTATGGTTCTCCTGTAGAGAGTTTTAATCCATTATATTAAGTGAAGTATCCCAGGAATGGAAAAACAAGCATCACATGTACTCACCAGAAAATTGGTTTCCCTGATCATCACCTAAATACACATCTGGGAACGATACCAATCGGATATCAGACTGAGGTGGGGGGTGGGGGAAGGGGATGGGTGTATGCCTACATGATGAGTGTGTTGCGCACCGTTTGGGGAATGGTCACGCTTGAAGGTGCTGACTCAGGGAGGGAGGGGTGCGAGGAGGGTATGTGTATATACCTACACGATGAGTGCAATGCACACTGTCTGGGGAACGGACACACCTGGAGCTCTGACTTGGGGGGACAGGCGGTACATTGGCAACATATGTAACCTGAAATTCTGTATCCCCGTAATAAGATGAAATTTAAAAAAAAAAAAGAAATTGATATTTGTCATGGGTGAATATTTAAGTCTTGGCAAATGCCATGAACAATCAACAAAGGTGTAGCTATTGATGACAAAAGAAAGAATGCACAGGAAAGAATAGGAAGACAAAGTTGAATTAGTTTTATCACCTTTATTGAATTATAATTAATATTTAGTAAACTATAAATAGTTTTATATACAATTTGATAACTTTTGCCATATGTATGCCAGTGTGGTCATCACACAAGATAATGAATGTGTTCATTACCCCAAAGGCTTCCTCATGCCCATTTGCAATGACTCCATCTCCCCTTCCACACTATCCTCAGCAACTCGTGATTTGCTTTTTATGTCATCTGCTCATGAAGTGAGGGTGTGTTATAGGAGAGAAATCCTGACATTAAGATACTCTAATTCTATCTAGAAATTTCTGGCAAACCTAGCCATTAGTTAAGGAATAACCAGATGCCTGCTCCTTCTATATCTTGTGGTAGTAGATGATAAATTCCATCTTTGTGATGGAATCACTTAGTAGTCCCTAGAGTTCTTGATCAATTAAAACCCATGAAAGAAACTCATGAAGGAATACTGGTATTCAGAACAATAAACAGTTACACAAATGAAGACCGTATTGTACACTGTGTGTAATATAAGGATTATAAACAGGTGAATGATATCATTAGATTTACCCTTTAGAAATATGATTCTGGTAGAAAGGCAGTGAGGATTAAAGTGGATTGTTAAGTATGGAATGATTACATTTGTTTACACTAAATAAAAACATTCTGAGTTTGATAGTAAGTGTACAGAGTTGGAATCAAGAGTTATCAGCACAATAGAATTCACATGATATAGTGAATTCTTCGATGTTTTGGGTAAGTAGATAGAGAATTTTCTAGGCTTCTGCTGTCCATTGATGCCATTTAACTGTGCTAGAAAAGAAAGAAAGGAAATGAGTTTCCTTTGGTTGGGCTGGGGCCTAAGAACACATTATACCTGGAGAATGCAATGAGCCCATAGAGCGTCCAAGGGGACAGCAGTGAGGCAGCAGGAGCTGTCCCAGAGTTACAGAGTTATGGGCTGGTTCTTAATGACATAATTCACAAAAGTCTCCAGTAGTAATCCAAGAGTAAGCAGTAACATAACACATTGGAATAAAATTTTATAAGGCTATATAAATAAATGCTACTTTTCAATTTTTATTTTACTTGGCACTAGTTAAAAGCACAGCTTTCTGAAGATCTGTTATCCAGACCAGTTGGACAAAAATCTCTGGAAGTATAATCTAGGAACTTCTTTTCAGTGAGCTTTTTAGATGATTCTGACAGGCTGTCAGGTTCATCCTCCGCTGGTGTAGGGCTGCTTTCCCCAAAATTTGATCTGAGAAACAAAAAGTTAAAAGCATGTTTAACTGATGTTCCTATAACAAAGTGTTCTCCTGTCAAACAAACTTGTGAAATGACACACTCATAATCCCTTTCTTGGAGATACACAATAAACACTAACTTGGTATATAAGTAAGAAATCTATTAAATGTGTTTAATGATTAATCTTCTTTTTGAAAAAGACAATTTATTATACCTATTAGTAGCTTACGAATTGTTTTTTTAACTTTAACATAAATCTGGAAAATACTGTTTTAGATGTAATCTAATTTTGTTATATTTTATTGTTGTTAAAAATCAAGTTAACTGGAATAATCAATTGATATATTTACCTTCTTGAGTCATAATTACAATTATAATAAAACATTTATATTTTCCTGGCACCAGAAAAATCAGTAAACCTATAAAATTTTACATGTTCCTGAAAGATTACATAAAAAGCAGCATCTTTTGTCTATACCTACATTAAGAATCTCTGCAAAGCATGTTTTTAAAGATTTGTTTAAATTAGATGATATTTTTTTTGTTTCTTATAAAAGGAATGTAATTTATTTTTGTAGCATTTAATTTTGAAATAATTTCAAATTCATATTCACTCATTTGCTCAGTCATAAATTACACTTATCTAGTCTCAGAATTGCTAACCCATATCACCGTAAACAACAAACTTATTAACTAGAATTCAGTGTTTTTGTGCGTTTGTTTATTTTTTACAGTTTATTTTGCTTTTAGACTGAGAGACTTGTGGAAGAAAATCAGAGCCAGACACTGGTAAAAGGTGGCAGAACAGACTTTATTCAGACTACTATAGTGGAGGAAAGAGACTCCAGTTAAACTGTGCTCAACTCCAACTAAGGCAAAGGTGATTGAGTTTTGTAAAAGGAGGACAAGAAAAAAGACAGGGCCATGGGGAAGTGCAAAAGAGAGAACAAAGAAAGGGACAGGGGACTATACAACAAATGAAAAGTTATAGAGGAGGTAGTTGGAGAATTTTGGAAATGGTTTGCAAGGTGGATTGGGCTGTGTACATTTTGTAGTTCTTTATGCTGAGTGGGGGTTCTCAGTTCACAGTATATAGTTGCAATACTTTGTGTAAAAATTACCTAAGTTTTTTTTTTTTAATTTGTTTTTCTTTTCTCCTTTAATGTAGTTATTTCTTTCAAACATAATTGGGCTTATTGATTTCAGATTTGATTACATTTTTGTTTTTATATCCTCCATTCTTGTTTTTGTCCTTTTTATCACTATGTCAAAGATTAATATAGTCTTAAAAGTCAAAATTAAACCAAAAAGTATACTCATAGAAATAATACTTTCTCACACATCTTCCATTTGTTCTTATCCACCACTTAGTAGTAACTAATGGTGGATAGTAGTAACTAATATTATGGTAATTAGTTAATTCTTCCCTTTTCCAAAAATAATATAATTATGTATACATATATATTAATTATATATACACATGCATAGGCATATATTTATATATATACATACACACATATATAAAAATAAATTTTAGATTCTTATGCTTTGATTTTATCACTTAAAGTATGAAAATAATTTTATATCAGGTCACAGATATAGTCATTATTTTTTATTTTTGCATTATAGTCATATGAGATTTTTCCATAGTTTATTCTACTCTGCTATGAATACTACTCTAAGCTCTTCTACTTTGTATGGGAAGTTAAATTGCTTCCAATATTTTGCAATTATAAAATTGCTATCATGATTAACCTTATTGACATATTTTATATTATTAAATGTATATATTTAGAGTAAATTTCTAGAATTGGATTGTTAATTAAAAACAAACTCATACATGGCTTTCTTAGATGTTGCCAAATTCTTCTCCACAGAGGTTCTACCAATTAGCATTCCCAACAATGTAAGAGTAGGAAAATACCTGTAAAAAAACTGCTTGTTTTCTCAACCTTCAGTTTTATCAGTTGAATATGTTTAAAGTTCTATAATATTTGCCAATCTAATATGTAAATATGGTATCTCAGCATAGATTCATTTGCATTTCCCTTGATATAAATACATTTTTAAAAAGTTCTTAAATTTAAGGACTATTTTTACACCTTTTGTATGAATTGCCTTTCCATATATTTTGCCCATTTTTCTATCAGGTTTTTTTCTTCTTTCAACTGGTAAAAGTTCTTCATATATTATGTAGAATAATTCACTAGCCCTGTTATATATGTTGCAAATAGTTTCTCTTTGTCATTTGTATTATGAATTGACTGATGCAGCATTTTGTCATCTTAGTATTTAACATAGAAAAATGTATAATTTGTTGCATCTGAAATTTGAATCACACACAAGTTATAAAGGTTTTCACTCATATTTCTTCTAGACCTGGCATGGTTTCATTGTTTACATTTGGATCTCTAACCCATTTAGAGATTGTTCTTGTGTATGCTTAGAGTTATAGATCTCATTTACCTTTTTCCAAACAGGTTGTCAATTGTTTCAGCACCATTTATTTAAAAATCTATCTTTGCTCCAATATTTTTGCATTACCATAGTTATCATATACTAAACTTTCATGTATGCTTGCATATATTTTTGAGCTTTATATCTGTCCCATTGCTCTATTTATTCGCTAATGCCATATTGATTTAAATATAACATTTTATATTATATTAATGTCTGTTAGGTCTTTTCTATTGAGAGCTTTCCTTTTTTCTAGCTAATCCTTTTGAGAAACAGCTTTTTTGGAGATCTATTGACATACAATAAGTTACACATATCTAAGGTGAACAATTTGATAAGTTTTGATGTATGTGTACATCCTGGAAACCATGACCACATTATTAAGATAATGAACATATCTATCATCCCCAGAAGTTTTCTTATGCCCCTCTGTAATCTCTCTCTCTTTTTTATCCCTCACTGCTCTACCCGCTTCATCCCCAGGCAGTAACTATCACTGAGTTGCATTTTATAGAGTATTTGCATTTTCTAGAATTTTATATATTAAAAACATCTTACAGTATGGGCTCTTCTGCCTGGGTTTTCACTCAGCATAACTATTTTGGTAGTCATCAAAATTGTTGCATGCATCAATAATTCATTCTTTTTTTTTTTTTTTTTTTTGAGACAGAGTCTCACTTTGTTGCCTGGACTAGAGTGTCTTGGCATCAGCCTAGCTCACAGCAATCTCAAACTCCTAGGCTCAAGCAATCCTTCTGCCTCAGCCTCCCAAGTAGCTGGGACTACAGGCATGTGCCACCATGCCAGGCTAATTTTTTCTATATATTTTTAGTTGTTCAGCTAATTTCTGTCTATTTTTAGTAGAGACAGGTTCTTGCTCTTGCTCAGGTTGGTCTCGAACTCCTGAGCTCAAACAATCCGCCCGCCTCGGCCTCCCAGAGTGAATAATTCATTCCACTTTAAGTAGCATTTTTGTACGGGTATGTCATGCTGTGTTTATTCATGAACTTGTTAGATATTTGAGTTATTTTTTAGCTCTTGATTATTACAAATAAAACTGCTATACACATTTGGGAACACATTTCTTTTGGGTAAATACCTCGGAGTAAAATGGCTCAATCATATGGCAGATTCATGTTTAACATTTTAACAAAATTCCTATATCTTTTTCAAAGATTGTCCCTCCCCACCAGCAGTGCATGAAGAGTTACAGTTGATAGATGAAGAGTGGCAGAATATGACACTCCAAAATATGCCACTTTGTCATAAGGACTATTTTTGAGCTAAAAGCACTTGAAAAATAGCAAATACAAGAAGGGCCTTCTAATTTCCCCTCTTCTTCTTGAAAACAGGAAACAAAATCTCCCATGTGAGAGATACCTTTCCTGTACCAGAAGAAAAGAAACATTCTTGAATGGAGAGTCACAGCTTAGAGAATTCTGTACAAATAGACCTTGTTAAAATGATTCTTATCTTACTTCACCCTCTCCAAATAGTTGTTTTCCACAGTTGCCTTTGTTTGTTCAATGTAGTCTAAGAGCATTTTGGTTTTGCCACTTCTCTGGGTCTTCATTTCCTTATGAGGCCTCCTGTGTCACGTAAAAATTATATTAAATAAATTTATATGCTTTTATCCTGTGAATATATCTTATGTCAGTTTAATTCTTTGGCCCGGCCAGGACCTTAAAAGAGTAGAGGTAACATTTTGCCTCTCTTACATGCTCACATTTGCCGTATTTAGTATTACTAGTCTTTTAATTCTAGCTATTTCCGTCAGTGTGTAATTATATTTCATTGTATTTTCATTTACATTTTCCTAATGGTCATATTCATGTTGAGCATTTTTTCCATTCACTTGTTTGCTACCCACGTATCTTCTTTGGTAAATCACCTATTTAAATCTTTTTCCCTATCTTTTTAGGTTGTTTGTTTCCTTATTATTGATTTTTGAGAATTCTTTATATATCCTGCATATAATTCATTTATAAAATATGCAATTTTAAAATATTTTCATAAAGTCCATGGCTTATCTCTTCATTCTCTTAAATGTGGCTTCTGAACACCTGAAGTTTCTAATTTTTTAAAATTCAATTTATCAGTTACTTCTTTTAGATAAAATTTTCCTATCTCAAGGTGTCAAAGATTTTTTTAAAATGTCTACTTAAAGATTCCTAGTTTTAGAATTTATATTTAGGTTTATAATCTATTTTGAGTTTATTTTTTATATGTTACAAAATATAGATCACATTTCTCATTTTGCATATATGTATCCAGTGGTTCCAGCACTACTTTTTGAAAACAAAGTGCTTTCTGTACTAAATCACATTGCAGCTTTGTGAAAAATCAGTTGTCAATATATGTGCAATTATTTTGTTATTTATTAATATGGTATATTGTATTAATGGATTTACTATTTGTGTACTAAACTTGTCTTTCTGAAATAACTCCCACCTTTATTACTTTATGAAAATATATTTGGATTTTGTTTATTAGTAGGTTTTCATTAATATTCATGAATGGTATTGATCTGCATTTTAAATTTTGTATTGCATTTATCAATTAATTACCAATGGTAAATTTGATTCATAAAGGAATTTAAAAATTTTTCTTAATTTTCCAGGTACTGAAAAACTTACATAGAATTGGGAATATATATTCCTTGTGAAGGTTTGACAGATCCCCCATGTGAAGGCATCTCAGTCTAGTCCTTTTTTAGTAGGGTGATTGTTTTTTAGTTTTCTATGGATTTTAAAATTTCTATTTCTAATTAATATAATTGTGGTAAATTTGATTTTCCTGGTAAATACACTAGTTATCTAGATCTTCAAATTTATTTTTAAAGAGGTATTCCACTTTTAAAAATTTTCTTCTACTTTCATGGACATTTCATGTCTATCATTCTTTATTTCATGTAGTGTGTCTTCTCCCTTTCTCTTGAATAAATTATCTAGTATGTTGTCTACTTTAGGTTTTTTTTTTAATTTACTAGTAAGAATTAATGTTTCTTTTCTACTTTGATAATATTTTTTAATCTTTAATATTTTCTGTCTTATGCTTTTGTTTGGTTGACTTGTTTATTCTTTTTATAGATTATTGAGTAGAGAATTAGAGTTGCGAAATTCTTTTTATTTGATTAACATACTTTTACCCATTTGTTAATTTTAGCTTTATAAACTAACTTAGTTTTAGATGCTTTTCTGCTCTACAACATATAATTAAATCTTGTTTTTTGAGCTAAATTGAGTTTTTGGGAGGATTGGGGGAGTAGGAGAGTTAATTCTTTACACAATTATCGCCATCAGGCCGGGCGCGGTGGCTCACGCCTGTAATCCTAGCACTCTGGGAGGCCGAGGTGGGCGGATCGTTTGAGCTCAGGAGTTCGAGACCAGCCTGAGCAAGAGCGAGACCCCACCTCTACTAAAAATAGAAAGAAATTATATGGACAGCTAAAAATATATATAGAAAAAATTAGCCGGGCATGGTGGCGCATGCCTGTAGTCCCAGCTACTCGGGAGGCTGAGACAGGAGGATCGCTTGAGCTCAGGAGTTTGAGGTTGCTGTGAGCTAGGCTGACGCCACGGCACTCACTCTAGCCTGGGCAACAGAGTGAGACTCTGTCTCAAAAAAAAAAAAAAAAAAAAATTATCGCCATCATTTGTATTTTAGTTCTATTTTGCTGTCTTATTTTATTTTATGTTATAATTAATATGTGGACTTTGTTTCTTTGGATATAGGTTTAAATATAAATTCCCTTCCATTGTTCCTTTTCAGAGACTCTAATTACATAATGGGAGATTTTCTTTGCTTGTCTATTTCATTGCTTTCTTTTTCTTTTTCAGGTACTCTAGTTTTATGTACATTAAATTTCAGCTCATTTTCCTTTTTATCAACTTTCTTTTCTTAATGTTTTCTTTATCTCATTTTTCCTTCTATTAATTCTTTTCCAACTTTTCTTCAAGGTTTCTTATTTTAACATAAATCTATACGCCCTTGAATACCTTATAATTGATTCTTATTTATGATATCAATGTATCTTTTTAGATATTTCTTTTCTGGCTCCAAAGCTTTCCTGAGTCTAACAATTCTCATTTTACTTTTGCTGTGTTTTCTACATACCTGTCATTGGTTTATAAATTTTTAATTCTATGATTTCTTTAGCTGCAAATTTTGTGGCAGGGGAATTTTCAACAACTTTTCTTCTTGTAGTAGCTCTGTGTGTATAAACATTACTTCTTCCCTACCTTTCATTGACACAGTTGATGTTAGGTGTGACAGAACAGGGATTGACAAGCTGTGATCCATGGTCCAAAACTAGCTAGCAAACTTTTTTTTTCTTTAAATGGTTTGCAGTCTAAGATTATTTTTCACATTTTTAAATGGTTATCTTCTAAGTGGTCATATAATTACATACATAATATCCTTAATTTTGTGTTTTGGCTTGCAAAAGCTAAAGTATTCTCCATCCTTTAAGGAAAAGTTTGCCAACACCTGCTGTAAACGATTTCTAGTTCAAAAGAGCCCTCTTTGTCAATGAAAATTAAAATGTAGTCTCTTTAACAATTTTTTAGGGGGTGTAGGTTGTACAGTGTAGAGTTGTACATTAGTTTCCAAGGGCTGTTGTAACAAATTCCACAAAATTAATACAGTACCAAAGTACTACTGTGTTAATGTCCTATGGCTGCTGTAAACTTAGAAATTACCATGAATTCTGTGACTTAAAGCAACGGGTATTTCTTATATTAGTATTATAGTTCTGGAGGGTAGAAGTCTGAAATCAAGGTGTCAACAGGGCCATGCTGCCTCTGAAAGCTCAAGGGAAGAATTGTTCCTGTGTCTCCCTAGTTTCTGGTGGCTCTTGACAATCCTCGGTGCTCCTTGGTTTGTAGTGGCATCACTCCAATCTCTGCATCTGTCACCACAAAGCCTTCTTCTATGTGTCTCTCTGTGTCCTTTACCTTCTTACAAGTACCAGTCTTGAATTTAGAGCCCACCCTAAATCCAGAATGTTTCTATCTTAAGATCCTTAAGTAATTACATCTTCAAAATCCCTATTTTCATATACGGCCACATTCTTAAGGTGACCAAATAAAGTCTATATTCCAATAAGGGGGATTTGAATTTGAGGGGCACTATTCAACACACTACAGTTTTGAGGCCAACAATATTTTCTTTTTCTTTGCCTTTTTTTTTTTTAAATAGGACAACAAAAATTTCCTCCTTGCATCTTGTCTACACCACCACAATCTCTGAAAATGACTGTCCTTCCTATTTATCCTCTTTTCTCCCCAAAAGCATTGTTCATTTTGTTTTGTTTTGTTTTTTGTTTATTTTTTTTTCCCTAGAGTGTCTCCTTAAATTGTGTAATTACTTTTTTTTTTATTTCATCTTATTATGGGGGATACAGAATTTCAGGTTACATACGTTGCCCATGTACCGCCTGTCCCCCCAAGTCAAAGCTCCAGGCGTGTCCGTTCCCCAGACAGTGCGCGTTGCACCCATCATGTAGGCATGTAGGTATATATCCATCCCCTCCCCCTCCCCCCCCCCAGTCAGCACCTTCAAGCGTGACCATTTCCCAAACGGTGCGCAATAACTTTTCCTGTGTCCAGTGTTGGGATATATTGGGTCACACTTTAATTATTATTATTATTTTTTTTTTTTTTTTTACGTGGGGAGAAGTTTTCCTTTCTGAAAGTGATTTTACCTTTTGTGTTAGACAGGGTCTCACTCTGTCACCCAGGATAGAGTGCAGAGGCGTCATCGTAGTTCACTGCAACCTCAAACTCCTGGCCTCAGTCTATCCTTAGGCTATCCTCCTGCCTCAGCCTCCCAATGTTCTGGCATTACAGATGTGAGCCACCATGCCCAGCCAACCTGTTAATTTTTCCTGGCAGTTTTTTATACCCACTTGGCTCTCTGGATTTACTTGTATTTCTGCCAGAGATTTATAGTTATTTTTCCATTTACAAGTAATTTGAAGTTTAGGCAACTACCCCTTCCTCAGATACTTTCTTCAAAGTCTGAATTTTAAATAAATATTGAGTCTTATTTTTTGACCATAAACTATAATTGATATTAATGATACCATTTCAAGACTTCTTTAAATACATAAGTAGAAATGATTTTATTATATTAGATTAAATTATTTGTTAAATTATACCCAGATGAAATAATGCAATTGGCACAAACCAGTTTCTGCTCATGTAGGAATTGCATTAATGAAATTAATTACATTTAGTTAATGAGTGCATGCATAGAAGAAGTAACAAACAGATGTCTAGAGGATTGGGAATACAAAACACCTTCTTGAATAAAAAGTGGGAAAGACCTACATATATTTCTAAAATAAACATATTTCCCTATTAGCTTGATTGTAGAGTTTTGACTATGGCTTGTTGTAGTCATTAATGCTTTTTTATTTCAATTAATAAAACCCACAGTATTAAAAGTTTAAGCAAATGATAACAATTACAATAAAACAATAAACCATTGGTTCACTTAAAAAAATCTAGAGTGAAATCCTACTTCAGACATAATTTTAAGGTATTCCACATCAAATGATGATGCCAGACTTTTCATACCTTACTTTAAATTTTAGAATTCTCATAGTATATGGTCACAGCAGAGGAAGAAAGTATCTTTCTAACCAGCAGTTCTGAGAAAATATACATAAATGAATCACATTGGCCTATCTGGGTTCATTTGTCCAGTTTCAATCAATATCTGTGTGCAAAAAGGGAAGAAGTAACATGATTGAAAAAGTCTTGATAATGTGCCTTCTCCTTGGCTCAGGGAGATAACATCGGCCAAACCTAAAACATTTTGGCAAAGCAAAATTGCTATGGAATTGGGGAGATAGTGGTTTTCCAACAAAAGAATGTCAAGTTATACTACCTCCCTCAACCGTTTAACTCCATACCAAAATATTAATATTGATTTTCTATTGTTTGAAACTGTCACAGTGATCATGCATTACTTTTTTAATAATAAAAAGTATAAAAAAGTCACCATTTTGAAAATGTACTTCATTGGGTAAAATTAAAAATTATAGTATAGTTCGATGCTAGTATTTCTTTTTTGACCATGTTCAGAAGTTTCTTCCCTGGAATAATGTATTTCCCAATTACACTGTTGTCACCCTATCAATTCCTGGAAATGTGGCTCAGAGGAAGACTATCTGATCTCTATTAATCAGGTGGCATATGGGCTGATGCTTCTAATCTGACAACCTCAAAATAGACTCTCTCTGTGAATAGATTCATACACCCCTGCTGACTTTGACTCTGCCATACTCACCTTGCTTATTAAGACAGGTGCAACTGTCTTTTCTCTGCATGCAGTCAGTTGGAGAGGAATTAATGAAGTTCATCATTGGCTACGTCCATGTGTAGCCTTGGAAATTGGAAAGTCCACTATTATTTCTTTTGCAAATCGTAAGTAGTTTGAGAAGTAGATAAGCTTTAAGAGTTAGAATACAAGAAGTCACAATTACAAGTATAATTTCATTTTGACTGAAATGTATGAAAGATAAGAGGAAAGAAACAGAGACTAATTAGGAATTTAATTTCTGAAAGGGAAAAATGTCATAAAGTGGAAAATAGTTATCAAATATCAGCCTTCTCCACTTTATATTTGTTAGTGGGAGTGAAGCAAAGTATTACTCTAGTGCAGGGACTGTATTTATTCACAAGACTAAATGAGTAAGAGATACATGCGATTGTAAACACTTAAACAGTGAAGGAGTTATAGACTCATTACTTAACCAAAAGGCATAATTGAGACAACACATATACTGGTAATTTTTATCCTGCTCTTTTCAAGTTTTTATTTTGAGCATTTCCCAAAACCACTAACATGCTGTGCCCAAACATTTTTAACTCTTGCAAAATATTTTGGTGAACAGCTTTATCCCTATTTACTCAATAAGCTGCTTCTTTCATGAATGTTCCAGGTTTCACAAGAATCCAAAAAAGTCAAACCTTTTTCTTTACATAGAAATATTTTCAAAAGTTATATTTCAAGAAATGCAAGTTTATTAACATTTTGAACTCTTGATACATAATGCCAAGTTGTTCAAAACCTGTGGTAACATATTATGTTATTCTAAATGTTAAGTTATATACTAAAGCTATTCATAATGATGCAACAAAATTTTTTTAGTTTTTGATTTGTATTCTCATTCAACTTACGCTATTATAATTTTTTCCTAACCAAGTCATGAACATTTAATCTTTTTAAAAAGTAATATTCTTTACATGATATTTTCTTAAAGTCCTTCCTTGGATGTAAAATAGTAAGGCTTAACATTTACATATGCAGGATAATTATAAAGACATAAAACAAAGGAAAATACCAAAACTTCAAAACTTAAGTACTTAATTCTTTTTTGAGAATGGAAAAAACAAAACAAAACATGATCTAACATCCTCAGAAGCTTATTACCTATCTAGTTGCTAGAGGGCTTTCTATTTCATACAAAACAATTTATTCAGAATATATACTCTTTTATTTTTCTATAAAAAGTTGATGAATTTGGGGCAAAGATAGGGAATACTCATTTTTTTCTGACATATTTTGGCATTAAAATAATCACTAATAGATAATGGAAATGAATGATTTTAAAATAAACATACTTCAAAATTATAAATCCAAATTGATCTTTACCAAGATATCATGTCAAATATTCCAACAAAAATGAAGGACAAGGAGGAAGGGGAGGGGAGAAAAAAGTCATTCCTGCTACCATCATGGGGGAAAAAAATAAGTTTGGGAAAACAAAATGCTTCGAAGACAAAATGCAAAATTCCTTATTTTAGCAGTATGTAAAACAGCTCAAATAAATTTCTGTTTTAATATCCTACAGTAAGCTCTTACACTATTCTAGGCTAGATGTTAGTAATGTATTAAAAATTGTTGATATTGTATCTCACTTGTAGCACAACACAGAATTTATCTGTCAGCACCAAATGTGAAAATTAGTGCTTAGTTTCTATCTATTTAAATACTAAGTGTTTCGCTTTTCCAACCTATGAAAATACAAGCTGAACACGAAAATTATCGAGTTAGTAAGGAAGACTAGAGGAAATTAAAGTCACTTAAAGATACTCTACCTAGTTTGCTAGATTACCATAACAAAACACTACAGACCGGGTGACTTAAACAACAGAAATTTATTTTCTTACAGTTCTAGAGGATAGAAGTCCAAGATCAAAGTGTGGGCAGGTTTGACTTTGCTTGCCACCTCTTTTTGGCTTACAAACACCTTCTTGCTGTGCCCCTTGTGTGTTTTTTTCTCCATACATACACATCCTGGTGTCTCTTTGTGTGTCCAAATTTTCTCTTCTTATAAAGACCACTCTAATTACTTCATTTTAACTTAATCAGCTCTTTACAGTCATTGTGAGCAGAGGAGTCAGGGCTTCAACACAGGAATTTTGGAGGGACACAATTCAGCCCATAACATATGGGAGTCTTAATTTATATGGTCCATAGCTATCTTCTTTATGTTTGTTTTCATCTAATAACGACGGTGAAATTACCATATTTAAGGCACATTTTTTCTTTCAAAATATAAAATTGTCTTTGTTTATTTATAACCTTTGAAAATATAGTAAACTATAAAAAGCATTCAAATCATCCAGAGCCCTTCCACCCAGAAATGTGTCGTCAAAACACTGCTGCTTTTCTTTCAGAGGTTTATATCCAATAGCGCTTTTTTGAAAAACAAAATCAGGACCATTCTAAATGTAGTGTTTTTTTTTCAATCCTGCTTTTTTCATTTAACATTATATTGGGTACCTTGTCCATGAAAGCACGGAAAACATGATTTATAAGTATTGTATATCTTGCTCATGTTTCGTAATTTATTTTACCTTTTCTCATTTTTATTAATGATGAGAATTTTCAAATTTTCACATTTTAGCAATACTCTGCTAAACCTATTTCTGTACAAAAACTTTATGTTACCTTTAATTTCAAGTTAATAAATCCCCAGAAATAGAACAGCTGCCTAGAATTGGAATCACATTGCCAAGTTTAAAAGGGGGAGCATAATATAACAGAAAGAGCATGAGTTTTACAGATGACAACTTTTTACTAGCTATGTAGCATTTTGCAAGATTCTTAAACCTCAGTTTATGCATCTTTAAATTAGGAAATATTATCCTCTATGTTTTGAAGGAAGATTATGATTAATGTAAGAAAAAACAATACACACAGTAAGGATTTAATAAATACAGCTATTATGATTATCTGCAAAAGCTCAAGAGAATAACATACCCAAAATAGCTCCATGGAGTTGGCAGTGTGCCTTCCTAACTCCTTCTGCTTTGGTCTACTGGGTGCCTGATGCTTCTACATTTGCCTCCGCACAGCAAAACACAAATAGAAATTCTTCCCTGTACCCAGTCAATGGTCCATGGACTGGTATTGTTTAACTTTTTCACACTTTTTGTTCTAGTTTATCATGCTGCAAATGAAATTTCCAGAGAACTGTACTGTGTCAGATACTCACACCTTCTCTGATCTGTTCTAAAATCTGCATATATATAATTACCTGTCTCCTCACCCAATTTGTACCCACATTTCCCATCATGCATCTGGTTTTTTATAGCTCACCTTGAAGGTGGAAGAATAGACTCTTCTTTGTACTTAGTCTCTGAACGGGGCCTCACTCTCAACCCTTCTCTGCCAGTCCTCACTCCCCATGTTACTCCTAATTACAAGAAAAATCCACCCACCCTTTCCCTTTTTAGTTGTCTCCTGTACAATATCAGGCAGGCTGTGTAGTCAATACACAGTGGTGCATCCTAGGAATAAGCATGACAATAGCAGCCAGTAAGTGGCCTTTCTAGACACCAGCAATATGTACCCTAGCCATTAGAGTGACCTAAAGATAAGAGAAACATCTCAAACTTCACTCTCCCTACAGATTACCTCAAGATCATATCATCAGCTTTTCCTGAGTTTGGGAACTCAATTGATTTTATATAATTTCAGAGAAAAATATAGGCAATCAGAGTCTTTTTTTTAGTGTTGAGTTGGCTAAGGTGGATCCGTCTTCCCCAGTATCCTTTCCAAGTTAGGAATGGCCAAAAGAGACACGTGCATGAGATGTAGAAGGTAGAAGCGAAATGACACACGTTACCTTCAGAAGGTTAAGTTCAGTGAGAGATTGTGCAAAGTGGCCGTTTGTGCTGGCTCATCTCACTTCATGTCAAGCTTTTCTTCCTGACTTCTGGCTTTGTTGACCAACAATAATCCCAAATTCACCACCAGATGTAGAGGCAACAGCCTTCCATAGACTCCTGCATCATTTCCCCTCCCTGGTCATGTCCTAGCAGTTGGACATGCCTGGCTTACCAGACTTCCCTGCAAGCCTTGATTTTTCTACCCACACCCATGTTTAGGAAGGCTTCTTAGGACTTTCCCCAGATCGTCCTGCTACCTTTGTGGCCCTGGCTGCCCAAACTTCTTGATCAATATGTTATGTGTAATTGCTATGATAGGTCCTTATTCTATAATATACAGAATGGTTCTGTTTCCCTGATCAAATCCTGACTGATACAGAAATTTTGTATTTTTCTTGATTCCCCACTCACAACTGTAGTCAATAGCTACTATTTGTTTTGTTTATGATTACAAGGATTATAGTCTCATGTAATTAGTACTCATGGACACATACAGGGAGCATTTTATTGGTATTAGTGGAATCTTAAACATTAGGTTGTTAGCTTTATTTTTTAGGTGTAATGTCTACACAATATATAGCCTCTTTACATTAAGGAAACAGTCAAACCTTGTCTACTTGTGCAAAGTCCTCAAGAAGTAACTGGAAACATCATCAAACATTTGGGGTACTCCAAATATTTTACATTAAATAATAAGTTGAGTAGAGAGGTCAAGAGTATGGCTTTGGAATCTAAAACACTTGGTTTGAATCAAATCTTTGTCACTTACTATTTGGGTAATATTGTCTGATACTTAAAATGTCAATTTCATCCATATAAAATTGGAATACTAATATTTATGTCATTAGAAATAAATGAAATGTCATTAAAATATATTTTAATTATAAGGAGTTAGAATTCCTTAATGCACTTAACAAAATCTCTGACACATATTGGGTAACATTATTATATGTTGACTGCCATTAACCGACCTTTGATACTAATCATGTCACATACAACATCTGTAATCAACAGTACTTGGTGTGGCAGTTTTTATAATCTTTAATTTCTTCATAGAATAAATTCATTGAGGTTTTGGTCTTCTTCCCTAAAGACTGAATGTCTATATTTACTCATAAATATGTATGATAGGAAAGGCCTCTTTTGTCCCTATGGAGTAAATATCAGGAAATAAATAGTAATTCTTATTCAGTAGACTAACCAAAGAGGGTAAAGACATGAATAAGCCGAAGAGGTTAAGTAACCCGAAATTATATCTACCTAATGTTCGAGCAGGTTCAAATCTCAACTGTGTCATGCCAAGTGAAAGAAAACAGACTTGAGGTAAAATTATGCAGCCAAAAAAAAAAATCAATGTTTGGCAAAGACTGAGATCATAAAGAGAACTTGATTATTAAGAGCCATGAAGAATATTTGGGGAGATGGTGATAGAACTGTTGGGGACCATGATGGTGGTGACAGTTACATTGCTGTGTGATTGCGCCAACACTCAAAGAAGTGTACACTGAGAAGAGTAGTTTTTACTCTATGTACATGCAGCTTTGCCAGCAGATTTATTTCCTGGTTCAAAACAATGAACTCATTTTTTACCTTCCACTCAATATAACTGGTGCAGAGCACTGAGCTAGTTTTAAAGAATGTTGACAAACAGAAGCAAGCTGAATTCAAATTCAAGAGTATCTATGATAATCCTCAATGCACATTATTTCTCTAAAGTCAACTAGAAACTAATAGACTCTTAAATCTTAGAGAACACATTGGCTTCTGTGGAATGAGCGTAGCAGCAAGTAACTCTCATGCATTTTGTAGTTCTGAGTTCATGAGTGTCCAGTTCTGACACCTAATATTGGTCATCTTTGTACATGCTTTTAAGCCACACTGGGACTTAGTTTGCTGTTTTAAAATATTATTTAATTGATAAATCATAATTATATACATTCATAGAGTATGAAGTGGAATTTGGATATATGTGTACAATGTAGAATAATTAAATCAAACTAATTAACATATCCCTCACCTTGCTTACCTATATTTTATGGTGAGACATTTGAAATTTCCTTTCCTAGTTATTTTGAAATATACAATACATTTTTATTGGCTGTGGTCACTCTGATGTGCAGTAGATCTCAAAGCTTATTCTTTTCATCTATCTGAAAGTTCATGTCCTTTCACCAACAAATCCCCATTCCCGCCCTCCCCCTCTACCCAAACTCTGGTGACCATTGCTCTACTCTCTACTGTATTCAGTTCCACTTTTTTAGATTACATATATAAGTGAGATCATGAAGACTTGGGGCTCAGTTTTGTTATCTGTAACAAGAAAATGGTAAATCTTACCCTATTAGAATGTTATGAATATTAATGGAAAATAATTTAAAGAAAAGAGAGTTTCATGATATATGGCCAAAAAATGTGAACAGACACTTCACTAAACTAAAGATAAGATGGCAAATAAGCCATGAAAATGTGCTCAACATTTTTAGTCTTTAGGGAAATGTAAATTAAAATCATAATGAGCCACCACTACACTCCTACTATAATGGCCCAAAACTAAACAAAACAAGACAAAAGAAACAAATATGTCAATACCAAGTGCTGATGAGCATATAGGACAACTAGAATCCCTATGCACTGAGGGTCTGAATACTATTATATTTGGAAAAAAGGTTTTTTTAAAATTATGTAGAGTTAAATACATACTTACCATATGATCTAGCAACCCTAGGTATTCACCCAGAGAAATTAAAAACTATGTATCAACAAACTGTCATAAATCCATACCATGAAATGCTATCCAGCAATAGAAGAAAACAGACTACTTATGCACACAAGAGCATGAATAAATCTCAACTGCATTATGCTAAGTGAAAGAAAACAAACTTGAGGTAGAAGTATGGGGAGGAAAAAAAAAATGAATGTTTGGCAAAGATTGAGATCATGAGAACTTAACTATTAGGAGGCACAAAGAATATTTTGGGAGATGGCAATGGAACTGTTCTAGACCTTGATGGTGGTGACAGCTACATTACTGTGTGTGTCAATACTCAAAGTACTGTACACTGAAAAGAGTGTTTTTTACTGTATATAAATTATACCCCAATAGAGAGACAATCTCATATTTGTTCAGCATATTGTAATTTACAATGCATATTTCATACATCATCAATTTGATCCCCACACAATTTAGTTGGTAGACATTCTTCTTTTCTTTATTTCATAGGTAAAGAATGAATTTTGAATATAAAGAATCAAGATCAATTCCAGGTTTCATGATTCCTCACCAAGTATTCTCTCTGACAGACAATAAGATGCTGAGGTTTCTTTCCCTAAAGGTAAGTTGCTTGATACTTTAAAAACACTCTTTTTTCCCCAGTAAGTAGTTTTGCGATGAAAAATATTCCAAGGTGTTATACTTTAAATGTTATTTTATTTTCTTCTTAATAAGAAAGGGGGAAAAATTTCCTGGGATAATTGACTATCCCTTGAAATTTCATTTAGTATCTTTATTCTATAGCTATGCTTTTCCTTTAAAACATGCCTAAAAAAATATATCAACAAACCCCCTGCCAAACAACTGCAAGGAAGCTGCTTTTGGAGAATCCAAGAATAGGTTAGTTTTGTTTCTAGCTGTAAACTTTCTCATCAGGGACAATAAATTAGACTCCCTAGCAGGTCAGCTTTGAAGGCACTCAAAGCAGAAATGTGGCACCATACAGATTACTTTTCTTTAGTGAGCTAGGTCTTTATCCTGCCTCTTATCTCTCACAGAGAAAGCAAGGCACACAAAGGAATTAAAACCTCATGTAACAAGCAAAATAGCCCCTCACCCTCAGTGTGAAGGAACTCCCTGAAGAGTAATAGCAGAGCTCTTCTCCCCAGAGAGGCAGCCATGAGCTGGAATGGAGAGGCCAAAAGGAGCACTAACAATCTTATCTTGCAGATATTCAGACTGGTGCCCCAAACAGTCCTTTTCCCCACCTCCTGTGTAATTAAAGAACAATTGCTTCTTCCATGTTGCTAAAGAAAGTTAGGCTGATTTTCTACCGGAAACTGGGTAGATATCCTCATAGGAACCAAAATAGAATTGGCTTTGTTTCTTGTAACTGATGAACCACATTAACCAAAGGGTATGGATTAGTGGAGGACACGAAGAACCATAGAGCCTGCAATGTTTTGGCATCAAACTAGGCTGTGTGAGAAAGGGAGATAAGCAGAAAAGACGCTGAATTTGGAGTCATGTCCATATCTGCTACTTATGATTGGTAGCTTTAAGCGAGACCCCCCTTGGCTTTTGTTTGATGGTTACTTAGGACTCTTGGATCATGAGAGGGGAAATTAGCTAATACAGTTTAAAGGAAATCCTGTGTTTAGCATGATAATGTTAGGTGTCCTGGGGAGCCCAAAACAAGAAAAAAGGCAGGTTAGAAGAGGTAAAATGAGGAGATGGAGTTCTGTCAAGACACTGTCCCCAGGCCAGCTTCTTTAACAAATTTGTTTCAAATGCCCCTATCTAGACTAAGTTATAATCAGAAGGATGGGTAACTATATTGACCAATGTTGGGCGAATAAACTATGTGGAGATGGGGAGCATAATTTCTATTAGAGCATCTACCTCTGCCACTCTGTAGGTAGGCGTGGGAGACATTTCTAGTAAGCAATGGTGTGTCAACATTCCAGCTACTCTTAGTCCATTGTTTCTGAAAGTATGGCACCCAAACACCAAGTCAACACTGGAAAGTCTTTGAGTACTGGTCAAACATAGAATTTTCCAGGATACAATCTTTGCCAAATTTTGTTCATTAATGTATTCCCAGCTCTTAGAGTAGTGACTGAAGGCACTCAAACATTAGCTGGATTTGTTAAATTTTTAATGGTTTTGTCAGGTTTCAGTGTGAAATGTCAGTTCTTAGTGCACTCATGGCCTAAGAATGACCAGACACACCAAAGTAAGGCAAGCATGAAAATGAGGTTTATTGAGGAGAGAAAGATAGGATTAATGGGGAAGAGCAAGATATAGGTTTACAGACCATGATATATATGCCATAGATGACGACCAGACCCATTATCACAGCAAAGGGAGATCAAAAGGAAGGGTACAAAAAGGGACCTGATTATGGTCTGTGTCTTGTTTAATAGTGCCCAGATTGGGATCTCCCTAGTTGTTAAGATGTCACCATGGAATCACTCTGATTGAACAGTTGAGAGTTGCATGAACCGAATCTTACTACACATGCAGGTTGTTCTAGGTCACTTCCAGACTCTACGCTACCTATGCTGCTTGGCTCGTGGGCTAGGGAGTCCTCTTCAGTCTTTTGTAGCTGGTGTGCAAACTTGATTGGCAGATTTGTAGGGTATTCCCTGCCCCCCCCCCAGATATGGCAGTTGCTTGGGAGTTTAGGATGGGGAGGGATCAAGATCGGGCCTTCTTCCCAGGTGGGGCAATTGCAGCAAAGCAACAGCACCCACTTTGGTCCCTAGGAGACCCAGAATCCCTCACTATCTGCCTAACAGTTTTATTTATGTTATTGTGATGGGTAATTTTTTATGTCAATTTGAGGCACTGGGTGCCTAGATGAAACATTTTTCCTGGGTGTGTCTTTGAGTGTATTTCAAGATGAAATGAGTATTTGAATTGATGATCCTCTCCATATGAGTGGACACCATCCAATCCACTGAGGGCCTGAATAGAACAAAAGGCAGAGGAAGGAGGAATTCACCCCTTTTTCCTGCCTCACTGCTTGATCTTGGATATCTCACCTCGTCTTCTGCCTTAGGATTGTGCTTTCAATCATCAGCTCCCTCTGTCTTCAGCCTTCAGATTTGGACTGAATGACACTGCTGACTTTCCTGGGTCTCCAGCGTGCAGAGGGCAGATTGTGGGACTTCTCAGTTCTCAGCCTCCATAATTACACAAGCCAAGTCCTTATAATAAGTCTCTCTCTCTCTCTCTCTCTTTTTCCCTCTCTCATCACCCCCACCTCTCTCTCTCTTTCCATGTCTCTCAGCCCTCTGTATCCACAGGTTCTACATCCATGTACTCAACCAACCACAAATTTTAGAAACTGCTGATTGAAAAATACAACATTCTTGGGATACACGACCCACGATTACAGAGGGACAAGTTTTCACATACACAGGTTTTTTGGGACTGACGAGAGGACTTGAGCATCTGCATATTTTGATACCCTCAGGGGTCCCTGAAGCCAATCCCATCAGATAATGATTGATGATTGTAAAAATATAACATTTATATTATATAAATATACGGTATATTTATAATATACCTTGTAAATATAATATATGTACATGCTATTGGTTCTGTTTCTCTGGAGAACCCTCACGAATACAAGTAGCATTTAGTGGCAAAATAATATAGGTACCAAAAAGCAATTACTTTATTCTCTAACAACAGACTCAGGGTGGTGCTGGAAAGTAAGCTGGAGTGGCATATTGTTAATCCACGGTCACCTCTTTTTGTCATCTTCATGTGTCTTCTCCTTAACCTTTAGCACTTTAAATACACCAGGCTACCAGTTTCCACCCCAAATTCATGTTCTTTTCACTTCAAGACATTCCTTCCTCATGGATGGACTTGTTTTATTTTTAGTTTGCAAGTCTCATTAACTTGAATAAATTCGTTCAATAAAATAACATATAATAAAAAGAAGATGAAGAAGAAAGAAATTTTTTTTTTTTTTTTTTTTTTTTTCCCCCCACACATACTTTTTATTTATTTCTGGTGAGAACACTTAAAATCCATTCTCTTAGCAATTTTCAAGTATACAGTACATTTTTACTAACTACAGTCACCACATTGTATAATAGATTTCTTGAATTTATTCCTCTTATCCAACTGAAATATGTGTCCTTTGACCAATATCTCCCCATCTCGAAACCCCAACCCCTGGTAACCGCCGTTCTATTCTCTGCTGCCATGAATTCGACTTTTTTAGGTTCCACATATAAGTGAGATTAAGCAGTATTTGTCCTTCCCTGCCTGGCTTATTTCACTCAGCATAACGTCTTCTAGGTTCATCCATGTTGTCACAAAGGGCAGGATTCACTTCTTTTTAAAGGCTGGATTTTGTTCCTTTGTGTATATATACCACATTTTCTTTACTCATTCATCCATTGAATTTAGATTGCTTCCATGTCTTGGCTATTGTAAATAATGCTGCAGTGAACATGGGAGGGAAGATATCTCTTCAACATGCTAATTTCATTTCCTGTGGCTATATATTCAGCAGTGGGATTGCTGGATCATATGGTAGTTCTATTTTTAATTTTTTGAGGAACATCCATACTGTTTTGCATAATGGCTGTACTAAGAGTTTTTATGGTGGTTAAAGATGGGGTCAGAGTGAGGGTTCCTACATGTGGCTTGAAGTTCCTGCTGGTGCCAAAGAAGGGAGCACCTGATGCTTTCTTTTTTTTTTTTTTTTTTTTTTTATTATATATATATATTTTTTTTATTTAGTTTTACAGAATCAAAGAGTCTAACAGTATATCTTGTTAGATACAGTATGTCCTCATAATGTATACATTATTTCTTGTACAATGATATGAAATAATATGGGAAATATTCATGATAAATTATTAAGTGAACAGTGCAAGTTAAAAACAATAGTTTCATATTTTTTTCCCCACCCCCCCTTTCCCGAGTCAGCACCTTCAAGTGTTACCACTCCCCAAACGGTGTGCAATGCACTCATTGTGTAGGCATACCCCCATCCCCTCCCCCACCCCCCACCTCAGTCTGATGACCAATTGGTGTCATTCCCAGATTTGTATTTAGGTGATGATCAGGGAAACCAATTTTCTGGTGAGTACATGTGATGCTTGTTTTTCCATTCTTGGGATACTTCACTTAATATAATGGGTTCCAACTCTCTCCAGGAGAACCATAGAGATGTCGTATCTTCATCATTTCTTATAGCTGAGTAATATCCCATGGTATACATATACCACAGCTTACTAATCCAATCATGTATTGATGGGCATTTGGGTTGTTTCCACATCTTTGCTATTGCGAATTGTGCTGCTATAAACATTTGGGTACACGTACCTTTGTTATAGAATGACCTTTTTTCCTTTGGGTATATGCCCAGTAATGGGATTGCTGGGTCAAATGGCAGGTCTACTTGAATCTGTTTAAGATACCTCCATAATGCTTTCCACAGGGGTTGCACTAGTTTGCAGTCCCACCAGCAGTGTATTAGTGTTCCTGTCTCTCCACACCCACGCCAACATGTGTTGTTTTGGGTTTTTTTGATAAAGGCCATTCTCACTGGGGTTAAGTGACATCTCATTGTGGTTTTGATTTGCATTTCCCTGATGATTAGAGATGTTGAACACTTTTTCATATGTTTGTTAGCCATTTTTATATCTTCTTTTGAAAAATTTCTATTCATGTCCTTTGCCCACTTTTTGATAGGGTTGCTTGATTTTTTCTTGCTGATTTTCCTGAGTTCTAAATAGATTCTTGTTATCAGTCCTTTATCTGATGTGTAGTATGCAAAAATTTTTTCCCATTCTGTAGGTGGTCTGTTTATTCTCTGGACTGTTTCTTTGGCTGTGCAGAAGCTTTTTAGTTTAATCATGTCCCATTCATTTATTTTTGTTGCTGCTGTGATTGCCTTGGGGGTCTTCTTCATAAATTCTCTGCCTAGGCCAATGTCTGTAAGAGTCTTTCCTACATTTTCTTCTAGAATTCTGATTGTATCACGCCTAAGGTTTAAGTCTGTTATCCACCGTGATTTGATTTTTGTGAGAGGTGAAAGCTGTGGGTCCTGTTTCATTCTTCTGCAAGTGGCTAACCAATTCTCCCAGCACCATTTGTTGAATAGGGATTCTTGTCCCCGGAGTATATTCTTTCCCGCTTTGTCAAAAATTAGGTGACTATATGAGGATGGTTCTATATTTGGATTTTCTGTTGTGTTCCACTGGTCTGTGTCCCTGCACTTGTGCCAATACCAGGCTGTTTTAAGAACCACGGCCTTGTAATATAGTTTGAGGTCTGGCAAATTAATACCTCCCATTTTGTTTTTATTGCTTAAAATTGCTTTTGCTATACGGGGTCTTCTTTGATTCCATACAAAGTATATAATTATTTTCTCTATGTCTGTAAAGAATGATGTTGGTAATTTAATAGGGATTGCATTGAATTTGTAGATCACTTTGGGTAGTATAGACATTTTAACAATGTTGATTCTTCCGATCCACGAGCATGGTATATTTTTCCATCTATTTGCAAGTTCTGCTATTTCTTTTCTCAGTGTTTCATAGTTTTCCTTATAGAGGTCCTTTACCTCTTTAGTTAGATATATACCTAGATATTTTATTTTCTTTGTTGCTATTTTGAAGGGTATTGAGTCTTTAATTTGGTTTTCCGATTGACTGTTATTGGCATATATAAATGCCTCTGATTTGTGTATATTAATTTTGTAGCCTGAGACTTTGCTGTATTCGTTAATCAATTCCAGGAGTCTCTTGGTTGAATCCTGGGGGTTTTCCAGATATAACATCATATCATCAGCAAAAAGTGAGAGTTTGATCTCTTCCTTCCCTATTTGGACTCCCTTGATTTTGCTCTCTTGCCTGATAGCTCTCGCAAGGACTTCCAATACTATGTTGAAAAGTAATGGAGACAATGGGCAGCCCTGTCTGGTTCCAGTTCTAAGTGGGAGTGCTTTCAGTTTTTCCCCATTCAGTATGATGTTGGCTGTGGGTTTGTCATATATGGCTTGTATCATTTTTAGGTAGGTTCCATCAATGCCTATTTTGTTAAGCGTTTTTATCATAAAAGGGTGTTGAATTTTGTCAAATGCTTTTTCTGCATCTAATGAGAGTATCATATGATTTTTGTTTTTGCTTCTATTTATGTGGTGAATTACATTTATAGATTTACGTATGTTGAACCACCCCTGCATCTCGGGGATGAAGCCCACTTGGTCGTGGTGGATTACTTTTTTGATAAGTACTTGGATTCGATTTGCTAGTATTTTATTGAAAATTTTTGCATCTATATTCATGAGGGAAATTGGTCTGTAGTTCTCTATTTTTGTTGAGTCCTTTCCAGGCTTTGGTATTAATGTTATATTGGCTTGGTAGAACGTGTTGGGGAGAACTCCATCCTTCTCAATATTGGAGAATAGTTTATGTAGGATGGGCACCAGTTCTTCTTTGTATGTATGGTAAAATTCAGGTGTGAACCCATCTGGACCAGGGCTTTTCTTTTTGGGAAGGTTTTTTATTGCTGTTTCGATTTCAGTTCTTGATATTGGTCTGTTCAGGTACTCTATTTCTTCCTGGTTGAGCCTGGGAAGACTATGTGTCTCTAAAAATTTGTCCATTTCCTCCACGTTCTCCAGTTTGTGTGCATAAAGATTTTTGTAGAATTCATAGATGATATCTTGTATCTCTGTAGCATCGGTTGTGATTTCTCCTTTCATGTTCCTAATGGAGGTTATTAGAGATTTTACTTTTGTGCTCTTGCTTAGTCTAGCCAGAGGTGTGTCTATTTTGTTTATCTTTTCAAAGAACCAACTTTTTGTTTTATTAATTTCCCTTATAGTTTCTTTGTTGTCCTTTTCATTTAGTTCTGATTTGATCTTAGTAATTTCTCGCCTTCTGCTGGGTTTGGGATCGTTCTGTTCTTCTTTCTCCAGCTCTTTGAGTCTATTCGTTAGGTTGTCTATTTGCATGTTTTCTGTCTTTTTGATATAGGCATTTATGGATATGAATTTTCCTCTCAGGACTGCTTTAGCTGCATCCCATAGATTTTGATAAGTTGTATCTCCATTGTCATTTAATTCAAAGAAATTTTTGATTTCCATCTTGATTTCTTCTTTTATAGAATAATTATTCAGGAGAAGGTTATTTAGCTTCCATGACTTTGAGTAAGAGTGAGGGTTTCTGTTTGTGATCATTGTTACTTTTATTCCGCTGTGATCTGAGAAGATGCATGGTATAATTTCTATTTTTTTGAATTTTTGAAGACATGATTTATGTCCTAAGACATGGTCAATCTTAGAGAATGTCCTGTGAGCTGATGAGAAGAATGTATATTCTGTGGACTTTGGGTAGAATGTCCTATAGATGTCAGCCATGCCCATTTGTTCTAGCATTCTATTTAGGTCCATTATGTCTTTGTTTATTTTCTGTTTAGAGGATCTGTCCTGTACTGTCAGTGGGGTGTTAAAGTCTCCAGCTATTACAGTATTATTATCTATCATCTGGTTCAGATCTAGTAGGGTTTGCTTTATGAATCTAGGTGCACCTAGGTTGGGTGCATATATATTGAGTATAGTCATGGCTTCTTGTTGAATTGTGCCCTTGACCAGTATGTAGTAGCCATTTTTGTCTTTTATTATTTTTGTTGGTTTGAAAGCTAAGTTATTGGAAATTAAGATTGCCACACCAGCTTTCTTTTCGTTACCGTTTGCTTGAAATACCGATTTCCATCCTTTTACTTTCAGTCTAAATGCATCTTTGCTCGTTAGGTGGGTTTCTTGGAGACAGCAGATACTTGGCTTGTGCTTTTTTATCCATTGGGACAGTCTATGTCTCTTGAGCGGGGAATTCAAGCCATTCACATTTATTGAGAAAACTGATAAGTGAGACGGTTTTTTGTTCAGCTTGTTGGGTAGAACTTCATTGCAATGTTTTCTCTCCTGAGCCATTGTGGTATCTGGAATTTGATCTTTAGCTCTTGAGTAGTTTTACATTCATGGATCTTTCTTGTGCTGGTCCGTGTGTAACTCTCTTTTGAGTACTTCTTGCAGGGCTGGTCTTGTCTTGGTGAATTCCCTCAACCTTTGTTTATCTGAGAATGTCTTGATTTCTCCTTCGTATAGAAAACTTAGCTTAGCTGGGTACAAGATTCTAGGCTGGGCATTATTCTGTTTCAGAAGCGTGAAAATGGGGCCCCAAGCTCTTCTTGCTTGTAAGGTTTCAGCTGAGAAATCTGGCGTAATTCTGATGGGTTTTCCTTTGTAAGTTACCTGTTTCTTTCTCCTTACAGCTCGGAGAAGGGACTCTTTAGTGGATATTTTGGTCAGCCTGATGACTACGTGGCGTGGTGTTTTCCTATTTGCTATGAATCTCCCAGGGGTCCTTTGAGCTTCTTGAATCTGTATGTCTAGAGTATTGGCAAGGCCTGGAAAATTTTCCTCGATTATGTCTTCAAATAGCTTGTCCAACCCTTGCTTATTGTCTTCTTCACCCTCAGGGATGCCAATAACTCTCAAGTTAGGTTTCTTCACATAATCCCACATTTCTTGAAGATTCAGATCATTTCTCTTACTTTTTTGATCTATCTCTGTGACTGACTTATTTAGTTGAAAGGAGTTATCTTCAATTTCTGAAATTCTTTCCTCTGTTTGATCTACTCTGCTTTTGAGACTTTCCACAGTGTTTTGTAGCTCTCTGAGTGAATTCTTCATTTCTAGGAGTTCAGTTTGGTTTTTCTTCAATATTTCAATTTCTTTAGTGAATTTTTCCTCCAAATCCTGAATTTTTTTTGCATTTTCCTTGTGTTGTCTGTCCATTGATTCTTGTATATTATTTAGCTTGTTTATGATCCATAATTGGAATTCTTCCTGTGACATGTTGGTGTTTTGAGTCTGGTTTGTGTCAAATGATTGAGAGCCGGTATTTCTCTTTGGGGGTGAGCTTTCTGTTTGATTCTTTGTGCTTCCTGTGTTTTTTCGCTGGGCCCTTCCCATCTAGATTAATCGTTGGATCTTTACTTATAGATTTAGTCTGGTTAACAGCACTCTCTGTGCTCTATTCTTAGGCTGTGGAGTAGTCTAGGTATATTGCTTCCTTTGGCAAGAGGGGAAGACTGTTGTGAATTGATTAGAAATTTTTCTATTTCAGTTGGGGGACTGCTTCTGATGGGTCCAATCCTAGAGGATTGGAGTGATCCAAGACTGCTTTGGTGAGTTAGGACACTGTGTTGTAGTCTTTCAGAGGGCAGGCAGGGTCCACACTAGTAGTGGGCCAAAATTCTCTTTGTTTGTTTGTTTCCCTTTGGTTCTTCCTCTATAGGGGTGGTTTCTGTCTCTATCTGCAGGAAAAATACTAGTTGTGGGGAGTGGATGGTGCCCTCGCTCGCTCAGCGCCCCATTTGCCGCAACTCCCACAGGCAAAAGTCTGCCTTGGCCCAATGTCCCCAGGGACCAGGCTCCACACTCTCGCTTCTGGAGAAGTAGTCAATGTTTAGACGTGGGTGGGGACCCTATATAAGGTCTGTGGACCTGGGGAGGGGGCCGTCCAGGGAGCCTCTTGGCACCCTATTGCTCCGCAGTGACTTGGCTGTGGGCCCCAAGATGGCTATTGCGCGCCCGTAGATCGCCGGCGTTGGGAGTGACTACTCAGGTTCTGGTATGTACCAGAGCCAGGGGCCTGGCCCGTTCCCAAGCTCAGCGTGGGTTCCCAGTTAGAAGGCAAAAAGAGAGAAGAAATAAGGAAAAAGAAAAAAGAAAAGAAAAGAAAAGAAGTGAAAAGAAAGAACAGAAGGAGAAGAAAAGGAAAGAGAAAAGAAAAGGAGAAGAGAAGAGGAAAAAAAGAAAAAAAAAATAAATAAATAAAAATAAAATAAAAATAAAAAAAATAAAAAAAATAAAAAATAAAAAAAAATAAAAAAAATAAAAATAAAAAAAAAACAAAGACAAAAACAAAAACTAAACTAACAAATAACACAAAGAGACCTAACCCAGAAACAGCGAAAACACAAACACAAAAGAACAAAAACAGAGCTACACAACACCACAACGCATCACTAAACGAAGGGATACACAATTCTGAAGTATACAGTTCAGCGGCTCAATGATCGTGTTTTTGCGCCTTAGCGCAGCTCCGCCCCTTCACGCCCGCTCCATTGGTTCCGGAGCGGCAACTCAGTGTTTATTTTACGTCTTAGCGCAGCTCCGCCCCTTCACGCCGGCTCTGTTGGTTCCGGAGCGGCAACTCAGTGTTTATTTTACGTCTTAGCGCAGCTCCGCCCCTTCACGCCGGCTCCGTTGGTTCCGGAGCGGCAACTCAGTGTTTATTTTACGTCTTAGCGCAGCTCCGCCCCTTCACGCCGGCTCCGTTGGTTCCGGAGTGGCAACTCAGTGTTTATTTTAAGTCTTAGCGCAGCTCCGCCCCTTCACGCCGAGTGCCGCCGGCGGAGATGGCGCGGGCCCAGAGACCAGCGGGGGGCGCCGGGGAGAGAGAGCTGCTGGGCACCTTATGGCTCCCGAGCGGTTCCGACTTTGCTTTCAAGATGGCGCCCGCAGCGCTCCGGGGTCGGAGGGGGACCGGCTCCCCGGCAGGCAGAGACCAGGGACCGCCGCTGCCGGGGGGTTTGGCGGGCAAAGCCGCCGGGGGCCACCGGCTGAAGAACCACCGACAAAAGTAGCGCAGAGGTACAGCGCAATTCGCTGATCGGGGATTGATCGTGCCCCTCCCCCCTGGCACAGGTCCGTCCCTTCTCGCTAAGGACTGTCTCAGCCGAGACTTCCCAGGTTCCAAGCTATTCTCCCGAAAAAGCCTCCTGTCTGCAATGCCCTACGTCTCGCTCGGAGATTCTGCTCTGGCTTGCGAGGGGGTCTCCAAGCAATTGGGGGTGGAGGTCAGTGGGGAGCGCAAGCCGCTTTTCCTAAAGACTGCCCCCGCCCCACCTGGGGGCGGGCGCAGCCGCCTGCGCTCCGCTGGCTACTGTCTGTTCCGCGCCTTCCGCAGAGTTCCGCGATCTAAATTTCTGTTCACCTCAGACCTCACTTGCTCTGTTTGTCCCACGCTGATTCTCCGTGGATTCACACCGCTGTTCCTGTGTGGGAGCGGTCCTCTAGCGTTGTGGCAGGTCTGGATCCACGGTTCGTCGCCGGAGCGCAGATCCGAGCAGTCACCGCCACTCCGCCATCTTCTGTGTCGAAAGAAATTTTTTTATCTTAGGGGTACAAGCCTCTTTGAACAATCTGGCCCAGAGAGACACTGGAATGAAAAAGCAGGCACATCAATCCCCCTTAAACTAAAAAATTATTTCCTGAAGCCACTTGCTATTATATGTAGTCACTAGACTAACTGATGCCAAGTAGCCATAAAATGTCATATATCCTATAGTTCAACAGTGATGACCAATCACTGACCGATGGTATTTCTGTAAACCAATGAGAATTCTTGACGAACAATTTTTGTAATCGCCCCCTCTCCTATTCCATCCTTTTTGCTTTAAAAACTTGAGCCTCTCCTTTGTTGGGCAAAAACTGTTTAAGTTTACCTTCTTTAGTCAGACAAAGAATAATAGCAAATCCCGGTAGGTATTAGAACAGAACTTTGGAAAGGCAGCTATTGTGGGTGATAGCATAGATGAGGTACTGAGAATCGTGGCAATCTTGCCCAAGTGTCATTTTTTTCTCTTTTTGTTTTTAATGTCAAATGCATTTTTAATTATTAAGTTATACATGATCAGTAACACCCATGAAATGATGCAGTCATTATATAGAAAAATATAATTAACTTCACCCATCACTTCATCTCCAAAAAAAAAATCCTTATAGTATAGCTAACATAAATTATGTATACACATGTAAAAGTTTTTTGGTTGTTTTAGTTTTGTTTTTACTTCATAATGGGCCAGTTTTATACACATTTTATTGCAACTTATTTTTGTCAGTTAGCAGTACTTAAGGATATCCTTCCTGGTTATTGGGTTATCCAGTGCATTTTTGTCCCATTCATTTTAATATTATAGAATTTAGATTTAACACAACTTATTTTGCTTTTTTCCTGTAAATAGATAGTCTCTAATGCTTTGCTAATATAAACCATGCTACAGTGAAATTTTCTTTACATAAATTTTACATAGACTAATATTTAATTTTCTATAGATAACCTTTTCAAAATTTGGGTAAAAAAGCATATAAGTTTTTCATTTTAAGGGACTGTTCCAAATTAGGTTTTTTTGTAAAAGTTCACATTCTCTGTAGTAATGAGTGCCCATTTTGTAATATCTTTATCCATATTAGATATTACTGTGCTATATTTTTCTAATTTTAGAAATATGTGTCTCACTGTAACTTTATTTTCCTAAACTACTGATGAGATTGAGCAACTTTTCACAAGTTCATGAGTCATTTGCTGCAATTAAGTTTCAAGGAAGCTGAAACAATTAAGTCACCCTTTCAGAAAACTCTTCAGAAACACTCCCTTTATAACTTGAAAAATGCAAACATATTACTTGGTGTCAAGCATAAGGATGCTAACGTTATGAGAGAATAGGACTTCAGGAAAGGAATGGGCCTCTGTCTTTAGGTTTGAGGAAGATCATAGGGTGTAGACTGAAGCCCTGGTGAAGGTGCTGAGCAGTCAGCATCAGGGGCCCATGACCCACTGTCCTTCTGGAAGGACTCTGGGCATTTGTGAGGAGCAGGGTTGTGCTGTGATAGTCTGGAGAAAGAAGAATGTAAATAAGTTGGAAGGAAAGTTATAGGGAAACTTTGTCTTGTCAACCAGAAACCAGGCCAGCCATAAACAAGAAAAGAACCTGCTGGCAGAGTTCAAATGAAAGTTCTATGTGTTGACTATATAGCCCAAATCTTCATATGTAAGTCAAAAGCAGAAACACTGGCAATAAGTGATATTTAGTCTCTTGTCAATTCCCTGGCCCTATTTTCAAGGCTATATTTTCTTCTCTGAAGAGTAACCTAACTCCTGAACAGCATCCAAATGGCCCAGGGTGGGCCGACCCAGGAAAACACTGGCAATTTACTCAGGGCAGGCTTTCACTTCTTCCTGGCCATGCTGAGGAAGGTCATGCCACTCTGTGTTCATGATGGTGAAGGACAAAATGGGCAAAATGACTTCTGGAAATCTCTCTCATTCTTTAAAGCCATTCCCTACCCTACACCCTGGATATCCACTGATTCTTTTGCAAGCAGGATGGATCTGGAATTCTCAAACCTATCGACATTGTCATTTCAGTGAGTCTCAACTTTAGCACCAATCCCATTTTAAGCCTTTGAGCAAGCAGCTGCTTTTATTCTCCAGGGCCCCTCTCAACAGAGCTGTCACACTGCCGGAAGCCTTGGGGACAGTGGGCTAACTAATGCTGTCTCCTCAGCATGAAGATGGGTCATCTTAGACCTGTCTGAGGTCTCCTTGAATGACCTCATGCAAAGCAAGCTAACCATTCAATAGGGAGAGCCATGTTCCTGCAGAGAAGAACTGGTTCTCTGTAGGAAAATCACACACACACACACACACACACACACGCACGCACACACACACAAGGCTCTGCTGCCCTTTGAAGAAATTAAAATCTGCCCAGGATACTTGTTTTTCTGTTCCACAAGAGATGTACTGACATAGTGGACACATTCCAATCAATTGAGCTATTTTGACTAGTTTAATTCCTAGGAGGATAAGCAAAGAGAAAAAGGCTACCAGAATAAAATGTCGCTTCTGATTTTTCCCCCTTCAACACCAATAGTCTGTCATCCAGAGGAGTCACTTTGTCACACTGAATTACCTAATGGAGCAGACAAATGCCCCTAATTCAAAAAATTCTGTCTCCTTTTAAAAACAATTGTGACATAAACCCATTTACGATATAAGTAAGTGGCTGTCAGTTCTGAATGTGTTTTTCCCTAAGTATAATGAGACTGAGCAAAAATGGCACAAGATGTAGGTCAACAGACCTGCCAAGTACCAAGAGGGAAGGTTTCTTTTTGAAGATGTTGCCAGTGGGGCAAGTTATTGATAAGTCAGGTTGTGGGAAGGAAAGTATAAATTATAACAGCCTTACTGGGAAAGCTTCAGCCTCTGAAATGATGGAGAAATATTGCATGGTATTATTCCTTTGGTATGTTCATCTGAGAGTCTTTAATGATATTTCATGTTTAATAATGATATAATGGTATTTTTATCTACTGGGCCATAAAATGAATGCCATGTGAGCGTATGTTGTATTTGCTCAGGCATAGCAAATGGGAAAAGAGAAGACTTAATTGTATTACGTGGAGTGAATATCAAAATACTTTCATAAGTTAGGCTAGATTTTATTATGCATGTAGTATGAAATGAAAGTCTATGTCAAGTTGATCATTTACAGTCAAACGTAGCAGATTAATATTACATTAATACTATTTTTATGAAGTAAAGTTCAAGTAATCACTTTGGGAAATTTAAAGAACAAGAGGATCCACATATTTCAGTCTTACTAATTTTCCTTTTTGGAAGTGAATTGACAAGTACAGTACCAATGTTTCAATTGGGCTACTAACTGTTAGACTCTTCTGTCTCCTCATTGTACAACTGCCCATCTAAAGCTATTGAGTGGCTGCTGCCGGCCAGACCCTGTGCAGATCAGGGAAGATATAGACAGCCACAGCCCATGCCTGTAAGATTCATATTAATACATTCTCTTGGAGGGCAGACTGCAAATAATGACAAAAACATAATTTGCATGCAGTATTTGAAGCATAAACAAATGCAATAAGAGCATGTGAAAAAGAGCATATAAATTAACCTGGAGGAATAATGTAAACCTTCAAAGAGAAAATGAGGATTTCTAGAAAGTCTAAGAATTTGTAACTCCAAACCTTGGAAGGGCATTCTAGATGTACATGGGAAATAATCATGTATTAGGGTAAACACAAGTAACGTAATTTTTCAAAACAAAGAATGAGTCATACAAAAAGACATTGACATATAGGAGAGGTTATATCATGATAGATCTTTCATGTTAATAATTTTTTTCTTAAATGATTGGAAGAAATTGAAGATTATGGAGTAGTTACATGATCAGCTTTACAAAGTATAGAAATTTTGTGCCAATCACATACTGGAAAGTGGTAGGAGTCAGGTGAAATGAAAGTTAGAATGTCCAATAAGAAAAATACTGAAATTGTTAAGACTCATTTAATAAGAGCTGAACTAGGTCTGTGACATTTTATCTAAGTTTTCACATTTATGTATGCAAAATTGTTTATAGTATTCCCTTATTATCCTCTCATCATCTGTGAGGTTGACAGTGAATATCTTCTCTTTCATTTCTAATGTTGACTATTGACAATTGCTCTCTGTTGCTTTCTTTCAGTCTTTCTAGAGTTTTGTGAACTTTGTTCATCTTTTTGAAAACCTTATTTATTTTTTTTTTTTGGTTTTGATTTTTCTCTAATGTTTTTCTGTTTTCAACTTTCTGGGTTTCTGCTATTTTTCTTGTTATTTTATTTCCTGTGCTTGACTTGGGTTTATATCTCTACTTCCTTTCTTGTTTCTTTAGGAGGAATCTTAGGTTATTATATAAAACCTTTCCTCTTTATTAATATAAGCATTTAATTCTATTAACTTCCCTCTAGGCATTATTTTAGCTTCATCCTATAAATTTTTCATTTTTATTCAGTTCAAAGTATTTTCTAAGTTATGTTAAGACTACTTCTTTGACTCATAGAGTATTTAGATTTGCATTTTTTTGATTTGTATTGTTTAATTTCCTTTGCACCACCCAACAAGCATGCCCATAGTATTGATTTACCCATCCCCTGTTTTAAATATTTTTAATTTATTAAGGTTTAATTTACAGAAAAGGGCATGATCTGGGTTAGTATTCCAAGTGCATTTCAGTGGAGTGTCTTATACATGTCAATTAGATCTAGTTAGTTTATGGTATTCTTAGTTCTTCTATATTCTCATTGACTTTCTATCCACTAAGTCTATAACATTACTAAAAAAAGAAGTGTTGAAATTAACTATAATTGTGGATTTATCTCTATCTTCTTTCAATTCTGTTAGTTTTCACTTCATATATTTTGAGTCTTTGTTGTTAGATGCATATATGTTTAGAATTTTTAAGTTTTCTTCTTGAATTATACCCTTTATCAATACTCTGTTGGATATAGAATATAGGATTATTTTTTTTCAGTAGTTTAAAAATATTTTGCAAATTCCTTCTGAACCCAGTGATTAATTATGAGAATTTTATAGTTTTTAAATACTTGTTTATCTATAGGCAATGTATAATTTTTCTCTGACTGCTTTCAAGATTTTTTTTCTCTTCAGTTTTCACTGGTTTGCTATAATATGTCTGAGTAGATTTTTTGGGGGGGGGGCTTGCTCAGCTTCTTTAATTTGTAAGTTTATGTCTTATGTTAAATGTAGGAAGTTTTCAGTCATCATTTTCTTCCAATACCTTTTTAGCCTCGCTCTCTTTGTTCTTTATTTCTGGGGCTCTGAGAACACAAATGTTAGGCCTTTTGTTATATCCTCACAGATCCCTCATCTCTATTCTTTTTTTGAAAAAACAAATTTTTCTCTCAAGTTGAGACTGAATAATTTTTATTATTCTATCTTCAAATTTACTCTCTGTCTTATTTTCCATCTCTATTCTGCTATTAAGTCCATCTAATGAGATTTTGTTTTTAATGGTAAATGTATTTTTATTTCCTAAATTTTATTTTGGTTCTTCTTTATATATCTTTTTTTCTTAAGACTTTCTATTTCATCACTTTTTTCAAGGGTATTTATAACTGTTAATTGCATTTCTATCATGACTGCTTTCGTTCTATCAGGTAATTCCAGTACCCAAGTCATCTTGGTGTTGACATCTATTGATTGTCTTCTCCCATGAGAGTCAAAATTTTTATTCTCTGAACACTTTATGATTTTTGATTATATCCTGCACATTTTTTTTAATTTCATATTATTATGGGGGATACAGAATTTCAGGTTACATACGTTGCCCATGTACTGCCTTTCCCCCCGAGTCAAAGCTCCAGGCGTGTCTGTTCCCTAGGCAGTGCGCGTTGCACCCATCATGTAGGTATATATTCCTCCCTTCCCCACCCCCCCTTCCCGAGTCAGCACCTTCAAGCATGACCATTCCCCAAACGGTGCGCAATGCACTCATTGTGTAGGCATACACCCATCCCCTCCCCCCACCCCCCACCTCAGTCGGATATCCGATTGGTATCGTTCCCAGATGTGTATTTAGGTGATGATCAGGGAAACCAATTTTCTGGTGAGTACATGTGATGCTTGTTTTTCCATTCTTGGGATACTTCACTTAATATAATGGGCTCCAACTCTCTCCAGGAGAACCATAGAGATGTCGTATCTTCATTATTTCTTATAGCTGAGTAATATTCCATGGTATACATATACCACAGCTTACTAATCCAATCATGTATTGATGGGCATTTGGGTTGTTTCCACATCTTTGCTATTGTGAATTGTGCTGCTATAAACATTCGGGTACATGTGTCTTTGTTACAGAATGACCTTTTTTCCTTTGGGTATATGCCCAGTAATGGGATTGCTGGATCGAATGGCAGGTCTACTTGAATCTGTTTAAGATACCTCCATAATGCTTTCCACAGGGGTTGCACTAGTTTGCAGTCCCACCAGCAGTGTATGAGTGTTCCTGTCTCTCCACATCCACGCCAACATGTGTTGTTTTGGGATTTTTTGATAAAGGCCATTCTCACTGGGGTTAAGTGATATCTCATTGTGGTTTTGATTTGCATTTCTCTGATGATTAGGGATGTTGAGCATTTTTTCATATGTTTGTTAGCCATTCTTATATCTTCTTTTGAGAAATTTCTATTCATGTCATTTGCCCACTTTTTGATAGGGTAGTTTGATTTTTTTCTTGCTGATTTTCCTGAGTTCTAAATAGATTCTTGTTATCAGTCCTTTATCTGATGTGTAGTATGCAAAAATTTTTTCCCATTCTGTAGGTGGTCTGTTTATTCTCGTGACTGTTTCTTTGGCCGTGCAGAAGCTTTTTAATTTAATCATGTCCCATTCATTTATTTTTGTTGCTGCTGTGATTGCCTTGGGGGTCTTCTTCATAAATTCTTTGCCTAGGCCAATGTCTGTAAGAGTCTTTCCTACATTTTCTTCTAGAATTCTAATTGTATCACGCCTAAGGTTTAAGTCTGTTATCCACCGTGATTTGATTTTTGTGAGATATATCCTGCACATTTTAAATATAATGTTTTAAAATTCTAGATTTGTTTAAATCCTAAATAATTGTTTTTGTTTTAGCAGGTCATTGAACTGATTAGGTTCAGAGACTAGTGCCAACATGCCTTCTGAGGGCTGTGGTTCCAACATATGTGTTTTCAAAATCTTTGTAGTGGTCTTCAGATTTGTCAAAGACATGTCTTATGTAATGATCATTCTGAGATCTAGATGGCATGGCCTATATTTGAATTTATTTCTCAGAAGTTTTTGGCATACTTGTTGGGATTAATCCTCATATGCAGAACATAGAGGTGAGCCCTGGAGTTCATAAAAATTTTTATTAGCCATCTTTTCTTAGCTCCTTCCTCTACATTATCTCCTTGGTAATTTGTGGTTCCCTAGAGTTCCTTTTTCAGTCCTCTGGACAGAAATGCGGGTCTGCAGCTTACCTCTTCGGTCATGTATTATCACAGTTTGTCTGCAATTCAGCCACATATCCTGGCCCTACTAGATAGTCCAGAATAATGTTCTATCTTGAGGTATTTAACCTCAATTACAACTGTAAAGACCTTTTTCCATATTAATAAAAAAAAAAAAGAACAGGTTCAAGGTGATAGGGCATGGACATCACTGGCATGTAATTATTCTGCCTATCAGAGCCCACCTCTTGAACTCCAAATAATTCACATCTGTCTCACATGCAGAAGACATTCATGACATCCTAAGGTCCCAAAAGTCTCAACACATTAAGCAAGAAGTCTAAATCCAAAATCACATATAAATTTCATCAGATCAAAATCCCAACTATTATTTAAATTAGGTATACATGGCAGTCTAATTCATTCTCAGACACAATTCTTCATCATCTGTGGACTTGTGAAACTTAGCAAATAAATCATTGACTCCCAAAATATAATGGGGGACAGTCATAGGGAAATAATTACAGACATCCTACTTCTAAAATGGAGAAAATAAAAGGGAAAAAAGAGTCACTGGTACCAAGCAATTTAGAAATCAAGCTAAGTGAACCACATTTGCTTTCCAGTCCTGGAAATAATCTTCTCTGACTCATGGGTCCACCGTCTGGGCTCAAACTGTCCTCCCTGGACTTGCACCTCTGCTCTCAGAAGAGAAAAGGAATGTTGCACATATGTGTTCGTAGTTGAGTAGTTTGATTACCCTGTTTCCTGCCATGAGAGTTTTTTGGGTCTTCCATTTTTTATTCTCCCTGCCCCGTTTAGTCCAAACTGCCATTGGTTATGCCATATAAAATTCTCAAGAACCATATGGGCTGCCTTTGTGGGTTAATTTGGCTTTATTCCATTAAGTAAGAGGCTAATCCACAGATCTTTCCTGGAAACTTCTTATCTATTTTTGGCTTTTACCGATATGGCTGAGGGAACAAATCCTTTAGCTTCCAAGATGCTCTGTGGATCAGGTCTGTGAATCACACCTTTAATCTCTCCAAGGAGTCTTTGTGTGATTTAATACTCTGATGTTTTCTTCTTTCTAAGTTATTAGCAAAATGTTCTGTAGCCACATCCTTGGCCTTATCTTTAGAGGATGCTTTTCTGACAGGGAATCTGTTCATTTTAGAAGCTTTTGCCATCTTAATAGGCTGAACATTTCTAAAATCATCAAGTCCCATTTCCTTTTGTTTAAACAGTTCTTCCCTCAAGTTGCTGCTTTTCCATCCTATTTTACTGCAAGCAGCCAGGAGAAACTAGGCCACATTACTAATATTTTGCTTGGACATATCCTCAACTAAACATCCAATTTTAACATTTACAAGTTCTGTTTTTCACCTAATTTCAGGACACAGTTGCACTGAACTTATATAACAAGGGTCTCCTTTCCTCTACTTTCTGATAACGTTCATTTCCCTCTAAGCCCTCACCAACATCAATTAAGGCCCACATTTTCATTAACAGTCTGTTCACAACCATTTAGGTGTTCTTTAAGGGCACATGTTTTTCTACCTTGCTTCTAACTTCCTTCTAAGACCTCACTGGCCGAACCATCCACACTCATATTTCCACTAACAGTCTGTGCAAGGCAATCTAGATATTTTGTATCATGCTAGTCAAAATTCTTCCAGCCTCTGGCCAGTGCCCAATTCCCAAGCCACTTCTGCAATTTTAGGTATGTGTTACATCATCAGTCCACTTTCAGGTACCAAAATCTTTGTTTTCTATTCCTGCTATAACACAGTTTCACAAACTTAGTGTTTTAAAATAACAAAATAGGCTCAACATCCAATATGCATCTCACTAGGCTAAAATCAAGTTATCTACAGGGCTGTATCTCTTTCTGGGGGCCTCTAGGGAAGAAACTATTACCTTGCCTTTTCCACCTCCTAGATATCATCCACACCCCTTGGCTCATGACCCCGTTATCCATCATCGTCAAAGTCAGCAACAGTGGGATCTCTCTGCTCCTCTGCAGTCTCTACATCTTTTGCTGACTGCAGCGGGGAAAGTGCTTATAAGAATGCATATGATTAGAGTGGATAATTCCCATCTGAAGGTCCTCAAGCTTAATCATATCTACAAAGTCCCTTTTGCCATGTAAGGCAACATATTTATAGGTTTCATGGATTAGGGTATGGACATCTTTTTTTGGAGGGGGCCATTATTCTGACTATCACACTAGGAAAATTAGACGTTAATCAGATAAGTGGAGAATCAGGAAAGAAAGCAAGCTGAAAATACCATATCTTTTTATTTAGTGGGTTAAGATATAAAACAAATCTAGACAAATCTTGGTTGAATGAGTGATTAAACTCATCTATAATAAAATTTATGCACAAATTGCACAAATTCTCTACCTTGGCATACGCCAGCTAGTTGATAATTTCAGGTGTGAGAGAAGATTGAATAAAATTTTAAGGCCAATTTTATGAAGCTATTTCAAGGGGAAAATAGATTTGAAACTCAGTTTTTATTTAATCTATCCTCCATGTGTAGATGTGCAGAGAATATTAGAGTTGAGATGTCAATTACCAAAAAATACTTTATAATCAAACTACCAAAAATAAGATTAATAAATCAGAAAACCGAAAGAAAAGAATAAGATTTATTCAAAGACTGGGAGGAAATTATGAACAGTAAAAATCAAAGTTATTTCGTCAAAATCTCTGGAAACTTAAAACCAAATTCTTAATTATATAAAGAAATACGTTTGATTTAAACAAAAATAAATTATACTACAAACTGTTAAGCAGCTACTGTGATTGACTTCCCAAAAGTTATTCTGAACCCATTTCTCCCCTGTTGTCTTTAACTTCAGAGGCTTGAAATCTAAAACCTTACATTGTCTCACCTACCTTGCAGCTCTGCATAGCTGAGAAATCTAGTTTGGGCCTAAAAGAAAAGGTTTCATTCATCAGTAAAGTTTATCTGGATAATGTGTTTTTTTTTTTTCCTTTAGTAAAAGTGATAGATTTCGTTATATCTCTACCATCTCTCCCTTTTGCCTGCCTTAGGTGGGAAAATGATGCTTCGCACTGAGGCAGCCACCTTGCTGCCACAATGGCATGGTGAGCAGACCTGCAGAGGTGCTGGCCCAGACACCATCCCGCCAACAGAAGCTGCCTACTGAGTAAGCCACTGAAAATCTAACCACCTTTGGGTCTAAGTTTAAAATATTTCTAATTTAAAAAGTCATTGAAAGACTTGGAGCAATTTTAGTTTCATAAAAATATTGGTAGATTGAATAAATGCTGGAGACCCGAATTGGGGGTACACTGAATGCATTGAATCACCGAATATCACTCTTACACCTGAATGCAGGACCTCTGTCAGGTACAGAGAGACGCCTAAGCAAGCAGCCACCACGCAGGCCCAAGTCATGCTAGTGTGAGAAAGATGTAATTACCAACATCAAAGTGAATATAAAAAAAGGGAAATTAAGAAAAAAGCTATGTAATTAATGAGAAGAAGGCATAGTCTTGGGGAATAGGGATCTTAGAGATAAATAATTAATTTTTTAATCTAATTCTCATCAAACATGCTTGAATTTTACAACTTCCATATTTTCAGTAACTGCCCTTTCACTGAGGATGACAAACTCGTGGAAAGAATTTTGAAAGCCTCCCTATTTCCCTATTTTCATGGGAGCTCAGCATCTGTACTCTGAATGTGTCAGCCGTCTGCCTGGCTCTTGCAGGATCTCATTCAAGTTAACTAGACTACAAGATAAATAGCAAAGACAAGGACAAATGCCAGGTGGAGGATTCTTGATTTGGAAAAGGGATAAACAATAAAACTGCATATTATACAAAATAAGTTGCTTCCCAATTGTGGCATCTGACAAGTCTTAAAATATCTCTGCAATGATCCAGATTTTGAACTCAGATGTCCTCCAACTACTTTGCATGCAACCGAAAGAAAAATTGGCACTATTCTAGTTTATAGAGAAGGAATAGATTCTGGTTACATTGGACCATTAATTTGTTTAATGGTTGTGAACAGCTTCCGCCCCTCCTTAAGAACCGTCACCACTAAAACTCTACGGCCTCCGTTTGGGTGTTTGATTTGGGCAATTCCACATGCTCCATAAGAAATAATTTAGTATGTCTGTGAGATAGATGACGGGGTTTGGATCTTTTCTCCTGAGAGATTGAACCTGGAAATTCTTTTTAATGCTAATGGCAGTTATTCACGTCAAGGCTGGCATATTGATGGAGGGATACACTACTAAATCTGTTTTTACAGTTTGTGTATTCTTCAAAGAATTTTACCACCATATGGTCCTTAAAGATTTGTTATCAGTCAATCCACAGCGGTTACAAAGTCAGATGTGTATCATTTGCACAGGTACTCCATGCCTCCATTTTGGGAAAGAAACCTAAAATAAAGATTTTTAACTGCTAAAGGAAAGTGAAGAGATGTAACCAGTGTCATAAGACAGATTCTCACTTGTTTTTAAGCTCCCCATACAAGAGCAACATGGTGAGATATAGAGGCCACTGGATGAGTGATGTACACATTTTCCATTATTTTGTGTCTACAAAGTTCAGCGTATAAAGGTCACCAGAAACTGTGCTCTCTAGAATGAAAGCTTAGCTAGAATTGGCATACAGCATTCCAATAAGAAACCAGATTACCAGGGTTCAAGTTCTAGCTGTGTCTCCTAGCTGCATCATGTTAGCAAAGTTATTTGATTTCTAGTTGCCTTAGTTTCCTCATATATAAAGTGGGAAAATAGTAATATGTCCACTTCCAAATTAAAATCAGTTCATATATTTAAAATCCTTAAAGCAAGGGCTGACATAGGGTAAGCATTTAATCATTTTAGCTCTTATCATTGGTTAGTTCACTCTGGTACTAAGTAGATCTGCATCTTCAGAGAATTATTTAGAATCTTCTACTTGTCTTAAGAAGATAATTATTCTTGCTTCACATATTTTTTTTCTGAGAAGAAAATGTGACAATATATATGAAGGTGTTTTGAAGCATAAATGATAATATAAATGTAAGTGGAGATGACTATCCTTATAGTCACTCATCTATGGGGTAACAAATTTAAAGTCTAAGGCATTAATTATGTCTGGAAAGTCTCCACTCATGTCTTCCCTTAAACCCAACTTCTGCATTTGCAAAAGTGACTGTGGCCTGGTGAGACCCATTTTGGACAGCTGACCTCCAGAATTGTAATATGATAAATTTATGTTGTGTTAAGCCTCTGAATTGGTGGCAATTTAGTACAGCAAGAATGGAATACTAATAGTTTGACACATAGTATGAACTATATGTGTTTATTCTTTTTTGTTATTTTGATAATTATCTTATTACTAATTATTAATTTAGTGCAATTATGTGATGATGAGGATGATTTTTGGCCCTTGATTTACATATACCGTCCATCCCTGCAGATTGATGTCTGAGCTCTGCTCTGTGTGTTGGCATTTGGAGACTCACAGAAGCAATAAGGAGCTTAAATATCTGTTAATTCTTTGAGAGGATAAGCAAGAGAATGAGAACTAACCTTGGAACAAGTGAATACTTGGGGGCTGTGGGTAACTTCGGTCCCTAGCCAAAGACAACTATGAGCCAGTTTAGAGAAAGCTATCAAGACTATTTTAGAAAACTCTAGAGGGCTCTCAAAAATTGGATTTCTTGAGAAATTTGGTCCCTTGAAGAAGCTAATTAATTCTAAAGTTGGAGTTAGAAGACTCAGCAAGAACAGTCATTCCCAACTGCTTTTAGGTCCACAACAGCATTTAAATTGGTCCCTGAAATACCACTTCAGTAATTTCTGAGTGCTTCATACTGAGCACGCAGGGATGTGCTGTGCCCAGGAAACTGACCATTGGCACTTGCCAGGCACTGGTGAGGACTTTTCTGGTCACCCCATCTAGATTGCAACTTTCTCAAAACTACTGATTTTCCTGCCTCACTACATTTCTTTTTCTCCTTAGCACATGCCACAATATAAGCGTAATGAGGAATCTGACCCAGTTTTTTGATGTCTGACAGATTTTAAGTCTTACGCCTCCCTCCTTCCCTTGTGCCGAACACCTGGGCAAGCTGGTAGGAAAACCTGGGCACTCCCTGCTTTGGAGCCAGCAGATTTAAACCATGCAGGCCCCTGCCCACATGTGAAAACTCTCACCTGGCTCTAACCCCAACCCTATGCTGTCCTAAGCCATGTCAGACCTGTTTGAGAGTCCCACCCTGCTAGCCCCAGAAACCTCAGCCATATAATAGACCTTTTCATGCCCTCTGTGTGTGTCTATGGTGTTGTCAGTCTCGACCTCCCAACCAAATTTAAGGTGGGGGTTCCTCCCAATTTTTCAGAGCAACTATGTAACAGAATTCATTTCCTAATGTATCTTCTTATTTGTCTGTATTTCACATTAGAATATAAACTCCATGAAGGAAAATATTCTGTGTTGTTCATGGTACCCAGAACAGTCATACACCACATTTAAGGCACTCAAAAGGTGGGAAGTGTGTGTGTGTTTGTGTGTGTGCATGTGTGTGTGAATTATTTCTTTCTTAGGATAGTATCTACTCAGGGTGCAAAAATGATCACCTTAACCATTTGCTTATTTTTACTTTTGCGATGAAATACAGTAAAAAAAATAAATAAATGACTTCAAAAAATCCCATCCCCCCAAAAAATGTATAGAAAGTCAACTATATACTCTAAGAACTAGAGTATAATACCAAAGAAGAGAAAGTTGGTCTCTATCTTATTTGTCTTTATTCATTTAAGAAATATTTATTAAGCATCATGTATTAGTCAGTATTATAAGTACCAAGGTTCCCGTGATGAATAAGACAACCTTGATCCTATGGAGCTTACTGACATAATAACTATATTGCTAATATACTTTTCTGTTTTGAAAAGTGAAGATATTAGATACTACATTCTACCTGCCTAAGAGCCCATTTTTAAATGTTAAAAATTAATATCTTGCTCAGTTTCCAATAAAGTAATATTTGTTTTTTAATCAATTGTCCAATATTGGACAATTGATGAGGCAGAGACAATACAATGTTTAACACAACTTTTCCCAGGCATGCAAGAAGATGGCGTTTCCTGTACTAGGTTTGAGGGCTGTGTGCTTGAGTTTTGGCCAATTATAGGTGGAAGAAATTAATCGTAAGCTACTTCTTTCCTGGCTTTAAAAATTACCCATGTAATACTCTTGGCCTTCAATGGAGACCTCAGAAACCATGTGTTTCAGATGATTTCACAATAAAGTACAAGCTGTGTGGGCCAACGGGTCACCGTTTGGAGAAGAGCCATTCAGAGTAACTCTCACTGATGACTGTCTCATGATTAAGAAACAAAAATTTGTTGTGCTGAGGCTTTGAGATACAGAGTTGATTGTTACGGCAGCAGAACCTAGATGAGCCAGACACGTCAGGAAAATGGGATTTTACTTACCTGTTTATTCCTATGCCTCATACAAGTGTTGGTCACACTGTCTCTAATGGTGTCTCTCAACATCAGTAACCCTATTTACCACTCACCACTTTTAAGAACATTGCTAAGAATAATTAGTGTCTATATAAAAATAATTTTTCAATCTTTGCTCATTTTTAGACTATGATATTAACACATCCACTCATTATTGACTGGATTGGCTGCTTAATTTGAACAAATCAGATGTTGGATACTTCCAAGAAGAATTAAAACCTGTCATGTGGTATTTCATGACTGTTACAGAGAGGTGAAAATAAAGGCACTGCCTTAAATATTTCTTTCGCTCAGCTGACTTTCTTCTCATTTTCATTAGCTGTGGGGAATTGCCCTCTAAATGACTAATTAAGACTGGTGTCCTGAGGTACCCAGCACTCCTAAGTGATAATTACTTGAGATTAAAATCCAAAGACCAGGCTTTCAAGGGTTTAATGGAGAAAAGTAACAAGGCTGATATATGGACTTCCTTGGGTTTGTAGTTGAGCGGCTTGGGAAACACAGATGAACCTAGTTTACTAGGAAGAGTCTGACTTTAAACTTATGCTGCTCATGTACTGAGAAGCTCAGGGAGTTGATGAATCAACATTTTTATTCCAGAAGCAGCTGTTGAAGAAAAGAGAAAAGGACTTGAAGTGGGCAGTTCTTAGAAATGTGTCAATGGACATTTTTTCATCAATTTTACTTTAAATCCATAACATCGCCATGAGTTCAGGGGCTATCTTCAAGGTTACATAAGTTGGATTAACATTACATACACACCTTTGGAATAATCTCTGCACCATGTTTGGGCTCCAAGGCCTGATCTTTTAGCAATAGCCTGATTGAAACATTGAACTATTAGGAAGCAGTTTCCCTCAGAAATGAGGAATTGAGATTTAGAGGTTCTGCCTTCGTAGTTTGAGTTGAGGTACCTGTGCACTCTGTTGGGCATCTCCTTCTACGTGCCTAGAGAAGATAGGTCACTGATCTGCAGTGACAGAACATTGAAGAGACCTCAGGGAGGAGTGGAAATGATGGATTACACCATCTCAGAGAAAAGGACAGGAAAACATAGCTTTTTTTGTTTCAGTTTCTAATAGCTAGATCCTTCTGGCACTAAATATAGTGGTAGTATGATGTCTATGCAATTTTATAATATGATCTATTTCTTGTCTAAGGTGTCAAACAGCAAAAAACGCTAAGAAATGTGTATATTTAGAATGAGCTTAAACACAATGTCTAAGATTACCTCCTATCAGCTTTCTGATTTAAAATAACCATTTAGTTTCACCTACTATTTAATATCTGGTCTTAGACACCAAAGGAGCACCTAGTCAGCGGTAGATGCCATGAAAAAACAAATCTATCATGACTATTCATGATAGGTTCCATTGACTGTTTGTGTGACTTGGTTTGATTGGGGTCACCAGAAACTGGAAACTGAGAGATGCACCATAGATCTTTCTCCTAGTTCTTACTCTTTGGTTCGTTGCAGTGAATTTCTCTGGCAAAGGGAAAAGCAGCAACGGATGTTAAGATTTGGAAAGCTGCTTTCTAATTTCAGTGTTCAGCAACCACAGGGCTCACTGAGATTTATTTGCAGCAAGGAAATTGTTTGGGGAACATAATTTTTACAGGACATAACAGTGCTATATGCTTTTCACAGATTCCACTGATAACATTTGTGACACTTCAGGGGAAAGTGCAAACTTTTATAAAGCTACAAAACATGCCTCTGAGGGGACTGATTTTAGCTCAGTTAATAAAAGGTCTCAGAGTATTTCAAGCTTAAAAAAAGGCAAAGAATGGAGCCCAAGGCATCAGGACAATTCTACTTTCAAAATAAATTACCCTGGATCCCAAAAGAAGGGAGAGTTGAAAAGTGGCATACTACATGAGGAGCTCATGTAGGTCTCGTGGCGTATTTTCTCCAACCTACTTTCTATTTAATTTTATGTCAGAGTGATATAGAGAATATTGGAAAGATTTTTTTTTTCAGGCTTCTTGCTCTTTAGGTTAGAGTGATATAGAAGAAAAGATAAAAGAAGGAAGGCAAAAGAAAAGGAGACAATTTGAGAATAGGTACTTGAAATGACATTTAAGTATTTCTCAGAAGGAGGAGGTTAGTTACCACGAAAGCTCATAAAGGTAAAATAAAGAACTACGCATTTTCACTTTTGCCCTGTGGGTACTATAATTCACAAACTTAATTTTGTATTTGAATAAGAAGAATTTTAAATTGGAAATCATATAAGTAGCTATGAGAAATTTGGCAAGTTAATTAACTTACCTGTTTTTTAGTTTTCATAACTGTCAGATGAAAAACAGAAAACTCTAACTGCTTCACTTGAGTTTTACCTATTTACCTATTATATTCAACAATAATGTTGTATGTCCATTTGTTCATGGTAGGTAACCCCAAGATACTTCATGCAACCTTTAAAAATATTCTAGAGTTGATAATAACTGCTTTGGAAAATTTTTGAAAATTAAATAAGTGCTTGGAAGCATGTAACACAGTCCTAGGGTAAGAGTTAGAATTCAAAATATTGAACCTCTTCTAAATATAACTCAAGTGAACAATTAATTTAAGTTGTAACCATTTCCCTTAACATATAATTAAAAGTGAATAGTCTCAAAATATATCCTTGAAATAAAAAAGTGTAAGGGAATGTTCAAGGATTCACAGGAAGGGTGAAAATTCAAACCCAGTATGTGTGAAGTAGCTTCAGTACTATCCCTACTTTACCAATTTTCTCATAATCTGATGGAATAATGTTTGTGAAAGTGTTTTCTTAAGTGAGAATAGTACAAAATGTATATCCATTCATTAATTTAAGAAGGACTTAATAATTCATTCTTTCAACCAGTTATTATTCTACTTAAACTCATAGGCTAAGCACTATCATAAGGACAGGATACATACAGTAACAAGACAAAAGGCCTTCACTTAAATGTTTCATTTTTCAGAATAATGCATGAATAAGTAAATCAACAAAACAATTCCAAAACAGTACAGCTTATATAACTAAGTACCATAAATTTAATATCAAAATGTGTAAAACATACCTACTTCTCCACTATTAAAATCCTAATATAAATATTTTGTAAATTTATTGTTTCTTAGAATAAATTAATATAAGTGGAATCACTATATCAAGTTTACAGATTTATAAAGGTTTCCATATTGATTGTCTAAAATATTTTACATGTTTTAACTACTGCTATACTATACAAGGGTATTGATTTCCCTATATTCCAACTAATAATGGTATTATTATTTCTAAATCTTGCAATTTAATAGTCAAACACTGGCATCTTTGTTTACTGGCCATTGATTTTTATTACTAGTAAAAAAGATTGAAAACAATAATATGTTATTAAATTGGCCATTTGTATTTATTCTTTCGTTAATTGTTTCCTTTTGCTATTTGTTATCTGTTTGCAAGAAAAATCACTATGAACATATTCCCAAAGTTCAAAGTGGCCATATTGATTATTTAAGCAGAGTGAAGAATATGACATCTAGTCAAGCTTTCTCAAGGATGGAGTCCATGCTCCTTGATTAATTTAGATAAAAATGCTACTAGTGAACTGATGAAGGCCTTAGCCTCCAGATCATTCTGAGAAGCTGCCTTAGCTGATATATCTAGGAGGGTAGGGGGAGTCTTGATGTAGGATCAAAAAGCAGGATGTTCCTTCCACATGTAAGCTGTATCTGGGTAGGATACGGGGAGATGATGACAAAAGTTCATTTCCTCTGGGGTATGGCCCTGAGGACTAACATTCAGGGGAAGTGCTCAAACCCCTCTGTGAAATGTGTTAGATAATAGTTTCATGGAAAGAAATTGTTCATCCACATTATCAATCTCAAGACTTTTCTTTCCTAAATAATTGATCTCTACACCAAAGGATACAATCAACAGAGTGAACAGGCAACCCATGGAATAGGCGAAAATGTTTGCAAATCACGTATCTGATGAGTGAATAGCCAGACTATATACAGAACTGAACAACAATAATAAATAAGCTGTTTAAAAAAGTGGACAGAGGACTTGAATGACAATTCTTCAGAGAAGACACATAGATAGCCAATAAAAACATGACAAAGAGGCTCAAAACAAATCCAATAAAATGAAAATCAAAATCACAATGAAATATCACCTCACATCCATTAGGATGGTACCATGGCTTGGATATTTGTCCCTCCGAAACTCAGGTTGAAAGTTAGTCACCACAGAAAGTTAGTCCCACAGAGGGTGGGAAATCAGACTATAGTATTTGAGAGGTGGGGCCTTCGGGAAGTAGTTGGTGTTAGATGAGATCATTAGGATGGGGCATTAGTGGCCATATGAGAATCGGAAGAGAGACCTGAGCAAGCAAGCATCGTGTCGTGTGCTGCCCTGTGCTAGACTCTGCAGAGTCCCCACGAGCAAGGTGCTCACGAGATGCACCCCCTCAACTTCGGATTTTCAGTCTCCAGAACTGTAATAAATAAATTCCTTTTCTTTATAAATTACCCAACCTTAGGTATTCAGTTATAGCAGCAAAAAACGGACTACAACAGATAGCAATTGTCATAAGAACAGAAAATAACAACTGTTGTTGAGAATGAGGAGAAATTGGAACCCTTGTGCTCTGGGTGGGATGTAAAATGTTGAAGTCTCCATGGAAAACAGTATGGCAGGTTCTCAAAAAAGTAAGCATATAAATTACCATAAGATCCAACAATTCCACTTAAAGGTATATGTCCAGAAGAATTTTTAAAAAAATCTCAAAGAGATGTTTGTACACTTACATTCATAGCAGCATAGTCATGATAGCCAAAAGGTGGAAGCAATCCAAGTGTCCATTGATGGATGAATGTATAAACAAACTGAAGTATATACATTACAATAGAATATTATTAAACCTAAAAAAGGAATGAAATTATGACAAATGCTACAACATGAATGAACCTGGAGGACATTATGCTAAGTGAAATAAGCCAATCACAAAAAAACCCCACAAATACTACATGAGTCTTCTTACATGAGGTAGCTAGAGTAGTCACATTAATAGAGGCAGAGAGTGGAATGGTGGTTGCCAAAGACTGGAGAAAGAGGAGAATGGGGAGTTGTTTAGTGAGCATAGAATTTCAGTTTTAAAAGCCGAAAAGAATTCTGGAGATTGGTTGCACAGCAATGTGAATGAACTTACCATTGCTGAACTATATCTTAAAAATGGTTAGTATGACTTAAAAAAAGAGAACCTGGTCTGCAATGCCAAGGAAATTGAACTTTTTTCTCTAGTCAGCAGACAGCCACTTAAAGTATGTAAGAAGAGAGCTATAGTTTAGAATTATCTGCCTACCAATATGTAGTGGGAATACTGGCAGTAACTAGGGATGTATGCAACACAGATGAACCTGGAAAACATTATGCTGAGTGAAAGAAGTCAGTCACAAAAGACCACATATTGTATGAGCCCATCCATATAAAATGTCCAGAGTAGGCGAATCTAAAGAGACCCCTAGGGCTGGGGGAATAGAGAGGCTGAGAGGAGACAGCTAAAGGGTATGGGGTTTCTTCATGATGTGATAAAAATGATCTAAAATTGATTGTAGTGATAAGCTGCATAATTCTGTGAATATACTAAAAAAAAAAACATTGAATTGGGCATCTTAAATGGGTGAATTATAGGTTATGTGCATTATATCTTAATAAAGCTATTAGCAGTATAAATGAACTTTTACAGGGTTACATACATTCAAGACTCTAGACTTATAATCAGAAAAGACTTATAGCAAAGCACCTGCTTGGGCCTCATTAGCCTAAAATCAAAAGCAAAGCACCTGCTTGGGCCTCATTAGCCTAAAATCAAACTATCAGAGGATAGTTTAAAGACTGTGTTCTGCAGGCAAAAGATTCGGGGCTGGATATGGGAGAAGTGGCAATATTTGCTCCTAGAAAGTTAGGATAATACTGAGAATGAAGGAATATTAGATAAAAACTACCTTCTAGAGAAATTACCTGATTCTGGCACTCTTGCCTGTCACCACCTCTACTATGGGGAAGTGAGCCTGGAGAGCAGAGAGTAGGAAGGAATGCAGGAGGAAAAAGATTGTTGGCATCTCAACAGTTTGTAGTCAATCAAAGTTTATGGAGATACATAAACTAATAAAAGAAGATATCAATGCTTCCTCCAACAGCAGGAGCCAAGGAAGATGAAGCATCGTTGTTCCTGTAGAACTGGGCTAGGGAAAACCACAACAATATGAGGGGTGAGATTTGGGCTAGAATCTCTTTCATACTAGAGCTATATTCCAGAGGGACACTTGAGAAATATCAGGATTTAGAAGCTAGAAGCTATCTTGATGCTTTAAGGTCATTTGCATCATAATCTCAAGCTTGTCACATATTCTTTTGTAAAGATATGATCCTTCTAATTGCCTGATACTTTGTAAAGACAGTAAGAAGGATAGTTAAACATTGACATTATTAGGTCAATGCAGTAAAAAATAATCATGGCAGATAAGAATGTAGAATATTCTTTGCCATGAATTAATGAAAAAGGAAAAAAAAAAAATAATTCCATGGCCTTCTCTAAGCTAACAATTCAGTTGGCAAGAACAAGCCTGAAGGTGTTTGGCAGTAGAATTTTTCTCTCAGCATTCATTACCATTACTTCAAATCAAGATTGAGGTCTCAGGAGAAAAGCGGTGAGAAAGATATGAAGCCTCTATCCTTTGGTTTGTGTTTGCTTTGCAAGAAAAAAAAATATGGTTACTGTTACAAGTTAAAAATTTTCTCTCCATTAGAACAGAACAATGGCTTTAAAACTGAGAGGTTTCTGAAAAGTCCTCCATTTCTCTCTACACTGATCTAGATTCTTTTTCTGTCAAAAAGTCCAGCATGAGATTCCATTTCCCGTGAAGCCTACCAGAATCAGCCCTAATTAACCTTCATTTTCTGCCAACATCTTAATGTTTGCACTAAATCTCCAATACTTGATGTATATTCTTTTCTTTTTTAATCACTTTAAAAATTTATTATAAAATATTAAGGAGGTATAAGTGTTTTTGTTACATGGATGAATTGAATAATGCTTAAGTCAGGATTTTAGTGTGCCCCCCACCAGAGTAGTGTACATTGTACCTGATGGGTATATTTTTATCCCTCATTCCCTCGCACCCTTCCTGCTTCTAAGTTTCCATTGTCCTTGATACCAATATATGACTGTATATACCCATCGTTTACTTCCAACTTATTAGTGAGAACATGTGATGTTTGTTTTTTCTATTACTGAGATACTTCACTTAGGATAATGTTCTCTTGTTCCATTCAAGTTTCTGAAAAAGACATTATTTCATTCCTTTTTATGGCTGAGTAGTACCCCATGGTATATATGTACCACATTTTTTATCCACTCATCAGTTGATAAGCACTTAGTCTGATTCCATATTTTTGCAATTGCAAATCGTGCTGTGATAAACATTCGAGTATAGGTATTTTCTTGACATAATGACTTCTTTTCCTTTCCGTAGATACACAGTAGTGGAATTGCTGGATTGAATGGTAGGTGTACTTTTAGCTCTTTGAGAACTCTCCCTATTTTTCCATAGATGTTGTACTAATTTACAGTCCTACCAAAAGTCTGTTTTGGTTATTACTATAACCATGTAGTATAATTTGCAGTCAGGTAATGTGATCCCTCCAGATTTGTTCTTTCTGCATAAGATTGCCTTGGCTATTAGGGCTCTTTTTTGGTTTTATGTAAAGCTTAGGATTAATTTATCTAGATATGTGAAAAATGACATTGGTACTTTGATGGAAACTGCATTGAATCTATAAATCACTTTGGGCAGTATGAACATTTTAACAGTATTGATTCTTCCAATCCATGAGCATGGGATGTTTTTCCAGTTGTTTATGTCATTTGTGATTTCTTTTTATCAGTGTTTTGTATTTGTCCCTGTAGAGATTTTTAATCTCCTTTTTAAGTATATACCCCAGTATTTTATTTTCTTTGCAGCTATTATAAATGTGATTGAGTTCTTAAATTCACTCTCAGCTTGACTGTTATTAGTATATAAAAATGCTACTGACTTGTGTACATTGATTTTGTAACCTGAGACTTTGCTGAATTTATTTATCAATTCTAGGAGTCTTTTGGTAGAGTCTTAGGGTTTTCTAAATACAAATCATATTACTGGCAAACAGGAATAGTTTGACCTCCTCTTCCCTGATTTAGATGTCCTTTATTTCTTTTTCTTGTTCTTGCCTGATTGCTCTAGCTAGGACTTTCAGTACTATGTTGAAAGTGGGCACCCTTGTCTTTTTCCAGTTCTTAGGGGGAATGCTTTCAACTTGTCCTCATTTGGTATAATGTTGGCTGTGGGTTTGTCATGTATGGCTTTTATAATTTTGAGATTTGTTCCTTCTATTCATAGTTCATTGAGAATTTTTATCATAGAGGGGTGCAGGATTTTATTAAATGCATTTTGTACATCTATTGAGATGATCATATGGTTTTTGTTTTTACTTCTGTTTATGTAATGAATCACATTTACTGATTTGCATTTATTGAACCGTCCTTGTATCCCTGGGATGAAACACACTTGATCATGGTGAGCTATCTTTTTTATGTGTAATTTAATTCAGTTTGCTAGTATTTTGCTGGGGATTTTTGAATCTACGTTCAAAGGGGATATTGGTATGTAGTTTTCTTTTTTTGTTATATCCTTTCCTGGCTTTGATATCAAGGTGATACTAGCTTAGTAGAATGAGTTAGGGAGGGTTCACTCCTTCTTGACATTATAGAGCAGTTTCAGTAGAATGGGGGTCTGTTCTTCTTTGTAGGTCTGGTAGAATTTGGCTGTGAATCCATCTGGTCCTGGTTTTAGTTTTTGTTTTGTTTTTTTGTTTTGAGAGATTTTTTATTAGTGTTTCAATCTCACCACACATTATTGGTCTGTTTAGAATTTTTATTTCTTCCTGATTCAGGCTAGTGAGTTTGTGTGTTTCCAAAAACTTATCCATTTCCTCTAGGTTTTCTATTTTATGTGACAAAGGTTTTCATAGCAGACATATATGATATTTTGTATTTTTGTATTATTAGTTGTAATCTCTCCTTTTTCATTTCTGATTGAGCTTATTTGAGTCCTTTATCTTCTATTTCTCATTAATCTAGCTAGTGGTCTATGTATTTTGTTTATCTTTTCAAAGAATCAACTTTGACCTGCAGTGACTGGGTGAGTCATGGGACTATAGCTGGTGGTGGGGTAGCTCAGGAGTTGGGTGGCCTGGCTAGATGGCTGGGGAAATGCACAGCATGCTACTAGTCAGTTGTGGTGGCTGGGGCTCTCCCTCTGCCCAGGTATAACTGTGGCAGCTGCTACAGTGCTACTCAGGTGGTAGAAGTTGCAGGGCTATCAAGATAGTGAGATTGTGGCAGTGGATGCTGAGGGCTTATGGGTGCATGCTCTGCTCGAATCCCTCAGTGACGGAGGGTTGGGTGGGAGCACACAGTACCCAGTCATGGTGTGTGTGAGAATGCCTACTCTCCCTGCTCCCTGCCCAGCAGGGATAATGGGGAGGTAGCTGTAGTGGGACTAACCCCTGTGTAAACCAGAAGCTCCAGGGCTGAGAGCACAGAATGGCATCTGTTGCAATGACAAGGTATCAGAAGCCAGCAGGTCCCCACTGTGCCCACTTTCTGGTGCAATGCTGCTGCATAGTCTCTAAGAAGTTCTCTTTCAGAGGTCTGCTGTGGTGGGGGAGGCCCCTTGCAGCTCAGGTTGCAATTTCCATGGGTAGAGTGTGGAACCCCAGGGTTCTCTCCCCTGACCATGTGTAGGTGCTTCCCCCAGGTACCTTCCAATCTTGCCAAGTGGATCATCCCACCTCCTTCTGCTTCACTTTGGGTGTCCCAGTTGCTTCTCTGATGATTTACAATGCTGTCTCCAAGATAGTCTATCTGTAGGTGAACTTCTACCTGAACTTTCAATCATCTCCTTGAGACTAGTGAGTGTGGTCCACTTCTAGTCCACCATCTTGGCCCATCCTCCCAATGCATATCTTTTTCTAATAACATCATCTTCATAAGTCTTTCTGTATTTCCATTGCAAAAGCATTTTCCTTTTTTTAAAGATCTAGCTCACCTGATATGCAAATCAGAGCACTAGAATTTTAGGAGAGGACAATGTATAAACCCATTAGTGTGTAGAAGAAAAGTATGGTGTTCTGTTCACAATTTTTGTTGCACTTCACTTCCATCTCTATGTCTCTGTTAACCAGGTTTTGAACTTTGAGCTTAATCACGTTTGAAGATCCTTGAATCACCTCTTAGACACGATGATAAATGATAGATTTGACTTTCCAGTTTTGTTTTCACTCTGCCCTTTGCCATAGATAGAGTTGTTCCTTGAAGTCTTTATTCTGATTTTTCTTAGCGACCACCTAATCTATCAGGCTCTGGTTCCCAGGTGCCAGTATCAAGATTAGATTAACTCACTGATTTCAAATATACTTTGATCTGTTGTAGAAAAGTTTTTCTTCTTTTACATGTAGAACTTTCATACTGCCAGCCATAATTTGGGGTCTATAATAGTAATTTTAAAATATTTTCCTTTAGTTAGATTATTAAAACTCAGCAAACCATATAAGAAAACCAAACAGTTTTTTTGATTAGACTCCAAAAATAGGCTAACAGGCATAATGGATTCTTATTCTTCTGTTGAGTTGATTGAAATGATTAGTGGCCCTGGCCTTGTATAGACACAACTTATACGAACCCTGGTAGAGAGTGGATCATGTGGCTCATTGCCATGGAAAAGCCTCCTTTGTCTCTTAAGTATATACAAAGAGCAAGGACACAACAATGGAACAATTCTTACCCGTATCACATCTAATATTGTAATTGTAGGTTGTCATGACTGCTGCTAGTTTCTGAAGCTTCTGAAAAACTAGAAAAAAAGAATAAGCATGTCTTCAAACTTGATGTGTGCTAAGACACAAGGTCTTCCTTCTCTGAAGATTAGCTGTTTTTTTTTTTGTCACTTTCTAGCAAGCATTTTGTATTTCTTTGAGGTAGCTATTGTCATTGTTTGTTTTACGCTTACAGGCTCAATAATAAAACAAGTTCCCAGCCAGGTATCCTAGCAACTCAGTGCCTTTTTTATTTCTCTCAGGTGTTTATTTATTAGCTGCTCCGGAGCCTTTTCTCAAGCTATTAAGGGACACATATGGCTAATCTAGAGCAACACACTTCATCTTGGTCTAACTTACTGGAAATCAATATTCATTATCATGGATTATTCACCTCAAAAAGGGACACTCTTGGTCCTGAAAGATTTCAAGAGGCTGTGAATAACTTCAAAATGGCATTGAAGGAGATACTTAGAGGAAAGAAAGGCCTCAGACTGGGAAGGAGTGACGGAGAAGCGATGTCTTATTCTCCCGCAGGGCTCCAGCTCCCATCACCCCCGCTGCAGGCTGTACTTCTTGGCCTGAGGATGCAGGAGTTAGGAGATTTGAATGTGGCCCCAACTCTGTCATTAATAAATAGTATGATTTTTAATAAGCCACTTAAACTCAGGCTTATCCGTGATCTAATCCAAGAGAAGGCAGTGCCAATAATCTGGGAAGACTATACCCCCTGTCATTCTGTGTATCCTCAGAAATGTCGACTAAAATCTCAATACAAAAAGAGTTAATGGTAGAGGGCATTCATATAGAGCCAAGGAAACATGAAAATGTGAAGACTAGAGCTTTGTTTGAGGAAACAAACTTGGGAAAGGAGCTACTAGAAAGGCAGAGAAAAGAAGAGGCTTTCCTGGTCTCCTGGGAAGGGATGGAGTGGACTGGCTACATCTATCATGTGAGATGCAATTATTACGTTAACTGGTTGTAAAATATGTCATTATTACAAAGTAAATTATATAAACTTACACTAAAGATACATTAGAAACCAAGATAAAATATGCAAAACTCATCACTCCCTTATTATTTTATTAGTATTATATTTCAATAGTATCTATGAATTGGTATTATTTACACTATTGGAACTGACAAATGCCACAAATCAGGGCTTTTGTGGGGGAAGCAGGTGGAGGGATTAATGTATTGGCTTTCAGAACACTTTCACATATCTTGTAAGAAAGTCAAAGTAATCACCAGCACCATCAAATAGAATATCTGAAACGGGGTAATTTATAAAGAAAATAAACTTATTTCTTACAGTTCCGGAGGCTGAGAAGGGGCCACATCTGCTGGGCTACCACCACTTCTTGCTGGTGGGGACTCTGAAGAGCTCTGAGGTGGTGCAAGGCATCACATGGCCACGGGGCGGAACATACTAACACGCTAACTCAGGTCTCTCCTTCTCTTCTAATAAAATCACCAGTTCTCTTCTCATGATAATCCACTAACTCATTGATCCATTGAATGGATTAATCCATTCATGAAGGCAGAATCCTCATGATTCAATCACCTCTTAAAGGCCCCACCTCTCAATACTGCCACACTGTAGAGATTGCATTTCAATATGAGTTTTGGAAGGAATAAATATTCCAACCTTAGCACACTTTACTTATGTTTTTATAGGAGGCCAGAGAGCAAATTTTTGGTGATTTTATGTAGGCTGCTGAGCCTTCTTAGTGGAACACTGTGTTATGTCTGACACACCTAATGCCCTGTTACTCTCTAAGCCATACTTGCCACTTTCCTCAAAGGTAATACCGCCTCCCCTCCCTACCTTACAGGTTTGTAGTAAGAAGTGAGAAATTACTAGGAAAGTACTTTGAAACAAATAGAATACAGAGCTGTTAAAATTTTATGTAGTATTTTTACTGAGTATTTAATTTTTAATCATCATTTCCATCAATGATGATAATTAACTTAATAGTGAAAGGCCAAACTGTGTTTGTTGCTAGGAGTTAAAAAGGAAACAAGTAAATTGCAGACATGAATTTTCTGTCACATTCTATTCTCTCTTCAGTCAACTATTTAGACTCTTTTTAATAGGTGTGGTAAGTTTCTGGCTCAAGTGAAAGGAAGTGTTAAAGGTAAAGAAAAAGTGAATGATTTAGTACTTTTTATTAAATTTGTATAAGTAATTTAATAGACGTTGTATCATTAAAATAAAAAAGAAGTAAAAAGGAAATTAAGCTGTGGCCAACAGAGAAGGAGAATCTATTTTAGCAATATAAAGTGTTGTTTGATGGAGGGAGAAAGTTGAGAAAGATTATGGTGTAAGTTATCTGTGGTTTGTTAAACTCAAAATTGATCTCCATTAATCTGAAATTCTGTAAGAAGCAGATGTCCTATATGCCTAGAAGACAGAATTATACAAGGTGTCTAGTAAGGCTATTATAGGTAACAGTTGGAAAATGTAAAGTTAGGCAAAAAATAACCCTTAAATCTTACAACCTTCACAAAATTATGTATCTGAAATTAAGAAGGAAAAAATCTCTTGATTTTTCCAGTATCAGAGGAGCATTTTTATATTTCCTTATTAAGTTTTAATTTTTATTTTCTCTCTCCATTTTTGTGGTACTTTGTAAAATGTTTTATTTTATTAATATCTTTAGCTTCATATACATGTTAGACACCAACAAAGACATGAGACCCATGCATTACTTTGTATTCTTATAAATGGATCAGAAAAAAACCTTGAACATATAATAGCCAAGAATTCTTCAAAGTTAATAAAAGTTAACAAAATACGTATCCAAGAAGCTTAAAAGGTGAATAGGATGAACATAAAAGAATACTCAAAAATACACACACATACCTAGAAACTCCGTAGCCAATTGGCAAATATGAAAGGTAAAGGGAAAATATTCAGTATAGATACAGGTAGGGACAAAAGATACATCCTTGTATAGATCAAAATTAAGAATTGCTGAAGTCTTCCTATCAGAAATAAATGCTAACATTAAATATCATTATATTTTTAAATTCTTAAAGAAGAATGAAAAACTATTTTTAGAATAGCATTCTAAACAGAACAAACATATCTTTGGTAAATGAAGATGAAATAATGACTTTTTCAGACAAACAAAAGCTGAGAGAATTCATTTATCAGAATATTTTTATGAAGAAAGTGATACTAAATGGAAATACATAAGAAAATAAAGACCACAAGATTTGGCATAAATGAGAGTTAATAAACAAAACTTTAGTTTTTCTATTATTATGTTTAATAATTTAAAAGACCATCCAAAGCAAATATAGTAACACTATAATGAGGATTTCTAATATAGTAATCCCCCCAATCTGTGGTTTTGCTTTCCATTGTTTCAGTTACCTATAGTCAAACATGGTCCAAAAGTATTAAATGGAAAATTCCAGAAATAATATGAGTTTAAAATTCACAATTTTTAATTTATGCACTACTCTGAGTAGTGTGATGAAGTTTAACACTGTCCTGCTCCATCTCTCCTGAGAAGCAAATCATCCTTTTGTCCAGCATATCCATTGTATACATTATCTGCCTTTTAGTCATGGACATCATCTGCTCTTAACATTCAACTGTCATTAACATCATGGCTTGATGATCCAGGGTCACCTGAAGCAGATGATCCTCCTCTGACAAATTGTCAGAAGGTGAATAGTCGCCCAACGCTACATCACAATGCTTAAGGCATTCACCTCACTTCATTCACTTCATCATGTAGACATTTCATTGTCTCATAACATCATGAGAAGAAGAAAAATGAGTACAGTACAATAAGATATTTTGAGAGAGAGAGAGAGAGAGAGAGAGAGAAACCACATTCAAATAATTTTATTATAGCATATTATTATAATCATTCTATTTTATTATTAGTTGTTAATCTCTTATTGTGCCTAATTTATAAATTAAATCTTGTCATAGGTAGGTACGTATAGGAAAAATATAGCATTTTTAGAATTTGGTACTACCTGTGGTTTCTTGCATCCACTAGAGATCTTAGAACATATTCCCCATGAATAGGGGAGGACTACTATATACATAGAAGTAAAATGTATAAGAACAATAGTGAAAAAAAAGAAGGGAGGAAATGGAAGTATATTGTTTTAAGGAGCTTACACTATATTCAAATTAAAGGAAAGAAAAAATATATATAATTTAAAGGTAGACTATGATAACTGAAAGATGTGTATTGTAAAGCATAGAGTAACTATTAGAAATAATTACAAAGCAGGTAAAACTCATAAGCTAATAGTATAGCTAAAATGAAATAAATAACAAATCCTTAGAAAATAGGTTCAAAAAATAGAGGAAAAAAAAGCACAAATGAAACAAATAAAAAGAATTATCATGATAGTAGATTTGAATCTAAATCTATAACTACAACAAATGTAAATGATCTAAATACTCCAAATAAACCAGAGCTTGTCAGATTTGACTAGGAAAGCAAGACCATATTATATGATTTTTGTAAGAAACTTATTTTAAATATAAAAACAGGTTAAAAGTAAAACATGAAAATACATAAGCCCAGAAAACAATAATCAAAATAAAGCTGAAAATATATTTCAAAACAAGGAAAATCACCAGGATTAGAGAGGGATATATCATAGTAATAAAAGGGTGAATTCAGCCAGGAGATATAACAATATTAACAATATATGTGCCAAACAGTACAATTTCAAAATACATGAAACAAAAAATGAATAATAGAAAGGAGAAATGAATAAATATATAAATTAATGGAGACTTCAACATTCTTCTCTCAGTAAACAATAGGACAAGTATATAGCAAATTAGTAAGAATATATAGAAGATATGAATGGTACTATTGAGATAAAAAACACTTAAAGGATACTTCACTCAAAATTTATATAGAAAATAAAAAGACCTAGAGAAGTAAAAACAATTTTTTTCATAAGATTAGACATATAGATCAGAGAAACAGAAAATCAAACAGAAAATCACATAGAAAATCAAAAAGAGGCCCACACACATATTTCCAATTGATTTTTGACAAAAATACCAACAAAATACTTTAGAACATTTGAGATTTTATATGTAAAGAAAAAACAAAGCAGAACATTAATCCATATCTTGCACTACCCACAAAAATCAAAAATCAACCCAAAATGGATCTTAGACTTATGAAAAAGTATTTCTATTATATTAACAATGGCTGGATACTTTCCAGACAGTCCTTGCATATCCAAAAGATATGAAAACACGTGCCATATGAATTTTTATAGCAGCTTTATCCCTAATAATGCCAAGTGGGAAATACCCTAAATGTCCATCAACTGGTGGATTGATAGACAAATTGTAGTATGCTCACATAAAGGGACACCCTCAGCAATAAAAGAACTACTGTTACTTGCAACAAGGTAAATGAATCTCAAAATTATTGAAAAAAGTGAAAGAAAGCAGAATGCAAGGTCTATACACTATGTGATTTCATTTTTATAATATTTTGGAAAAGGTAAAACTGTAGGGGAAAAAATTAGATCAGTAGTACAGGGGGCTAAAGATAAGAGTAGGACATTGATTATAAAGGGAGAGGAGTGAACATTTTGGGTATGATCTTGATTGTAGTTGTGGTTACATAATTACGTACATTTATGAACACTCATTGAAGTATGTGCCTATAAAGGAAGAATTTCACTGTATTGTAATTATACTTCAATGAAATTGCATTAAAGAATGCCAAAGGAGGATAAGGCACAGAAATAAACATAATATTAAAAGAATCCTGGCCTCCTTTATAAGCTCTGCTAGGGGTTACAAAACAGCCTTACAACTTCAGTTTTGAAATTAACATAGAATGGCTGTTCTCAACCATGTCTACTCATTAGAATCACATGAGGAACTTTTCAAAATCAATGTTGCCTATTTCTAATGCAGACCATTAAATAACCTTTGTGGGTGACATCAGCAGTTTAAAAAAGAAAAAAGAAACAACTTCCCCAGAGATTTTGATGTGAAAGCAGGGTTTAAGCTAATAAAGAAGCTGTGATTTTCAGAATCTGAAGGCTTCAGAATCACAGGAGGGGTATTGCTGCTGGGCCAGGGAGCACCTTGAAAAACACTGATTTAGTCAAAGTCTGGCCACAGAGGTCTTTGTTGTCTTCAAAGTAGCAGCGTGAAAACTAGAATTTATTCCTAATGAAGTCTTTAAAAGAGGTTAATACAATAAATTTGTTTTAAAGATAACCATTGAGATCTTTCTGGATTTATGTTAAATTCTTATCAACTAATTTGCAAAGTCTTTCATTTTATAAGAACAAATGTCCAAGGAAATCGGAAATCTTTGAATGAATGATTTATACAATTAAAAATATCTTAGTTACTAAGAATAAATGGTGCAGCAGTGTGTTTAAACATATCTCCTTTACTGCTTATTTTTGTCTATATCATTCTAAGGACTCAGTGATGTAAAAGAAGGCAGATATTGGACTACTAACCAATATTGGGATAGCTCCCTATCAACCACCATGGTTGTTGTGATTATTTTGTTCTAGGGTATGTAAATGAGTCATTTATTTTTATAAAACAAATTTGGCTCTATTCTATTCAAAAAGACTTTACTGGGATCCCAACCTATACAAGGTAGTATAGGAATAAAACAAAAAGCCATAGCCTTTACTTCAAGGAGCTTACAATTAAATTGAAAGATAAGACCTACATTTAGGAAACAATTTAAATATAAAAATGCACAGTGCAGTTAGATATCAAGCATGCAACAGAACACCTATTGTCAGAGCTCAGAGAAGGGAGAGAGCAAAATGAGCTGGGGTCATTAGGAAAGTTACACTGACAGTGGCCCTCAGACAAGATTCATTTACAAAAGAAGACTCACAGGACCCAAAATGTCAATGTTTACAAACATACATTTTTGCTGGAAAAGGATATACTATAGCAACAGCACTACAGTAAGGATATGCATCCCAGACTGTCTCCCAGGAGGGAGTCAGAGAGGCCAGGCTAGAGCTCCCATTGTCCTCCTCGGTAAGGCACTACCTTACCAGACAGTTTCTCTTCATGTTAGAGCAACCAGCTAGTGTGTGCAACATCTCAGATCTAGGAAATGGAACACAGAGTCTTAATCTGGGTTTCTTATACCCCTGGTAGTCATGGGGAGTAGGAGAAAATAAAGCCAGATGGGTAAGTGAATCAAATCACGGATGGCCAGTTATAACAGATGCAATCTGGACTTGAAATGCACTTCAAATTGATAAAAAGTGACCAAGAGTGAAGTTGAACTTACCAATAGTAGATAGAATCAAAAAGAATATTCTAGAGCCAGAGACACTATGAGAGGAAAACTTTCAGTTCATTTGTTCATTAATATATGTATTCAGTGAATCTATGGAGATGAAATAAGCACTATTCTAGATTCCAGAAATACAAGATTAATACAACACAGACTTAGTCTTTGAGATTCAGAAATTACAGTACCATGCTTATATATTTATAAAAATTGATTAAAATAAAGGATATCATTAAATCTAAATTGATTAAGCTCCAAATAAGATTGCCTACCAAAGGCTATTTTCATCAAGAGTCTAGGTTGATGTTGTTGAAAGATTGTTTTTCCATGAATTCCATTATAGAGTCAGATTTGGACATCTAACTCTTTCTTTCCACAGAAGACCTTGGAAAAGATCTCTGGCTTCAAATGAGACTAATAGATGTGGCATGCAAAACAATTGTTGCCCCAAGGATGATTTTGTTACAAAGATGAAAAAGAACGGCTCTATTCCTGTTCCCTATTACTGGGAACACTCCTGATACAGTCACTCCCTTTTGCTGCCCCACCATGACAGTCAGTATGAAATGTCTGTTTAGAAGCCAAATTATATTTTGTTAATATACTGTAAATTTAAAACATTTCTCCACAAGTATGCTAATAAAAATCCATTCTTTTAAACAAGTGGGAAAAAAATCTACCCCCCCCCCACTAGATTGAGGTACCTGACCAAAAAAATTCCATTTAAAAAGTCATATTCAATATCTAAGATGAAAAATTAGGACAAGAACCAAGAAACTAATGTCATCAAATGGAAACCATGTAAAACATGCAGCCGTTTACACGGTGGGATAATTAAACGCTCACACACCAAGGGCTTCTAACTGCTGAGCCTTGCTTTTATTCTGGTTAGGCATTCCCTCAAGCCTTCATGTGAAGTAGTCCAACAAAGCTTTTAGGATGATTTAAACACACATGCACGCACAGAGAAACATACATACACAAACAGATACACACACACACACACACACACACATATACACAGAGGTGGGGGGGAAGCCTGAGAACATGTCCCTGGGACCTGTGGTAGAGGGCAGATAGATTATCAAGAAGGCTCCTTACCAAGGAAAGCTCATAAGTAAATTAAAAAATCTCATTTATCCACAACTAGGAGAAACTCACTAAAATTATGGAGAAATTAGAATTCAATCTTATTCTTTCTTTTTGTCAGCACTCACCCAAATTCTTCACCCAATTTCTGCTACCCTAAACCTTTGCATAGTTGGTCACTACTTGAATGATCAACAGCCCCTTCAGTGACATGTTCTCTTAACTTCTTTCACACTAAGAAATGACCTCTTCCACCCACCTGCTGAAATTCCCATAATCCAATGGAATTCATTCCATCTGGTAAGACAAGTTGAGACAATCGGCAAATTTTTGTAAACTACTGATATCTGATACTGATACTATATCTGCCCTATTTGCATGTTTAAAAGGAGATATTAAATCCAAAGCAATCAATTCGTTTTTACTTTTCACCCAGGTGAAATTCACATAACATAAAATCAATTATTTTAATATGGTTAAAGGAATGTTATTAAAGGCAAAGGCATTTAGTACATTTGCAATGTTACACAAACACCACATCTATCTAGTTCCAAACATTTTCATCACTTTGAAAGGAAACCGCACACCTATTAAGTAGTTGCTCTGCATTCTCCCCTCCACTCTGATCCTGTCAATCACCAATCTGTATTCCGTCTCTATAGGTCACCCTATTATGAATATTTCATATACATGGAATCATAAAATAGGTAACTTCTTGTGTCTGCTTCATTCACTTACCATAATGTTTTGAGGTTCATGTTGTAGCATGTGTCAATACCTCATTCCTTTCTACGGCTGCTTAATATTCCACTATATCTATGTACCATAATTTATCCATCCATTGATGGATATTTCAGCTGCTTCTACCTTTTGGATCTTGTGAATAGTGCTGCTATAAACATGTGTACATGTTATTTTTTAATGCCAGCTTTTAATTTTTGGAGTATATACCCAAGAGTTAATATTGTGTCATATGGTAATTCTATGTTTACCTTTTAAAGAACCCCCAAACTGTTTTCCACAACAGCTAAACCATCTTACATTTGCATTAACAATATACAAGTTTTCCATTTTTCCCACATCCTTGACACTTGTCATTTTCCTTTAAAAATTAAATCATCTCACTGGGTGTAAAGTGTTACCTCATTGTGGTTTTGAATTGCATTTCCCTAATGATTAATGATGTTGAGCATCTTTTCATGTACGTGTTGGCCATTTGTATACCTTTTTTGAAAAAAATGTCTATTTAAGTGTTTTTTTTAATGGGTAAAAGAAATATTTTATTTTTCTCTCAATTCTATTTTTTAATTAATACTTGGGAGCAACCAATTGTTAATGGCAAAAAATTAGTGAAGTACTTAGAAACACGGGAGAAGAAAAGAAGCAAGAAACGGAACCCCTCCTGCTGCCTTGCTGCTGCTCCTCCTGACTGCCCCCCACCCCCACAGGAGGCTGTTTATTTTTTCACATGCCAGGTAGCTTGAAAGGATGGGACTTATATCCAAATTGATACACTATAGCACTTCTAATCCTTTGAAATAATTGCAATCTGCCCACCTGTCACAAGCAAACCAAAAAGAAAAAAACACAAAAACAAGAACTAACCATCTTACCCCATGAGTCTCCTGACATTTGAGAATATGCTGATGCCTCGGCAGTTGCTCATCTCTTAAGAATGATAACATTGCAGTCAGGCTGCCCCATTCATTCAAATTCTGGCTCTGCCACTTTCTAGCTGTGTGATTTGGGTAAAGCTGTCATGGCCTGCATTATAAAATTATCGTGAATATAGGAGAGTCTGTATATGGTGAATATGAGAGAGTGTCCAACATGGTATATTCTCTCTGTGTTCATTAACTGAATGGATTGATACTGGGCTCACAGAGCCCTTTCAATTCAAAACCCAGCTGGTGTCCTTATTTCTGTTTCTTCCCCATCTCTCTTTATCTTTCACTAGCCATTGTATACATACTCTCAACTGACATTCACACTTGAACATACTCTAATATAGCCTTCTTCTCCACCTAGATTGCTCCTTTTCCAGCTATTATATACAAATAATACCTTTCAGTCACATCTGACTTCCACCACTCCTCAGCACATTCGAACTATTGTCCACACTCTTTCTGTAATAGTCCCTTCGCTTGCTTCCTTAAAAAGAACTCTCCTGATTTTTTAGCCTCTTTAAAGACTGCTCCTTCTCCTTTTACTTTGAAGATTTACACCCTCTACGTGGACACTAAATTTTGGCATTTTAAGTCTTATGTCTAGAATCACTTTTCTCTACTCTCTCTTTCTAGCCAATAATAATTTATGAATCAATGTATGAATGATTATGTAAATACAAATTTGTTCCATGTCTTCTAGGAAATGAGCCAATATAATTTTCCTTGAAAGCTTTCAGTTTATAAATATGTTTTCTTCTTTCTTTGGTAAGATTTTTATTGCTCTCCTTACTTCATACTGACGGTACTGAGGGTATGGGATCAAATCTATTGCCTAAAGTGACTTATTTTCCATGAACCTCTAATGGACCCTGTTCAATAACTCCTATTTATTTTGCATGAACTGTGCTAGGTACTTTATGTATTTCTCATTTAATTATCACCACAACCTGTTAGATATGTATTAGCAACTCCAATTTGAAAATGAAGCTATAAGTTTCAGAGGTTCAGGCAGCTGCACAAAGTGAACACATCTAGTTAATGTTTGAACAAGTATTAATACAGTAGTCAGTGGTACTCTAAAACCACTACTCTTTCCAGTGTTTCAGCCTTCCTCTTCATAAAATTAGATCAGTCACATTTGTGTATATACATAAAAACTGGCTAAGGAAAAGGATGATTGAATTGAACACCCAGTTCTTTGGAAAACAAAAAGAAACAGCCAGATGTTGTCAAAGCATGTTTCCGTGACAAATGGTAACAGGGAAATACAGAAAATAAAAATTTATTTTAATATACAAATAATGCTGAAAAATTATTACATTGCACTAAACTACTTTAAACTATATTAAATTAGAACATGCAATATAAGATATAAAAGAATTTGTATTAAAAAATCTGCAGATAATTTTGGAATAAAAACATATCAAGGACTCTCTCCAGAACAATTCTACAGTTTGTAACAGTAGGTGCATTGGTGCCAAGCTATCAAATGGAGGGCATATCACTTAATAAAAGAACTAAGAATATAGTATTAAAGTGCTTATTTTTATCAATCTGAGTATACTAGACATACTAAATAATGCCTGTGAAAATGGTAAAATTAAGTTTCTTATATTCTTTCTATTTGCATATGCAACTGCTTGTGCGCCAAAAAGGTAGTCTTGCCTTCACCGATAGAGACAAAAATTGAGTTTGTATTATTTCCAAACTTGATAGTACTTGCAGAACTTTACACACAAATAATTTGAATTATGATTTTTCCCCAGTTCTATTGAACAGTTCTACCTTCTGTTCTGTATGTATATATATTCAAGGGAATGTATCAAAAAAAATGATATTCAAAATGAATTCAAATGAATTGTGTGGTTGATTGGATTAGAAGGTAGTGCTTTCAGGAAATATTTGGATGAATTTGGGAGGGTGACATTTAATAACTTAGCTTGTGTCTTAGTTTCCATCCCACTTAGATTTCTTCAATAACCAAGGGACATATTTGCAAGAGTTTGTTTGTAGTTCATATAGTAGCCAGGTAGTTCTACAAAGTTAGCTATTTGTGAGCCGGTGAGGCTAAACCATCAGAACAGCAGGAACAGTGGGTAGTAGGTCCTAAGATATAAAATGTAATACAGGCGGAGACATAGTCTGAAAATCTAAAATACTACAAAATCTCAAACTTTTAAAGTGTTAACATGACACCACAAGTAAATTCCACACCTGACCTCATGTAATAGGTTGCAGTCAAAATACAGTCAAAACTTTGTTTCATGCACAAAATTATTAAAAATATTGTTTAAAGTTACCTTAGGCTATATGTATAAGGTATATATGAAACATAAATAAAATTTCATGTTTAGACTTGGGTCCCATCCCCAAGATATCTCATTATGTATATGTGAATATTCCAAAATCTGAAAAAATCCAAAATCTGAAACATTTCTTGTCCCAAGCATTTCAGATAAGGAATAGTCAACCTGTAGTTCTAGCTCTCTGATAAGAATACACTGCATCCTTGCATAAAGAATGTTCCCATAGAGGGTAGAGGCAAAGAAAACAGTAATATAAAGCAGAAAATGCATAGCAGTTAGAAAATAGTAGACTCTAATCTATAGCAATGTGTGGCCCTTCTAAAGAGATTGGTTTGAGTTTGGGGAAACTAGTTATGTGGCATCACTGAGATGTAAAACAATGCTTATCATTACCATCTGTAAGTAAGATAACAGAGTGTGGACACATTTGCACATGGGAATAGCAGCATAGTAGAGTGAGAAGAGAATTTGAGGAGTACTGCATATAACTCACTCATTAAATATGCAGCTCACATGGAAAATGTCAGAAGCCAAACACTTCATTGGCAACAGAACATTTGTTCAATTTAAGCAGTAGTATCTAAACATGATAAATCACTTGGTAAGTAAAATCTCCTAGATACCTTTCTGCACCTAAAGTCTTAGAATTTCTGCAGAAAGAATTCGAAAAACCATATTTTAAAGAGCCTTCTAGTTCATGCTGACATGTGACCACTTAGGAACCCGCCCCCCCCAAATTTAACCATTAAATCTCCATACAATCTGATTGACTCTCATACTCTCCAACAGGCAAACATTTTTGTATTCATAAAATATAAAGGAGTTTCTTCTTCCCTTTTTTGACTTTCCTAACTCATGAGTTACAAAGTTCTACTTGTTATTTAATAATTATAATCACAACAATAGCCTAACCCATGTTAACTACCTACCAACACAAGCCTATGGAAACACTGTACATATGCTACCTAATTTTATTCACACTGCAACCAAAAGGCTGGGGCCCGTTATTATTTTACATAAGAGGGAATGAAATTCAAGAGATTAAATACCTGCTTAAGACAAAATCTGATAAATTTTATAGCCTTGATTCATTTTCCACTGTGGCAGGCAAAGGAGATGCCTTCCCCACACCCTTCTTCATAGAAAGATTTGTTGCCTCCTTCATAGAAAGTGCTGACAATGTGGTCAGCAGACAGTCTCCAGCTGACAGCTTCTTCAGAGGCTATCTCAGCTGCAGGCAGCCTTGCCCAAGGACACACTCATCCTGGAGCTGCCCACATCTAGGGCAATTAATGGCTAATTAAGGCAAGTGTGTAAGAGAGGGGCCATTCCAGTAAAGGTGGGACAATGTTGATGGGACAATATTGATGGGCCAAATGTGCTCTAGACATTCCAGTGGAGTTGACTAAGCTGGTGATCCCTAATAATTATCATGCATGCTAAATTCCATCTCAGCATCTGCTTTGGAGATGACAATCTGCAACATCAGGCAGATCTGATTCCTGAATCCATTATTTCAAGCATCATGTTCTTTTTACTTTCTTTCACCCTTTTCCTATTTTCCAATGGTACATACTGTAGATTATTAGGAAACAAACTCTGAGACACAGATTTGTGTGTAGAAGATTAGCTTGAAAGTGCTCTTGAGATCAACACCTGTGTCCTTAAGAGAAACAGGATTTGGTAGAGAGAGTAGTGAGTTGCAATACAGTCACAACAAAGATTTCAACTAATCCCACAGAGCTCTGGAGCTAAGATACCATTCAGAGCATTCAGAGGCATCCTGCAATGGGGCAGAAGAGTCAGGCTATTATGCCCCTGCATTACCATCAGCTTTAGGCTGTGCCTAGGAAGGAAGTAGAAGTGGCTCAGTTAATTGAGGGTAATTTCCAGAGAGGGAGTAAGTTGAGAACTGTCAATCACCAAGAATGCTAGCTGCTGGTGGAATGCGAGCTTCAGAGCTATAAGTGGAAAGTATCTGGGTGGTCCACCTAAAGCATCCTCTATAATCCACCCCTCACTCCACTTGGGTCTATTAGCCGTGCTCAGTAGATTCTAAGAACAACTACTTCAGAGTCTGTCTGACTTCTTTTCATAGCAAAACTTTTGAAAGGAAGCTTAATGGATGAACAATAACCCCTTCCCATTACAATATATTTTTATTTACTATTTTGTCTGAAGGGGAGGAGTATAGTTTCATAGCTTTCAGTCCTTGGCTGATACTCAACATATCCTTTCTTTTCTACCAATTTTTTCTTACTCTTACCATCAGATAGACATTCTAATGAGGAGATCAGGAACCTGAGCCATTAGGGGTCTAAGCCCCAGGTCACCACACTTTCTCAGGCTATGGCTGCATTTCTTGTTCATTTACCATTTAAATGGGACAAGAGAGCATCAAGACACACCAACGTGTATTATATGGGTAACAAACATGTTCCTCCCTGCATCCACTAGGTAACAACAGTGCTACTTCTTCCTGATGATAAAGGACAATTATACCTACAGAATTCTGATTCCTTTCCTTGCTGACAGTCTCTTGGGATGAGGAACCCAACATGACAGAGTGGGAACTATATTACTTAAGGTTTAATAAAAGTTTTCTGTTGAAAGAAATTTCCTTCTGGCAACTAAGAGCTCTAAACTCACAGAGTTTAGGATTGTGGTTGGAAAAGAGCGCAAATTCCCCAAGAGGGTCACTAGGAGTGATGGTAAGGAGGGGTATCCTTATTTTAACTCTTTGGTCCCTTGACCAACCTATTTTGCCTGTTGAGGACACAGTATCACAAAATGATTATTGATTTAAGGTATATGCAGAGTTTTGGAGGCTGGCACTTCATTTATGCATGGCATCATCCCCAAGTTGAGTTCCTAGCTGTGTCTTTAACAGGCTGTTGCATATCTCAGTCAAGCTGTTAGCTTCTGAATAATGTAGTATAGTATAAGACCAGTGGACCCTATAGTCATGCACCTACTTCCACACCTCCTTGCTGTAAAGTGGGTTCCTTGATTTGGTGCAATATCATTCAGGATCTTTTATTAATAGATCAAACATCTGTCAGCCTTTAAATATTGGTTCTGAATGAAGCTATGCAAATAGAAAAGGAAAGCTCATACTTGGAATATGTGCTGAAAAGATAAGACAAATTTTTGTCTCTTTGAGGGTGGAAGGAATCCAATGTAATGATGAGCTTAATGTCAAATAACAGAACTGGTTAGTGTCCTTGAGAAATCTCTGATGCTTGTGGATTGGACACTTGGCAGTAGTGATAGCTAGATTAGCCTTGGTGTATGGGAGCTCTGATTGCTAGGCCCATGCATAATTTCCAACCCTACCACCATGTTCTTTTTCTTCCTGCACCCATTTTTTTTTATCACTGACAAGACTAATGACAGAGGCCGGGTGACATCAACTAGCAAAGTTATTATATTCACTTGATTGTTTAAAGTCCCATCTGTAGGTGATGTTCTTTGGTATGTGTTAACATGTGATACACACTTTATACCAAATTCCTATAAGGTGAGAAAATTACATGTCTCTTTTTCAAACTTCTTTTACCCTGATTTTTCAAGCATTCTCCTTACCTCCTTACAGGCCCATGGCTGACAAATAAAGCTATTCACCACCACCTATAGTCCTCTGTGTGTATGTTTGTGTAGGTATACAGGTACATACAGGCATACTCACAGATATTGCCCAAAATTCAAGCTGAGATATCCATGATACAAGCATGTTTGTTATCTGTCATCCTCCATCAGCTTGTGATGGTGATGACCCCTGAAGCCATAGGTGGCAGCTCAGGCAGTGTTACTGGAGCAAAAGTGGTAGGTGACATAGGGTTCTGGGCTCAGCTCATGTGGTTCACTTGTGACCTCCTACCCTGCTCCTGTGTGATCCGAGATATATTATCTTAGGTCATGTCAGTATGCTCTGACGAAGATATCATATGTGTCATAAAAACTGCAAATGGGAGTACTACAAAGGTGAGTTTTCACAATTCCACTGTGATTCTCCATGATCATTTCATTCTTACAGGAGCCAGATTGGTAATGCAAATGGAAATACTAGAAACACTATACATACATCTTTTATGTTGTGAAAGTCATCACTAATTTCTGCCATTCCACCTGTAATGTTTTATACATATATGTACATATGCAGACACACACACACACAAAAAACACTTTTTTTTTTTTAGTTTACTCTCTAGGCTAAGTGAGGGTCAATTTCAGAGCAAGGTTTCTATTTGGCCTTCCCCACCACAATTGCACAATAATCACTCTTACCATATCTTGTATAAGTAAGGATTAAAGAGACACAGAAACACTAGAAGATTATATTGTATATATACTCTACACAGAAAGTGTATAAATCCTGTATTCATTTATTTTAAATTTACTGAGTCTCAAATCCATTTTTACTTCCATGATACCTAGAACAGAGGAGGGAAACTGAATTTTTATAAATAAATAAATAAAATTTTGATACCAAGCCATATTTATATATTAACTTATTATCTTCAGGTCTTTAATTTGGCATCAAAACACCCACAATTGCTTACAGCAAGAAGTAATTATACCACTGGGCTTTCAAAAGCTCAGAACACAACTGATTCTAATTATTTTTTAGACCTTTCCTTGAAAGGAGAACTAAAACACTAGAGTTAATTATGAGGGTGTTGACAAGAATGATACAAATTTATATATTTTAACCAGAGGAAAGCAACAGTGGCTCTTTAGCCTGAAAATATTACATGTTATTGGGCATGGGAGGGCATGAAAAAAGATATATTGGCATCTTTAGAGAGAGTTCTCCATGTGTTGCTAAGAGAGTAAAACTAGGCTCCAGGGGAAGCTGTAGAGAAGGCTTGACGTTTAGTAGGGGACAAATATTTTAAGAAATAGAGTTGTGCATAAAATATTAATGGAATGGCTGGCTCATGCCTCATTCCCTCATTTCCTCATTTTTAGGCATTTGCATTGACTGCATACTTTGTACTAAGACTTTACAAGGTAGATGGGATGCAGGAATAAATCAGGTATGGCTGATTTCTATTTTTAAGAAATTATAGTCTTTGGGGAAAGAATATTTCAAGACAAATAACTGAAATCCAGTGTTTTATTTTTAATGACTGGGAATACTAGGATCCAAAAGTGGGGAATGAACATTGCACGTGGGCAGGGGACACAAGCTAGGGGCAATATGCTCAGTAAGGAGAAGTTTCATGGGGTAGAAGGTGTGTAAGTCAAGGCAAAATTATCACCCTTCAGCATCACTGAATAAAAGTTGGAACTATCCTCTCTTCCCTACTCATCTCTATCCTATAAATCCTTTTAATTTTCTTTATAGGGTTTATAACTAATTGAAATGATCCCAACCACCTATTTGTTAATATCCTTCTTGTCTTTCCCCAACCCTGCTGGAATGGGAAAACACTGTTCACAGTTCTATCACTGCCTGGCACAGAACAGGTATTCAATAAACAGCTTTTGTGTGAAAGAAGAAAAATCATTCCGGATTTCTCTATGACTCTAATATCTTATATTTCTATGATCCTTTGAATAAGATGCATCCATTAATTTGCTTATACTTCCTGTAGCAGGACTCAGGGTGGCACGTATAAAAATCTCATTTTGAAGAATGGTCACATTCAGGTGACCATTGAAATTTTCCATGTGCTTTAACGTAATGGCAGTTAGACTTAAAGCTTGACTATATTGATTGAAGGGCAACAAACTGCGACTCTCTGCTCAGAGTTATTAAGCTTTTGAGTCAAGGACTTGTGATTAATTGAGAATCAGCAGCATGTAGGCCTATATGTCCCCAGGCTCAGTTTCATAAACATGAACGCAGATTTTTCACCAGGAGGCAAGCTTTTCTCATTCTTTTGATTCTCAGTGCCTAGGATTTCATTTTCATACCAAGAGGATATGCTTGAATTACTGAACAATAAATTAAGCTTCTCAAAGGCACAAATAGAAGATCTTTCAACCTGAAACACCTCACACAAAGCTATAAAACTATGCAAGTAAACAAACAAGCAACTTGTGGATTTGGGAAAAGTGGGGTTATGGAATAGGTATCCAGTACAACCTCTGCTTCCCTGAACTCTCTAATATATTCAGAAGTGGCCCTGAAAGTTAGTGCATCACTTTTTTTTCTTTTTTAAAATTTCTTTTCTCTTCAACAAGTGATGAAGATGAGGGAGGAGAGTGATATAGGAGGTTCTGATACATACGTATGTTGTGTGTCTGCGTTGTGTGTTTCAATTTACAATGTTAAATTACAGGACCTTAGAAATCAGTATTTCTAAGCATACAACACAGATGAGTGACCTCTGGCTTAGGTCCATGCTGCTGATTATTTAGCTCTAAAAAGCAGCAGGAAACTGCCCACCCAATGAGGCTGATGCCCAAGGAGGGGGCATTTGAAGACATTACCCACACCACAAGAGACATAGTTCCATAGTTACGCTCCCACTGATCTGAAGGGAAAAATACCTGACAAAGATTAAACTCAAACATTTTCTTCTTTCTAAAACATACTTTCTTAGGGCCAGAAATGTTTCTGAGCGTAGGTACCAACCAATATGTGCCCAACTTACTGCAGTAGATGTGTTTCGCAGGCTGGGATATCTGTGAGCTTGGTCACTCATTCTACAATTCTGAGTAATTTCTATAATTCATTGTGGTCTTCCTCTTTTGCAAGGTGACAAAACACTCCTGGGTACCTCCTTCTGTCTGCTCACATACTGCTTGACTCAGCCATCCATGGCTTCCCGCTGTGGTGCCAGCTCATTTCTGTCACCTTTGTGCTGCATTCCAGATGAGTATATCAGTTCCACAGGGTCTCCAGGAAAGAGGCTCAGGGGTGAGAATTTTAACTATCTATATATTTTTTTCGTATTTAATCTTTGACAGCAGCATATTTTAGTGAAAATATTGTTGGATTTAGTATCCTAAAGACTCTGGGTTTAATTTCTAATTCTGCCTTTTACTAAAAATACAATTAGTGATTTACTTAACCAGTTAAAATTCATTTCCCAATATAAATTATTATATTCCATGGAAAGCATGAGATATACAAACATGAATCATGTATGGCTCTTCCTTTCAAAAGGTCCATGATTTAGTGAAAGAGGAAGACACAAAAATAGACTATTTTAATACAATAAAACTCTAAAATATAGGTAAGTATTAAGGTGTCTCAGAAACACTGAGGGTAGGAAGAATTTTATTCTAAGTAAGTGCAGTTCTTAATTCATATAATAATAATGAACTAGCCATAATTTCTCTACATGTATTTTCTTTGAACAATATATAGGTCTCAATTCTTCAAGATTAGAATGTATGTGTTTCTTCCTTCAAAATGCAAATCCAGTTTAACCTTCACTATAAATTCCCCTTGGCTGCTTCTTTCTGCATTACTAACTCCTTTTTTTCCAAAGCTCTTAACACCATGACTGCAGTACCTCACATTTTCTTTCTTATTCCTAGACTGGGTTTGAATTTATTTTAATTGCTTCATCTGTCTTTTCTCCACAATGAGATAAAAGTTTCTAGAAAGCATAGGTACACATAGACTCATTTTATCTCCTTTCACTATACCACATATAACATACCTAGGACATGTTCAATAAGTAGTGAGTAGGTACACTTTAATGGGATATCTTTTGTCACTCATAGTCCTATGTATGAGAGGAATGCTATAGGCTCCCAGGATTGACGGGTTAATGAGCTTATTGACTAAAATACTTATGCCCATATTTTCTGGAGGGCTTCTTTTACTGGTAATATTCAAGTGAACTTTAATCAAACAATGTGTTTCAAACTTATCTAGATCTCAGTTCTACGTACACATTAAATAGTAACAGGAATATAAAAGTTCAGACCTTACAAAAATTATATTCTTCGTTACTATAAAATGTAATGATTAAGGACTTCCAGAGAAATAAATGCTCTGGTAGACTTCTTACATTGAAATCACTCTGAAAGAAAGTTAAGTCTTTGTAAAATATAAGATTATCATCATGGTTTTTTCTTTTGTTTCTGTTTTTTTTTTTTGGGTTTTTTATATATAAAAGTAAAAAGGTTTATTTTATCCTTTTAGAGGTAGAAAGAGAATGAGAGAATGAGAGAGAGAGGAAAGGGAGGGGTGTTTTCTTTTTGAAAGAAAGTATGAAATGTGAAAAACTGGTTATTTTTAAAAGTAGACTAGAATTTCCCTTAAAATCAAACCATTACTATTCAATATAGCTCCATAATGGGTGTATTCACTCTGAAGTATCTTTCTCTTCTTTTCTTTTCAGCATAATAGATCTGCTTTTATAAAAGACTATGTCATAAACACTTCTTGGGGAATTTGTGTTATGTAAGTATGAGCTGCTAGATATATTAAACCTATTTTTAAAATAGAGAATAAAAACAAAGAGTTATAGCATGCTAGCAATTGGGTGGAGGCATGGATGGTGCTGAATGGAGATAGGACTTAGTTTCTTATTTGCTAAATTGGCATGAATTTCACTAAGTCAAATGGGATTAACATGAACAAACCTATCTGGGCATGATGGTTGTTGAGTACTTGCTATTTGTTGGAAACTGTGCCAGATTCTTTACACTTATTTCCTGATATAATTCTTAGAACTCTATGAGGAAATAATCTTATTTCTCATCTACTGTTCCAGTTATCTCTTGCTGAGTAACAAGCTTTCCTACTTTAGTGGCTTAAAGTAACCACATTTTATGATGCTCATTTATTCTGCAGATGAGAAATTTGGACAGTGGATGTAGCTTCTGCCTCCTCCCATGCCTTAGCTGAGAGGACTCAAAGGTTAGGAAGCAGGAATCATGTGAATGCTTCTTCACTCAGACATCTGATACATGTATAGGATACTCATTGTCTGGGCTCAGTCTGTCAACCAAAGTGCCCACATGTGGCTTCTCTAGGTAGCTTGTGTTTCTCACGGCATATAGAACAAGGCATAAACTGTGTGACCTCCACCACATACACCTGAAAAACTGCAGGGCAATAGTCCGGAAAGACTCTTTCAGGGTTTTTTTTTCTTTTCTCCTAAAATCATTATAAGTATTAAGGTGGGTGCAAATGTAATTGTGGTTTTGGACGGTGAATTTTAAATCATAACATCTTTATTAATCAAAATAAGAATCATTACAATCGACACATTTTTGCCAATGAGAAATAAGTTTGTTTATTCCTGTAGTGTAAAAATCCATGCTGTGGGAATTCAATGAACTCTTGCAAAGCATTTTCTTTCTGCATCCTGCTGGTTGTGGAAGCATTTTCCCTGCAAAAAGTTGTCGAGATGCTTGAAAAAGTGGTGATCACTTGGTGAGAGTCAGGTGAGTATGGCAGATAAGGCAAAACTTAGTAGCCCAATTCATTCAACTTTTGACGTGTTGGTTGTGCAATTTACAGTCAGGCATTGTCGTGGGGAAGAATTGGGCTCCTCCTGTTAACCAATGCTGGCTGCAGGAATTACAGTTTTGGGTGCATCTCATCATCTCATCGATTTGCTGAGCAGAGTTCTCAATGTAATGGTTTTTCTGCGATTCAGAAATCTGTAGTGGATCAGACAAACAGCAGACCACCAAACAGTGACCATGACCTTTTTTTAGTGCAAGTTTGTCTTTGGAAAGTGCTTTGGAATTTCTTCTCAGTCCAACCACTGAGCTGGTCATCGTTGGTTGTCACATAAAATCCACTTTTTGTCGCACATCACAATCCGATTGAGAAATGGTTCGTTGTTGTTGCATACGATAAGAGAAGAGGACACTTCAAAACGACGATTTTTTTGATTTTTGGTCAGCTCACGAGGCACCCACTTATCAAGCTTTTTCACCTTTCCAATTTGCTTCAAGTGTCAAAGGACCATGGAATGGTCAATCTTGAGTTCATTGGCAACTTCCTGTGCAGTTGTAAGAGAATCAGCTTCGATGATCCCTCTCAGTTGGTCGTTGTCAACTTCTGATGGCCGGTCACTGCACTCTTCATCTTCAAGCCTCTCATCTCCTTCACAAAACTTCTTGAACTACCACTGCACTGTACGTTCCTTAGCAGTTCCTGGGCCACATGCATTGTTGATGTTGCGAGTTGTCTCCACTGTTTCACGACCCATTTTGGACTCGAATAAAAAAATTACTCCAATTTGCTTTTTGTCAAACATCATTTCTGCAGTCTAAAATACATATAAAATAAACAGCAAGTAATAAGACATTAGCAAAAAATACATAAAATGAGAAATGCACATTAATATGATGTATAACATCACCCGTTTTTTTTAAACCGCAATTACTTGTGCACCAACCTAATATGTAATAGATTCCACTGTCAAATTCTTATAGTATACCGGGAGACATTATACTCCATGTATGTTTACATGATTTTTATGTTTATGAAAACAAAAACTCTAATGGTAACAAGGAGGAAAGACTTTTTTCCTCTCAGATGTTTTAAGAAATATTTTCAGGATACAAAAGGTCTCCTCATAAACTAAAGGAATTTGTTATCCACCGTGAGTTGATTTTTGTGAGAGGTGAGAGGTGAGAGGCGCAGATCCAGTTTCAATAGGAAAAACAAGCACAACATGTACTCACCATCAAATTGGTACTAACTGATCAACAATTAGTGGCACACATGGAAGTAATATTCATCAGGTGCCAGGCAGGGGTGAAGGGGATGGTGATATTCATAACTAATAGGTTTGGAGTGCACTGTCTGGGTGATGAGCATGCTTATAGTTCTGGCTTGGGCAATGCAAAGGCAATATATGTAACCAAAATGTACTCCCATAATATTCTGAAATTTAAAATAATAATAATAATAAAATAAAGGAATCAACAGATATTTTCTTTTGACTCTGATATAAAAGAAAAAAATCCAATTCAATTGTTTAAAATCTCCTTTGAAATGTATGTAGAGAGAAATCTTTTTTTGTTTGTTTGTTTCATTGTTTTGAAATTTTTGTTTTTGAAATGTTTAAGACCGAGAGAGAAGAAAGGTGTCAAAATCAACTATCTCTATGACTGTGAAAAAGTAACTCCAAGGGCCTGTTCTCAAATACTTGATAGAAACATCCAGAACCTACTTTGTCAGAATTCTGGTAAACAGTGAAATGTTTGCAGCAACGAGCAAACATTGAATCAAAAGAAAAAAAAAAAAAACTCAAAATGGTTTTTACTTGACCTTCTCCACCCATTTTCTGCACAGTGGCTGTATTAAAGATGACAGCCTGCATTCCTCATGTTGTGTACTGGTCTTTGGTTCCAGATGAAGAAATCACACACATAAACACACACAAAAAAATCATTCACAAAGAATTGTGTTTGCCTGTTCTAACCTGTCTGAAGTCTACCTGAAGTACAGATACAACATGCTTGTCTTTGTTTCAACTAATTCAGAACACAGGGCATAAAAGTGATAGACATTCTTCAAAAACATTGTAAGGCAAATAACCCAAAGCCACAAAAACAAAACATTATAATTGAATAGATATAATGGATCTACTAACTTGTAAGATACAGCAGAGCACTGAAATTATGAATTAAAAAATTGGAGATTTTCTAGATATAATAGCATATCGTTGGCAAACAGCAAAAGTTTGATCTCATCTGCCCCATTTGGATGCCCTTAATTCCCCTCTCTTGTCTAATTGCTCTAGCAAGGACTTCCAGCACTATGTTGAATAGAAATGGAGATAGTGGGCAATCTTGTCTGGTTCCAGTTCTAAGTGGGAATGGTTTTGATTTTTCCCCATTCAGTATGATATTGGCTGTGGGTTTATCATAAATGGACTTGATAATTTTAAGGTATGACCCATCTATGCCTATTTTGTTAAGAGTTTTTTTATCATAAAGGTGTGCTGGACTTTGTCAAATGCTTTTCCTGCATCTATTGAGAGAATCATTTGGTCTTTGTTCTTGCTTTTATTTATGAGGCAAATTGGATTTATGGATTTGCATATGTTGAACCAGCCTTGCATCCCTGGAATAAAATATCTAGAAAACCCCAAGGATTCAACCAAGAGACTCCTGGAATTGATAAATGAATTCAGTAAAGTTTCAGGACACAAAATCAATACACACAAATAAGAGGCATTCATACATGCCTATAACAGTCAAGCCGAAATTCAAATAAAAGAGAGTTTATTTAGGAAATTAAGACTTTCAAAAGTGCTCATGTATACTGGGAATTTTGGAAAGTAGCACACATAGCCAAAGCTGAACCCATGCTCAGAAAAGTGCTGAGAAGACCCTAGGCTTTGTCCTCTGACTTATCATAATGATCCACACAAGCACTAGGTAAAAAATATTACAGAGTTGCAAAAATCTTGGCTAAGCATTGAAAAAGTGCCCCAGCACAGAAATAATCTGCGCAGATATAAAGAGTTCTTTTTCTTCTTATTCTCCTCTCCTTCTACTCCTTCTTTTCTGTCCCCCTTTCTCTCTTCTGTGTTAAAGTAAATACATGCCAAACCACTAGTTAAAAACAAGTGAATAAAATGGACACTTCAGAAAAAACACACAAGACAAAGAATATAGACTTTATAAAAATAGATTTTAAAAGTTACTAAACAATCAGCAACAAAACAACACTCTGGAGGCGGAAGTATATGCTCTCCAGAGTTACCACATTAGAATGTTCAAAATGTCCATATTTAAACAAAAAAGTTATAAATCATTCAAAAAAAATGAAAGTGTGATTCATTCACAAAAGAAATTTACAGAAACTATCCCTGAGAAAGCAAGGTTATTAGATTTAGTAGATAAAAACCTTAAATAACTGTCAAATATGTCCTTAAAGAACAAAACAACAACAACAACAAAAAAAAAAAACATGCAAAGGCACTAAAGGAAATGAAGAGAATGATGTAAGAACAAATAGAAAATGTCAATAAGGAGACAGAAATCATAAAAAAGGGGGGAAACAGAATTTTTGTAGCTAAAAAGTATAATAACAAATTAAAAAAATGAGAGGGTTTATATAGCAGATTTGAGCAGGCAGAAGACAGAATAAACAAACTTGAATACAGGTCAGTTGAAATTATCCAGAATGGGAAAAAGAAAGAAAAAAGAATCAAGGAAATTAATGAAGACTTAGAGACCAGAATATCAGCAAGGGCACCAATTTATTCACTGTGGGAATCCCAGAAGAAGAGTAAAGAGAAAAGAAGACAAAGAATATTTGAAAAAACAGTGGTAAAAGACTTCTCAAATTTGATAAATGATAATAATCTATACATTTAAGAAGTATAATGCATTCCAGTAGATGACCACAAAGAGCTTTACACGGACACACAGTATAACTAAATTATTGAAAGCCAAAGACAAAATGAAATTCTTGAAAAAGGAAGAGAGAAATGACTTATTACTTATAAGACATCTTTGATAAGATCAATAGCAGATTTCTCATTAGAACCTATGGGGGCTAAAGGGGAATGAGATGACACTTTTTAAGTGCTTAAAGAAAAAATATGCCAAACAAGAATTACATCAAGCAAAACTACCCATCACACATTATGGAGAAATTAAAACATCTTCAGATCTAAAAAATAACAATAAAACCTTGAAAAAAATTGTCATTACTAGACCTGTCCTAAAGGATACAATAGAGTTATTCATGCTGAAAAGAAAAGAACATGGACCAAAAGGTGAAGTAATAAATAACTACAATAAAGGTAACTAAATAGGAACATATAAAAGACACTATGATTGTAGTTTTGATTTTTAATACCTTTTTAAATTTTCTGAATGATTTAAATATCAAATAAATAAAAATAATTATAAATGTATGTTAATAGACATGCAATGTATAAAAATATAGTTTCTGACAATAATAACATGAAGGGAGGATAGAACAATATAAAAACAGAGTTTTGAATGCTTTTAAAGTTAGTATCAATTCAGACCACATGATTATAAATTTAGAACATTTATTATAATTTCTGTGGTGACCACTAAGATTATATCAAAAAATAAACACAAAAAGTATACAAGAAGAAAATCAGATAGCACATTGCAAATAATCAGCTAAAAACAAAAGAAAGCATCAATGAAAGAAATAAGCAACACACAAACAGAATGCATGTAACAAAATGTCAAAAGTTCTTCTATACCATTACTTTATATATAAGTGGATTCAACTGTCTAGTCATGACGTAGATATTGGCAGAATGGATTTAAAAATAAAAACTATGATATGCTACATATAAGAGACTTATATTAGATCCAAAGACACATATAAGTGAAATATGAAAGGACAGAAAAAGATATTCCAAGTGAATATTAGTAAAAATAATGGAGTAGGTATGCTGATATCAGACAACATACATTTGAAGTAAAAAACTGTTAAAAGAGAAAAAAGACAGCATATGTTGATAACATAGTCAATTCATCAAGAAAATTCAATAATATATTTATATACATGCCAAAAACTATATTCTCAAAATATATAAAGCAAACATTGACAGATTCAAGAGACAGAGTTTTACAATGATACTTGGAGTTATCAATGCCCTGCTTTCAATAGTAGACACAACAACCAGTCAGAAAATCAAAAGAAAATAGAGAAATTGAAAAATATGAAAAACCAACTAGACCTAACAGACACATAGAGAACACTCCACCTAATAATAGAATAATATACTTTCCACTCAAGTGTACATGGAATATCACCCAGGATAGACTATATGTTAGCCCACAAAATAAGTCTCAACAAATTTAGAACAATTGAAATAATACAAAGCAATTTCTTGAGTTGAATAAAGCTAAAAATCCATAACATAAGGAAAAATGGAAAATTTACAAATATGTAGAAAATAAACAGCATACTGTTTTTTTTTAGGTTTATTTGTTTTTCTTATTTCATAATATTATGGGGGTACAATCATTTGGGTTACATAAATTGCTTTGGTACAGTTTGAGTTAGAGTTATAAGCGTGCCAATCACCCAGATAGTGTACATTGTACCCATTAAGTGTGAATTTACTCATCCCCTCCTCCTCTCCCACCTGCTTGATTTCTGATGTTTTATTTCCATGTGTGCACATAAATGTCATTCAATTAGTTTCAATTTAATGGTGAGTACATGTGATGTTTGTTTTTCCATTCTTGTGACACTTCACTTAGAAGAGTGATCTCCAGCTCAATTCCAGATTAAAACAAGAGGTATTAGTCCACCATTTTTAATGGCTGAGTAGTATTCCATAATATACATGTACCATATTTTATTAATCCACTTATGCATTGATGGGCACTTCGGTTATTTCTACATCTCTGTAATTGTGAATTATTCTGCTATAAATATTCAGATGCAGGTGTCTTTTTTTATAAAATGTGATTTTTTTTCCTTTGGGTAAATACCCAGCAGTTGAATTACAGGATCAAATGGTAGGTCTACTTTAGTTCTTTGAAGTATCTCCATACTACTCTTCCCGGAAGTTGTACTAGTTTGCAGTCCCACCAGCAGTGTATAAGTGTTCCTATCTCTCCACATCCATGTTAGTATTTGTTCTTTTGGAATTTTTTGATAAAAGCCGTTCTCACTGGAGTTAGGTGATATCTCATTGGAGTTTTGATTTGCATGTCCCTGATGATTACAGATGTTGAGCATGTTTTCATATGTTTTTTAGCATTTAATCTGTCTTCTTTTGAAAAGTTTGTGTTCATGTCTTTTGTCCACTTTATAATGGGATGTCTAATTTTTTTCTTGCTGATTTGTTTGAGTTCTTTGTAGATTCTTGTTATCAGCCCTTTTTCAGATGCATACATTGGAAATATTTTCTTCCATTCTGTAGGTTGTCTATTTAATCTATTGTTTCCTTGGCTATGCAAAAGTTTTTAAATTTTAACAGGTCTCATTTATTCATTTTTGTTGTTTCTGTGCTCTCTGTTGGGGTCTTCTTCATAATTTTTTTCCCTAGGCTGATGTCTATAAGAGTTTCCAACATTTTCTTACAGAATACTTACGGTTTCATGCCTTAGGTTTAAGTCTGTTATTCATCGTAAATTAATTTTGGTGAGAGGTGAGAGGTGCAGCTACTGTTTCAGTTTTCTATATGTGGGTATCCAATTTTCCCAGCACCATTTATTGAATAGGGATTCTTTTCCCCAGTGTACATTTTTGTCTGCTTTGCCAAAGATCAGATGGCAAGATGAGAATGGTTTTATATCTGAGGTCTCTGTCCTGAGCCATTGGTTTATATCTCTGTTTTTATGTCAGTACCATGCTGTTTGGGTTATTGTAGCTTTGTAGCTTGAAGGCTGGTAAAGTGATGCCTCCCAATTTTCTTAAGGTTGCTTAAGGTTGCCCTGGTTATTTGGGCTCATTTATAGTTACAAATGAAGCATAGAATTATTTTTTCTAGATCTGCAAAAAAATAACATTGGTAGTTTAATGGGGATTGTATTGAATCTGTAAATCACTTTGGGTAGTTTAGACATTTTAACAATGTTGATTCTGCCAGTCTATGAGCATTATATGTTTTTTTCCTTTGTTTACATTTTCTGTAATTTTCTTCCTCAGTGTTTTATAATTCTCCCTGCAGAGGTCTTTCACCTCCTTGGTTAAATATATTCCTAGTTATTTTATTTTTTTTATTGCTACTATGAAAGGTATTGAGTCTTTGATTTGATTCTCAGCTTGATTGTTGTTGGCATATAAGAATGCTATACATTTTTGTACATTGATTTGTGTACATTGATTTTCTAACCTGAGACTTTGCTGAATTTATTTATCAGTTCCAGGAGTCTCTTGGAAGAATCTTTGGAGTTTTCTAAATATAAGATCATATCATCAGCAAAGAGTAATAGCTTGACTTCTTTCCCCATTTGGATACCCTTTATTTCCTTCTCTTGCCTGATTGCTCTGGCTAGGAATTCTAGCACTATGATGAATAGAAGTGGTGACAGTGGACAATCTTGTCTGGTTTCAGTTATAAGAGGAAATGCTCTCAATTTTTCCCTATTTAGTATGATGTTGGTTATGGGTTTGTTATATATGGCTTTTATAATTTTGAGATATGTCACATCTATGTCTATTACGTTAAGTGTTCTTATCAGAAAAGGGTGTTGAATTTTGTCAAATGCTTTTTCTGCGTCTATTGAGAGGATCATATAGTGTTTGTTTTTGTGTCTATCAAAGTAAAATTGTGAATCACATTTATAGATTTGTGTATGTCAAACCATTCCTGCATCTCTGGTATGAAGCCCACCTGGTCGTGGTGGATTATATTCTTGATATGTAAGTGAATTCGGTTTGCTAGGATTTCTAGGATTTTATTGAGTATTTTTGCATCTATATTCATAATGGATATTGTTCCATAGTTTTCTTTTTCGTTGTGTCCTTTCCTAGCTTTGGTATCAAGGTAATGTTTGCCTCATAGAACGAGTTGGAGAGGATTCCTTCCTTCTAGGTGTTATGAAATAATCTGTTCAGTATAGGTACCAGTTCTTTGTAGATCTGGTAAAATTTGCCTGTGAAATCATCACTGTTAAACAATCAATGGGTCAAAGAAAAAAAATCACAATGAAAATTAGAAAATATTTATGATGAATAAAATATCATATTATATGCAACAAAATTAGTGCTAAGAGGGAAATTTGTAGCTGTAAAATCTATGTTAAAAAAGAATAATCTCACATCAGCACTTAAAGAAATAAAAGGAAGTGCAAATTAAATCCAAGCAAGCAGAATAAGGGAAATAATAAAGATTAGGGTGGAGCAAGCAAAATAGATAATATGGACACAATAGAGAGACTCAAAAAATCAAAAGTTAATTCCTTGAAAACATTAACAGAATTTTCATATCTTTAGCTAGATTGACTACACAAAATGTGAGAAGATAGAAAAAGCTTATATCAGAAATGACAGCTAGGATTCTACTACTAACTTTACAGAAATTTAAAAAAAGTATTATAAGAGAAAATTATGAACAATTGTACACCAACAAATTAGATAAGCTAGATAAAATGGACAAATTCTTAAATATGCACAATTACCAAAACTGATTCAAGAAGAAATAGAAAATTTGAACAAATCAATAATGAGAAGATTGAATTAGTAACCAAACATTTCCTAACAACAACAGCAAAAACTGTCAGGATCAGGTATGTTCACTGGTAAATTTTACCAAAAAAAAAAAATTATGTATTATACATATATGTATTTAAAAAAGAATTAATACTTATCCTTCTCAAATTAAAAAAATGCAATAGGAATGAATATTTTTCAACTCATTATATGACACTGGTATTACCCTGATACCAAAGTAGAAAGCAAAAGCACAAGAAAAGTAAAGACCAATATTACTTTTGAATATACATGCAAAAATCTTCAATAAAATATTAGTGAAATGAATCTAGCAGCATATTAAAAGATTATACAACATGACCAAGTGGGATTTATCCAAGTAGTACAGTGTTTCAACATAAGAGAATAAATCAATATAATACATATAAATAAAACAATAGGTAACAAACATATGATTATATAAGTTAATGAAAAAAAACATTTGACAAAAATACAACCTCAGTTTATAATTTAAAAGAAAACAAAACAAACAAAAAGCTCTGAGACCTAGGAATAGAAGAGAAATTCCTTAACATGATAAAGCACATTCATGAAAAACTCACATCTAAAATCATGCTCAAATGATGTTAGCAATATGACAGAGGAGATAGCAGCATTCATCCCCTCACAAAAGACAGCAAATAGACAGCTAACACAAAATGAAAATCATCTTAGTGGAGGTCGAGATTCCAATTAGAAACATGCAGCAACACATGGAGTAAAAAAATATATACAGGATAATCTCATAGAAAAGATAGTTTGGGAAATGGACATACCAAAGATGACTAGAGATGGCTAAAATAAAGGCAGGAGCTATTAGCATCAGCATTGCAGTGGGTGCCACTGTGATTTCCAGTGACCTGCTCTACAAAGGAAGTTGATATCTTTTGCCACTGAGGTAACTAACAGTCATTACTACTACTGACCCTTTGGAGAAGGATAAGCTGCTGCACCCACCACCCACAATAATAAACCACTGTTTTGTTGTCCTGTGACCAAGGCCACCACCCCTTCCAACACTGCATGCAGCAGTTCCACAGATGCCCGTATTCCAGACAGTTGCATTGTGCACATCTGCACCTCACACACTAAAGCCATTAACATTTATAACTAGTCCCACATCTGAACTTGGAGCCTCGGTTGCTCTGCATACACCAAAGCTATAGACTCTGGCTCTACCATCAGTACATGAGTGCCTACATCACAGACATCTGAGCCTCTGACACTGCACCGCAGGCCCTGGCTCTGTGGCTACATTGCTCACATGCTTATACCTCAGATACTAGAGCCATTGCCTCTGTGGGCTGGTGCATTCCCCAGGCCCTGGAGAAGTGGTCTCTCTGCATGCTTCAGATATCAGCTCTACTACTTCTTTAGGAGGAACCACACCTCAGGCATCAGAGCCACTATAAAAGTAGGCTAGCCTGTACCCCAGACTCCATAGGTGCTGTGACTACCCACCTTCCCAAGGTTCAGTATGCAGTTTCTCCACAGTCACTTGCACCATGCACACCATTACCAACGTGGCAGCAGAAGCACCTGTGACCCAAGCACTGAAATTCCTATCACCCTAGACCTGACCATGACACGATGCTTACATGTATCAAAATATCACATTGTACCCCATAAATATGTACAATTATTATTTATCAATTAAAAATAAAATGAATGGTCCAGCAATCCCATTATTGGGCATCTACCCTAAAAAACAAAAGACATTCTATAAAAAAGATTTCTGCACCCGAATGTTTATAGCAGCACAATTCGCAATTACAAAGATATGGAAACAACCCAAGTGCTCCTCAATAGATGAGTGGTTTAATAAAATGTGGTATATGTATACCATGGAGTACTACCCATCTATAAGAAACATTGGTGATATAGCACCTCTTGTATTTTCCTGGGTAGACCTGGAACCCATTCTACTAAGTGAAGTATCCCAAGAATGGAAAAATAAGCACCACAGGTACTAACCATCAAATTGGTTTCACTGATCATCACCTAAGAGCACATTTAGGAATAACATTAATCAGGTGTCAGGTAAATGTGGGTGGGGGAGAGGATGGGTGTATACATACATAATGAGTGCAATGCAAACCATCTAAGGGATGGACACACTTGAAGCTCTGATTCGGGGGTGGGGGGCAAGGGCAATATATATAACCTAAACTTTTGTACCCCCATAATATGCTGAAATAAAAAATAAAAAATAAAAAAATAAAATGAAATGAAACAAGAAAATAACATAAAACCAATGGTTTTATTTGGGTTATTTTTTTGTTTCAAAAAGAAATATGAATATGCATATCCTTACAAATTATAAAAGCCTATTTCTATCTTCTTTTCTTGAATTCACCTTTCTTTGTCAAATAAATGCATTTTAAACAGATATAATGTCACTATTTAAAAGAACATGTATAGATGCACACACACACAGACACACACATTATTACAAATCAATACAAGAACAGCTCCCATGTCTATTTTCAGCTACACACAATTCTCAGCCTAGTATTGAAGCAACTGATTACCATCAGGTACAATATATTATAATTGCACATTTAAATATTTCTTGGAAACTAGTGGCATCAAAAGAAAAGAATAAACCACGATCTGTATGTTAAACCCTTTTGTTTCCTTCTTTTCTACACTTTGTTTCCTCTCTTTTTCCCACTGGTCCTCTGACTTTCTTTTCGTTATTCTTTCCAGTGGGAGATCAGGTCTACTGGTTTGCTGCCAAAGCACTGCCTCTGCTGAATGGGCATCTCTGGCCTAACACAGAGCAACCTGTTCACATATTTCACTTTAGTTCTGGACGCCTGGATCTTCTTGCATTTATTAATAGGGAATTTGGGTGGCAGGAAAATTTCTAATACATTATTCAAAATTTACATAGTTTCAAACATTTCTAAAAATGTTATAAAAAGTGACATTTTATGAAAGGAAGTTTTGTTTTGTTTTGCCAATTTAAAACAGAGTGAAGGGAGATTTTCCCCAACAATTTCTGGCTCATCTGATATCAGTCTACTTGTTTTCATTATGTCGCCTGATTCCAATTGCACACACTAATCTGTAGCATTCTGTGATTTCCCAAAGCAGAAGTCATGTTATGAAATTAAAAGTCCTTCATCACTGTCTTATGGCTATTCATCAATATTCATGCTGAAATAAAATTGTTGGTTCTAAGTGAGGTAGAAAGCCACCAAGGCAGGAAAATCAGCCTGGCAGATTAATAGCACATACCCAGATTTCTGAGAATATTACAGGGTAGATATAGTATAAGTGTCTCATCTGCTTTGGTAATGAATTCCATGAACCACCCTATGAATATAGTTACACACATATACTAGTTTTAGAGATTGGAGATAGCAAATGAGAAAAAAAATGAATTGAAGTAAGGAAATTTGGTTATGATCTCCAAAGTTCCTTCATACCTGGGTCTATGATTCTAAGACTGTTGCCTAGAAACATCTTGGTCAAATACATGTACATATTTGAATAGATTCAGATTGATAGACCCTGCAGACATGAACCGTGGCTGGTTCATGTGGCTGGTGGGCAGGTAAAGTCTACGTTATGTGTGTGTGTGTATGTGTGTGGGCTTCCAACCAGACTATGGAAAGAGTTAATCCTTAAAAGCTATTTGAAAATGGAAGTTATAGAATAAGACATTATAATTATCCAAATATTGTGTATTATTAATATTAAACTTTCTCTACTTGCTTTCTCCTATGATGAATAAAGAATTTGTATAGTGTTTTCAATCATAAGTTTTCAAATGAACGTCAATAGTATATAAATACAGAATTCATTTGCATCCAATATTTAAGGGTAAACAACATTAATAATATGTATGTCAGACGTGTCAATCTAAGTTCATTGATTGTAACAGATGTACCGCTCTGGTGTGGGATGTTGATAATGGGGAAAGCTGTAGGGGTTAGAGCAGCGGGGATTATATGGGAATTCTCCATACTTGCCACTCTTTTGCTGTTAATCTAACACTGCTCTAAAAATAAAGTACAAACTAAAATAATAAAAATAATATCTATTTTATCTGTAAATAAAATCTAGAATTTTTATATGTACCACTTATCATTAGTTTTGCCTAATATTTTTAATATCTTTTTAAATATCTTTTAATCCTTAGGCTTTGTTTTCATTTTCCCTGATTTCTTCCAGGCAATACATTTGTTAAAGATTTATCCTATAGTTTCCTATAATTTGGATATATTAATTTCTACTAAGTCAACCAAAATGACATTGATATAATGGCATATATTTAGCATATGAATTTAAGTTGATAATTTCCAAAGTTCTTTTATAAGACCTGATTTCATTTGTTTGGCCCTTACATCACATGTAAAATCCTAGGTAGGAATGACACCTCTAGGGGACTGTAATGAGATACAGGGTTATAAAAGCCAGGTCAGACTGGTCATATGTTTACCTGGGATTTCTTGAGGTCAAAATCTGAAGGAAATAGCTGAGCTACTATCAAGGTGAGAGCCAGGAATCATTATAAAACTTCAGTTCCAATAAACAAGAGAAAAGTTTCTTGAAGGGAAGTTTATATTGAATTTAAAGCTATGGAAAATACAGAGACAAGAGTATGGAGATCAAGGAAAGATTTTAATAAATAGTTTAGGAGATGCATAGCCAATACTAATGTGTTGAAAATTTAATTTTGAGTGTTGCTTTCCCCAAAGCCAGATTTGATGGTTTGTATGAATCATAATGAACTGGGTACATGTTAGTTTCCATTGGAAATAGAGGTATCACTTTTCTCATTTTATAGACAAAGTGTTAAGCTCAAATTGACTCTTCATCCAAAAATTCTTTCATTTTAGCATGTTGCTTTCAAATGATCTCAGTGGTTTTCATTCTTGTGTACTGTTTCATCTAGGCCAAGAAACATATTAGCTTCAATAAATATATTTAGCACTCCTCATTAAAAAAAAATTAGTACCACAAAATCAACCAAAAGGAAAATATTTTAAAGTTCCTCATTTTGATGATCAACTAAATTTTTAATCTGCCATTCAGATCACACCAAATCTCATATTTCTACTTCTTATATTATTGTTTGTTGTTACCATTTCTTTCCTGTATTGATATATTTAAACACTAGAGACCTGACGTAATAAGATGTAGTGGAACATTTCTCATTTGGAGTCAACCTTCTTTTTTTTGTGACCTTGGGCACCTTACATGATAAGAGCCTCCCTTTCCTCTTCCTTAAAATGGGAATTAAAATACCCAACTTAAATATGAATATTAAATAAAATAATGCAAGTTAAGAGACTGGATGGTAGTCAGTACTCAATAAATGCTAGTTCCCTTTATTTTAATCAGTGGTGAATTATTTTAACAATAACAACAACTAAAAAGATACACCGTGGCTAGGTTAATTACAAGCAGAATTTTGCCATAAATTATTTGTAAAAATAAAAGGAACAATGAGTATATTGATTTTAATTTCTTTTAAATATGTAGATTTTGCCTTTAGAGTATATTAATTAATGTATTTATATTTAGGACAAATAAATGTACTCTAGGGAATCAAAGGATATTTCTTTTTCTAATAACAAATCAGCTTTAAAAGGGAACATTATAAAGCATCTGCAAACTTTGAAGATTCTAAAATGTGCTGGTGTAAACATGAAAGAACACGTATAAGGAAAGTGTCCTGTTGCTTAAAAAAATTAGAAATGCTTTCTGTTGTAAAACACTGTGAGAAACATGTTTAACAACAAATAAGTAAGCAAAGAATCTTCCATGACCCTTTTGTTTGCAGACAAAATTTCCCTTCTCTCCCATTCGTAACTAGGGCATTAATCACCCAGACAATCAGGTGCACACTGAACAGCTGGCCTGAATAACCTGTGAAATCCTAGAATCCTCCTAATTGGTGTTGACTTGTAGCACTAGCCCAGTGAAGTTCAGGATGTCTACAGTGAATGTGAAGTGCAAAAAAGTTCCCCATTTGTCTGGCCCTCCTGGGCATAATTTTTTCTTGAAGCCAGAACAAACTGAGCTTTTCTGTTATCGAAGTGATATTTGAGTCATTAAACTAAGCTCAGCTAGCATAATGGTTGCTTGCCAAGAGAAACCTCCCTGCTTCAAATTCCAGGATTCTCCCTTATACTTAAATTTTACATCTGGGAGCAGATTGGAAGCTTTTCAACTCTTACACAATTTTTGTTTTTTCTGGAAAAGGGGACTATTAACCACCTAATTCAACTAATATTATTACTTTTTACAGAATTAATGAGATGCTATAATTGCCGACACTGTTTACCTGCTAGTCTGGGAGCATATTTCAAAGGCATGTGAATTAGCCATCGCCAGCTTTATAATTAGTGTGTGACAACTTTAATTCCAATGGCATGTTTAATCAACAGCAACAGATGGAAGTGCGCCTGGTGGTAAGTCACCCCCTTCGCAGCTCTTGATAGCGGGTTTGTCCCACTGGCTCTGAGTTATAAGCTATTTAGCATAGCAAATGCTAAATTACTGGGAATATTCTGTCTTTTTTAGACTATCAGAGATTTGCTACCCCAAAATAATTATAATCACTGACATATATTGACTACTCATTACATACTAAACACTATTCCTGTTTTAACTTAACAAAACCTCCAAACAACCCCTCAAATTAGGTAATTCTAATATTCCCATTTTGCAGGTGAGGGAATTGAGCCTAGAAAATCAAAGCAATTTATTTGCCTTGGGTTCCACATCTCATAAGCAGTAGGGCCAAGACTTAGATTCAGGCTTTTGGCTCCCAGCATCTGTGCTGTTAGCAACTCTGATCATGCTATAATAAAAGCCGTTTGGTGGTTTCAAGTTATATATGGCTGTTTACTGTAGTGATTTTGTACTTTGTTAACAAAACTATTATTTTGTGGATTTCATGACTGTAGAACTTAGTTTTCTGACTTTCCTCCTCACTGGGGTGAGTCATAGGCACAGGAAGCAGAAACTGTCTGCTTGGTCTCTCCTTAATCAGCAAACATGCACTAACTCAGAATCAATCACTATGCAGAGTTTTGACTCATCATTATCTCAAATAGCAGCTCCTAGCAACTTTCAGAAACCCTCTCACTGATGCCCTTTCTACCTCCCACAGGTTGGTTGGGTGTACCTTCACCAAGGCTCCAGTAAGTGCAAAACCTTGTGACTTTACCCCTAACCCACATAAGCCATCCCATTCTAGGGTTTTGCCACTGGAGGATAAATGTGATCCATCAAGCTCAGATTTTCATCCCTAAAGTTCCGACACTTAAGATATGAAACTACACAAAGCAAAGAGATGCCAAGTTAGGAATTTAAATTACTTTGACCTGTACCTATCAAAGCACAAATTCTCCTTCTCTTCTCTACATCAATGGACAATATAAATTAGACACATCTAGATCCAGGACAAGTGATTTTCAAAATTGCCCTAAATGTTGACATTATTTGGGGAATTTAAACAATACTTCAACAACTATGCCAGATCCTTATCAGTTATTTAATATCTGTCCTTGTTATAACCTCTCCTTGTGATTCTCATGGATAGCCAGAGTTGAGATGCCTCGCTTTAGCCTTTCAAATACAAAGGCTTGTAAAGTGTTTTTCAGAAGACAAAAAGTTGCATGTTTATATTATCATGTAACACTCATGATTAATCACCTGTAACAGCCATTTACTGGGCACAGAAAGTATAATCTGAAAAGGCTCTGGCCCCTACAACAATTCTGAGACATTTTATCTCCTCTAATTTGTAATGTGTTGTTAGAGAAATGACAACTGTGATGTGATCAGAACAGATACCACTTTCATTTCTTTATAATTAACCCCAGGAAAGACCTCTATTTGTTTTAGAAATACATAAATTTCTAGCTGCTAGACATGGTTTAATAGCCCTAGAATTAGAAAAGAAAAATATTAGTTTTTTTTATTTGTTTCTTTGTTCTTTAAAGATTGTTGGCATTTTCTCTTTCACTTGGAACACATAAATAATTTTTTATTTTATTTTATTTTTTAATTTCAGAATATTACAGGGGTATAAATTTTTTGGTTACATGGATTGCTTTTGTACTGCTTGAGACAAAGTTATCAGTGTGCCCATCTCCCAGATAGTGTACATTGTACCCATTAGGCATGATTTCACCCATACCCCTTCTCCTCCCTCCCACCTGTTTTACTTCTGTTGAGTTTTACTTCCTACTGTGCATATGAGTGCTGTTCAGTTACTTCCAATTTAATAGCCAGTATATGTAGTGTTCATTTTTCCATTCTTGCCATACTTCTCTTAGGAGAATGGTCTCGGTTCCATCCAGATTGTTGCAAAAGGTATTAATTCATTTTATATGGCTGAGTGGTACTCCATGGTATACATATACCACATTTTATTAATCTGCTCCTGAAATGATGGGCACTTGGGTTGATTCCACATCTTTGCAATTGTGAATTGTGCTGCAATAAATATTTGAGTGCAAGTGTCTTTTTGATAAAATGACTTTTTTTTTTTTCCTTTGGGTAAATACCTGGTAGTGGGATTGCTGGATCAAATGGCAGTTATACTATTAGTTCTTTGAGGAATCTCCATACTATTTTCCATAGAGGTTGTACTAGTTTGCAGTCTCACCAACAGCATACAAACATTCCTTTTTGTCTGTATTGATGCCAGCATCTATCGTTTTGGGACTTTTCTGATAAAAGCCATTCTCACTGGAGTTAGGTGATATCTTGCTGTGGTTTTGATTTGCATTTTCCTCATAATTAGTGCTGTTGAGCATTTTTTATATATATTTATTGCCCATTTGTCTATTTTCTTTTGAAAAGCTTCTGTTCATATACTTTGCTCACATTTTAATGGGGTTGTTTGATTTTTTTCTTACTGATTTGCTTAAGTTCTTCGTAGTTTCCAGTTATTAGCCCT